>NC_135000.1:4485000-5753125 GCF_051020985.1 Nomia melanderi
TACAGACTATTAAGGCTGCATGCTGCACTTGCTTTACTATTGCTTTGATAGGCCCGAATCTCAAAAGAACTTCGATCGCCACCAGGCATTACTTTTTTTCAGTTTTTTTTATTTCTTCTTTGTCGATTTAATCTTTCGTTGAGAGCAGAGCGATTTTGTATTTTCTCACAAGGAAGTTCCACTTGCGGAAGATAATTGTGACGTACTTGATTGGTCTGCTTCCTCGCTTCATGATATGTAAAGAGTGTTCAGTACGAGGACGTGATGATTATTTTTAGCCAGCGTTACGATATATCCCTCGGAAGTTATTTTCAAGCCGCAACATCGAGAAACCTGTAAAACGTCGTTTGATTCGTTTGTTTCGTATTACCGGTGTAAGATATATAATTATAATTATACGATTAAAATTTCTTCCCTCGTTTAACGGATTTTTAATACAGTAAACATTTACCTTAACGTATGGACATTCGAATTCTGAAATCAAGGAACCGTCTCTGGAGAAAACGGCCACGTGAAAACGATTACCGTGCGAATCTCCTATCAATATGTCGCCTGCATCGCTAATATCTATCCCGTTTGGGAAATTTGTTACGTTGTCACAGCCAATGCGACGCAAAAACTTGCCTGACTCGCTGAACACTACCACACAATGTCCCTTGAAGTCGCACACAAAATATTCTTTACCTGTGAAACGTATAATCCATATAATAATCACACCTTTCATGGTTAATTATAAGTAACAATATTGTATTTTGTAAATAACAACATTGTATATCATATAAGTACAATAATAATAAGTTCTTAATAGCTGTGTATATTATTAATTTCTTACCACTAATTGCAATATCACTTGGTTCCCTCATATATTCACTGCAGTCAAACCACCTACACAAGGCTCCTATTTCGTTGATCACAAACACTGTTGGCGACACACTATCAACAGCCAAAATCTGACCCTCGCTAGTGACAGCTAGGCCAGCTACAATATCGATGTAACGAATTGCTATCTTCTTAATAAAATGACCGTTCTTTGTAAATATTTGCATTCTGGAACGTTCATTCCCGCGGTCGCAGACAACGAATTTCCCACTGTTTCGCATAACGGCAACTTTCCTAGGATACCACAGTTGTCCTTCCTCTTTGCCAGGAACACCAAATTGGAATTTGAAAACACCAGTCTTATCAAATATCTGCAAGAGGATCGAATGAGTCCATTGTTTCGTGTATTAATACCAAAGGTATAGCATGACCAATTTTTATTAACGCGTACTTGAATTCTATGATTATTCGTGTCGGCGACAATAATGTCTTCATCAGCGCTTAAACAGAATCCATGGGGTGAACTGAATTGACCTTTACTGGGGCCTAACTGCCCGAATTTACAACGGATATGCATGGGCGTGAACTTTGCATTATTCGAACGTGGATGAGCGTAATTCCCGGATCCAGAACCAGTCACGTTGCCAACACTGTTCCCCACTGCTACAGGTATGTTATGCATCGAATCGCCCATTAAGTCGTCTAGAGGAAAATATTCATTATAAGAAAATAAATCACTTCTTTTCTGTGATAAAAAGAAACCTTCAGTAATATCTTACCAGCACTCTGTGAAATTATCGGAGAAGTGGAGGATGATAGTGACTGAAACCCTCCATTTAAAAGACTGTTGGGAGCTAGACTTAAATTTGGTGTATCCACAATTGCTGGTGATGGACCTCTGCCCAATACCAAACCACTGCCGCCATTGATCGCAGGATTTCCAAGATCTGCGAAGATAAATAAATGGAATTATAATCTTAGTCCTTATTTTGAGAAGTTGCAAAATAATATTATTTCCTCACCTTGATTGCCAAGCGTGTTCCCTAACTTAGCCAAAGCTTGCAGATTATTAATTGCATGACTTGTGGAACTTAGATCACCAGCGAACAACTCAGCCAAAATGAAAGGTTGAGTTGGGTTAGGGCTTGAAGCGGGTCCAACCACATTTGTGTCTCCAACCATTTCAACCTTTTCTGCTAAACTGGCTAGTTGTTGCAGATTGTACTCTTGAATACTGGTAAGGCCATGGATAGGACCTGGGGGAAGGGATACAGGTGGCGGTGGAGGTGGAATATTCTGAGGACTGGATGTCGGAGGTATAACAAATGAAGGTTCACCTTCAAACGAAGATTGCATTGACGCAGGAAGAGATATGGGAGACCTTATGCTAATGGAACGCGGACAACCCATCGAAGTGTGAACAACTTGTTGACTCGTACTCACTCCTGGGACAGTGGTAAGTGCCTCACTTTTTACGACTGGTGTACTCTCGGTGTGAAATTTTCCAAACACGTCCTACAAATATTCATGTATGTTTTTTCGAAATTAATCTTTCTTTCGAGGACGAACATTTTAAGAACACAAGATTTACCTTCACTGTTTCTTCAAATTGATTGTAATCAGTCTGAAATTCGATGGAAAAAGAAACATTTGGCTTCGGTGTATTTTTTATTAAATTCGTTAACTGAGTTCCTACGATCCGGCGAAGTGCTAGAATCTCCACGGCGTCACCGTATTCCAAAAGTCTGGAGGTGAAACGACAGGCATTTTCTATCTTCTCTACAGTTTTTTCAACACTGAGCAAGAGAAAACGAATAAATAAATAAATTGATCAAAGAACATTGAACCCTTAAGTATGGACATGAATTTAACATTAACAAGTATGGAAGTTTAAAAATTAACGATTAATGTTAAATATTCCCGTTTGTAACAACTAATAAACAAACTTATTGTATTTATCTGTTTTTACTTATATAAATATCTCTACTTAGCAATAGTTTCAACTGTATAACGAAAATTTCACTGATTTCAAAATTCCCAATATTTTATATAGGGGTCTGTAAGATTGCAAGTCCATACTTAAAAGTTAAAGAACATTTAACGTATAATGTTCAAAAAATAATTTTGGCTGACCTATGAAATGAGTCCATTATTTCCAATTCTCTATCAGAATGCAATTTTTCTAGCTCATCCAAGGCATTATCCCGGCATTTTTCTAATATAGCTTTGTAACTTTGAAATGTTTCTATAATCAGATCTTTCGCCTGGTCATGTTGAGCTTGAAGTTCTCTAAGTGCATTGTCCAGTTGAGCAGACACCTGATCACAATCGGCAATTCTCGCTTTACTTTCATTTACTAATTTGATTAATTCTTCTTTTTGGCGTGGTTCTGCATCTAGCAATCGTTCGTATTGATGATCTGGGGCTTTATGTTCGACAAGCAAACACTCATTACATATAGGTTCCTAATAATTAAAAAAAATGGCATATAATTTTTTGGTTTATTCTAAAGTACTTTTTAGACGCAAAAATTGATATTATTTTCTAACGCATTCCACCATAATCCATACGATGTACGGGCCCAGTTATATATTTCAATACGTTTCAATATGTTACACCATATTAAAAGAAAAATTTACCTGACAAGTGTAACAGTAAAACTTCATATTCTCAGCAGGATGACATTCACAAAAAATAGGTTTGTGTATTGGTACAGTTTCGTTGGATTTCTTTAAATCTTCAAAGGCGACTACCTTGTGGCTTTCAAAACAGCGCATAAACTGGTGTGCACAGTCACAACTTGGGCACAAGAAGTTGGCACAGTCCGAACACCGCGCGACCGCGCTATCTTTGGCTTTGCACGAGGTACATAGTACAGCCATGTTTTCGATCGCAGACATGTCAAGTATATTAGTTAGAACATAGTCGCAAGTGAGCGATGCGGCACCCTTAGAACTAATGGAAGTTTCTTGTTGACAGATAGGACAGACGAGTACCGAGCTGACCTTTGGGTCACCTGCCTCGTCCATCAAAAGCTTATCCAAGCAAGCCTCGCAAAACACGTGAAGACAAGAGAGCACTCGTGGCGAACATAGTTTGCCCATACAAATTGCACACTCTTGATCACCATTCTCATCGGTACCACAGTTAATTTCCTCCAAAGCATCTCCGGGACTGGATGTTTCATTGCAGCTGGTAACTGAGTTAATATTACGTTCGCTAAAAACATCTCCATTCTCAACCTCTTCACTCTGTGCGATACCAGTTCCAGCTGGGACCGAAGCTGTTCCAGATGGAACAGCCACCATAGATAATGCCATTCCGTGATCTTCCTCCTGTTTGTATAGCGGTGATCTCTTTCTCGTTACGAAATAACTCCCGCTGACCGATAAGGCGAGATATCTCGTGAGACTGAAATTCCCGTCGTTCAACGGTTCCGCTTCAACAAACGGGTAGACGAATACCTGTAAAAAAAAGAAGAAGGGACTAAGGAACAGAAGAATCCTCGCAAGACAACTGTTTCAGGGAACGAGGTATGAAAACTGAGACATCGCAGCATCGATCGTGACCATGAAAACAAAACACTGTGTCACGGTCCGTTTCTAGAAAGAAATTCTCTATTGGCGAATAAACGAAATAACGAACGTATCGAGATATCTTGGCACGCATCGAAAAAAGTTGAATTAACGCGCGAGACGATTTAGCAACGAGCTTCCGTCTTTGGGGGTCTCTCGCCACGCTAGACTTTTTTTTTTTCTTCTCTAGGTGAATATTTTTTACACGCACGACGAAACGAAAATTTCTACCTCGTGTCACGACGCCTGAAATCCTTTTTTTTCTATCGCATTATGCGACACTTTCTTGTTGATGTCTTATGCTTACCACAGGGTGAGGGGGAGGGAGAGCTCGTATTAAATCTTCGTTTTGAACACGACCAACGTTTGGGCTCGCTTCGTGTCCGTGGTACTAGCAAACATTATTATCGATCACACGACTATCACCGACTCGTTCGTGATTGTACACGGCGATTGTTTCGATATCAATTGTTATCGACGCCTCGACCGCCAATATTTCGGGCTCTTTCATATGTAGAGCGGAGAAATAAATCATTCGAATCAAGAAGAGTTGACCCCAATGCAGGAGCCCTGCACAAACAATTAATGCAATGATGGGTACATTTATAGAGCGTCCACGAAAATTGTAGAATTCTCCTATAAATCTCGTTCAGGCGGCCAATAGGGTGACACCTGGTGACAATCGGGTCAACCATACGATATCATGGCCAGACACATTTTTAACGATTCAAATTATAACATTACGCGCATGATTTTACATTTTCACGATTTTTTTAATTATACCTCTACCCCTGTCGACTTTTGGCGTGATCTCGCAACCTCTTGAGAACAAAAATGGCGATTAGTTTGAACCAATAAGAGTAAAGATGAACCTCTAAAATTTCGCCATGTTGCGGAGGAAAATTGTAATATTCTCAAAATAGTCGCAGTAATGTCGAATGGAGAATTTATTTTTCCAACGTGAAGAAAAATCGTTGTCGTTTTCTTCGTTCGAAGAATACGATGTTTTAGGTTAAAATCTTATTACCTACTTTTAACGTGTGAATCCAAGCAAAATCGGCTACCTTTCTTGCTACGGGTTTGCTTCCTGTGCAATGGAATTTTCAGTTTTAATTTCATTAACAAATAATCATTTTATTCATGAACTATAAAGTAGCATCTAGTGGCAAAATATTGGAACTACACATAGAACGTTCCTTACATGTATATGTAAACTGCTGCATATTTCCAGGAGTGATTCTTGGTTCAGTTACATCGCTAGGTGGCTGCAACATTTTAGTTAAATTGGTTATATCAATCGGTCTATCGTGAAACACGATAATCGAAGAATATTATTACTAATTGTTAACGGGAATTATTGATATAAAATAAAATCGTACGAATGAAGCGGATTTTTAATTATAATTCATACCTAATTTCTATGGTTTAATCATTCTAGAACTATCGTCAATGAACAAAGATGTCGCTGCACATTCGAGACCAGTGGTTTCCAACCACAAATTTCGCTCTCGTGAAAATTTAGCCAAAAAAATATAATTTTCATTTCTTTTCCCTATGAAATTATAGCAATACCAACTACCATATTTTTTGTAGATTTTCATTTAAAATATAGTTAGGAATCAATCACAAATTCCCTGAAATTTTTATTTTTGTTAAAATATAAGAATTCTCTTCTATCACCGTGCATATGATTTGCGTTGCTTTGGGTAATTCCTTGGGAGCCCGATTGGGAATCACTGGCGATTGAATTTTATGGGTACGATGTTCAGGGGGAACGGTGTATGTCACATGCATATCACACGTCAGAATAAACGAACCGACGAAATTCGTTCAGGGCTTGTCAATTCTTTTTCCATTTGAAGGTGGATCGTCAACGGAAGATCGACAGTGAAATCGGTTTCGCAGGACCGAAGGCTCCAACGAAAGCTTCTCGATAATTCAATTAATTTAATTACAAGTGGAATAGAATTTTCCCCTTGCTCGCCTTGTTTCCGGCATTCTCGCTACTTTTTGGAACGCACGCACGCTCGCAAGATATTCTCTTTACGTGTAATTCAATTACTATTATTACTTAATTGAATAAATAAGTCACGACTGGGTCGAGCCCGAGACGTGGCTTTCTCATCAGACGATATTCGTACAGGAATCGATGCTCCGCAACTGAACTACCACGAATCCGGTAAGAAAAATTTCATTAAAGGTAATGTTATGTTTTCATACAGGGTGTCCCGTGTAAGAGCCGTCACGAGAGATTAGTAGCTATCTTTAATTGTGAAAAAATCTTGTTTCAGAGAAAAGTGTGATTGTATATCTGCGCGAGTAATCTCTCAAGGCTGGTGCTTTTTATCTATTTTCTTTTCCTAGAAATATGGATGCTATTTCAAAATTATCAAAGTAGAATTGCTTACCATTTTTTCGATCTAGATTAATGCAAACAACTATGTATACATTGTATGATGCAATGCTCTATCAAATTTATCTTTTATTATTTTTAATTTGAAATGGAATGGAATGAATGAGATACATAATTTAAAATTTTGTCTTCATTTTTGGTTTTAGGAATATGAGATGGCCAGACTCGTAGTGAATGGAATTATTTATTTTTGTGTACTGTGTAGTGTTATCAGAGCTAACGAAAATAATGATGACGATGTCCAAGATGTAGTATCAGAAATAGTATATAAAACTCCAGAAGTGTCTGGGTTCGCGTATTTCGTAGAAACATTTGATGATCTTGAAAAATTCAAGAGGACATGGGTTCCTTCAGAAGCTAAGAAAGATTCTGTGGATGAGGATATAGCGAAATATGATGGTATGTTATTATATACTTCTTGAATACAACATTCTTTAATGTTTATTTGTTTTATAGGAATATGGTCTGTAGAGGAGCCCAAGAAACACGCGCAAGAGGGCGACTTAGGATTAGTGCTTAAGAGTAAAGCTAGACATGCTGCGATGTCCGCTGTATTGTCTGAACCATTCTATTTTAAAGATAAACCTTTAATAGTACAATACGAAGTGAATTTCCAAGAAGGTCAAGAATGTGGAGGAGCTTACTTAAAGCTACTTACATTGGATCCAGAACATGCAGATCTGAAGAATTTTCATGACAAAACTCCTTATTCTATAATGTTCGGTCCTGACAAATGTGGAAATGATCATCAGGTATACAAAAAAGAAAAGTCTGCTTATTACATAGTCATTCTATATACTAATTTTAAATTATGTTTATTTAGTTACATTTCATATTCCGGCATAAAAATCCTCTGAATGGTTCCATAGAGGAGAAACATTGTAAAAAGCCCAGAGAACGTTTGGAAGACTTTTTTAAGGACAAACAACCTCACCTATATACCTTGATTATTCGTCCAGACAACAGCTTCGAAATTAAAGTAGACAATAAGGTTGTGAACTCTGGTTCACTACTGGATGACTTCACTCCCCCTGTGAATCCACCATTGGAGATAGAAGATCCCACTGATGTTCAGCCCGAGGACTGGGATGACAGGGAAAAGATTCCAGATCTATCAGCTGTTAAGCCAGATGACTGGGATGAAGATGCCCCAGCACAAATTGTAGACGAAGATGATATAATGCCTGAGGGATGGCTCGAAGATGAACCAACCATGATTCCTAATCCTGATTCCGTTAAGCCTGAAGATTGGGATGTTGAAATGGATGGAGAATGGGAGCCTCCTGATATACCTAATCCAAAATGCGCAGATGCACCAGGATGCGGACCATATAAACAAAAGATGAAGAAGAATCCACGGTACAAAGGCAAATGGTCACCGCCCTTAATTAACAATCCCAATTACAAAGGGAAATGGAAACCTAGGCTGATACACAATCCTAATTACTTCAATGACGAGCATCCGTTCCAAATGACGCCTATCGTATGTTTACCTTCTCTAATATTACACTCTAATATTATAACTATTTTAAGATCTTACAATGTAAATATCACATAGAAAATTTGTATTTCGTAGTTCGCTGTTGGTTTCGAACTCTGGTCTATGTCCACGGACATATTCTTCGACAATATTATAATTACTGATAACGAAGAAGTAGCAAAGAAATGGGCCGACGATACATTTGAAGTACGTCGTGCCAGAATCGCGGAAGAGAGTGTGAGTAATTTGTTTTTTATACTTAAGGACTCTTTGATTGAATAATTTTCACGTATCGTCTAAGAAGGACATTAATGAAGATAGGAGACAAGTACTTATATGTACGTGTAAATGTGATATATGTACGGTATACTATGCAGGTAACTTTATGGGGTCGCATTTTAAAAGCTACGAATTATAGACCAGGCTGGTGGGCGCTGTATATCTTGTACTGCGCGGTACCAGTTGTATTATATATTTGGTACTTACTGAAACGATTTCGTGAGGTACATTTGATGATTACTGAAATTATTTGCTTCTTACAGTATTTATACGAGAGTGTAAATATTAATAGTACCAAAGCTAAGCAATTTATCATTGACATACTTGTATAGATAACCTGCATATTAGTGCAAAGATAACATAAACATACAGGGTGTCGCAAAAAAATATTATCACACTAAAAACAATTTTTTTAGATAAAATTCAGCGTTTTACTAGCTAATAAAGTGTGGCAATATTTTTTTACGGCACCCCGTAGATTGTACATATACATATTTATCAATTATATTATCAAGTAGAAAGAATATCATCCAGAAATGTCTCACCGTGTAAATCGTACAATTGAATACCCGCATAAATTATATAACCATAATTTATAATTTCATAATTATTTTACATAGTGGAGCGTATGGCGTCAGATTGGTACATTTACAGCGGAACATCCGTGGATATGGGCTGTATATATAATAGCTGCTGGTATCCCTATACTGCTAGTAATATATTGTTGCTGCTTTGCTTCTCAGGTATAAACAATCATCAAGCCATAAAGATCCAAATTGCTGATCATAAGAACTATGCTTATTAGAAGTAGAAGTATACAGTGGAAATAGTGACAACAGGGAAAGCGTGAAATTAATCAATTGACTTTGTAGGATAAATACGAATTAAAAGACGAAGATAAACAGCCTCTAGATATAAATGAAGAAACAGCCTTGCAACAGGAAGAAAATGAAAATCAAGCAGCTAGCAGTGAAACTGAGGAGAAAACTGAGGAGAAAATTGAGGAGAAAACTGAAGAGAAAACTGAGGAAAAAACCGAGATGACAGAGGATGAAATTGAGAAAGCAGTCGATGAACCTGATAAAAACGAAGGGACTGAAGAAATAATAGAAAGCGAAGAGAATGTTAGTAGAAGATCAAGTTAATATTAACCCTTTGTACTCGAAAGTTTTTCACCAGAAATATTCAACGCTTTCTGACGAGATACGGATGATATATTTTGAAGCTAACTTGAAGAGGAATCACATGTAAATTAAAGAACAAAACTATTTTATTTTGATATTTTACGTAACGATGCATCCTACGAAGTTTAATATTAAATGTCAAAGTGTATAATTTTCTTGTATCGAATCAAATGGCAACCAGTAGTGTGAAGGGTTAATTGAAATAATTAAATTGTTTATGCTATAATATTTATTCATTTGATTTCAGAGTAAGTCAGCGATAGGTGAAGATGGACCACGACGAAGAAAACCAAATAAAGAATAGAGCTTATTGAAATTTAAATGGAAAAAAAATTCGTATTACTAAGATATTTATGCAAATCTTTCACATTCCACGCAACACTCGCCATTGTGTATTTAGGGTTATCAAATGCCCAATAGAATGCAACGCGATCACTAGGAAACAGTTCTTTGCTCCAGAACATTATGCGTACTCGGTTCAAATTCGATTTCATTATATCATACTCTAATGCGAATGATTTTTCACGTTGAGCATGTTTCACGTATGAATGATATAATATATAAAACAAACAGAAAAAAAATTTGTAACGAATGATGTTCAGTGTAACTATTTATGCCTTAATAATATGTAGTAAAATAACTTTTATTATTGTATACTGAAGGTGAGTAATAGAATAGATTTATTCACGATTTATGTGTAAGACAAAAAAAAAAGGATTACGTACAATTAAATTAACAATTTTCAGTTATCGTTATCACAGACGTTTACATCATTCAATGTAACTAATCTTTTTTTAAAAATAATTTGTTTAACTCCTTTTGCCATTACGTTAATAAAGTGTACAATGTGAATAAATATGTATCATATAATGTTATATATTATTTATAACTGTTAAGTTTGGAACATTGAAGAGTAATTAAAACGATACATTATGAAAGTCTATTTTGTTCTGTAATTAATCAAGGAAAGATTCTAATTTTAAAGGTACAAAAAATTTATTTTCCAATGAAAAACTTCGATCAATAATTCGATTAAAGAACTATTAATTTAATATTATGAGCGATAGACGAGTCGACGTAAATATTAAATAAAAACAATCTTATTGAAAAAAAGTGTTATTGTGCATTCTTATAAAAATATTAATATAATACAATTTGCACAAAATTATGTTTATTTTTAATACTTCTTCACATCTTTTTTCCTTTTATTCAATGTTTGACGTACTTTGGTTTTGATATATTTAAAAAAGAGAAAGCAGGAAGAAATGTAAAATATACAATTTTTTACTATCAAGTTTAAAAGAAAACATTCGTTTAAAAAGTATTATTTCTATTTTCTTCATCTTAATTAATCTTAACAATACATTGTTTAATTAATGTACATCTTAGGTACAAATCACAAATTTAAGTATTTAAGGAAAAACTGACTTAAGGACTAGTAGATGGAATACTGGAATTTTGAGTACATGACTTACAAGTGGGCACTGCACGTTGTGAAAGATGACCAGCGAGAACAGTATGATCACCCATGCACCTGGTGCACAGTACTTCGCCACATGACCAACAATGGTGCTAAAAAGTTCATTTCAGTTATTTTTCAACAATTCAATAGTGCCGTTAGAAATGAATTTCGAGATATTTAAAGGTGTATGTTTGAATAGATTAAACAATATTTTTTATTACGTAATTATTTCAAGAAATATTTAGTCTCGAAAAATAAGAATTTATTATGACTATGTAATGTTACGTGTAACTTATAAGGAAATATAATGTTTGATGCTCGAAATGACACACCATTTTCAAAATTAAGAGCACAATTGTATTACACACCTTTCTGTTAAATGCGTCGAATGTGGTAGAACATGAACATTCTTCCATACTTCTAGCTGATTTCCAATCTAACGCAACCGTCTTCAATTCATTTTCTAACTGATTAATTTGAATTTTATTTTGGTTCTTTTCCTCGTGATTCGTTGTGTTTTCTATGATCGTTTCGGATAAAGGATCTTTAACATACATATTATCATACTTATGTTTCCCTTGGACACCTTTTCTTTGGACATTGTTCGAATTCAGCGTTGAATTCAAGGCACCTACTCTCTAAATAGTTACTAATTAGATCAAAGACGGGATAAATAAAATCGTAAAAATTAGATAATATTTATACCTTTACAAGAAGCTTTACATGATCTTCCAGACAACTGGTATGATCATGCATTGTTAACAAATAATCTTCGTATGTTTCTCTAGGATGAATACCATTCTCAAACCTGAAATACATTCCTCGCCATAAACTGCAAAATTATCGAGGTTTGACATATAATTCGTTTCCTTTAAAAATATGAACGTAAATAATAATTTTGTGTATTACATGATGCTCTGTGGAACCAGTTTTGGTTGAAGAACGCTGCTGGATTCGTCGTTATGACGACTACACTTGAAAAGCGGATTTATGTACTCGTGCATATTATTTGCCATTTCTCCCCATAAGGAATACGTTCTCTCCGATACTCTGAAAATAATCGGAGTTGTAATTTATAATATACATATACGTGTAATAAACGAATCGTTTTTATACCTCAATATCTGCCTTTCCTTTTCGGAGTTTCCTATAAAAGTGCCATGCTGGCAGCTGTGCACATGATCGTGAAGAGTCAATAAGAAGAATTCATTAAATTGAAATTTATATGGATACTGTTGCAATAATTGATACGTCGCGTCAATGAACTGTGTGAAAATCGGCGCTAATTCTTTATTATCACAGATGACGTGACCACAACGGTTACTGAATTTATGTCCAAACGACAACCAATCTTTTTCAATTAACGCCTGGAAATAATTGAACAGCATGTACAAAGTACATAAAACTGAGCAGCTTGTACATTAACGTTACTGGTATTTACTTGAAAACCTTGGATCGTCCTGTAAAATGGATCCAATAAGAGGGCGCTTAGCGAACACACTTGTGCAGTACGATCCCAGCCGTCACTACAATGCACTACTACACTAACTCCATTTGAAACTGCTCGAGCAATGAACCAAGCAGCTTCTAATATAGATTTTATATGTTTTAACCATCCACTGTTTTCCAAACCATTTAAGAATGCACTCATCGAAGTTGTTCTTTGTACTAGACATTAATAGAAATATTTAAAACAACGAAGTGTTTTATCAAATAAAAATGAAATAGCAGACTTACACTCTATCAATTTGTTTAAGCTGGTTCTCATTACATGTATATTCTCGATACCAAAGAAATGAAACTTTATATTATCGTAAAAGTTCTCGTTTTCATATCCTTTCCCTGCAGCTTTGTTGGCAAAGGCATTAATCTGAACGAATAAAACGTGAACTTAATTTCTAATATTTCTAGAAATTAGGTAAAAAAAAAAAATGTTTCACTCAGATTTAATTATATAATAGTGAGAACGTTTACAATTACAAAAATACCTTGGTTGATGTTTATAGACTTACGCGCGGTCGTGTATCTACAACGTACATATACTTGGAATTAGGATTTGTACATAATATGTTGTACATTATTTGTTCGTCCTCAGGACATCGAGCACTGAATCCTGACAGAGGTTGACTACACCGGCAAATGGCGGCCTTTAAAAAAATAAGTGTACTTATAACTGGAAAATTCTTAAGTAATTTTTTCATGTTTTATTTTCATATATTAATATCATTAGTATATTAATCGAACCTTGTTAGAGTGTAAATATGTTAAAACTGGTAATCTTCCTCTACTTCTGAATTTTGCACTACCTATCAGAGTACTGTTAGTACTTGTGCTGGGCACATATAAATACTTGGGATAAGTGTCACAGAGCTGAAAACATATTTAATACATTTATAAATATTTATAGCATCTAAATGAAAATTGTATAAATAAGTTTTATCATACCTCGTAATTCCCATTTAAATAAGACAGAGACCATTCCTCGTTAGGAACACCCTGCCTCTGAAATTCACTTTGTAGATTAAAAAAATTCCATCCTGCATGCTGTGGCAGGGTGTCCCCGCTAGGTTGATAATAAAAGCAATAGAGATCCTCTAAATTTACTAAAAAAATGCAAGTTAAATTTTGATGTTGTTTTCTAATAAGTTTCATTAAATTTACCTGGGCAGGACAATTTGGATAGCGCTTGATATATATTATGACAATCTCGTTCTTTCGGAATAATAAACGTAACAATAAAAAAGTGTTTGCACTTGATGCATAGCGGCGAGCCTGTTGTAGTTAGAGGCTGCTTTTCTATATTAGAAATATGAGTGCATAAAACCTGAAATATATAATATAGCATTAGTACATTACCAATTCTTTTATAGTCATAGATTAAACAAATAAGGAGCTACTGTACATTGGTAATGTATTATACACATTACCCAAATCTTTTTCTTTCCACTTCGTTCGGTGAATATAAGATGAGGTACAGTCAAAAAAAGAGTTCCAACAGAGTGATTGTTACTATATTTATCTAAAATCCTTACATTTTCCACCTAAAACAGACAATAACAAGTGTAATATTTGAAAAAAATAACACTCTCACAATCGTCTAAATTTTCGATCTATATACTTTCTCTAACCAAATAAAGCACCGTTTTGCTTTGGAGTATATACTGTACGAAAATTTTTGTGTCTTTTTTCTTGTTTTTTAAAAGATAACAGAGAACAGTACATAACAAGAACGGTAAAATAACATATTGAGGCTAATATTTATTCGAAGCAATTTTGTGTAAAAATAATCGAAAATATTACGTACGAATACCTTTGGGATCTTTATTTGATCCATTTTATTATTTCCGTTCAAAATTGTTTACACTTGATGGACCATTTGACAAATTGAAAATTGGGTACCACTGAATTATCTTCCGGAGCAGAGGTGCTCATTTTACTGTTATCAAATATGCCTCCTACAGCTAACGTAGATGGCAGCAATGAGTTTATCACAACAGTTTTGACAGTTCTTGTTGTGAGTTTGGAAATAAATAATCTTTGTCCGTTCTATGGTAAAAGCTGCTTAATTTCGAACAAGGTTGATACTTTTGATCTAATAAATAATAAGAATTTGTAAAGATCTGAATTCGGTGTTCTAAATTATCCAAAGCTATTATGACTAACAAAGCTGGTAATGTAGATAATTTTTTATATTTCAATTTGTTAATTTGATATTTTATTTATTTGTAGACCACACAATATATCGTCTTAACCAATAAACTAAAAAATATGATTAAAAGCTTTAATAAGTAATTTAGAAACAAGTTTTTAAATAACTATTTGATATCCCATTAATTTAGGAGAAATAGATCCTGTACAAGAAGAATTGGCTGGTCATGTACGAGAAGTTGGAAATCATGCAATTTGGAGCTTATCCAGCTGCAAACCTGGTTTCGGAGTAGATCAATTGAGAGATGATGTTACAGAAACGTATTGGCAATCTGATGGTCAGCTTCCGCACTTAGTGAATATTCAGTTCAAGAGAAAAAGAACGATAAGAGATATTTGTATTTATACAGATTATAAATTGGATGAAAGTTATACTCCCAGCAGGTGAAAATATTATTGAAATGTGCGGAATGTTGTTGATACACGCAAAATTGCTTCATGTTTTATTAATCTTAATGACTTAAATTATTTCTAGAATAAGTATTAGGGCAGGTACTAATTTCAATGATCTTCAAGAAGTAGAAGTCATGGACTTGAATGAACCAAGTGGTTGGGTTGTAATTCCAATAAAGGATATAAACGATAGACCTATCAGAACATTTATGATACAGATAGCTGTAATAAGTAATCATCAGAATGGGCGGGACACGCATATGAGACAGATCAAGGTTCATAGTCCAACACAGGATATTCTTGGACCACCAGCTCCTTACATCCCAGGCCAGTTTCTTACCAATGAGTTCTTACGTTATGCAACAGTTAGATAAAATTGATTGCGATAAATATCTTCTTAATGTTAAATAAAAATTATTTACAAAACAATGAATATTTTTGTTTTGTACACTGACAGTTAAAGTCAAATGTTACTACTACGTTATGTTCTAAGATGTCTGTATATAGTGTATTTAAATTCAAAGAATTTCTATTATGAGCTACAAGAGGAAAAAAAATATAAACACAACATATAACAAGTTCCCTTTCATCTGTGTGATACATTTCTTCTTACAACAGTGTTCTAAGTGCCTTTGTACAAGCATGATATTCAATATTCTATTTGTTTTCATATTAATTAATGTAACAAAATGTCAGGCATATCAACAAAAGGATTATACTTTAAATACTGCACTTGATCAGACAACTAAATTTTTTCAAAAATTAAAATTAAACAATGGTATGTAGTTTTCTATAAACTATACAATATGGTAACTATATTTTTCAAAATACTATTTCAAATATTATTTTTAGCATTAAAAGGTTTGAATAATAATACATTGTGTGAAATAAATGAGAAAATTGCAGAACATGTTGCAAATACATCGAAAGTTGTTGTTAATCGTCTTAAAAAAAGAGAAATACCAGAAGCATTCAACAAAGGTATGTGTTTATTAAAAACAGTATTAAAAATAAATATAATTTCCAAACAATAATTCTTTTAAAAATATTTATCACTTATAAATCTGGAATTTCACTAACTTTACCTTCGAGTCCAAATAATTCTTTAAATGCGTGTTGCAAATTGAGATCTGTTAAATATTTTAATAGTTGTCCTAGATCATTGTGACGTTCAGAAGTAGGAAAAGCTATTTCTTTAATGTCATTGAATTGACGCATACTATCTATATTCTGACAATCCTCCTGCCTTTCTAATAATCGTATCACTATTTTCTGCCAATTCATTGACTTGATCTGAAATTGAAAAAATTCAATGATATTTATAAGCTTTCATATAATACATAATTCATAAATTTTTCCAATCAAAGTTTAAACGAAGATTATGTTGTGCATTACATACTTTTTGCCAATAATATTCACAGTCTTCATAGGCACCTTCTACGCAAATAACACCTGGCTTTCCAGCCATAGAAAAACCTGTAAGAGAATTTTCTTTCGCTAAATTGATTACCTCCTGTCTTTTAAATTTATTATATATATGATGACTATATATCCAATATCTAGCAAAGATTATAGATTTCTGTTCTTCATTTTTGCATCCATTATTCGATTCCTTTCTCTGAATTGCATTAGAAGCTATAATATAATCTTCGCCTTTGTCTTGTAACCAAGATATTAACGTGTAGATGTATGGTTCACCCTCTTCTTGATGATCTACAATGTCACATAATGCTTGATTTAGAAGAAGCTGCTGTGTCCTATGTAACAAGGAACTCCTTGCATATACCTCCGGCTTCTCTTTGGGATAATTATTCGACAAGCTAACTAACAATTCAATCGTTCCCTATAAAAGAAATAGGCATGTTTTTAAATGAGCATTACATTACATAAAATGCATTGCAGTATGGTTAATACTTACATCGTTCATACCATTCAATGGAAGATCAATTGAATATTCCAATCTTTGAGGAAGTTCTTCTGTAGGACTCTTAATAAAATTATTAATGTCAGCAAGTACTCCATGATCTGTAATTCGTAATTCTTTTGGGTAAACGGATTGCAAAGCTTCCAGTTCATAAATTTGAGCCATAAAGTTTTCACTTATTTCCTTATATATGGACATATTCGTGACTTTTTTATATGTACGAAACCAAATTACTTCTAATATTGTGACAAATTGCAGACACTGTTAAGGTTATCACGGCTACTAATATTTATAGTGTCGCCATGTCCACGTGCGTTTTGATAGATAATATCGAACAGTGAATCGATTGTTCTAATTTGAATTGAAATCTTCATTTGAATTTCAATTAATCGTAAAATATTTTCTAACACTTTTTTTAGGTATTAATACATTAAAAGGGTTTCAAGATTACGATCAACTGAATTTCAGCGACGTGCGAGATATCAAATTTTTTTCTCTTCAAAGTAATCAATTGATTTGGTTTATAGCAGTTTTGGATGTTTCTACAATATCTGTATATCAAATAAATGTATGTTCCATTCATTGATTTGTTTGTATTTTACTTATATCAAATTATGATTAATTTAAATCTATTTCAGAATCAGTCTCCCTATCGTGTTGCTAACTATTCTTTAACTACTGGCAAAAGAATAATTGTGAGCAGTTGCATATATGGAGCTCTTTTGATAGTTCAAAACCAAGATGACTCGATATTTATTTTGCCTTTCTCTGAAACTAATGGAAACTATTACTTATATTCCATTCAGGACTTGGAATCCAGTAACATAAGCGACTTAATACTCTGGCATGGAATGAACCAGTTATATTTAGGCATTGCTTCTCATTTGAACATTTCAATCTATACTTGGTGTAGCGATTACTTCGACTTAGTACAGACTATTCCTCATGGTACTAAGAAGTTAATCCCCTTCTATAAGAAAGGATTTATGTATCTTGCTGTTACTGGATCTACCACCTTGATTTTTAAATATTTCTTCAGATATAACAAATTTATAATAACACAAAGACTACCATTGAGTCGAGACGTTTCATCTTTCCAAATAGGAAAGGGTCATTTTATGGAACACTTTCTAAGTCTTTCTACAGAGTCCTCCATGACTGTGTACAAAGAAATTCATGATCGCTTTATACCCTTTCAACAAATTCCATTTGGAAAGTCTACACTGCCTATAGTTTCGAATAATGCAATTTTGCTTTTACTTTTACATGAAGATAAAATATTGTCCTATCAGTATGATGGCTGGAAATTTGTAGATTTAAATATAAAGCTTTTCGATATTGACCACTTTCAACATGTTCTATTATATGAAAAAGAATTGTTACTAGTAAAATATAAAAATGGCACGTGGGCTATGAAAGAGCTAATATGGGTTGAACAAAAATCCTATAAGGATTGGCAGGAAGAAATTAGAACATGGATTGTTAATATGAAAAAAACAGCTGAGAGAACATTGGTACAGAAACCACTTTTGAAAGATCCTGTTAGACTTTTGAATGGCAGCATCAATCAACTTTTTGTTCATAATGTAAGATTTTGCAATTTATTATATCATTTTAATTAGTTACATAAATTAATGTTTATTATTTCTGCAGATAAATGGACGTAATTCTCAGCCATTAGAAGAAGCGACAAAGCAATACAAAAGACTGATTTCAAAACTAAGAAACCAAAGGATTAGTTTAAATAGTAAATTGTATTTACATTCCGACCATTTAACACTTACTTCCTTGCATGCGAAAAAAAGTCAAATTAAATGTAAAACAATGTGTAAAGTCAATCGTTTAAATGTGCAAGAAAATTCTCATCTTTTTTCCAAATTGAAGAAAATAAACAATGTAAATCAAGCAAAGAGTTTCAGAGCCTTGAGCATGAAAGAAATCAAGAATTGGAAATGTCCACACTTTAGCCTTCCAATAGAGAAGATTATCATTAATAAGTCAATTAATGGAATATTGTTAGATGATTTACAAAAAAATATCTTAAAAGTAGTCGACAGTCAGCATATTTCAGGTAAAATTTTAAGCATTTGTTTCTCATGTATATTGACTGCATAAAAAAATTTCATTGTAGGAGAACATATTTTCTCAAGTATAAATGTGTCTAATGCTTTGCTACCACTGAATATTGCTTCAAGCTTAACAAAAGTGCAACTGCAGATGCAAGAAATACAAGTTGTAGAATTTAACTTAACTGGAAATGGACTTTTATTGCCACTACATGGTTCACTGACAGTAATGACTGGATCCATTAAAGCAGCAAAAGTAATAGTAAATAACAATGTTCATTTGCAAGGACCAATAGAAGGAACATGGAAAAAACGCTCAATACCTGTGATGACAATTTCTGAACCCATAAACATACATGATGTTTTGCCCTTAGAAAGTGCTAAAATTGAGAATTTGAGATCGCAAGACTTAATTGACAATAGAACAGGATCAGTTAAAGAGATTTTATCGAAACTAATACCTTTAAATAAAAATGTATCTGTATCTTTAACACTTTTCAGTGAAAAAATGGTGAGAAGTTTGTTTTTGTTACATTCTTTTCTTAATAAATGAATAATGAGGATACATCTTATCTTAGAAATGGAGCAATGTCACGTTACATGAATCCCAAAATTGGATTACTGCTAACTCTCAGAATACAGTTATATCAGGAAGAAAACGTTTCCTTCGTAATGTGGAAATAACGAAATCTTCTTATAAGAATTTAAAATTCTTAGAGTAAGTTTTTCAAGTATTTCTTACAGTTATGAATCTTACAATATATACAGCGCATACTTAAAATGTACCTATAAGTACTTAAGAAAATATCTTTTTAAGGATTAAAGCACCATTATGTGGTAATACTATAACAGCACCTGAAATTAAAACTTCTACTCTAACTATTGATAATATTACTGTAAGAGACCTAAACAGTTTTCGTACTTTCATGTATTTCGGAAATTTGGGTGAAAGATATTTCGATAAAAATTTAATGTCTCTCTTCAAATTTCTTAATCTAACTAGTGAAACATTTTATTATAATACCATTGTAAAGAATATAACTGCAACTTATGTAAATAATCTAAACTTAACAGGTAAGATGAAATTATTCTTTAATTTAAATGATGTAATTTAATAGTTAATATTTTCTTAAATTGTACAGAGTTGAAAGAATTTGCAAATTCATGGAATAATCCTAACATTCTTAGAGGGTCACACGAGACAACAGCCTTGATGGTTGATACTCTTCAATTACCTACTCGGTTTCAAATAGATTTACCTGAAATAGTAGGAGACATAGTTTCAGAACAAAATACACATCTGGGGAGCGTAAATAACATTAGCATTGATAATTTTGTAGCTAATATTGTCAAGCTTGAAGATAAGATATTTTTCGAGAATATAACATTCAGTGAATTGAGTAATTTAACTACTATTTTCAATCTATTTTCTATTTGTTGTTTATTTGAAATCTATTGTTTATTTGAACTGCTTTTTAATATTCCAACTTTGTTTGTAGGTAATGGATTTACAGCAAACCACATCTACATCTCTCACTTACCATTTCATTATTCAAACTTAGAAGAAAACGTTAACTTATATAAAAAACAGATTTCTGGAAATATAGAAGCAAATGCAATAAATTTGCCATACTCTTTTACATTTACAGAAAGCAAATTTCCACTTAACATTGTTGTTAAAGTTTCTACAACATTCTTAAGTGAACCAACGGTACAAAGTATAAATAATATTAAATTAAAAGAATTATTTGAACAAATATGGTTAACTACAAATACCACAGTTTTTCAAGGGAAAAATTTGCATATGTTAAATGCTTCAATGAAGGGAAATGATAATTTAAATGTAAGTACTTGTTTTTTTCATCACAACATTTTCTGTATAATGTATGATAATGATTTCTTTTAGAGTGTTTTAAACACATTAAATTCTGACACATGGGATGATATTTCGAAACGTATTTTAAGTAAAACAAGAATCCAAGAGATACAAGTTTTTCCATCTTTGAATAATATTCAAACATCTGGTATAATTGGTTCAAACTTTTCTAATGTAAAATCTTCAGTGCCAGACTTTAATAATATATTTGATAATGCTGTGATACGAAGTAAAAACCAAAAAATTACTGCGAAATGGACATTCGACAAATTGAAGATCATAGGTAATTTTGTTGTTAAATTTTTTCTTATTAGTGGTAATAACCTTCTATTAACACAGGTAAATTACACGTAAAGAGGAAAATTAATAATATGAATCTTGAAACGGATGTTATGAGATTCAATTCTGGAGAAATTATTATTGCACAAAAAACAACAGTGATAGTTCTAACTACAGAAAATTTGAATGGTTTCAATTTTTATGAATGGGCTAAAAATGCTTTGAAACAGAAAGAAAGTTTCGTAATCATTAAAGGACGGAAAAGTTTTAATACCATCACTATCAACAGTATAAAGTAATTAATTCTTATCGGATTATTAATTATAATTATTATTTCATTATAACAATTGTTTAGACAGGCACTAATGTGTTAAATTTTTCAGTGTGTCTGGTACTGTAAAAGGACAAAATCTAACAGAAGCTTTATCAAACTCTACAGATCAAATAATCAGTAGTCAGAAAATAATTCATGGATCAATCAATGCGTCAATATTTATAATTGATGGTTTGGTGAATGATGTTAACTTAGTTGACTTAATAAATAACCAATTAAAAAAGCAGAACCCTCAGCAGAGAATAAAAACAGGAATTGAGTTCCAAAACTCTTTAAGAGTTCTTGGGAATTTTTCAGTTAATGGTTCCTATGGAAATACAGAGTTAAAACAATTTTATAAGAATTATTCAAATATAGCACCTTCTACCGAGAAAACGAAGAATTATTACAAAGCAGCTGAAACAATTAACATGGCATTACAAAGTTAGTTAATATCTCTTTTTATTTATATTCTTATTCTTATTTTTTAAAGCATTCAATTACTGTTATAGATCGAGCGGTTTACTTAAACAAAATCGAAATGGTGAAGGAAGTGAATATTGCTAACATTGTTAACGAAAATATTTCATACCAGGGAGAACAGTGTGAATTCAGAAATTCTTCTCAATTTTGCGCGGATAAAAACATAATGAATGTAATTCTCAAATTGAATCCGAGCGATTTTGTATTAATAAAATCAATTACATTAGAAGAAGAAAAGTTTATAGTCTGGATAACATTAAATTCTGTCACTATATTCTTATATAATAATGTGGAAGAAAGTTTTTATCATTTAAAAGGTTTGATTACCTAGTTTACAATTTTATTATTATCAGTAATCTAATAATTATAATTAGTAATCGCTAATGACTATTACTAATTATAATTACTAATTAAAATGTTAAAAAATGTTTACTGTATTTATTATTTGTTCTACAGGCTTGTACATTCCGAATATAATTAACGCATTCGCGGAGTCGACGTCGCATTCGCTGTGGATTGCTCTACGACTGACTTCACAAACACTTCTTGTGCATTACCAATACGAGAAAAATCTACGAGAATATGTTCTACCAGCCACAGATGTGTTTGCAATGAGCAGGTCTCCAAATAATCAGCTTTTGCTACTGTTATCAAATGGTATCTGGAATCTAGAAGGTCTTGCTAGTCCTCAGCAAATAATCAACATCTCTCTTAAAGAACCAGTAGAAACTTTTAACGATGGATTTCATTATTATCTAAAATGCGGGTCATTAAATGATACAACTCTGATGAAAATGCGACACGTGGGGAACTAGGTATAATATTGTATTATATAATGAATTTGATTTATTACAAAATTATATTCCTTGTTAAAATAATGTAAACAATTATCGTCGTTGAACTACATAAAGCATAATAAATTAATATTCCTTAAAAAGTGTGGACATATAAAAATTTTACTAACTTAATTTTTGCAACAAAGCAGTTCTCAAAACCAATATTCACGTATTTGATATAAGCAGTAAAGTCACTTCTCAGACATCTCTTAAAAAAGGTCCATTTGCTATAGAAGATAGTACCACCTAGAAGGCAAACGAAAAAAAGATATAAACAACAAAAACATTAAAACTGATTGGTGAAATACAAACGTTCGCAGCTTTCTTGATAACAGTAACATCTTGTTTCCCTTTACTAGGTGGCTGCGGTTGTATTTTACTCTTTTCTTCCACTTTGAACAGTTTCTGTAAAACAGATATGTAAATTTATAAGCTACTCTTTTTGTTTTCATTTGGATTAAGTAGTTCAGATTCTAACAGGATCTCTTTTAGAGAATTTTTCTTCCATTTTCTTCCTTTCCTCTTGAGCATTGGTCAAGGCAGCTTGTTCGGCAGGCGTGAGCACTAAAAGGCGAGGATCCATAGCGATCCACTCACTGTTGATAATCTGATCTAGTTTCATACGTTTCCCTGGATCAGGTTCCAGAATAGCGGAGACTAATTTCTTCACCTGTTCACTTAATATTGGTGCAACTTTGCTACGGAATTTCCACTTGCGGTTTCTCTGTTGTATGTACAAGCGTTTGATATCAGTATCGTCGAACGGCATCGCTTTATTTAGCAAGATGTATAAGATAACGCCTAGGGACCAAATATCAGACATTTTGGGGCTGTATGGCGAGCCTCGAAGGATTTCCGGTGCTATGTACGACAGGGAGCCGCAATAAGTGTCGCTAAGAACCTGTTTCCCTTGATCATCGATTACGTAACGGGCAAATCCAAAATCGGCAAGCTTAAGATTGTAATTTGATGTGAGGAGAACATTTTCACACTTCACATCACGATGTGCTATTTCCAACTCGTGTAGATATTGCAAAGCTAGAAGAGTATACACACTTTTACAGCGAATCAAAAACTTTTGTTTTGAAAGCTTTGAAAGCTTTGAGAATCTTTGCAATGAAGGAAATAATCTTTGGAAGTAAAAGAAAGCATAAACAAGACTGATATTTTTTTAAGGATTTCATATGAATATTACCAAGTGTAAGTTGTCTAAGCCACACACGAGCCTGGCTTTCCTGAACTGCACCATTCTTCAAGATAAATTCGAGGAGATCACCATTTTCAGCATACCTCATAAACATGAAGTATTTAGCTCGTCTCTGAAATATACTATGCACATGAACTACATGGGGATGATTCACCTTCACTAGAATATCAAGTTCACGAGGCAGGAACTTCTTCACGAAATCTTTTGGTGCTTTAGTGGTATCTATCACTTTACAGGCCAGCTTTTTGTTTTTATCTGGTTCTGATTCTGACTTGTATTCTGACAGGTATACCTAAAATTTGTTGCACATGGAATGGATATTAAAAATGTAGTGAATTTGAAAATAAAATGGCAATTATTTATTACAGCTTAAAAATTCGTTTGGTAGTATAACATGTATAGTAGAATTTACTTTTGCATAGGAACCTTCTCCCAGCTTCTTCAGAAATTTGTAACCACGTGCAAATAAAACAGCCTCCTCAGATGAAGTTTGATTCAAATCCGTCATGAGATCTGATGAACATCATCTAACTACGTTTGATGCTCTCAGTCGTATTTTTTCAAATAAAATGTTACCTTCATTAATCCTGATATCTTAGAAGAACAGGAAATTTACAGGTCGTTCAACGACATTTAAATAAAAAATTTAATAAAGTAGAATTTTTCATTTTCCATTTAAGAAAGAATATGCAAAATATTTGAGTCACTTTTCATAAGACACTGTAATATATTCTTCATTAATTAAGAGAAGCCTTTTATTTTAATTGAATTGTTATTCTTACATAGTTTATACAAACGTCATGTTTTTGTTTGTGTACCTCGGCTCATTTTAAGAAATAGAAATTAGTAGAACGTGTTACATTACTTAACCATTTTGATCAATTAATATTTTGCTCGAAATAGAGCATGAAAACTCATGACTTCTGCATTACGAGGTTTGAAAAACAATAGAATAGCTTTTATTTATTATTCGCAAAATCGTCGTAAGTTGTCATTAATTGTATAAATAAAAAACTGTATTATAAATAAATTATATGATATAGGATATTAAAAGATTGTTACGTGCGTATAATAAATATAAAAATACATTAACTTTCATGATCAGATTTAAAAATTTGAATTTCGGATATGACGACAGCATCGAGATATATCTGAGCGGACTATTCGAGATCTCGAAACTCGTTTGATCTTTCTTCCGTACCTAACTCATAAGGAAGAAGTAACGTGAGTACGCTGGAATTTATTTTTCCATATTATTGTAATAATATTTAATTTATACGACTACAAGTTACTTTCTTTAATAGCAAACGTTGTAGAGATGTTAAAAATTATATTAAACAATTAATTTCTTATTGAATGTTCCACATAAATATTATGGTTGACAGGGCCACGTGTTTGGGGGTTATAACAATATTAATGATTATTTGTAATCATAAGTTTTAAGTTTACGACTGATAATCGTATAAAAGTCGTTCGCATTTTAGACGAAGATATTTTCATTAATAGTAAAATTAATCCTTATCATTTCAAACAGCAGTCTCATTGTCAAGCCCGGATGCACCAAACACAATTACAACAGTAAAATATGTATGAATTAATTTCCTGTTTTTTAATATTATTTTATACTTATTCAACATTTGTAATTGAATTTCCTGTTTGAAATTAACAAAATTTATTTGAAATAACTGGCAATCATTCTACAATATTCTTGAAGTGATAAGGGTTAATAAGTTTTAGTTTGTGTATGAAGTTTTCATAAAAATGATTAATAATCTATAAAATGTTATAGAATGGCGGACTCTGCTCCAGCCGCGCGTGGAGGATTCCGTGGAGGTTTTGGTTCTCGTGGAGGTGGTGGTGATCGTGGTGGACCACGAGGCAGAGGCCGTGGAGGAAGAGGAAGGGGTCGTGGTCGTGGACGTGGTAAAGAGGACAGCAAAGAATGGATTCCAGTCACTAAGCTTGGTCGTCTGGTCAGAGATGGGAAGATCGACTCTTTGGAGCATATCTACCTTTTCTCTTTGCCCATCAAAGAATATGAAATCATTGATAAATTCCTTGGAGTTGATTTAAAAGACGAAGTTTTAAAGATTATGCCTGTACAGAAGCAGACTAGAGCTGGTCAACGTACACGTTTCAAGGTAAACTGATAATGGGTTGTTTGTTTCTGTTGAAAAGTTTGCAGCACCTATATTTCTTTAATATTGATTGTGCTTTGCAGGCATTTGTAGCCATTGGCGATTACAAAGGCCATATTGGTTTGGGCGTAAAGTGCTCTAAAGAAGTAGCCACTGCCATTCGTGGTGCTATCATCTTGGCTAAGCTCTCAGTTGTGCCGGTACGTCGTGGTTATTGGGGTAACAAGATTGGTGATCCCCACACAGTACCTTGTAAAGTTACTGGCAAGTGTGGATCAGTTCAAGTACGTTTAATTCCTGCGCCAAGGGGTACAGGCATTGTGTCCGCACCTGTACCTAAAAAGTTGCTTCAAATGGCCGGTATCGAAGACTGTTACACATCTGCGAGAGGATCAACGTGTACCCTTGGTAACTTCGCCAAGGCAACCTATGCAGCTATTGCAAAGACCTATGCATACCTAACACCAGATCTCTGGCATAACCAGGCATTGCGTAGAGCACCTTACCAGGAATTTGCAGATTGGCTGTCTAAGAATCACAAAGGTGTTGGAGGACAAAAATCTGCTGAAGTTTAGACAATAAACTTCCATGCGACATTGTATCAAAATGTTGTTTTTCTTCCTTTTTTATCTTTCCTACTTTTCCTAGGATGAAAACATTCTCAATTTCAATGTTAATTAGATTTAGGATTAATTGACTCTTTACTGGTAATATGGTTTTTATCAGCACAGTTAGCCTGTGTGAGCAGGCTTGATTTTTCATTGTTATGAGTCCTGTAAACCTCAGAAAATATACTGCGATACTTCTAGTCTCTAATTTAATATACATATAACACTTTAGCCAAATTTTTACTTCATTTTGTATAGGAACTTCAAATCGTGAAGTCATAAAGAAATTAAATTTTCGACAAGCCTCTAATGATCCATATTGCCGGTGGAGGGTTAATTATTTATTTTCCATAATAAGGAATGATTTTATTTTTCAAATGATCTAATTTTTATACAATAAAAAAATGGAACAATAAAAGAAATTATGTAGTATCCATATTCTTAGAAGTTTTAAATTGATCGTAAGCATTATTAAAACTTTTCAGTGTATAATCACAAATCTTTTCAAAGTCATGTAATCCTTTCTTTAAAATGTCTATTGCTTTTCCTTGTTTAGCTTGAATCCTCAGATAAATATTTCCTTCTGCTGGATGATTGACAAAACAAGCGCAGAATTCCACATCAGGACTGTAAAAAAATACACAAATATTTAAAATATTCATGATTTGAAAATCAATAAAAAAACAACTTGTATTGTACTCATACTTCTGTGTAATTACTGTTACTAAAGCATTTCCTAGAGTATAACCTTCATCCATAAATACAAAAGTTTTACATTTGTCCGACGACTGTTCACTAGCTACCTGAAAATAAAATTTCGATTATTCATATTTTTATTATACAATAATTATATTCAAAATAGAATACTCATATTTGAAGAAAAATTGTCAAGGTAGGAATACTTTTAGAATGTAATTTTATATTAAAAAAATATCGTACCTCTGCTAGTCTACCCATTTTTGTTTATTCGATTGTAATTGTATAAATAAATTCTTCCAAGTAATTTATGACAATATTTTATTACCACTCATAATATTTAAGCATTAACGTAGAGTACCATTCATAATAATACCATGTGATTGTAATAATATAAGTACTGTTCGGCAACTTAAGCTGCACAGATCAAAGAGGATAATTTACATCAATATTAAAATTTTCGAATATACAATTTATAAAAAATTCTTTTTGTGATTTACTTACTGGATGTATTTTTTAATGAAAAGATTCACAAACAAATACTACGTGAGAATAAAACACAACTACTGAGGAAGTATAAGTTGAAGGCAACAGTGTATTATAACCTTGCTTTAAATTTTTAGTTATATATTCGTTTACAGACTGAACATAGTAAGATTTACAGTGTAGCCTTTATCGTATATTTCGTTAACCATTATAACAACCGTTAATTAATTAAATAAACCAAGTAAACATATTGTGTGTTAATGGAAAATATATTGTTTAATAATACATTATCAAATTAACAATATCTTTGCATTATAGAGTAAGTAATAAAATACAAGAAGTTATTTATATATACAAAATGTCTCTAAGAAACTTAGTTGCTAAAATGCAACTAACAGTAAAATTTCAACATATCAATGGGAGAAGGTACTTAGCATCAAAAGCCATAAGTAATGTTCTTGATTCGGTTGAAGAAGAACCATTATACGCGAAGAATGACTCAGAAGACATAGAACAAAAAAGAAATAAATCTAGATTGAACCCTGGCCACAGAAATATATTACATGGTAGAAAACCTTACGATGAACCATTAACTTGGTTTCATAATACACTGAAATATAAAAGGAAAATATTGGGTAAATATGGCATAGAGGCATTAGGAGTATCTGCAGGATTGGCTTGGCCCACTCCCAAAGAATTAGACGATGCTGTAGAATATGAAAGAGTTGCGTTTCCAATGACTCTCCAAGAAAGATGGCAGAAGATCAAAGAAGAAAAGAAGAAGAAAGAAGATGAGATAATAGCTAGGTACATAAAATTAATTAAAAAAAACTTCACTCGCTAAAAATTATAACAAAATGTATATGTTTGGTTTACAGGCAAGATTATATCGCAGCTAAAATGTCTACCATGAATGATTTAATAACTTCGGTACAAGAAAAAATTGCTAAGAAAGAAGCAGAAGCAGAAGCCGCTAGAAAGAGAAAGGAGATTCGATTAATAGAAATCAGGAAAAAATTAATGGCTAAGGGTGCCATGACTCAAGAAAACGTAGAAGAAATGTTTTTAAAATATGAGAAGGAAGATAAGAAGAAAAGGAAAGAAGCCAAGAAACAACGATATATTGAAAGGGAATATATTATGAAATCTAAGGCGGCAGAGGCTAAGGAAAAAAATGCAGTGGAAACCAGGGAAGGGTCACCAGCAACTGAAAAATCTATGGAATAAATATTTTATTCTAAGCGTATTGTATTTGAAAGGAAGTTTTATAAAGTTAGTAAAATTTGAAAGATCAATCCTGTTTGATCTTTGTTTAAAACATATAACCCTTTAAAATAGAAATAGAAGTTAAATTTAAGAAAGAAACCGTAATTGGAAGAACATTATTTACACATCATAGTAAATATTATATTTTTTTTTGCTAATACAAAAAAACGTTACATGTTACTCTGTAAGAGCTAGAAGAAACTATACTAGTGTGTAGTATTAAATGATTCGATAAGACACATATTCAGGCACAATTAGGGCAATTAGTATGCTGCGCTCCTAGTTAAACCCTTTCAAGTTTAAGTTTCTTAGTGAACTTCACAGAAATCTGTTTTACAACCATTCATTATAGTTTCGTTAAGTTTCATGTAAATCTCGCGGCAGCATCATTATCAAAGAAGTCAACTCTTGACCATTAACGATGTGTCAGAGTTCTCGACATCATCTGGAACTATCAATGACGATTTTCCATTGGTTTGAACGTCCCGAGGTCCATTTTCTTCAGTGGCACTATGAACATCGCGACCGTCAGTAATCTCCGCCTGATCGCAACTTTGAATATTTTGTACGTGCAATTCATCAATGACTATTAAACGCAATTTGTTTTTCTCCATGTGTCAAGTGGACTGAAGTTGTGACGGAGAGGACAATTCATAAAATTGAAAGTTTAATTCTTCTCCAAAGAGATTTTCTGGCGTAATGATTTCTGGTTCAACCATATTTAAGCCTAAGGTCGTTGGATTGAGATCGGTGACTAGATATCCTTCACTTATGAGTCCACATTCCTCTGCTAACACCTCTTTAGAAACTGGATTAAGGAAATCTATAAAGTACAATTATTATGGTTTTCAAAATCTTTATTAACTAAGAAGCGAATGGCAATCTTACCGCTTTCTTTTACAGGATAATGAAGCTCCTGCGTCTGTTGATTGGTTTGCGTCGAATCGTGTTCATTGTTGGACATCATCATAGGAATTAAATACTGTACTTCTACTTCCTTCTTGATACCACTGAGTATTTGTTCCGCGCAGTGTTCTAATGTCACAGAACTGACCATGTTCTCTGCCTCTTCCCCTGAAGTAGGTTGAGTGATGCTAGCAGTAGCTGCTTCCACTTCGTCAATAGGATTTATATGACTAAAAGGAATTTCAATAAATGATGCTGCTACGATTACTCTATACTAGGCTTGTCCAACCAACGATCCACGGACAATAAGTTACCCAAGACAGTTGTAAATGTAGCCCAACAAAAAATCATAAGCTTGCAAACTTTATGGGATTGCGACTAAAAGACTCTCACTTGTGATCACAATTTCAGACCAAAGATGAATGACACGAGTGAGACTCAAAGTCACAATACGAGTGAGATATCGGTTGCTATAATTAAATTATCTAAAATTAAATAATTAAGTATTCTATTAATTTATGTGTGGCTCTTAACAATCTGTCTTCTCCCAACAAGACGCAGAGAAGCTGAAGGTTGGACACCTCTGTTCTATACACTATAATTAAGTGTGATAAACACCTAATGCTTCTTTGAGAATTTTCAATCTCAGGCAACTTGGTACTTTGCTTCATAGAGGAATTGGTAATTTGTTTAGGTTTGGAGTCTATAGATCGATTCGCAATGGCCCACAAGTGACCAGCCCCGTGTGGTGCTTTTGATCCTTTTCGAAAATGAGGGTTTATGGACAGATTGTGCCGCACAGAGTTCTTCCAACGATCGTCATTGCTCTTGTAATAAGGAAAATGTTCACTGAAAAAGGAAAAGTATTACGCATTAGGAAAGTAAATGGTGTTATTGTATAAGAAGTCACTGTAACACATTTTATATAACTATATTTAAATAATTTACAAAGACATGGTAACACTATAATCTAATGAAGTGTGCTATTTCTAGAGAAATATCTTATCTATGTACCCTTTAAGCGTTTTGCATAATGATGAATGATTAAGTAATTGTTTTCATTTATCTTTAGCCATTGTCCACAAGAACGCCGATAAGCTCGCACCCCACATAAACTAATTTTCTTCACCTGCTTATGACGATGTCACGGGAGGGTACACACCCCTACAATTAATTCCCCGCTTTCAACAGTAAAAGATAGAAGAACCGCGTGTACGAGAAGTGCAGGGTTAAACGATAGTTTAAAACGGTGCGACAGTAATTGGACCGAGAAATCCATTTCCTCGCAATGTCACCAAATTTTGAATAATGTTTCCTATCCAAACCTGCCCTTTAATTTTAATAAAACACTAATCCTATTTTTATATCCTTACATAAATAATTCATTAATATTACATTCTACTTAAACAAAAAATTAAAATACAATATTCAAGATATACAAATTATCTGATTATAAAATAATTTTATTCGTTATCGTGGAGTCAACTCGTTACCGTTCTGATCATATAAAATGAAAATAATGAAAATATAAAATTATGAATTATAAATAAACGTTAGAAAATTAAAAGATTTATTATCGAAATAATTGATCTGTAATAAAGATCTCCTTGTATTGAATTTGTCTAAAATTTAAAAGCATGTCGTAAATTTCGTTTCTCCATAAAATTGATACAACCTCAGTTAATGAAACATATTAAAGTTGTTTGTAAGATCGTAAGCAACGGCGATCACCGCACAAGTTCAGTATTGTAATCTTACGGATGACAGTGCACACGAGATTTAAGACACAGAGGGATATATAGCTATTCTTCAGCAGTAAATATAGGGAACAAGTTTCTACGAATTTACGAGAGTGTGGTCTGCGTCGATGCGGGGTGGCTTGTCGGGGAGGGTCAGAAAGGTTCTTAGATGGTACCCCTTGGCACCGCTGCCCTCGAACATGGTACCACCTGGTACCGATTACTCTCTACGTTGCAACCCCTCCAACACGAATGCGCACAATTCACTAACTCTGTGCTTTCACCTGTTCGATCGTGGACTCGTGAAAAACGACGGTATAGACACACGAGCCCCTGAACTCTTTTCCGTCCAATTTTCTATTACTAACCGTTTACTAAACGATTTTGTCAACCAAACAAAATAGCTGCGAAAATACCTGTGTCGTTACAGAAACACTCGAAACGATTAAATTAGTTTATTTATAACTAAAATGTCTTTTAAATTTATTTTATCTTTCAAAATTATATAAACAGTAATTGTATTATTGTTTTAACGGGTTCTTTAAATTATGATCTTTGCAGTGGATTAGATCCAGGAATCTAACGAATATCAAATTGAGATTTTTTTTTAGATTTTTTCGCGTTTATATCGGTCAACATTAATTTTAAATGAATGAGAACTTTCCCGAGCGTTTCAAATCATAAAAATTTGTGAATGATTTGAATTACGAATTGAATATTTTTGAAAAAATACTTACGAGATCCATTGGTAAATGGCCGACACTGTAAGCTCCCCCCTTTCTCTAAGGGCATGTTCAATGAGTTCTGTATAGGTGAACGGTGGTTTCTTGGGCCCGTTGCATCGAGAAGACGCTAAATTTCTATTATCAAGACTCGAATAACTTTGATTCGTCTCCAGACGCGGTGCATTTTCGCTGTAATTCCTTTTGATGTCGTTTGCGTAAGTAGAACTATAGATGCGTCCGTTTACTTTTGATTTGTTCCCTATAAAGGACGTTTAGACATTAATGAAATTAAAGAGCTCAAGATTTTTGAAAAAGTAAGTTATGCTAGTCGGAACACCGGTACTAATATTTCTGAAAGATCTTGAATATATTATATAAACTTCGAAAACTTCCGACTTAAGTAAAACCAGCCAAATTTGTAAGAATCCTCAATTTTAATTAACCCCTTGAACTGAAATGATGAGTGTCACTCACGCGAGCTCTCAGTGGGAAACTGGACTTCGCATATTATTTTACAAATATCCTGTGCCATAACTACAATAATTTGTTTATATTCATGAATGAATTTATTTGAAGCTGTAATACTTCAATATTCTTTAGAACAATCGTGTCCGCAGGGTTGCGAGAAAATCAAACGGCGTAAGCGGAAACGTTTGATTGAAAATAAATCGTCAGGCAAGGGATTAATATTTTCATTCTGATTAACTGCATGCAATAATAATTGTTGCTGTAATTATTACAGCTGCAAGTACTATCACGATTTTCCAATTGAAGAATTCTATGCACACCGTTATGGTTGTCCCTGAAAGTTGGTATAGTAGATTTTTCATCAGCAGCCTCAATCAATGAATCCAGCTTGAAGTCCAGTAGCCAGGATAGGTTTCCAGTTTCCTGATCATCGAATTGTTGCTGATGATGGTGATTGTTGGCAGGCGGGCCAAGTTTATTTTCTTGCACATTTGAAGAAGGCATTGTTACCATTGGCTCCCAATAACTTGAGTTCACCTGATAGCTTGTCTCTTCAACTTGGACATCTTGGACAACCTGTTCTTGTTTGTGTACCGACGGCGAGGAGGATGGGGACTCGGTAATTTCAACAATATTCTGCTGAGATTCCAATTCAGAGACAGTTGTCCAAGTGCAATTCGTTCCATCTACTAGAAGGACCTCCAAGCGCGTCATAGGACACTCCCCGACAGCTTCCTGAGCCGATAACGGAGAGAATAGTGACGCGGTATCGCCGATCACTTGATTGGAAGTGACCAGCTCCATTGGAGTCTCGATTTCCTCAAGGTGGTACCGTTTTCTTCCATTCTGGACTTCCTCGCACAGACTCTGTATATCTAGATCATCGAAAATCCGTTTTTTTGCCATCCGGGACTGGTTATTGGATGCCTCGTGATCCGGAATCCCTCCGGCACCCGAAGACGGTCCAATCATGCTGCTCGCTAACAGTTTCAATTGGATTTTGATACAACGTTTTTCTCGGCGGCAAATTTTTGAGAAATAATATAGAATTAAAAATAAATACAAAACGCAATATAAACATTAAATACGCAACTTTGGAATATTAAGTTATAAATGCATTGAAAAATATTATATACTAAACTAACTGATATTGTTTAACATTAATGGAGCAAAATCTTACACACATTGGAATCTACAATGAATTTGGAACAATACAGTGACTGGACAATTTCTGTTAATCTGTTATAACTGCAAAAGTGAAGATTCTATAATATACGCTTGCAAAATAATTTCTTCTTTTATGTATCCTGACTACTCTCAGTTGCCAAGAAATAATCACATCAACTTCAATATGAACATACTCTAACGCACAGTGAAAATAAAAGAAAAAAGCAAAGTAGGTACATTTGCATCAACAGTGAAACGGTTCCTCGCAACGACATGATAATGTGACATAAAATAAATAAAAAATGTGCAGTGTAACCAAGGCCATCCTATGTGGTACCCTAAAATAAAAATAAAACGTAAGAGGAATGCAGAAACGAAATAAAAGGTGGATAATAGAAAAGTTGAATTGTTATTGAAAATATAAAAACCACTCAAACTCAACGAGAGATCTTTGCTCTCGTCCGCTTACCTCGTCTTCTTCTCTTGATATCGTTGAACCGGTACCGATTATTTCACGATCGTCGGCACGAGAAAAGCCACCGTAAGTATAATTGAACAAGTCATCACGATGTCCCGCTGTTAGCAAAAATACCACCATTCAAGGATTTCGAGTGTTTCATCGATGCCCGTGCACCTATTCCACAACGGGAAGAAAACTGTCTTGATTACTATCGGAAGCGTTTGTAATTATTGCACGGCTCATTTATACGTCATCGTCGACTGCACGCACCTCCCCGATCAACAATGATTGATGCTTTCGTACGCGTCGGCGAGCTTCCACTTTGAAGACGGTATATCACCTTGTGTTCGGGCGTTTTTGGAATATCTGCATGATCAACTACAGACGACTGTCTTCTTGCCTTTCGTATTTCAACTGTTACGCGGCGCGTTGCGCGCGCATCCGTCGGCCATAGCCATGATGGAGGGGATACCGGCGCGCGCACGCGGAACCGTGCACCGTTCATCTTCAGGAGGGTACTACGTTGCCCGCGTGCAATTTTTAATTCAATTTTTGGATACCTACAATGAATTATACATGTTTAAGCGTTTGCACTCTATAGGCACTCTACTATCACACTATTTATAGTATTAAATATTTTAATGAATCAATTTTAAAGTAACCAAAAATTTTGTTCTACACATCGAAATTTTGTAGTGAAGAAATTTAAAAAATCTAAGAATGTTATAACGTTTTTAATTTTCGTTAAGGGTACTATAAAAATAGCTTAGAGTTGTTGATAGATTATAAAATCAGCTGGTAAGTGTTAATGCGATCAACGGAATGTCACTGAAGAAATTCATGCTCAATTCAATTATGATTATGCATGACAATGCAATTATGAGGTATCACGAGATGTTTCAAAATTGCTGGTCCTTTCAGAGAGACGCAAATAGATACGAGTGTGTCGTAGCTTGACGCATGCGCAGGAAATCAGCGAGACCAAGTGTTGTACAATATAAAAATTCTCTGTATACGTTTAATCTTATCTGATGCTACGTTTCTCTCGCTTTTCGTATTTTCTTTTAAATACAGAATTGTAAATACCCCTTAGCGCTTTAATGTATAAGTAACGATCTCTTAACGGTCATATCTGTTGCGCTTCGTTAACGATACTTTTTGCGTTGTATAAAAGTGTTGATTAACGTTTGAATATAATTAAAATAAATTACTGTTGTATTTAACTACTTTTTTTTCAAAATTTGTACTGTTTATACCATATGAAGTGGCATTAATTATAATTATTGATTACGTATTATCAAATTCATTATAATACATAATAAGCATTTATTATTGTTAAAGAATCTCAAGTCCCCCTCAAGAAAAAGGAAGGTAGTTTCAAGTATCCGAAGATTGAAATCGTTATAAAGGACGTATTAATTAAATCATGCGCTCGAGGAGCCTGCACGCAGGCAACCCGCAATGCACGCACGCACGGGGATAGTGGGGAAACGGACGAGTCGATTTTACGAGAGTATTCTTCGTGACGGTTTTGCGTATCTTTGTTTATCAGCTGTAAAAACTTGGTATCCGCGTCCAAGGTCAAGGTGACACACGTCACAAAGGGAACGGAGAAAACGGAGCGAAATCGCTTGGTTTTAACGGACTGTACGTGAAAGCGGTCGTCGTCGTCGTGCGTCGCGTGTTTCTCGCGCGGAGTGTACCGTAGATGCATGCACTCGCTGCGCACGGACGAACGTCACGGCGAATGACATTAAATTTTCCAGTTAAAAATTCGTGACGAACGAAAATAGGGACGCGTTACTCCCGAGCTGTGTGCACGTTGACAACACTTCGCGTTACATGGGGCATTGAACGGTAAAGGAAACATCATGAACGTAGACAACGACTTGGACCAGCATTTGTTGCGCCAGTTCAGCTGTCTAAGTACCACCGATAAGGATGATCTGGTGAAGCAGCTGCAGAACGTGGTGGCCTGCAGCCAGTTAAACGAGGCGACCGCCAGGTTCTTCCTTGATATGAATAACTGGTGAGATACTGTCCCTCCCGCCTGTCGTTCTTACCGACGATCGTTTCACGACCTAACCCTAACGGCGCCATGTTTATGTAGAGTTCATTTCTCATATCTCTTATCTTGACCCCCGCTGACAGTTTGTATTCTTAGATGCAATGCTTTCGTTTTTCCTATTATTTTCGAAGCTGCCACTGTTTCGAGCTCAACGAGCAAGTATATCATTTGAGACAATGGATTTGTTGAAACAAAATTGAATATGAATTGCATTATCTTCAATTTCTGTTTGTTGAGAGTCCTTTTTTTTTAGAGATAAGCTATGTAGTTTAAAAGGACAATAAAGAAAGAGAATGGCTTCAGTGATGATTTGATACAGCTGTTTCTCGTTGTTAAGAATAATTTCCATGTAATTGCAGGAACCTCCAAGCAGCTATATGTAGTTACTTTGATTTTGAATCGCCAGGCGTTAAACTGCCGTGCATGACGTTGATATGCGACAGTACTATTGGTAATGGGGAATCAGTACCACCGGATACTAAATTTCGAAAGTCATGGCGTGTGCAAAACAGTGGCACAGAAGTATGGCCGGATGGTATCTTTTTGCAGCACACTGGAGGAATAATAATGGGATGTACAAGGGTACCGGTTCCACCCTTAGGTCCTAAAGAGACGATAGAACTAGGTATTGATCTAGTTAGTCCTCCAGTTCCCGATGTGACCTATCAAAGTAAATGGAGAATGAAAACTTCAACAGGTTCTTATTTTGGTGGTAAGTTCATCTACTTCTTTGTCATTAAGAGATTCTCATGAAATTGTCACAGTAGTTACAATATTTTTTTCTTTATTGTTAGATATCATTTGGGTGATTATTACAGTGAGTGAATGTGGTACCTTAGCAGTTACTCAGCAGCTACATCAGTTAAGTACTTCACAGTCTAATGATGTACAAATGTGTTAGCCCTTGATATCCGGAGACTTCCCTTAAATTTTTTTCATTTTTAAAATATTTTTTGATTATTTTCAATCAAGCAAGCGAACACACGATTTATTCATTAAAAGCTGCTGCTTTAAATAATAGGAAGTATATATTTTCTGCTACAGATGTAACAATAAAAAATATTTCCAGCAGATGTTTACATGATTTAAGGAAGTACTGGATTCAAATACTTTATAGAGATAATTGTAATTTTTATTAGATTCAAAAGTTGTTTACATAAGGCCTTTTAACGTCCATGCTTGTCAGTTACGTCATTGAAATATTCTTTGTTTCTTTGTGATTGTAATACGTGTTGTGGTGAAATACTTACGATTTTCACTTACGAAACTTAAAATTGTAACGGACACGTATGGACCATATTCAAGACCGGTACTGAAAGAAATTGATATATATGTATGTATGTATATATATGTATATACATATATATATATACACACACACATATATATATATATACATATATATTATATATAAATATAAATATATATACAGGGCTAAGTAATTGAGACAGGCTATAATTTCGTTACTGCTGAAGTTAAAAAAATATCATAAAGGAAAGCTTTGCACTATTCGACAGACTTTATTGTACCGCTATACTACTTTTTTTTATCAATACATTCATGTAGTTATAAACTGCTGCTGCACTTTTTTTTAACGAAACTCTGGTTTTTTTTACGTAAATCGTTATTTTTAATATTTACTGAAAGTACGCTGTTAATAAATAAGATAGTAGGGTAGTGATCCAAATATAACAAAGTATATGCACAATGCTGAATATTCACAATCAGATATCTAAAACAAATACTTAATTTTCAATGATAGTATCTTAAGCTTTTCTTATGTAAAATAATGCAAAGAAATTTTGTGAAAAAATATGGTTTCATTTTTTAAAAAATGTGCAGTTGGACTTTGCAATTGTATCAATGCATTTCTGACAAAAAACTGGTATTGCACTACGATAGAGCTTGTTAAATAGGGTAAAGATTTTCCTTTACCATTTTTTTCAAACTTCAATAAGAACAAAGTTTTAGTCTATTCGAGGTACTTAGGTACACCTTGTATGTATATGTACAATTATTAAGATACGAGTTTATTAAAAACATAATTTTTATTAGGAAATAAAATATAGATATGGTTAGAAATTGTGAACTTGAATTATATGGATTCAATCATTTGAAATTGTATTGGAAATGTTTACTTTTTCAACATCGATTCTGTTTATCAGAAAATGATATGCAATAGTCGTTTATCTAATGGTTAAACCGCCATCGCCATAGTAATTTTCGCATGTGGTTTGTAACCGATTAATTCAAAATCTTCCGCTACAAAATCGTCGATATTTTCAACGTTCCTAACAATTTTTAAATGTGGAAACGGTTTCGGCTCGCGTCCTATCTGTTCCTTAAGCGCGGATATATGATTGAGATACACGTGGCAGTCACCCATTGTATGTACAAATTCACCTGGCTAAGAATAAACAAGAAAATATAAGTTTCAGTTGAAAATTCATTGGTGTATTTTTATATAAATTTACCTTTAAATTTGCAATATGAGCCAACATATACGTTAACAGAGAATAGGATGCTATGTTAAAAGGTACTCCAAGACCCAAATCAGCACTTCTTTGATAAAGTTGACAAGATAATTCACCGTTGCTAACATAAAACTGAACAAGACAGTGGCATGGAGGCAATGCCATTTTTGGAATATCAATTGGATTCCAAGCTGACATAATAATTCTTCTATCGTCAGGAGAATTTCGTAATTTATTTATGACTTCGTTTAATTGATCTATACCTATTTATATAAAATATTCATTATTAAAATATTTAACTTTGATTGTAGTTTGGTGTATTATCATTCACCTTGACCCTTATAATCAGAATGCATATCTTTATATTCTGCTCCAAAGTGTCTCCATTGAAATCCGTAAACAGGCCCTAAATCTCCTTCTTCTCTATCTACAAAACCAGATGAATCTAAGAATTTACGAGAACTATTTGCATCCCAAATATGAACATTTTTAGATGATAATTCTTTTGCATTTGTTGATCCCTTTATGAACCAAAGTAGTTCTTCAACTACACCCTTCCAAAATACTCGCTTTGTAGTTAGTAATGGAAATACATCTGCAATAAACCAATAACTTTGTTGTAACTTTCTTCTTTGTAATTATAATGGTAAATATATAAAATAAATTTTCGTACTGTCTCTTAAGCTAAATCTCATGTGGGTTCCAAAAAGAGACATTGTGCCCACTCCTGTACGGTCAGATTTCTTGACACCCTTTACAAGGACTTCATTAATTAAAGACAAATATTGACATTCCTCGTGTTGATTTTTATTTTGACCACATTCCGCTTCACTTTCTTTTTCATTAATATTCAATCTCAACTTTTTCTCAGGTGTACAATTTGTTTTACCATTCAATGAAATCGCTTCAGTTACGCTCATGATGTAAGTAAATTTTCAATAATTTTCAAATTTTCAATAAAATTTTCAATAATTTTATTTTTCTTATTTAAACATAAAACAAAATAATATAAAATATCTGTAGTTTTATCAAATAACTTTCAAACCACGCGTTTTTCCGTTTCTGAATTGGATTAATTTGTATGTATTAATTATCTTGCTGAAAATAAATGATATAAAGGTAATAAAGAATAAAAAAATATTAAAAACACAATAACTTTCAAATTATTTTCACTATTTGTATTATAACTATGTACCTATAACGAGGAAAATTGTACACATTATTAACAAAGGATAAAACCTACACCGGTATCGATCCACACTATTTACACGCTGTGCATTTGTTTCGTAGTTTTGATTGGTTACCTTAAACTGTATTCACAAACAGGAAATTAAATAAAGAAACAAGAATGGGAACTAATCAATTAGACCAACATAAAACTTTCGCGGGTTTTTATCCTAAACTATTTATTGAAAAAAAAAAATCTGGTTTTTAAACGAAATAGATTTTATAAAAACGACAACCATTCGCATTCAAACATATAATTATCCGCTTAAATTTTGAGCTTCTTTTGTTAATAAAATAAAAATAAAAATAAATACACAAATAAAACAACCGCTTCGATAAATATTAAATAATTGTCTTAAGAATACTATTATAAAATTTTATTAAAATCGACCATGTAGTTTCTAAAATATTTTTGGTACCGATTGCGAAAATTTCATTTCGAAAGAAATGTGTTTAAAGTTTCAGTTATATTAAATAATTATTGAATTCGGTAATTTACTAAATGTCTAAATAGAATTGGGAAAATATTTTAAAAGGATTTCACTAACAGATTACATCATTTTTAAAAAATTGATTTTTGTACCTAACCAAGAGCACCTATGTAACATTTTTTTAATGTTCATTGTAAAACTTTCTTTTAATGTTCATTTTAATTCTTTACCATGTAATTTCTTTCATAACTACGTTTGCTAAATTTATTATTTCAAAGAAATACATAGTACATGTTCTATCGGAACGAGCCAATGATATTTGTTTGCGGAGACGTAGAAAATATAGTCATCATATACGTCAATGACTTAAGGTCAACTGAAATTCATTATTGATGAAGTTTCATTAAATTTTTTGGAAGAATAACAATGGTGCTCGACAAATTAAATTTTTCTCTATTAAAACTTATCGAACCATACAGAAGATGGATTATAGAAAATCCAAAGTTACTGGCCGACTTGGAAGAAACGGTTCAATGTTTATCTTACTTCACAGCTGGTTAGAAAATGTTTCATTTTTAATAAAATAACGTTTACGTTTCAACATTTTGTAAATGAATTTTTGTCTAGGACGCTTCAATAATTCCACATTGACATCAGAACTTATTTACTCTCTATCGAATCTAATAGTACTTTTTAATGATTTGTTAATGTGCAGTGGGAAGCATTTACATTTAAAGTTTCCTCAGTTTAAGTCAAAAATTAAAATTTGGCTGACGGTTGTGGAATATACAGAAACATTGTTTGAGATCTCTGTTAAAAAGCAATGGGGGAATACTGGTAGATGGTTCATAATTATTGTAATTCAAGTATTCAAGTGAGTTGATAGTATTTTAGAATTATTGTGCTTGTAAAAATTAAGAAAGGACATTGAATGATATGGAGACATTTATGTATAAAAGTATATAAATTTTTATCAGGGCTGTGTTAAGACTTTTGTTAATACATGTGTACAAAGAAAAGATAGTAAAAAGTCCTCCACTGAAACCACTTAATAGAGATAAGTTAAATGAGTCCGATGAGGTGAAAATAAAAGAAGGATTTACATTGAAACGATCTGGCACTGTTATTAGAAGCGTAAGAGGTACAAATTCTGTGCACAAGCGCACATGGGAACCTTTGTCTTCTAATATCAATGATAATGATAATTTAAACTCTTCCGTTAAATTGGAAAGAAATATTGCTTTAGCAGAGGTAAAAAATTATATTGCACATTACAGATTATTGGTTAGTCTTATTAATTATATTTAATGTGTTTTGTCTTGTTTTTAGAGTTTGTATATTATGAAACCACTATTCCATTTGGGCTGTATATCTGTAACTGGTGAGAAACAATGGCCACCGTGGTTATTATCGTTAGTCATTGATTTGCTTAGGTAAATAATTTACCATCATCAAAAGAAAATATAAATTATATTGTAGAATAATATACGACAATAATTCGTTTTTCCAGTTTACACATATTTAATAAGGAAGTAAAGAAAGCTGTATTTAGCAAAGAAGATGAACGAGAACTATACAGACGGAGATTAGCCTTACTGCTTTATATTTTAAGATCTCCATTTTACGATAACTGTAGTCGACTTAGAATATATGCTTTTCTTACTGCATTGTCCAAAAATGTGCCTTTTGCCAGGTTCATAGCAGAACCAATAAAAAGATATCTTCCACATTGGCAGAGCACATACTTTTATGTGTGGTCCAACTAATTCACAAAGTTATTATTTATTGGAAAGGCTCAGGAATGGTAATAGGAAATGTTATATGAAGGATAATAAGAAATGTAAAGAGAAAAAGGTAATAATTTAACTTGAAGGACTGATTCATTATTATGAGTGATATAGATATCAAAATTAAGAAATTTTTGTTTATGAAAATGAGGGTGCAGGTGAAGTAAAATATGTTTTACAATTTAATGTAGCATTTATGGATTTATAAATTCCTATATTTTAATCATTGGAAAAGTTACAAATATTACCTTAACTTGGTAACAGAAACAACAAAAAATCATGGGGGAATATTTGTAGCATTTTGTATTTACTACTTAAAACTGTATGTTAGTTTAGGTTTGAACATCCGCTTACATTTCTCAGCATAAAAAGTTATGAATATACGTGTTCACCTTTGATACTACCATATTTTTATAAAGAATATAATTTATATAGAATTTTGTTACCGAAATGAAAACTACTTGATTCTATCTTTTTTTTAAATATACAGATTGCTTAGACGATTCTTATATGTACAATAAACATAGAAATAAAGGATCAATAAATACGGGAAACATTGAAAATGTTACTTTCACAGAAAATATATTTCCCTGCCCGATAAAGTCTTATGAATCTCCTTACGAAACTTCCTAAACGTTAAAATACCATAAAATGCATGGTAATAGATCGCACATATATTACATTCTGAAAGGAATACAGCATAGCAGAAAATACAAATATGGCCTTTGGAATTAAATAGAATAATTCGCATAAAAAAGCTACTTATTCACACATCTGAAGTAATGAATTTATAGTTGCATCTTTTTTCCCTTGATTCACATCGTAAACAGATTTAATTACTTCTTTGTCCACATTTGGGAACATTTCTGAAATCTGTAATTAATATATTTACATTAAAACTCATCATTCGATACATGAAATATTAATTTGTTGTTTGAATCAAAATGATATTATGTTTGTACACTAAATAATATTTAAGAAGAACTATAATTTAATAGTACCTGTTTCAATTCAACTTCAGCATTTGGCGTAGAACTGGGCATAACAGGTGGTGGTGGTGGTGGTATAGCAGCTGTGGATGGTGCTGCATAAACATTTACTGGTGCATGTTGTCTTCCTATACCAAACATCGTTGAAGACGGAACCATCATAACAGGTGGTACACTCATGTATGGGTGGCCTTTGGTCTATTGAAAGTAACAAAAAATATAGTAAAATGATCAATATATTTTTTTATTTTATCAACAACAGTCATTACCGTATAACTAAAAACTAGATTTATCATTCCCTCTTGATTAGCTCCTTGTTTTCCACTGAGCATGTACCAATCTTCACGTGTCTCTCCTTTTTGAAGCACTTGGGGTGGAATGTCTACATGGCCCCATGCTATTAACTCGTCCATTACAAAAGAACATTCATCATAGATTTCTATGTATATTTGTGTAACTCCAGGTGGTAAATAGCTACAATAATAGAAAAAGAATATACATGATAAATATATTTGAAAATGTGTGTGCATTCCTTAAAATATATACCATTGAATAACTTTGTTCCAATGCGGATTCTTTGCTCCATTCGAGCATGTATGTGTCTCATAAACTGCATGACCTACTCTCATTCTCACATATGGATCCATTCTGATCATCCCATAGTTTTTTACTAGTTTAGCCTACAGGAAGTATCTTTTTGAAATTATGAATAAAATATTATTACAAAATACATGTATATCGATTCAAAGGATATATTGAAATATATATATTAACCCAAAAGCTGACAGATTACCTGGACAATCGTTATACTGAGTCTACCAATTTGCATTTGCATTTGATGAAGCGCAAGTGCTGCCTGTTCATCCGCAGCTTCTTGTTGTTGCTGGATAATACGTTCTTCTACTCTAAGGAATCCCTGAGGAAGCGGGCCCAGAAAGGCCTGGAAAATTGAATTTTTCTGGTCCAATTATTTCACATATTGAAAATATACAGGCAACCACGGATAATTCTAGAATATTCACATTTTATTTTAACATTCATAAATAATTTGCATTGATATTTAATAATATATTCTTCGTTATCGTTGTCGCGCAATCTAAATAAAATTGCATTATTTTCTGATGAAATTTGACTATTGCGATACTGTCAATATGAATTGCACTATTTACCCGTTTTTTCCATTCTTCATACAAATCTGACCGTCTCTCGGTTTCCATTACAAAATAATTTAAGGTTTCAACAAAATTAAAAATTTCTTCGTCGTTCGATACACAAGAACTACTGTCACAATGAAAATGAAACCTGTCACACTACGTGAACGTTTTGATGCATCGAAACAATCATAATACACATATGACACGGTGACAGCACGCCATCTTAGAATACTCTTACAAAAAGAGGTCGCGGATGGAAATGAGCGCTTCTTGAACTTATTTTTCGAATTAAAACTTCAGTTCTTTTATTAGATATTCGCAAATGAATTGAGGAACATTACGGAAGCATTTGATCCGCCATTTTTATAAAAGAAACTAACACCTTCGCCTGATAAATATTTCAATATCATCAAACAAAAGTTTTTGTTTTAAATGTAAAATGTTAAATAAAAGAAAAAAAATTCTTGTGTCATCGTTTTTTAAAATTCATTTTTTTATAGTCATGCAAAAACAGAAATTTAAATTGCAAAATATTAAGGATATTCTTTATTTATCATTTCTATTGGAAAGAATAACTGTAAATATATAAATATAAATAGAACCAAATTTTCTAAAATTAACGATACGTGAACAGAAATTTTTATATTGTACCGCAGGTAATATTTGTATTAAGAATTAACATTTTTGTTAAAATTTATAAGGTTGAGGTCATGTAAAGGTCACGATTATGATGATCATTTATCCCACGTATATCATACTTAATTGGACCTACAACGAATTGTATTAAAATTGTATAGTGTAAGGAAGAGAGAGCATAACGAGAGCAGGAAAAATATATATTAAATACACAAAATTATTATTTGTCGTAAAAGCCGCGCGGAAGCCATTTTGCAATTGAGATACAATTATCTCCCTCTTTCTCTCTCTGTTTTTCAGTTAGCCGACTGATTTCTCTTTCTGTTTCATTGAAAAAATCATAGAGTGTGAAGTGTATTCAGAGTATTCTTGACAAGTCGTTCACTGGCGTGACGTCTGGGTTCTCAGTAATCGGGAACTTCTGGAAAATATTTGTTTGAAAAAGCAGAGCCGGTAGTTTCTTTTAATTTCGAATTCGTTTGACCTTTTCCCCATGTTCTAGTCATTTGCTCGTTCTATTTGTGATTGCGATTTTTTCCCCGCGATAAATTCCGAGAACGGTTACGTGTTCTTCCATATTTTTGGTGAAAGAAGATTTCAACGAACCATCCCAGAATCATGTCACATCAAACGGGAATCAAAGGTATCGTTATCGTATCATAATCCCAATTTAATCATTTGAAAATTTCATTGATATATTAACCTCAATTTGGTAACAACATCGGAGCTAACAATGGTTTGTTTATTGTAGCGAATGATGCTCTGAAGAAATTGTTTGCCAAATGTCGTGACGGAAAACTACGAGTTTTGAAAGTTTCCATAGAGAATGGTAAGTTTATTTCTCCAAATTCCGACTGTAATGGATTTGTGAAAATTTTTAAGTAATCAAATATTTGACAATTTGAAAGGTTTTCATATACGTTTTTTTATCTTACAGAGGAATTAACACCTGCAGCTTCCTCTAAGCCTATAAGCAAGTGGCAAGATGATTACGATAAATTGATTAAACCTCTGATTGTTGAAAATCAACCTGCGTATATTCTCTATAGACTTGACACTAAATCCTCTGATTCTGGTTATGATTGGTTATTTATATCTTGGTCTCCTGACACTGCACCAGTTAGACAAAAGATGCTTTACGCATCAACTAAAGCAACCTTGAAACAAGAGTTCGGTACAGCTTCTATAAAAGATGAATTGCATGGTACCGTGCCTGAAGATATAACATTGGAAGGTTACTATAAGTACAAGAGAAATGATGCAGCTCCAGCACCATTAACAACTGCAGAAGAAGAATTAGCAGAACTTAAGAAGAACACTGTCAGCACTGATTACAGCGTTGAAACAAGACATCAAACATTAAGTGGTGTTTCTTTTCCTGTGACAGATGAAGCAAAACAAGCGATTACAGAGCTGGGTAAAGGTATACATGAGTATGTTCAACTGAAGATCGACTTGGAAGAAGAGAAAATACATTTGGTCATAGCTTGTGATGTTTCATTGGATAAACTGCCAACAAAAGTTCCATCGGATTCTGCTAGATATCACCTTTATAATTTTAAGCACACTCATGAAGGAGATTACATGGAGTGTATTGGTATGTAACAGAATGAAATGCATTGTTTTTTTCATTGAATAATGTTTCATACATATGTTACAGTTTTTATATATAGTATGCCTGGATACAGCTGTAGTATTAAAGAAAGAATGTTGTATTCGTCGTGTAAAGCACCTCTTCTAGACCTCATCCAATCACTCGGAGTGAATATTACAAAAAAAGTAAGTAGAAAAAGTTGTTTATGGCTTAATTATGTTTCCTAACTTATTCTCGTTTCATTTACTTGCTTCTGGATAAACACGTTAACAAAATTTCTTAATACCATTAATTGTGTGGGTATTTGTACAGTTTTTAAATAATTTAATTTTTGACTTATAGTAATTATATTCTGTGGCATGTTGATGAAGAGTTGGCACAGATGAGGAATTCGGATCTAATTGGTCAGAGTGAACAGAGCGCGTTTTTTTTATATGCATTTTTGTCAGTAATCAAATAATTTATTATATTGTTGTGTACGTAACGAATACAATATAACCGTATTCGTCAATACGGTGTTTCGGAATTATACGGTGATTCGGAATTGATGATTTTATGGAATCAGTACCGTAAACACATAGCGAAAAATTCTTCTTGCCTCTGTGGTGTCTTAGGTGCCAACTTTGCATCAATGCATAGTACATAGAAGTAGAAAGAATAAAACACAACTTCTATTTCCTTCTTTTTGTACTTTTATATTATACAGTATTTTTTTTCTAGTTTCTACTCTTTTTTTATGTATATTAACATCAGAAAGTAAAGTATCATTTTTTTTTTAAATTTGGACAAATCCTAGTTGGAAGTAAATAGTGGCGAAGAATTGGCAGACATGTTGGAAGCTCCTCCAACCATAAAAGAAACAGCTGCTATAACTCCTGCAACTCCATCAACACCCTATGCTCCTACTCAATCTATATCAGAGAAAAAATCAAAGCAGAAGCGATCTTGTATTTTGAGTTAACCGATTCTATGTACTTTGATTGCCATTATTTCCGACTATTCTTCAGTATTTGTGATGTTTTACATGTTGGATATATCTTCCTTCAGAAATTCTAAATTTGTGATAGTTCGATATATACATACGTGTTGTTTAGAAACGATACAATGGGTTTCAAACGGTTCTGATTAGCATTTACAGTTAGCGCCCATTGTAAAACGATTGAAATTTGCTGCGTTTTATAGTAACGGATTTTTATTAATTAGCAATATTTATTAACATTTAGCATTAATTGGTCAAAGTGATACATATATCTATGTAGCGACTCAGAGTAAACCAAGCAGTGTATTTTTCTAAATTTTAAAAACAATATTCTTGCGATAAGGTTTCCTTGAATCATCTTTTGATAATTACAAGCACGTTCTGAACAAATACGATTTTATAGGATGCAGATTCTTGCTGATGTATAAGTATAGTAATGAATGCTTCTTCATTCATACTGAAAATACTGTAAAAATGCAATGAGATTCAGTTGCTTGATATTGAAAGTGAAGCCTTCCACTGGATTTTGCAATTTTAATTGTACATTTCAGTAACTAACACCAATAGGATTTTACTTGAAAGTTCCATAGAAATATTTTTGTAATTACAGTTCCTTTATTTTATTTTATTTTATTTTATTTCGTATTTTTAATACTTATTGCTCGAATATTATAAAAAAAAAATCCAGTGAGTTGACTGTGCGAATTAGTTCCTAGTCCAATGGAAAGTGATATGTATTATAAGTCTCATTTCGTATTAGTAATTTTATTAAGTAAAACATGAAGGCTTGATTTTCAAATTCATTCAAACATTTGTATAGGAGTTAGCAATATAGACTAGAGTGTTTCAGATAATTATCTGTGGTAACTTGCATACCTTATGTGATTATTAGAGAGTTAGGGAAAATTTCCATGTGCCCTAGCTAGCTGACGCTACTCACCTAACTTCTCTGCGTAATTTAAATATGAGAATAATATAGCGGACAAGTGATAAATGTGCAAAAACCATACTGATGTGTGGATATATTTTCTTGCACACGATTATCGTTTTTGAACACAAGCTAGTGATAATACTAGTTACTTTATACACATATTAAATTATATAAATATATATAAAAATATATAAATATATAAATATAAATATAAATATCTATATATATATGTATATATATGTATATATTTATATTTATATTTGTCATGTTCTATACTATTGTAAATGATACAGAACACTAGACTCCACAAATACATGTACGAAGACTGATCTTGGTATGTCCCATTGGCTGTATGATTAGAAAATCGCACAAAGTGTTCAGATTCATGAGGATAAAAATAATCACTTCGTATAGTCCTCTTACAACTTCCATTTATTTATTTTGTATTTATTATTTTAATTTGCAAACATTATCTAATGGATAAGATGATGTTTTCCAATTGATTTGTGTGTTCCTAATAAATTAAACAAACGAAACAAGTTTACAAGTTACAATGAAGTTATGATTGGATTGTGATAAGTTATCAGTATTTTTTAAAAGAAACTGTATTATATTTCTTGGAGAAACATTCCTTCCGTAAAATATATAGCAAATGGGACTATAATCTAATTGCCAGCAACAAAATATTCGAGAGGCATTCTATTTTTTGTGATCTGTATTTTTTTAAACTCTCGTAGCTTTTTATAAACTTTTTAAAAATTTTCGTCCAAGACACAAACGAACAAATTATTGAAAGAGAGTTCGGCCTAATTTTAATTAGAGTAATGATAGTGAGATGCACCAAATTCTTGGAATTTATTTCATTCGAAAATATAAGAGGAAAGCAATACACAACGCACACGCAGTGATATATTCGAAAGAGAATGAACATATATTTACTTCGAGACATACATGCTACGACATGAAAGTTGGACTTAATGAGATTTTTAATGATATATGGAATTCATTTATGGTTGGAATCTCAACATATATGAGTATATATGTATATATATATATATATATATATATATATATATGATATGTATATATATATATACTCATAATTTGCTAGTTTAGTTTTATATAACTTTTTTAGAAACATTCTAATTCTACTTTATGTTCCTTTATACTATTCCTCTGCAATTACATATAGAAAAAAAGCATAGAATTTGGCAAACACTCTTTCATAGTGGTTCCAGAAAAAAATATAAAAAAAAACAATCTTTGTAAAATGCTCAAAAACTGTTAAGGAAAACGTGTTCCATGTTACGTAACGACGCACATTACAGCCTGGACACATTTTATAATCTTGTACCAGGCCTATTCTGTAAGTTTCTACTATAATTTTATTTTCATTCTGTTATATAATTATATAATAATAGATTTATTATGATTAAACGAATTGTGTATCTTGCCAATCGCTACGAATAATAAAGCATTATGTAAATTAATCTAACAGGTTGTTGTTTTAATTTTTAACAAGTCAACATCAAGGATATTTAAATTTCTACTTTTTTAGTATTAGAATAGGTCTATAAGGAGCGCATGGTGAGTCAGTCCGTGGATGGGTATGTAAATTACAATTAAGATTTTAAAACGTATTTTATTCAGCTTACAGAATAGGCCTGTGTATTTTGAAGTTTCACTTCTAATTTCTTTTTTTTTTCAATTATTTCTTTTTACTATATGAACAATATTTTTCTGATTTTTATCTATGATATAATAATTATTCTTTTAAAATGTGTTGAATACATAGCTTGAGCTAGATGATGGAAGAGAACTAACTGAGGGATTTTTACAAGAGGAGTTACATCCAAAAATCAGTTTACATCAGCCAAAATTCGCAAAGCCTAAGGGTCCACCAGGCAGAGGTGCAAAACGTTTAACCAAGGTCCAAGATTTAGGAACTTCAGACCAAGAGAGTTAAATAGAAATTCTTACAATTGTTGAATTAAGTATATGAGATGTATACATATAGATACATAATGTGTTCCTTTCTCGTTGAATGAAAAGTGTGTCTTCTTTTATCTCTACTTTTTTTTCGACTAAATGGTATTATGCTTTTCACGCACAGAAATGATTTTTTTGTATAAACCTTAAACAGAATTTGTTAGCTTTACTTGAGCATCAGGCCTATTCTGTAATCGTGATTTTAAACTGTATTGCTTATTATTTACATTATATCTTTACACTTTAATCTATAGAGTATTATAAAAATGTACATAAGGTTTGTTTATAGCGGTACATGGTAGTAATATGAATTGTGTTGTCTGATCATATCAAATTTATATATGTACTATATATATCCAAGGTAGGACATAATGCAATTATTATTTTTTTATATGTAAATGGTGTATTATGTACACATAAAGGGTAATAACTGTTAAATATTTCTCTTGTTCATAAATGTATGAAAAAAGTGGTTTAACGTAAACTTTTCAAAAACTTTAGAGACATTTTCCATTTAATCATTTTGTTTACCCTCTAAAAAATGTTAATATTGCTTCAGCTTTTTCATACATATATAGACAATAAAAATATTTAGGTGTTCCCATTTGCAAGCCCTCCACCTTGTGTATTCAATTAATATATAATTAATGAACCTTCAATAAAGCAGAATGCAATTTTACAAAATTAAAACTCAGTGTAAAGTTACATTGGACAGTGTAGGAAAATACGTGTAAAGATTACAACCAGTTTAATATATAATTTACATTGTTTAGAAATTATTAAATAAGTGAGAAACAATACAAACTAAATTTGTAAGCAATGATACAAATCATGAATATTTACATTGTAATTATATTTCATACAGTGTTTGCTACTTCTTCTTTCTTAATCTCAAGAATCTCTTTAAGAATTCTATTCTCTTCATACTGTCGTATTGTTTCTTTTGTTTCTTCGTCTATAGAACCATCTTTCATTTTACTGAAAAGTAATATTTAATTCGAATTAAATTAAATTTACCAATTAAGCTTATGACAATTGTAAGACTGTTGTAAACGTTTACCTTCGCCTTCTTTGTTTATATTCCAAATTTGCACTGTAAACCTGATCAATAGTAGTTCCACTTAAATATAACATACCCACTGATAAGGTACCATAAATAGTACCAAACAAGCCACCAATAACTCCAGCTGCGCAAATTCCTTTAAGCCCTAAGTGCAATTTAAATAAACCGCCTGATATGGCACCAGCCAAAGTATAATTTCTTATTTGATGTTTACCTCTGTACGTGTACAATGAAACTCCTATAGCTCTAACATAAAATTTTATATGAAGTTACATTTATATAGTTACATTGTGCTATATAATTATTAATTAGAAAAAGATCTCACTGATTGAAAAAGGCGAATAATCCAACCCTCCAGCCATATGATATGCCTTTACGGAAAAATTCAAGCGCAATCTGATCATTTAATAGTTTGTTCGCATGAATCTGAGACAAAAATTTTGTAGTTTGATTCTCCTTCTTGAATTTCTCTGGAACTCTCAACGCTTCTGTCAATCCACCAATAACAAATGATCCAATGCCACAGACAGTAGTTGCACTTATGATAGATTGTGACTCTTTGGTAAGTTCGCCGTTACTGTATCAGTAGTAGAATAATTATAATTTAAGTTAATAATGCATTAAAAAGTAACCAATTTTATTTAAGTTCAGTCATCAGTAGCATTAATTTTTACCTCGTTATAAGCATGTGTTTTAATCTCTCTGTACCTGAAAGCATTAAGGAATCTTCTCCTTCAACCGTAGGGTAAGAATCATCTTTCTTTTTCGTACGATCCACATCGAGAGAATTATAAGAAGTAAATGGAAGGACAAACGCAACTAACACTCCCCTATTCATCTTAAAACGCAGCATAATTCCTTCTTTCTTACTTAATGCTAAAGATTTAGGTTATATTACAACAATATCTATGACCAAATTTAGTCACACTATAATAGTTCGTACTTTCTTGGCTTATATTTTACAAACTTTTCCAAAGCCAATTAAATCCATATATTATTAAATTTGAATTATTTTTTCATTTTCCCTTAACACTGTACTATTGAAATATCACTTCGAATCGATAGTAAGCATTTTGATAGCTTTACATGAGAATTGAAATCATTCGATAGACCTGTTGATAATTCGAATCGAGTGTAACAGTTTTGTGATTGTTTAAGTTTATCATAAGTTTTTAATTATTTTTCATGTTCCGTATTCTCTTGATTTACGTGTATAGAGATTTGTGTTTATATTGTTCAATAAGAGGAACAGTTTTAATTAAGTTCAAAAGATTACAAAATCATAAGACTCCATGGCCAGGGAGCTAGACCTTGTTAAGTAAAACGAAGGCGGTGTCTACTTTCGTATTGTACACTTATTTAATTTTCTATTCCCATTTTTCTTCTAGTTTACAACTATATTGTGATTCTTTTATAATACCGTTGATTAATGATATTAAACTATTATAATATCAATTATGATATTGGGTTTGCAGTACTGCATTCAAGATTATATTATACATAATAATGTGTAGACGCAATTGTAACATGATGATTGCGATTATAGTAAATAGTATAATCACGTTTGTATTTATAATAGGGTTATCATAATGGTGATATAGTCACGCCTATGATTCTTATCATATACGTATTTACACTGTGTTACAGGTATTTACAACTATAGTTACTATCGTATTCAAAACTATATATATTTATGATTAAATCGTTAATTAAATCAAATCCATGTTATTTTATCATCATTTTATTTATGATAGTTAAGAAAACATATTTCTACAACGTGTAACTTATATCAACAAGTAAGTAGGCAATACAGTATCGGAATTTTTGTGACTATACTTTCTTCGTAAGTTTTCAACTCAACCATATAGTTTTAAGGCGGTAGTCCCACCGGTAAGCAAATACAAGGCTCTGAATGGTTCCTTGCAAAGTATGTCTCTTCCATGTTGGCTGTTTACCTATAAATAAAAATTTCAGGGCTAAGGAGAATCGTTCGTACGTGATGTTGGATACATTCTTGCATACATTCTCGTTACCGACCGAGTCACGTAACGACTAACGCAAACGGAACAAAATGCGACCAAATAAGATTTTCTTATGTTTACGGAATTTGTAATAATTGAGCCGCTTATTGGGCGAATCGGTTAACTGGATATTTTGAATTTTCAAAAATTTAAAAATACTTGATCGACTTTTAACTTTTTATATTTAAAATAAATTTCATTATCATTTGATTTCGTATCACGAAATAACAAGGATTTTTTTGGCCATGCAGAAACTGCAATAATACATTTGTAATAATATTGGATGGATGCGTTCATTTGGATCTTGGAAATTAGAGATTTAAAAACAGATAATTAGGTTACATATTCGTGTAATTGCATCAATCAAAATAGTAAACATTTACTAAATAATGTTTATAAAATTCAATATATTCAATGTATGCTACTGCATCACTTTTCTTTACTTATTGTTTTGCGAAGTTAACCGATTTAGCTAATAAGTGGTTCAATTATTCCAATATCGCGTGGACATGGGGGTTCTACCATTAGGCATTAGGAGTTTTCTTATAAGGGATTAGGCGGAACGATTTCCTCTGCTTTGTGCCGCTTCAGCTTGCAAGTAGTCGGCCACCTCGTGAGAAGTATATTGTTCTATTTAACTCACAAGATATTAAAACTATGACAGACAGCCATATGTACATCCCTTCTATAAGCCCATTTCTTCCAAGAAAACAGTATACCACATTTCACTCAAAGTACATGTCATTATTAATGCATTGACAGTCCTTTCTTATCAGATAAGTGAACACAATTTCATACAAAAATCAGCCCTGAAGTCTACATATTTAACCTTTCAAGGCCCATGAAATTACAATTTCAAATTAATAGTGCAATTCTGTCGATAATCAAACTTTAACATCCCACAGATTAAAGACACTATCTAGCAACAATAAAATATTGATTACATCAGTACATGTTTTGATAACACCAGCAATTACTCTGTGACTATGATTTTAGATTGAGACCAGTGGACTGTATGAAACTGAACGATGAAAAGATTGTTTCAAAGAGAAACCGCAGGACAGGACAAGGTTAAAGCATATTTAACAAATCTATTCCAACGATCATTGTCTATCCCATGAATTTGCAGGTGCGAGTCTAAAAGTCTTGGGGTCCCGCGAGAACCGTGATCATCAGAGGGGTGCATTCGAGGATTCCGCGCGCGCCGGCGTACGGCGGTCTCCTGACGTAACGCGTTGTTACGTCAGAACGTGGCTCCGGCATGCAAGAGGGATAGTACGCGTGGGTGTGCTGGCACAGGATGACGGAGTGGGGCGGGCAGAGGAGTGGAACGTCAATAGGAGAATCCTTTGCGTGCAGGGTGGGGTGATCAGCCGTGGAGAGGGGTTAGCGTAGGGGATCGCGGCGAAGGTGGACTGGAACCAGGGCTGTAGCGAGGCTCCAGGGATCTCGCGCCGTGAAACGGGCGCGTCGACCACGAAGTGCCTAACAACTGTTGAATGTTAACGGTAGCAACTTGCCTTGATTCGTTCGTTAAACATCGCCGAAGCGGACTGATACTGTAGAACCATCTAGACCGATATTTTCACGATCAAGTAATCGTTAGATGATAATTTACTTATGAACCTACTACTCATAAGAGACCTCTAGGAATTAAGTAAATTACGCGAGCTTTTCGAATGCCTATGCGACAGAATGAGGACAATTCAGTTGGTCATTGAAAGAGTCGCTGAGGTAGCTTTCACGAGACTGTACTCTGTGAGAACTGGAACAGCTTCTTGAAGATCTACTGCAGTATTGTCTACTTTATGTGTCGTGTATTATTTACACCGACAGACTATATTTGTTATTTTTATTTCCATTTCTACTCTTATTTTTGTCTTCTGTTTATACTCTATGTATTCTGTAAATCTTGCTCGAGATTCTATGGTCTTATATTGCCAAATTAATGAATTTATATCTGCTTACCGTGTTTCATAGCAACGCGTGTTTATTGTATTGTACATTTATCCACTCGTCGCAAAGGCGTAGGATTGTATCCACCCCCGCCGACTATTGTAAGGCCGAGGGAACGTTATTCGAACATAAGAGTGATTTACCATGCACTTTTGCAACATGCGTTTCGACGAAAAATGTCATTTTCGAGGAACTTGATTTTGGTCGAACCTTCGTGTTCGAAAATGTTCCACGGTATACAGCGCCCTATACACTATAACGACCGGGCAGCCCTTGTTTTTACGAGGTCGTGGCTTCTTATCGGCCAAGATTCTCCCTTCAGTTTTTCCCCTTGTCCTCTTTACGACTACTGTACTGCCGGGAACGACACGCTGTAGGTAAAAGCCATGTCTGCCTCGCGTAGTTTTCGGAACGCTCGGCTCGACAGCACACTGGTCCGAATATTTCAATGTGTTTATTATAATTATCATGCTGAAATCTATCGATCGACGATTCCCGGACACCGGACACGCTCCGCTTCCGACGGCCCGGCTCGCTAGAATCAACAACCTCTTCAACGTCGAAACACGGGAAACAGCGGGACGCTCCAATTTTTCATGATTGTTCGCTTAACAGGTGTTCAGGGACAGTTATAGAATAGCAACTTGAAGAGGACATCCGCGATGTTCTACAGTTTCGTTCAGTAGCCACTTAAAAGAAATTCAAGGAACTTAACGCTAGAACTATCACTTAGGTCTAAACAACCTGATCTCTTATTTTCCAATTACTGAAAAGATAATAGGCTATTCTCAGAGAAATAACTGAAGCAATTGACTTAGTAATACGCAAACTGGATTGCATATCAATAGAAATCTTAATAGAGCCACTTTTGGAGTTTCTATGGGACAATTTCAAAATGTCAGTTTGACTATGTGGTAGCTTTAGTGTTAAAGAATCGTATTTCAGAAGGTTGAAGACAATGTCTTTCATGGCCAAGCCCTACGAGCATTTAGTTACTGGTAGTTTTAAAGTTAAAGAATCATATTTTAAAAGATTGAAAATGTCTTTCATAGACTCTAGCATGACCCAGCCACCGGTAACTTCAGTGTTAAAGACTCATATGTTTCAAAAGGTTAAAGACGACGTCTCCCATTGACAGACCTTAGGATGATTTAGTTACTGGTAGCTTTAGACTGCCTCTTGGAGACTCTAAACCCACGACAGACTTGGAAGAGGTCGAAATGAAGATCCTGCCTGATATTATAATAGGAAGACCTTAAGCACCGAGAAGATCCAACGATAAGGTCTGCTGCTGGGAGCATCAGTTTCAAGGGGATTCGAGTTAATCATTGGCTCGCCGGCTGATAGGAGAATACACGGAATACCGGCGGGGAGGATTCCGAATATCAATTGCACGGAGCTCGACTTCGCCTCTAGTCCCTGTTAGCAGCTCCAGTTAAGGAACGAACGCCTCGGTTATTATTGTTCCCATTCTCCTTTAATCGCGACGCGGCGTTTGTGCCCGGTTGGCTAGATCGTGGCAGGCGTTTCCATATCTTCTCAGCGGTGCGGGCTCGCGACTTCCGAGCTTACGGGCCGGATCAAAATAAGTCCTGTCCATTCAACCAGTCCAGAAAGCCCGACACGGTCTAGATAAACACGTATCTAGACGGCACGTCTGCGTACACCATTGAGCCGGGGGTGGTTTCGAAGCCACGATGCGGCAGGGGTGGCTCTCTCGGCGGGGATAAGCTGTCCTTGTCGTAGGGGTGGCGGTCAGGGCCGTAGCCTTTTCAGGTCCCGTTCGGAATGGGCACCCAACTTTAACCTTTAAGTATGGACGTGAATTTAACCTTTGATACTAGGTTTACAGGCATTTACTGTACAGTTTGTTCTATTGGTCTTAGAAATATTGACGCTTGTTCACTTAGATTTTGGGAATTAGAGGTTTAACGCTAGGTTTACTGACGTTTATTGCATCATTTGCTCTGGTGATCATAGAAAACTTGATGTTTATTTAGATCTTGGAAATTGAAGGTGTAGATGTAGATAATTAAAATACACATTTGTGTTATTGTGTCATTTAAAATTGGCGTGAACCTTTACTAAGCAACGTTTATAAAATTCAATATCCGTCAGATTGACGTGCTTTGTAAACCTGGTGTTAAGTATGGAAGTCTGAAAATGACCTGTTAATGTTAAACATTCTCGTTTGCAGCAACTAATGAATGAATTTAGTGTAGCTATATCTTTTTACTTGTTTAAATATCTCTACATAGAAATAATATCAGTGATTCACAATAAACGATATTTTCTATAGAACTTTGTAGGATCGTGTGCCCATAAATCAAGCTTAACACCGAAAGAGTATTTGCTGTTTCTTTTCTGCTACTTCATTATTGTCTATCCAGTAAACAAGCAATTAATATTATAATATTCTGAATAATTAATATGATCTAGTAAATGTCTCGCTTCCGAATAATTAGAAATCAGAGGTGTGCTGAGATAAAAGAGTATACTTTCAACGACAGAGTAGAATAATTCTTTCATAGAGGATAATTGAATAATCGACGATCCAATCATCTATTTTAATCGTGATTCCAATCACGATGGACGTTATCTTGACGTTCAAACCGATCGAGCGATTTTCAAAGAAATATTCACGTATTCACCGGATGATTAAGGATTAACGAATATCCGTCCGACGAAGCGAAACGATTCAGGGATCTTGTTTGGCGGTACAAGCGTTTGACTTGTGAAAATTCAATGAATTATTGGGAAACGCGGCTTTCCCTATTTAAAGAATCTCCGGTGAAGTTAACGAAGACCTCCGGGCAGGTGTCTGCGGAATTTCGCTTAAATATTTCAACGGTTCAAAGGAATTGCAGAAGTTGGCTGATCGATAATCGTCTGAGCCGGGGATTTTAGTGGAATTAAATTTACGGTCGGGGGATGGATCGCCGCGGAACAAGAAAATTAATCATCGGTCGAACCGCCACGGCCGCGGGAAATTCTGTTCCCATTGAAAGTGGGGATTCCGGGAAAAGGAACGTTGATGCTGGATAAATAATCAGCGCGTCCCTCCCCCCCCCTCTTCCCCTTCGAAAAGAACTTTCCACCCAAGGACGGTGTATTTTTAAGCCTGATCGTTGATGATCCAAAGCGGATCTTACGTAAGTAAGCAGACACTGCCAGCCCTGAAGAGTCAATGCTTCGTGTGCACTTCAAGTGTCTCATCCGCGACAATTAAATTCTGATCTGTTAGGTTGATACAAAACTTTCGACGTTTTTCGATTTAGTTCAGTACGTCAGCTGGCTGGTTAAATCGAAACTTAGTGAAAAGTCTTTTATACATGTTATGATAGTTTGAAAACAGATGTTATTTGTTTTAAACGCAACAATGTTGTCTGTCAACTATATACAAGAAACGTCAAAATTATTATAGCCAATGTTTCAGGTCGAAGAGTATTTAACACTAGAACTACCGGACGGATTAAACAAACGAATAAACCCACCTCGGAATTTTAATCTTGAAAGTATCTGAATTATGAAGGCGTTTTTGCAGAAGGTTTCCAATGAAATTTGTGTATCTGTATAGATACAAGACTAGAAAACCTGCTGAATCTCAAGAAATATATTGTTATGATTTTTGTAAAATATTGAAAATAAGTCACTTTGATTGGGGGAGGACTGGGGTACCTTGATGATGATGATGAGGGGTTGGTGGACTCTTCGTGCGATCTTGGGATCGATGGTTCGTGGGATTTTACTGTTCCAAATAAATAGAGAATTTCTTTGGGTACCGGGTACCTTTCCTGATTGTACACCACCGGGTTTTATTGGCCTAGGAAGGGGAAGCGTGGCACGGGATCAGCGGCGTATCATTCGGTGGGGCTGTTACGAAGGGCGCTAGCGATGGGATTGATCAGACTGTGTGGCAAACTTCTTCTAAGGAATATTAATCAATATTGTATTGCTGATTGAAGTATGATTGTCCATTTGTAATTGCTCGAAAGAAATTTTATTATAGTTTCGTGATAATATTTCTTTAATTTCGTGTACTTAGATGTTCCATCACTTTGGTGGAGGTATTGTTTGATTTTGGTTTAAGAGAATTTTTAGTAACGTATGAAAATTATATTTTTATTCTTAGTTTCTTCAAATTATTTGATATGAGTGTTTGGCATTGAAAATTGGAGAATGCTTGAATCTTTTTCATTAGTTTAATGTGAAGGGTGTAAGAATATTAGTAAAAATTCTTTTATGTGGAATATTTTATGTGTAAGATTATATTTAATTATAATTATAATATAACATTATATTATACCTTTATTTAGAAAGTTATTTAGTATGTTGACCTTCACGGTGTATTTCAAGGTCATTGAAATTAGAGAACTGGTGCTTTTTCTGTGGTATTGGAAATATTTATTATGTCATGAAAATTCTGAAGGAGTTAATATCTTATGTTCCTCATATTCTTAGTGTTCGAAAATTAATCGAAATAAATATTTATCACTGAAAAGTGCTTCCAATGTTATAATTATTACATCAACTTTCAAATTGTATGGTACGCACTACTTCCATGAAAGTTCGATTAATAAAATGAAAACTTAACGAAAATTTGTATAATGAATAATTGTTTCAGTGTAGTTCTTCAATAATTGTTTCAGTTTCAAGTTCTTAATAAATAACCAATAAAACAAAAGGACATTCACGTACTCTCCGATTAATCTTGAATTTGAACACCTTTCAAAAAATTGCTTATAATTACACTGGGTACATTATAAACATAAATATCTAAAGTTACTTTAACAGGTGAACGCTACAGATATCGTAATTTCAGGTTGCAAAATATGATATTGTATTTAATAGCTTAACAACTCTTTATACTTTCATTTTCTCAGCATTTCTTGAATTGAATAAAATACTGCAACCAAGAACATCGTCACCGAAACAAGTTGTAGCAAACCTACTAACCCTTTCAGTGTCAAACACTTCCCTACCAATATTGTTTCTACCACAGAAAAGCGTTGAAAAAACAATTCCATTCCTTTTCCAAGATTTTCATCAGCATTCTGTAACTATAACAATCTTTATCTTTACATCCCGATACTGACGGTTCCCCTCAAAACATTAGCCAAAGATTCCCGAAAGAAAAGAAGTCGCTAAAGATTTGAACATTTACAGATAACGACACACACCATAAACAATTCCAAATTTGCCATCAGTAACACAAGTCTACCAACCCTTCGATATCTCCATTGAATGAATCATCGAAGCCCATTCAAACAATCGTTACAAACGCTACTCGTCCCCATCGCTTCTCACCGTTCAAACTGTACCACGGAATGGAAGGGAGTCGGGGCGGTAGTGGTAGATGGTCGGCTGGTGGGGGTAGAGGGCTCGCGTCTAGGGGGTGGGGGCGCAGACGAGGCGGCCAGAGAGAAGGGAGAGAGAGAGGCGAGAGAGTGTAACCCCACGGCACCCGTGTGTGTCGCACTAAAATGTGACTCTGGCCAGCAGCACCGGGAGCCGTGTGTGTCGTAAGAGCGAGCGCGCGCGAGAGAACGTACGAACGAGCGAAAGCGAGCGAGAGAGCGAGAGAGCGAGTCGTGTGTGCCGGAATTTTAGTTTAGAACGTGGTTCGAGCTGGGCCGGGTGCGTACACGATGAAGTACAAGTAAAAAGCGGAGAAAACAAGAGGAAACACGGGAAACGAAGAGGGGCAAGGAGAATCCACCCCTAAAGTGTCCAACGGAAGGAGAGGAAACTTCGTTCAGCCAGGTGGAAGGTGGAGAATCCAGAAACGCTTCCCTTGTCGAGGATACATATCATTATTGCCTAAGGGTAGAAGAATAAATAGAAGAACATTAGAGGATCAGAGGTCAGCTAGCCGTAGGAGGATCACCGGAGGTAGCTAAAGAGGATAGGCTCGCGACGGCCGTGGACACGGGGCTGGCGAACTCGCTCGGAACCAGGTTGCCGGAAAAGGGGGAGAGAAAGTGGACGCAGGGCGGCGATGTCGTGCGGGTCTAATTGAGATATCGCTGGGACCTTGGTGGTGCGACGGGCGGTCGCGTTTACACGCGTAGAGACCACGGGACGCGGCTCGTACACGGCTGGATTGTGTGACACCGGATATCGGGGCCTGGGAACGAAAGGGTCGGCTCGATGACCGGCCGCGAGTAGTTTTAGTAACGTTTCACCGTGAACTGTGATTCTCTGTGCCAGGGCCGAGGGGAGGAACCCGGATCGCGAACACCGGTTGCAACTGGACAGGTAAGTCTTTAATGTCTTTAATGTTTTCCGTTAGGGGATGGAGGCAGGATGATCTAGAGTGAGTTTTCGTCTGTCTTTAGGCTTGTTGCTTAAAGACACGTTGCGCTAGGTGGTTATCTAGTCCTGCCATGTCCTGTCCTTTCACCGATCGATGGGAGTTTGAATGTCTGAAGTAGAGGAAGGTTCAAGGTAGCTAAGTGTGTGGACTCTAGGATAGGTAGCTAAGTATGTGGACCCTAAGATAGAGAGTGTTGAGTTTGCCTCGCGTTCTTTGGTCATTTATTTTCGACACTTCGGGGGTCTCCTCGAGCTCCTATAGTTTGGACGTTTCTGATGAATGGAGGTGTTCTGAGCTAGGTGGATCTTGGTATAGTCGCTTCGGGGATCTTAGCAGTGAACGATCTCTAGGTTGGTCGAAGACTCTGGGACACCAGTTGATCTTCATTTCGATGTTGTGTTGGACGCAGCTGGATTTAGGTGGGATGATATGTTACGAGGATGCATCCCTGACGGGCTAACACTGTTGTAGGATTTCAGACACCAGTTGATCTTCCTTTCAGAGTGAACAATGAGGGAAGACTGTTGAGGGACGCTAAAATCTGCGAAGCAAGGTACATGCATGTCCTCTGGAAACATCCAAGGGATTCAGGAGTTTTTCTAGACTGCACTCGCCTCGTTTCTTACGGTTTTATGCTTCAGAAGGGATTATGAATCTTGGTGGGTTGTTACGAAACAAAGTTCAGGACGAGACCCGGAGGAAAACCGAGGGCGAAATTAATTTCGAACGGCGGGTGGGGGACTAATGCCCGTGAAAAGGGTCGAAGCTCGTTGAAGATTGCCGTTGCCTGGGAAATTGTGAAAAATTGGAATAGAAGTTGTACTTCTGACCGCCTTTTCTCGGGCAAAGAACACTCCGCGGAACGGTTCTCTCCCTTTAAATTGATTCGGTGGAGATGAAAGCCGCTGCATACCGTCGCCGACGTCGTCGCCGCGTAGAAATCCATTTCTGAGGGACTGTCTGCGCTCGTTCGATGGCCATTTTAAGCAGCTTTCTGTCAGGAACATAAAGTGGAATGCGAAACGAAACAGGCAGCAGCTCAAGATTACCTCTGTTCCACCGGACGGTTATTGTTTTCCATTGTTCTTTGTTTTCCAGTTTTATTGATGGCTTGATTGGACGATATTGCCTCATTGTTCGAGATGAATATACCCCGCTGAAAGAGACTTTTTGAAGTTTTCGTCGCTGAGGCAGGAATTTTCCAAGTTAGGAGTGTCTTTGTAACTATGAAGGTGTAACTCTTTGAGAATCAGCTTGACGATGGAAGTTGTAGAGGTTCTCTCGGCTACTGTTTCATTTCCGATTTAATACTTCCGTTCGTTTAGAATTCTGTCGTTAACGCAATGTTAAGGTGTCGACGAGGACCTAAATCTTTAAGGATTATATTCAAAATAGAAATTTACATCGAGATTCTTTTCATTTTTGTTTAGTTCTGAGAGAACTGGTTAAATTGACCCATTCTTATATTCTTCTTTCCTAATTGCTAACAATGTAACAGATGCTTCTCTGAGGAATTAAAATTGATTTAGTAATGTGCAAACGAAATCATAAGTCAATTGAAGTCTCAATAGCTGCACTCTTTTTTATAGAAAAATTTGAAAACATCAATTCGACTACTAGTTTTAGTGTCAAGGTGTTAATAGAGATCTAACCACCCAAGGATTAGTTAGATAGAAATTCTAATAAATATTTCCCATATTTTAGTTTTATCTTAATTCTAATATTTTTAATCATTTAACCTCTAAAACTCAGCTCCAAGGTAAACATTTCTAGACAGACCATTTCATTTTCCTTCCGTTTCGTTTCAGCATTTTTATCGACATAACATTTCGACACGAATCGAGCTTCAAGTGGTTAATGACGATCAAATCCCCCAAGGATCATCTTCAAGATAGAATTTCCGAGAAAGATTCACTCCATTTCCTTTCCATTTTGGTTTGAACATTTTCACCGATTTAAAATTTGGATATAAACCACGTCTCAAGAGGTTAATGGCCATTTCATAGGAGCTCAGCTCGTCTAAAACCGTTCAATCCATGAAGCTTCTTCTCACCATTACCCTCTCCCGGGGAAAACTTTTCGCCCCCCGGTGCAATATGTCCAGCGTTACCTCGCAATACCTGTTCGCAGCACGTAATAGCTGGCTGCGCCAGGTGATTTATATTGGCCGAGGAAGGCGGCGTGAAACTGCTGTTTTTCTTGGGGCTGACTGGTTCCTGATCTTAAAACAAAGTCCAGTAAGAGTTTTCGGAAATTGTTGGCCCGTGGCTTGGTTTCCTTCCAACTCGGTAGGCTATGCTGCCTTCAGTCAGGTTCGCCGTGGTTTGTTCTGGGCTGAATTGGATAGTGCATATGTGGGGGACTTATGGAAATGAAAGGGAAGACGAACGAGACTAGTGCGGTACGGTGGATTTCTGTTGAGAGGAAAACTGTTGAGGGAGAGTGCCTTTTTCAGGGATTCGTGTTGTCTTACTGTGGTCGGCTTATTCTATTTAGAAACATTTTTACACAAATTTAGAATATTTCTGTTTTCAAATGAGAACAGTGTAAAGATAAATGTAATCTAATGGATTTCTTGTTCAGATAGAATGTTTTTGAATGGAATTTGTATTGTCTTACCATGGTTGGTTTATTCCACTTGAGAATATTTTTACAGTGATTTCGAATATCTCTGTTTTCAAATGAGAACAGTGTAAAAATAAATGTAATTTAGTGGATTTTTTGTTGAGATAGAATGTTTTTATATGGAATTTGTCTGGTTTTACTATGGTTGGTTTATTCCACTTGAGAATATTTTTACAGTGATTTCGAATATCTCTGTTTTCAAATGAGAACAGTGTAAAAATAAATGTAATTTAGTGGATTTTTTGTTGAGATAGAATGGTTTTGTATGGACTTTGTATTGTCTTACTATGTCTGGCTTATTCTACTGGAGAATATTTTTACAGTAATTAAACATATTTATTTTTAAATGACTGCAGTTGACATTCAAGATTGTAAAAAGCATTGTCTGACATGTTCTGTCTTATTTCACTTCTTATCGTTTCTCCAGAAATGATAACTCGATAGAATGTAAACGAATGATCATCTTCACAGACTGCTTTATATAATATTATTTTACATACTTTATGTAATACCAAGGTTCATATTTTGTAGACGTTATCGTTTATTAACTCTTCTAAATTTAATAGAAGTAAACACCTATTTGCTGAAGGTATTCCACGACACACAATCTGATGTGTATAACATACAGTATAATCTAATCATCCTCTCACACTTATTCCACTTACGAATAATTGAGCAGACTTTTACACGATCAGGCCTCGAGGATTATCGAACAATGACAGGAAATCCAGAGCTATTCAATGTCTGATCGTGATTGGCCCATTCCACTTTCAAACAATGTTCCAACAAACATCAACTTCTTACACTACCTCTGTACATCAATAATTCCCATATATATCCATCTTAATCATTTAATTATTTAATCTCCCATTAAAAATCATTTACACATCCATGGAAACTAAACAAACATTTTTCTTGCAAACAACTCTACAGACTCTTCCAAATAAAACAAAATATATTTCTAAAACATGAATACGTTCTACATTAGTATAATAATCATAACCATAATTCTAATTATCGTACAATTCTGTAATTTCAATGTTATTTTTCATTCTTAATTATTAAATACAGCGTGTAAAGTATTATAAGCACTCGAACATGTTTAGACAATTTTCGCAGTAAGTAAACCGCTTTTCATTGATCTCTGTCATATTTTCGAATCGTCGTTGAATATTTTAGTTGCTGAAAACAAACAGTAACAGTGAAGAAGTTCGCTTTGCGCAGCCATGAATCAACAGATCACGATTGTTTGCAGGAAATTACAATTCCAGCTCGCTCGGAGTTGGAATTTGAATGATCGAGGATCGTTCGCGACTCGCTGAAATTAAAGGAGCATGCCGGTACGCGCGATATAAAACGACGCGCGTAATTGATGCGTAGGAACGCGGAGCGAGGCACAAAAGACAAAAGCGAATGCGCAGTTGATCGACCGGTGGAACACGTTGCGCGGATAGAACAAAACGATGACGAGATACGAAGCGATCGGGCCGGCATAAAACAAAGAATTTGATGGGATTATCCTATCCAATTTGTTATGGCATTAACTTTGTCAACTCAGCGTCGACACGCTTTGTGTGTATAAAAGTTGGTTATCCCGGTATCAAATTGACGAATTAAAATATTCTTACTGCTAATAGTCCCTCTAATCAGGCTATTATGTTAAATAAAATTTGTCATAAAGATTTACAATATTAGAATATTTTTATAAATCTTTGGAAAAAGATTTCTTCATAAACCTCTTGTTCCATTGTGTTTGTTTCAAAGGCTTTTTAAAGATTTTATTTGCTGGAATTATTTTGTGATCAATGGTAGATTAATAATTAATTAAGTTATAACTATAACAGGAAAATAATATATTTTTTACTGTTCATATACTGCTTCATATAATTAATGCTTGCACTATATTTTATCTTAGAATTTAAAAACTATTCAGAAACTGTAACTAAATAATTTTAATTTTTGAAGGTAATAATATTTCACGAATAATTAATATTTTTCCAAATTTTTCGAACAAACGTTGGGAAATAGATGATGCCAATGGAACAATCAGAACTGTACCTAGACAAACCGTTCAAGCGTTTCTAATAATTTACCAGTAGAAAACATTGTCTGCCGAATGTAAATCTCCAGGAAACCGAGTGTTCGCTTTTATTGTAGGGACAGAAGCCGTAACGTTGGATCGCCTGGGTTCTGAGAAATATTGCCACTGTCGCGTGTGCTGGACAGGTTTTATCGTGTCTACGGCGATCGCCGTCGGAACGACAGCTCGCGATCGTTTCGAACAGGTCCTTCGTGTTTATGACTGTTTGGTCGTGGCTTAACTGTTTGGTCGATCAGCCACGGGTGTACCGTGGCCTCGATGCCACTGGGACATTTAATGTCATTGTCAGGAAACACTTGGACCCCTCATCTAATCGAATCAGGATCGGTTTAGTTTAGAGAGTTAATTAATTTCATGTTAATGATTGTTTCGGTTATAGTCCCGATGTCACTGGGTGGCTAATGTCATTGTTAGGAATCACTTGGACCTCTCGTCTAATCGAATCAGGATCGATTTAATTTAGAGAGTTAATTAATTTCATGTTAATGATTGTTTCGGTTATAGTTCCGATGTCACTGGGTGGCTAATGTCATTGTTAGGAATCACTTGGACCCCTCATCTAATCGAATAAGGCCTTTAGTTACAGAAGAATTGATTTATTTTAAAGAGTTAATTAATTTCATGTTAATAATTGTTTCGGTTATAGTTCCGATGTCACTGGGTGGCTAATGTCATTGTCATTGAAACCCTTGTCTAATCGAATCAGCTATTTATTTATAAAAGAATTTACTTATTTAGTGAGTTAATTAATTTTATGTTAATAATTGTTTTGTTTACTGATAAAATATGGAGGATGTTGAAATTGATTAGTTGGACTGGTGTTATGTTTATTCAGAAGTAGAATCAGTTAAGGCGTGTCAGACTATAATGCAATGTCATATTATCATACCATTTATGGATCTTAGAGAATTGAGAAGTGTATTTAGCAGTGGAATAAGTTAAGGAGAGTCAGACTGTAGAAATCTCAAGTTAAGATACTAATTATGGGTCTTACAGGATTAAGAAGTTTATTATAAGTGGAATTAATTGAAAAGAGGTAAACTATAGTGCAGTTCTATGAGAATAAATGTTAGAATTGAATAGAAGTTGTAAAAAATTCAAGTAGACCATTGATGACTGCCTATACGACTTCTGAATTTGATGGATCCTAAAATGAATTAGTTAGGTAAGTGTTAAGTTCATATAGAAAATGAAGTTAAATAAAGTAGAAAAAAGTTTTTTACAAAAAAGAAGAATAAAAAGCTTTCATAGTTAACGCACAATTTTCAACTAAAATGTGAGTTCCTATTCAAAATCAAATTTCTCAGAAGCTCCTCCTGAATTTCTAAAACCACAAAAGAAAACAGTTAAAAGTCATCAAACAACACTCTCAAAACAAAAACATTTCACTCATTAAACTTGAGTTTGCTCTTTACAAATATTATTCAATCCACACTCTCACTCTCGACAAACAGTTGACGAACTCTTTTTGTAGACTTCTTACCATACTGTTCAAATACTTTTCTTGCCGACTGTATTTATTGAGTTGATGCAAACATTTTGACGTTTCTTTTGTAAGTGGTTAATAAAAAATTTCTTCTTTCAGACAAATAACATCTGTTTTTAAATTATTATAACCTATATAAAGGATACTACTGTAATTATATAATACAGTATTATATATTATTATATACTTACGTAATATCAATACAATATAATATAATATAATATCAATATAATTTAATATTATAATACAATATCAATATAATATAATAAACAAAACATCAAAACCTAACCAACCCAATACATCACATATCTCAGCAAAAAGATAAGATAAATATTCAATGTCACTAAACTCACTTAACCCTCTGTGGGCCCATGTAACTTTGAAGTCACATATCAGTATATTGGCATCTTGTTGATTTATTTCATTTTGCATTCAAAGTAGTGAATAAAATGAGGTAATCGATTAACTGCAACTTTCATACGCTCAGGCGTGAAAGTTTAACGTCATTGTAACTTAAAAGTTACGAAATATATTCGTTTGATGAAATTATGAAAACTATTGAATACATTGTTAATTCGTATTCATATGTGGATATTTATTAATTTTGTACTGCATAGATTTTGTTATTATCGTGAACAAAAATTCGGCTCATAGAGGGTTAAATTGATATGTAATATAAACAATACCGCGTCAATAGTGTTACAATTCACTGCGCAGGAAAGGTACTCACGTAAACGAAGGGACAAGTGTGTTTCAATGTATTTGCTTCGTTTTTTTATTAGTTTCACGGAATTACAGTTTCACTGATGTTCCCAGGGGTGGCGAAACGAATCCTGCAGATAGCGAGGAAAATCTCACGGCGGGTTTCAAACGATTCGGCTGTCTGCGTACACGTCGCCGGCCCCAGAGGCCTCCGACGAATTACCAGGGCAGATAATGAGAGGCCATTAATCGGATCGAGTCGACTCAGTTTCGAAACACGGGGGTGGGGGTGGAAAGCTGGTCTTCAGGGTTGATTGCCTCGCGCAGGAATTTATGAAAAAAGTAGAGAACAAAAAACAGTACCGAGATTCTCCGGTGATACGCCTGTTATGGATCTCCGAACGGTTTTGAACTGGATATCGTGCCGGTACATTGCCCGCCAAAAGTACTCGGATGACTGGATTTATAATATTTTGATAAACGATCTGCGAGGATATGCTTTTTACTGATGGATTGCTTTGCGTGGTTTTTCATGAAGCTTTTATTAACTGCTTTGTCAGCAATGGTTCCGGAGGAAATTTATTTGGTTAATTGTTTTTGGAGATTTCAGAATTTTTTTAATTAGAACTGATGGTGATTGGTGTTGATTCTAACAGGGAATTTATTGGAAAATTTATTTGTCATTGAAAGTTTTTTTTTATAAAGATAAGGTATGAATGCAATTAATTTGTGCTAATGAATATTCGTACGTTTAGTTTTAATTTTTGTTCATTGTTTTGTGGGAAATGGATTCAGGGAGTTTATTTGATGTAGTGTTGTATTTGGAGATTTCAGAATTTTTTTAATTAGAAGTATTGGTGATTGGTATTGATTAGTATTGGGGGTATTTATTGGAAAATTGATTTGTCATTGACTGAGTTCTTTTTTAATAAAGATAAGGTATGAATACAATTAATTTATATTAATGTACATTCCTACTGTTAATTTAAATTTTTATTCATCTCTTACCATTCTCAAGATAAGCCACAGAAAAATTTGCATTCTCTTCAAGGGGTGGTTTCATCCCTTCAAAGTAAAATTTGACACAAAAAATAATTGGAATATATTAAGATTCAATTATTCTACTTACACACAAAGCTTGAATTTTCTTCAGGGGATGGTTTCACCCCTTCAAACTAAAATTCAACATTAACAAAAATGACAATATATTAAGCTTCAAAGTTTTAAAAGATCATACTAAAAATGAAAAACTTCAAAATATTCAACGTCAGAATTCAACCACAAAAACCCCATGATCCCCGATCCAGGCAATCTCGAAAGACGATCCGCAGCTGGAGGCAGTCCCTGGCTCCCCGATCAACAGTCTGCGCGGCCCTATTCCATTACCAAGATGATCATCTTCCTCCTCGACCCCCCTGAACAGTGAAAGAAATCCTCCGAACGAACCTCTCTTCTATCCATCTCAGCCTTCAAAAGAACCTTCCCGGAGACGACCCTTTTAACAATCCTGTCGAGGTGTCCGTCGCGGACCGCCCTTTATCTGACGGGATCCCGTGTGTACTTTCGGCTGGCAGTGTATCCAGGCACGCGATTGTTCCGCCTGCCCATTGATATTCATACCGCGCCGTTGGGACGTTTCGCCATTTTACTCTACCCCTAGTTTTTCTCTTTCACCCTCCCCGCCCCTTCCTCTGCTTTTTTCTCGTGACAGGCCATCAAACGATTTGGACCTCGATTACATTGCGACACTGATAAGCGAACCTCGACATTCAAAATTATGAAACTTTGTGTAAGTAGAATAAGTCAAGCCTGATACAGTGCAATTCGCTTCGCCATTTTTCTGTTTTTTTTCTTGTTCTGTTTTTTCTTTCGTGACAGACTATCAAATGATTCGGATCCCGATTAGATTTAGGCACTGATAAGAAGGTATCGAACCTGGACGTTCAAAATTATGAAACTTTGTGTAAGTAGAGTGAGTCAAGTCTAAGACAGTACAATTTGGAACTACCCCTTGGGAAAGATACGAAATTCTGTTTTCCGTTTCAATAAAAGATACATGGTTCTCTTATAGCTATAAAATTGCAAAATTAAATTTTTCAAAAGATTCGGATTTTTTAAAATATTGATATTGAAAATGATTGATTTGAAAATTTTGTTTTAGAATTTTATAGATGTGAAAGAATAATGCATGTTTTATTTAAACTTTTTTAATATTACAATAATTAAATATTATTTAAACTTTAGCAAAAGCTATTTAAAGTGAAAAATTTATAAAATTGAAAATTCTGTTGTACTGTATGAGTTTTCTGGAACATAACAGAGGATCGTTTGAAGAGAATAGTATCTTTCACTTGACGGCATGGACTATTCAATGTTAGATATCTACTCGACTATCTTCGAAGGGTTTCATAAAATTTGCAAGCTGGCACACGACTGGATCTGATCACCTAAATGTCACAGACTGTATATTCACGCGCAGCGACCAGGCCAAAGCCAGTTCGCTGGATGTTTAATTCAGCCTCGCAGCAGAAGAGGCGAGTGGGCGGTCAGACGCATGAATTCGTACTTGACCCGCTTCCGCGGCTGCTTTTTCAAGAAGGAGAACCAAGGAACCTTGTTAACCCCGCGGTCTGGCCAGGAATTCACAGAAGACCGCGCTGGCTTGGTCCTAATTCAACCGTTGGGTTTACAGGGCTTTGGCTTTGCGAAGGTGCGATTCCGGATCGAACCAGTTGTGCCATCGGGTATGCAAATTTTCTTGCGTCAGACCGACGGGACGTCACGATTGATTTTAATCAAGGGAAATGGTTATTGAGTTGTTGGAGTCTGTGTGTCTGATCACAAATGTACTTTATCTACTTAATTTTGAATTTCTTTTTAGAATGATATATTTTATATTTATAGGATTATATATTTTAATTACATTGAAATTTCCTGGAAAAGTTGAGGAAAATTGGGCTTGGTTGATTTTGTGCAACTAATGATGTACTTATCTACTTAATCTTGACATTTTTTTAAAAAGAGTTATATATTTTTATTCTTTTGAATTTGATCGGGAAAATTTAGGAAAATTGTGTTTGATTGTTTTTGACGGATCAATGGTTTATCTTATTCCCTAGTTTCCTTCAGTGTATGGTAATATTGTACTTTAATTATTGTTCATTTACTTTAGAAAGTTGTTAAAAAGAAGGTTCCATATTTCTTGTTTGACCAATGATGTGCCTTACTTTATCCTTCAATTTTCTACAACAGTATACTCGAACGTCTCCGAGTTTGTCAAGGAAAATGAGTGAACAACAGGTTCGCATAATTTCATGGCTGATTAATTACATTCTTTAAAATACTATACTCTACTGCTTTTTCTGCAAGAAATCTGTTAAAGAATAATCTTAATAATTCATGTCTGACCAATGCCATACCTTATCCCTTAACCCTTCAATTTTTTAAAACACTGTACCCTAATATTTTTATCTTCCTTAAATCAACAGCTATACCCACAAGAATTTATTGAAACCTTCCCACCTCTACTTATCACAACTAAGCTCTATTTCCCTAAAGGCCTGTCTGACCATTAACGGTCTTCATCCACTTAAATTCCCATTCGTCATATATCTAAACTTTAATTAATTAAATTCTTCTATGATCATAAAAGACACTATATTCCAGCACGTGTCAAGCTCGAGGATTCTTCGTCTGACCAGTCACGTTCCTAATCCCCTGGCGCCTCTGTATCTCTAGTAATATTCAAGGAATTTTTTCATCTCGAGAACGAAGTCGAAATTCCATGCTGTCCAGGGTTAAAATTATTCCTTGCGACGAGTTATCACTTTCGTTATATCGCGGTACGTTTATCACCAGGCCGAGCTGTTCTCGTTAATTACTTGACCTCACGGATGGTGGCAATTATCCGCGTCCAATGTAAAACATTTCTGCGCTCGATACGGAGAGAGCCGGTTTATTTCATGCATCTGAAACGACTGCGACTTCCTTTCTGGCTCTTCAGATTGGCCAGGATTGCTGGTAATTAATTCCAACCCTGTTGAATTATAATAGCATTGTCTGCCCCTGGTGAGCGTCTCTATCCCTTTGGCCTGCTTTACGGCAATTAACTGCATAATCTGCCTAATTTTCTGCTGCTGAGAACGAACGGGATCGTGCAACGTAGTGGCTGAAAGTTTATACACAAATTCGAGGTTGCAGTTTGCTAAACTTAATTTAATTTCTTGGTGTTTTACATTGTGCGAGGGTAGTTTTGTTTAAAACATAGACCTTCTGTTCTGCGAATGGTTTAAGTTCATTTTTTTCGTGCATTGTTAATGCACACTTAATGTAAATATTTGAATGTGTGAATTTCAATTATGTGAGAAATACTAATAATGTTTATTGAGTTTATTTACGTTCGTGTAAATTAAAATGTATGTAAATGTATTATGTGAATGACTTGATTAAAAATGTTGGTAGGTATACATATTTATAATATGTTTATATTTGCATATAACAGTAATTAATAATGATGGTATCGATTACAAACTAATGATTACGCGATGTCATTAACTAATAAATATTCAGTTCATTAAAGCATAAGGTTATTATAAAATATAAATCACAAATTCCCTATAAATAAAAAGTTTACACGTAAATTATTTGTTTTCTTTGTATTTAAAAAAAATGAACTGACATCACTTTCATAGTAAACGGTCCATATATTAATCAGTTCTTTATACAATTAATAGTGCATAAAATTGTCCGCTAGCGCGTCGTACAATATAAAAAAATTGAGGGTGTTTTGAATTCTTCTAAAATTATACTTTAAATAATTCGCGATAAGGGTGGTTTCCACGAAAACGGATCAATGGTACCTTTAGACTGTTAGAACCAGTGAAGTCATTTCTCGTCTTTACTAACCTAAAGGGAGTTAAAATAATTCTTATTTCCATCGAAAGTAATTTTTTTTAATAACTTGAAATTAAATTTCGATATAATTGTACGAAGAGTAGTTTTTCTTAAAGATAGATTTGAAAATGATTTTGTTTTTATATTCCTCCCACTTTCTTGTAAGCTTGTTTATTTATTAGAGTAAACTTATTTTGATAAAGGAACAAGAAGTGCGTTCCGCAGTTTGCAAAGTAATTCCCCGGAAAGAAATTATTCCCCGCGGTCTACACACCTTCAGGCCAATCCTCAAGAAGTATCGTTCCCTGGGAACTTTCCTCAAAAATTGAATTTAACTTGCATTTTAAAGGATGGCCCCATTAAAACGCAGTAACAACTTTGTTATAGTTTTAACTTACAGCTACTTTCCTGGCAGCCTCCCATAAGACAAGGGATTTCATCCCCTGTCGAACACCATTGTTTTTTAATCGATGTTCTGTGCCAGTTATATCGAGTTCTTATATAAAAACTATAACAACCTTTTTGTACATTAGAACCATTGTAAAAATATGAATTATTATCAACCATTAATGTTATTATTCATATTAATATTTTATATTTCACATTATTAATATTGATATTTATAAATATCACATACCATTGCTATTCCTTAGCAAACTAATATTTTTATACTGTTACTGATACATCATTGAAAATCTTCAATATCATATTAATAATGAATAATTTATTGTTACTATATCACAGAACTCATAAATATTATTATTTATTTAGAAAAGTAATTTACACGTATAAGTTAATTTAAAGATGTTGCAAGTACTAGTTTGTTAAGGGTTGAAAGTAGATTTTTAATATTTAAAATATTTTTTAGATTAGATTTCAGTTCGTAAAAAAAAACGTTGGTTCATAGTAGACATTCTACATTGATCAGTTTAAAATATCTCAGCATCTTAATTCCATCACCCTTGCTGCCTTTTTAAACGAAATCAACCCCTAAGCGAATTTACGGTCTACCAAACACCCTCGATGTCTAATGGTTACGCTGTGTTCATTACTCCAAGAATTTTCTACAAACTTCCACTCCAATATTTTCAATTTCGTTAATTGTATTTTTTCATGAAAGTAATCGAGGGATATTTTATTTCCAATGGCAAGCTGGTCTACTTTAATCAGCGTTATGTTAATTACCTTCAAAGTTGTCCTAGACATTCGATCGATATTATCAGTATACAACATTCTTTCACAAAATAACAAAACAATACAATTTTTCATAAAACAAATTTAATCGACACCGTCAATATTAAAAATTCTAATTACTATTAACAATACACAAAATTCTTCTATAAAACAATCCCAATGAATATCAATATTAAAAATCGTTTTATTAAACAATTCAAACAACTATTATCAGTATCCATAATACTTTCTTCAAATCAACTCCCAAGGGGTTGAAAGTCGTTAAACAGGGATTAAGTTGCATCAACGAATTTTTTTTGGAAAGAACACAAGTGTTTCGGTATTAGTCGAAAGGAAAAGTAGGATATCCATCGGAACTCCTGGTAAACAGGATTCTTTTCCCTCTGTTTTCTCAGCGGTAGTTTCAGGCTGGCTTCCCAGCCGCTGTTTCAGCTCGTTGCATTGCGGTAGATCGATGTACCGGAGTTCAGGGTTACGTTGTAAGGCCTCCTCGTCGTCGATGGAATCTGCAGTCGCACGTGCTGCGCGTTAATCGCCAACAATGCGGCAATTTCCTCGAGTAATTTCTTTCTCTCTGTCGTTTAATTCACGAAATTTCGTTCGGCATGAATTGTACCTGCTCGCTGCTACGGTTTCATTCGTAATTGCACTCGATGGGTTTACGTCGTTAATAATTTATTAGGGACGAAGGGATCGCATGCTTGTTCTACGTTTACTCCGAAGCGTAACAATCGCTAATGGAAAATTAATATCCAATTCGAATTCCAGATGATCGAATGAAAACATTGGTAACTGGTGCAATGTTGATTCAAATCGAAGGTAGGCGACGTGTAATTTTGAAAATTGATCTGAGATCCAGATGTCTATAAAAATGTTAGTAACGAAAGGAATACGAGTCTTTTCTGGAATAATTACTGATTTCGTTCTAATGAAATGTTTCTCTAATTGTTAGAATATTTTTGTAGCTGCTTGTTAGTGGTTTGGATGTGTGTACTTTAGATTTATGTAGTTTATGTGAAAGTAAGTTAAAGTGATAGTTTATGTTAAAGAATCATTGTAAGAATGATCGAAGCACAAATCATTTCTAAAATTAAGAAGTCCATTTCATCTTCCTCTCTTAACAATTAAAAATCAGATAAAATAGCTTACATACGAAAATTTTTCATAGATCGTCTGTTCAGTATTAACAAACTCAAAATATATAGATTCAAAAAATAACTAAAAATTCATTAGATTTAGAAAGTATATATTTCAAACTTAAAATTTGAATTAAATAAACTAACAGCTTAAAAATTTATTAAACAGTATAAATCGAAATATCTGTTGCAGTATGAAATAAATATTACACTCTCCATATAAATAAAACAATTTTTTAATTCAAAAACGACCCATCCGAATTTAAACACCCTGTATAATTCCCTTCCGAAGCGAATCTTCCAACAGCTCAGTGTACGAGTTACCCAATGTCGTAAAATATCATTTACAAAAAGTAATTTCCTTTTCCCGTTGCCTTATCAAAAACGTGATTCACCCTTTCAGAAACTCTCTTTCCTGCAAAGCCGCGCGTGAATTACAATGCGATCATTACAAGTCCTGGGAACTGGTCCTTTCTCCTGATTGTTTCAGCCCTCCATTGTCCCGACCGTCTTCAGCTCCAATTACGAGGCTTATGGGCAGAGTGTGGATTTTTCTCCATTTCTGGTAAACCTGAAATTGCAAAAATGAACAGAACATGAAATAACAGATGAAATATTTAAATTACATTGTTTTTTATAATAATTATCATAATCGTAATTTTATTCTTTTAATTATATTCGTAATTATTACAATTTTTAAATAGACCTACAGAAGATGTAAATTATATTACATATTAGGTGCAGAAATTAATTTTGTATCATTTTCTGTAATCAACTATGTTTTATGTTGTTTGAATATAAATATTTCTTCGTCATTTTGGGATTTTCACCTTTTACGGGAAAGTTGAAATTGCAAAAATGAACAGAATATGAGATAATAGATGAAATTCTGTTTCTTTAGTTACATCCTTAAATATTTGAATTTACATAAAGATTAACAGATCCAACGAAACATTAAATATCCGAAACAGAAAGTAATAAATGCTAATCGCTTTGTCCTTGGAATAATTATAATCTAAATATAAACTGAAGTATGAACATTTCCACGTCGTTGTAGAATTTCCCACTTTTGCCTCGAAGACAGAACAAAATTAATGTATTTCAATAATGAACACATTTATTTGAAGGAATTTATTTTAGTTAAAAAAATACACTTTAATAATAAATGAATTTGTTTGAAGAATTTCGTTTTAGTTTAAAAAGTACGTTTTAGTAATAAATCAATTTATCTCGAATAGACACTGAATTGATTTCTCTATCAAATATTTAAATTTTCGAATTGGGAAAGTCCACAGTTTGCTCATGAGCTTTGTATCGAATTTCTATCTTCGCCATTACTGCCAGGCCATATTTTCGACGGGAAATTTCGTTCTCGATATGTGTCTCCGCTAATGATCGTTCGGAAACCTCGGCCACCGCCAGTGAAACTTTCTTCTCCCCGGTAACAGGATTTTCATCCCCCGTGCTCGTTTCACGCGCGACAAATCCGCCATTAAAACTTCGCCCGCGTTCCCGCGCGACGTCGATTCGACGATTCTCCGTCGATGATCCGCGACTTTATGGGAATAAAATAAAATAAACGGGGAAGTTGACCTGGCGGTTGGAAATTATGTAAATTGCTAATTATAAATTCAGTAAATTCGTGATCATACAGCAACTTGGTGGTTATATTATAATTGAGCAATTTTGCTAATTCCATAGTAATTAGTTAATAATTATAAAAGCAACTTTCCTTTTGTTTCCTGAATATTTGTAATATTTCAATATCGTTTTGACACAATTTTGATACAATTTTAATATAATTTCGATATCATTTAATAATTATAAAAATTTGTCACAAGTAATCATTGTTATACCTACCTTTGTACTTCCTTTACCTAAAATCAATTTTCTTGTTATTAAATTATTATTACATTATTATTTACTCATCAAAATAGAAAAAAGTTATTTCCTCAATTGCTATGATCAGCAAATAAATTGTTTGTACACTTTCATACAACTTCCACGAAATATGACGTTCACTTTTCATCCGGATAGTCGTTTAGTTCTTTCAACACGTATGTCAAACGTTCCTCCGCCATTAGGAATTTTATTCGTGACTCGCGAAGTCGATTCGCGCTCGGTTTTGCTGCGATCCAATTCCGGAACGTAACTTTGGACACGTTCCAAACAGATTATCCCGTTGAACATCTGCCCCTCTTCCGGAAACCTGATGTAATTCTCCGCGAGAACGGGAACTCGAGCCGCGAACTACGGAACTGTGAACACCGGGGGTTGCGTAATCAACAATTACAATTTAAACTGTGACTGCTGGCCGGTGACAGACGCCCTCACGGAACTGGACACTTGTCTTCTCGTTTGTTCTTTTACTGAGATTTTTGTTTTCCCTAATGAAAGGTTATTTTAGGATTAATAATAGTGGAATTTAGATTAACAGATGATTATAGTGTATAATTAAAATAATATAATACGTAAAATTGTGTATTATTATATAATAGTAACATTGTTGTTAGAATTATGATTATATTATAATATAATAATATAATTGTATTAATAATTGTAATTATATTATAATATAATAATATAATTGTAATTTTAATATAGAGCTAATATATTATAATGTACAGTATATAGTAGCTTTAGCATTTGTTTGCTCAAAAATATGGTTTTACCCTATGTCTGATTATATAGAGCCTATACTACTGGTTCAATTATGCCCAGTAATTCTTTTTTATTGAAATTTTGTTCACTCTGGTGTAATATTTATTTTGGGGGTGATAGTATTAACATTAGAATTAAAGACAGTAATTGTCTCATTTGTCTGTACAGAATAGTTTTTGTTACTTGTTTGACTATATTGTTCCTATACTACTTGCTTGCTTCTCCCTATTTACACTAGATTCAGCTTCTCTGTTAGAATTTTCATTTTAGGCAGGTAATTATACCATGTGTATTTTCATTAAAAAACGTGTAGACTAGTTGTCTCATTATGTGCACCCTATTCTACTTATATTATTAGTTGCAGCTTTTATCAGAATTTGTATTACATTTATTTTGAAAGTCTATTATCTTGCTTGATCGTATGCGAATTTATGCTATCACTGTAAGTACATACAATAGCGTTGTTTGCTAAATCTAAAAATAATAAAATGAAATCAATTCTTACTCTATGTACAGGCTTATACCAGTTATACGCTGCAGTCAATTATCACATGATTCCTTTCGCTCGTAACTGATAGTATACTATTTGCATTTCATTACTTATTGGCAATCACTGATTCATATGGATTTATACCACTTGTTTGATGATATGTAAATTTCCATTACCTGTCGGATTATGCAGGGATCTGTTTCACTTGTCTGATTTTATACATATGTATCTATCACTTGTCAGGACATGTACGGATCTACATCACTTGTCTGACTTCATATACACATATACCTGTCACTTGTCAAACTGTATGTAGATTTATACCACTTGTGTAATTACAGGAGAATCTGTATCACTCGACTCACTATACTATACATGGTTCTATACCACTTGCATGTGACTATATAGATCTATATCCGTTCTTCGACTGTATACAGGTTTGTCTTATTTGTCTGGCTGTATACAAATTTTTATTATATTTTTGACTGTGTAATACAAATATTTGTAGATTTTACTCGACTATATATTTACATGTCTGAACTACTTGTTTCACTATATATAGATTTACATTCAATATTCAGTAGACTGTGTACTCACTTGTACTACTCGATTGATTAAATCTAAATGTGTACCACTTGCCTGATTCAACACAAACGCCCTCCACGTGTCTGGTTATATATCTATGAATACCACTTGTCTGATTATATACCTACGAATACCACTTGTTTGACTATGTACTTATAAATACCAGTTTTCTGACTATGTACTTATAAATACCACTTGTGTGACTATGTACTTATAAATACCACTTGTCTGACTATATACTTATAAAAACCACTTGTCTGACGACATGCATATAAATACCACTCGCCTGACCACAAATATATAAATACTACTTCTCTAACACTATACCAATCTCTACCACTTCATCAACGCTTGACAACTTTATTCCAAGTGTTAACATTAATTCTATATAATTAAATCCACAATTGCACATTACCACCCTACAACTTCCATTTAACTTCCATACAAGTATCTCATTACACCTATCCAGGAATAATAACACTACACTAACCCATAATCCAACATTTGCAATCTACAAATTTAATTAATATCTACAAGAAACATTTCTCCCTTATATTTTCAACTCTCACGATATTAATCCCTTAGAATAAACATTCAAAATGCAATACAACAAATATAAATGTCATTAACTTTTTTCGACTTGAAATTAATTATTATTCTTCTATCATTACTTACTCTCTATCATTAGTATGCTGTAGAATAAACTTAGACACAGAAAGAGCACAGAACTTTCTTTTCTTTTTTCTCAAAGTTTTAAGGAGCATTCACACAATAACTACAGGGGAAAAGTTATTCTAGAGAATTTTCTTCGTCTCAGCGAAATCCGGGTAGATCTAACGATCCAGGATAGCGGCTCGTGTTTCCTAGCGCGAGGCTAATGTCCCGCTTCCCGTTTATCCGATGAATGGATCGGGAACACGAACGAAGATCGCAGCACGGCGACCGGTTTAGATTTTTCGTTAAGGAAAGTTTCGTTCCGCGCTCGCGCGAATGACCCAGTTTCCGGTTGGTCCGTGCACGCGGCCCGCCAATGAATCTTCCGCTGACTGGCCGTTGCCTATCGCCTCCAATTGCTAATTGCGTTCGCCAATCCTCCGCGATTACTACACGCTCGGGACTGTCAGTCGCCATTTTGAAATTTTCATTTTGAAACGGCGATGGAATTGTTCGTGTATCAATTGGGGTTTTTATTTATTGAGGAATTGTATCTTTCACTTGTTGAAGAATCGATATTTGTTTAATAGTATTACATTATTATTGTATTATTATTATTGTTGTTTTTTTTTGTACTATTATTATTACTATATTATATTAATATAATTATTTACTTAATTCTTTTCGTGTCTTTTTCTGAATTTTGAAATTAAATGTTAACGTTCACGTGTAGGTGGAATAAATAAATATTGCGTACTTCAACTAAGAGTTAATATTTGTTTATTTAACAAAATTCTGATGTTTACTTTTTTCCATGAAATGTGCTTCAGTATTTCTTATATTTTTCGTTGAGATTACAGAGATTATATTAACATTAAATTACTATAATTATAATGATATATTATTCATATTAAATATTCAACAAATGGCAGGTATAATGTAGATTTGTATCGAGGTATGTGAATGTCTGAACTTTTTATATTTTTATACTTTATACATTACTACGAAGGATATGCATTTTTATGTTAATCTTTAGTTTATAAAAATAGTCGTTATCACTATATCTGTATCGTAACAGGGCTATTTCATTCTTTTGAAGGAATTATCTTCACCAGATTGCAGACACTGTGTCGCCTGTTAGTCGATCAATACTCGTGAAAGTTTCGCCTTTCTTGACGGAAGTTTGTAGTCCAAGTTTCGATTCCTGCTGTCTTCACGGTTACCCTTTTGTCGGACTTCCTGCGAAGTTACATCCGATTGCCACTGCCAGACCTTCAGTCGATCAGAAACGCACAGTTTAATATTTCAGCAACTTCTCTGAGCAGCTGCTGTTACAAGAGCCTTGTGATTTATTGTAACTTGAAGTTACAAGTATTCTTCTCTGGAAGTTTTTTTTATTAGATCTTCCTATAAATAATGTAGTCTTTTATTTTGTTTAAATTATTCTTAAAAATTAAGATACTCATTCTTATTATTTTTAAATATTCATATATTATCTGTAGACAATCATGGAGAATATATTTTAGATTAAAAAAGGAATTTTGTTCATCTTGTTTTTTGAAAATAAAATATGTAAAGAAATTCCATTGTTTTTGGGAGGTCTCGATAGAATTTTCTAGATTTTATCAGAATCATTTTGGCGATAAAAACTTCTCGAAATTAGCCTGGACTAAGGGATTGTTATCAGATAAATTTTTTATAGCAAATTAAAATGTTTTACACGTCACTTCTTTATTAATGAAGTATCAAAGTATTGTTACATGTGAAAGGCTAGAAAAATTATAAATCTAAATATCTTTCGTTAGATTGGAAGGTATCCAAGACATAATCTAACTAATAAAAAAAGGGAAAGTAACAAAATACACCAAATCTTAGAAAAATTAACGCTAGGTATATTCAATATAATAGACGTATCTAACACAAATCCAGCTAAGACAAAAATAAACAGTTAAATTTAATCAACATCTATTTAACAAGATCACTAAAACAATATAAACAGAAACTTAACGCAGAGAAATATAAAAATAAAAGAAAGAAGAATTAAATAAATAAATAAAAGCAAAAGAAAGAAGAATTAAATAGACAGCTAAAAATATTTAAAAGTCAGATAGAGAAATAAAACTAAAAATAAAGAAAAGAAGAATGAAATAAGTAACAATGAAATAGAACTATATATTTACCCGAGGCCATCTAATAAACAAGAATGAAATTCGTACACCTAATCTAGATCTAATCCAAAGAAAATTAGAATTTAAATCCGGTCGTGTTTGTTCAACAAAGTGAACGAATTCACTTCGTCTCCCTATCTTCGAGGAATCTCGAAGATAAACTCGTAGACGTAGGAGATCCCTCGGAAGAATCTCGCTGACGGTAACAACGGTAGACCGTTGTCGGATGTCTCGTTGCCTGTTGCATTGTGTATAGCGTGGTTTCGCTCGACTAGGCGAAACATTTTATCAGATATCGAGAATCGCTTAGGAAGGCCTCGTCTGCGGAGAGGCTGCGATATCGTCGCCACTCCACGACCTATATCCTCTCTCCATTCTCGGTGCGCGCCGCAATGATGTCTCGCTCGTTCATCGACATCCTTCGCTAATTACCCGGCGACGACACGGTTTTCGTGACTATGCGATAATGTTCCACTTGACGGGTCGTTCGAGCCTCGCCGAGTCGCTGCAATTCGCGGAGACGACACCGACTAAGCCACAGCTTCGTGTCATCCGCTTCAATTAATTGTAAATTATTTTTAACGAGGATTTTTCGAACTTTTGAATTTTTAAGTTGAAAATTAGAGTCTAGTGTTTTAGGTCTTCTTGTGGTTGTGAAATGAAGGAACATTGAGGTTATTGTTTTATTATTAATAGTTGGTGATCATTATTGTTGTTCTATTGATTATTGCTTCACTTCAGACTTATTGGGAAAGTCATATTAATTGGATTATTGGAACTTTTTAAGTTGGTTTTTGATATTATTTTGAACGAGGATCTTTCGAATTTTTGTATTTTTAAGTTGAGAATGATGTTCTGTTGTTTTGGATCTTTTTGTGTTTGTGAAATGAAGGAACATTGTTTGAGGTTATTGTTGTTTTATTGATTATTATTTCACTCTAGACTTCTCGTGAAAATTATATTAATTGGATTATTGGAATGTTTTGATTTGGTTTACGACATTATTTTTAACGAAGATTTTTAAATTTGATCGTATGTATAAAGTACAAGGGTGTGAATTATTAGTACTTTCTCCTCTGAATTGTCTGTAGTTAATATAATTCTATGATTATGCATAGTTTATTTACAATTTTTTAATGATTTATTACCTGGACTATAACCTATTTTACTATTTTTTAAACTAACTAGTAAATTTTCAATTAAGAATTGTTTGTAAGTTGTAAGAGTCAGCATTGGTCAGTCAAATAGAACAAGTACCAAATATTGTTCACTTCTTAACAATAAATACACTTCGACTATAATTCCCAAATAATCTGTTATATTATTCATAACTTAAATAATTTTAAACACCATGATTAACAAATTACACAACTATTCAAAATAAAAATACCACAAACGTCATCGAACCTATCGATCCTGCCACCATAGACACACCAATAACGACACTGATCACAATCAATGTGATAAATAAATCGAAAGTTCACACGAAAACGGTATACTCATTATTTCTCATAAGTAGTACTAACCAGTATTGATTAGACAAACTAAATGATCGTTGATATTATAGCTCACCCTAATTTCCGGTTATCAGCAACCATACAGAATAATAAAGACACATGTAGAGCCTAAAATGAGTCCCGACACGTGGTTGAACGAGGATTAAAGAAATGACAAACGCAGCAGGGGAAAGAGCCGTACGGCGATATTTTATGATATTGTCCGGCGGTGGTGCGCTCGGAAGGCAAGAATCGAATTACCGGGGACGCGCGTGCATAAACGATGAACCGCGATTTAATGCAGTTCCCGGAGCTTCAATAAACACCGGCCACCCGGTTATATTATGTGTATACCGCGGGGCAGCTTGAACGCGCTTTAAAGCCGCGGATAAAAGCTCGACGCCGTTGGCATGACCCTCGTTCTAAATGGCGTTAAAGTAATATCCGTTGATTTCTGTGCGGATAAAAATCGAGAAGTGAAGGGGATTTGAGAAATAAATTTTAATTTCCTATGCCTCTTCTTTTCAGTTTATAAAAGAAAATTGTTTATGATTTTTAATGTATTACATTGGGTTAGTTGCAGAATATTGTCATATGATTTTTACAAAATATATAATTGAAAGATAAACTTTAATATTCTATGTATCTTCTTTTTATTTTATGAAAGAAAATTGTTTATGATTTTTAATGTATTATTAGATAGGGTTGGTTGCAGAATCTTGTCATACGAGTTTTACTTTTCTATGCGTAAGTAATTCTTTAATCTACAAAAGAAAATTGTCTTTGATTTTGAGATAGGATTTTAAGAAATATATATAGGTATGAGTGTTGTTTTATATGATTATGATTTATTAGAATTATATATTACTGAGTTTGTTTAATATTCTGTTTTGTAGCACTCAAGTGCATTCCTTCAATTATTTAGGTATATATTTCGGAAATTGTCTGACATTTATTTAGAGGATTTATTTTTGTGTATCAACGTTGTATTGGAAACAGCAGGAGAAAACGTTTTAATTAGTGTAATAGGAACATTGTCTGACCATTCGTTTGGTTATGTTACTGGTGTTATGAGAAGGTTCCTTTTTTTTGTATAATTAATTACGTATTCGTTCGTTTTGTCTGATCAATACTGGAGTTATTCTATTTGCATAAATGAGTATGTAATATTGCTTGTAATTATAGACTGGTTTATCTTCAAATAACGATATTATACTTTACGTAATAGATTGTGTGTGAATAAAAGTTTATTGATCGTGAACTGTTATGGAAGTATGAGGTGGGAGTGTGTGGATTTTCAATGTTGTTTATATGACTATTTAAGCTGATGAATTACCCACATCACTGAGTAAAGTACTATTTTGTCTAGTTATCTATTCATTGCATTACTTGTCCGATTATTCATGGTGTTCTATTATTTTTGTGACGGAAAAAACTTTTAGACTATTTGTCTGATCATTTGAAGTTTTGCACTACTTGTATGACGTGTTAGTTTTTTACAGTAATTGTTTGAGTAATTTCATTCTACAGTACTATTTACCCGGATAGTTTCTTTGTTATAATAGTTACTGAACTAGCTATTACCCTAAGCCAGTTTTCTGACTAATTACTTTGTTAGCTTACTTGTTTGATTAGACACTCTGCTATCTTTCTTATCTGTCTAATTACTGTGCTAGGTCCTTTGTTTGTCTAGTTCTCGCGCTGGCCTACTTGCCTGACTAATTGCTCGGTTATCCTACTTGTTTGTCTAGTTATTGAGCCAGCCTACTTGACTGTTCAATTACTTGTACACCCCACATGTTTAACTAGTTTTTTAGTTAGCTCACTATTTGATCAATGACGTGGTTATGCTATTTTATCGACTGGTTACTATGCTGAGTCACTTCTCTGACTAGTTATTGTTATTACCTACCTGCTGAAGTCATTCATATGCTAATTACTTAATCAATGTACTTTCTTCAATAGTTAGAATTATTCTTATTACTCAGGTGGTCTACTTGTGTGGCCAGTTATTCTATTGAACTACTTGCTCAACTAAACAAATTTTGGTACACTATTTACCTGCTGAATTTTTACTCTTCTCTATTTATCTGACCAGTCATTCTGCTCGAATACTTGCCTCGCAGATCACTTCATTACACATGTCTGACCACTCACTAAACTTATTTATTCATATGCCTAGTGTCAGAGTATTTTTACTTGTCTGACCAATCACTAAACTGATCTACTTGCTTGGAAAATTATCTTATAGATCTACTTCTTGATTCAAAAAACTTCATTACACTTATCTGCCTAAGTTTCAAGTATTTCTACTTGTCTACCTAATCACTGAACTGATCTACTTGCCCAACTAATTATGCTGAGACTACTCGCCCAACCAAAGAAACTTTGCTGCACTATTTAGATATCCCAGTTTCCAAGTTTCTCCACTTGTCTGACTAATCACTGAACTGATCTACTTGCCTGGAAAATTATCTAATAGATCTACTTCTTGATTCAAAAAACTTTATTATACTCATCTGCCTAAGTTCCAAGTATTTCTACTTGTCTACCTAATCACTGAACTGATCTACTTGCCCAACTAATTATGCTGAGACTACTCGCCCAACCAAAGAAACTTTGCTGCACTATTTAGATATCCCAGTTTCCAAGTTTCTCCGCTTGTCTGACTAATCACTGAGCCGATCTACTTATCCCCCAAATCACCCGATAGCACTGTTTGTCTAACTAAACAAACTTTGTTACACTACTTACCTCCCCAGTCTTCAAGTCCCTCTACTTGTCTGACTAATTACTGTGCCAAACTACTTGTCAAACTGCTTCCTTAATCACATTGCTCGTCTGAGCAATTATTTTGCCGCACCACTTACAGCGTGCAACCAAACATCGAACGACGCTCACATAAATACCCTCGCTGTCGTCCAAACGCAAAACCATTGGGAAAAACGATGCCAACCCCATCGTTCCACGCGCGTCCTCTTCCAATTAAAGCGGGGCGCAATGTTTTTGACGCTGTCACCGTGAAACATGGCGCGTTGTAATTGCGTTCCGCGAAGACACCGAGCCGACGTTCCCCACTCGCGTCACGTGCAACAATTCCCGTTGCGAAGACAACAGCAATTATCGCGCCGCCATTGTTGTTCCTGCCGGCGGAGACGTTCGTTAAACTGCGTAATCGTTTCCGATCGTTCGACGCTCGAAGTATTTTCTACGGCGCAGCTGGATTTTCACGGTGATTTTGTTTATTATTCGTTTACGAGCGAACACTTTTATCACACACGGCCGAGCTTTCATGGTTCTTCGCGCGGCCGTGTTGGATTTATTCGCACGATTGTGGAGCACGTCTCGCTCGATTGCGCGGGGCTAACGTTTAATAAAGGTTAATTAGTCCGGGATTTATTTATTTTATTGTGCAGAGGTTTGTTTCGGATCTTATAAGCGAATAGCTTGCTTCGTGAACCGTGCGATGCTTTGAGGTACTGTTGAGGGAAGTGAGTAATTATTTTTATTATTAGGCAGAGATTCGTTGGTATCGATAATGGAATGGTATTTCGTTTGGAAAGTAATAGGGTTGATTGATAAAAACTAGTGGAAAGTAATGGAAAGAAGTATAGAGAATTGTATTAGTTGATCGTCGAATAAACTCTTCGCTTAATTATTTCAATAATTATTATTTCAAGAAGAAACAGTTATTAGTAATGGAACACAGTAATAATCTCAATATTAGAATAAAATTCTATATAAATTGAACACGTTGAAATCACATTTTATAAAAAAAGTCTCTGTAGAAATATTATTACACACTCTGACTGAATTTTTTCATATGAACTCGTTCCGAGTGGAAAAAGCAATTATTACTATTTTATGTAAAAAATAGGTGGTCACATACATATACATAGTGTTCCACGTTAATCGATAACTGCGTTTACGTGTCAAGGGGCCATGAAACATTTTCAAGCTACCAAATTGAAACTTTCCCGGCAACATTTGTTCCGATAACAAATACAATCGGTTACTGATTAAAACGGTACAACTTGTACGCGTCTGAGGCTTACCGAAAGCTGGATTTTAATTATCGAGCAGCAGGAAAAATTGCAAGGAAATTCAAGTCGCCTCCTCGGGGCTCTTTTGACGCCGCGAGGGCGGAACGGGACCCAGGTATATCGAATTCTCTGGGCTCGAAGGCGGGGCATGTCCTCGAAAGGTGAATCAGGTACACCGAAACCGTACGAAACCAGGTCAAAAGTGGGCCGATGCTTCGCCGACGAAATTAGATCGTCTGACTGTAACTAGGAAAAATTACATGGTCGCAGGTGTTGACCTATTGTCCTGGCCTGGTTGCAGATCAGTGTTACCCAACGGCTGATGCTTTTATGAAGTAATTTCGGTACTTACGTGTTATACGAAGTACCTTTATTTTGCAGAAATAAAATATTAATGTTTAATAGTAATAGTAATAATAATAAAACACCCATAATAATAGAAATAATAATAATAGTAAAATACTAATGGTAATAGCAATAATGATTATAGTAAAATACTAATGGTAATAGCAGTAATAATAATAGTAAAGTACTAATGGTAATAGCAACAATAATAATAGTAAAATACTAATGGAAGTAGCAGTAATAATAATAGTAAAGTACTAATGGTAATAGCAATAATAATAATAGTAAAATTCTAATGCCAATAGCAATAATAATAATTATAATAAAATGTTAGTAATGTGTTGTGATATTAAATAAATACTAACTCAAATCAAAAGCAAATGACTAAGCAGCACAACCGTCAGTTAGGAAACAAAGCTGCTGTTTGCATTTATTGTTTTGAATTACATTGATTGATGTAATATATTGTTTGTCAGAATATTGAAAATGTACGTTCAATTTTATTTTGACTATAAGTCCGATGGTAATATTGTGATGCAGTAAGAAAGAATGATAGAGAATACAAGACAAATGGCAATAGAAAAGGTAATTGGAAGGACGATACGAAAGGCAATAGAAATGACGATACAAAAGGCTATGTAGAAGGGAATACAAAAGGAAATGTAAAAGACAATACATAGTACAAGGCACTGCCTGATGTATGGCATGATACATAAGATAAAATATAGACTGTATAATAGAATGTATAATACAACAATGTACATTATACCAAATGAAATATACAAATATATACAATAGAAATATACTGAAGAATCTATGGAACATGTAGTATTAAAAATTCAATGTACAGTGCAAAATAATGCTATGTATAATGTACAAGATAATCAAAAATTCTAGATGAAAATTTTAAAGTAGCAATTTTTGCTATATGATGGAAGAAATTTTGATATATATTTTTTTTTGATATTAAATTAATAATTGAACAATTGAATAATGTGTTAAGAGAGTAACTGAAAAATTGAATAATATATTAAATTCTTAATTGGAAAATTAAATAATATATTCAATTAGTAATTGGAGAATTGAATAATATATTAAGTTAAAAATCGAAAAAATGGAATAACAGCTTAAATTAATAATCAAAATACTAACCGAGGATATACTGGAAGGCAGACCACGCAATATAAGACACAACAAAGAACATAAAACAGCGAACAACTGCCTGTTTTGTGTAATAAATAAAGGAAGGAAACGCAGAAAGAGAAACAGCAGTTTAGAAACTGTGCGGTGGAAAAAGGGCAACTCAATGAAACATAATCAAACTGTTGAAAGAAACGCTGTAAAAGCAGGACCGCACGGAGCATATAACAAACTGTAAGTAACAAACTAACGGGAGAAAGGAAAACAGATATTACCGAATGCAATCAAAGACGATGCAAACGTTAACGAAAGAAACGGTGGAACAATGTTTCACGTCACAGTGATGTTGAAGGAAAATACGAAGGAGGGATAAAAAGAAATAAAGAAAGAGGAACAGGGACTTAACAAACAGAGTAAAAGGGATGTCAGGTTAGATGAGAAAAATAGGATATACGTTGGACAGAAAAATGAAGAAGAATTCTAGTTGACTGAGAAACAAAGGAATAAATGAGAAAAAGGAAGGGGAAGAACTGTAATTATGTTATTCTTATAACTGTATTGAAACGCAGAATAAGAAACTAAACTTTTAAAAAATAAATGAATACTAAAAGTAGTGGATAATAACTGGATTCAGTAACTATCAAGATTTTTTAAATCAATTCTGACTGATGAATTTATTCATCAATATTTAAAACATTTCGATCTTTTAAGGGAATATCATTTTTATATGAAAAATAATTGTTGAGTATTCATACTTACAAATATAATTCTATTAATTCTATTAATTGATAACTAATAGTAATTTCATTCTAAAGGTCGTAATAATATTATTATAACTAATAATGGTGAAACGTTAAGAATTAATAATTTAATTCTGATGAATCAGATTAAGCTAGATTCACATCTATACGAAAAACATAATTTTTACACAAAAATAGTTTTTAAATATTTCTATTAATGAATAGAATTCTATTGATTCCATTAATTTATAATTAATGTTAATTCAATTCTAAAGATTAGGTAAATAGATTCTAAAGAATATTGAATGTTTGATCCTTCTTCTCTTGCCATAACAATATTATAAATAAACATTGCAAACATTATCATCGTTACATCCGAACAGAAGCAAAAGTTAATCGGTTCAGCAGTGTTTACATTAATTAAATATTTCCACGTGCGGCGTAATCATGCGAAATGCGTTCCGCGAATTGAAAAGCTGAAGATAGTCGATCGATTCGCGGAAAATACAATGCTGTGAGCCACGGTTAATTCGATACGGTGCAAATGAAAGTATTCCGCGTATTAATAATCCGGTCATTTATTTATTCATACCGTTGCATCAGATAATATTATCACGCGTCACCCGTCGACAGTCGAATACGAACCTACTCGGATATCGTCCGATCTGAGTGTACTGTTCTATTGAACGGATCTCGAGGATCTATTTGATCTCTTCCGGAAAACGTGAACTCGTCCATGGGTGCACATTTTCAAACGTAAACTATTAATAATTGTGAGAATTTAATTATGCTACAGAAATGTAAATTGTATGGAATAGATATTATAAAATTATAGAATTATTGATGACAGACTATAGATTATAGATTGTAGATTATAGATTATAGATTGTAGATTGTAGATTATAGATTATAGATTATAGATTATAGATTATAGATTATAGATTATAGATTATAGAAAAGTATAATTATATAAAATTCTATAATTCCAGAAGGTAATTATAAAAAATTTATATAAAACAATGAAAAACTTCAATAAGTATCATAAAATATACTAAACAGTTTTCACAATGATCTAATTACTTTTTTTACAATCGTGTTTAATGGAATCATTTTGTCGTTGATAATTTATTAGGAAGAATAATAATTCTGCATTTGTTTTCTATTAACGTTTAGTTTCAATTATGACAATTAATGAAAGCAAAAAATAATGAACTTGAATTTATAATAATTGAATGACATTCATATTCGTTTAATTTCATTTGAAGTATTCACTGAGTCTAAAACAATATTGTAACAGAAAGTATTTAAAAAATGAAGAAACGTAATAAGTTAGTAATAATCCAATATCTATGCATTTAATATAAAAATTAACAACAACAATTAAATTTAATGATGAAGAACATACCCTGAACTTTAAAAAAGAATTTCCAAAGAAAACGACAAGAAGCTTCTGCCTGAAAACTATTTTCTGAAAAATCTTTAAAAAAAACATTTAAAGAATTCATCCCATTATTAAAAATATTATTAAAAATCAATATACGTGATTTATTTCACGCCTCCACACAAAAAATTCCTTCACTGTCAATAAATTCCAGGCAACAGCAATTCAATATTCAATATAAAATAAAATTCATCGTGAATATTTAAATATTCGTGAGGTTAAACTATTTTGCTTCGTAGAATATGAATACAATAACATTCTTATGCATAAGGTCCAATGAAATCTTTCTAATAAGAGTTACATAATGTATTATGTATGTTATAAAGCAAGGAGTTAAAAGACTTAAATTTCTACCTTTTATTCGCGGAAACGGGGATTCACGGATCGGTGAGTTTCCATGAAAATCCTCTGTGCCCGGGGAAAGGTTTCGGCGGCCTGTGCCCCGTGACTTTTGACCCGGAAACTACACTGAAACTGAATGCCGCGCGCCGGAACCGGAATCCTTGCCGACTGAACATACGAGTTCCTGCATACCTTTAAAAGGGATTCCGAGTTGTGGCTCGTTGTCACGTGTCAAAAGTGAAATTTAAGGGACGTTCGGGTGACAAGGGAACTCTGTTCTATGGTGGAGTAACCGCGACTTAAGGGAACTGGGGAGACGTTAAGTGGAAAAGTGAGGAATTTGTCAGACAGAGTCGATCTTCGTGAACGATATTGAAAAAACGATGAAAACTCTTTTTATCAAAATACCTTCTAAAATTGTAACTTAATTTTATAAAAATTTGATTGGAAGTGAGCATTAAAAATTATTTTAGCACAATTTTAATGTAAATAACTTTATTTTGTATTATTGTGAGATTATTTGTGTTTAATCACTTTTACAGGATTGACTGTGACTTTTTGCTATAATGAGTATAAGATAGATTTAATGGTAATTGTTTTTATTGGATTATATTAAGTATTTTAATAGATTTAGTTCGATTAGGTTTTGGTGAAAATGGATGTGTATAGAGGAGTGTTAAGGATAGTGTTAAAAGGGAAAGTTACAGGATAAATTGTGGAGATTGTAATGGTATTCATTATGTAACTGTGAAATATTGGCTTGATACGTATATAAGTTTCGTTTTATTTGAAATATCAAGATGTGCTATTAAATTAATAATGCAATGCTTTTAATAAATAATATGTTAAATATTTGTATGTAAGGTGGAACTAACCTGTCATAGTAGTCTTTTAAAAACAAGGATCCTCATTATTATTGCTCATCCATCAAAAATATTGTTTATTTAAGATTGGAGATATTAAACAGAAAATGTTAATATGAGTTATAAATTTTTAAAAAGAGGTTAAAGGAATGAATAAAAAACTGATTTGTGTATAAATATTATTTAACATTAAAACAGAAGTATTGCTAATTGAAGGTTGAAAAGATTAAGTAGAAAATACTGGAATTAGGCAGACAAAATTCTCTAGAAAAAACAATTTTTACAAAAAAATTTAAGGAATCGAAGAAAGGATCTATTTATATCTGAGTTGGATCATAAAAAGTCTGGGCAGTTCTTATTTGATTAAATAGAAATGTTATTAATTTAAGCTTGAAGGCGTTAAGCAGAATAAACTAGTTAGACCGAGCTGTAGACGTGCATAATGAAAAAGCTCTTCGAAAGAGAAGTTAAAGGAACAAATAAAGGACTGATTTATGGAGTTAATTTGCGTTGTGGAACAACTTACACACCTTGTTGCTTGGAATAGAACTATTACTAATTAAACATAGGAGATACTAAGTAGAAGAAACTGAAATTTCCCGGACGAAGTTCTGAACACTGATTAAGATTTTCGGAGGAGTAGTTAAATGAATACGTAAGGCACTGATTTATGGGTAACTTAGGTCGTTGAAAGTCCAATAGCCTTTGTATCTCGAAATAGAGATTTCACTAGCTTAGGACCAATTTTAAGTGTTAATTTCATACACTTGTTCTGGTATAATATTAGTTTGATATAATATTAATTACTACAATTATTAATAACCTGTTATAGTTAATTATGTTTTTATATTACTTTGTTATAAGTAGTAAATAATTAGGACGCAATATACATAGTATACTAATTTGTTATAAATAATGATTACAATATTGGTTATGATTTTATATTTGTTACAGTTTTCAATTATATTTTTTATCCAGCTACAATTTTTAGATGTATTTTGAAATTACAGTTTATATTTATATTTTCAAATATCATGTAGAAGAAACTAAAACTTCTCAGACCAGGTTGTAAACACCGGTAAAGAGTTTCGAAGGAAAGTTCACAGAATCAATGACCGACTGATCTAGATTAGTTTCATTGTCGTTAGTATTTAGCGGTAAAATAGGAACATTTCGTATTCAAGACATGAGATATCAAGTGAAAGAAATTCAAATTTCTTCGACCGAGTTAACGTGCATAAATTATTCTGAGTGAAAGATTCCGGAAACAAATCAGTGACTTATCTGGTGCTGATTTAGGTTATGAAAATGCAGTTTTATAATTCTTCTTTTGAAACAGAAATATTGTTCATTAAAAACAGGAATTTATCAGATTATGTTTAATATGTACGAATTATTTTGAAGGATCGATTTAGAGGATAAATAAGTGACTAATTAAGGACAGATTTATGTTATGAATAATTAGCTGTAAAATTTTTGTCGTGGAAAAGAAACATTGAACATTTAGTACAAGTAGTATCAAGTAGCAGACACTAAAACTTATTAAACGAGAATTTTCTAAAACGTTAGAAATTTAAACGGGAACGTTAAGAGAGTTCATAGTTGAGTGATTTGTAATTGATGTAGGTCATGGAAACTCCGATGATTCTCGTTAATATTTTGAATGAAAGAAACATGTAGAAAGTATAAGCTAGTAAGTAGTAAAGATTAAAATTAAGGAGACTAAATTCTTTTGAGGAAGGAACTTAACGAAGCAAATTGAAATGAAAAATTTCTACATTTGCTCTAACTAAAAATTTAAACTTGAACTTTTTATGAAAATGCTGATATTTTATTCACAATGATCCGAGAACGTTCATAATATGTGCAATAAATTGACATTTAAACTGCGTTAAGGAAATTAAAATTGAAAAAATTGAAAATTACATTAACACTTTGTTGAGTGATTTTAAATTGTTTAATCTTGTCAGGTACGAATCAGAGTTTCGATTTTAATTATATGTAATTTGGACTTCGAAAACAATTAAGCAGGATATACAGTGCATATAAATAAAATCACCATGTGTAATGAACATTATTCAATTGTATTAAATAATCTATTATTTTCTCGGTTATTATTAACGACCTGTTCCTGTTTATTCACAGAACTCTAGTATTTGTAAACAAATTGCATTTCATTATTAATCAACACAATACCTTCTGCACAACGGAAATGCTATTATAATTATGAACATAAAGGAAACAACAATTTCCTTAAATACTAAAAAACAAAAATTAAAAAATTTTTTAAATTCTGCCAATAACGTTACTAAATAATAATGTGACAAATACTTTTCCAAAGACACCAATTATTCCTTTTAATACTTTTTAATACTAACGGTATTATCCATTCAGTTTCATTCAGTAGTTACAATATAATAATACGAACGGATAAGAATAAATAAAATAAAATACAATAATAAAAATATAAGTAATATAATTCATTATTACATTAACATTTATCAATAAAGAAAACCGTTTGCTTACATAGAGATTCACGAAAGTGAATATTCTACACATTTTCTCACCCCCTTTGTAGCTTTAATCCTTTCTTATGTCTTACCAACATTCCTGAAAAAGCAGAAATTTTTTATTCACGCGGGAACAAATGGGAAAAAAGATTCTTCCGTTTTCTCACCCTCTTTGAGCTCTTTTCTCTACTTTCTCACCGTTTTTCTTTTGCGAGCCTCGGTTCAGATCGCTCTCCACGCCGTAAAACGAAGGTCGTGCAGAAAGGGGTTGGCCTGGCGCCAAGTAACCGGGGTGCAACCCGTCTTCGTCGCGGAATAAATTCACTGACATGTTGGTATCTGAGTTTCAGCTGTTCCTGACACGTACACGATCACGGATCGGTGCTTACCTCGGCCGATTTAATTGAATTCGATCAACACCGACCATTTTTCTTCCCGCTTCGTCGTTCGATGAAGCTAATTTCATTAGTCGGGGGGGATGCTTAGGACTCGGGCTGAATGACTTCATTTCCGTCACACTTTAGCAGTGTTTCAGTTTCCCCTTGTCGTCTAGTTTGCATTTAAAATTTTCATGTCACAGTTTCTGCTCAGCAAAATTAAAAAAATGAAAGCAGGTATTATATAATGAAATTGAATCATGAATTATGATACTAGAATATTAATTATTACATTATAATGTTATAGTATTAATTATAATATTGATAGGGAAGGAAGGAAAAATTTGGAAGAATATGTTCCTCGTACTTTATTTAATAATTATGAAAAAGATGTTAATCGAATAATTGAGGGTAAACGCTTTAGAAGAGAGAACCTCGAGTAAAATTTTTGTAATTTTTTTAAATTGTTTAAAATTTATGTTCTCATTTCTACCTCATTCTATAAGCTTCTAATAACTAATTAATCTAGAACGCATATCTTTATTTCTATTAAATTCTATCAAATACGTTGTTTTCAATAAACCACTAGAAGCATCAGCACAAGGGATGCCGAACAATTACACAAAAACACAACTCCATTTTCCGCCACTAAACCAATATGCTGTAAATAATTATATTGTACCTACAGCAAAATAGAAACCAGCTTCAGACCTAAGAAACCAGCAAAGCAATGTAATAAACAAACCACGCGGAACTTCATATTAGAATTCAGGTAATTACGTTAAATTAATTCAAGCCACATAAAAAGAAAATGAATGTTTTTCTAGCTCGTCTGAAGTCAAACAAATCGTGTAAAAGGAGAAAGAATAATTTGTTACTGCATGAAATGCCTGAACAAAGAAAAATGTTACATTAAAAATCGAGGAAACACAGGGTTGGCTACATTTTAAAAATTCCCCAGCTTCCAGAACGACAAAAGTTACACCAACCGTTATTTCACGGAAACGTATCCTTTTCGGCAGGATGCAAAGCTTCCCGGGCACGCGTGGGCGTGTAAGCCGGAGAGAGAAAAAAGGTTGGCCGGTTGCCGGAGCTCGGACGTGCCGTAAATAAATCCATACCCGGCGCAATATCGTTTCTTGCAGTGGGCGACCTCGTTAAACGCGTAATGGATAACCGATACCAGTCGCTGGATTAGAGGGAACCGGGTTGAATCGAAATTGCGATCGTCGATCAGGTTAACGAGCCGCGGCATGCGAGATCTCTAAGCTGTTCCCCTTTTTCGAATTAGAAAACACGACTTCGCTTTCCGCTTGAGCTCAAAGTCTGCTGGCTGTACCGTGATCAATCCTCGTCCGGAGGATTCATACCGTTCCAGACAGAGGACTTAGGTTTACGTAGGAGGACCTGGGAACGGAGTTAATCAAGGCTGGACATTGATCTATGAGATCCAGTGCAGAATCTGTTTTGATATGGCCTCGTTTCTTCTGGCTGATAAATTATGGGGCTGCTCCACTTTGTTTGACCAGTGGTTGATTTCGACTACTTTTCTGAGTAGTTTTGTGGTTGTACTACTTGTTTCAGTAGTGTTGTGTTTGTACTACTTGTTTCAGTAGTGTTGTGTTTGTACTACTTGTATAATTGGAGATCGGTGCTTTATTAATACTAGTCTGATTGAAGATTGGGGCCTAATTTGTATTACTTTTCTGATTAGTGAAGTATTTCTACTATTTGTATGATTAGTAATATATTTATGTTACTAATCTGACTGATGCTATATTTTAAATTTTTGTCTGATTAACATCATCATTCTAATACTTGTTTCAATAGTACGTCAATAATTATATAAATATTGAATAGTGATCGTAATGGCAAATCCGAACATATAGCTTCGTCGATGTTAAAATTCATATTGCTTCTTGAATCTCTGTCTATTTAGCAACATTATTTACTACTTGCTTTAACAGTGATAAGGTTCTGAGTATATCATATCAAATCTTACTATTAGCTGATTTAATCACAAATTTGTGCTCATTGTCTGACAAACGTTAAGCTTATACTACTTGTTTCATCTACTCCTTGATCCATACTACTTGTTTGTCTACTACAATACTCTTACTACTTGTCTGTCTATTGCTACACTTTTACTACTCATCTTAACAATAGTAGGGTTGATATAACTACAGTACTAGTGTTCTTAATTACTGACCTAAACCACTTATATCTATAATACTCCATCTCTACCACGTGCCTAGCCAGTTAAGGACACATACTACTCACACAGTTATTCTCGGTATAATCTCCCACTTAATTCAATAACAAACCCAACCCTCCAGTCTGACCAACAATAGACCTCTACTACTTGCCCAACGATTGGCAATCCTAAACCACTAGTCCAACACACAGTTTTTCATCCCCAACCTCGAGCATTATCTTCATTCCCAAATAATCAATTACAGTCAGAAAAAATCACCTGTCCACCCCTGAATAATAAATCTCCCTTTATCCCCCAAAAAACCACTCAGAAATTATTTTACGCATCCGCCGACGTGGTCCAAGTATATGAAACGAAGCCATAAGTTCCGCATCACCCCCAACCTCAAGCATTATCTTCGTTCCCAAATAATCAATTGCAGTCAGAAAAAATCACCTGTCCACCCCTGAATAATAAATCTCCCTTTATCCCCTACAAAATCACTCAGAAATTATTTTACGCATCCACTGGCATTGTCCAAGTATATGAAACGAAGCCATAAGTTCCGCAGCACATTTCCCATTTCACGAATCCCCATTTCGACGCGTGCGCGCGCACACACTCTTTCCTTTGATAAATAGTTCAAGGCTCCTGCCGGTGTCGGGTGTAAAGCCGGTCTTTTCCCCTGAATTCTCGATTATGACGGCGCCGGGCGACGGTAGCTCGGGGAATATTGGCCCGGGCTCTCGATGCTGCTCGCCTAGCCGCGCGGAAACTGGATCGTCGTCGTCACCACAATGCCAGAAATCCCTCCACGGGAAATATGAATTTTCGCGCGGGCGGCGGGGATTCCCAGGGAAATATCATCGAAACTGTCGGACGAGTTGTCCGGCGCCGGGAAGCCTCCCCGCAGCCTCGGCTAATCTCTTAATCTCGTCGTCGCGGATCGTCAAACACCGCCGCTGAAACTCTGTAAACCGGATAACAGTCTTTCGCGTCGGGGATCGATGTAATTAACCATTGAATTTAATCAGCCGCGGCTGTTGCGGAAATGACATTCAATGGACCCTGTCGTTGCACTGATCTTCGAATTTGCTGGGGATTCACAGGTTGTCTGGGTTCTTTGCTTAATGATTTTTTTTTTTTGGTACTATAGTGTTAGCTATTATTATAGATAGTGAAAAGGTGGATCTTCAGTAATCGAGAATTAGGAATAAATATACGTATTTAATGAAATATGGAAACAACACGGACAACACGTAAAAAAGTACAACTCGATGCCACAGAGGCCAACACACGACTCTCCCCTGCCACTCTCTTACCACTCTTTTTAAGACATTCTCTCGCAAAAGTCATTCTCACCCCCACAAGCATTCTTCTCACTCGCACTCATCGCAAGCACTCAGATGCACCCCTGGAAAGCTGGCCCTGCAGTCTTGGGTCCGTGACGTTGTGCAGGCCACTTTCACTCGACTGTTTTACAGCCTGTCCTTCACTCACACTCATTCTTACATTCACTCTTCTTAAAAATACTTTAACCTACGCTGAAAAATTCTAGATACTACAGTACTTCATGAATTATTTGTCGAATGAAAAATTTTAGACTTCGAATGATATGGCGTTTTATTCAGAGGTGAATTAGGAGTGGAGTAGGTGGGTATTTGATTTAGAAATAGTACAAGTCAGTGATGTTTCGTGTGTCAGATATATAGCTCCAGGATATTAGGTACACGAGTAGTATGACTTCGTAGCATATGGTACGCTTGTAATAGAAATTAACGGTATTTAATATTTCAGTAATAATCGGTAGTGTTTGATATATGTTGAGCCGTCACGGCTTAACAGAGTCGACACATGCAGAGATTTAAGCTCTTTACAGCACGGGGCAAAAAACGGCTCTTATTGTTTAGTATTTTAACGGCAGATCGCGGCAAGATTCATTGGCCTTTTGAAATCAAATTCTAAAACCTTCCTTTCACCCGCATGTGGCAGCCAGCGACGGGTTGTAAATGCATATTTCTGAAGGGCGACCAAATGGTATCCTAAGGACACTCGGTACCTGAGGTTTGCCTGGAAGAAATTTGTATCCAAGCTAAACACATAGTCTGTGCATGTCTTAGGTAGCACTAAGACTAATTCGTTTCGAAAGCCCCTGATTGGGACTTGTCAATTTTGGCGATAACCAATCAGAGTGTTTTCTTAAATTTCGGAGCTGACGATCTGACTCGCAGATCGCCAGCGAAAAAGACAACTCACAACTTTCGAACGATATACATCATACAAGCGCGTCTTAGTGTTCAGACATAATTGTACACACAAAAAAATACAGTCCACTCACGAAGAAGCAAGCGGTTTCATTTAATCAGCTCCAAGTAAGGACGCTGCTGTGAACGCCCAACAATATATAAGTAGTAGAACTCTATCGATTATTACTGAAATATTAAATACCGTTAATTTCTATTACAAGTGTACCAAATACCACGAAGTGGTATTTATAAAAAAAATATTTTATAAAAAGCTATAGTGTTTGATATATAAGTAGTAGAACTCTATAGTTTTTTATATAATAGTGGTGCAGGTCGATAATAATTACTGCAACAGTAGTGCAGCTGAATGGTGTTTGATACATAAATAGTATAACTCAATTATGTATAATTCAATTGTAGTACAACCTAATGGTATTTGATACGTACGATAATATAATACATAATACGTCTCAGTGATATTTAACAGAGTTTTATATATCAGTGATATTCAGTACATCAATTTTACATCACTGATAATTAATACACCAGTTTCACGTTTCATTGATATTTGATGAATTGTTAGTTCACCTCACAATCAATGATATTTAATACGCCAACTGTGCAGCTCAGTGATATTTCATGCATCAATGGTGCAGCTCAATGATATTTGATGCACAAGTACGAGTCAATGATACCTCACGCGTCAGTATCACAACCGAATTTTGCTCCATACACGTGTAGTACAACTCGAACCCTTTATAAATCAGTCGTCCAAGTAAAGAATACTTCATGCACGAGTAGTACAAGTAAATAATACTTCAGTCACAAGTAGTACAACTAAACAACACTTCATAAACAAGTGGTACAACTAAACAACACTTCATAAACAAGTAGTACAACTGAACAACACTTCAAACACAAATAGTACAATTAAATAACACTTCATACCCAAGTAATACAACTAAACAACACTTCACACACAAGTAATACAACTAAACAATACTCCATAAATAAATAATACAACTAAACAACACTTCACACACAAGTAATACAACTAAACAACACTCCATAAATAAATAATACAACTAAACAACACTTCACACACAAGTAATACAACTAAACAACACTTCAAATACAAGTAATACAACTAAACTCCATACGTCAATAAAAAAACTCAACAACACACAATACACTAAAACACCAACCTCAAATCCCATGTACAACTTTCCACGCATCAATAAAAATTCCCGTGACCATTCAGAACATCTGCTACACACTCCACGCTCCCAAACAACGAGCCTTGCACCTACCAGCACCCCGACAATCGATTCCATGGGAGATCGCCTTGTCCCATCGTCTCTGAAGCAAACCGCAGGAATTTCTCATCCATAAATTGAAATGACGGTCTTCCGCAAACCCGGCAGGGAAAAAACCAGTTGCAAGGCGACCGGGTAAAACAGCGAAACGGGAAATCTGCATTGTTCGCGGTTATGGGCGCCACGAGGAAGATCAAATGCCGGCCCGGAGTAACGGGGAACACCCTTTTGTCCCCGAGGCGAAAAGGGGGAGATAAAGTTGGCGATTCAAAGGCGGGCGGCCGTGATTGGTCGACGGACGCGGAAGGAAGCGGCTTTTCAGAAAATATCAGCGCACTCCCTCCCCGGTTAATTGTCCCTGGCCGGTTTTTCCGTGTCAGTGGCTCCCTGCCGGCGCCATCGGGACATTTCGCGGCGTTGTCTGGCATTGTCAGCCGTTTCCATCGAGATTTCCTTCGATCGTGGATTCCTGCGGAATTCTCTAATATGGCGCTGGAAAAGGAAGAGATTTTAAACGAGAGAATTATTTGAATGGATGGAATAAATCTTTTTCATTTGCTTCGGTTCCCGTGGAAATCAGTTTCGAGCTGTTTTTTAAGCGAACCTCAATGTGTGTTAGAGTGATTCTGATTTGCTCGTGAACAATTGGGGATTGTAGTATATGGAAAAGTGAATTGGAAATTTGGTGTTTGTAATGTGTGGTAATTCTTAATGTAATATAATATAATTTTACGAAAATATAATTTTTGTAATGTTGTATTATATTATTAATTTAATGTTGATTTGATTATGATTGATACAATATTGATATGTAATGAATAATATAATTTTCAGGGTTTTTTTGGAAATCTTAGTTGAAGAAAGTTTCTTTTCCTTGAGTGAGTTTTTAGTTTAAGACCAATGGATTGGGAACACTCTGTAGAATTCACATCCCTTTCAAACCATTAGTATGAAATTTTCACGAATCTGTGGCATTTACTACGTCCCGCCGTTATCTGTAAATAGAGAACGTGTGGACGTTGTACAGCAATGATTTATCAACTGCTATAAATCTATTCTGCCAGGGTTTCATGTATCAAACCTGTCCAACAACGTCGATTACAATAAATTTCACGTCAAAAATACCATAAGTTCGATTCTACGTTCAGCTGCCATGTGGTAGCTAAACCTAAATCTAACCTGAAGCAAAAATCTACCCCTAATTTGTGTATTTTAGGGGTTTAATCTAATCTTGTTGAATTCTTAGGTTTGTTATAAATATTGTTGCCGTGTGTAAATTATATATATATTGTTTTACGTTTATAAAATTTAAAAACGATATTTTCTTGGAAAAATTAATGAGGTGACTTAAGTGACGATGAACAGAAATCTACCCCTAATTTTTGTATTTTAGTTGTTCAACCTAAGCTTGTTGGATTCTTAGGTTTGTTATAAATACTGTTATTGTGTGTAAATAATATTATACATATCGTTCTATTTCTCTAAAATTCAAGAATGTCCTTGGAAAAATTAATGGGGTGACATAAGTGGAAAAAATTTAAACGAACATAATGGCACTCAAAAATGTTATTGAGTTGAAAAGTACAGGCTGGCTAACAAAACATGCGTTGCACTGGTCTACGCTAATTAGAAGACTCCTTTGAATTGTCCCTGCATAAGGGCCACTCTTCTTTCGTTTTCGTCTGATCAAAAGGACCACATTCCACTCGTCTGGCCACGTTCAATCCCTATTCTACTTATCCAACCCGGTCTCGTCCTCGTTCCATTTACCCTCACGTACATACTCACAGCGTTCTTCTCGCCCTGTTACAGGGTGAATACGAGAAAGAACTCACGGCTTCTAGCACAGATAATACATGATAAACACTAAGACACTGTCTGAATAAACAGCAGTTAAGGATTTAATATCCTTAAAGCTATAATTATAAAATTCTAATGTTATATAGTAGTTAGAATAATAAGACTAATACTTTCAATGTAACAAACTTTTATAAATTGCCATTAAATTATTCACTTTCTAGACAATCATAAATTCTTACCATATATCTGTATAATAATATTTTTAGTTATTACTTCAGTCGAAGTAATTAAAATTAAAAAATTATGATTGGCCACAACTTTGTTACAAATAATTTATTGAACTCTTCATATGTATGTTATATATTCCATTCCAAACTATAAATGTCACTAAATTTTCCATTGAAACCAATTTGTTTATAAACCTTTTTTCCAAATTCATTTTACACATCCCTGTGTATGTACCTCTAAATCCTTCTGAACCCATAGTTAATATTTAAAATTCAGAGTACCTGTAATTCTTTTATTACAAAATAATTTATTCATGAACCCCATTCCATATTCACCCCTTATTTTATTCACCCAGGTGTGACCTTATTAAATTCCACTAAACCACAGCAAACTATAAATGTCACTAAATTTACCATTGAAACCAACTTGTTTAAAAACCTTTTTTCCGAATTCATTTTACACATCCCTATGTATATACCTCTAAATCCTTCTGAACCCATAATTAACATTAAAAATTCGGAGTACCTGTAGTTTTTTCATTAGAAAAATATTTATGAACTCCATTCCATATTCACCCCCTATTTTATCCACACAGGTGCGACCTTATTTTCATTGAGCCTGTTTCGGGAAACAAATTCGGCCGCGGGATCAACCGAATGAATCAAATGCGACAGGGTTGGAGCGGGGGTGGAGCGCCACCGAAACGCGCGATTGCCTCTCGAACACGCGGCCATTTTATTGCGCCTCGCAGCGTAGCCGTCGTGATTTATCGGTCAGCCGGGTCGATGACAAAGCCCGTCACGTGTAGTTTATGCCTCCGTTACGACGGCTAACGAGAACGTTCCCGGAGTAACCGGAGCGCCGCGAATTACCGCGGCCAGTTCGCGCCCTTCGCGATAATTCTCGGCCCGCTGGAAACGAGATCGCGGCGCCAGAAACGATGCCATAATTAACACTGGAACTAACGTAACAGTCAAAATGACTGGTTTTAATTACCGTATCTCGCAATTACTGATATTACAAATATGCTGTATGCATCTAATTATTTTGAACACTAAAAGGAACGAGTATCAGCGGGAATTAAAAGAAACTTAGTCGTACGGTTTCGTATGTGTTTCGTAATTGTTGATATTACAAATGTGTTTTATACATCTAATTATTTTGAACATTCACGGATCAGTATCAGCGGAAATTAAAAGAAACGTACTCGTATGATTTTTGTAAAAATTGTATGTTAACCATGTTAATCTTAAACGATTAATCTCTGATTGAAAATAGAAAATTGTGTCTGTTGTTTGTGTAGGTGAATTTATTGTATTGTTATGTGGTCTAATTTATTCGGGATTTTTTAGATTATTACTTTGGATGGCAAGCGATAGAGTTTATGTGGTTTTTTTGGAATTTTTTATTTTGTGATTTTATATTGAATTCTAGTAGTATTGTTCACTTAATTGTGGACTGTATTTGAGTATGTATGTAATCATATAAGGATAATAAATTAGTGAGTAGGAAGATATTTCTGGTGCGTTCCAAAAATGAAGGTAAGAGTAAAATGTTATTTGTTAGAATGTCTATAAATGTTCCATTTAAAAGTGGTAACGAAAGAATTATTTTTATTATTATTATTGTGAATTGAACTAAAGAAAGTGTATCAATTTAAATATTTGCACACAGCATTTATGACATTTCATATTTTTGTTGAAGCTTTTCGATGAAGCAGTTTTTAAAGTTTTTTTTTATTACATGACAGTCCATAACATTACACGACATTTGTCATCGCATTTCTTTTTCTTTATTTTTTGTTTTACCACCCTGGTAGTTTGTTTCTTTCTCACGGTTAAAAAATGGAGGAGCTTCGGTCGGAAGTTTTCTTCACGGACACCTGTTTCGCGTTGAGAGAAGCTTCAAAGTTTCGTGAAATATTGATGAAGGAATACCGTGGCCTTGCCGGTGAAGACAGAGAGTGATTCTTCTTTTTTGAAAATTGTCAGAAGGTAGAAATGCTTTCTATTCTTCCTTGGTTTTGTTATTTACATCAACTATGGGATATTTATTAATTATTTTTCTAAAATAGAAATATTAAATATGTAATTTGGAAAATATTACGTAAAATATTGAAAATAAGAAGCAGAGGATTTAACAGATACAGGCACAGTTAAAATTAAAGCTGTACTAAATAAATGAAAATATTACAAATTAAATATTCAATTAATAGCTTACTGATAAAGTTGTAATGTTTTAATCTGATCAGATACTTCATTTCTATTAATCGCTTATCTTTGACAAAAAATAACTTCATATATAATTTAATGTATACTTATTATAAATTATATAATGTAATTTATACTTCGACTGAAATAATGATTAAAAGTCTTGATGATTTTATTCGATAGAAATACAGATTCACTTTAAATGAAAATACGGGTGGATTTTATTTATAAGAATTCTCTGAGGGTTGATTTATTTTGTGCTTCTCTCTCGTTTTAATTGATATACGGAAATGATATCAATGATGCGATAATTACGATGGATCGGCTGAGAATTGCCAGTATATTTTCGTAGATTGACATTTATTACATCTTCAGCTGATGGATGGAGTTCAATAACAAGCCTGGTCTGATGCCGTTTGGGGATATCGATTCCTCAGAAATCTACACGACCTTTCGGCCTCGGATTTGCGTATTTTTAGCACCTCGATGACTCATCTGGATGCCCCAGGGCAGCCTCTTCTGGAGTCTGACATTTTCTAAGGCACTATCCTTGTCGAGTTTGCATTGTGACGCTTGAGTAGTCTGTGATCGATTTACAGACCTTTCAGTAGTAGTACAACTCAATGGTATACGATATCTCTTTTACTACAGAGTAAAACTCAATAATACACGATGTTTCACTACTACAACTCGATAATATATGATGTATCAGTAGTTAACTTCAATAAAACATCATATCGTAGTAGCATTACCCAGTAATATTTAGTGTGCCAGTAGTAAAACTCAATAATATATCATGTATCAATAGTTTATTTTAATAATATATCATACAGTAATAGTATTACCCAATAATATTTGGTTTACCAGTGGTAAAACTCAATAATATATGATGTCTCAGTAGTTTATTTTAATAATACATCATAAAGTAATAGTATTATCTAGTAATATTTGGTGTGACAGTAGTAAAACTCAATAATATATAATCTACCAGTAGTAATACTCAATAATATGTAATACATAAGTAATAAAACTCAACAATACACTATAGTAGTTGTACTACTCAACACTACATAATATACAAGTACTCCGACTCAATAATATACAACATGGTAGCCGTATATTACAATATTACACGATGCACCAGTAGTTCAATTCAATGATATACACCTCCATTATCTCAGTTTAAAAACTGTCGCCAGTATTTCGATATTCATGTGACTTTTCCCACGAGAATCTCAGGCACAGTAGATCCTAGGTCATCTCGAAGATTTCCCATCCCCTGCATCCCTTCGAAAATGAATTTTGCAACAAAACCCCCGGGGTAAGTTATCCCAGGTTTCTTCACGCAGAAGTGAATTTACTGGCCTCCAGACCCGTTTATCGCGGGACACGAGCGCTCGGAACAACATACCGGCGCGCTATAAATAAACAAATCTATCCCACGTCATAAATCTCGTCGTACCAGGACTCCCTTATCAATGCTGGGCAGAAGGGCGGTGCTTCGCTCTTGAATTTTTCGCATCCTCGACTTTCTGAATTATACCATCCCGACTGTACCAGTTTCCGAACCTTTCTGACACTTCTACCTTTTCCACAGGGCTGGTTTCTTTTCCTGAACGAAAGAATTCACCCTTAAAGAATTTTATGTCCCCTCAACCCTAACGAACCCAGTAGTTTCAAATCTATTTATTCCTACAAATTATAATCTAACAAACTTATTTTTAAAATTTATTTATCACTTCAGTTTCCTGTCGTAAACAGTTTATACTACCTATATTATACAATACAACAATAATAAAAATTCTGTAGAAATTTCCCTACCATTCTTTTATTCCAACGTTCATTATCATATGAATTTCCTCAGAAGTATTCACCCCCCTATTACGTCCAAAATATGTATGTTTCAAATATACAAACGTTGAGGTCTGAAATCTCCGGGAAAAATCAAAAGCAGCTAGAAACTTCCACGAGAGTATATTTCTTCCAGGGGTTGCAACCCTTAAGTCGGGGGTGGAGAGCATGCTATCATTTCTAGGGCTGAAAAAATCGTTCGGCAACGAGGTTAGGAAGCATCGAATAAAATTTGCATCGCATTAACCACGAGTATTTTCCCAAGCAGCCCCTCTGGAACGCTGCTGACAAACCACCCCCTATCGCATTTAAAATTTCCCAGCATCGATAGCGGTCCGTCTTCACGGACACGCGTTCCATTCATTGTTATTCCGATAACGTGGCTCGGCGGTCCGGTCACGTAGGCAGCGCTGCAGGGTGAACATTTTTCATCCCCATTGCCCGTGTATTCCACCCCAGCGTACTGCCATTCCACATTTTTCCCTCCGTGCATATTTGTAACTTTCGTTTCGGTGATTCATCCATTGTTTTTTCCGCGTCGCTCGTTGTTTTTTCTCGTTTGAATTTTTCACGAAATACAGCGGGCCGGGGATTGCAATCAAAATGAAAATTATAATTAAACGTAGCCGGGGATGGGTGTTTCGCAATTTTACAGCTGACTGGACAGAGTTCGTTTATGCATGCACACGAGGCGAGATATAATCGTAATACAGGGACTTTCAACCCCTTCAACCCACTTCAACCCCCTGCCGTACGAGCGTCGCTCGTGATTTTCTGGTTAAGTGGTAACAAGCCGCAAAAATGGCTCATTGATATACCCCGCCGCGTTTTTTCGCTGGCTCGATAACGGGTGCGTAGCAGAAATACGCAGCGGTTGGTTTCCAAAAAATTTTTCGAAAACGTACGACAATCACGGTTAGTTACATCCCTTGAATTTTTCACGTGGTATCTGCCTACCAAAATTTGTTAGTTCCCTCAGCGGTAAAACTGAAATATTTAAATGAAATCCACATAAAACTTTTGAAAAAAGCTCGCAAAAGCACAGAATATAGAAAACCTTTTTAAAAACGAAATTTCGAATCTTTCGCACCGCGAATCTCGAATATTCAAAAAGTATGTATCACGCGTAGAAGAATTGTGAATTAGTTTTGATAATATTCCCCGGGTAAAGCTCATTTGAGGTCGCTTAAAAAATGAAAATTCAGATTTCGAGGAAACGGTGGAAAGCTTTCGTCGCATCCCTTTTCGTTTCGAACAAGAATACGGAGGTTAAACACGAGGGTTTTGTAGTAAGGGGCGAAAGCTTAAAAGCTGCGCGGGCGAAGATTTTTCAAAGGACGACGACTGCAAGCTTGTCTCTACTCCCGAAAGCTCGGGAAACGTTTGTGAATGATAATTAGGGGCATCCACCCTCGGCGTTAGCAGAACGCGATCTGGATTGCCGACGCACTGGAAAGCTGAGCTTTCGCCGAGGATGAGCTTTGCAAGCCCGACCGATTGTTCCTGGAGTATTGTCCCTGTGAACCGGCAATTTCAAAGCGAGCAGCGTCGGTCCGTTAATTGCGTCACCCTGACGCGAGCGTAATTACGTAATGACTAGGGAAATATTGTCCCCTAGCGGCCGGAAATCACTAGGAGCTTTCGGCGCCGCGATACCAATAGGAATTTCGAATTTTCCTGCAAATTTCCAGGCTTGGTTGAATTAATTCGAAAATTAATTTGAAAATAGAGGTGGGTCTTTACGAGAACGTTAGCTTTGTGATTTTCGTATAATACGAAACTGTATACCGGGCGGCTTAAATTTTCCAATTTTCATGAATGCGAGCGCCTTTCTGTAGGCGAGTGAAATTGTTATTTTTTTGTTTGTTTGTTCGCGACGCATTTGGCTGGGTAATAGATTTTTTTTTTAGAAAATGGAATTGTTGTAAACGGTGGCAGTAGAATGTCTCTGAATGCGATCAGACAATATTCAGGAATTCCATTAGCCCGGCGAGGCGTAAGCGTCATTTCCGTCCCGGCCACTTTTACGAGTTGAGTGTCTGTTGAATTATTCATTTTTCCAAAGCTACGAACAGCTTTTCGGCGACAATGCTTGCTTCGCGACTGATTATCCCCGGGTATTTTTCGTCTTTGCATAATCCGTTATTTCAATGTTTTCTTCTTATTTCCGCTCTCTGGTAACATTGCGTCCCTTTATTTCCTTGGCCTGAATCGTTGCGAGTTGAAGATCTTCGTTTAGCGAAGGAAAAGTTTCCTTCTTTTGGCCGCGTGAGGATTGCACCGACACTTTGTCGTATTATTCTATTAAAAAATGTCTGACTACGTAAAGTGTTGGTCTCCTTACAAAATTTAATTCCTTTAGATATGTTTTGTTAAAATTAATTTGACATTAATTTATATATGATATAAATGATGTTATCAAAGATAATTGTTTTCTTTCTAGATGGTCTGACAATGGTGGTATCATTTCACTGAAGTCCAAGTATAGAAATTTAATGTGGCTTATTTTATGGTAACGAATAAGTTTATTTTACGAACATGTATTCGTCCACCAAATAACCTTGTACTTATAAGAGTCTCACCACAATCGACACTATCCCCTTAACCATGTCTGACCGCGACTGTAATTTTCTACTTAGTCCTGTCGGACAAAACCGCGACCCAGATGCTTATATACGTTTCTAAAACTTAATCTTCGTGTTTAAAGGTGTGACCAGATATTCTAATTCTACTTATCCATTGTATTACGAGTTCTTAGTAAATTAAAGTACATGCTATAAAGTTAAGAACATGAAAACTGCGATTCTTGAAAATTTGTTCAAGTGCAGCAGTAGGATTACGCTAACGTCATTAAAGGTGTTGCAATTTTTTAGCATTGCAATAAATTAATTGCACATTATACCATTGCAATATATTAATTATACATTAAATATATTCTCAGCAAATGTATTATCAGCAGAGGCATCATTAAAGATTTGATTTTCTCTGTTTCCAGGAAGAATGAAGCTGGAACTGGACCGTGAGAAGGGCCTGGAGCTCTTCGGGAAGTTCATACGAACGAAGAATGTGGAAAGTCTACAGGGTGAGCAGAGAAAAGCTGGGCCCGAGCCACTGCATCCGACCGACTCCAAGCAGAAACTACAGGTGAATCTTTTTTCTTGAACATATTGTTATAAACAGAATCTTTCAATTTTATTCTGTACGTAAAAAATTGTTTATATACTAATAGTCACTTGAGTAATTATGGGTTAATTCTTTACACTCGAAAGGCGACTCACAGTCGCTATTTGTCTGGACATAGCAAAATTATAAAGTTTGATATTCAATATCGAAATTCATACAATCTATTCTATAATTACAAATGAAATATTGAAATAAAATAATTCTATCTATATTTTTTATGTGTATTGTTTATATGTACGTTAATCATACAAGGTACCATTTCATTAGAGAATGACGAATGTATCCAACGAAAAAACTTTCGAATGCAAAGGGTTAATCAACCCCTTTCTTCAAGCCCTAATTCGAAAAGTTACAAGACACTGTCCTCGTGGCTCACGATGTATAATTTACGTCTACGAGAAGAAAGGTAGACTTGTCAGATAAAAATAGCGAACAGTCGGAATAAAATCGAATCGCAGGTAAATTCAAACCACCCCCGCCACCTAAAGCTCGCCTGACCCATCTCCAGGCCTGCCAGACTGTAAGACCGTCTATTTTCGCGGCGCATCTGAATCCTCCGAGAGAAGAAGGCTGCCGGGCGGACGTGGATTCCCCGTATCGATCCCCGGTCTATTTTTAACGGGATTTTTCAACAGCAGCTCGCCGCGGACTCGCGCGAACAACCCTTGAACCCTGGCCCCTTCACGATCCTTCGCGATCAATCTTCGCGACAACCTAATAGGAAATTAATTTCCCGGAACGAGCTTCAGCGTCTTCTCTCGCCTCATTTCGTCTCGAGCTCCTTTCCGATCGCGCCGCCCCTCCATGGGGGTGGCTGGGGGTGTAAAACCCGTGGAAATCCCTTGGAGACATTTTTCTTGAAATCTGCGGATTGGGAACGTTTTTTGGTTAGCGGTTCAAGGGAAAGTTTGGATTTACGGGAGACAGATCGAACAACCCCTTCTTAGGGGTGAAAACCTTTTTCAGGTTTTGCTATTTCTTCCGTGACGAATGGGAGAATTTGAAAAATTATTGTGGAGATTGCTAGTGAGGTGAGAGAGTGGAGAATTCATAGCAACCCTAATCGAACCCTTGTAAGTGTAACTGGGGGTGGTAAATTAATAAAAATACATTTCACAAATTTTTCCAGCTATCTATACAGTTGGGGATATTTCTTAACCACTGTTCCATGAAGAATTACCGAAGTTTGAAGCATTGAACAATTATTCATGTAGGATGACATTCACCCTCTTTCTAACCTCTTCTCCAAGAAGTATTCATTCTGATTGACACGAACATTGAACTTTGAAGAATTACAGCTAAGATTGATATCGGGGTGAGAACATTTTTCTCCCCCTCTGCTGGAGGCCGTACCATGAAAATCACCTCTTTTTCGTCACCCCTTTTTCAGGAAGTATTTTCGCTATTCTGACTGAGGTGAATAGCAGAATTCATAGAATTGACGTCGAGTTTGGAATATCGATCAAACTAACCCCCGCGGAAAAAATGTCTGCGACATTTTTTTCCCCTTGAGCGGAGGTTGTTCGTTTTCGAAACAACGGCCGTTCATCGAACACTGTAGTCGACCGCGATATCCGCGAAACTGGTCTCCGTTTATTGGGAAACTTCGCGATTGTTTAGGCGAGACCGGGGACCGCCACTCGAAATGCTCCCCCAGGCGACCAGCAGCCATTGTTTAGCCTGTCGCTTGGAAGTTTGTTGGGAATTCTGTGGAAGTATCGGTCGGATATCGACGCTTATGGAACGTCGCGGTTCTTCGGATTGAAACAAGAACATCGGCTGGTTCTTTGTTGGCCGGAACTGGGCCACAGGCGAGGTTGATTCATTTTTAGCGTCGAGGGTCGTTGGGCTGGACCGTTTTAGTTGCAGCTCAGTTTTTGGAGGTCTCCTGTGATATTCTTGCGTAGACAAAGTCAGTAGAGCCAATGAGAGTCTCGGGAATCGGGGTTGTCAAGTTTTGGTTCGGTTTGTTGGAATTTGTGTCAAGTCCGATTATAGCGTGGGTTGGACTACTTGGAACAGTGGTGAATTGGGAGATCGAATATTTTCAGGATGATAGAAATCAAAAGGGTGAGACTATGGGGTTGATTGTTTTAAATGAAACTAATGGATAATGGGTTTGTTAAATAAATTTTGAGCAGGATTTTATTTTAATATTTATTTCACTTGGAACATGGAATTGTTGAAACAACAAAATTTACTCTGTTGAGAATGATACTGAGAGTTTGAAATAAATTATTTGAAATATTACTGTGAGTCTGATTAATGTAAGGGATATTCTACTTGAAGCGCGCGGAAGATGAGGAAACCAGAATTGTTCATATTGATGCAAGGTAAAGGGATCAGTTTTCAGAGTGGAATATGCAAAATGAAATTGGAATTTTCCTCCGAGGTCTGGCTGTAGCAAGAGTTGTTCTACTTGAAACCTCGCAGAACTGAAAGAGCAAAATCGTTCGAACTGATAGAAATCACTGTGGCGACTTTGTGGGGGTAGTTTATTTAAAATCAAAGTGGAAATTCTCTTTGAAGTTTGTACAAGGCAAAAGTGATTTCACTTAAACCCGGTCCGGCTACGCTTCTGTCCTGTGATGAAAGTTGAAAGATAGAAAAGGTAGTGTACATAGATATCAAAGTCTTGCTAAATAGGAACTCATTCTACTTTGCATACGTCTGACTGATATTTCACAGTCTAAAGAGGCAGATTAGTTAACACTTAATTAAAACTGATACTTTTAGTGTGTATATATTTATAATATCATTAGTCTGACTAAAAATGGACATATATTATTTTTAAGACACTTTACTATAGCTCGTAGACAAATCTCACGAAGTCTGGGCATCCTTTTGTCTTTTACAGAAGTGCCTGACGACTCTGGACCTGACGTCATTGGGAGTTGGCTCCTGTGTTGGTACAGGGATGTACCTAGTCGCAGGTATGGTGGCGCGCAGCGTCGCCGGGCCAGGTGTCGTCATCTCGTTCATTATTGCGGCCATTGCTTCAATTTTTTCCGGTAAGTTCACTGTGTTCAAACTACCATTATTCTTCTTCAAACCCTAATGATACTCAATCCTCTGTTAACACTTCAACAAGATATGAGAGATTAATAATAGTTGAAGTAAGCGTACTTTAACTTGATCATTAAGAACCTTAAAGCGTATTACAATAACTTGTTAACATTCAATTATTAAACAAATAAATAATACTATACTAAGTAATCAAAACTTAAGTATTAAAAAATTAAACAGTGTTATACAAGATTTTTTAAACTCAGTTATTAGATCAATGAATAAATGCTACTAAGAATTACAGTAGTTGATCTTATATGATTATTAATTGAAGCAGTGATACTTAATGTTAAATAATTATTATCTAGAGTAATAATACCTAATCTTAAATCATTTTTATTCGAACAAAATTTTACTTCCGTGAAGGTAAAAGAGATGCCTAGGTCGACGTTCAAATATCGTTGTTTCCGTGCAGGTAGCGACAGGGATTTTCGACGGAATTTACCAGGGGGTGTGGGTAACAGTGTCGGATTAGATTTACGGTGGTTGTATGGTGGTACCGTTGGACAGGCTGTCAGGTACGGTTCCGTCCCGAGGAAACGTTGGGAAATCCAATTCTTTTCCACTTACAGAAGTTTAAAGTACGTGAGCTCGAGCCGGATGCGCTTTACACCCCCGGAAAAATTGAGACTGGACACACGCTGGACTCGACATCGGAGATCAATTCTAATGTTATCAGTGAAGGGGGAAATTCGTGACAGACTTTGCTCAGCGTAATTCTCGAAGGAATATTTCTTTCCACCACGAGAAGCAAATATTATTACAAGAACACCTCTGGGTCTGACCACACACAGAGTTATTCTACTGACAGAAGTACTTTCATTGTTTAATACATTTCTATCGTAGGAGAGAAGGAAAAATATTTTGTTATCCTCATTCTTTTATTATCGTATTTGAGTAAGAATGTGTTGAAATAAAACGTAGAATAATATAATGATATAACAGTATAATAGAAAATAGGGACGATATTTATGTGAAAATATGGAAATGTTGATTGATGATTTATTGACAATCTAAGCTAAGAGAGTACGTATAAATGGAAGTTTACATATTCGTAGCATCTCCCAATCTGTCAACCATAATGAAATAAGATTATTAATAAATTGTAATATTGCATGAACTGAAAAAACTTGAAGAATCTATATATACGCTAATAATGCAAATCGGTTAATTATGTTTATCTTATGAATTCAAGAGTTACGTACGACCTTGAGGCATTCGATTTTCGGTGGATTTATTTATTTCGCTGACGTCTGATCATACACGATCCTGTTCTACTTACGTATGCTAAAGTCACGTATAATTCCGTTGTGTTTGGCTGCGGCCGATTACAGACGCTGACATACTACTTGTATAGCTCGGCCCATGCATTATTCGATGCAGTCTGGCTATAAATGTCCCGTTTTACTTATAGCCGCACGATCACCCGCGATTTTCTTATGTTGAGCCACTTCCGCCTACACTTTTTACCGTAGTATTTTTACACTCTTAATGAGCTCGTTAGTGGTTGAACTCTAACGTTCTGATTCCATTTACTGTCACGTGAACCTTTATTGCAGTCGTTAGCTCAATTGTATAGGACGACACGGGTTTGTTCCGGCTGACTGTGACAGGTACTATTCTACTTAAATTTATATAACTCACTTTCTTATTTTCCTGTTTAATCACTGTAACGTGGCTGATCACATATATCATTGTAAAGAATTTGACATTAAGTATAATTAGTCTGAACATATACACTCTTATTCTACTTAAGACAAATTAATCTCTGCCACCAGTGATTTTGACTGTTACAAACTTTTAAAAAACAAACCATCCCATTATTACAAACCTCACAACTGCGTCTGATCACATACATCATTCTACTCACAGTCACTCCCCCATTATCTTATAATTTCTTCCCAACTTGAGTTCAATCAGGGATAACAAAAATATCACCCTTCCACAACGTCTGATCGCATACTGAATCATTCCACTCACCCTCATCTTTTATTCCCCAACAGTTTCTTACCAAATCAGGATCAACTGACAGCATCACAAATATTGTCATTCCACTACGTCTGATTACATACTGGGTTATTCTACTCACAGCCACCTCTCATGAATTCTACTCACCAACAAGTGCTTACCAAATTAGTATCAGTCCATACTACAAATATTGACATCCCACTTCGTCTGATCATACACTGGATCATTCTACTCGCCAATTCTCATAAATTCTTATTCATCAACAGCTGTTTACCAACTTACCATCAGTCGACGCCAATATAAATATTATCAATCCGCGTCTGATCACATACTGGTTCATTCTACTCGCAAATTCTGATGAATTCTTATTCACCAACAGCTGTTTACCAACTTACCATCAGTCGACGCCAATATAAATATTATCGATCCGCGTCTAATCACATACCGGGTCATTCTACTCGCAAATTCTCATCCGTTCCTATTCAACGATAATTCCTCGCTAAGTTTCGACCAATCTGTTCCAACAAAGCGTTATCATTCCACGAAGCTTTTCTCACCGAAACCTAATCCAGCGAACCAGTGCTCTCTAATTCGTGACCGCGGATCCTCCGAAGGCCCCAGCAGTGCTTTATTGTTTCGGCCGAGTCTCGGGAGTGTCGGTGGGTACCGCGGTCACGCGCGCCGGCCATGATTACTGGATCCCGCGGTACACGCGCTGCCTATACGTCTTGCACGCCCAGACACGTACACGAAAGGATGCGTCGCGTAGACGGCGCTACTCGACGTCGAGTGGAGAATAACGTCGGATTAGATTTACTGCTGGGATCGTAGAACGGTCCGACACGGTTGCAGCGAATGCTTCCGGAACGTCTTTCTAGGCACGCGAGGGTAACCTATACGCGGCAGACAGGTATATTGTCCGGTCTCGATTGCGGCCTTCTTAGTCTATGCAGGGGTGCAGTGGGGGTTGGAGATGAGGTCTAAAGTGGTGGGATCAAGGTTGCATAGAAATCAGGTGAAAAGTATTTTGAATCCTTGGGAGCATGTTTTTAAACAATGGAATGTTTGAGGTAGTCAATATTGTACGGTTTGGAACAGAAAGGGGTAATTAAACATATTTCATATAATGGAGTTCAGATGAAACAATGTTTGAAATATTTAATAGTTAATGTTGCACTGTTTGGAGTAAGGAATAGTTTAGAATATTCGATATTGTGGAGTTAACATAAAGCAATATTCAACATTTATTCCAAACTCAAACAATACAAATTATTTAAAATATTTGCTACTGTTACTGTTTATTATTCTCGAAAAATAATGCAAAACCACTGAATAATTATTAACATCATTACTATAATAAACTACATACTATTAATATCATTCTTTTAACTAACTAAATGATTACATTTGACACTTTACTTGACACTTCTCTGAAGCCTGTCAATTAAAAACATTTAGTCTAATCTTTAGTTTAATCTTACTCTAAACGAAAATATCGTCCCACCATGAAACACCAGAGGAAATTATTAGACTCGTCGTAAGAGACGAAATATTCCATCTCGAAAGTTGAAAAACATGACAGAGGGTGAAACAGGGTAACTCGCCGTTTATTATTTCAAATAATATTTCACCCGTGTACCGGTTACAATCGCGCTGATATCGAATTCTCTGTCCCGCCCGACTCCTTTGTTGCCCGCGATTTCCCGGATCCGTGTTGCGCTTCGTAAATAATGGAGCGCTCCGGAACGCCGCCGGATTAGGGGTTGGAACCGTTCCGGGATGCCCGGAATGCTCCAGGGACAATGGGAATCGTTTCTTCTTTGGCTCGTTCAGGTCACGCCGCGGCAGGCGGCAAATTCCGACTGATGTTTCATGCTTGCCAGCCCTCTGGCCCCATCTAATCTATAAGTCCAGTCACATATGTTTACAAATCTTCCATTTAACCCCCTTCATCCGCCCTATTAACCCCTTTGCATCGTGTGGGAAAGGGAACAATATGTTGTCGTTATCAAATCTTTTCTTTTATTACATTTGAATGATTAATATTGTTTAATGGAACATTTAACACAATTAAATGGAACATTTAAAAAATTACATTCCGTACGGGATTAATAAGATGTTAGATTGTTTTGTGATATGAAAACAATAACGATCTGGAAATTAGTAATTTATTATGATGAATAATATCGGATTCTTATTGAACATACGGACATTAATGAATTCATATTTTGAATTTGTAATACAAATTTTGAAATCAGTATACGAATTTTATATTATTATCTGTATACTGATTTCGACATTTTTGTTAGAAATTCAAAATATGAATTTATTTAGTCAGTCTGTATGTTCAGTAGGAATTTGATATTGTTTATCATAATAAATTACTGATTTCCGGATGGTTGTTGTTTTCATATTGCAATATAAAATTATGTGGCTTGTTAAATTTTTGTTTTATTTGAGAAATTTAGTTACAGGAAACTTTGTTTAATCTTATTATAATGTATAGATAAATAATGTTTAGATAATGAAGAGGAATGTATTTTAAATTAAAAATACTTTTGTTTATCTTGAATCTTAAACATAAAAGATGTGTGCAAAAATCGCATTGTTTATGGGATGACAGAATATAATAAAATAGTGAATAATAATATTAACATAATAATATAGATTATACAGTGATCCATAAAATGCATTTAATGAAGATTTTTCATAATGTTTCATATTGCATGTATCATGCTTGGGGAAACTTTTACTTGAAATAAATGTATAATCAATTATTTCAATTACTTTGTCCTATTGATTTTCAAGATGATATGGAACAAGTTATTTTTATTTTGTTGTGAAGTTGAATATTGCCTGTTAATAATTTTTTACTTCAATTAATTCATTGTAACTATCTATATTTCACCTGGGGTGAAATTGGTTTGTTACAGTTAAAGATATTTAAATTGCAATTGCAAGCATAATAAACAAAACATAATATAACGTAATACAATATAATGTAATAACTATAAAATAACGTAATATATCTCCTACGAAATCGAAATATTTTCTTTGCCAAATTTTCGAAAGAATTTTTCTGTGATAAATAATATTCTCCAAATATTCATTTTGCGCTTCCGGTTTGGGTTCGCAGGATCATGTTACGCCGAGTTCGGAGTACGAGTGCCTCACACGACGGGCAGCGCGTACGTGTACAGTTACGTGACAGTAGGTGAATTAATAGCATTCATTATTGGATGGAACATGGTGCTGGAGTACCTTATAGGTACGAGCGCGTGTGCCTGCGCCCTTAGCGCCTGCCTGGATGCCCTGTCAGAAGGCGCCGTTTCCAGCGCAATAGCGAACAGTGTGGGAACCATATTTGGTAAGCTAAAGTCATTTTTTAATACCTTTATTATTGTAATACTTAACCACTTGTCCTACAACAACCAGTGAAACTCGTGGTGAAGATTTTCAACATAATTTAACAAATATATATATATATATATATATGTGTGTATATATATAATAGTATATATAATAATATATATATATATATATATATATATATATATATATATATTTATATTATTCAGTTCATTCGAGTTCAAAGTAAATATTATTCCTCTGTAATCAAGTATCACACTTAAAAGGAAATATAGGAATAACATATGCTTATAATTATTCTCTTTTTCCAACAAATTAATAATGACAAAGTAACCGTATTAATCGGAGTTGAGAAAGAGATCGTAGGCCAAGGGGTTAATTAGGAATAGGAAGATTTACATTATTTACAAAAGTACCAGGGGGAGATCAATTATTGTGATTCGTTCAATTAAGCAATTATCGTTAAGAGATATTTTAATATTATTGATAATTAGACTGTAACTGTTTATGCAAATGCAAAATCTATGGTTTCGAAAATTAATTTATATAGAGAAGATTGAATAGAATTTTATTTCTTTTACCAGAGGTTTTATTGTATTCGTTTTAATGTTGATAGATAGGTGAATTTTATTAAAAATTTTACTGTACTGTATTTTATTAGTTAGGGTTTGCTGTGGATGTATAAACTCCCGCAATCCATCGATCTGGTAACGCGAAGTGGTAATATTTGCCAATATAAATGTGCAAATAATAATACCAAAATCCAATCAAAGAATTTATATATATTTAAGTAATTCGACTAACATCTCAATCAATAAACTATTACCTTAATTTCCATAAAGAAAGTACAAAATAATCAATCTTGCAGTTCTAATTTTCTTAACATTTCACACAACAATTTCACTGTTACTATCATTATTTATTAAAATATCATATCTCAACTCTTCAATCACAAAAACTATACAAATAAAACTACATTTTTCTTACTCCATTTATTATTATTCACAATTGTCACACTATTACGATCTACCATCTTTGAGAGACAATAATCTAAAAGAAATCTTATTTCGACTTGCTAAACGCTTGCGGAGACACAGAGCGAGTGGAATACCCTGCGATTTCCCTGGCGGCAAGTAGTTACGGTCCACGTTGGATCCGGCATCGACTGGGGTGGTCGTTAGTCGCAGGAGAACATTAAGGAGGGTACTCACGCGTGACAGCCATGCTGGAGGAACGTTTTTCTGCCTCGTAACAGCCCCGATGATGTATGACTTCGCCCCGACGCCGGCGGCGAACATATTGAACCTTTTTTTTCCTCTTCTGTTCGGTCTGGCTACGCAGAGGATTATTCTACTGCGTCAGATGCGCGCGAGAAACGGCCGATCGATACTCTGTCGAAACAGAAACGAGATTCACGAGAGTGGCTCGTCTGTCCAATGCGACGGGTATTTTAATGGGCCGATGTCTGATTAGCCACGCGGTCGTTCTACTGCGTTGGAATAAATCATCGTAGTTAGACAGGAGAATGTTGGACAGAGGTTGTTCGACCAGTGCGCTGGCAAAGTAGAACGTCGTTCTATTTGCAGATTATCGATTCAGACTCGAGGGTTCATTCTACTTCGCTATCTGACCCAGCCGCAGATTATCCTATTTGCGTAAATACTGGCCACGCGAGCGTGGGTCATTCTACTCGCTGCCATTTCACTGAATCATTCAAGATTCTAGTGCACTTGCGGTCAGTGGAGAAAGTGAGGGATAGGTAGCGATGTCGTTGCTTTTGGGGGACGTGGAAATATTTCTTGCGGCAGTATGATGATTTGCTGTGTGGAGAGTGTGTCTGACAAGTGGAGTCATTCTACTGTGAAACTCTGTTACAGTCGGTGTGTCTATTGAACTGTGCTATTCGGTTTCTGTACAGCTGATTGGAGGCTGAGATATTTTCCTGGGAAACTTGGATTGTTTGTCGAGTCATTGGCTGTATTGTCTGATAAAACACGAAACGTTATCACTTACCAAGTTATTTCATTATTTAATTATATATTTACTTTGCTTTATGTTTATTTTTAAATGCGTTTTATTATTGTATTTTGGAAGTGGCTGGCCCTTCATAGGGCTACTCTAAGAAGGAAAACATAATTTATATTGGTTTGTTTTACTCGTTTATAATGGTTGATCATATACTGAGGTAATTCTCTTAATGGTATTTGACTTTCGTTCGTGGAAATGTACGGTTTATATTAGGCAATTCTACTGGCTTCTTGGAATTCTTTGCAAGCAAATCAATAGTGTAGAATGACTAAATACTACACTGTGTTGTAGAATGTATATATATATATATATATCCACTTGCAATACCGTGTTACAAAATGACTGACTACACGTTCACTCATTCCCCTGTACTACATTTCATACGTAGACACTCTCCTTGCAATTAAAGAACTAATATCTATTCAATTCTCTTCATTACAGTAAATTATATCACTATTACACTACAACACCGTATATCAACTACAATGTCTGACTACACACCGACCTATTCCACTGGCATAGATTTAAAAAAATGCACGTTTCCACTTATTAGAAAATATTACATGTACTTTACTGTTACATGTTTCTACCTCACCATTCCCAACCACAAATAGTCTGACTATACACTGACCCAATCTCCTTTGTCAATGTTCAAGTTCCTCTACGAACAACATTCCTTCCACGTACACAGTTACGGTACTTTCTAAGGTATACTCGTTGCATTTCGGCCTGACTTTATTCAAGGATCTATCTCTTGTACACGGTCTGACCATGTACGGGCCGGATCTACTTGCGGAATTTGCATCGCGTAAAACAACGTGCTCCGTGTCACTCGGGTTTCCACTGGTGGGTGAAGCTGTTGCGCGGGATATTGTAGGGTAAATTGCGTCAGCGGCAGGACCTTTTTTCATCGCGAGAACGGGGCCGCGGCGTCTGATAAGCGTGTTCCGTAGAGCTTATCGCGGCGAACCCCGGGACTTGATCCAATTTTATGAAATTAATTTAGCGGCGCACCGACCTCTTTCCTCGTCCTCCCTTTCATCTAGCTAGGGGGGTGAGACTCAAACACAATAACGGACCGATAAATCCGCATATTCCTGCACCCTTTCTTCGAAAATTTTGTCATTTCGCGGGCGAGGCGCGAGGTCACCTCACTTAAAGCGGAGATGGGGATGCTTTTATTTTCAGGATTTTTCGAGTAATTAATTTCTACAATGAACTATTACATAGAGGGTGGAATTTATGGAGTTTTCGTGTGATTTTACTTCAAGGTTGTTTCAAGGTCATGTGACTTAGACACCAAACGATATTTAGGGTAGTGTTCTTTTGAAAAAAATAATAAATAATAGTTTTGGACTCTTCTTGTTTAACTGTTGTATTTAATTTATAATTAAGTAGATTGCACATTTCCTATTGCTTATGTGAATCATAGAAAAATAGATTAGATAGTGACAAATATAATGGTATATATTGAAATTTGAAATCTGTTAATATACCATTTTTATAAAAATTTGTTGATTGAAAGATTATAAAGTTATTGTTGCGAAAGCGTAATTATTCATGTAATTTCTAGCTACGAAGTTTTTAACTGATCGATGGCGCAGATTTTTCTTTATTAATTATCGTTGTGTCCGGTATGTTAATTTCTCATAAATGCTGCACACTTGCCACTAATCGCCGTTCATAACGGTTAATGCATTTTACTTTTGCACAAGTTCCATAGCTTCTGGCCCAATAGCTACACCGATAACCTCCATCTGTTTTAAATGGGGTTGAAAGCCCTCGTTAAACGTACAGGCCGCAATGTAGGTGGCGATCTCCAACATTTTTTCACCGGACGGTGTATACCTAACGAGTTAACTGCTCCTCTTTTCAAATGACCATAACGATCCCACTATTTCAAATAATTTGTGCATCAAAAAAAAGTTCGAAAAATCGAGAAACGAACTTCTTTCTGCTTTTCCGTAACATTTTTATTCGTGCAATATAGTTCGAGATAAACTCGTAGATTTTTTTTGTTCGAAGTAAACTCTAATTAGAGGAGGAAATAAAATTTTTCATTCGAGGCAAACTCCACGATGGAAAAGATCCAAACGAAAGAACCATGTAATAAAAGAAGTAATGCCGCAAGAAATTTATTACCTGTACCCATTTGCAAACGACGAGCCTTTGTCGTTACACTTTTATATCCGAGCACTTAAATCCTCGGGTGTGCTCAGCGAAAAAAAAATAGGTTAATATCTATGCGGTATTCGTCCAGCAGTGATATTGAATTTCAGAACATAGGTGGTCTCGCGCGAAATACGATTTTTGATAGGTTTATAGGTGGCAGCGGAATTTTTTCTTTTGTTTTCGAAACAGAGACAAAGTATAGTTGCACACAAAAGTATCTGTCCATTCATGTGCACAGTATACTACACCAAATGCAGCGATGCATATTAAATGTACTGTATACAATTTGTTTATTTTACTATATTGATTAAAAAGCTTTTAATTTAATTTCTATATTAATGCAACCAATACAGACAGTGTTTAATCTAACTGTATTCATTATTTAATCGAAATTTATACTTATTAGTTATAAATTCGAAAACTATATTCACTATATTGATTAAATATATATTTTATTTCATTACTGTACGTTTTAATCCTCTTAGAACTAAAATTACTTAATGAAATTCTTTAGTCCATTTAGTTCATTGTTTTAACTTTGAGTATGCGAATCGAAATTACTCGAATTTTACTGAAGTTTATTTCAATTTCTAGTTTTTTGAAATATATATAAAGTGTATTTGTATAAATATTGTCGTAAAACACTTTTTTGAGTAATTGTGCACACGAAATGGTTTATTTGCTAACAAGAGAGCAGACACGGATTTCACCATTTCTCTCTCTCTCTCTCTCTCTCTCTCTCTCTGTTTGTCTGTCGGAGGAGCTCAGGTTCCTTTTATTTAGTTGGAGTATCGCGACACTAGTCGATTTTCTATCCAGAAATTTCCTGAGGACACGAGTTTTAAATAAACTCGTTCTCGTATCGCCCTGTTGTTTTCAGTACCCAGTTGTTTCAGGTCGTTCACAGTTGATTCAAACAACCTTTTACAGCTTCTACATTACTGTTTCGCTTTTTTAGGAGCCTTTAAGTGTAACGTACACTCGTCAGACTGCTATGCTGCGCGCTTGCCTACTGACAGCTCGTTTCTTTCATTTTATGGACAGGAAATACGAGCCGAGATGAATTTTCCCTGACTGTCTCTGTCGAAACATGTAAATCTCTCCAATGCTTATGCATTGAAAATGTCACACTTGTATTGGTACGTTTCGTTGTCGTGTTCGACATCGGACGTGGACTGGAAAACGTTTTCGTGACGCAGAATGTTGGCAGGGAAAATATTTAATTCCATTTCAAAAATGAGATTTGCCATTCGAAATGTTCATGTAACATGTGGGTTGACTAAAATGCAATTTTTATTCATTTTGTTTGATACTGATCGTTTTTTAACAGTTTTGGATGATATTGTAATTTTTTGATGCGGATGAAAATATCATTTTCATGTTTAATGTTTTATTCCACTTGCCTGACCACATAGGACATTTATTCCACTTGTTTGACCAAGAGTAAGTCTGTTCTACGCGGTGCACAAATTGTACAAGTGTTCTACTTGTTTGATTAGGATGTACAGCTATTCTACTGGTTTGTGTAATTACGTACCTGTTCCATTTGTCTGGCCAAATATATGACTATTCTAATTGTTGCACTAAATGTGCACCTGCTCTACTTATCTAGAGGTAGGATGTGAAGCTACTCCATTAGTTCAGTAGGTCAGTTCGACTAAAAGCATACTTATTCTATTTAACTGACCAGGCACGCCTATTTCACTTGTCTGATCAAACATATGCCTATTCTACTGTCTGATAAAGTCTTCATCTATTCTATTTGTCTGGTCAAATTTTCATCTATTCTACTTGTCAGTTCAAATCTTCATCTATTATACCTTTCTGATCAAATCCTCATCTATTCTATCTGTTTGATCAGACCTTCATCTATTCTACTTGCCTGACTTGCCAAATATTATATTTTGCTTGCCATAATAACTATACGAACATCGATTCTATTTGACTGATCCGTTACTTTACTGACTTGATTAAGCACACACCTGTTCTACCTGTCTGTCTAAATATATTTTTACTCTACTTGCCACATCGATTACGTACCAATTCTACCTGACTGACTAGGATACAGAGTCACCTTACCAGTCTGGCTACATCCACATTTATTCCACTCGGCTGTTCACATATGTTTCTACTCTACTTGTCAGAGTATTCTACCGAGGTACTCCACTGATTTGATCAAGCACATACATATTCCACTTGTCTGATAAACTGCATGGATATTCTATTTGCTTCATTAAACATACAGCTGCTCTGCGTGTCGGACTAATGGTAAGATTTGCAGTTATACAATGTCTAATTACTCACAGCTGTTTCATTCATCTGACAAAGTACACGTCTATTTCACTTATGCGAATAAAAAGGGTTAATGATTATGTACAAAGCAACAGAAAAATTGTTTACCCTGAGAAAGTCGTATTCGAATTTCCCAGAGAAGAATTCGGTTCAGTCGAGGGTGTGAAAGTCAGAAAAATTTGCTCAAGGTGTGGAGCGTGCGAGCGGAGGGAAATGGTGTCGACAAGGCGCCGATGCTTCACGAGCTCCGACGAAAATAATTCACGAAAGTGCTACCAGCCCCGCAATTATCAAGTTCACCCCCTCGAGCACAACCGGCCGAAGAAATTTCGCTCGAACGACAAGAAACTTGCATCTCTCTGTGCAAGGAAAGCTTAACGAGTCACGGCAACGCGCGATCCGCTGATAAGACACGCCTCAGGGCTATGTAACGGGTGATTCATTAGTCTCGGACTTAATGAACTTTATAATTGCTCCGATAGAATTGGATCGCGTTCGATGTCAACGTACCGGTTTGAACATTCGGCAAATTTTATTGGCCGTAGCCTGACTAATATCAGAATGAAAATTCGGATGGTTAATTAAGTAATTTCATTAAGTAATTAACCCGCGATCCTTGATGAAGGAACGACTGTGGAGCTATGGTAACATCAACAGAGGATTATTTCTGGTTTCCATTCGGGAGCTTAGAAGAAAAACAATCGCGAGTTGGTCTTTGTTATTTCTCGTTAGAAATTCACGACTGTGTGGGTAATATGGGGTAACATACAGGGTGGGTAAAATAACTATACCGTTTTATATGATTCGTGATATTTCACTTCATAGTGATAACTCATACGTACCCCAGAACAGATCTCTGTTATTTTCTGTTAAAACATCGAGATGCTATGGATAATATAGAATTATATACAGGGTGGCATGAAAGTACCCACAGTGTTCTATCATTATTCTTGATATTCTTAGAAAGATTTATTACTGATCTAAGACAAACCCTCAACGATATTAGCAACTAAATCTATGTTAAGAGTTAACTACAGTTACATACTGGGTGGGAAAAGGAAACGTACTTACAAAACAAATTAGAATTTACCACAATTGATTTTCCAAAGTTCTGTAAGATATGTTAACATTAATATTACCCCCCAAGGGTATACTTCACTAAAAACAATGACATATTATGTACAGAGTGACACAAAAGTTTAAACAAACATTACTATTACAACGTCTATATAATTATCCAGTAAATATAAGAATCGACTAGGACCATAGTTTCGTAATGCTGATTTCTATACACTCGCCTCCAATGGAAGTCCATTTCAAGCTGAAAAGAAGGCCAACAAATAAAGTAAATTTACACATAGAGTAGGAGGCGAAACAGGAAGTGACATTTCAGAGGCGTGTTCAAAGGGTTGTATATTTTGCTGGCTGACTCGGCAAAGGGTCCTCGCCGAGGGTTCTTCAAAGTGTTTCCTTAACGTCCTTACCTTTTCCATTCTATTGTCCTGTTACTCCATCCTCAAGGATCATAACGATTCACCTGACTTCCTTATCGTCTTCCATTTTTCCTAGGAAAGAGGCGTGCTTCCGCCATTATTCGGATGCGCCACGCATACCTCACTTCCTGTGCACGTTGCCGGGAGGGGCGGCCTCTCGGGGGACCGACTTTGAGACAAAGCGAAGCCGTCTTATTTCCCTCGCCTCTCTTTACGTCGTGCCTGGATTCTTCTGTCCCTACAGGATGCTCTGCAAATTTCCGACAGTCACAATCCATTTTATCAAGCACTAAACAGATTACAGATCGCCTGGGTTAAATCAAACTACAAGAGCCAGTCAATTCTTTCGCAAAGCTAGTAGGGCTTTCGCCAACTCGATGAGAATTTGGGCAGATCGGATTATCAATTTCTTTTGGCCTGCTTTTGGCATTAAGGAGTTTGTAATTCAACAAGTTGATAAATTCGAGTATCAAGTTTGCCTTTGTGTTTGGATGCATACGCTACTTTCTAGGGCTTTCGCTGACTGTGATTTTAGGTTAGGCGAGCTAGTTAAATTCGTTTAGAGCAGGTGGTACAGAAGGATGATTAGAGTATTTTAACTTGACAATTTTTCTAGGACTTCTAGACCCTTTTATTGTAATTGTAGGGCTCCCACCGAATAAATTCAGTACACTATGGACTGATTAATGAATACAACAGAACCTTAAATATCTTTGTCAAGTTTCCTCAAACTACTATCTTTATATCCGATGACGAATGCACTTATTGTAAACATAAGCTCCCCATATCATATAAGAAATTTAGGTTAGCTTATACTACACATTTCATACACGAAGATCATATATCTTCAGTTACTCTTGCAGTTCCGTTGTACCGATATCACTCAACATAAATTCGTCAATCCATTTAACACTGTTGCCCACATTCATTCCAATTGTAGGGCTTTCGCCGACATGCAAAAAGTTCAAATGAAATCATTCCAAATAGAAAAATCCCAAATGCTTCCAGCACGATCTCAATACATTCCCATCAATCCCAAAATACCAGTTTACATGACACAAAATCCGTCGGTTCAACCCCTCACAGCTTTCTCCGACTCATTACCCCTGGAACACCCGGTATAACATCTCAATACCCTGTCAAATCACCGTCCGCTTGCCGACGTCCCCAAAAAAAAGTCGAACCGCCCCGAACGGCTTCAATCACCGATCCCTCTTACCCTCCATGGCAACCGACAACTTGATCGATCCCCTAAGATGATCACTAGCCCCCATCATACCCTTCCTTCATCACGTTCCTAGAGCCATTACACACGGAACACCCTGTACGTTCGATGGCTCCCAGGAAATAAGGAGAACGAGGGGAGGAAGCCGCGGAAGGGCGCGAGGGGCGGATTCTGGGGATAACAAAAGGCCGAAGGGGGAAGCGAGAGGGGCGCTTGCGCGGATGAAGTCTAGCACCTGTGGACCTCATCGATCCGAAACGGTTTGCGAAGCCGCATACTTCGATGCTCTTTAACCTGCCCACCTGAGCCCCGTTTCTCATCCCGTCCCCTATCCCCAGACCAATCTCGATTTCCCCTTGTAAACTAACTCTTTGATCGGCGCCACTGTTTCGCTTCCTTTCCCTGGTCCAGCAGACATCCCCTAACGGAAGCCATTGTTCCTCGGCCTGATCCGTCCAGGTCAGAAGTTTCCTTCCCTTTTCTTTGCTCGGCTGTTCAGGAAATCCTGCGGCAGGTTTACAGTTGTGGATCGATCGAACCGGCCGAAGTGCCGATGCTTCTCAATCAATTTCACGATCGGCTGGCTCTGCCGTTCTTGCGATCAGCTGGCTGATCAATTGGAGCTTCCGGCAGCGGTTTTTCTCACTGCGGGGCCCACTAGAACGGTTTAGGGATTGATTGCCGTCGTCAATGGCCCACTTTAGCGGCTGGGATACGCGGATTAACAAACCTGAGTTCCACTTCAGTTTCAGTGGTTATCAATGGACGTTGATGAAGCCCGCTGGATGGCCGAACGTGAGAATAATATTCTACGCGCGGATGGTTGGCGTGTATTGGGCGGTATTGATTGGAGTGTCGGGGATTAGGGTTTTAGAATTAGCGTGCGATCTTGTTGAGCAGATGAGGCTGGATGTGTGTTGGGATCTAAATGATTCTGGCTCTGAACGTGAGGTGTCTACTGTGTCTGTTTGTTTGATAGTGTATTGCAAGAGTACTCTTTGTTTAAGAATGATAGTATTGTGTACATGTGTAGCTATGAATTTGTAATATTTATTTGCATACACATAGGGAATATTATGCTACTTGTATTAAAGGGTTCAAGATTATACTATTTGCTTGATTTGTCAGGGACTAATACTACTACTACATAAAATAAAGAATTCTTGGTTGTAGTAGCTATTTGATTTATGGACTTATATTATTTGCACTACCAATCACGAATTCTTAGTTCTGCTATTGTAATAGCAGTACAATAATGTATAATAAGTACAAAGAGTTCTGTTTGTTTAAGAATGATAGTGTTGTGTGTATGTGTAAGTATGAATTTGTAATATTTATTTGCATATACATAGCAAAGATTATGCTACTTATACTATTTGCTTGATTTGTTAGAGACTAATAATACTGCTACATAAAATAAAGAATTCTTGGTTGTAGTAGCTATTTGATTTATAGTTTTATATTATTTGTACTATCAATCACAAATTCTTAATTCTACTACTGTAATAGATGTACTAGTATACTGCATATACTACTTGGTACATTTGAAATGTTCTTACTCCCTTTGGTTGATTCAAATATGTCCTATACTGCTGGGTTTGTATAAGAAAAAACTTTATACTACTTGTCTGACCAGTGAAATATTAACACTACTTATTTGATTAACTGAATTATACTTGTACTATCAAGGTAAAAAAAATTCTAAAAGTGATTTGTCTTCTTCCTCTTATCAACATGTTCAACCCGGTTTCTACTGGTATACAAAGAGCATTAATAATAATAATTCCAGACCTGATTATTTCACCATCCCAGTAAATGTTACACTGTATTAATTTAGATTTTATTTCGCTTTTTTCAAAGAAAATTAGAACTAGAGCTAAATTTTGTCAGAAATGGAAAGTGGCACAAAACTGTATGAAAACAAAGGTACTTACCACAACGCACACAAGAAATGGGTACTCCAGCGAAAATGTCAGTCGAAATCAAGCTAACAACCGGACCAGGAATCCCACTTTAATTAAAACCTACAACTGCCCTCTTCACCCAAATGCTCCTCGGCACTCCTAACTGACACAATCTCAGCACTTCCAACTTCCTCAAACACGCGAACCACTGTTTTTCTTTCTCGAATCAATTTCTTAGCTTCCTTCGGAGGTTCTTCCAAGTCTCATAAAAAATCAAATCAAATCCCACGGGTACAAACATTTGACACGACGAAGAAAAAGACGGCGAAACGAACGTCGAATGGATGGCAGTAAAATCGAACGAATGCAAAACGATCGTACTTTCGAGTGTGCCGCTGGCCCGACGTTGGAATAAATAAAAACATTGCTGGCAAGGACCGTCAATCGTCGAGGAGGGAAAAATTGGATATCCAATGGGGGAATTGATTTCATTTTGATTCGCTCCTCTTTGTCGTTGACAATGGCTCGCAGCCTATATGTTCATTTCTGTAAAATATATGCGGGAAAATTGTGCTGGGAGCAGATATGACACGTACCGCTACTTGTCCGGCTAAATAGGTCCTCGTATCGGTCGTCTTATCGAGGACGAAACCCATTTCACACGTTTGAATGACTGAAGATCGAATTCTATTTATCTGGTCAAGAATTGAGACATACCACTTGCAGCTGCAAGGAGTTGCAGTACTTGTCCTTGAAAGAAGTAATTTGCACTTGTTCGACAAAAGATTGATAAGTACTACTGAATGTATCGTGGTTGGTATATTCTACTTGTTTGTGGAAACATTGATGTATACTACTTATTTGTAAAAAGATAGAGATGCACTAGGTGATAGAGTAAGTAGAATTTGTGCTACTTGTTGATGTGATGATTGGTATATCTACTTACTTTAGAAGAATAGATGTATATTAGCCGTTTATGAAAATATTGGTATGTATTACTTACTTGACCAAGCATGATCTTTATATCACTTGTTAAATTAAATACCAATTTACGCCACTAGTTTGTCCATAGTAGAGTTTAATTACTGCAAAGGATAGTGAAAGTTTTAGGTAGCTCCTCCAGCAATAACTTCCTATTGTCTAATTAATAACCTGTCTGACATGTTACACAGAACAATCTCTATATCTCTCAATTGAATTCACTACAATCTAGTTCAATTAGTCTGTCCAAAACCTGACGAATACTACTTGCTTGTGTAAGGATATGTTCCACTTGTTTGCGTAGACACTAACATACACTACTTCCCTGGGTAAATGTAGTTTGTACTACTTGTTTGCTTAAACATTAATCCACATCACTTGTCCGATTAAATATAGATTCATACTATTTGTTCAGCCAAACATAAACTTTGCCTCCTGAAGTGATTAGTAAAATTTGAATACTCCAGTAATTGGTTTGATGTATTTGTCTTAATAATACCTCATTTATACTACTTGTCTGACAGAAGTCTCGCTCATCCTTATTCTACTAACGCGCCAAAAGAAAGAAATAAAATATTCAGCGACGACAGCGAATTGCAGATAAGTAAATTAGTTTGCCAAGAAAATAACTGACTTCGTCCAATCTGATTCATTTTGAACCACACAGCGAAACCCCAAAAGGAACGCGTAAAGGAAATAATTTCGCATTAATGTCCAGTTGACGGAAATTGGGGTCAGGATCCATTCAATATTCTCAACGCTGTTGAAACTTCTTCACCATGGTACATTCAATTTTCCAGGGTCAACAAATATGATAGCATAATAAAAAAATCATCGATCTGTCAGTGTCACGATTGATTACCCTGCCAGGAGACACATCTCGGCCCATAAAAATGAAATTCTCCCTCCGCCCCATACGCTGAAAATCGAGAATGATCTTTTGTTTTTTGTTCCACTTGTCACGTATACGCGAAAATTGAAAACCGGTCCCCCAATCGATCTCGCCCAAAATCGGTGAAAAGCGTCGACGTTAATTAAGGAAATCCAATTTTTGCTTTAACGAGGTCACGTGGCCCCACTTCAGGCCTTAAGGGGGTATTCTCATTTTGATTCGTCGATTTCACACCAATTTGCAAAATAAAACATTGTTAAATTGTATTTTATATATACATAATATTATTTTTTTTAAATATCGCAATTGTTAATATTTTTCTTTGTCGTCTAAACAAGTTGTAGATGTAATGAATTTCATTTTTGTATGAACGCCACGTTGTTATAAAATTGATTAGCTTCATTGTAATTCATGAGATAATTACTTTTATGTAAATTAGAATTGCTATGCAATTTACTTTTATATGAACTAAAATTATTGGAGAATTATTATTATGATAGCCACTGGAACTGGTATTCAAGGGATTTACAATATGACGTACGTGTTTGGTAATGTTTGAAGATAACAGATATTAATTTTCATGCAACACTCTTTATTTATAACTCATTCAATTATTCTTTATATTCTGCTGCATACCTGTTTTAACGACTGATACAATAATAGTTGCGTACTAAAGCTAATTTATATAAAAGGAAATTGTACAGCCATTCTAACTTACGTAAAAGTACTTACCTCATCAGCTGGAATGAAACAAATAAATTTTTATAACAAAATGGCGTTCGTATTAAAATGAAATTTACTAAATTTCTAACTTGTTTATCTGATAAGGAAAGAACCACTGTCGATACGACTATAAATTTTACCAAAAATAATAATATCTAAAATACACAATAATAAATTACATATAAACTAATTACATATTCACATTACATTTATCCACACAATATCACATAAATCATTTATTTATTAAATATAATAACACAATTAAACATAACTACAAAACGTATCTTATTGCAAAATAGAAGTCTCCCAAAGTAATCTATCCAAACCAAGACATAATTAAAACCTAACTTCCCTCTTAAAACTTTTCTTTCGAAGTACAGTTACAAAATTCGGGAATTCTTATGACACCCAGAAAACCCGCTATCTAATAACAATTTAAAAATGCATATACTGTAGCAGTACGTACATGGTGGTATCCAATAGAAGATGTCGAGCAACGATAACATTTGACTTTCTGATTCCGCCATTAAAATTCCGGTCGCAGTGTCCGTGGGCGGAAGTGATGTAAATGGCTTCCAGTGGCTGTCTGCGTCGGCGATTTACATTTATTTGTGGGAAACCATGGTCACGTGGCCTTCCACGAAGTCCAGGTTTTAGAGGAGCAATTTTCGAGGGGGTGGTCGCCTAAGTATTCGATTCTCGTCACGCTGCAACGCGTGCCGATACGGTCGATAACGTGTCCGTTTCGTGTTTGCAGGTCGGCCGCCCGATTTCCTCGCGTTCGTCATCACCATATTGATGATGCTGCTGATGGCCGCGGGTGTCAAGAAATCCCTGGTGTTCAATAACGTGTTAAACGCCATCAATCTCTCCGTATGGGTGTTCATAATGACGGCGGGCATGTTCTACGTGAACCCCGACAACTGGGCCGAGCGAAAAGACTTCCTGCCGTACGATTGGAGCGGTGTAAGTATCTTCGATATGATAGCGAGTGGATTGTGTATGTTTGTGTGATCGTCGAATGTGTGGTTTAATTAAAAATTGTAAAAATATAGCGGTTGTTCGCTGAAACAACGAAATTTCGCAAAGAATTACCTTTGTTAATTTATTTTACTTTGTTTTTGTTTAAGCAATTGGAAATGGTTTTATTTTTTATTTTAGATGGCGGTGAGTGAATCGTGTATGTTTGTATGATCGTGGAATGTGGAATTTAATGGGAAATTGTGAAAATATGGTGATTGTTTGCTAAAACAAAGAACTTTCAGGAAGAATGACTTTTTTTATTTTATTTTATTTTATTTTTTTATTTTAAATATTAATCTCGTACGATTGAACGTACGATTACAAAAATTTTACAAAGCTACATACATATCCAACGCAGTAAATATTCTGTCATTACAATTTTTAAAAATACTCAGAAAATGAAATTAAATATTTCTATCCTTTAATACTATCCACTAATTACACTATCACTTGACCTATTACAAAAATTTACACACTTTTTCTCTCAGTAAAAGTGTTTTACGCTCACTATCAAACCCCTTTCACGAACAGTATAGAAGGGAAATAGACCAAACGTGTCAGACAAACCACCCCTCGGTAGCAACAAGAAGTTTTGAGCAACGAGGGTGGAAAAGTAAAGAGGAGTGTAAAATAAGTCGGGATCGTGAAAAGAGGAGTATCCGACAGGCAACCATCCCGTCTGGTCAGACGCTTTTCTAGATCCCCGTTTCCAACCCCCGTAACTCGGCCTTATGGCCGCGGTTTGCGGGCAGCCCGCGTAACAATGGCAAACTTGTTGCACCAGATGGACTCCAACGGCCGAAACCGTGCGCATCAGGTGGACAGAGGGGGAAAGGGAATTTCGAATTCACGCTCCGCAAGAATCCACTAGGAACGTGTGGCGCAGACAGAGTGGAATTAGACCGGGTCGCTGAGGGGGTGCGTTTTTAGGGAGTGACATTCACCGTTGGCGTTGATATTTCCAGATTGCTGTTGCAGACTATTCCCAGCTTTACCTGAACAATTGCAACTTTGTTTAATTGAAAAACGGTTGGGTGTGGTCTCAACCCTTATGTTACTCCAACAATTTTTCACATTGCGAAACGTTGCGTCCTAGGAAAAAGTATTGCACTATAAAGAATATTGAATTAAAATATTACATTCTTTTCCATATTTTATTCCAGGGATTATCATTCCCTTTATTTGATTGATAAATGGTTAAGGGTCGTTTCAATCCCTTATGTTACCACAACAATTTTCCACATTGCGAAATATTGCATCCTAGGGAAGAGTATTGGATTATAAAGAATATTGAATTGAAATATTACATTCTTTTCCATATTTTATTCCAGGGATTATCATCCCCTATACTTGAGGGTGGTTTTAATCGCTTTATAACCTCGATAATTTTACATATTGAGAAATATTGCATCCTAGGATTAAATATTAAATTAAAATATTGAATTCCTTCCATATTTTAGTTTAGGGGTTACCATCCCTAAAATGATCAATGTCTTGTTAATCGTATTTCTAATTTTAATATTTCTAATTCGGTTTTGATGCTTTGAACACTTACTCTTTTATTGATGGTTAAGGAGAAAATATATTATACTAGGGTGGCTTCTTTTTTTATATTATTGTCCATATTTCACCCTCTCATAACCCCCCGTTCCCGTTGAAAATTTCCCCAGTATCTCCAACGTCTCCTCAACGCATAAATTTTTAATCATATGTTTTATACGGCGTCGGTTTTTCGTGACACGTACGAGACAGGTTGTTCGTGGCTTGGGAACCACCCTCATCCAGGGGGTGGATGAGTTTCGTACACTCCGGGTGACCTGGTTCCCGCCCACGAAAACGAAAGCAGGGTTTCGCTGTCGAACCTCGTACGAGATAAACGAGAAAGCTGTCGAGAAGCTTCCAAATGTTATCCCTAACAATAAAAAATATAATTACTAAGGGATGGTTTAAGGGTTGCTAAATTTCTACATAAACGGCCCTGAAAACCATCGTATAATAGATCCTTCCCACGATCTTTCTACCCCTGTGTGACAGAGGTAATACGACCTCATCAGCTAGCGTTGCCTTGCTAGGGGTGCTTTCCAATGTCCGCTGACCTCATCTCATCCCCCGTGTCTCGTCCACGCGTTCAAAATTGCATAACGCCGAGGTGAGGTCAAAGTCTAGCCGGGGATCAGCACTTACGATAATGTTGCGGTTAACGCGCGGTTAAATCTCGCTTAGTTCCATTGGGGGTGTTTCAACCCTCGAATCGATTAAAATACATCACTCCTACAAATTCAAAAAATAATCCTGCAGTAAATTGGTTCAATTAGTACAACAACAAGATGTGAGAAAATGATTTTTCTCTATTACAATCAACCTTGAAATATTCTGTATTAAAAACTGTACCTCTGATTGAAATACCACCTCCATAGTTTAAAAAATAATTCTATAAAGATCTGATTCAATTAGTACGATAGCTAAGGGTGAGAAAATAATTTCTTCTTCTTTGAATCAATCCTCCGATGTTGTATATTAAAATCTACACCCCCGATGCTCAAGTGGATGCTCAGAAAAGAGAAGGGGTAAAAGAGGGTGCGGAAATCCATTAGAAGGTAACGAGGAAGGTTCACAAGGGTTTCCATTAACCCCGAATAATAATCGGAATAAATAATATCCAAGGAACATCTCTTTCAAAAGAATTACAAAGCGACACCGTTCGATCGGAGGTGGTTTAACGAGGGCTGAGGGAATTGGAGGGGAATCTAGAGGGAAACTGGTTCACGGAGGACGCAAGGAAAGTCTCCGCTTTGTGGTCTTTTTCTCGTCTTCTTGAGATTCTTTCCTTTGAAGGTTGCCACCCCTTGTTCAACCTCCCCTGTAAATTAAACTCCACATTTTTTTATATTCGGCCTAGTCGAAGTTACGTAATGGGGTCGCAGTAATTTTTCTCCGTGATTGAGAGACGATCGCGTTGAAATAGGAGGTGGTAATTAAAATTGAGGAGAAAATGTTTCTGCGTGTAAAGATGAACTGTTACCATATAATATTTACTATGTTTTCACTAATCAATCTGAGTAAAATTCTAAAAAATTTCATTACTACTAATATTCTTCAGTACATCAACTTATATTAACAAATTATATTAACCAAATTATATTGACTAAATAATAAGTTAACGTTGAATATCCATCCTCACTGCCAAGTAAACATTTCTTAATAATTCCAACTAAACTCTGCACTGTATTTACTGATAATTCCTAATCTAATCATCCCAATTTTTATTTATTACTTACTCATTCGCAGATCACTCTTAAAACAATTTATGCCTCGATCTGAATTCTTATTACATTTCCTACAGATCATTTCGTTTCGTTATTTTTAGCCCATTAAAAATACAGAAAAGCTACTCCATCAGTACGAAAATTAAACAACCTTTTTCTATTCTAAATACATCCCACACGTTTCCCGAGCAAGACAGATATTCAGAGGTCGGGGGTTGCAGACGATGGCCTTTCATGAGCGGATTCATTCTACTGCGCGGTCTCGCTTGGGGTTGCGTGGGCGGCGAGTACGCGGGGGCGTTCATGAACCCGCGGGGGCGAAATACTACAGGGTCACGCGGCAACCTCTAACATTCACGAGCTTTTTCCTTTCAAGGGGACCTCGTTCAGACCCATTAAAATTTCACCCCCACAGGCCGCCGCCTCCGTCGGCGCCCTGCGTTCCTTCTGTGCCGGCGACGGACAAACGTCACCGCAATTAGATATCTGGGTGAGAACGTTAATCATTTTAGAAATAGTTTCCTTTCTGCCAGAACACTTCGGCGAGTCAGTAAATTGAACCGCTGGCTGGGATCTTGTTGACTTATACTACTGAGTCTCGTACTGCGGTCTCTTTCCTTTGGTCTGATGTATGACTGAGACATTCTACTTAGTTAAAGTGTTTCCTTGGTTAATTATGGAGGCTCCCATGGTGAAATTCAGGAGTAGGTATTGTTGACTGAGACGTTTTAATTTACGACTGGAGGGTTTTTCTAGATTTCATTTATGATAGGGCTATTCTACTTACTTAATTGTTTCTTTTGGTTAATTGTAAAAGCTTCTTAAGTTATATTACAGATCTCTAGGTCTGTACCATGAAAGAACTATCTTATTTATTCCAATGCTTTTTCTCATTTCAGTTGTAACGGATCTTGATTTATCAGTTTGCATCAGATATTATTGACTTATACTACTTGATCTGTATCTACAGCTTCTAACTCTAAGCCTTAGCCTTGAACTATTCTACTTCGTTAAACTTTTCTTTTTCTTTGACTACAACATTTCTTAGCCCAGCACTCCGGCCGATGTTTCATTGACCTACACTACTTAATTTATTCCTGTAGACTCTGTCTTTAAATCTGGAATGTGATAAAACTATTCTACTTCCTAGAACCCTTTCTTCCTTTAATCATAAAGTTTCTTGTGTCAGAATATTAGAGCAGACATCATTGACCCATACTACTTAATCTACAACCACAATCTCTTTCTCTCTTTCTGACTTATGGCAGATATCTTCTACTTACTGAAACTGTTTCTTTCTTTCTTTAGTGACAAAGTTTCTTGACCCAGAATATTAAAGCAGCTGTTATTGACCCATACCGTTTAATCTACAACCACGATCTCTTATTCACTGTCTGGCTCGTGACAGAACACTTCTACTTACTTACTCACCACTTACCTTCCTTCTTTGATCCTAGAGGTTTTTAAGCAAGAAACGCCGCGGTTATTCCGTTCATCCTCCCCCACGCCTAAAATATAATTTTCTGCTCTTTGCACCGTCTTGTCTGACCAAAGGCGGCCCGTTTCTATTTCGTGCTCGCGGGAACTAATCAGCGATTCATAACAGCGCCAAAGGACACTGAAAAATTGAACAGACCGCGCGCATTCGGAAAGGAAGCTGCATCTGATGGGAATTTAACTCATCCGACTCCTCTGCACGGTATTATCTCTCTTCCACCAGTAAATAATTCCCGAGGAAGACACTTGATTAAATGAAAATTCATTACCCCGAGTTAATGAACCGCTTACTTTCGGAACGAAAAATTTCCTTCAGCCAACTAACTGGGAAATAATTGTCCTAGATGTTCCACCATCGATTATCCAATTTCCGGAAAATTTGTTAGCCCTTAATAAACAAGTGTACTTTTTTAAATGATCAATTGTTTTTTAAGTGAAGAGGATAATTTTCTGTTAGACAACGTTTGCGACAGAATTTGTAAAATGAGATACAGAGTTAAATTGGACAAAGTGATTTTGCAATAATAAACACTTTTATGTAATTATATATATTTTTAAAAAGTTATATAAAAAGATCCTTAGGTGCTATTAAAAATTTATACCATGCTATATTAAAAAATTATACAGTTTATTATATTATGTTATTATTTATAATATTTTCAATAATTTCTTTTTTAAATTTCAATTAAAACTTCTGATTTTGTTTATAAATCAGTCTACCGATGTGTCTGTTGGATACTAGTGAATTATTAAAAGTAAACGTTTGGATGGAATGAATGATGAACTGAGAAATGAATTTTATGATTAAACGTTCAGGGGTGGATGGATATTAATGAAAGATCGTTGGTTCCAGGTGTTCACCGGTGCTGCGACGTGTTTTTACGCGTTCATTGGCTTCGATATTATAGCTACCACCGGCGAAGAGGCGACCAATCCGAAGAGGAGCATCCCTCTAGCGATAGTCCTGTCGTTGATCATAATTCTCATCGCCTACGTCACCAGCAGCATGGTCCTGACACTGGTTGGTGAGTGGCCCTTTCCATTTCCGGCGTGTTGCCTTCAACTACACCCGTTGCTCGAGTACTGCGGTAAACGTGAAGTGTCAGGTCGTCTTCTGAAGGGCTCCAAGGTCGGAGAATTAATCAGGGTGCCTTGCTCCTAATTTTCTTTGAATAGTAATAATTTATTTCGCGTTTGAATGTATACAATATAATTAAACGCAGTTGTGACTAGTGTTTCAACCGGTTTAAAAATTATTGAAAAATATTTAAATATTTACTTTTATGTAAAATTGCATTTGATGTCATTTGCGGGTGTCTAAACAATAATTTCCCAGAGAATGTTATGTAGCTCTTACATTTCACACAATTGAAATTTTGATATCTTCTAAATTTAATTTTACAAAATTGAAAAATAACGAGCAGAAAGATTTTCAAGTTTGTAATCATTATCAATTGAATGTTGAATATTATGAAATCCATTGATTACAAAATAACGAAAGAATATCATAAAATATTCTTTTCTTTGTCAGTGTAAATTACCTGTCACTATAGGTAACATGATCACTGCTAATTATATAAACATTTACACGAATATCCGTAATATCACAATTAATTACAGTAAACATAAACTGTTAAACTAACATTAAGAAATTATGGTAAATATATAAACGACATATGGTTATTATAAACATACAGAATATACCAAATTGTATGAGTGTTTATAAAAACAGTGTAAACAAAGTGCCAGTACATTGAGTGGTATAATTAATTATAATTGCTGACATTTTAATGAATTATCCGGTTGGCTAGGATTGACCAGGTCGCGAAAGGCCCTTGGCCACCCTTGACCTCCCTTCACACGTCCCTGGCTACCCTTTCTGTGTCACGCTCATCCTCAGCCCTCGTCACAGACGTTGCACGGTTCGTTATGCTTTTAAATGGCGCCGGTCGCACTCGCGAGCAAAAAATAAATGTCTTCTCCTCCTCTGTCCTCTAATAACGTCAGCAACACCTGGAAGATGTCTAACAAAAAATGAATTTTTCCAGTACCTTACAACGAAGTGGACCAGGACTCAGCTCTGGTAGAGATGTTTGGCCAGGTGGGTGCTTACAAGTGCAAGTATATCGTCGCCGTCGGTGCACTGGCTGGTTTGACAGTGTCCATGTTTGGCAGCATGTTCCCCATGCCTAGGATAGTCTACGCCATGGCTCAGGATGGCCTCATATTCAGGTGAGATAATAATGATAATAAAGTTAACTGATTTGGTTTTTAATTATTTAAGGTCTGATAATATAGACGGCTTTCAATTAGAAATTTTGTTAGTGTTGGTAGTTGTTTATTGTTTGGAGGTGATTAGGTGCTAGACATAGTGAATTTTAATAGGTTTTACTACAATTTTAAATAGCTTTTCAGGTGATAATAGAGATAACCAATTTGGTTTTTAATTATTTGAGGTCTGATGATATAGACGGCTTTCAATTAGAAATTTTGTTAGTGTTGGTAGTTGTTTATTGTTTGTAGGTGATTAGGTGCTAGACATAGTGAATTTTAATAGGTTTTACTACAATTTTAAATAGCTTTTCAGGTGATAATAGAGATAACCAATTTGGTTTTTAATTATTTGAGGTCTGATGAGATAGACGGTTTTCAATTAGAAATTTTGTTAGTGTTGGTAGATGTTTATTGTTTGTAGGTGATTAGGTGCTAGACATAGTGAATTTTAATAGGTTTTACTACAATTTTAAATAGCTTTTCAGGTGATAATAGAGATAACCAATTTGGTTTTTAATTATTTAAGGTCTGATGATATAGACGGTTTTCAATTAGAAATTTTGTTAGTGTTGTTAATTCTTTATTTTTTGAGAAATAATTAGGTACTAGACACAATAAATTTTAACGAATTTTACTACAATTTTAAATAGTTTTCAGGTGAGGATGAAAATAACCAATTTATTTTTTAATTGTGTTAGATCTAAAGATATAAACACTTCTCGATTAGAAACTTTGTTACTGTTACTAATAGTTTCTTTTTTACAGATGATTAGATACTAGACTAAATTCCATTGCAATTTTAAGTAGTTTTTGTATTATTGTTTAATGAAACTTATTGTAAGTGAAAGTATAGTTAATAAATATTATACTAGTAAAAAGAACTTTCCATCAGCCTCTAGTTTCTATATGAATTCACAATTTAGAGATTGTTTAATTCTTTAAAGTTTAATTTCGTTTGAGTAGGAGTCTGAGCCAGGTATGGCCAACAACAGGCACCCCAGCTTTAGCAACGTTGACCTCTGGACTATGTGCTGCTGTGGCTGCCCTCTTGATCCGGTTGGAGGTTCTGGTAGAGATGATGTCTATTGGTGAGTTAGTTATTATTAGCTTTAACTATTATCATTAAGTACTCATCTAATTATTACTAACTCTATCCATCAATCTACTTATCTAAGTAATGAAAATTTCAAACGGATTATCCGTTATCAATTATTATATGTACTTCAGAACAAACATGTCAAATTATTAATATATTATTATCATAATAATATAAATTACTATTATATATTATATATAAATAAATATATATATATATTCATATATATTATTATTGCAATATATTATTAACGACATAGTATCCGTATAGTTGAAAAAGAAGTGATAGATCAAAGGTTCAATCTACCACTCTCATTGGATCCATCAAATTGATGAATCTACCACTTTCATTGTGCCTATCAAAATTCATTCATTTCACCCAACAGATCCATTACCTTAATTGTGTATGAGGTTCAACAATCCTATCACACACTCACTGAACCTATCAGATCTTCCGCTAAAATAAATCAATTCACCTCTATTTCTAGGTACACTTCTAGCCTATACTCTAGTGTCCACTTGCGTGCTGATCCTTCGCTATCAGCCTCACTCCACGAACCTGGTGGAGCTTTTGCCTCAGAGCTTGAGGACACCTTGTCGATCACCGACAAAAGAGACTCAGGGAAACGGACAGGTGTCTTATGGGAAGGAGCTGAGACCGGACCAGCTGACCACAGCTTTGAACACTGTTCAGACTAACCAATCGGAACTGACGACGACGAATAACGGCCAACGTATCATGGTTAGACTTATCTTCTATCTCATTCGAACATTGTCCTACTGTATTTTCACTATATTTATTCACTGTTGTTGCTGCTCCCAAAAAGGTATTTCCCGTCGTGCACCCACGTCTGTAATCTAACGAGACATCACAATGTTTTGAAGCAATTTTCGAAGATTCCGAATTTCATGGGGAACCCAGCTACCAATTTGTTCATTCACATATCCCATATCTTTAGCTCATCTAGTCAGTTAATAACAGCTCTTCTAGTCAGGTAGCAAAAGTAAATTAAACAGTATGAAAAATATAGAATGAATTAAATTAAATAAATCGTACATCTCGAGAACCAAACAATCTTAATTATTATTGCACTTTGTAAATATTATAGTTATCATAACTATTACAATTCCTGAATATAAAATAATTACCTATAATTTTATAGTTATTACAACTATTACATTTCCTAAATATAAAATAATTACCTACAAATTTATAGTTATTACAACTATTACATATCCTAAATACAAAATAATTACCTATAATTTTATAGTTATTACAACTATTACATTTCCTAAATATAAAATAATTACCTACAAATTTATAGCTATTACAACTATTACATATCCTAAATATAAAATAATTACCCATCGTTTCATAAATCTTATATTCATTACACCAATTGCATTTCCTAAATGTAAAACAATCACACATCATTTTGTAAATTTCACGAACAATTCCCAAGAACATCGGCTTCTTCTCAAATAGAAAATTCGAGTGAGAAGATGCAACAGTTCTTCGCCAGACTCAGACGACACCTACGGTGCAGAAGAGGACGAAGTAGGCTTGGGCAAAGATGATCAGTACCTGGTCAGCGATCGGACTGAAAATAAATTCTACGGCAGCGTGCACGCAGCTGCAGCGGCGTCCAGCTGTGGTAGCGCGCACCAGTACCCTGGCAACACGCCGATCATAGGGCCACCGTTGACCTATCTTCAGCGTCGACTGCAGGTAACACTCACGGTCCTACAGTTAATTGTGTATCCGTGCCACTTGGTTAATTGTTTCTCGTTGATTACAGGCGGTACAGTACTTGTTCCCATCTATATTCCCTTGGGTGGACCGAGGTCCTGCGACAGAGGCTTCAGGACGCTATGTGATGAAGCTTGTTGGGATACTCTATCTGCTGATAGTGATCTTTGATTTGATCATTGTCTGCGGCATGGGTGAGCGCCGATTTTGATTTCTTGGGAAAAATACTTCTGATAGAGTTTAGGGACCGTCGTTGATCAAACGAAGGATTTTAAATAAATTAATTGTCCGATTGTTGTAATGAATGATGTTTATTTCAGTTGACTTAGGGGATCGTTGTTGATCAAACGAAGTATTTCCTTAAATGAACTTTAGATAACACGTTAAGCAGCATGTCAGTCACTGGTGACGCTTCTGAATTACTTGAAAACAATCGTGACGTGCGAGGTAACCGAATGAAAATGTTTAATAACGTAACTAAGTTGGTAATAATGCAAAGATTCTAACGCGAAATAATGAATAATTGTTTTTGCTTTTCTTTACTAGAAAAGAATAACTCCGCGGCAAAGTGATGAAAATTTTCGTGACGCTTGACGTGTTAATCATCTTATTGTTATAACTTAAATCAGTCATCACTCGTCATCATTCAGTTATAACAATGATATGGTTAATTGAAGTTTATTTAAGAAAATCCTTCATTTTATCAGTAATGATCTAGATTCTAACAAAAGTATAGATGTTTACTTAATAAATTATGTTAAAGGAAGGGGATATTTTGAACAGATAACTTTCATTTTTAACCAGCTCGGTACATAAAGAAATGTTATTTATCATAAAACAAAGGATGAATGTTTTGAAGTTCGGAACGCGTTTTGTATATTTCTGAGAGTGATGTGTTTTGCGGGTGTTCTAGGTAACATGGGAGCGATCACCACGAAAATAATGTTCCTGTTCCTGTTCGCCATAATTGGGGTGCTACTTGCCATCAGCAGGAAGCCGCAGAACAGGAACACCATGATGTTCATGACTCCGGGACTGCCATTCGTTCCTGCGATTGCTGTCACCGTGAACATATACCTCATCTTCAAGCTGAGCATCTTGACGCTGGTCAGGTTCACTGTGTGGATGATACTCGGTGAGCAAATTGCTTCTGTTTCTGATTGTCAGTGATTGTTTACTGAGTTTTCTTCTTAATAAATGAAGAGTTGTTAGTAGTTTAAATGAGCCTGTATCAAATTTTTGGTTAATTAATATAGGAAATGCTATTAAAATGCTAATAAGTTGCCAAATGATTTTTACTTGTTGATCAGGTTTCTCAAGATAGAGTATTAAATCTTTTTAGTTGTTAAGACTTGTTATATTATAATCTTGGGTAGTAAGCATTTTCTAACTTTGTACTTAGTGTCTTTCAATATGGGACCCATTATTCTTTAATTTAGGCTTGCTATTATGTTACAGTTTAGGATTTGTTGCTTTTCCAATTTAGATTCTCAACTATCCTTCAGTTCCTTAAACTGGAACCCATCTTACTTTCCGGCTCATATTAATACTCCAATTTTCAAGCAATAATTACTTAATGTAAATCCTAATTTTCTTTATAAGTTAGATCTTAAATTATTACTTCATCTATCTTCAATTTAGATCACAACATTCTTCTCAAGTTGGATCTTGAGTCATTATTCAATGTAGGGCCTACTAATAGTAGTTTAGGACAAAAAATCTTGCAGTAATCATTCTAAACCATTAACTAAGTTAGAACCTGGTTCCTCCAATTTGGGATTCATCTCTTCACCAACTTAAGCTCTAAGTTAATACTGAATTTAGGATCTACTGCTTTCAATTTAGGACCCCTAGCTCCCCAACTTAGCCTTTAATTAGTACCAAATATTGGAATTGCTGCTCCTAAATTAGGACCTATCTCTCCTCCAATTTGTGGCCTAAATCAGTACCAATATTACTACCCAGTGCTTCCAACTTCAAACCCATCTATCCTCAACTTAAGTCCCAAATTAATACCAAAATTTCGGACCTATTGCCATCAATCTAGGATTCATCTCTCTCCCAACTTATCCCCTGAATCACTATCAAAGTTACTACCTACTGTTTCCAACTTAGAACTCTTCTCTCTTCAATTTAAGTCCTAAATCATTATTAAAATTTCAGACCTATTACCTTCAATCTCACAATTCCTCCCCCAATTTGTCCTAAATCACTACCAAAATTACTACCTACTGCTTCCAACTTCAAAACCCATCTCTCCTCAACTCAAGTCCTAAATCAATACCAAAATTTCGGACCTATTGCCATCAATCTAGGATTCATCTCTCTCCCAGTTTATCCTAAATCACTTCCAAAGTTACTACCTACTACTTCCCACTTACCTCTCTCTCCTCAACTTACCCTAAATCAGTACCAAAGTTTCAACCTACTTCCAAATCACATCTCTCGCTTCACCTTTCCAGTCCTCTCCTCAACATCTTCCAGACCACCAACCAACCTAGATCAACCACCACCGCCAGAACATCCCCAAACTAACCAGACCACCTCTGTTCCAGGCTTCATCATGTACTTCTACTACGGCATCAAGCACAGCAGTCTCGAGGAGGCCAGCAAGTCCGAGAACCTCGAGGAAACCGTAACAGCAGGCAACATCGAGCTGACGGTGTCCGAGCCCCAGCGACAGCAGCAAACGCACCATCAATACCCGGCGCCTGATCGCAGCATCTACGAGAGCCAGCAGCTGGACGCGTTCGGCCAGCCGTTGTTCGGCAGCACGAATTTCGGCGGCACGCCCAGCCAGAGGCAAGACACGACGACAACAACAGCAACAACCACGTCCGCTGGCCAGTCGCTGTTCGTCACCCAGGATGACTTCCCCACCTGGGACGACTGAACGACCACCGACACAAACACAGTATAAATACGCGTATTCATATATATACACACACGTATATATGAATATATATTTGATGATACATAAGATAAATTATTACGCAAGCCTGACCGGCATCGAATGTTCACCGACGATCAGGAGGGGGAACGGGAAAAATCCGAGCAAAAAGGGAACGACCCTGTGGGAGCCTCGCGATGGTCTCCGGCCTCTGTGTTAGATCATGATCGAGCGACGATTAGACAGGTCACAGTTGGTTCCTCAAACAGTTCCTTCTACGTTGGCTCCTCGGCTTTGTCCCGTCGCACAGTGGGGTAGATCACGGGTTTATTCGTTGGAAGTCTGTAACGTTTGGATCAGTGGAGATGTACGGATTTTTTGGAACTGCGGAATGGTCTTTGACGACTTTGTAGGAACGTGATAATTATTTTATGTAGTGCTAGGTGTAATAACTGAGGATCATTGTTATTGCTATATAGTTGGTCAAACTATATTGTTATTTATATGGTTTGCTCTTGATATTTATTATTAATTATACTTATTTATTGTTTATTGACCCTTTACTTGATTAGTTATTTATTTATTACTTATTTACTTCTTCCCAAGAAAGATATCATGTTTACTATTAGCGAATGTTTCCTTCTTAATTGAACAAATTTAACCCTCTGCACTCGACAATATTTATTATTAGAAACCTTCATTACTTCCTGACGAAATATTAACAATATTTGCAACTTACATAAAGAAACATCTTGCACAAACTACGGGGAATTGTTTTATTTCTATGTTTTGTTTGTTAATATCTTATTCAACAGTTTATATTGAATTTTTCATGGCGACTGAGAGTCGCCTCTCGAGTGCAAAGGGTTAAATTCCTTAGGAACTGTGAAAAATTGATTTTTGGTCATAAAAGCATCGATATTTTCCCACTGTGCCTCGGTTCCATGAAGGAGGCACACTATGTTCAATTGTCTTCAATATGAGCCAAGTCTTTGGGTCACTCTTTGGGTATGCTGATGATCAGACTGAGGATCCTAATGCCAGTCTCCCTTATAGACAGAGGAATTAAATAGAATTTTACTTATGTTGAATTTGAAATGGGTGTTGGAAATTGGTATTTTTTGGATTTTGTTAGTCTAAATGCGTAGGAGTCTCAGTCTGAGGTGGAGGTGATAGGTGTCCTGATGACGATCCATTTCTGAGGAGTTTCCTTCTCTGTAGCTTAGTAATTTCTTCGGGTAGTGTCCAGTTAGATTGTTCTTTGACGAACTTGGAAACTGTTAGGGAGGATCTCCTCAGGGCAACCTGGAGCCCAAGGAGAGGGCCCAATTTTTTTAGCATTTTGTATTTCGGGACAGTGTGGTGTCTGTGGGTATTTGGACATTTGGCGGAACCTGATTAATAACTTTTAGTTACTTTTATTCTCTTTATTATTCGTATTATTTCTATTATTTTTACAATCAGTAAAATCTCCTTATTATTTTTATAAGCAATGAAAATAATAGGAATAACCTCGTATATGCTACTGCTATTAATAAATTTTTAATTGAGAGGTTTTAACAGTTAAAACATTAAAGCAATATCTATAGGAAAAGTAATTATAAAAGTATCTAAACTTTATCAAACTATTATCATGATAATGTTTAATTATACGAAATAAGATTGGATGACATTTTCCACTAATAGATGTTAGTCACACATCTCAGTCGAAAAGAAAAATAATTTAAAACACACTTCATAGAATTCATCTATCCAAGTACTCACAGAAAACAACGTGCACAATGATCCCAAATAGAAACTTGCCTGTAGCTTCTCTACGAACAATCCAAAAACATAAGGTTTATTCGCAAGGAAATGGTTGCAGAAAACATGGACGACTAACGGTGACATTCCGCTTCGAAATTCCGAGCTTCCTTCGAATAATTTCACACTCCTTAAAAAGTAACGTCAATTCCCTGTCAACATCGTTCAATCGTCCCCTTCTGCATCCAAACACCGAAGAAACAACAATCAACAATTAACCTTTCGCCGGCAATATGGTTTCTCACCAAACGTGGCCATTTACCGGCATTTTATGGTTTAGCTGGATGTTTCATTATTGTGAATTATATAAAAAACTGAAGAAATTCTGAGATACTGGTTATAGTCCTTAACTTAATTTACAAATGGCACTTTAAACATATCAATCTTCATATCAATATATAATAACAGTTACAAATCGTGGCGTGGTCGCGAAGAAATTAGATTTTCGAGTACTTATAATATGGACTACTTTTGTCTCTCAACTGAAGGTCGTACTTTTCATTCGCCTGAATTAATATTTATTTAATAATATAATATATTATTTTGTTACATATGATATTACAATATATTATTTTCCTTATACTTAAATTAATTGTTACACAATATACTAAAGTAATATATTATATTATTACATAAAATATTACAATGTACTATTTCACTATATTCAATAGTACAATATTGAAATATATTACTTCATTACATTTAATATCATAATATTATATATTATTTTCTTACATGTAATATTACAATATATTATTCTGTTCGTTATCAAATAAGTGATTACAGTGTAATAAAATAATATATTATATTATCACACATAATAGCACGATATACCATTTTACTATATTCGATATTACAACATTGAAATGTACTATTTCATTGTATTTAATATTATAACGTTATATATTATTTTGTTACATTTAACATCACAATATATTATTCTGTTTATCAAACATAATAGAATAATATATTATCTGTTACACACATACTATACAACATTTTGTTAAAACAAAGCTAGTCCATATAACAAATAGACACCGATTTCCGACAGGCCTGTAATGCTCCATATTGCCAGTAAAGGGTTAACGACAACAAACAAACCAATCGAATAGCTGATCTGCGAGCCTCCCAGGGGTGGACTTGTTGACTACTGTTTTTTCCGGGACGAACGTAGCGAATAATTTCTCCGCGGCAATATTATCCTAGTTGTATAAAAAAAAGAAAACCGAATACCAATGGGGAAAATAAGGGGGGAAGGGTTCGTCGCGCGACAAAGCTATGTCGCAGCACGAATAGAGAGAGAGAGAGAGAGAGAGAGAGAGAGAGAGAGAGAGAGAGAGAGAGAGAGAGAGAGAGAGAGAGAGAGAGAGAGAGAGAGAGAGAAGAGAGAGAGAGAGAGAGAGAGAGAGAGAGAGAGATGAGAGAGAGAGAGAGAGAGAGAGAGAGAGAGAGAGAGAGAGAGAGAGAGAGAGAGAGAGAGAGAGAGAGAGAGAGAGAGAGAGGAGAGAGAGAGAGAGAGAGAGAGAGAGAGAGAGAGAGAGAGAGAGAGAGGAGAGAGAGAGAGAGAGAGAGAGAGAGAGAAGAGAAGAGAGAGAGAGAGAAGAGAGAGAGGAGAGAGAGAGAGGAGAGAGAGAGAGAGAGAGAGAGAGAGAGAGAGAGTAGAGAGAGAGGAGAGAGAGAGGAGAGAGAGAGAGAGAGAGAGAGAGAGAAGAGGAAGAGAGAAAGAGAAAGAGAAAGAGAAAAATGGCAGGTGTGGAGAGACCATTATCATTCCTAGCGTAAGGCGAAACTTGTGTTTTCCAAGAGAGCATTTTAACTGCTAAACAGATAATTTTAAACGTACCGCTAGTCGAGAACGAGAGAGAGAGAGAGAGAGAGAGAGAGAGAGAGAGAGGAGAGAGAGAGGGAGAGAGAGAGAGAGAAAGAGAGAATGAACGCGTCAGTGTGACAGTGAGAGAAAGAGAAAGGGAATTTTTTTGAAAGGGACAGAAAGAATGGTTACAAAAAAGGGAAGGGGGAAAGAGAATATTAATTAAATGAAAGGAGAAAGCAATTCGTTCCTCGATCGAAGAAACGGGAGAGTATGCTTCTGCGTGTGCATGCGTGCGTGCGTGTGTGGGCGGGTGTGTTCGCGTGTCTCGTTGGAGAAACGGAAAACAAAGGAAGAAAAAAATTGTGGATGAAAAACGACAAAAAATTAAAAAGGGTACGGATATCGATGAGAGAAAAAGTGAGAAAAAAAAATCGTAAAAACAAAAAAAAAAGAATAATAATTGATCTTGCCTAAAAATCTAGTCTTTCCCGTAAGAAGGAAGCTTAGCATAACGTATTGTATAATCCTAATGAAACCTAAGCTTAAAAACTTGTAAACATGCGTACACGTCTTACCTCGACTTTTAAAACGGCGACGAGTCAGCATCATTTTTTCCATTGGTCGTTCCGTCCGCCCCTTCTCGTCTTCTTATCGGACGAGTTCGTCACCTGGATGTTGACCCTTGAAAGTTGCTGTTAGTTAAATTTTCGACCGTGAGAGATTTGTTTCGATAATAATATTATTGTCATAGTATTAGTTTGATATTATAATGATATTAATATACATTGATTTTTTAATAATAATATATATTTATTAATATTAACAATAATAATATTAAAATCGTAACAATTGGTGATATTGATCTATTAGGCATTTATTTGGACAATTATTTATATTATATTGTACACTTTCGTATTAATTAATAATTATATTATAATAATATTACTATTATTAATGTAGTAACTATTAATAGTATTGATTAATATTATTATAATATATATTGTTAATATAACAGTTAATGAAACAATGAATTCATTATTATTCATTTGTTTGATTATTAATATTATAATGAATAACTGATGAATATAGTGAAATAAAAAACTGATATTTTAATAGTTTTAATATAATATTATATATTAATAAACAGGATTGCTTATGGTAGCTTTGAAGGGTTGAATACATCTATAGAAGATTAAAAGGGTTGATTTTCACGAAGGGCGACGAGAGGGGGCTGGAAATTTTCATGTACAAATTCTTGATGTTCCAAGACTATCCTCTCTTTGTACTCTTCTTGAACATTAACTGTATTCCTGCAGCCATCGGTGCTTTAGGGGATGATCCACGGATCTATGGATCATTGGAAAACTGTGTGACGAGATTCCGGTTCTTCCCAATTTTCCAACGAATTCATAGAATTATTATTATTATTAATGACATATTCCTACAGAACGACTCGCGTATTTGTTCACGAAAGTAATATTTCTTTCTCTTAGCTGTAAAACTTGAAATTTTACATTAAAATTAAGAAGAATATATTACAGAAGATTGCGGAGGTAGGATAAATAATCAATTATTAGATACATTTGATTACGTGAACGAATATGCGAGTCATTGTACATGTCGACTTTTTCAAATAATTCTTACCAGCATAGGGGATTGTTCCTTTGAATGTTTCGTTCATTATTGTAAAATACTTATTAGTCAGCGATTCTTTTTAACGGTGGAACCGGAATTTCTCGATCGAGAGACTCCACTTAGATCTGTTTCTTCTTCCCTCTCTTGCCACGAACCCTCAACAGCTGAATTTTACGCGACCCTCCGCTGCGTATCTCCCGACGTTCATTTATTTCTATCAAAGAGATGAGTGAGCGGCGGAAACGCAATTCATCAAACGGAAGAATAACACAGGGTGACTCGCGAGTTCGTTGACGGAAACAAAAAAAAAACAAATGGTATCATCACATTCGTTTCCTGCTAGCTGTGTGTGAAACTTCGAACTTTCCATTAAAATTAAAGGCGAAGAATATATATTATAGAGGAATTATAAAATGAAAAGAAAAAAAATCGACGCGCGGACGACCACGCGGATAATGAATTGTACATAATTGTCATGTAAAAACTTTGCGAAACGAACCCTCGAGTCACCGTAGGCCATAACGAACGCCATATTGGTGACACCGAGTTTGTTTTGTGAAGAATTAACAATTGAAAAACGAATCGTTTCATTGTTCGAACAACAACAAATTGATACATATCTTTTCTCCGGTTATTCGTTACAATCCAAATGATTTCTATAGAAAACTTTGTAGAACACTTTTATCAATTAATTAACATTTTCAATGAATTTTACACGATTCTACGCAATAGTTTCCTATAAAATTCTATTTATAGAACCAGATTCTATGAAATATTTTCCGTCAATTCAATTGCCACTTGTATCAATGAATTAACGGGTTCAATTAATTTTTACAAAGATTCGATGAAATATTTTCTCTCAATTTCATTTGTAAAATTCTATTCGAAAAACACCATCTATAGAAGAAACTAGATTCTATAGAATGTTTTTCGCAGAAAAAATACTAGTCCATAAAGATTCCAAGCCGAAAGGGTGTTGAAGGGGTTGGAAAGGACAAAAATCGACACGACAGCTTACAGGGGGCGGAAACCCGGGTAAATTTTACGTCTCTTCGTTTAATTCTATTCTCGGATCAACATATCGATCGGTGATCTATTTCACATATCAGCCCACTGTCTTGCTTTGCGCGTGTGCGCGCGCGCGCAGAGAGGGTGGCAGAACCCGTGAGACTCCGTGAGATCGAGACTGAGCGCGAGAGAGGGAGAAAATGTGTTGAGAGAAAGAGGGAGAGAAAGAAAGAAAGAGTGAGAGAGAGAAAGAGACAGAAAGTGAGAGAGAAAGGGAGAGAGAAAAAGAGAGAAAGTTAGAAAGAGTAAAGGAGAAAAAGAGAAAAAGAGAAAAAGAGGAAAAGAGGAAAAGAGGAAAAGAGAAAAAGTGAAAAGTTAGAGAGAGTTAGAGAGAGTTAGAAAGAAAGAGAGAGAGAGAGAAAGAGAAAGTGAGGGTGAAAGAGAAAGAGAGAAACAGAGAGTGAGTGAGAAGGAGAAAGAGTGAAAGAGAGGGTGAGAGGGAAAGAAAGAAAGAAAGAAAGAGAGAAAGAGAGAGAAAGAAGGAGAAAAAGAGAGAAAGAGAGAAAGAGAGAGAAAGAAGGAGAAAAAGAGAGAAAGAGAGAGAAAGAAGGAGAAAAAGAGAGAAAAAGAGAAAGAGAGAGAAAGAGAGAGAAAGAAGGAGAGAAAGGGAGAAAGAGAGAAAGAGAGAAAGAGAGAAAGAGAGAAAGAGAGAAAGAAAGAAAGTTAGAGAGAGTGAGAGAGAATGGAGATTGATCTAGAGATTTATCTTTAAGTATTAACGCGTCTGTTAAAATTTTCTAATATATATATTATATATTATATACATATATGTATTATATATATGACGGGATACTTTCTAATGAGCGGGGATCGATGATCGCGGGCCAGGTCGATCAGCGATCGAGACCGCCGTCTTTTTAGATTTTTCCGTTCTGAATCCCAGCCCCTGTAACGTCGCCATATTTTGGGGGTTGCTGGAAAGGGGGTGGTTTTGGGTATGAATTTCTTTGTTGAACGCTGGACGTTATTTAATATCTATTGTTTAATGTTTTTTAGATTTATTAGGGCGCTAACGATACTTGGTTCTTGGTTTTTGATATTATAGTTTGTTTCTTAGACCATTGTTGTTTATGACGATACTGTTTATGGTAATTTTAGTATAGAATCATTAACCTTTGAATGAATCGAATAGTGAGATTGATAAAATAAGAATGGATGTATTAGTATATATTTTATTGTTAACGATTTTTATTTATAATTATAATTTTATTTTTATTCTTGTTTTAGTGTTATTAATGATGATCTCTTGTTTATGATAATAGTATTCGTAACAATCTGTAAGAATTCTAATATAGAATTTTTAATTACGTTTAAAAATTAATATGGGAAATATGTGATTGATAAACAATGCTTTTATCATTAAGAAATTTATAATTCGTTGAAAAATTAATATTAAAAAGAATATAGTTACCTTTAATAAAGGTAAATTTATGGATCATTCTACGATTAGGTCTGCATAGTTAGGGGTTGATGCTGAAGGGATGAATTAAACCAGAAAAGATCAAGTTCACGTACAATGAATAGAATGGGAATCTATTTTTTTGCAATAATTATTCTATTGCACAGAGAAACCTTTAAATGAAACTATGAAGCGAATTCTTCCACCATTCCAGCAACCCCCAAATAAAAACCGTACCGTGATCGCTGTTCCAGAGTCCGCTTAATTGATAACTAACGACGAGCTTCGACTTTGTTTTCCCATGAGCCTTGAAGAATCGAGTGATTGAAAGGGTCGTAGATTTTTAGAGACGCCGGCAGGTGTACACCTTTCTCGAAGTACCAGTATTATTTGGACATATCAATATTTTTCCATTAACACGTATACCTGAGAAACAAATTTTCCAATTAAAAGATATCAACGATCGTTTAAAAATTTCGAAGACCATATCAAGGTTCAGAACGTACGAAGAACGTAGAGTAGAAGTTTCGAGGCGAAACGAAAAATCATATCACTGATACTTCTTCAAGGATTAACGAGCACATATCTTGAAACGATCAAATGATCCAGATGATTTCTACGTATTAATCCGTTAGACTGGTGTCACGTGTCGAAGCATTGTCGTCGCGAGGGGAAAAAAAGGTAGACGAAGACTAAAGTGAACATGGATCTCTATATCTGTGAAAGAACAGTGCCTGTACATTCACTTGTAAAAGTCCCTGAAGAATATGGTAGACACGATCTACAGGAGAAATCTCTTCCCTTCGAAACTCGATACACGGCAACCTGATATACAGATTAATACCGGAAATAGAGCGGCAGAGGCGGAATCTCGACGCGGCACTTCTGCTCTTTGCTTTTTTAGTTAGTCTTTCAAATTCTTAGATAGGAGGAAATGGCCTATTGTAATGCGTTGATGCTGGATGAACTAAGGACACGAGGACGATGACAGGATTAGTAGGAAGATACTAGAAACTATGAATTGTACTAGTGAGTATTTGGTACTCACTGTTCGTTAACTTAATTGTTCCTTGATTCCTCTCTTTCATTTATGCATCCCTTAAGTTTTGGATCTAAACCTTAATAAGATTACTAGGAAGATACTAGGAACTATGAAAAGTACTAGTGAGAATTTGGTACTCACTGTTTGTTAACTTAATTGTTCCTTAATTCCTCTCTTTTATTTATACGTCCTCTAACTTTTGGATCTAGACCTTAACAAGATTACTAGGAAGATACTAGGAACTATGAAATGTGCTAATGAGAATTTGGTACTCACTGTTGGTTAACTTAATTGTTCCTTGATTCACATAATTGTTGATTGATTAACTTAATAAGATTACTGGGGAGATACTAGGAACTACGAAACGTACTGAGAGAATTTCAATTTCAATTTCTGAATATGAAATCTGCAATCTTGAGTAGTCGATCTTAAATATGGAATTCTGAGTCTTCAATCTATAATTTTGAATCTAATTTCGAGTACGATATCTTATATTCTGAATATAAAGTTTCTAATTGTGAACGTTGGATGCAATTCTTAAAGTTTTAGTCTTACATCCCTAATCTTAGTTCTTGTATCTTCAATTTTAAGTTTGAAATACTAAATCTTGACTCCTGAACCTCGAGTCTCCAACCTTAAGTGATAAATGTCAATCTTAGAATCCTGTGTCTTACAGTTCGAGTCTCAAATCCGAACTGTTCAAGGACAAGTCTCGAAGTTTACGTCTTTCGTCTTTAATCTTGAATCTTCAACTCTTAATGTGAAACTTAAGGTATATCATCCTATGAACTTAAATCTTGTATCCCAAATGTTCATTCTCAAATCTAATACACCAAATCTTCATTCTCAAATTTCATACTCCAAATCTCTACAGTTCAATCTAAGACGTGAATCTACATTCGTCTCACTTGCCATCAAGTGACACACGCCCCCTACGTACAATTCCCCATAAAACAATCCTCGTGTCCAACAAGCTACGGGTTCATCCAACGTCTCGTACCAAACACCGTACTTCGAAGTCACTGTAACTTGCTCCTGACGAGTATCTCAGAGTCTGACCTAGCTTGAAGGTGCAACTTACAGCAGGGAACAAATATTCCAACGAGAGTGACGAGCAAGGGAACTTGAAGAAAGAGGTTGTACCGTTGTACGGGAAACGTGTGTGAGTCTGTTTGCCCTCGGCGCCATTGCGGTGACCTTGAGGCCACGAAGAAACGTTTTCGCTTCGTTCTTCGATCAGTTTCTTCCTTCAGGTGACGAGAATTCCATCCAGATCCCCGTTTCTCGATACTTTTTACGAACTAATACTATTTATACAACAATTCGATGGTTTTTAGCTTCTTTCCTTCTGATCGTTTCTAACCGGATCACCTTGGAAAAATGTTTTTCGAATGTTTCCGGAGTTACAGTAGGACTTTTATTAACCGACTCACTAGTTTTTCATGATTTAAATTGTTCTTGGTTATTACGGAAATCAATTATTTGGATTTTTGAGGTTCTAAGACATATGAGCTGACCATTAGCAAAGTCAATTAACACTTTTGGAATTTTTAAAAATTTTATTTGTAAACAATCTTATTGACTATATTTGTCTAAGTTCATTTAAAATTTTAAATATGATTTATAATGTATTTAAAGTTTATATGGTATTTGTTTTGAGATTCCTTTGACAATGCAGACATTGCAATAACAATGAAGATTACTTCCATATACTATTTTATGCATTTTGTATGTTCGATAATATGTAGCTACGCCTCTAATAATATGTCGAAGTGCATTCTATAATATTTATTTGATTTACTATTAAAAGAAAAATTGTCAAAATTAATATATATTATTGGACCACCTTTTTCTACTTTTTCCTTTGTTAAGTTCACCGATTTGGCATGAGAGTGACTTATATATACACTTATCTCGATTGTTAACTGCCCAATTGAATCGGATAATAGAGGTTCTACTGAACGTTTCGACAAGGTTGAGACCGAAGGGATCACGATGGGAATTCGTTCTTCAGCCAAACTTCTGATCGCCAAACTTCCGCCGGAAGTGGAGGATACTCTTAATTGGTTTATCGTTAAGGGCGTGATATGGCTTGACCCTGACCCCTCGACACTTTCGTAGCATTAGATGAGTTTTCAATTAATTCGTTGTATCTGGGTTGTGTATTTAACACTGGAACTAACGAATAAATTAAAATGACTTGTTTCAGGTTCCTTCTTTATAATTATTGAGAAGATAGAGATCTCTTTCGTGAGAAGATATTAAATGAATTAATTTAATAATGTGTGAAGTAAGATACATGATTAATTCCTGTAATTATTATAGAAAAATATAAATTAGTTAACTTGTTTATTCGGTAGTTCCAGTGTTAAATAATTGGAACCAGAAGACTTGAAAAAAATTTAATTGTGCACTTGGGAAATGCTTCGAAATGAATTAAACAACAAATTGTATCGTTTAAAGCTGCGATTTACGTGTAAATCAATGAATTATATTATTCGAGAGATTTACAGAAAGTGTACATGTGAACATTTAAGGGTAAAGTAATTTTGCGAATTCGACAATTGTTTGGAGAAGTACTTTTGAAGTGTGCGTGTTCGAATTTTGTTTAAAATTAATTGGATTTGTAACGAGGGGTGAAGGGGAAGGAAGAAAATGAGAGAGAAAGAGAGGATGTGGGTGAAAGGGAGAAAAAGGGAGAGCGTGCGTGATGGAGAGAGAGTGAGAGAGCGTGAGTGATCGATGTAATTTTTTTTCGTTTTCTTCTCTCGGGAAAATCGCGTGTTGGGAAGATATATGCGCACCAGAAGGACAGAATTTTCCATGTAATATATATACCCTTACGTAACTACGTTGTTTAATATTGATAAGGATCAAAAATAAAAGTGATTATTCAGAAACTAACGTGCGAGTGTTTTATTTACAAAAAAGTATTTCATTTTTCCTTCAAACAATCAACTGTCGACTACTATATAATATGTTAATGACGAAACGCATTCGGATGGGATGAGACCCGACGTCAAAAATGGAACTCTAATTAACACCATTAATAACGACCAGAATTAGAATGATACAAATCTATTACGTACAGTTTCTGGAAATTTCTTAGACAGGAATATGTGGAGGATAAAATAAAATGCACAGGTAATTGTAAAATGTTATTTTGTTTATTTAATCTCATTGGGTTACACTGGAAAATATAATACAAAAGACCATTAAATGATTTAGCTGTAAATGCAATAATAGAGTAAATTACAATAAAGAGACAATCTCCTGAAGGCATCATTATTAAAGCATTAATGAAAATTAACGCTCGTCAAAAGTAATGTAATGAACCTTATTAAAATGTAGAAGTGTTCTTGACAACGAGCTGTCAATTTATAAAACTGACGATCAATTTAAATTTGGTATTTAGATCGGCACCGGAGCAACGAAAGAGTCGCGCCATCTAGCGGTGAAGAGTTTGGAATGTTTCTCCCTATCCCTATAATGTGTAAGACAAGGATAGAGCTACTGTGTGACAAGGACAGAGATAGTATTCTTGATGCCACCTGCTTCGAAAAAGCATCTCATCAGTCCCTGGTACGTACGCGCGAAGCATCAGGACTCAGGAGGTATCCGACAAGGACAGACTTATGCGTTCCTTGGTGTAAGACAAAGACAGATATAGAAGTGCCGCCATCTAACGGCTGCAGCCTTGGACTACAAGCGCTACACAAATGGAAAAAAACAACGGTATCAGCACCGAATTCATTAATAACTCGACTCTCGCGTATGATTCGTTAACATTTACAACTTAAAATCATGGAATAGACCATCTTCCACTTCCCCATAGCCCTTTTGTTAGGATTTTGTTCCAAGTTAATTATTTATTCATTATTCTTCGGAACGGTGTCCCCAAGGTAACCAAGAGTTTTTTGACAGCGGCCTAATAAAATATAAAGTTTCGCACTTAATAGGCATAATTGTTGAACGTTTGAGATTAAAGAAGTTAAAGCGGAACATTAGGAGTATTCTAGTGTCCGATTCAATCACATTTGAGTCGCAATGAATAAGCTGTTAGCGATTTACGGAAGGACTGATTGTAAGACAAGGAAAGATATGTAGGTGCGAGAAGGACAGAGATAGATGATTTGTTGCGCCACCTAATGCAAGAACGCTCAAGCTTCTAACAAACATTGTATCAGATTGTATCCGCTAGGTAGCGCCACAAACCAACTATCTCTGTCCATCTCGTACCTATAGATCTTTCCTTATCTTACAATTTGCCCTTCCGAAACTCGCTAATAGTTTATTATTTATAACTCAAATGTGATTGAATCGGCCACTAGAATATTCCTAAGGTTTTACTTCAACTTCTTCAATTGCAAACGTTCATCAATTATGCCTATTAAGTGAGAAACTTTATATTTTATTAGGCCGCTGTCAAAAAACTCTTGGTTACTTTGGGGATACCGTTCCGAAGAATAATGAATAAATAATTAACTTGGAACAAAATCCTATCAAAAGGGCTATGGAGAAATGGAAGATGGTCTATTCCATGATTTTAAATTGTAAATGTTAACGAATCATATGCGAGAGTCGAGTTATTAATGAATTCGGTGCTGATACTGTTGTTTTTTTCCATTTGTGTAGCGCTTGTAGTCCAAGGCTGCAGTCGCTAGATGGCGGCACTTCTATATCTGTCATTGTCTTACACCAAGGAACGCATAAGTCTGTCCTTGTCGGATACCTCCTTAGTCCTGATGCTTTGCGCGTACGTACCAGGGACTGATGAGATGCTTTTTCGAAGCAGGTGGCATCAAGGATACTATCTCTGTCCTTGTCGCACAGTAGCTCTATCCTTGTCTTACACATTATAGGGATAGGGAGAAACATTCCAAACTCTTCACCGCTAGATGGCGCGAATCTTTCGTTGCTCTGATGCCGGTCTAAATACCATATTTGAATTGATCGTCAGTTTTATAAATTGACAGCTCGTTGTCAAGAACACTTGTACATTTTAATAAGGTTCATTACATTACTTTTGACGAGCGATAATTTTCATTAATGCTTTAATAATAGTGCCTTCAGAAGACTGTTCCTTTATTGTAACTTACTCTATTATTATATTTACAGCTAAATTATTTAATGCTCTTTTGTATTATATATTCCGATGTAACCAAATAAGATTCAATAAACAAAATAACATTCTACAATTACTTGTACATTTTGTTTCATCCTGAACCTTTTCCTGTCCTCAATCTCCCACTATTTTAAAGTTCAGAATTTTTGAGAAATTCATCTCTGAAGCATAAATTGAAGAAAGATTTCCAAAAACGCACATAACAGACTATGGGGGCACTCTAATTTTGAAAAGTGTTAAAGGAGTTAATCCTTCTGCTACAATGGACAAGACATCTCGGTTCCACAATGTCGAAGAAACGATTTCTAGACGAAATATCTCGCGCATCTGTTATTGATAGGAAGAGTTTTATTTGAAAATCTGGAAAAACCACAGCTGTTGTCGCCTACGAATTTTGAAAATTATATTTCATGAAATGTTTGATCCCTAATCTATAAAGTGCAATATATTTCAAAACGTGAAAAATAATGTTATTTTATAAAATGGGAAATAGTGGACATATTGAAAATTACATAAGTTAAACAACTCTCTCCATCATCCAAAAATCGTAAATATTATCTAAATGCTTACCTGTCGATGACTGCATATTTTACATTGAAATTACAAAATTTTCGCAGCCAGTTAGCCTAACATAATCCTTCATAGGAAATATTTTACTCGGGATAATGTTAGTTGCCCAGGTCTCACCACGTGGAGGTTGCTGCGAGTGGAGACCCTGGGAGTTGGGTGGAAAATCCAATTCCACCGACCTCCCGTTCTACATCTATATCTTATGTTTAACGCACGCATATTTCTAACTTAGCTTAGCTTTAACGGATAACTTAAATTACACGATCATCGCAGTAATGGGAGTGAATCAAGGAAGAAGTCCTTGATTCGATCATGAGACGAATCAGAGAAGAAGTCTCTGATTGAAAACAGGCAAAATCACGGTGACGCGAAGCAAACCGCGATCAGACCAGTCAGACCACCGTGCCGAGATACGATGCTCCCTCCCCTACGGAACAGAGGATGATCTCCACCGGCGCCAGCGTTCCCCCGTTAACTTCCCAACGCCCCATCCTCGGAGAGGATTAGAGACAGGCAACATGGTACCGGTCCTGATCCCACCATCATGATCTAATAAGTCGGTCACACCGAGTTACGAGGACGGCAGAATGACTGATGTGACACGCGGCCCGATCCACTTGCATGCATGGCAACGCGAATCGGAATAAAGGGAGACAAGCGAGTGAAGCTAAAGAATAATTGCTCGCCACGATTTTACATGGATCGTACAATGTTGCAGCCGATCGGCCCAGCATTATCCTCGATAGGAATTACTCTATCGGCGATAACGCTGGTTTCCAGGCCCACCACGAGGAGGTTGCTGCGAGGGACCCATTTCCGTTCGCGAATTAACTTAACCCCTTGCTCTTTCATTTGTTTCTCAACCGCGATCGATACGATTATTTTGGCAAACGTTTATTGAAAGAGGGAAAAATTCTGGGTATATTCTGTGTCATTTACTGTCAAGTGTTATAATTGATGAAAAAAATATTTAATTGGTACTGAAAAGAATCGAGTAATATTTATGCTTAACCTTTTGCATTCCGAATTTCTTTTGCATTTTTCCCTCGATAACTCTGTATTATGATATTTGATTTGAAATGCATTTTATGACGAGTTACACGGTGCGCCGCAACGTTCTGCTATCGCAGTTGGCTCCCCATCGAAATACTTGGTCAGAAGAGAACTATGTATTATTTAACTACCTCCAAAAGTCCTTTTTCATAAATTAAAGTATAAAGTATTTGTCCCCAAGGATTCTTCGTTCATAAATCAAAGTATAATTACAGATTTTAAATCCATATAAGTCTGTGTCCGCGTTAGTAAATGGGAAATTTGTTGGGATCGAATTTCAGAACTATGCACAAAAAATTGTATTGTATAAGAAGTTTTTATGAATTTTTAATTTGTGTAACCAATGAGGCTGAAGCTGGAATAACGTACACTATTTAAAAGTATAAATTTCTGAAATTCTAAAATTTTGTGAAGTTACAAAAAGAATATTTTGTAGTTGCCAAATGTTCAAAAATGTATATATGTTCATTTATTTATTAAATACATACATTCAATGTAATGCAGAGAACAATGAAAATGTACAACTTAAACTACTTAATCAATACAGTAAGTTTTAGTTTATTTCATTGTAATTATGTCATTTTATTTACTTTTCATAATCTTAAAAAATTACAAATACAAAAGTTTGAGATAATATTTAAAGTACGATTATAACAGGTTTATAATTCATTAAAAATAACTTCAACAATGGTTGATTATGATTCTCTTGAATGTAAATATTGTACAATATATGTGATATAGACAATTCACAATAATACAATTTTTGTTATAAGTCTTCTACAAATAAAAATATTTCAATCTATTTATGAAATTATTTCATTAGATTAATTCATTATTTACATATCTTTCTCTTATAATAATGATTTTAATATATTAGAGACTAGTTGCTGTGATGTGTTTATTCATATTCTTCAATTACCTAAATAATCTTAACTGTCCAACAATAAAATTATAGTATAAATAAAATTAAAGTGTTATTTATTTCAATGCTGCTTTCAGCGAAAAATTTTTTGTTTCTTCTACTAAAGTCAATGCAGATTGTCCTGAAAAATTTTTTATACTTGTAATAGCTCCATGCGCCAATAATTTTCGTGCAACTGGAACATGATTATTCTCAAGAGCATGAAAGATTGCAGTTCTTCCTGAACGATTGTCTTTCAAATTCACATCAACATCAGTCTTTAATAATGCATTAATTCCACTTAAGTTGCCGTTCAATGCACAATAATGTATAGGAGCCATGCCTATGTATATAAATTAAATAATTTATAATTTAATTAATGTAAATAGTGATTCAGGATTTATGATTTCATATCAAATACTCACCATTAGAATCTACTTTATTTAGTAACTCATGATCTGTAACATATTGTAACAGAATAGGCAATAAAGAAGAGGATGATTTACAAGCTATAATTATTGCTGATTCATGTGCAGTTTCTGGTAAAACTGGTTTAGCTCCTTCATCTAGTAATAGTTGTACTATATCGTTAGATGCTTCCGACTGAACTGCTAATTCTAAGGAGGTCTGCAAAACAGAATGACATTTTCATAATTCAATTATTTTTACGTATGTTAAGTAAATATAACAAGTTTACCATTTCATTTTCTGTTAATACATCAATACTTATTTTACAGGCTTTTAATACCAATAGGAGTCTTTTAACTTCTTGTAGATCATTGTCTAACACTGCTCTATGAATATTAAGCATTCCATTATTGTCCCACTGATGTACTGATGTGTAGTCAACTGTTAGCTGTGTATGAACTTTTCTAATTAGTGAGTATGGTATATCTAAAGTTCGTTTCACATTATTTACTATATTATCATTTTCGATTTGACACTGAGTGAAATACATATCTAAAGTATGTAGATCATTTGTTTGCAACTGTGAATTCGTATTTAACGAAAAATATTCATTATCAAAATTATTATGCTCCATAATACTAGGCTGCGTTGGTATGTTTAAGTCAGTCATAGGAGTTGTTGTGGAGTGCTCGATTTGTTTTATTCTTTCCAATGTAGGTATGTCTTCTTTCACTAACACAAAATTTTCTAAATCAAGGAGTCCAAACACATCAGTCTGTATCTGAGAATCGTGTACTGTCCTCAAGTTTTCAGGAGGAATAATTGGAACATGTTTTGCTATACCTATACCACAATCCTCGAGTGCTTTTAAAGCTTTAGCACGAAGTTCTTTATCAGTTACACTGATCAATGCTTCTTTAATTATATCTAAACGTTGTGACAGTTTTTGTTGCTTCACCTCATTTATAGTTTCCTCATTATCAATATTTGTACTATTGTTAGTATTTTCAAAGCATGATTTTTTATTCTTAGGTTCCATGATATTACAGGAGCTATCTTTTAAACAAGAAATAGTGTTTGTATTGTGAATTTCCTTATTATAAAATACATCTTCAGAAATTGAACTAATTTGTGACTTGTTTTGAACAGTAGCATCTTGTACAATTTGCATCTCAAAGCTTTTTGCTTCAGTCTGAGCTTTTCCATTAGACTCTGTACTGTTGTCAAGTCTTAACATGTTTAGTCTTTCGATATTTTCACTATTCTCCTTCGAAGACTTATTCTCTATAACAGAAGCAAAATTTGCTTTACTGCTGTCTGTTTTGTTAATGATATTATCTATTTCCTTAATTTTAATTGCAACTTTCTTTGCCATAGTACCTTTCACTATAGGTTGCTTCAATACATCAACCTTTGTTGTAGATGTTTCTAAAGTACTGACTTTCAATATTGATGGTTCTGATACGTTATTTTTCATTATAGTCTTTTTTAACGTGTTAACTTTCGCTTTGGATGCCTCTATTGGACTTTTTTGCAACATAGATCCTTTTATATTACCTATATTATCCTTTGTTTTTGTAATTAAACTATCATTTGATGTACTCAATGGTACCACATTTTTATTTTTTGGACTTCCATTACTTGTTACACGAGTATCATACAATTTATTACAATGAATTATATTCGATAGAAACATATTTTTACTAGTTACATTATTGTCTAGGTCGTCATTTTGCAAAAATCTAGAAATTGTACATGGACTTTTGAGTAATTTGCTTTCAGAATTCTCCAAATTATATTTGTCACTATTAACATTGTCGGGTACATTCTTGATGCAAACAGATGTCTCTTGCATTATTGATGATTTATCTAATTTCTTTGAACATTTAAAGGAAAGGGTAACAGGCTTATTTATTTTATTCCTCAAATCCAATTTGTTATAATCAATGGTTTTGCCTATTAAATTTGGAGACAAAAATTTCAGCTTAATTTCCCCAAGGTTCTTTCCATCCTTTGATTTTAACTGCATCTTCTTTACATCATTTGTCACAAACATGCCTTTACTCGATGGATTATTTAAATCTTTTGGCTGTGTTAAATTACATAATCGTTTTGGATATGTTACCCTACTGGGAAATTGTTGAGGCAACTTAAATTCTCGTTTACATTCTATTAAGGGTATGTTGATATCTTTTCTTGTTATTCTCCGAAATCTTTTAGGTGGAGGTGGAGACTCTGATTCCATTTAATAACTCTTCTGTGAAATTACAATCTTCAAATTATAACAAAATTCCCTGTGTTATGGAATGGAAGGAAATCACAGAACTTACAGTATTCGTTAGGCCATCACATACGTAACCTGCACGCAGGAAAATATTGCAATGTGAATTTGTACATTACAAAGTTTTAATTACATTTAAATTAACCTGTACACATAAAATAATCAAAAGCTTTAAAGTACCACACTTATGACTCGTTTAGAGAAAATATAACCCACAAAATTTTGAAAAGAGAATAGGAATCACCGAAGTAATTTGCGAAACGGGACATCCCTATCTAGGAAAATACACTGCTGCCGACCATCACAGAACAAAAAGTTTTAGTCTATATTGTGCAACCATAGTAGCCAATTCTGAAATGTGAATTACTTTTTGCAAATATTATTTTGGTAATATTTAAAAATTTATTTCTAATACGATCTGAGTAATATTAAACAAACGTTACATCGAAACGAAATATAAAAACTTTAGCATAACAGTTAGGGCTTAATTGAAAAATTAACCAAACATTAATTGTTTTTCCCAGTTTTACAACTTATAACAATTTTAATTTATAGTTTATCACAAACTTACGCGATTCAAGCTACAAACGATTACATACGATTGTAAACGGACCATTGATGATGTTGGTAATCCTGATAAATAGGTTACTTCGTTTATCGACGGTACTTAAGAAATATACATTTTCGTATACATCTAACGTTACTCATGGAATCAAAGATAAGATAGCCCTACTTCCGAATATCTCACTGAATTTTAATTTCTTCAAATTTCAAGGGGATACTGCATTTACAAATACATCACATACAAAACGTAACAATTTCTCCATTCCTCTAGAGAATAATCCCAAACCACATTTTCTTCTTGCATCAAACTTACAAAAGTAACATACCAAATATATTCACACACTACAGTATGAATCCTAGCCTATAAACATCCATTCAAATTTCCTCCTGTCACGATTTTCCAATCGTGTACCCTAACACGAATATTATTCTATTGCATTAGTCAAATATCAATTTATCACGTTTTATCCCCAAAGCTGAGAACGCAAGAATGTCACCGTCAATCTCACCGTTTTGAAAGCACCGCCCTGCCGTCCGATGTGCATGTGTCACGGCAAGGAGGGCGGGCGGGAGATCGTTGAAAGGGGGAGAAAGAAATACGAGACGGTACTCGAATTCCATCTGTCGCAGTGGACTCGTAAATACCGAGTACCTAGTATCACGAGTTTAGTTACGGCCGACCGTTAACACGTATGGAGTGAGAAAACGAGGAGTGCACTCGCTATAGTTTCGCGGAGGTTCGCTGGTGCAGTCATGAACGATCGTCGGAACAATCGGGAAGTGGTCACGGTGTTGTTTTTATGTCTGATTTGGTACGTGATTTCGAGCAGCAACAATGTGGTGGGTAAAATGTTGCTGTCGGAGTTTCCCTATCCGTTGACAGTGACCATGGTCCAGCTAACCTCGATCACCGCCTATTCCGGTCCGTTCTTCAAAATGTGGGGTGTGCGGATGTACTCGACGGAAATCCCCTGGGGATATTATCTGCGGCTGATCGTGCCTCTCGCGCTGGGAAAATTCTTGGCGAACATATTCAGCCACGTCAGCATCTGGAAAGTCCCTGTGTCGTATGCCCATACTGGTACGAAACAACGCTATTTCGGCAGTCACGTGTACACCGTACCCCACGCTCATCTTTCAATTACAAAGCGCGCTGACCTTTATTAGATACGTCCAGGCTTAGTTCTGATAACGATCACCTGATAACGCGTGTACTTTCGTTTCTCGGTATTGCGCGTGGTAGAAGAGATGTTTTGGTTGACACAATCTTTGGCACACACACATGACACTTTTGCGCATTTGGATCACGTTTTGTTTGATACTTGATAGTCATTGTGAAAGGAATTTGAAGGGAAAATGATTTATTTCGATGATATTTGTAGTCTTGATGATAGGAAGGGATAACAGTATTTGCTAATGAAACAGTGACGATTGTTGGAAATGAAAGATGTTTTGGAATAGAATTATTTATTTTTAGTTTTATTAATCTTGTATGTTAACTGAAGTTTGGCTCTGTCCCAGTGAAGGCTACAATGCCCTTCTTCACGGTGTTCCTGTCCAGAGTAATCTTGAAAGAGAAGCAAACATGGAAGGTGTACTTTAGTCTGGTTCCAATTGTGGTTGGTGTTGGAGTTGCTACTTTAACGGAGCTTAGTTTCAATATGATAGGTCTTTTGAGTGCCTTAGCGTCTACCATGGCATTCGCTTTGCAAAATATTTATTCCAAGAAGGTACTTATTAATAACTTTGTGTGTATATAAATATGCATTATTGATTGTGTTTTGGTATTTTCAGGTGCTACATGATACGGGAATACACCATTTGAGGCTCCTGTTAATTTTGAGTCGTTTAGCGTTATTGCTCTTCTCTCCCATATGGATACTGTTCGATCTGAGGCGTTTAATATACGATCCTGTAACTCATGGATCGACAGAATTAGATTACTATATATTGGGCCTGTTATTCTTAGACGGTGTATTGAATTGGTTTCAAAATATTATTGCATTCTCAGTATTATCCATTGTCACTCCTCTAACTTATGCAGTGGCCAGTGCGAGCAAGCGTATATTTGTCATTGCAGTAACTTTATTTGTACTTGGTAATCCAGTAACATGGATAAATATATTCGGTATGACACTGGCCATTTTTGGAGTATTATGTTACAACAAAGCGAAGTATGATCAACGGAAGGAGAAAGAGAGTCAAACAGTTCTTCCAAAATATTACGATAAAAATCGTAATGGTGTTAGTAGTTCCTTCACGGCGAATGGATGGGCTGACAAGAAACAACAATCGTTTTCTGTCTAGTCTAAATTGTTAGACTTGTTTCTTATCGACAAGCTCTCACAAGTTTTCTCTAACGGATCATTATGTACCAGTCATGGCGATGTAATCAGTTATTTATTTTAACAGTGTAGGAAAGGCAAGGAGTAATGGGATTGTATAGAGAACATTGTAATGTTGGGATGTACAAATTTAAACTCGTCAGATGACATAGTATTTATGTATATATACATATTACCGCATATGTACATGTGACATGTATATATGTATATACGATCACGCGTATGTATATATACGTACATGCATAGATATATTTTATTAATATTAATTATTGTGCACAAAGGTGTAATTGGTTATCTGTTTCCGCTTTGTATTTTTTTATGTATTACACCAATATTGTTCTTGCGCTTTCCACAAGAATAGACCTGCTGGCAAGGTGGGATATATCGTTAAATTCGCAGTTGTTAGCGTACACGGTTGATTGCTGGGTCGATCAGCCTTAAAAGCCGGTCAGTTGCCCGATAACATTCCTATTAGCCCGATAACAAAGGTGAAACGAATCGGTCCGGTTTCATAGATCGAGTTCATTTCAATACGCGTTACGTGTCCATTATCGAACAATGGTATTCGTGTAGTATCGATTACGTATTACATTTTACTTTCATGATCAGAGTGGCCGGCCACAATAAACGCGAACACGAGTTCGAGATAATGCGATGCCAATCGTTCGCGTGTCGTGACATCGAGTTTCGCAAGCTCATAGGTTGTTAACAATGGAAACACGATACGGTTAAACTCCCCGTGACAGGGAGCTTCTCTTTTGCAATACTCTCAGAATACTTCTGGTCATTATTATTAACCGCACGAACGGGGTATCAGTTTTAGCGATAATGATAAAAGCAAAAAAGAAAAAAAAAGGAGAAAGCAAAATTACACTTTTCCTTCTGCAACGCCTGTTAGATTATAATATACCTCTGAGAGTTAATAGAATGTTTTTATTCGAGGCTTAGATGCGCGCGACATCGTCGCCCCGTATGCGTGTGTTCGGTTGCGGTGTGCGTGGGAATTGTGTGCAGGAGAAGATGTTCTAGCTAAAAGCAATCTATACATTTATTTTTATAAATAAAATACAGGTGTGTAAAAAAATATACCAGATACCATCCACCGAATCGTTTACAGTACAACTCAATCACGACGTTGCTCTTTAACCCCTTGTCCTACAGTGTTTTTATGATGTTAGGAGGAGACACTGGTCTGGCGATGGTCAGGTCTAAACGCGAGCCAGCTGCAGCGATCAGCGGTACTGCCAGACAACAGTCGCAGTCTTCGGTGCTGGCCTCGTTTACCCGCAAGATCCTGTCGTAAGGTCGCAGGACGCCGTCGCAGGGTCCACCAGGTCGTAGACGGTTTATGTAGACTCCCCGTTCGTACAACCCGTCCGACACTGAAAACCCGAAGTCCTCGTACACTGGATCCTTGTGCAAAGACACGTGAACTATCTGCTGCGGTCTGTCTGAACTGCTACGTTCCTGTGGCCTAACAGAAATCAACGCAAATTATACATTAACATTGTAAACCAATAGTATCAAACTGATTACTCAAGACTGTTCGTTTTCTTTTACCCAGGGAAAGGCGGCATAGGAAGATCCAGTTGTCCACTGTCCACGGAAGCAGTGTCCCATAACCTTAGAATCTCTGGACCCGCTCCGCTATTCTCTCCCAGCTCTCCCCAAGAATCTACCGCACTGTCCACGCTTGGAAGACTTCCTCTTGTAGGCCGTAGTAGTCCACTAGAGTATTGTTGAGTCGTGTCGCTTCCTATACTGGAGTCTCTGCAAAGACTCTCTATGAAGTCTCCAGTACTATCTCACTGCGTTCTGTACTTTGTAATGTTAGACGCATTCGCGACCGCTGACGAGAATTCACGTCTTTTTAAATATTCTATTCTTTTATTCTTTCCCTTTTGCGACTTATTTAACCTTTTCGTTGCGACCTTACTCGCGAATGTGCTATCACGGTAGGAGTAAGTCCCTACGTGGAGACACTAGTTTTATCACGACCTAATTGACTTTACGTACGTTACTTTAATAGTTAGTGGTATATTGTAATTTATTAATTCCTTATTCTAGTTGTATTACATATTATAAAATATAATACAATAGTATATAATACATAAAACAAGGCGTCAGGCATCGGGTGACTACAGTCACCACTAGCATCGAAAAGGTTAACGAAAAGTTCTCCATTTTAAACACCAGATCGTTACAAGACTAATGTTTCTAAACAAATTTTCTAATTTTTACCTCTCTTTTAACACGTTGAGTGCTATGGGGATCAACCGTGACTCCCAACCAAATCGAATTACTATAGTTCACTCAATTAAACGACGATTATTTGAAAATATTCGTATATTATAAATAATGTTATCAAAATGCAATTCAATCGAATGATTTAATATCATATTTTTTCCATTTTATGTATTCTGCTCTTTAAAATCGTACGGCATTCAACGTGTTAACGTCAGAAATTTGCAGTAATTAGATCTTCGTTTCTACCGGCAACGAGTATTAGAAAAGCGAAAAATTTATCGGTCGGAAGTGTGTCAACATTTTAGTATCATAGGACAGTGAAGTAGTATTTTGCGCGGTGTGAAGCTTTCACTGCGCCGTGTCATGTTACTCAAAGGTCAAAGCATCGCGAGTGACGTTAATGATAGCTATCCGTTACCTGTTCTCCGAAACGGGGTCCGGTTTCCTGACAGTTAGAGCGACGACCGAACTTCCCGGGCGATGTAACAATTGCGCGGCCTGCCTAAGGTCGCCTGGGTCCAGTTTTTGTCCGTCTATCGCCAATAGCCTATCACCGGCTGCCAAGCTTCCCGTTCTGTATGCCAGTGATCCCTTGCGGACCTCCGTGATGATTAGGTCCTCGTTAACCGTTAGGCCAACGTCCGGCTGACCACCGATCGGCCTCGCTACTCGCACGGTGAATACCCCTGAACTGGGTACAACCGGTCCACCGACCTTGTACTCGATCACCAGTTCAATCTACCGTGAAATCGAAGTAATTAGTTAGCTCTTAAGCTACTGATCACGAGTGGTTAAGTCGCGGTGATGGTTTACCCACTGAAAACACGTTAACAGGCTTCTCAGTGTCTATCGCTATTAAACTCGTATAATATTTTACTGTCGACAATTTGGAAGAAACGCAACGAAATTTTCCATTCTACTTCAAGTCAGACGACTCAAAATGACCCATTTCTGATTTCTTCTTTTTGTAATTATCAAAAAGGTAACAGATGTTTCTTGGAGAAAATATTAGAGAAATTGATATAGCAATACGCAAACTGAATTTTACATGAATTAAAGTCTTAATAGATGCACCCTTAAGTTTCTATAGAGGAATTTCAAAAGGTCAATTTAACTGCTCGGCAGTTTTAGAGTTCATTCAATTAAATGATGATTATTTGAAAAAATTTCTATATTATAAGTAATGGCACCTAATGTGGTGCCATTCAACTAAATCAACGTGCAATAATAATATTGCAATTCAATCAAATGATTTAGTATTATATTTCTTCCATTTTGTGTATTTCGCTCTGTGAAATCGCGCAGCATTCAACTTGTTAACCAACTTCCAGTAGGTAAACTGTTAACCGAAAGAAGACATGACGCTTACAACTTGCGAGCTCTCCAGTATACCATTGACCTCCGGCGGCTGCAGGTCCCTGAGGAACCTGCGATTGATCGCCAACACTTTGTCACCGGGCAGTAAGACGCCGCTTCTCTCGGCTGGGCCACCAGCCTCCAACAAACTGACCACGTATCCTAGACGGTCCTCCGCGGGTTTCAAGGCCAGACCGAAGCCCTTGTGATCAGGTCTCAAGACAACAGTCAGACTTTCCTTAGTTTGTAAAGTCTGATTCGAGGATTGCTGAGCCTGCGGTTGCGCCCGTCTCTTCACCGTCCTCTGAGAGGCGCTCGGCGGCCTGGGCAGAATCTGTAGCCTAGCGATCCTCGAGTTGTCGAAATTATTCCTGAGCAGCTTAGCTGCCGTGACAGCGTCCTGCACAGGCGTCTCGTCAACGGCCAACAGCTTGTCCCCCGGATGCAAAGCTCCGCAGCGGTCCGCGGTGCTCGCTGGCCGCAGACTCTCGATGTAGACTCCGTTCGCAGTCTCCCTGACGGTTAGCCCTAGCTCCCCTGTAACAGGAATAAACCATCGATCAATCGTTGACTCCGAAATGGCCCGTCTGTCTGCATTGAATGGACTTTCCCGGTTCTAAGAGCTCTCGCGGGCATGAAAGGTCTGGTAATTAGGGGTCGGAAATAGATCTCGGTCCCTTTGCGTTCAGTTCGTGGAAGTGCACCGATGTAAACAGTCGAAGTTCTAGCCGCAATCTTTATTTAGTTACCCCTGCGGTCTATAATTACCCGCCGGAAAACACTTTATCGAGTGCAGCGACTTTCGACCCGCGAACTATCTGAGAACCGGCTAAGCTCGTGGAGGACAATGGCAATTAAGTGGTATACCAGAGATGCCGCGTTCCAGTTGCACCAGGAGAGGGCCAGACGTGGCAGCCCTAGCTTCCTCCATGTTGGCGACGTCGTACTCGATGGTCAAGGAAGCGACCGGCGCGTCCGAGCTCCTCCTGAGCGCTCTCTGAGCCTCCGTCAGGGTCAGACCCCGCAGCTCAGTGTCGTCCACGGCTAGCAGCCTGTCTCCGGGTCTGACTCTCCCCTCTTTCGCCGCTGGCCCGTCGGACTTCACCCCAGTGACTACCAGTGCCCTGGAGACTCCGCCCCTTAAGGTCACCCCTAAGCTGCCACCTTCACGTTCGACCCTGACTTGGGCAACCTTTGAGGACACGCTGGACGGGGCCGAGATAGGGCCATCCTGATCATCCAGTAGCAAGAAACTAGGCGGATGGTAGCTCTGCGGAGACATGTCGTCAGCCCTGGTCGAGTCGGAACTGGCAGATGTGGCCACGCTTCCGGGCCTAGTACGGCTCTTGTGCGATCGCATGGTGGTCAGTCTCAGGGAACTAAACATCCTCGGCCTTTGCTACCAGGTGTGTATCACGGCAGGGTAACCGTTCGCATCGCTGATGGATACAGAGAGTAACTGGTTACAACTGTTCTAGGGTTCAAATATTATCATCATCCTCACCGGAGACACCGAGATCGAGCCGGCTGCCAGACTCACCGGAACACTGTTACACTTGGACGACGACTGGCTCATCTGGCATATTTATTTTCGGAAAGGTGTAATCTCCAGGGAACCGCGATTTATTTCAAGAGATTGTTCCTCGGCCCGGCCGAGTTTTATTCCGATGTCATCGATTCCATGGAACGTAACACTTGGTCTTGTAGCACTGATCGAAACTATTTCTCGCAGGGGCAGAAGGCGAAGAGGATGACGAAGAACCGGCTGATTCGAGGAACCGGGGAACCGTGACAATCGACCGGTCCCTCTTTTTGCTCGCGGGGTAAACAGTGTCTTTGTTCGGAGGGAACCGCGGAGAGAGCAGCTCCTGCCGGACGAAACCCGTTGGAACTGAACGCGGAGAACTGTGACGAGTGGCGATCGCTTCTCAAAAATAACTCGGCGGCGTAGGGCCGCATCCTCGCGCGCACGCGGATATCTATTTATACCGGCGGCACCCTCGCCGACCGGTGCGTCGCGGTGCGGCCCTGCGCGGCGCCCCGCAGTCGCTGCACCGTCAAATAAGTCTGCGCCTCTCGTTGAAACTTTTAGACGATTTTCTGCTGTGCTCTGCGTCACGTCGCGTCGCGTCGCCTCGCCTCGCCTCGCCTCGGTCGAGCGTTCCAGCGACGCGCACCGCGCTTAATTTAACGAGCCGACAAAGATCGGCTCGGGCGGACCACTTTTATTTTTAGGCCAAGAGATCGGCTGAGCGAAACGCGCGCGAACGTTGGACTCCTCATTTTCGTTGTTATTGACAAGCGGGTCTAGGGTAGTTCTGCAACCTCTGCACGCTTATTAGAGTTTTGCTTTAGCTGATATTTGTCAGTTACCGTCTCCGAATCTCGCGGATTCTCATTGGATTACTGTAAAGCTGATTTAACGCGTTGACGCCACCGTTATGACACTTGTTTGCGCATTTGGCAATGATGTCCATAAAATTGATATCATTGAAGTTATTGATAAGTTCATTAATTGTATACTACATGGACAATTTTGTTTATCTACTAAACCAATTCACTGAACTACGTATTTGTTGGTACACGTCGTCTGATATGACAGTAGAGTGTGAGCCATCGGTGGTACACGCGGTCAACGTGTTAAAGATAGTTCCTATACGGCAGTTGGTTCGTTAGGGGATCGGTTAATGAGTAATTAAGTAGTAAGGTTTGAGTCTCCCAAAGTTTCATGATATATGTTGCACTCAAACAAAAAGTGAAGAAGTCTCAGACCTATCACTTGTAGCGATGGGTTTCAGTCTTCCAAAGTTTCATTATACATGTGACATTCAAACAAAAAGTGAAAAAGGCTCAAACCCATCGCTTGCAGCGATGCAGCCTGCTTAGCGTGTATGGGGGTCTTAATGGTGAGGTAATATACTGAGAAGCAAGAAGATTCAGCGGATTCAGGGTCCATTGACCGATCGTCTTAACGCGTCGGTTTTTGCGACGCCTCGCCGTCCCTCTAAATCTCTCCTCGTTTCAATCCCCGAGCCGTTCAGCCGGCCACTCGACTCGCCTCGCCCTCCCCGTCGATTTCGCCGACTTATCCGATCTCCGGTTCGCAGAAGCCCACCTTTTATCGTTGTTCATCCTTTGACCTTTCGCCTCATTGCTCCTCTACATTCCGTATCAACCGAACAGCGGCTCGTGCGGACCGTTTAGCGGCCTTTGGCGGTTAACAGCGAAACGAGAGATCGGAGATAGGTAAACAATTTGTGTTTAAAGGCGGAGCCTCGGCAGCTCGAACGCTTATCCGGTAATTAATCTCTCGCCGCGACCCGGCCGTGTCGTAATGGATCAATTAGATCAATCACCCGGTTAATTACCTCATTAACTGCCACTTTAGCTGTTGCGGATCGGCGTTTTCTTGCGAATACTCGGACCCCGCGATGAAAAAATATCTGCACAGTGCGTAATTCACTTCTACTAGTTCAGGGACTCGCATTGAACGCTGGATGAAAGCGTGCCGAAAGAATCTGTGAAATCTGCGATCGCGTCTGGGAACTGTGAATAGAATCGTTATGCAACGGAGAGCGAAGAATATAAGCTAAGTGAATCAAGGTTCGAGGGAAGACGTAGGTGGGAGCTAGAACATTAAGAATATCGTTTGATCGAGGCGTTGGAAGCATGTGAAGAGAGATAAAGAGTTTAAAATATTTATTTTGTGAGGGAAGTCTGGTCTAGATCCTCGAGTTGTCGACTCGAGCACATGTAACTCTTGAGATCGATTCAAGTTACGAGGATTTCAGCGAAATTTCTTTTGTTCCACTGGATAGAATGTTGAAGTAGATTCTTTGAGAATTAATTTGAGTGGTTAAAAGGCGAAATAGCTGCGTGGGAAGCTATCGAAGAGTTATTCTGCTTTTAACTGTCGACTTGAGGACATTTAATTTCTGAAATAAAACGATGTTTTTATAGCTTTCCATTGAGTGAATTTAACTTTTGAGTACTCAAGTTAATTATTAAAGATTGTAATTTAATAGTCTATCCATTCAAACAAAATGTACTTTACTTAAATCCTTGAAACTACAATAAGATTTATTTTGGTAGTCAAAGATAAAATAGCTTTTCGATAACTGTCGGTGCAGTGATTTGAACTTTGGAGTGTTCAAATTAATACTTATATCTTGTAATTTAATATGTTGTCCATTTCAGTAAAACCCTTGAAACTAAGATTTATTTCAGCAGGTATATAAATTCGACTGAATAGTTAAAAATAAAATGACTTTTCCATGACTTCCGGTACAGCGATTTAGACTTTGGAGTGCTCAAATTAACCCTTAAATCCCGTAGTTTAATCTCTTGTCCATTAAAACAAGGGAAATTTCGTTCAGAGTCTTGGAACCGAGATCTATATCACGAACTGTACGAGTTCGATTAGACAATCAAAAATAAAATGACTCTTCGTTGACTTCCGGTGCAGCGATTTAAATTTCTGAGCGCTCAAATTAATCTGTAAATCCTGTAGTCAAATATTCTACCTGTAGAAACAAAGAAAATTTCGTTGAAAGCCTTGGAACTAAGATCTATTTCACGAGGTCACGAGACAATCACAAGTAAAACGACTCTTCGATGACTTCCGGTGCAGCGATTTGAACTCAAAAACTCTAAAATTACTTCTCAAAGGCTACTTCTCAATTTCCCCAACCTTCTCAAACACTTGAAACCACCATCGATCCCAAGAGCACGTAAGTACGACCAAAATAATTCTATGGTGAATTACACTAGTGCTGATCTAGTTACGGGACTCGCAGGTGCCGAACGTCGCCAGTCACCTAATTCCGGCCCTCGTTATCAACGGAAAGCGTCGTCCAGTCGTCGCTGGAGCAGTCGCGCGGCCGTCTTTCGACGGGGTCGCCACTCTCATCCGTCCGCTGGCAAACATGGTGGTTCGCCAATTCCTCGCCGGGTAGCTAAAGTTAGCGTGCAGTCAGCGCGCAGCCAAGTGTGCGAACCAATACGTACGGACGGCATACTTAGCGGCGAGGGGCAGAAAAAGAAGCGGGGAACGAGGGGGGCAAGAGCAGAAAACGTGGGAGTCGAATGGAAAGTTTAGGCTGAATGAAGGAAAATCGAGCAAAACGCAGCCCGCGGAGCAAAAGGAGCAACTGGTAGACAGGAAGAAGGGGTCCGCGGGTGGAAGACGCTCGAGACAGTATCTATCGGGACGGAAATAATAATAATCCTCTTCGAGTATTAATAACTTGACCGCGGCGCAGCGTAGAGTAACGCCGCCGGTAATTACGCGTCTTTGAAATTTACACGCCGCGCCTCGGGCGTCTTCCGGTCCCCCGGACCCTCCGCTTTGATCTCTGACCGTAGACTGCGGATGTCCACAATATAAATTACTAGAGAAAGAAGAATATTTTTCACGGTTCTAATATAGAATAAATGAAATAATATACACAGTTTTATGATCATTTTTAATACAGTAGCACCCTGTATAACGCGATTCAAAGATTCATAGAGAGGTTAGATGTTTACGTATCTCGCGTTAAATTCCTGTTTTGGTACCGGTCCAACTTCTGTCTCTGCTTGTATTGGGTCGTCCCATAAGTTCGTGGCGTTTATTTGTCTATCATATACAATCATATTTGAACCGTTTATTTTGACAGTGCTTGAGTCCATTAAAAAACCGTTTAAATAAAAGGTAATCTGAAATTGTGATAACCAACATGATCCTCTTTCAAAGTAGACTTAAGCCACTTTCAAGATAATCAGCTCGTCTTATTAAATGTAAAATATAATTTCACTGTCGCTGTTCGAGCAGCTTCTAGCGACTGAACCGAAGCCTAAAGTCTTAGTCAGCCAAGTCTCCTTATCGCTCTGTGGTTAACCGTAACGCGAGAAGCATGCACACCGAACTTACAAGACGACCTAATATCATTTACAAAGAATCTCATTCTTAATACTACTTTTTCAACGTTCTAATCGCGTTACAGGGGATCCTACCGTACTCCACATCTCGAAGATTACATCCGCTAACAACAAATGCACAAAGGTCCTACTGTACTTCACATCTCGAAGGTAATATCCGCCAGCAATAAACGCATGAAGATCCGCAGTCCGCAGGTCAGCGGCGGAAATAATTCTGAACGCGTCCAGGATTGTCCATACGTTTTATTTGAAACAGAATAATTGTTAGCCGGCCATGGGCACACTGCTCCACGGCCGGGCGAGGGTTTATAAAAGACGGGACACCTGGGGAGCCAGCGTCCGGCAATGGTTCATAGAAAAGGAGGTGCCATGGCACTCTGCCGGCCTGGAGAACACGTAGGCGCTGCGCTCCCCTTTGCGCGTCCGCCGGAAGACTATGGTCTAACCGCTCTGTCGCAACGCGGCCTCTACGTTATACAAAATCTAGCGATAATCGGTTCTCTGCCTGACACCTCGCGAGTGCGAGCGGCTTTAGGAACGTCGCCATCGGTGTTTCTCGGTTAGCAACGCTACAGCGGTAGCGTACGCTGTCAGTGATGCCCGGGGTCAGCTTGGCTCCTCCCGGGACGCTTTTGCTTGTAGACTCGTGCCGCGTCCTCTGGGCTGAAAACAATCGGCTCGTTCTTTCGTTCTGCGCGGGAAAGGGACTGGACTCTTTCCTCGTTCACGGAACAAGCCGTGATCAGCTCACTCGAGGGAGATCGGCGCCAGTGGACGAAACCGAACCACGTCGAACCCCATCGACGCGCGGAACTGTTACTGTTCGTTCAGAGCGGCCCGAACGCGGTCAGTCCGTCGCGTTCGGATTGGTATACGAGAATCCACGGAACACACCCTGGTCTATCGAGGTTAGGATCTGGTCAGGTACTGGGGTCAGCCGTGGCTTCTCCGCGGTGAACGCTGTGTCGAAGTACTTGGTGTCCAGCGTGTGCTCCAGCGCTGGCTTGAACGGCGGATCCAGCTGCCTCCTCTCCAGTCGGTCCCATGGTATCGTCTGGAAATTCGTTCGGGTTTTAGAATTAGTGGACATGATTAGAGTTATTGATTGAAATGCATGGAAATCCGTAGCTTCATATTAAACAATTTAAAAAAAATAAAATTCACAGTTTTACCAGGTAATTAGTTGCGGTAACATTTTTCTAATAACATTAATTAAGGACATATTATTTATCATTCATATATTACTATATTATGTGTTTCTTGTGTTATTAATACAGAGTGTCGCAAAAGACTGCTACCACGTTAAAAAATATAAATAAAACAATTTAAAAAAATAAAATTCACAGTTTTACCAGCTAATAAATTGCGGTAACATTTTTCTAATAACATTATTTAAGGACATATTATTTATCACTCATATATTACTATATTATGTGTTTCTTGTGTTATTAATACAGAGTGTCGCAAAAGACTGCTACCACGTTAAAAAATATAAACAAAACAATTTAAAAAAATAGAATTCACAGTTTTACCAGCTAATAAATTATGGTAACATTTTTCTGCGATACTCTGTATACTGTACTACTTATCACTCGTATAATACTATCATATTCAGTGACGTATATATTAATTCGAATTTTCAGATACTACCTGGAAGAAAGCGTGATAAGAGATCTCGTGACCGGGCAGTCTCTTGCCAGCGTCCTTCTCCAGAAGGCACAGCAACATGTCTATGGAGTCTTGGCTCAGGTATCGCGGTATGAACGGTCGCTCGTTGCATATACTCCAAAATAGCTCGTCCTCGTCGCAGCCGGAGAACGGCGACTGTCCCGTGAGCATTTCGTACAGCAGCACACCGTACGACCACCAGTCCACCGCCTGATTGTATTTCAGACCCTTTATGATCTGCAATGCGGAAACGAAGCGGCGGATAACTCGGGGAGACGGACGGATTGTTGTTATTTGAAACACTGTTGACTCAACCCTTGCACAAGACCACTGGCCAACTGGCGCTGTAAATTTAGAATCTAGGTATCTTGACCTCTGTACACACTGAGGGGATTGTTTGTAGACTTCGTTAACTCTCTTTCTCCTCGTCTTTTTCAGGGATACCTTGTGCTTCTGTGTCAGCTGCGTGAACCGTGCGTCCAACTTCTTTGGGAATTGCGTGAACTGAATTGAACTTTAGTCATAGACAGACTGAGGATGCTTCTTTAGGTCAATAGATACTGTATGTTAAAAATATGTTGATTCCTTTTGACTAGAATGTCTTTTATGCTTTTCATGTTTGTGTCTATCTTCTTTAGGAATTGGGCTAATGGAAATTAGTGATCAAGGATGCTTCTCTATCTTAAAAGACACTATATATTGAGAATATGTTATTATTTTGTTTAGAATATTTTTAAACTATTTATCGTTATTTATATATGTGAAATTACCGTCGAATCGTGGTTAATTTAATAAAGGTATTGTCGAAAAGACTGCTTGGTCTTTAGATTTAAAGGCTCAGTGCTTTTAGGTTTAAGTTCTCTTATTCTTAAACCAGTCATTAAAAAAGTTACTTGGTCTTCTATAATTCACACTAGAACTACTAAGTACCTACTTCGTAAATTTACTGCTTTACATTTCCTTATACAAATTATAAGATTCGATGTATTAAAATTGAAATTCACTTATATTGTTAGCTTCAGTAATACTGAATTACTTTACTTAACAATTTCCTACAAAACTAATTACATCCTTACCAATTATATCAGAACTAAAGCATTAAATATTGGGTTGCTGCGAAAGCTCTATCGTCTTCTCATAAGAAATCAAAAGCAGAGTTCCCAACCGTTCACAGCCTAAACCAAAACTAAGTCCTTCATAAACACCAAAATATTTCAATAACAGATGTTATTTCTAAGAAAAAACTTTCCATCGACCACATACAAGAAACGTCAACATTTGTGCATCGACTTAACACATTGAACGCCGGCTGCATTTCAGCTACTAAAAACGCGAGCGTCGGTGATTATATTGATACATTTTTAAACATCGATTAAACCAAAGTTTCTAATTTACGGAAGAGAATAAGGAATTCGATTTTGTAAATTTTATTTTGGATTTGTGTTATACATATCTAAAACGTTACATGAACATAGAATTAGCAATTAACACGTTGACTGCCACGAGAATTTCGAACGTTTCGTTGTAGTAAAATTAATTCGTTTGTAATAGAGGAAAATAGCATTAGAAATAATTATTAATGTTTTGGTATTACAAAACACGTACAACATTGTTGTCTAGCTTCTCGTGTTACTAAATATTTTGATTCAATATCAGTCTTTTTATTGTAATTGTTTTCAAGCAATTTGGGAGCGTCGGTCATCGGTGACCACCATGGCAGTCGACGTGTTAAACGATAGACTAAAAATCCCGCGTTATCGCGGGGTCGACGCTCAATGTGCTAATGTTAAAAATCAGTCTCTTACCTCAGGAGCCATATAATCCGGGGTTCCACAGAAAGTGTCCGCCGTCCTGTCCAAGAAGATCTGCAGCTTGCACATGCCAAAGTCTGCGATCCTGATGTGACCCTCGAAATCCAGGAGGACATTGTCCAGCTTCAGGTCCCTGTAGACGATCCCCTTTTTGTGCAGGAAGTTTAAGCCGGACCAGATCTCGGCCGCGTAGAAACGTGCCCTGTTCTCTGGGAATCGGCCTGACTTCTGTATGTGGAACATAAGGTCGCCACCGTTCAGGTACTCCATGACGAAGAAAAGGTGCGACTCTGTTTGGAAGGTGCAGAACAGATGGCATAGGTACGGGTGTCTGGTGGCCAGGGTCAGGACCTTCCTCTCGATCAGCGTGCACTCGACGTCGTCGTCCTCGAGCACCACGTCCTTCTGCAGACACTTGACCGCGTACACGCATTCCGTGCCTCTCAGCTCGGCCAGCAACACTTTGCCAAAGCTGCCTTTTCCAAGTACCTAGAAAATTCGATTGTGATACTGAAAGTATTGACATTCGTTCTCTGTGATCCTTGAAAATGGTAACACGATACTTCTCTGAGGGAATGTCAGAGTTAACTCTTCGTGGACAAGGATTTTTAGAAGCTTTAGACGTTTTCTTATGGGGAATTGAATTGGGTGTTGAATTCTTATGTTCAGTAGTTATTTGGATGCTTGATTATGTAGCTGAAATATGTATTTAACTGTGGGAATCAGATTGGTCTCAGTTCGGATAATCGGAGTTCTATTGTACTAGAAAATAAGGCAGTCTTGAATTCTTTACATAATACAATTTCTTTAATGTAACTTTCGATTTTTAAAAGCTTTAGAAGTTGTTTTCATGGGAAATTTAATTAAATATTGAATTCTTATGTACAGTGGAATCTTAGTTATTTAAACACTCGATTATTCGAACTGATGATGTGTTCTTTTCATTTGTTTTATTATTTGACTGTGTTAACCATATATTTAATTAGTACAATCTTCGTACCAGTTATTGGAGTGTTATCGTACTAGAAAATAAGACAACTACTAATCTTGTATCTTTTACATAATTGAATTTAATTCTTATTTTCTCAGCACCATTTTATTTATTTCACCTCTTCCAATATATTTTCAATCTTATTTTCTCAATGTTTTTAAATTTGAGAATATTAAAACAATTCCTATTTATTTAACAATATAACACATATACAAAAACCCCTCGCCATATTAGAATTAAATCGGAACCTTCGTTATCAAATAACTCAATTCTCCAAACCAATAATATCTCCATTATCGTTCATTTATTTTACTCTTCGATTATCTAAACCATGTATGTGTTTCTTAGAACGACGCTCTACAATACCAGAAACCAAGAAAACCATCCACTAATCTTGCAATGTTTACATAATCGAACTCTTCGTGTGCAACTTTCGATTCTAGGTATGTGAATCTGGTGTGGCCAATAGGACGACGCTCGTCCTCAAAGGGTTAAAGGAGCCAAAGCGGCACACGGTGGAAAGTTCAAGCGTCTAAAGCGAGAGCGTCGCACGTGAGAGAGTGCCCCCGCCTGTTAAAAATAATGCGTTGCGTGGTGCTAATTCGGGTGATCTATTTGCGTGACAACCCGCCGCAAAATCGAGTCTGTTTTGAACATTCCGCCGAATAAATCTCGCCAATTCGCGAAAAACCGATGGGACGGTCCGGTTGGCGGTTTGCTCGCGCGGACAGCCTCTTAACCCTTTGCGCTCTGAATTTCTCTTGCATTTTTTCCTCGCTAACTCTGTATTATTACGATATTTCACTTGAAATGCATTTGAAAAAATAGGTAGTTTGTAGAGAGCAGTGTAAACGATCCTTCTTACTAATAACATTGAAAATAATATAATAACACAATCTATTAGAAAAATATCTTGACAAAGAAGCACACCTGTGAATAAAACTGATTTTTCTCAGTTCTTCGTTCTTCCTGAATCGTCGTTTAACCTGTGTCACAATATCTTTGCGTACACCTATTTTCTAACTAGAAATCGATGTACAAGTGTTCGGAAAATAGAGAACGGAATTCTGTCAAATTTTCGTGAGAACGTAAAACTGTATAAAACCAGAACGATGAAAGTGTCGAGCATCGTTCTTACGAAATTTAACCCTTTGCACTCGAGAGGCGATTTCCAGTCGTCAGATGATTTGATGCAGCAAAATTATAAATCATGGAATTTACCATTAACCTTTGTACACTGCATCAATATGTGAAATATTGAAAGAAACTAGCTTTGTTCTCTAATTCATGTGTGCTCTCTTGATAAATTCATTTTAAAGAATCTTGTCTACATCTAATTAGAAAGTATTGAATATTTCAAGTGAAAAGCTTTCGAGTGCAAAGGGTTAAATGTTCTGAGAAATTCGCACCTGAAGAGACAGAGAGTCTTTTCAATAAGAGAAAGATGATCAAATCTCAGTCTACTGAGACCCGCTGATTTCGCGATAACGGCACGACGTGAATCAACCGGCTGGTTCACGTGACGCGAATACACGTGATCCAGATTAGCTTTCGTCGAGGCGTGAGGGCCGAGCCAAACGCGTTTCAGCGAGCAGCCCGTAAATTTCCGGAAACTATATTTACAGGTAGTTAGACGTACTGCGTGGTCTTCAGGCCGACTTTCCTCCTCCGGTTCTCGGTACCAACTATTTAAACCGCCGTTACTCTTTGTGCTCGGGTTTTGGGAAATTTCATTTAACGCCATGCGTTATAATGAGTGTAGATTTTAAATTGAAAATTGTAAATTCGAGTACTATACAGTTTTGTAATTGTCATTGCCTTGCGATGAGTCTAGATTTTAAGTTCAAGTTACAATATTATGCAATTTTCTTGTCACCATTGCTTTGTGATGAGTTAGGTGTTCAATTAGAAATAATGAATTAAACTGTTATACAATTTTCTTATGATTATTGCCTTATGATGAGTATAGACTTTAAATTGAAAGTAACTAATAGCAATATTATGCGATTTTCTTGTCGTCATTGCTTTATAATGAGTTAGGTGTTAAATTAGAAATAATAAATTAGAATCTTAAATTGAAAGTAATAAATTCGAATATTATACAATTTTCTTGTACTGGAATTATATTATACTGTACATAGTTAATTAGCCAATTTATAATTTATATTTTTTATGATTATCTCATGCAACTGTATGTTATTAACGTATCAGTAAAAGTCTCCAAAGTGTTAAGTACAAAGAGCAACTTAAGAAACAAGGCAAGATCGATTTACTTTAAAGCACCACTACAGCTATTTATACAAAAAAGTAAAAAATTCCAAGAAACATAACTTCAGAACATAAATTCTTAGTTCAGTCAAACATGTTCCAAATACATTTCCTCCCGAGTTTCCTAGAACGTGCGTTACAAAGAACGAGATCCAGAGAAACAATAAAAATCAATCACCCTCTTGTTTTCTTAGCACCATTTCCTTTGTTCAGTCTTTCTCAACTTAATCACCTCCTCTTTTTCCTCAAAATAAACGTAAATTCTGACAAACTATAAAAATCTTGTTACGATGTAGTCTACATAACTGTCGGTCAAAAGTTTGGGACCACTTAACATGTAACGTGACAAATGAAAAATGATATATCTTATAAACATATAAAATAAAAGAAATTACGTGTATTTATATTCGATTAATACATATATCTATGTTCCTTTATTATACACTAAAATTCTCCAATAAAAGTTATGTACAAGAAATGAAACTTTTTTTAACCGATGCTTTTGCGTCCCATACTTTTGACTCACAGTGTGTATACCTGTGTACTTTAATTTTAATACTGCAGCCCTACAAATTTGCACAAGCCGACACTGTGAATACTAGAACTACTTTCAGAGGCAAATATAGATTTATTTATATTTTGCAATTAGCATATGGATTCAGTGATTTAACCTAACTAATATCAAAGTGATACACCATTGAGTGGACTCACATTAAATATCAAAATGGCGGGTTTCAGTTGTCTTATTTTTCAGTTATTGATACTTCCAAAGTATCAGAATGCTAGATATAAATATTAGATTTCAAAGTATCATAATCAAAACTACATTCAGAGTCAAATATATATTTACAAAAATTGTTTTCAATTTTTTAATATTTTGCAATTACCATATAGATTTGGTGACCTAACCTAACTAATATCAAAGTGATATCCCATTGAATGTACATTAAATATCAAAATTGCGAGTTTCAGTTGTCTTATTTTCCAATTATTGATACTTCCAAAAGTATTCCATATTCAAAATGATTTTGACATCATTAGAATATCCCGTTTTACAGGAAGATTTTACTCCCAAACTGTCCACCGACAGTGCGCTTCTATTTTTCCAAATATTTCGAATATACAGATAAACTGCGGAATGCGGCAGGGTCAAACGGAATGTTGGCAGAGCGAGTCGCGCGACGCGGAAACACGTTAACTCGCGCTCCGCCCTCACTACAATGGACTCACTTTGCGGAAATTGAAGTCCGTGACGGCGTACTTCTTGAATCTTGGCAGATTGGTCGCTGGCGGTGTGATTCGACCGCTCGGGAAATGGTCCGAGGAGTCCGAATGCCTTTGGGTGTCCGACGATTGCGAGGGTGCTGCGAATTTCAGAGTAAACGATCCATTAACGCTCAACATAGCACTTCGTTACGACCCTTTTCACTGAGGCAAAACATTCTGTTACGCAGCAGCACAATTTTAGTTAACACGTTGACGCGTTGACTGCCACGGAAAACATCAGCGTTCCACGTATCGCTGATTCCTCCGTAGCAAAGATAAAAAGAGACGATTATTAACACGCTGAATGCCGTGGAGGTCACCGGTGACCCCCAACCAAATCGAATTACTATAATTCGCTCAATTAAACGATGATTATTTTAAAACTGTTCCATATTAGAGATAATGCAACCTAAGGCGATCATCGTGCAACAATGATGACGCAATTCAATCAAATTGATATTATATTTGTTATTAAATTGATAACTTCGTGTATTTTGCTCCGCAAAATCGTTCGGCATTCAACGTGTTAATTATCTGCTACCACAATTCTTACGTTACAATGTTATCTAGTTATTTACGCTATTGAACGTTTTCATTCGACGTCAGTTGTCTTATGAATTAATTGTCTTCGAGTCATTTCGAAGCTCCAGTCCTGTGGAACCACTGTGGCAGTGTTAAGCGCAATGGCAGTCACTGATCACCCAAGCTTCTGAATTGCTTGAAAACAATAAAAATGTTTGATAACGTAAGTTGATAATAGTAATGCAAGGGTTGTGATGCTAAATCATTCATTAGTGTTCCTACTTATCTTTGCTTCGAAAGAATGAGTGTTACGTAAAACGCTCAAGATTTTGGTGGCACTTCATGTGTTAAATGGAATGTAGCACATACTGTCAGCAATGAAATTATTCGAACGTTATGCAGTTATAAATCTTCCTTAACACTTTCGTCTCTGACTATATCTTCTTCTTAACCCCTTGCTTTATAACAACGTGTCAAACTCGTGGTGAAGATTTTCATCACTTAACAAACACAAATATTACTCGATTTATTCGGATTCATAGTAAATATTATTCTTCTGTAATCAATTATTATATTTAAGAACAATGATGGACATAGAATATGCCTACAATTTTTCTCTTTTCCCAATAAATTATTATTGACAAAGTAGTCGTATCAAACAGAATTGAGAAAGAAATCATAGGGCAAGGGGTTAATATGAATTTTGTAAAGAAAACTTACGGTTGTGTAATAATCAATTAGAACATATGTACCATTCGTTGCAGCGAACTTGGCACTTTTGTCTGAGTGGTCAGATTCAAAGGTGCACGCCTTCCTCATGCGAATGTTCCGTTCTGGTATACGATTGGTTGAGGCGCTCACGTGCAGGGGTCGAGTCGCGAGACAAAGAGTGGGGATTGCCGTTTCCGGACTCGTGATTGGATTGCTCGGAGCGACTGTATCCGCCCCTATGACGTCACAAGCGCCAGGATTCCAGCAACTGACGGTACTGACAATTGAATAGCACTTAAGCTGTCAGCCATAAGTATTCTCGTTTGGTAATTTTCCTTTATCTTTAAGCCCTTTTCTAGTTTTCCGGTGATTTCAAATATTCGTGGTACCTATGTGTACCATTCGGGACGAAAGAGTTAAGGTCACTACTTCGAGATAAGTTAGAGTCCTAGATGTAGGTAAACTTTAGGATATTTTTATTGTTAACTCTTTGCCTTATAACGTGTCAGATTCGTGAAGATTTTGATTTGACTTTTGATTTCAAATTGAAGATTGTTCTTCTGTTATCAATAATTATAATCTTGAGCAAACGTAGATATGCTTGGAGCTTTTCTCTGTTTTCGATAAATTATTGATAGTTAGTATTTATTTACTATGATCGATGCGACTACTTTATCGTTAATAATTTATTAGAAAAAAGGTTATTCCAAAGGTTAACGATTGATAATAGAAAAGTAATATTTAATTTACATTCGAAAAAGATAAATAACACTTAGATTTCTCAAGTTCAGTTGAAAAGCTTCGTCACGAGTCTGACACGATAATGTAGGTCAAGATGTTAATTTGTTTGCATATTGCCAATTATTTGTTCAACTTTATTGCATGTGTTTACCATGAATGCAACTTCTTTCGATAAATAGCAATATACGGTGTACGAATTTTTTAATGATTATTTATTTCTTACCATACTGTTCGAATACTTTTGTTGCTGACTGTATCTATTAGTGGACTGGATGTTCGTGTAAATTCGCAAGGATCAACACACCACAGTAAGTTTAGGGAAATTCAATAACACTTCAGATTTCTTTGGTGCACAATAAAACCATTACCAGGGAAACTAAAGTAGTAAATGAATATGTTAGAAATGCTGCTTCTGTAAATTATACAATAATGCTTTGAGTTTGCATGTACATTCTCAGTTTGATAAGAAAAAATACTCGAAACACAATGTTAACTCTTTGCAGTTCAAAATGCCCTTTTTCTAAGGTGGCACTTGCATCAATGTTATTTAATCACAGTCCATTGTAATTAACTGTAACTGTTGTTTGATGCAAGTTGTAGCTAGGAGTATGACGTTCCATTAATCTATTTGGAAACCTGAAATTGTATTTACATATGTTTAATTATTAGAGTAAAATTGAATAATGAAATTGTTTCTACATAGGACTGCAAAGAGGTAAACAGACATGGGCAGGGGAATCCCCTGGATCCTCCTGATCTGCTCTTAGATCAGAAATTATTATTGATCAGAAAGCGTGTTAATTGAGGGTTCCAGTGCAAGAAGAAGCTAAGCAACAGAAAGGAAAATGAAATATATAAATATATAAATATTCAAATATATAAATATATAAATATATAAATATATAAATATATAAATATATAAATATATAAATATATAAATATATAAATATTCAAATATATAAATATATAAATATATAAATATATAAATATATAAATATATAAATATATAAATATATAAATATATAAATATATAAATATATAAATATATAAATATACACATATATATATGTAAATATAGTAATGCTGATATTTCGGGTTGATTCGTTATTATTCCCTAACTTATATCTACATTTCACGTTTTCATTATGTGATCTCATTTCCGTGCAAGAGAAAAAAAGCCTTAATATTTCAAATTACTGTTACTATGGCTTAGCTTCTTCTTGCACTGCATTCTTCGAAATTAGAGTACTACGAACCATAACGGTGTAAGTCACGTGATACACATTACTCGGATAATTCAATTTGACCTCAATTATTGCAAACTAAAGAACATACTTCTCAAAAATTTTATTTTGCAATTTCATAGACACGAAACAATCCACTTTTTGTTTAAACTTTATCTCACTGTCTCTTACCGTTCCCAAGTTAATCCACGGCAAAGAAAAATTAGCATTCTCCTCAAGGGGTGGTTTCACCCCGTCAAAGTGAAATTCGTCAATATATTTGTCAATTGCAATTATTGCAAGAAAAAACAATTAATGAATCGCAATTACTAAAAGATATATTAAAATAATGAATATTAATATGCGCTAATACCAAATAAAACAAATAAAATTCAATAGATTACTAATTAGACTTGGATTTACCCCACTTCCATACAAAGTTTCATAATCTTTCGAATTTCCGGGTGTGACAGATTTCCTCGCGGGTTAATTTTATGTGACAAACTCATCTGACTAAACGATTTTTCACTTGCACCGCTACGGATTCCCAGCACGCCAATTATTGTTGATTCGCGTGCGACACGTCGGAAGAGGCGTGCGAATTTTGGCCGGTTGACATTTTTCGAAAATAGCGGTGACTTGTCGGCGGGTGATCGATTAGGGGACAACCGAGAGACTTGGTCGCGGCGTCGGTTACCGATTTAACGGTGATGTAATCGAATTTTCGGCGGGTAACCGCGGCGCGATAACGGCCCGCGGAAATTATTTATTGGCTGGCGGACGAATTTATGACATCCACGTGGAAGAGGATCGGCGTAATCGTGGATGAATGCACCGCAGCGGCCGGCCAAGTCGCGGCGCGGCGCAGCGGTTCACTTGGAAACAAAATGGAGACGCCGCGTTTGCCAGGAATCACTTTTAGAAACGTAAAAGAACCGGCGCACAGTGCGGTGGACAAAACTCGAAATTTCACTATTCAGATAACGAACATTGAAGGTTACCTGTCGCTGAGTAATCTCAGCTATGCAAGATGAGTTTCGTTTAAAAGATAATTTTGTGCGAATCAATTCCGTTTCTCTGTTTATATAACGTTGGAATCGAAATGTAAAATATCCATTGTCATTTAAAATGCTTCATAATATCGCTGTAATGTAGACAAAAGTATAAGTATCATATTTTTAGTTCTGTACCTTATAAGTTTTGTCTAAAGTATTTGTTTGTATCACTCGTAGTTTTTTAGTTATTGAGTTTTGTCCAGAAAATGATCGTTTGACCGCACTGTGATCGAAACTATTAAGACACCTGCTTGCTTCTGATTACTGATCTGATTAATTGTAGAAATTCATTCGTGTTTTAACCGGTTAACTGCGTTCGATAAGTATGCACATCTTAAATCAGAATTATACAGATTCTTTCATTGATGAGTTATTTACTTTTTTCAAATAAATGTGTAAATCTTCTTCGTTTTGCTTTAAGTTTTCCTTAGAACGTAGTATGAGTGCATTCGAGCCGCGCTTGACCAGCATATACTTCGTCGTTTGATTTTATTGCGTGCGCAATGAAAGACTTTGAAAATGAAATTGCGCAGTTAACAGGTCAAATGAGTTTAATGAACGTTCGCGAGAAAAATTGTTGACGAATTCTTCAGTTGTTTCTGTGAATTTGTTTCGCCTTTGAGATTTGAATATCAAAATGGGAAATGAGAATATTGGAATTTGTGTTAGTTTCATTTAATGTCAATTTAAATTAATTTCGAAATCAATACAAATATTTAAATTTTACTCGAATTGAAATTAAATGAATTTTGAAACAAATAAAAATATTCAAATCAAATTTAAATTAACTTCAAACAAAAGAAAAATATTCAAGTTAAATCTAAATTAACTTTAAGTAAAATAAAAATATTCAAATTAAATTTAAACTAACTTCAAACTAAACTAAAATATTCAAATTTAAAACTCATTTGTAACTGATCAAAGAATGTCGACGAATTAATTTCCACATCTAATATATACAGTAACAAACGTACTTATTCACATAGTTTCAACGCGACACGTATCTAACAATCAATATTGCGACGCAGATTACTTTGACACTCTTTTGTAAACAGATTCACGGATCACCGTATAAGTACCTATATAATTAAAGACGCGTTACAAAGTGTATTTTAATCTGCGACAATGTTATACATTGCCAAATTAATCGAATCAATACGACTAAACAACCATTCAATTTCCTTCAAACAACGACCAATATTTAATATACACATTACAACACCAAATTTCTATTATTTGCAGTCCAAAGCATCAAGCTACACAAAACCCTGTCAGGAAGAATATACAGAGTGTTAATTTTAACTCGATCACTATTGACTATTGTTCAAAGTAAGAAAAAATTGACTAAACGGGTTGTACGTTGTTTTACGTCGTGCATCCGATGGTAATAAAAAAGATACTATTTAAACATGATATTCAGTCAATTTTTCATACTTCCAATAACAGCGGAAATAATTAGTTCAAGTTAAAATTAACACGCTGTAGAGCAGTGTTTCTCAATCTTCTCACTCTTGTGGCACATTTTCCAAAGAATAATAGTTTCACGACATACCTACTCATAGAAGAAGAAATTTCTAAATTGAATAAATAGAATGAAAAACAATATTAGTAATTATTAATGGCACTGTACGTATATTCGGAAAATGATATGATAAAAACGAACTAGTTTTTCAAGATTTCACAGCAGAACGCAGTCATAGAAGGAGAAACCTCTAAATTAAATAAAAAGAACGAAAAACAATATTAAATAATTAATGACACTTTACGTACATTCGAACAGCGATACACTAAAAACTATCCATTACTCTCGATTTAAGATTCCACGGTTCATCCACATACTCATAGAAGAAGAAACCTCTAAACTGAATACACAAAACAAAAAACAATACTACCAATTATTAATGGCACTTTCCGTATACACGATCAATTTAAAACCACTATCTCTTACTCTCAATTTAAAATACCACGACATACATGGAAAATTTCATGGTGCACGCCTTGAGAAACACTGATGTAGAGCAACAGTCGAAAAACAAAGGAGAGAAAAGAGAAAATAAAATGGCGGGGGAAGAAGCTTCGCGGAGATAGATCGGAGATGAAAAGCTGACCGTAAAATTCCCCGAAGCGTCTTCTGCGTCATTCGCCACGAGCTTTCAACTAGACAGCTTTTAAATAGAATTTTCGAACTTGAACTAACTCGCGGTGCATCGTTCACTCTCTTTCTCTCTCTCACACACACGCCGACACACACTCTTTCTCTCTTGCTCACTCACTCACCCCTCTTCACCGCCTGCAGTGCCTCCGCCACTAGCTTTTGATTCAACCCGCAAAGGTTCCCGGTGAGCTTTTCGCATTTCTTGTGACATGCCATGTCGCAATCTGTTTTCAACGTTCATTACAGGTTCAATTTATCATCTTCGTCTGTTCATTTCGCTTTGGTTACCTTAGACGCGCCTCGGAATCGGATCGGTCGTCTCTCACTGCTTCTTGGATACTGACGCGGGACCAGACATTACTTGGAAAGACTACGGATCCGAGCGATACAATGTAAATTCGAAATGGACGGTTGACAAAAATCCACGTCACTGTTTTTGGGGGTTTTCAAAGAATTTTTTTGTGTCGTCGGGGGAAGATTCTGTTTTTGACTGATGGTTGGGGAGAACTTTATAGTCGCCTTTGCTGATTCGCCAATCTTGGCAGAAAGTGGTCAAATTAAGTAATTATCGTGATTAATGAGAAAATTATTGTATTTGTAATATAGATTTTTTATATTTTGATGTGATCGAAAGATTCTCTTTTGGATTGTCAGTGAAATGGAATGTTACAGTCGCCTTTGTTAATATTGCTACCCTTAACAGACAGATGACATTTTTTAAAGTAGAGATTTTTCAGTCAAAATGATTATTTTAATTAATGAGAGGATTATCAGACTTATACTGTACATTCTTTATATATTTGATATAATTAAAAGATTCTTTTCTAGATTGTCAATGAAATGGAATATTATAGTCACTTTTGTTAATATTGATGTGCTTGGTAAACACTGTTCAGTCTAGATAATAAACGTGATTAATGAAACATTATTATATTTATAATTATTATCATAAATGTATCATCTATTTGAAACAATTAAAGGATTTTTTTGATTGCCAATTAAATGAAATTTTGTAGTCGTCTTTGTTAATATTGCTATTTCTATAAGAAAGTCTTCAATCAAAATAATTATCATGATTAATGAAAGAATTACTTTGAAATTTATTAATGGTGAAAGATAGTATTAGCTTAAAATTTGTTTGTGAAATCTGAATGTGCAAAATTCCACAAAATTATTAGAATATTCAATGCATAGTGACTTTTATAACATTCATTTTTATAATATAATTATAATGAATAATAATTATAATTCACAATAGTATTTATAATTTCAAAATTTTATTTAATAATATATTACCCTCAACAGGAAGTGTTTAATCAAAATGATTAACATGCTTGTTGAAAGAATTATATGTAAGTTTGTTCGAGGTGGAATATAATACTGCATTTATATAAATAATTTAATTTCGTATGATATATTTAGCAGTACCACCCCCAACAGAAAGTGTTTAGCCAAAAGATTGAAGTCATTGCAGAAAGAATTATTTTTAAGCTCGTCTACAGTAGAAAATAATATTTTATGTATATTAATAATTTAAAAAATATTTTTAAACCTGTCTATGATAGAAAATAATATTCTATATAAATATTAATAATTTGATATGACATTTTTATGACATTGAAACGTGAGAATTCATTTTTATGATGATATATTGTTAAACAACATTTTGTTAGCAGTTATGAGATGTGAGATCTTTAAAACAATAATCACTGCCAAAAATCTCGACTTTCCAGTTTCTGTTTAATTAAATAAACCATTTCCATTTTATGTGACTTTTATTGGTGTTACTTGGCAATCAATGTGTTAAGAGAGTACTGTGGACAAGTTTTTAAGTATTCATAAAATGGTACTGTCTAGATGAAAAAAGAGTATTGCACTGAAACCAGTGTTCATTTCTTTTTATCTGTATTCCATTTTATAACAAACTATCACTTATATCAACATTTTATTTATGCAAAGACGACTATTAGCACTAGACAGTGAATATTTATGCATTTATGGGAAATTCGAGAGTGGAAAATTAAATATATTATATAATTGAACATATCAATTAGAAAATAAATAATATTATAATTATATTATATCATTTATATTATATAATTATGTAACTGTATATTAAAGTTATATCTCATTACAAAATTATATTACAAAATAATATTATATAATTTATAGAAATTATAGTACATAATATTATAAAAACTTCCCTACTTTTTACAATATTCATTAAGAAAACCATTTCCCATCATACCTCTATTTCCCTAATCATATTCATACAAATTTCCATTTGCATAAAGATCCACGATCTAATCACTGTTTCCTTCACTACCATCGAAAACATTTTCCACGTCCATTCTCCGAACAACAATTAACACTGGAACCACCAGATCAAAATGTCTCGTCCCATAATTGTCATTTTGAAATTATTAAAACTGTGAGAACGTTCTTACAAGGAATCATGAATCATTTATATATTTCCACGAACAGGACAGTAGTAACTGTTTCAAATCCCAACAAATGAACCATTTTAACCTTTGCAACGTCCAAATAAGTTCTAGCGAGTAACTTAAGGAATTCTAATTGGTCGGTGTTCAGTTCTAGTATTAAACTGCCCGCGAACGTCTCGTTCACAGCGTCTCGGTTGCATTATAAAGCCTTGAATATTGTTATGAAACTGCGCCACGCTTTATAAATAGCGCCACGTTGTTGAACCATGCGGGCCTAGTCTTATAGCAACGGGACGGTTCACCATTTCTAGCGCATAAATTGCACTTGGACCGAAGCTCGACCACGCCGAGACCTCAAGGACACGTGTCTTGGTGCATCGAAGCCAAGAGGAGAGACCAGGAAGGATTCGTTGAATTCCCACCGGCACTTCCGGTGTAAATAAATTGGCGTACGGTGTCGTTGACACTGTGGCAACGACCTTATGTAATATCGAATCGCCGAGTTCGCGCCTTCAAAGGATGACAACGCGATTTACGATCTTTTGGCCATCATTGTTCCATTTTTAACACTTTGCACTCGAGAGGCGACCAACAGACATCTTTCGGGGTTCGTATAGGGAAACTATGAAATTTAATTAGTTAGTATCTTATTTTATGTAGTGTAAGTAGATATGAAGTATTGGAGTAAAATGGCTGTAGCCTTCAAATGGCAAAACTGTAAATCTGTTCTTTTGTTTAATCATTAAAGATCTTAGCAGTTTGTCTGGTGGACGTTTGACAAATTGTTTTGTTGTTGACTGGGTGACGTTAAGTTGAATTGTAAAATTTAGTACTTAATATTGTATCTTGTGTTACGTAATTAGATATGAAGTATTAGAGTAAAATGGTTGTAGCCTTCAAATGGCAAAACTAAATTTGTTCTTTTACTTAATCGCTAAAGATCTTTGCGATTTGTCTAGTGGACGATTGACAGATTGTTTTATTGTTGATTGAGTGACGTTGGATTGTAAAATTTAGTATTTAATATTATATTTTATGTAATGCAATGAAATATGAAGTATTGGAATAAAATTCTATCCTTGATTCGTACATTATTCCTTAATCAATACCTTATTGGAAATTGATAAATATACATGGTGGAAAAGTTTCGAGTGCAAAGTATTAAAAAGAACTGTTTTTAGTAATAACTAACAATTATTATACAACCAATAACATCAGATTTCCCCATCAAAATTTCCCATTCAAAAGAATCCATCATCATTGTCTTTCTCTCGAGATACAGTAAACGAACCACGAACACGTCATCGAACCGATTGTCTCCCGAATTTCTCGGTAACGTTCGGACAGTGGGATCAACTAGTTGTTGGAAGCTGTCCAACGAAAATTTTCTTTCGCCGGTGGAAAGCATTAGGCATCGAAATATGATCGATGATCCGGAGTATTTTTAAAAGTTGCTCGTGACTTGAAGCGTACGTGCAAGCAGAAATGAGAAAAGACGATCGAATAGCATGCAGAAAACAGGGCAAACGGGTTAACAAAACAACACAGAGTGTTAGTAAAATAGTTGCTGTCCTTTCTATAACATTTCACTAATTAATCACAAGTACAAACCACTCGGTAATTACAAACTTTTTCAGGTGATCAATCCTGTGAAGATCGGACGTGAAAAGGGCTGTATCTGCCGGAGGCGAACATTTTAAGGTTTCAATATTGAAAATATCAGATTGTTGTTTATTAATAGAATATGTGGAAAATTGTAGAAATATTTCAAGATGTGGGACCAATTTGCATGGTTATCGAAAGAGAACGATATTATGTCGTAATGAAGTAATGGGACTTGTAGAGATAAATTGGAAGCTCTGCAAGTTTTTGTATTTATCAGCGAATTACTCATGGGACGAGTAATTGTGCATTGTAAGTTGCTGATAATAATATCGGTAGAATATTGGTATAGTGTTGGTAAATTTGTATTGTGAGCCACTGATTATACTGATGTTAATGGGCTAATTGTGTTAGCTTTATATAGTGATTCAGTGATAATGGCAGTGTGATGTATGAGTGTACTATTTGCATAATATTGGCAAACTTGTATAGTGATTCTATACTAAATTTTTTTAAATTATATAGTGACTTTTAAAAATTTATATAGTGGTTTGTAATTTTTGAAAATTATATGGTGCTTTTAAAAAATTTGTATAGTGATGTTTTGTATAGATATATTAGTTGTAATATATTAGTACTAAGTAATATTGCCTAATGTTAGTAAATTTATATTGCAATTCATATAATAAAATCAATTTAAAAGTAATATAATAATTTTCAAATGTCTCTTTCAATGTGCAAAAAGGCCCTAGTATTATATTTCAATTCTTTGATGTATTTTTTACTTATGCCATCTATACTGCTCTACAAAATATTGTAAATGGATCACAATATTGTAAATAAAAAATTCTTGACCTTTGAACCTCTGTAACTTTGTAATATAAAGTCGTACAATATTTTGCTTTAGCTCATTTTAAAGCTTAAAGCTTCTACTTTTGACTACCAACCACTTTTTCGTGCGATTTTTGTTCTTGATGCAATACATGGAAAAACAAACATACTTTTTCATTTCTTAAATTTTGAAAGTGAAGAAATATGTTTATTTTTCCACCCGTTAGATCAAGAAAAGATACCATAGGACAAAATGGTTTATTGCAAGCAAAAGTATAAAGCTTCAAGCTTTAAAATGAGCCAAAGCAGAATATCGTGACTTTATATTACAAAGTTACTTATGCTCAAAAATCGACAATTTTCCAGTTACAATTTAATAGTCCTTTAATTTTGTGAAGCAAGGTATAATACAGGAATTGAAACAATTTAAAAAATAACTGTTTCTAACTGTTATTTGACGGTTTTAATGAACACAGTTATGGAGAACTTTTATTTTGAATATTTATTATGAAGAACATAAATTTCAGATCATATAAGTTTCAGTTATTGTTTCTGTATCACCCTGTATATGAATTTTATAACCGTTTCAGGTTTCATATTTGTTCAAAAATTATAGAAATATTTTAATAAACGAAATCACAACATTTTACATTAATAAATTAAGCAAACTTTAATCATAATATGTTGTGATCTGATTTATTATAAAACCTGGTACAATCGTTGCAAAAATCAGTTGTATAACTGTATCAGAACTGATATAGAACCTGAAGAATAACAGTTACATCACAAATCTATAAAACGATACAGGAACCTTCTGAAACTTACATAATTGAAAATTCAAGTTCTTCATAACAGTTGCTCAGAATAAACCTTCTGCATACCAGTTACAAATATCAAAACTAATATTATAACAGTTTCCAACCCCTGGTAGCATTCAATATTTCTACCCCACCATTCAGACCTGCCAACCGAAACAAAAAACAGTATACAGAGTGTCCCATCTTAACTTATAAATGCAATTGTTTTTGTGGCTATTCATTATTTAAAAACTATCTCAAATACAATACTTTCTACTCCAATGGTTATTTAACCTACACAGATAAGTAAACACTTTTCCATAGAAAATCATCTACTAATTGTAAGTACCCCCTTAAAACAGAAAAACATTTAACAAAAACTATTACAAGCAATCAAATTGACTTGCAAAATCTTACAGCAACTCCAAGAGTGCATCTACCTCGACTTCTATTAATTTACAATTCACTTACCACTTCACAATTGCTAAACCAATTTCTCCACTCCCATCTCAAAGAACTTATCTCTAATAACTAAAAACTAGAAACCAAAAATCCCGCATTTCAAAATAAATTCACCCATCTACTCTCAACGTTCAAACATTTTCTAAACAACGAACAACCCCTACCACAATCGCATTTACAAATTAACCCCCGTCACTCTGCGTTCACCACGAAGGTACCACTTGTAACATTAAAATCTCGTGCAAAGGGGTCAAACGGTCCACCCTATACACTCCATCTTAAAATACACGGCACTTACAGCCTCTTTCACGTCTCTCATCCTCACGAGACCCGCCCACGAAGGCGCACGCTCGCCGGAACGGACACGAGAATATTCCCAGTACCCGTTAGGGGATCGGGTAAACAGAATTCAGAGAGGAGAATGCAAAAACCAGTCGGCCGGTTACGCAACGGTGGTGCACGGGGGAGCAGGGGGTCGGGGTGGGCAGGAAGCATTCTAAAAATATTATGCGGACAAGTACTAGATATCCTCGGCGATCCGTCGAACCCGGAGTCGTTGCTCCTGGTGGAGTTCATCCTTTTGTCCGGGTCGTCGTCCAGCTCCGTGCACGTGGACCTGCTGCCGTCGGTGCTTCCGGTGGTCGCTGTACTGGTGGTGCTTCCGGTGCTGTCGCTGCTCACCGACGGTGTCCTCGAATGATGCTTCCGCCTTTTGACCTTCGCTCTACGGACTTTCGACAGGTCCCTAGGCGTCGCAGTCAGCAACGCAGTGGGCGTCGTGTAGAACATCCTGATGAGGTCCAGTGGCTTTGGCGTGGGAGTGCTCTTCTGGTTGCTCTTCGACGAGGACTTCGCCTCTGCTGGCTTCAGGCTCTCTTGCGCCTTGCTCTTCTTCGAGTCCTTGACCTCTTTCTTCGACTCTTTCTTAGACTCTTTCTTGGAGTCTTTCTTCGAGTCTTTGCTACCTGCCTTCTTGGTCGTCGAGGTTTTCTTCTTCCTAACGATCTTCTTCTTTTTAGAGGACTCCGGAGTGCCTTCCGGAGTGTCCTCGGGAGTAGCTGTCTCGCTGTCCTTGACGGATGCGAACTGCTGGTCTACTCTGTCGACGTTGGAGAGGTCGGTGTGGTTCTCCCACTTGGAGATCGTCGGTGTATCGTCTGGCCACTCGTTGGTTGGAGTCTTCGCCTCGTCGTCTTCCTCGACGTGCTGCGTGTCGGCCGTGGTTGGCGTGGCTGCTACCACGTTTATCAGTGGCAACGGGATCTCCAGAGTTGGCGTGGAGACTTGGGATGCTGCCACTGGGGTGTCTGGAGTGCTGGAGACTGATATTACGGTGATCGTCGATGCTGAGGAATCTTCTCGCTTGAACGGTGTTTTCTTTACTGTCGAATAGGCGTCTGGGGAAGAGAACTTGGACACTGGGGTATCCGGAGGACTGCCGATCGACTTCGCGGAGATCGTCGATGCCGAAGAATCCTCCCTCTTCAAGGGTGTCTTCTTCACCGTGGAGAACGCGTCTGTCGGAGAACTGGTCTTAGAGACTGGAGTACCTGGAGGACTGATGATCGACTTCGCGATCGTCGATGCTGAAGAATCCTCCCTCTTCAAGGGTGTCCTCTTCACCGTAGAGTACTGCTCTGTCGCCGGACTTACTGCAACAGTCTTCGACATCGGAGTAGCAGGAGGACTGGCGACCAGCTTCGAGATCGTAGACGAATCCTCTTTCTTCAGGGGAGCCTTCTTCACGGTAGAATACGGTTCCTGGTTGATTTGTATCGTCAGGTTCTTCTTCTTCCTGATCTCTTTCTTCTTCAGGGAGCCAGGTCTCTCTTCGCCGACACACTCAGCCGACTTCTCCTCGGCCTTCCGCTTCTCCTCGCTCACGGGGATGTTACTGAGAAGCTGCTGGCCGGGGACGCTTATTTTAGGACCAGTCTCTTTTTTCTTGTCCAGCTCTTCTTTCGCGCCGGGGTCCTCGACCGGGCTCTTCGCGGCTGCGAAACTGAATCCCTTCGCCACCTGTGGACTGTCCGGCCCCTTGATCTCGCTCCAGAAGTCGATCGACTCCGTCGACGTGCTCTTCGACAGCGCTCCCCCCTCGCCGTTCAAGCACTCGAACACCTTCGACTGCTTCTCTACCGGCATCTTGCTAGCAGTCTCCTCCGTGGGCGTCTTCTTCGAGGACTTCGGCTCGGGAGCCTGATCCACGCGGGCAACTACGTCCCCAGCCACTTTGCCGGGTTTCAAGGCTTTGTTCCTCCAGGGAATCTTCGTCTCCTTTCCTGGCTCAGTTTTCGGAGACTCACTGTCCTTCGCTTTCTCTTCAGGCTTGGTCTTGACAGACTTAACTTCTTCAAGTTTCCTATCCAAGTTCTTCCCCTTATCAACTGGTTCCTTCGTCTTCTCCAAGTCTTCAATCTTCTTCACTTCATTCCCCTTCAACAAGGCAGACTTGGCTGCTTCAGGTTTCTTATCGAGGATCTTCAACTTGTCAGGTAAATCCTTCGTCTTCTCCAAGTCCTCGATCTTCTTCGCTTCGTTTCCCTTCAGCAAGGCGGACTTAGCTTCTACAGGTTTCTTATCAACGTTCTTCCACTTGTCAACTGCATTCGATTTCGAGTGTTCGATCTTCAGTGCTTCGTTCCCCTTTAACAAGGTCGTCTTCGTTACGTCGTTGGTGGTCGGTGTTGCGTCACCGGTGACAGCGTCGCCCGATCGGCTGTCCGGCTCCTGAGGTCGTTCGACGGGCCCGGTGACCGCGTCCGCCAAGGTCGCGGCTTTGTTCGCCTGGTTTCCCGGCAACGGATCAACGACGTCCTCGCCACGCTCGGTTTTCGCCGCCTTTGCCAGCCGCTCCGACCCTCGCAACGCTGTCTTTGGCGCTTCTACGGCATTATTTTCATCCGTATTAATTTTAGACGCTTTTGGCAGCCTGTCCGCGGCCGATGGAAGCGCTCCGCTGGCGCTGTTTTCACTGGCGGCCGGGTCAACAGCTACCGTCGCGCTCGACGACTCGCAAGTCGTCGGGGAGGGCTGCTCGCGGCCCGCGACACCGAGCTTTCTAGGTCTTGGGGGCTCTGGCCTCTTTTGCGCCTCTTCTTTTTTCGCCGCCGCCGCGCGAGTCGCGTCGGAAGCCTCTCTCTTGGCCGCTTTAGGCACCTCAGCTTTGTCCTCTTTCTTCAGCGTGAAAGCAGCTTTCGGTGAGCTCGGAACACTCTTGTCTTGTTCAGTCTTCTCCGTCTCTGGACTATCGTTCAGCTCTGCAGAGTCCTCAAGACTATCTCCGACAGCCCCATCGTCTTTCAAACAAGTCTCTAGCTTCTCCTTTGTCTTCAAGGTACCGTTGGCCAGCTTCTTCAGCGGGTCGCTCTTCTCTGGCGGAGTCTTCACCGTGAAGTACACGCTGTTCCTCGACGTGTCCTTAATGTACGGCCTCTTCACAGGTAGCACCACCTCGGTCTCCTCCTCCTCCTCCACCCTGTCAGTCTTATTCAGCGCTGGTTTTCTAGGTATCGGGATCCTCACGCTCTCCCTGAACTGCTCCCGATTCGAGCTGGGCTCGGCGTTCACCCAGACCGTGGAGAAGTCCCCGACGCTGTTGCTGGCTTCTATCTTGAACGCCTGCGGCCTGGACGGCTTCTTTTCGCTGGAGTCCTCGGATTGATGATCCACTGACACGTCGCTGGAGGTACTAGACCTTCTCTCACTGTTGTCCTCGTTAGGCGGCGAAGGCTTGTCAGTCGCTCTCTTCTTTTTCTTCACCTTTTTCAGGCTCTTCCTGATCTTCTGCGCGGTAGAATCCTCGCTCTGCGAGCTCTTGTCGTTGTCCAACGATCTGAAGAATCCAGGAGCAGCCTTGGACCCAGCGACCGTGCCTTTTTTGATCAGAGTACCTCGGCGGACTTCGTTTTCTATCTCAGCCTGCTCTTCGGCTACCAACGTGTCTAGAACCTTCGCCTGCACCTGCGCGTAAGCTACTTCTCTCTTCAGTTGCTCTGGGTCTAGCTGGATGTCTGTTGATGATCTTCTTCTAGTGAACCGTCTGGTGATCTTGTTTGCCTGCTGGAGACTGTCGGAGTCGTCGGAGTCCCTGTCCAAGCTGACCTGATGGAACAGTTGCGTCGACTTTTCTTTCTCCTTCTCCTTCTCTGCTTCGGGCTCTGGCTCCTTGATCAGGAACTTTTCAAGTAGCAACGTGCCGATCGTCTTCTCGTGACGTTCGTTGTGCTCGCGCAATGCTGGGTTGTCTTTTAACGCCTGACATCTGATCCTGATGGTCGGTCGGCCACGGCGCAAACGGTTCTGTTGATGGTTGGAGTCCCCGGATAAGGTTCTCGGCGTGGAGACGTCGATGTCCGCTGTGTCAATCACGCGCCTGATGTGGCTGGGAACCGACACCGGCGAGTACCGGTGCAGCCCCGATAGCGGAGACTCCGAGATCGTTGACAAATGCGGGGAGAACCGCGTGAACGGCGTGTGGTAGGATCTACGCGAGTTTTGTTCGTCAGTTTTCGAGGTTCAACCGGGTGGAAGCTTCTCTCTAGTAAGCGACTCTTCGTTCTGAAGGTGCTTATTGGGAGTTTGGGGATCTGGTTTTGTTGAAGTTCGAGGTTTGAGGAAAATCTAGGGAAACTAAAGGACTTTTGAGATACCTTTGAAAATATATTGATTTATTTCAAGAAAATGGCTTTGAAATATCTGTCGAAATAGAAATCTCTTTGATATCCTTCGGCACTGATCTTGAAAGCACAAATGGGGATATATAAGTACTTTATATATTGCGAATGAGAAATGTAATAGATACTTTTGGTATTTTATAGTTGATGAACTTAAGGATCAGTATATGCAGTCGAACGTCGATAAGTCGAATTTCTGTAACTGAAATTCGGTGTGTATTCCTTTCTACTGTGACTTTTATAATTCATAATTAGAAAAAAGGAATTACGATGGAAAATGATTTTCTTGAAAGATATTTATTATAAAAATCATTATACTTTGGATGTTTTATACAATATTTTGTGTTGCACGCATTTGCACTTTCAAACTTCCTATAAATGCATAAAAATTTGCAGTCTAGATCTATAATTATATATTAATTATGATAAAAAAATATAAATTTAAATAACTACATATCACAAAATCATTATAAACTGAACTTCCGTTTGTTAAACCTCTTTTACTCAGAAACTCGATACCACGAAACCTCTAGCTCCATCTTTTGTCTTCCCTAGAGATTCAACTTATCGAAGTTCGACTTGTCAAGTATTTTAACGCTCAGCCACTCGTATGGAGAAATCTCCCACATTTCATTTACCAGTGCATTGCCTTTTATTTTATCTATCTCTTCCTTTAGTTACTTGGTAACTTTTGAACTAGGGTTATTTGCAATTCACCAAATACCTTTCTCACTTTTATAAAACAACCTTCATTATAAAATCAGTCGAACGAGTTCAATTCAACGAAAAAAGTTACAGTTCTTTTTAGGCAGTTGTCTAAGTGTCAATAATCCAAATAAGGAAACAGATTTGCAATATTTAATCAACAATAAGAATTAAAGATTTTTTTAGTTTTTCTGGATCCAATTTACGAAGATCATGAACGAACTAACAAGGAATCCTTTTCAACCAGCGTACGTCAATTTTGATGAAACTTATGTGAGACATGATTCTCAAGAAAATATTTCACATGTATTTTTTCTTAAAACCAACATCCACTTTGAAGGGTTGAAAACACCCCTCAATATTGACGATTGAAAGTAAATCTTTACAATATCTCTGTAACTAGAGGTGTAAAAAAAATTATTTTTTTAAATTGTTCGCTTTGAAATGAGCAATGTAAATTTCTTTTACACAGCCCCTAATTTCAGATATATTGTAAAATATATATTCTCAGCCCTCAACTTCAACCACTCCATTTAATCTCAAAATGATTTCAAATATTCAATGCTTTTGCGACATCAGTAATTGTGAAACAAGAAAACCGAAACCAGTCATTTCTACTGATACTAGTATTAACCCCTTGCCACACAATGACAAGTGAGACTCATGACTAAGGTTTCCAGATTAATTTAACAAAACTCGATGTTGCTCATTCGTCACGGATCAAAGGAAAAAACTATTTTGCCATTATCAATTTATTACCTTCAAATGAAATTTCCGCTTGAAGTAGAACAGAAAATTGTTACATACCTCCCAAATTCTCTTTTTCTTTCAAATTGAAAGTAAATAATACGGTAAGGGGTTAAAATAGCCTTATGCTGGTTGAAAAGGTTCTGAAAGGGTGGTCCAAGGTGAATCAACTTGAGTTCTCACTGGACAAAGTACTCAGAAGAAGTTGCAAATCATCCAATGGTTCATGTTTAGCCAGTCATCATTGTTTAGCCAGTTGGGTAATAGTCAGTGACACACAATGAGTTGGAGCCCTACTGATAAAACCTTCCCGGCGCATCGTTTCAAATGCCAGAGCTCTGTTTTCGCGGTGCATTACGTTGCAGAATTAAAGAACACTTGTTAGAACGCGCGGCTGTGCCCGATGCCTATCGATCTGGCCCGGCCATGGTCACGAATGAGTGACAGGCTTCGATTCATGAATTGACCATCCATCGATGACACACGAGCGGCTAATGGGTACACGTGGCCGATGTTGACACAGAGGAGCCATTGCGGAGATATTTCAACCCCTTACTGCCAATGTCATCCGTCTCGATGAATCTTTCGAATATTGCTAACACTAGAACTACCGTACCAGTGAAAAGCTATTCATTATTTAACCAGTCAACCCTTTGCACTCAGAAGTTTCTCATTAGAAATATTTAACATTTTTTTATGAGACGAAGACGGTATTCTTTGAACCTAACTCGAAGGGAAATTAGAAGTATATTGAAGAGCAAAGCTATTTATTCCAATATTTCACGTATCGAGGCATTATACAAAGTTCAACATTAAATATCATGTTTTATAATTTTGCTACAAGTCGAATGGCTACTGAGAGACGCCTATGCAACTCGAGAATATTTTCCTCGAATAAATATTCATTTTCTGAAGAAGTGTCGATGATATTTTTTACAAGTAACATGAAGAACTACCTTGCATAAATTAAGTGACAGAACTATTTTACTTCGATGTTCCATGCGGTGATACGTAATATAAAATTTAATATTGAACTTTAAATTTTATCATTTTGTTGGGTCAAATCAAATGTTGATTGAATCGTTGAATCATTGAATCATTTTATTATTATTGCATGTTTATTTTACTAAATGTGACCGCATTAGGTGACGTTATTTATAATATAAAAATGTTTACAAGTAATCATACTTTCTGATTTACGTCAATTTCTATATTCATGTGAAACAATATACAGAGCATTTTCGAAATTGTATTGTAAATTGTAAAATTGTAAATGTACATGTACAAAAATAAGTCAAAAATATACAATAAAATGTTCTCATAAGACTAATATTCTTTAAATAACTGAATTCGAGAATTAAGCCAACACGTTCGTATTGATGTTAGAAAGTAGAAGTGGCAAGTCATGGTCAGACAAACTCTACTGAATAAGAACTGACGCCAGACAAACTGTTAATCATTTATACTTGGAAGCTTTTCACTAGAATTATTCGAGACTTTCCGATGAAACATACGTGGTATTATTTGAAACTGACTAATGAGAAAACATACGTAAATAGGAAACAAAACTATTTTATATAAATATTTCACGTATTGATGCACTGTACAAAACTTAGTACTATATATAATACTTTGTCATATCAAATTTTGTTATATTTTAATTTGAAATTTTGTTACATTTTAGTCTGAAACTTTGTTTAATTTTGTTACATTTCAATCTGAAATTTTGTTTAATTTTCTTATATTTTAATCTGAAATTTCGTTTGATTTTGTTATATTTTAATCTGAAATATTCTTTAATTTTCTTATATTTTAATTTGAAATTTTGTTATATCAAATTAAATGGACTGAGAATCACCTCTCGAGTACAAAGGGTCAAGCTCCATTGCTTCGAACACTTTTCCTTAGTTTTGTATATAGACCAATTCCCAATTGGTCCGCAATTGCAGAAATACCCTAGATATAAATGTTTCTACACAGTACACGGTACACGTGTATTCTGAAAATAAATCAATTTACCTCATTGCTTACGCATTTCTGCTGGCAGAAAATATTGTGACAAGCTACATAGTTAATGCTATCATCACAGAAATATGTTGCTACGTGTGTCGTTGCCATTGAAAGCTACAATAGGAAAATGAATAGTACTCGAGGAAACTACTAACCAAGTGATATACATATTCTATACGAATTTCTCTGCACAAAAGTAGAGCACAGTAGATTTTTTGGAAATTAATCAATTTATCTGTTTCCGCATTTCTACTGGCAGAAAATATTGAAATAAACGAGTTACTGGTATTATCATAGAAATATGTTGCTGTGTATACTATTCTAATTAGAAGGTACAGTAAGAAAAATGATACTTGAAGAAAAAGTTAAGCAACACCTATATGTAATTTTTCTGCGCAAAACTAGAGCACATAAAATTTTCCTGGAAACGAATCAATTTACCTAACAGCTTCTACATTTCTGCTGACATAAAATATTATACCGAACGTCAACCAAAACTGTTAAAATAGTAGTTAACCAAGTAATATATGTAATTTTTCTGCGGGAAACTAGAGCACAGACAATTTTCCTGGAATCGAATCAATTCTGAGCCTAACAGCCACTCCACTTCAGCTGGCAGAAAATATTGAATTAAACAAGTTAGTGCTATTGTGATAGAAATATGTTACTGAACATGTTATTGAAATTAAAAGATATAATAAGAGATGAATAATAATTGACAAAAATGTTAACCAACTAATATATACAATTTTGTTTAGAAGCAAATCAATTTTCTTAACAGCTTCTGCACTTAAACTGGCAGAAAGCATTCACCTAAATAAGTTTCTACTATCACGATAGAAATGTGTTACTCGATATATTATTGCAACTAAAAGATATAATAAGAACCTGAATAATACTCGAAAAAACGTTAATATATACAATTTTTCTCCTTAAAAGTAGAGCACACAAGATTTCCCTGAAGACAAATCAATTTTCCTAACAGCTTCTGCAGTTCAGTTGGCAGAAAACATTCACCTAAACAAGTTTCTACTATCACGATAGAAATATGTTACTCAATATGTTATTGCAACTAAAGAATACAATAAAAACCTGAATAACACTTAAAAATAATGTTAACCATATACTTAGAATTTATGTATATAGTTAGTACATATACAATTAATATATACAATTTTTCTCCTTAAAACTAGACATAAGATTTTCCTAGAAATAAATCAATTTTCCTAACAGTTTCTGCAATTCAGGTAGCAGAAAACATTCACCTAAACAAGTGTCTACTATCACGATAGAAATATGTTACTCAATATATTATTACAACTAAAAGATATAATAAGAAACTGAATAATACTTGAAAAAAACGTTAACCACCTAATATATACAATTTTCCATCCCAAAACGAGAGCAGACAAGATTTCCCTGGAAACGGATCAATTCACCTAAGAGGTTCCGCAATTCAGCTGGCAGAAAATATTCAGGTAAGAGGTTGAAAAACGGCCCCTCCTTGAAAAATATTTAGAGGGCGTTCTCTCGTGGTTTTCATCGAGCGTGCAACAGGCCCAGCCTCTCGTCTGCCAGTCGTGAATATGTTAACATCAATCTTGCGTCGCGTCGCAGCCTGTAATTGCGGCGGTTCCGCAGAATATTTTTTGGCAGTCGGCGCTTTTATCACGTGGAAGATTGCACGGTCCAGACACCGGCGTGCTATTTTTACACCGATACGATCCCGATATGCGAACCCAGAAGGTACATAGCTGGTTCACTCGTCTAATCCGTGTGATTTACACCGCGCCGGCTAACCGACGAATTAATCGCCACTGTTACATTCAGTTAATAAGTTACCGGGGTTTGACGGATCATGTATCATATCCGCGGCTTGCCAAGACTCTTGAACAACCGCAGTCTATTCTAATTGTCGGAAACTTAGCTAATTTCCTCGGCGGACCGCGGCCGGATTCCAAAAATTCTGCCGCGGAGTTACTCGAATATTTCGCTTTCCCGAAAATTCGCTCTCTTTTGTATTTATGTACTCGTGTACTCGTGTACTCGTGTACTCGTTTATTTATGAACTTCTGCAGTTTCGTATGTATGTGCTTAGACACTTGTGTGCTTGTGTGTTCGTGTACTCATGTACTTGTGTATTCGTATACTCGTGTACTTATATACTTCTGCACTTTTGTACTTATGTGCTTATACACTTGCGTGCTTATGTATTCGTGTACTCGTGTATTTATGTATTTCTGCAGTTTCCTAATTATGTACTCATACACTTGTGTATTTGTGTATTCGTATACTTATGTACTTGTGTACTCGTGTATTTATGCACTTCTGTACTTTTGTACTTATGTGTTCATGCACTTGTGTACTTGTGGATTTGTGTACTTATTTACTTGTTTATTCGTGTATTTATGTACTTCTGCAGTTTCGTACTTATCTGCTTAGGCAGTTGTGTACTTGAGTACTCATGTACTCGTGTACTCATATACTCATATACTCATGTACTCGTGTACTTATGTACTTATGAAGTTGTATACTCGTGTACCTATGTACTACCGTCCATAATTATTCGATAAAATTGGATTTGAATATTGATGATCGCTTTGTGACCTTCGTTCTATTACCATTTATCAACATATAATATTCAATATTAATGATTGTTCCACTTGAGATTATACCTTAACGCCAAAACCTCGTATTTACTACTGTCCATAAATATTCGATAAAATTGGATCTGAAAATTGATGATCGCTTTACGACCTTTACTTTATTACCATCGATCTGTAATATTCATTATTAATGATCGTACCATTTGTAATTGTACAAGCCGAGTCGTTTAATCATACCACGAAGTTTATTTATCGTAAAAATATGTTCGAGGCAGAAGTTGTTTGGCATCAAGAGTTGAAATTACGGTTGACCAAAATATAGTTGGTTTGATTAATACCGAATAACTTTCGTTTGGAACATTTCTTTTATACGATGGATGGTTTACAAGTGAAATCGGATGGCACGGTTGAATAACTCACTCTGTATTTTAACTCTAAAATTTTAGGTATAGACAGTTTGAGGATTGGTAATTCTATCGATTTATTTTTGAACATTTAACGAATTGAAATTTTTTATGTATTAAGAAGACTGACAAATGTGGTTTTTTAATTTTATTTTGCAGTTGTATTGAGGAGATTTAAATTGTAACAATAATGGAGGACTAGCAGATAAAAGGCGGTTCAAAAATTTTGTAATTACATGGAACTGACAATGTGTTAATATAATCATTTGACCAATTACGATAAGAATATGTATATGTAGAGTTCTAATAGCTTTTATGTTTTCAAAGTAAACAATCTCACGAAAAAATATTGTGACAATAAATTCAACTATCAGTCGTTAATTAATTATTCGGATGTCCATTTTTTAACGAATTATTCTAATGTTTAACTGCTTACGAAAAATCGAAACTAGAGTAGTTATAGATTCAGTTTATTATTATTTACATTATTGTTTTATTATTTTGCGTTTACCGTTTTATTCTTTCAATCTTTCTCGGTTTAGCTGCGTTTCCATTTCGTTAAGGATACTTTCGAATTCGAAAATAATACGAAGGAACTATTTGTTTTTACTTCTTCAATAATATTTCCAATGCACAAATAAAGTGAGAACCGCAGTGGAGTTAAATATTTGGCTTGAAATAACGTCTCAGTGATTACAATCTCAAGTTGAAAGTTTAAAAAAATGTCAACGTTTCTTTTATACAATCCACGTTACACTACATAACTGCAGAAACAAATTACTCTTAATTAAGTATTCCAAAATCGAAAAAACATGTCTCGCTCAGTCGTCAATTAACACTAGAACTATCAAGGAGTTAAAAAGATTCATTTTCAATTATTTATAAAAATTACAACACTGCATTTTCTGAGATTCATCGCAATTTTTACCTGTATAACCGCAGTAAGTGCAAAATAAAGAGTCTGACTCCCAAAAAGTGCTTCCAGCTTTAAATTCCAATCCAGATCAATATATCACAAGTTCACACGATAAACGTCAGTATCATTTACAGAAAAATCATCAAAATCTCATCAATGAATTACAGAACTAATTTTCATTTACATCAAATTTCAGCAACATTTTCTTGCGTCGCTATGTGCGGCACTTCTAGAGCGTCAGTATCATTCGAATAATTATGGACACTGCTTTCGTTGTATTTACCATCAACGTCTGTTCGAAGAACACGAAGAAACAGAGAGAAAGAACGAGAATGACAAGGAGACAGAAAGAGAAAGAGAGAGAGAGAGAGAGAGAAGCTTCCATAAACAAAGAAAGAAAGAAAGCTGAGAAAAGAGGCTTTTCTCTTTTGTGGTTTCTCGGAACGTTATTTCGGCGTGCGGATATTGAACAAAGGGACGGAAATAGAGGCTCGATAGAGGAAGAATCGTTTGGTGGACGGTCGACGGATGGATTGAAAGACATCTCTATTTTAGAGCAAGGGGACCCGGCGGTCGCAATTGTATCCGAGGAACGAGTACTATGCTTTATTAAAGCGAGACGCGGACGGGATCACTGAAAGAAGAGACTGGAAATGTGTCAAGAAATATTCAGAGCTGGCCTGTGCACCGCTTTAGGAGGAGGATGCGCTAGAGTGTCTGGCAGATAACACTAGAATGAATTAAGATGATACCGAGGGCGACCATTTTGTTGAGAAACTGGGCGAAATGTCTCCGAGCGATGCAACAGACCTAGCTAGACACTAGATTTTCCTGAAATTGGGTTATCATTCCTTCGAGTTGAATGGTAGCTAACCCTAGATACAACGCAGACCTTTTCTAGGAACATTCTAGACATGAGGATGAAGAGAATAGCCGAGGTGACTTGAAGAACATCCATGTCGTGAAGCAAGAGGAGCGCTGCTGCTGCTGCTGCTGCTGTTGGATAATGAAAACAAATACGTGGGAGGCTATTTCAGAAAATATGAGTAACAAAAAGCAGTGAGAAAATGCTAGAGTCGAAGGTTTAATGTTCAGAGGTCTGTTCAAAGAGAACGCTCTATTTATTGTTTTACAAGGCAGACTTAATCTGGGTTTCTGTCGGTAGGAAAGTTGGTCTGAGACAAAGGACTACCATGGAAAATACTTGAACATCGTAGAGACAGTTCTAGATTTTACAGGAGAAAATTTCTCTAAAAATACAATGCACAAGGTACGTAACAGACACAAAGAAAATTCCAGACTTATACCTGACGAAACTATGATACAAGGATACGTTAAAAAGACTCACTGTACACTCTGGCCAATATTTTGCAAGATAAATCAAGGAGACAAGAATACCACGGGAAACACATAATACGGATACCATGGACCAATAAGAAACTGCAGTTCTTGCACAATTACAATACATACCCATCTGTTCAATAAGAAGTATTTATATGGATTACAAAATGTATACTTTATACAAAAGGGTAGCCAGAAAACTACAGAAAGATCTATTTAAAAACCTACTCTATTTATTCTCTCGCAAGCCAAACTAACAAGAGAATGTCACCGCAAGGAAAACTAAGTAAATACCTAGGTAAATACCTAAACGTAGAATCCCCTGCAGCGAGAGAAGCTGTAGCCCTTGCACCTTTCCACTAACAGTACCAGCTAGTTCTTCATTATTAACTAACAATAGAAATTCACGGTCATTACACACGTAATGTCTGATTGCACTTTTTGGCTAGGTATTTACACATAATGTGTAATTGGTTTTAAACAGTTCAATATAAGAGAAAGTCTCATACATAGAGACAAAGGGATACTCGATTGGATTAAGGTGAGATACCAAATTCTGAACATCTCATGGACATAGCTACGCGAACGGATTAAAGTAAGAAACAAAATCCCCTACGCCTCCTGGACAAAGGGATACTCAATTCAAACAAAAAAGGGAAAATCCCATATATCTCTTAGACAAAGTTTCAAATCGTTTAAAGCAAGAGTAAATCTGAAGAACCCTCCCCATTTTCAGATCTAATACTAAGCATTACCCATGATTTCAGGTACCTCAATTAAAACAAAAAAGGGAATATCCCATATATCTCATAGACAAAGACTCAAATGGTTTAAAGCAAGAGAAAATCCATCTGAAGAACCCTCCCCATTTTCCGATCTAATACTAAGCATTACCCATGATTTCAGGTACCTCAATTAAAACAAAAAAGGGAATATCCCATATATCTCATAGACAAAGACTCAAATGGTTTAAAGCAAGAGAAAATCCATCTGAAGAACCCTCCCCCTTATCAGAATTAATACTAAGCGTTACCCATGATTTCAGGTACGCTCCAGGAAACAGAAAAACAGACTAGAGACGTAGAGGAACAGACAAGGAAGAGGGAGTGATAGAAAAGGGGGATGAAAAGATTCGCTTACCGAGGCGTTCCAGTCATTAACGAGCTGTGGTTGGCGAAGGAGGACCCTCCATAGTAATAGGGCAGACTGTCCACGTAGTAAGGCATCTTGGCAATCCTGTGTTCGCGCGCGGCGTGGTGTGCGTGATCGAACGGTGTGTCGGTGCACCGTGCTCGAGAACTGACTAAACTAAACGGAGGGAATCGCCGGCGGACGCGGTTTCCTCAGGTGTTCGCGGAGACGACGTTCTCGCGGTTCAAGCAGCCAACACCGACTGAGTCTAAGCCAGCGACCCAGTGTAATAATAGAAGTCTAGTGTACGAGGCTTTTCCTAGCGCCTAACTATACCAGCTGGACTCTAATAACCCGTATAGTCTCCGTGAAACGTACATCCGCAGGATAATACCGTAGGGACCGCGTGACTCATTGTCAAGCCTCCGGAGTATCGCTAATCAACTTTCTACCGCGCGCGCGAGCGCACCAGATTAGCGGATTACTAGATCACCAGAGTACCAGATTACCAGAGTACCAGATTACCAGATTACCAGATTACCAGATTACCAAATTAAGAGATTCACAGATTCACAAATTCACAGACTCATAGATTCACAGGTTCACAGATTCACAGATTAACAAATTGCCAGACTGCAAGGTTACCAGATTATCAAATTATCAAATTATCAAATTATCAAATTATCAAATTATCAAATTATCAAATCATCAAATTATCAAATTATCAAATTATCAAATCATCAAATTATCAAATTATCATATTTTCAAACTTTCAAACTTTCAAACTTTCAAACTATCAAACTATCAAACTATCAAACTATCAAACTATCAAACTATCAAACTATCAAAGTATCAAAGTATCAAAGTATCAAAGTATCAAAGTATCAAAGTATCAAAGTATCAAAGTATCAAAGTATCAAAATATCAAAGTATCAAAGTATCAAACTATCAAACTATCAAACTATCAAACTATCAAACTATCAAAATATCAAAACATCAAACTATCAAACTATCAAACTATCAAACTATCAAACTATCAAACGATCAAACTATCAAACTATCAAACTGTCAAACTGTCAAACTGTCAAACTGTCAACCTGTCAACCTGTCAACCTGTCAACCTGTCAAACTATCAAACTATCAAACTATCAAACTATCAAACTATTAAACTATCAACCAATCGAACTTTCAAACTTTCAAACTATCAAACTATCAAACTATCAAACTACCAAGTCATCCATTATTACATACATCAAATATTTTCTGGTTTGAAAAATACGAGGCTTTTCCTATCGCCTAACTATACCAGCTGGACTCTGATAACCCGTATAGTCTCCATGAAAGGTACATCCGCAGGATAATACGTAGGGACCGCGTGACTCATAGTCAGGCCTCCGGAGTATCGCGAATCGACTATCTACCGCGCGCGAGCGCACTCGCTTTGCTCTGCCGGCGAACAATTTGTCCGATCTTGATGCTAGAACCCATTGGAGACTGCAGTAAGATGATCTTGATCGCCGACTGCGGAATTCACCGCAGGAATAATTTAGTTACGTAAAATCATGCACGAAAGAATGTCGGTGTTGTTTAGGGCGGAGGGGCGGAGGGTGGAGGGGCATGGTCATTAGAGGTATTTTGAAATTCCGATTGTTGGCAGGACGTCCCGCAGGCAGGAGACTGTAGCGTTATCTGTTTATTGGTTGCGACCGAAGTTTTCTTCTTCGTCCGCGCGAACGTTTGAGGAACACTGACGAGCATGCAGAAAGCGCGCAAGCAAGCTGGAAGCGGCGACCAGGTCCTCCGTGGCGGGTTTTGTGGAGTTTGGTGGAACGCTGGTTCGTTGGAGCGGTGGTGAGCAACGTTTGTTTCGATGGAAACCGGGGATTGGCAGATTGGGAAATAGGGAGATTGAGAAATTGGGGAATTGCGTGTTTGGGAAATGGGAGATGTAGGAGTGGGGCTATTGACGATTTGGGGAATGGGAAATTGAGGGTTGTGACATGGAATAATTAGGGAATTGAGGAATTAGGGAATTGGATGGTTGAACAATTTGGAAATTGGAGAATTGGAGACTTGGGTACTTGAGAAATTGGCGAATTGAGAAATTGAGAAATTGGGAAATTGGATAATTGAAGAATTGGGAAATTGGGTAATTGAAAAATTGGGGAATTGTATAATTGAAAACTGGGGGAAATTAGGTAATTGAAAAATTGGGGAATTGGGGAATTGAAACTGGAGAAATTAGGCGATCAGATAATTGAACAAGTGGGAAATTGAATAATTGAAAAATAGAGAAATCAGGAAAGAATGTAGAATGTATTTTGTTGTGTAGCTTCGCAAGACAAAAGACATTCTATTTGAATTGTGTATTTTTCGACTACTTGGCTGACCGCAGATAAGTAGTTGAAGGGCCGCGGGTTGCTCATCACCGCGCTAATTTATTAAAGCCAGGGATACACGCAGAGACGCTACGACGGACGCAGTTTCGTGGTTGTTTCGTGAATCGCGCCAAAATCCTTCTTTCCCCCGACGCCTATTGTTGATCGTTCAGGGAAACTTGGAAATAGCCGAAGAACAAACGGCAGTATCTATTTTCGGGTGCACAGACAATTTAATATAGAAATGGACAGTTGACTGGTCACCGGCGAAACTCAAGCCCGAGACGCATGGCCAGTGTATTTACAATTCCTGATCAAGGAATTAAGGTCACTGAAAATCATCGATATCTCCTGTGTTTTTCATCAAATTTAAAGGCATAAACGAAATTTAACTAGAAGCTTTAAGAATTTATTAATTATTAAATATTTCATACATAAGTAAGAATAATTTATATATTATTATACATAATGAAACATTATTTATTATTATTAAATATTATTACTTAAAACACTTGTACATAAATCTACAATTACCACAATACTGGTTTAAAAGAGAAAATGTTAAATATATAACAAAACTGTTTAAAAATTCAAGACACGATGAAACAGTGCATACAAGGTGTACCGAAAGAAACATACTGTATAATCAAACAAAAGGTGGAAGTACAAATCACTAATACACGCGTAGTTTATTACTTAATGAAAATTATTTATTTCATTATTATCGTATTCATAATGTTATTATTATATGTATTATTTAGTACCATCATAAATTATATGCAGGCCTCTAAAATTTCCTAAAAACACAAAAGATATTGAGAATTGTGAATGGCCTATATCTTCCGACCAGAAGCACTGCTTCTGTACTGCTCTTGTTAAGAAGTGGCGAGTAGAAAATTCGAAAAAAATTCAGATTTCTATATTCTCTGTCTATAATGATTCGAGGCGCGTCAAGGTAACCGAGAATAAGGATGATTCTGGTTTGTTACTTACCATCGCAGCGCAAACCTTGCCGGAACAGCCCGTACAGCAAGGATCCGCAGTGGTCGCAAAATGTGGGCGACATGAAAGTGTGCGTGCGGAACCTGTGAGGCACATCTACCTTGAAACGCTCCCTCAAGTACTGCCATTGAACAAGTATCAACAGAATTAGAACGTTTCCGAGTGCGAGAACCACGCTGGTTTCGGACACATTGTATAAATAGAGAGTATCATGATCCGTCAGAAATCTTGTCTCTAGAGCAGCTTTACTGTTTACGGCTGGTAATTGGCTGTCATCGAGCAAGTGAAGATCGAACGGGATTATTTCAAGAAAACTCTGCAGCTACTGAAACGTTCGTTGCTGAAATACGAGCAGCTGTTTTTGGGTATACCATGTTGCTTTGCATACTGACTTAAACTTTTTGGTATTGAGTAATTAACGGATGGGATTTGGAGTGTTTTGAGTAGGTGTGCTTATGGGCTTTCTTATGGTCAGTCTTCAGTTGAATTGTTTGGAATTTTGATGTATTGGTTAGAATTGAGGAATATGTGACGGTTAGACAGAATTTTTTTAATGCTCCGTGCGTTGTGTTTATGTGGATATTATGTGGTCCCATTTTGTGACAGTGTGGTAATATTGGAATAGTCGGAGATGAGTTTTTGGCAAGTATGATTGTATTTTAGAATGATGTAATTTAGTTTTTTAGTATTGTCGAATTAACAGATTACCAGATTACCAGATAACCAGATTACCAGATTACCAGATTACCAGATTATCAAATTATCAAATTATCAAATTATCAAATTATCAAATTATCAAATTATCAAATTATCAGATTCTCAGATTCTCAGATTCTCAGATTCTCAGACTATCAGACTATCAGACTATCAGACTATCAGACTATCAGACTATCAGACTATCAGACTATCAGACTATCAGACTATCAAACTATCAAACTATCAAACTATCAAACTATCAAACTATCAAACTATCAAACTATCAAACTATCAAACTATCAAACTACCAAATCATCCATTTTACATACATCAAATATTTTCTAGTTTCAAAAGCCTTTTTCAAACATTCATTTTCATATTAGTTACTATTGTCCATCTACCATTTTCATTCCTCCATTAATGACATTTGCTCAAAAAGAATACAAAAAAAGGAAAAAATAAGGAAAAATGAAATAAAAACCCTCCACATAAGGAAATATTCAACTTCCGGGATTACCTAATATCCACATAGATCAAACAGCAAGATCGTTTTGTAAATCAGGAATGCTATAACACTAGTTGGTTAGAGGAAGCCCTAGATCTCTCGTTGTTTCACGCTGCGGTGCAAACTGCATCGTTGAACAAATAAACAATCGCGCCCCGGGTATTCCCAGCTTTTACGTTTATCTCGTAGATTCACCGCATTCGTGGAATTCCCAGTTCGATTTCCAATTAACCTCTTGCCCTATGATTTCATTTACAACTGCTAAAACTTCATATTGGGTCATCCTATAAATAATACGGTTGTTGTATACTTCTTATATTTTTAAACATTGGAATGAATAAATCTTTCTTTAATTCAAAATATCTTTTCCTACATTATGGATAGATATTATATATCTATATTTTAAGTAGATTAAAAAGAGATTTGTTTATCTTTATTTTTAAAAGTAAACGAAATATACAGAAATTACATTATTTATGTCATGACTTAATATTTTTTCTTTTAAGTTTAATCCTTGGCATACAAAAATGAAACGATTAACATTTCTTTCTTTCGCAGTTTTTAATTCTTTTTTTTTTAATTAGAATTTCTTCAGGATCTATGATTCAATGCACAGAAGGTCCTAGTTTTATTAGCGGTACCAGAAAGTCTTTTCATATTGTAAACCTCTTTAATGTAGTGATTGTAGTTTGAGTTTCTAATTTGAATCTTAAGATAATTTAAATTTAAATTTAGATTTAATTGAAAATGACGACGATTGTGTCAGTGACCTTTACTTTGACTGAATTATACTACAGTTTATTAAATTTTACTTATTTATCTGTTAATAACTTGTAGAATATACTAATTTATTAATAAGTTACTTATTAATTACATTAACTGGTTAATCAGTTACTTATTAATTACATTAACTGGTTAATCAGTTACTTATCAATTACATTAACTGGTTAATCAGTTACTTATTAATTACATTAACTGGTTAATAAGTTACGTATTAACAACACCAACTGATTAATCAGTTACTTATTAATTACATCAAACGGTTAACAAGTTACTTATTAATTACGTTAAATAGTTAAAAAATTACTTATTAATTACTAACTAATTAATATAATTGATTAATTTACCTACTTATTTTATTTGCTTTCACTGAATTTACTTTTTTCACTATTTTCATGTGAAGTTTTATAATAAAAATGAAAAGACGTTCCGGTACCCTTAGCAAAAAATGGTTGAATGTTCATTTAAAAACTTACTACTGTGCTCTCCGATTCTCTGCCGCTTCCCGAACACTTGGTCAACAATTTGTCGTGGCACTTCTTATGCACAGCGGTTTGGCAGGCTGAAACGGGTAATTAAACATTAATAGACGCCTTCATCGCTCAATCACTTAGAAGAGATCCCTCAACAATGAGTTTAAGAGCGATAGAACAGTATTCTATCAAAGTATAACAAATTCAATTTTCCAATTTACAAATTTTCAAATTTAACGATTCTTAGATTTTCTAATTCTCAAATTATATCCGATTACGTTGAACATTCCAAAATATTCAGCTATCCATTTCTATGGAAATATATTTTCAGTAGATTGAAAGGTGGATACCAATTTTTTTATAAAATTTCATTATTATTTTTGAATATTTGAAAATTTATGAACTTTTATAGTAATTCTTAGGACTATATACAGTGTAATTAACCCTTTACGGTCTGAAGTCTTCTTACGAATAGCTGAAATGTTCTTGTAGAACACATTGTACGTGTCAGAAATGTTGCATTAAAAACTGAATATTTGGTATTCACAGTGTTTTCTACAATTACATTCCAATTTGAACAGAAAGTGATAACATAAACATTTACTGGAATAAAACTGAATATTAAGTATGCTTTGATATAGGTCTGCAAAGGATTGACGCTGTATAAATAAGGATCTTTTCAAATATTAAAAATCTTTTATATTAAACTACTAAACTATAGAAAAAAAGGAAACGATTTTTGTTTAAGTAATTAAATTATTTGTTTGCAATATTCAATTCTGAATACAAAAACCTAACGTCGACAATATGGCGACATTCCTCTACAAATAATGAATAATTGATATATAAACTAATAAAAATAGTTAAGATATAAGTTATTATGAAAATTTCAAATTAATTAGTAATTGACTCTTTATCTGCGCAACTTCATCAAATTTTTCTACTCCACAGAATCAACCCCATGGCATATTATTTCTTTCAAATGTAAATTGAATATTATTTTTCATAGAAGACACAGAATGATAATCAAATTCTTTTCTGATAAATTATTAACGATGAAATACTTTTATCACTTCGACGATTTAAACCATTTGGCCCCAGCGTACATGTTCGAATATGATATTTCATTTAACTTCAAAGAATAATATATTTCAGTTCTTTGAAGTAATATATTAATATTAATAATTCAAAATTTAAATACTATATCAATATGAATAATCAAAATCTTAAATATTATATCAATATTAATAATTAAACTTTCAAATAATACATTAATATTAATAATTCAAATTTCAAATACTATGTCCATACTAATAATTGAAATTTTAAATATTACATTAATATCAATAATTAAACTTTCAAATAAATTATTCAATAAATTAAAAATAAAAATTTCAAATAGTATACCAATACTAATAATTGAAATTTCAAATATTACATTAATACCAATAATTAAACTTTCAAATAAATTATTCAAACATTAATACCAATAATAAAAATTTCAAATAGTATACCAATACTAATAATTCAAATTTCAAATATTACATTAATATTAATAATTAAACGTTCAAACAATACATTAACGTTAAAAATTAAAATATCAAATAACATATTTAAAACGTTCCCAATAAGAACAAGCCACTTGTCTCCAACACTTTCAAAACAAATTGCGTCTAGGTCAAAATGGGTTAACGACTCAATCGTCGCACTGGTTTCAAGAAGTTGCTCAAGATCAGGACCAAGGACTCCCCGCAGCAAGGATCTCTTCTAACTGGTTCAAAGGCGAAGGCTCCGGACCGAGTATCGAGTATTTACCTTGGCACTGGTAGCCCTGCTTCCCGAATCCCCTACGACAGAGAGGGAGAAAGTCTGCTTTAGATTAATCATCGAACACGTTCTACCGCGAAGTGACCGATACTTGAATAATGCTCGTCTATTTTTAGGTGTCTGTATCAAATAAGCGTTCCGCCGCTTCGTTGTTCCACGATGAATCGAGACACACACGCGGCAGTGTTGTTTGCGGCCAACTACGCGTTACACGGTGGCCATTATTTCGATGAAACGCCTGTTTACACCGTGGAACGCGTTTTCCCGCGTCGGAACGTATTTGCTGGCAAGTAGAATCGTTCTGATCGAAATACGTGAGAAATCAATTTTTAACGTGTCGACGATAATGCCACTGATGGCTCGTATTTTAATGGCACATCAAATATGGAGGAACTTTGGTGTACCATTAACACGTTCGTGGACGTGAATGCTATAGCATTCATTTTCATTGTGATGCAAAATGACATGAATATAACATTGAAATATATAAGCTACATTGTCATGAGTTTAATTCTATATAGCCTTAATTTTTTGAAATTATGTATTTTAACCCTCGGAGTACGGCATTTGCATTTTTTCTATTTTTGCGGCTCGTTAAAATTTTTACTGTCCGCGAACGTGTTAAATATAGAGTCATTTTGATGTTACATCGAATATGGTGCCACTTTGGTGTACCATCAGATATGATGTCACTTTGGTTACCATTAAATATGATTTCAGTGTACCATTAACACTAGAACTACCAAGCACTTAAACTGATTTTTCCAAATTTCTTTATAAATCTTCTAACTGTGTATCTATCAAGATTCCAATGCTTATATTTCAGTATAAGTATCGCTAAATCAACTTTAATGATTTCTCACAGAAGCATCTATACCTTCTCAGTAATTACAACAGAAGAAATCAAGAATGGGTCTTTTCGACCCGCCTGGTAGATCTAGTGTCAAACATAGTGTCACTCTGGTGTACCATCAGACATCTAGTTCCTTAAATTAATTTGAAACACAGGTTAAATTTGAAATCGTCTACCTTTTTTAAAATAACTATTATATCATAAATACCATTGACACCTAACAAAAAGAAATATCTTAGCTTCTAATTAACGCAAGTTGCATCAATGCACGATCCACACACGTTGAAACGCATATAAGAAAACCTAGATATCGATGAATGTGTCAGTAACACGTATCGTAATATGTAAAGACTTTTTTAAAAAAAAAAAAGAGGATTTAATAGACTTAGCAAAGAACTCTTATGTAATTCAAGATGGCGGTCAATTACCAGAGAAAGTCCTTGCAGAACGCGCAAAAGGTCGGTTGCCTGAAGAACTTGGCGACCAGTTTGTGGCCCCGAACAATGTGCACTTTGTTTTGCTTCACTGCTCCTCTTCTTCTGGTGATTCCGGCGCCGATTAGGTTCTCGTGGGACGAAGTCGTCGACGGCGCCGCCGACGTCGTTGACGCTGTGACGTCCCTTCGGGGGACTCTAGTTTTGTACACGTAAGCTTTCCCGGTGGACGTCGACGGCGGCAGATCTGCAGGATTCAGGATCGGGACTCGTGTCCTGAAATTTATTTTTCGGTTTTTATATCTAAGTTTATTTATTTCATTTTATTGTTATTATTATTATTACTAATTAAATAAATAATCAAATAAATAAAAAATATATTATATATAATAATAATAATAATAATAATAATAATAATGATAATAATAAGAATAGTAATATAAATGTATATATTTAAGTTTAGTTTCATGCAATTATTTTTAAGCTTAGTCATATAACACTAGAATTAGGTGTATCAAAGTGAGTCTTAAATATTCTGATAATTCTCTCAGTAACAACAATTAGATTTATTTCATTTTCAATTATTTACGAAAATGTAAAGGAATATTTATCACTTATTCTAAGGATACATTTCTTTTAAACCTTAAATATTAATAATAGAAAATTAATCTTTCACTTTAACTTATCCGCGACGAGTTGACAGTGATGCTGATTAAATTAAGCTTAATAATTAATATAAAATAATTAACTATGTCTACCCGGAAATATAAATCAATGGAAATCTCAGTAAATACATTCTTCTAATTTATACGGGAAAATACGTATCAGTCGATTCGAATTCCTTGAACAATTATAATTACAATTACTCGTACTATTCTATCCATAAAAATACACAAATCTGCTTCATAATCTCTCACAAAATCATCTTCACAGTTTCAATAATTACGAAATCAAAATTGCCAGATGGGTCATTTCGACTGGTAGTTCCAGTATTGTGTCTTCAACTGTAGAGTCAATATCGACCTTCAATGTTCAACTCCTTACAGTCTTCCTATAGATTCTGCACGTTAGTTCTGCATCCTTCAGCACCGACAAGTAGCTACAGAACAGATACAGAACCAACACAGCTCAGAACCGAATACCTAACAACAGTTGCGACTCCATTCCGCCATAACTGTGTCAAGAACCAGAAGCAATATCAAACCCTTTCCAACCCCTATTCGCAGCAACACAACATTCCGTTGCCAGCAGTCCACAAACACCCTAACCAATCCTCCGTTCCGTCGCGTCTACGTACCAGGCGGCTCACCTGTAAGTGTATCGTTCCGCGGCGACGCGACCCTGCGGGCTCCTGCGGTCCGCGGAGGACTTCCGGTTCGAGGTCGCGCTGCCGCCGATATTCCACCTCTTGGCGTGCGAGCCGCCGGTGAACATCATCTTGCAGGATATTCACGCGCGAACGGCCCGAGTCAGCGAGAAACCATCAGCATACTCCGCTCGAGCAGCCATCCGTCCATGATCGCCTAAACTAGGTCAGTCCTTTCGTGCCTCGTCCATTCGAGGAACGTCTAACCACCGTGGCGCGCTACCTCCCCGAGTTTCCGGTGCGGAACGTTCGAATCGGTGCGGGCCAGGCCGCGTAACGCGCAAAGAATGTCTGCCCCTCGGCCAGCAGCATCTTCTCACGGACACCTGGCCGCATCCTCGTCAGGACCCCACCCCCCTAACCTCCAACAAAATGACCGATGTCACATGTCACGCTGTCCCCGCGTTCCTCACGAAGGTGTACGAGAACGGAGAAAAATATCAAAGTAAAACGAAAATATTCAGTTACAGGTGCAACACGCAGTAGGTAAACATATTGGCAATGGTCGCGGGCGATAGACAACTATCAGCATTGACGGCGGCGGGCGGCGTTGGCAAGCAGCCTTTCCGCGTAGATCGAAACAGAGTGGTCCCTGTCCCTCCTATCCTTGATGAAAATCTAAAAAAAGGCGGGCTATATCAAAAATCCGCACGGATTCCACTTGTAACCGTTCGACTCGGTCTCTTCGCGGTCCTCTCCTTGCCCCGCCGTTGCCCACGGTGCTTTCGACGAATCGGACGAGTGACTAATGCGCGGACGATGGGGCGGTCATGTTGGTCCGCCGCGAGGCACGAGGCGTTTTTCCGCCGTTTACGGCCCTTGCCCGCGGATCTTTCTGGCCCCTGTCGATCCGACGTGATTTATCGCCCGGACGGTTGACTCCCGCGACTAGAAGTCGCCGCCAAACGAAGTTCAAACGTCAGCTACGCGGAACCAGTGGCTCGGCACGTCTCTTGATCCACAACACCCGATCGATTCGTAGGCCTACGAAGGCGACGGACCACGCGAGTCGAACACCACGGCGGATCGAGGCCCATGGATCATCGGCACGATGCTTGTCGGGTACACAGGAACTGGATTTTGACGCCTAAAACGTTGTAGGTTTGCGCGAAACTCTCGAATCTATAAATATCAGCCCGTTGAACGCCGCCCGCCATCGAACCTCCTAGCGCCGCGCGCGGAAAATATTTTAGACCCCGCGGGACCGACGCGTTTTCCAGCCTGGAAAAATCATTTTCCTCTGTTTGAAGCTGGGGAAATTGGTTTTTGTAGTTTCTATGTTAGATTTGAGCACTGATGCGCGTGGGATAGGGTTGGGCAGTGGTTTATTTGGAATCAGAATGATACAGAAAAATAGGGGATGCTTGATGTAAGAGAAATAGGTTCGTTTCGAGATAAGGATGAAATTATATGAGTTCCAATTGCTTTTATTTTGGAAATTACTTTCATATATTAGCTTCTAGTGATGATCGTTATTTCAAATGGAAAATAAAAAATAAAAGTTCGATTTTCGTACGACAAAGTAAACAATAAAAGTGTTCCGGTTGCATTCAGAGCAACACGGTATTCAAACGTTTCGTCAAATAACAAATGATTTATTTTCGAAGTGTATCGTTACTCGAGTAACATCATCCGAGATAAGGTGACAGGGCGGATAACAAATAAAACGAAAGTTTTATTCGAATAAAAGTTTGTTTCCACAATGCCAATCCCTGCTGCGAGCAACGGCCGCCGGATTTCTCTCGACGAGCCCTTTGTTTTCTTGTTCGTTCGCATTATTTCAATTGAAATTTGTCTCCGTATTGCACTCGCATAAATATTTTCCACGCTTAACAGTAACTTTTCTATGATGGATGAATTTTATGATGAAAGACAATGCTCTCGGCGCGTTTAACTGGTTCAAGGATATTGGCTCGTGTTTATTTCGTTTCGGTTTGATGTTGATGCTCGCCCGAGCTGAATTATTTAGTTATTTTCAGTTTTCTCCGCATTGTTCAATTCTTAAACTACATATATTTTTTTATATATATAATATATATATAATTTTTTTTTATATATATTACCCAAAAAATCTCGTCGCCTTTTTCAAAGGAATTTAATAAGTTTCGTTTAATAAAATGGAGCTGCATCGACCCATACACCGCCGATTTCCTTCGACAGCTTCCCAGCGACACTTCGGCGTCTTTATCCGCTGGTTTATAACATTGTTGTTCAAACTTATTAATAACATTACAGCTAACAAACACAATTCAATTTCCACAACAAATATAAAACAACATTCTTTTCAATGCTCACACTATTCCTCGTAATATGAACAACATACAATGCCACGAACGTCACAAAACCGATCACGAGAATTGGCGAAGGGGTAGGGGTCTGAAACAAGGCTGAAGCTGTCCATTCCTTTTTCCTTTTTTTTTTTAAGCAAACGTCTGTATTTCTCTCTTCTTTTCTTAATGTAATTAACGATGTGTACAGTGAATTTCCGTTCTGTATGCAGCAAGTTCAGAGAAAAACGTAGTTACTCGTGAGCCTATCAGTGGACAGCATTTAACCCCTTGCCCTATAACATCATGCAAGACTCGTGCTAATGGTTTCAAACAGAATCGAGCAAACACAGGTATCACTCGATTCCTTTGAATTCAAATTAAACGTTATTTTTCCGTTATCAATCATTACATAGAATGTGCCTAGAATTTTCTCGTTTTCTCAATTAATGACAAAATGGTCGTGTCGATTAAGGTTGACAAAGATCATAGGGCAAGGGGTCAAGTAATTCCTTTCTGTCGTTATTGGCGCGTCACGTCGCAGACGTATTAGTACGACGATTGCGTCCCGCTCGGGTAACTCGCGGCCATGTCTACGATTGTACCCGCGCAGAGCTTGATTGATAAATATATTGCTAAGCAAAATGTTTTGAGAGGAGCCGCCTCGAACACAGCCTTTCCACTTCACACGGTCTTGCTGGCGCTATTTACAAATTAAAGTACAAGTAGTTACAGAGGGTTGTTCGTACACGATGGTGGTTCGCTTTGTGCTCGCAAGAATGTTGAAGATTCGTGGCGTGTGTATATATGTGTAAGTGTTTATAAATGTGTATGCGTGTATGTTTGTTTTGTGTGTGTGTGTGTGTGTGTGTGCAACAGAATAGTTTTGTCAGTGAGCGCGTGCAATTCAGCTGTCTCGTCCGCTCACGGCAGAACTACGCGTTAAATAATAAAGATAAACTAACGGTAATCGTTCTTACAAATGTATCGTTTTAATTACTACAGCCGACCGGAAATAGAAATCTAAATCGAAACGAGGTATCGCAATGATCAAAGTTACGACGAATCCCTTTTGCAGGGGATGTCGGGTTTAAACTGATGAACGCGCTACTCTCCGCTCGCATTGATTCCGTTCAGCCTCCGTCCTCTTTTAAGCTTCCTTCACGCGATTCCATGATCCGTCTCGTTACCGCCTATATAATTATAACTATTATCAAAAGTGTCTATCTAGTGACTCGCGTGTGTACGCCAACGCATTCGTGTTTTTTCCATTATTTTTTTGCATTTTTCTGTTTCTTTTGTTCTCGAACGTTGCCTCGAATTTTCATTTACGAAAGGAACGGCGTTTGTATCGATTGGGAATGATCAGAAGAGGCGTTTCGTGGGCCGCGAAATAAAAGAAAAAGTAAGTCGTCCGGATTTGTCTTGCGCACCGTGATAGAGGGGAAGGAGGGGGAGGGAGGGTGGGAGAGCTACGATTTTTCCTTCGTTTTTGTCGCGTTGGTATCGAATTTCTCGTCCGGCAGCGAAGACCAGGCACGTGCCACGGGGATGATCCGAGATTTAAGACCTCCGAGCGAAGGCACAAATCATAGCCATTCTATTGCGCACGTGTGTACTAGATAGGGCCTGACATCTGAAACGTTCTTCTTCGACTCTTCTCACGCGTTGGCGACTTCCGGGTAACAAAGAGCAAACGTTTCACAGGGGCGGTTGAACGATCGTCAGTGATCGGTCGCGACCTTCTTCGGTTGCCGTTCTTGCGCGCGTCTCAGCCGCTGCTGCAACAGATTGTGCAGTTGTTCTATCTCTTTAGGCGCCGCTTGAACGATGAAGATCCTTATGTCCCCGTGGACGTCCATCGCCGTTAATCTAAGCGACTTAGGCGCGGCTCTTTCCGCCGTCATACCAGGCCAGACTTTCGTATTTAAAATTAATCTCTGGGTGCCAGCGGTACGGCCCACTAAACGCGACTCCTCGTCGTCCCGGTCGTTCAATCTTAAGGTGCCTCTTCCCCTTTCCTGCCAGCCGCTGCTGGCTTTGTCGAACGCAAACAGCTTGCAGTTTATTTGCAGTACGTTCGTTTCCCCCTCCTCGCCGGTCAGCGGTGTCACTTCATTGTATTTTCTCTTGTTTGCGCGGTTCGCTTCTTCTAATTCCTGTGCTGCCTGTGTTAAGGTCAGGCCCGGTCTAGTTGTAGGACGGCAGGCCACTGGAGCGTTCGAGAACAGAAGTTCTGAGGAGCCATTTTCGTTTGTGCTTTCTTCCTTCTTTTCCTCGGCTTCCGCGTTCTCCGAGCTTCCTGTATCATTCGCTACCATCACTCGTTCCTTTAAGTTCTGACCGAAAACGAAGCTGGGCTCCGAGGTACAGGGCGCTACCGCATTGTCTACACTATTACTTTCATTCTCCTTTGTGCTAGCACCCAACGGCAAAAATTTGCACTGCGTTTCCTCTTCCGGTTTCTCCTCACTCTTGGTTTCCTTCTCTGCTTCTACTTCTTTCTCCTTCTCTGGTTCTTCTTCCTTCTCCTTTCCTGCTTCTTCCATCTTGGTGTTTTCACTTGCAGTTTCGCTCTTCTCCTCTGGGGAATTGTCTGTAACTTTGGCGAAGGGATTTTGAAACTTTGCTGGTTGCAGGAACGACTTGTTGACCGGCTGACTATTTGTCACTGCACCCAACTGCGATGGCCTCAATATTGATGTTCTTCTCTTATTAGCGAAGGACTTTGTGAAGTCGTTACTTCCAAATTGATTGCCAAATTTTGAGGCAGCTAATATAGGATCTAGGAACAGAATGCACAAATTACTTTCATTATGTCTAATTAAAACAGATTGTAGAAGGATTGGAAATTCTCTTACAGTGCGGTTTACTAGGTGACTTGTTAGAACTGGATGAAGACTCCTCTGTATTATTTTCGGCGGGTTGACTTTCCATTTTCTCTGAAACTGAGTGCAACGATCTTTAATGGGCCTCTAAGCATGCACACTATAACCTGTATATCAAGTGAGAAATTATCTGAATCGATGATTCTGCAAGATTGACCAATCATAATAGAATGCGGAGGTAAACTGTACTGAATAAAAAAGGAGGACATTGTACAAAAAAACTCGAAAAAAAACAGTTGCACATTGAAAACAAAAAACATCAGAATATATTTACCACTGGTGGCGTTTTTAGATGGGTCCACCGACGGGTCTTGCGGAGGGTCTACCTTTAAAATATAGGATGGCCTGCTCGCCTCGTCGATGCTCTCTGCACAGAACACGAATCAAACAATTAAAACGATTGTCAAACAACGTTGGTTGGTCAATCTGTCGAAATCTAACACGAATAAATATTCTGGAAAAACGGTCCCGGGGACGTTAAATTTTTCGACACACTAGATGGCGACAGCTCTCTACGATTTACTAATTACGATGGTTTCACGTAATTAGGCACAGTTTATCAATGGTTTATTATTTCATTCGAGTAGAATCACAAAACGCACCCTTGCAGTCCGCCATTTTTTACGTGGAAGTGATTACGGTGCTGCCAGTGTCATCTGCCTGTGTTTTTTAGAAACCACGACAAAATGGCGGTTCCGTGCAGAGGTTCGCAACTTTATTCAATTTCGGATAAACAAATTTTTAGTAAAGAGGATTAAATAATCATTTTTCAGCCTTTGAATAATAAAAAATTAAACAAATTCGAATTTTATTACATATACACTTCCTTATCATATTTGACATGTCGGATTATATGTATTTACTTAGCTTGAAGCAGCTGAAGTTAAGTACTGAAAAAAATACATTCGTGTTGTCTAAATTACGTTGCTAGAAATGATTGCAGTTAATTGCTAAACCTTTTATAAAGTGTTTGAACAGATATCTTTAAAAATGAATATTTTAAGAAATATTTAAGAAACATTTTAATATCTTTATGGGTTTTGAATAATCTTCAATAGACTAACTCCGATGACGTCATTGGCTAAGTACTTATTGTTAGCAAGGCTATGAGTGCTTGTTTTTTTGTTCAAATTTAGTATATTTTTAGCACAGGTTATTCATGTAAAAACATTTTAATTGTATGGTCGAATCTGAACGAGTTTCATTAAAAAAACAATTTCTTTAATCATTTCCCAATGGAAGCAACTATCTTTTAATTTGGGCTTATAGAACTCCTTATTGTTTCCACTAGTTAATATTATCACTTTTTTCAGTGATGTTATCAACGTACACCATGATAACGTATGGTGATTATTTTTTTGTTTGTAAAGGTCTTTGAATCTTAAAAGTTATCAGCAGTTCTCGTAGTATGGTGACGAAGTCAGGAGTGGGAGACATTTAAACGGCGATCCTGGCAGAATTTCCGTAGTCTGGCAAGCGGCACCGTGGAATTAACGTGAATTTTAAAGTTTCGACGAGTCTGTGAGTGATAAGAGCACAACATGTCTCTGAACGAAGTAAATATGTTTTTATCTTAATTAGTGATTTTTGTTTACATATTTAACAGTCTCATGAACTGCGTTTGTCATACTTCTGTTCGTTCATACGGAATTTTATTTGTAGAAGTTTAACAAAGCTGCAGAGGAAGTTAAGGAATTGAGTTCTCAACCTTCGGATGTGGATATGCTTGAACTATACTCATTATACAAACAGGCTACTGTTGGGGATTGTAACACACGTATGTAAAACAAGTTTAAATTCTATGAACATGTCTAATTCAAATGCAGTATATATAATACAAATTTAGTGAAAAGTATTAGATTGTCACCAAGTTGGGTGAAAGTTCAATGTTCAAATACTTGACCTTCAGTCTATTACCAAAATAACTTGATGGAGCAGCCATTCAGCTATCATTTGCAATGCTAATTAAGTAAAAATGCTTACTACGGCCGGAAATTTAAATTATAAGCCGAATATATGAAGTAATTCTTGTTGCAAAGTAATTCCATGTGTTTTATGACTTTTTTAGCGAGGCCAGGAGGTATATTAGACTTTAAAGGTAAAGCTAAATGGGATGCTTGGAACAACAAGAAAGGCTTGAATCAAGACACTGCAAAAGAACAATATATTCAAAAGGTGGATGAATTGATAGTTATAATTGGCAAGAAGTAGTTCCTTATTTGCACAAGATTTTTCGCAGAAACGTGTTATATGGATATGGCATGTTTACGCAGAAATTCAACAATTTACATGTTTCAAACTCTTAATAATGTGCAAATACAATGTGACGATGCAAGGTACATCCATAATTTGCGTACATAGGAGTCTAACAGTCACAAAAACTGTTTTAACAGATTTTTTTATACTGAATCAAAATGTAAGAGACAATACTTGGAGGAATTGACGACTGAACATAATCAACCAGAGATCATGTATTCTGTTAATCAAATTTATTTCATTATTGTTAATTTAGAAGCTAATATGTTCAATATTCAGTCACATAATGTCCAGAATACTCTTTTCTACCAAAGTATATAATAACAGAAGTACTGAAGAAAAAAAGTGATCTCCCTCATCTAAGAAACTTTTATGCTTCCTGCTCAGCTTCCTGTATAGCTATATTTAGTTAGGCGTATCCGTTGCGCGGATTTGTAATTCAACGAAGATTTTCTAATGGAAATAAAACAATAATAAACAGAGTTATAATATATAAAACAAATACCCACGAATTCTCAGATCCATACCATCACCTGATTTCCACCTCTAAACGCAGTCGACGAACAATGCTTTAGAATCGATAGAGAAAGAAATAATAGAAATACTAATGTGTATTAATAATGTATTTTTCCACGTAAGTTTAACATTTCATTCTTATCATTATATACACATACGCAAGAAACTAACTAAGAGAAAAGATAGATTACGACACTTAAGTGTTTTATGTAAACACCGCGACAGAACAGAAAAAGTTCTAAGCCCTCTCTGTATCCCTTTTTTTTACGGTTCGACTAAGAAAAGGAACACATCATTATCATCATCATCATCATTATCATCATCGTCGTCACCATCATCATTTATCCATCGTGAACGTTTGTTTCATCATTGGCGAAGATGGAATTAATGTCCACGGCAGAGATAGCGTCGGTGTTATTCAAATATATGAATCCTACAATAATCGTATTACAATCGTACGAACTTTTAAGAGTACTGGTGGTTACGGCTGCTTAAGTTAAAAGAATCGTGTACAGGCGAAACACGTCCGTGCTCTCTTCACCTCTCTGTGAGTGTATTCTCTCCGCAGGTTGTATTCAGTTCTTACTCGTTACAAGTTCTCGCGGTTTACAAATATTACATATAATTAGACTGCGGACCTTATGCATTTATAGTACAAACGGTTTCTTAAAATTGAGTTTATGAATGATCAAAAATTGCAATGCAGTTTCATAAGGTTCTCGATTCACTGGAATCAAGAATAACCTCTAATGGATTCAAATCAATCTGATCCCACCTTTCTGGGCATCGATCCGAAAAGAAAGTCTATATTTGCATAAATATTCACAGCCTATATATAACTTACGCAATAACGAATTGATTAATCATTCGAGAAGCTAGAGACAAGCAGAACTTACCGTGTAAAACGTGAAACTGCGTCAAATTTCGAATGGAAACGGTAATTTATTCTATCTTAAATAAGAAAAGAAAGCACGGGAGTGTGCATTGGTACAATTTCTTCGTTTTCCAGAATACAACTCCGCAAGGAATCTTTGTTTACGTCGATTGAAAGAAAACTGGACAGACAATTACCAGTCGCAACTGAATTAAAAGAGATTTTGTTTTTTATCGAACGGCACTCTGAACGACAACGAAAGCAGCCTTAATTAAGAAACGGAAATTTACATCAGCCTCGTAGTTCGTACACATATATAGTCCGTACGTAACGTATGCGCGTGTGTATGCACTGTGTAGGTGGATGAAGTATGTATATATGAATCCATCCGTTGCCGACCGATGGCAGACATTTCTAGTGTAAGAGCCAAGAGTCGAGAATTATTTTCATTGGCCTGTACTGTCTCAGAAAATGACACATTTTTATCGGACAATCCGCTATAAATAATTTCCAGTGTATTCCCAGTGAACGCTGTTTCCTTTTCGTTGTTGCAAGCGTATGGCCCAACGGAACGGAAAAAGAGAGGATACGAAAGAACAGTCGAGAAGTAGACGAACGAGAAACAGGGCTGCGATCGTGGCCTCTGTCTCTTCTTGTTCTTGTCTATGTGCTTCTTAGTAAAAAGTGGATGATGGTGCGTTTTTATTCTGCTAGCTTTCAAGTTGATCACCGTGGAACGTTCTCGAATTCCGGCCGGCCATTGCGATGTCGGTCAGCTGGCGACTCGTCGATGTCTCGTCGAACCTGGCGGAACAGAGAAGGTGACGGGAACGAAAGAACTCGGTGATAGCGTATCTCGTAGCTTCCTCGAAACTGTTACGGTTCTCGGCTTAAGCGTTCCCGTTGTTGTTTGCTGTTATAGCGTAAACTGCATCACGGTCGCTCGAGCTAAGAGAGACTTCCAATTCATCGTCATCGAATCGCACACTGCGGAGTAATCGCTGCATCGATATCGTTGTTGTACAGTGATAAACGGTGTGTACATAAGCACGTTTATTACTATTTTCCCACTTTGCTTTTTCTTTTCTTTTCCTTTCTTTCTTTTCTTTTTTTTTTTTTAAATGAATGACGTCGTGTATCGTCGCATACGACACGTGGAAAAGGTGCCCCGACCTGCGATACATCGTGTTACAGGAACGAAAATGACAACAGAAGAGAATTACAAGAGAAGTGAGAGAAGCCGGTTCGGATGAAGAAGAGAAGAGATCTGAATATGGAACGTGGAATAACCGCGGCGACACGTAGAATGAACGATTATGCTGTTTTTTTCTCTATTCTTTGTTTGTCTCTCTGTCAGGTAGTTAGTAGCAGGAACAACGTCTCGGTAGATCGCAGTGATGTTACTCGCAGACGTGAATGACGACAGGAATTTCTCAATTACCGTTCACCATCTTGAATTTCAGAACGTCGTTCTCGTAGGACATTACAGTCTCCTTCCCGTTCTCGTAAACTCTGCCACAGAAAAGCATGCCAGTCATGTTTGAGTTTATATTGAACAAATTAATAAATTAATATGGTTGATGGTAAGAAGAATTTAATGTGTAACCTTTTAGCTACTACGGAGCTGTACATGAAACTATATGGTTAGATGAAAAATTTTATCATAGAGTGCAAATTGACAATATTAATAAAATGATATCTCCATTTACGAATTTAATTTGTTCCACTTCGAAGTTTGTATCTCGAAACCCAGTATATCATTACTTAGTTTTATAAAAGCATCATATAGGATAATAAAGATTAAAAATGGAATACGAAAAAAGTTCGTATGTAGAGTTGTTCGTAAATCAAGGCACCACTGTACATTATATTTTATCGTATCAATAGTTATGTATATAATAAAAATCCACTACAGTAGCATATAGTAGCTAAAAGATTAACAATTGGAAGTACCCTATCATCAACGATATAGATATTAAAAGATCGTCGACTTACTTTTTGGTGGTGATCTTTTTGCCATTGATGAATCTAGTTGACGTACTTGTCCTCTTGATAGCGCCGCCACCACCGCCGCCGCCACCGCCACCGCCACCGCCGCCACTGCCGCTGGTTCCTCCGAAATTTGTGAACGTATTGAACGATGTAAAGTTTCTTAACGAACCTCCAAGGAGGTTATCGAAGGGGCCGAAGAAGGATGTACTTATGCTGGTACTGCTTGGACTACCCCAATGGAAGTCTCCATTGAGAATTTGGGAAAATTAATTAATTAATCACTGTTTTAATCACAACCATCTCACTACTTGAACACGTTAAGGATCACTTCATTGTTATTCAGTTAATTACAAACATACATTACATAACTATCCAGATTCTTTCATTCATTCAAGTCATTCGTTGGTTATCTGTGATTCATCAAGGTTCGCACATCAATGGAAACTATACTTTCATCAACAGTTTTGGTGTCCTTAACAGATCATTGTGTAGAGTACTTACTGTGTAAATCCCCAAAATCAGAACCGCCAAAGAATTCCCTAAATACTTCCTCAGGATCTCTGAACACGAAGGTACTAGCAAAGTATGAGTCGAAGGCATCCTTGTGTGGCCTCTTGCCAGATGGCATGTCAAGACCTTCCTTTCCATACTGATCGTAGACTCGTCTCTTCTTCTCTGGAAGATGCACAAAAAGAAGCATGGTCATTATTGATCGTTACAATGGATTGCGAATGCATTTGCTTGGTTTTATACGCTCCAAATTCCAAGAAGCAGATACTGCAAGGCTTGCCATGTTAGTAGAGTACTGGTTTGGTTGATTTCTAACATCAATCGAAGTTCACCATAAGAGTAAAACTAGAGCAGAGAGAACAACTGTGGTCCGCAGAGTAACCTGGACACTTGTATCCTTAAAGGATCAAGATTTACTCTAGCGCAAGCTACAATCAATTTCTCTACCATTCAAAAATCAGTTGATCCGTCAAGGAGACATCCATTTAAGATTACTGAGACAGGCAGAATGGATCTGTCGTTCTCTCGTTCGTTCAGTCAGTCAAGCAGTTGTTAGAAGTGCGGAAAGGTTCAGGCAATATTAATTGCAATTACGGCGCCTCATGCACCGTACAAGAGAAAAAAGTATCTTTTCCACGAGGAATGATGTGAATGACCATCGAGAAACTCTATCGAATATCTTCTTGATCCTATGCTCGAGCTGGGAAACGACACCTCATAAAAAAAAACACTCTTGAGATCAAAAGTTCTCCGGGTCAAGAAACAAACAATTGATGGTGGATGATACATTAAAAATAAAACAAAGAATTCCAAGAAAAAGAAAAACGAAGGAAAAGAAAAGAAAAAAAAAGTAGATGGAAGAAAACAACGTTTGGCCACTCTCTCTCTCAAAGCCTTTTTTCTCTTAAGTGGTACCGAAAAATCGCTGGAAAGGAGAGTCAAAGTAACTCCGGGTGAATCCACGGCCGGGCCTCGAGGACGCCTTCTGATACAATCGTTGGTCGTAGGTTCGTCTCTTCGCATCTGGACACCGAGCACACGGTCACGACAGATCATCCGGAAAAACAAAGATTTCTGATTGAGTTTTTTTCTTTCCAGGTTTTCAGGTCCCAGCTGTTCATCGACACGGCTCGACTCGTTGTCATTGCAGCGATGCTTCGGCTAGACACTGGGTGTTCCGGTTGCCTCTCCAGTTTCCTGTTTTCAACGCGTGATTCCGCTCCGCGCGAGAACGGCTACCGGTTCCAGGTACTTTTAATGGCAACTCGTCTTAGGGCGACATCGAAAACAGGAAACTCGAGAATCAGCGTACTGGAGCTGCGAGTCGTTTTACCAGGGAATTGCGTTATTGTATTATTATTCCATTCTTCATGGTAACTTAGGATTTTAGAGTACCAGCTCAAAGACGTATGGCAATAGTCGTAGGTATCAAGTATAGGGTATGTGATAAATGCCAAGAATTTATCAATTCCTGGCATTTGTACAGCTTATTAGGACAGCAGTTCCTAATGATTAGGAAAGTCACGGTTTCTCGTTAAGTAAAAACGCTTCAGTGCCATTGGGAAGTCCATCAATTTCTGACATTTACGCAACTCGAATGAACAGCAAACTCCAATGATTGGAAAATCACGGTTGCCTTTAGAATAAAAGCGATTTTACTGTTATTGGGACACAGCTCATCAAAATAGTGGTTCCCCATGACTGTAAAATCACAGTTGTTTTCCGAACGAACGTGACTGTACTATCGTTAGGAGATCTATCGGTACCAGCATTTACACAGTTCATTAGGACAGCACTCTTCAACGATCAGAAAATCACAGTTACTCGCAAAATAGAAACTACTGCGCTATCATTAGACAATCCATCAGTTCCGGCATTTATACAGCTTATTAGTGTATCAGTTTCCATTGGTCGAATGCTCGCAGCTCCTCGGACGGCCATGAAAGCGACCGCTGATAAAGACCGATCGATCCGTTCTAGATCCGTCCGCAACTGCTTGATCGAGTCACGTTTGCTGGGTCCCAGAATAAGTCGTACTACTTGGAGACCACTTGAAAGAAAAGGCTCATGCGAAATTCGGCTTTGCTGACAAGCAGGAGGCTGCTCCCCTCGGTTTCATCTCCTGTTGGCACCGCAACGCTCTGCCTGACCAGGCAGTTAATTCAAGCCGCAGAGAAGTGATTCTTGCAATACAGAGCTCGCAGAAGTGACGATCGCCGGGGCGCGTCGTCGCCGGTGGGAGGAGAGACTCGGGTCCCTTCTTACGCGGCGGGACCTCGGGTAAAAAAGCTTACCGTCAATGAGCACTTCGTACGCCTCCGATATCTCTTTGAATCTTCTGTTCGCTTCTTCCAGGTTCTCCGGGTTTTTGTCTGGGTGCCATTTTAATGCCAATTTTCTGTACCTGTAAATAGTAAAGCATGTTTAGTATCAAGACAATACTTAGTATTTTAGGATATGCTAGGGTTAACAGACTGGTCAAAATGATCCATTCTGAAAATTAGTTTTTAAAAATTATTGAAAATATATGATAGTTGCTTTTCTAAGTAATTTTTATGTCTGTCCTAAAATATAAATACCGTAACTCAGAAACGTTGTTTTATCACCTAATAATTCACTGTGCAAGGGATATTTATTGCCATTATTTTAATTATAATATATAATATTAATTTTATTTATTTTTATATTTATCTTTCTCATAAATTTCTTTTCAACATGTTTCTCTCAATTGAAATCCAAGTTGAAGTTCCACGAATAGCTAGTAACAATAAATACGACACCCTTTAAATCTCGATAAATACCGCGATGCGCTTATAACTCGTAGAAGAAAATACAAACCAGTCAATTTAACTGGTCAGCGTTTCTAGCGTTAAAAAATATCTCCGGTTCTCTTTCCAACCGTGAACCGAGAGTAGCGGAGGAGACGTTTCCTGGTCCGGTGCCAGGCTTTTCGAAGTGGGGACCGAAAAGCCATTCATTCAATCTCACTTCGACCACCGTGGCCACGGCTTGGAAAATAAATAGTCGAGACTATTTCCAGCGTCCTTGGGTCGCATTAATCGATTCCGCGGAAGAAATAAGTAATCCTTTTATCACTTTAAAATCCCCATACACGTTGGAACTTGATGCAGACGTCACGACAACTGATGGATTTCAGACTTTCAAGGTTTCACGATGCATGTTGCACTCGAACGAAAAATGAAAACGCTCAGAAGTCCCAAATAAGTTTAAACTAATGTATTATTTCCCAAAATATCCTCCTTTCATTCTATTGTGGATATAGTATAGTATAGTGTGTCAGCACTTTCTAACTTCAAAAATGTACAGCTTTACGAAAATAAACTCAATGGCAAGTTCCCGGAACTTTCGTAGAAACCTACCTAGGCAAAGTTACTTACTAAAGTTATTTACTACATGTATAAAACATACCGTTCACCATCACGATTCGTCACCTATGATGCGTAGAACCGTCGAAAGTATCTAAGCAAGTCATATCCAAGGATTTATCCTTAATGGTGAATCATTAAGAGAGATAAAAACCGTTTGGACAGGAGTCTCGGATGCTTAGTTGCAAGTCTGTCATGTGTCACGAGACTGTCGCTTGATTTGTGAAATTATCAAGCTAGTGCTAAAAAATCTTGATAATATCGAATCTAATGAAGTGAATAATGGAAAAATCGGTGGTTCAGTTTTTTCCTCCATCAATTCGCTACGTATCATGCTTCAACATGTATGGCCTTTAAGCTAACTTAGGGGATACACTTACGCTTTCTTAATGTCCCCGCTGGTGGCGGTTCGTTGCACCTCGAGTACCTTGTAATAGTCCACCATCGTTCGCTATACTCGTGCTCGGGATGTCAGGGCTTAGGCAACCACCTGTCGAACAATGCGAGAACGGTTATCGTAATTAGCAGGCCAATTGGCAAGCGGACACGCTACCGAGAGTCAATAGAACGCAGGAAAAATACGGCTATCCTATTTAACGTTCGACCGCTATGCCAGCCGAGTCTAGCTATCTATTCCACGTCCCTTATTTGATCGCTTGGGTGCTTGAATCTTTTATCGTATCCTTACGTTCGCTATCAATATTATATATGTGTGACCATAATTTTATATTTTACATTGAGCTAATGGGATTAACACGGTGACTGCTACGAGAGTTTTTGGACTTTGTATAACATTCCTTGCTTTTTCGTAGGAAAGACAAATGGTATTAGAATTAATTATAAGCAGTTTTGCAATTGATAGTTATATACGTTATTAAGTACTTTCATTCGTAATCAATTTCCTTATTGTAATCGCTTTTGAGCAATTTGGAAAGTCTTGTTTAGCAGTGACCATCGTGGCAGTCAAAGTGTTAATGCCATAAATATTGTTGTTTAATGTTATAATGATATTATAGTTAGGAACTTAGTAACCCTTTTAATTTCCATACAAAAAGCTTAATCTCTCTTTGAAATAAAATATAAAAATTGTTTCGTTATATTATTTAAGAAAACTTATTTCACGGCTGATTCCTATTACCACTGGAAAATTAACAGAAAGATTCTTAGTCCTCAAACCCTTGGTCGTTAATGGATTGCTGGCAGTAAATTAACAGCTGGGTAATTGCATCATTCATAATTAAGAAGTTCAAACAAAGAATTAAGAAATTAACCATTACGAAAGTCTCAGCTATAGTCATTAAATACCACATACGCTTTCTCAAGAAATTAAATAAACAAACTCAAATATATCTACATTAAAATACGATCCAACTGAAATCTCAAGAAACCTATTTTCACAATCTTTCCAAGAAAACACAAAATAATTTACTGTTCAGTAGTCCTAGCGTTAAATAACTGGTAATAGACAAATCGTTAAAAAAGGCTCTCACGATTTCTAAACCGTCGATCATCAACAAGATATTTGTTAATAGTTTCATTTTTCGATGCCCGTCACGGCGACGCAATTGTAATTTCTAACAAAGAGATTAGAAGCCAATAGCTACTCAGCAATTCCACTGTTAATCTTTTGCAACCGCCATGCGGGCGAATGAGTCACCGGCGTGTCTACGTCACGTGTGCTGGCTGAATGTTGTTGAACCGTGACGCAGAGGGAGATTTTGTTTTATTATTCACGGGGAACGGTGTAACGAGCGTGATTTCATCTAGCGTTTCCTAGAGGGATACCGAAGACCACTGCGTGCAAGTTACTTTCACCGAAACCGGCGTCAAAGGAGCTTCCAGCCACCTGTTGCCTGATTGGGGCCCTCAAAAGCTTTCGATCGGCGCGGCTGTTCTTTCGCGACTGGCAGACGAGGACCAAAGCGGAATGAAAGCGGAGAAAGCGAAACGGGTTCAAGGCTGATGGCAAGGGTTCAAGTGCACCGGTGAAATGCGATTAGTAGACTGCGGATATTTGTTTCACCCCTTCCCGGAGAGAATTTTTGCAATTTTTAAAACCCCTTTTCATGGAAGCTTGAATAAATTGATACTTTGAATGGTAGAAAGAAGGAAAATGAGAGTGGCTCGGGATAATTGTTTAATTTTTGCTTGTGGGTTCTTGGGAAAAAGCTTTTGTGTGTTCTTAGGTTAATTAAATGGCAGTATTGGGATAATATTAAGTGTATTAATTGGTAATGTTAGGAATAAGGTTTGCGATGGTAGATAAATAATAGAGGTTATTGATATCAGTGATTGAATATTAATATTGTAATGTTATTGATAGTATTAAGTATTATTCGTTATTAATATTAGTAATTAAATGTTTTGAAATAGCAATAAAGTATTAGTGATTGAATGTTAGTGTTATAATGGTATTGGCAGTATTAATTATTATTAATTATAATATTAGTGTTGAATTCATTCAAAAACATCCCACAAAAGTACTTTTTCCGAGAACTCGAAAACACGAGTTAAACCATTATTATTTTTAAGCATTCGTATCAATTCAGGGTTAATCCTCGTAAAAGTATTCAAAAAGAAAAGAACGCAATGGTTCAAATTTTGATAGAATTTCAGAAGCATTGAATATATTCTCCATTTACTGAGAAAGTATTAATACAGTGACCGAGCTTGTATTTCATTATACGTAAATAAGTTCGGTTGTGAATACACACAGCTGATTCTAAGAATTTAGTCGTGATTCATTGCAAATGAGTGTTTCAAAATGGAAAACTCTCATAAATAATAATGGTGATTATATAAGTGAACGTGGCTCTGTAGTTTATTGATATTAATATCAACGTAACGTAATATACATTAATTTTCTCCTCCCTGTTGTTTAAAATGCCTCGATTAATTTTCTTGAATTATAAATTTTATTTTATCGCTGTCTAATTATTCAGCTTAGGAAGCAAGAGCTCCAATTGAGAGCTCCGAAGTCCGTTATATATTTTCCATATTTTCGTGAAATCTAAGTATTATTCATTATTTTAAAGTATAACTCGTTCTTTAAGTATAGTTCTTCTAAACACTGGAGTTAATCAGTTTGGCTAATGAACAACTCGTTCAAGTTTCAAGTGCAATTTTCGTATTTGCGCAGAAAGACGCGTGTTAACCCAAGATCGCGGTTCAGCAATTAAACAGGAAGTGCATGAATATTCCGATGAGTCACCGCGGAAAATTCCGATTTCACTGAAACAACAGTCACCGGAGTCTTTCGATCCGCGTCGGAGTTGAATGAGAACGATCGGCTCGAAAGGGTCGCGGGTGCCATTGCTGAAACGCGTCGCGGTCCATTCAACCCGCGGCGAGACGCCGGGAAAAAAAGGAGTTAGGTGTCAGCTATCCGAAATAGTTTCCCGTACTATGTAGTATTCCATTCCGCGGGAATATATTCCCACCGGGTTAATTTTACGCGCTGTTTTCAAAATAGTCGCGCGCCGCCGCGTATAAATGGCTCCGGCGCGCTCGCGGAACACTCGTGAATCTTCGGGCGAATTGCGCCATATTCGAACCCGTCGGGTAGGGTAACGGCGCCTAATATGGAACACCTGATTCGAAAAGCTTGCCAAAACGAGAGACATAGATTTTTTTCAATGAAACTTGCATCGGAAGAGGAAGGAATAAATCTAAGTGTGGAATTCAGATTGAAAAATCTCTTATTGTACGCGCAATAGAATTAAATAATGAAGCGTATACTCGTCAAATGTAAGCTAAATGCACTTATAATATATTCTAACGAGAAACTAAAGCGAAACGAAGAATTACGTGTTTGTCTAAAAAAGCAAATAGTTTATCGTTGAAAACGTTGGCACCGTTTAGAGGTTTAAGGTGACGTGTATACTCGTCAGACGCAGTTAACTAGTTAATAAACATTCGTATACTGAGCTATAATGTCTTAGAACGAAAATGTCTTAGAACTATACGTAAAATGTTTAAATAAAGTCGAAAACAACGATTTGAAAAAATGGCACCTAATACGAAACATTCGATTTGAGAAGCTTGCCAAAACGAGAGATATGGATCTTTTTCAAAGAAACCTGTATGAAAACACGAAGAAATTAATAAACATTTATATACTGATTAATAATAATGCGAAAATTGAAATGCCTTCAAACCGAACTATACTACCAAACACAATAATACTTTACATTTAATGACAAATTCTTAATTGATGTCCAACTATTAATATGATTGTTTTTCATTACTAGTGAAGTGTTTCACATGGTACCTGAAACATCAAGCCATTTATTTTCCGAAATATTTTGGTGTTCCATTTTTTGTGCTTCTATGTGAGCCACTCATTGGACTTATAGCAATTGATAACAGAAATGTGATATTTAATTCAGACTTTAGAGTGTCGGGATTATTTATTTTTGTTCATTTCAATTTAAAATCTTCCTCGTGAGTATGACACGATATTATATAGCAAAGAGTTAAACGAAACTACATTCTCTTCGTGGATAGATTTGGTTTCACTGAAAATCGATAATTGGCAATTCAAATTAGAGTGAAATGCATGGAATGTTTTGATCTATGAAATTAAAAGTTCTGAAAGTTGTTAATTGATGAAATTGGGAATTTTGTTTTGTAAGTGTTTTATGTAAGCACGCGAAGACGTTGATTATAAGAATTGGAATAGAACTGAAATATGATGGAGAGGCTGTAAAAATAGACAGAAATGTTTTCAGCGTCATCTTCTCCGGATATTGATTCATCTTCAGAATAATTCGAAGGAAAATCTGCGGACCTTTATGCAAATTCTCTCTTTCACAGGTTATTTTATAAGAATCAAACTAAGAGACAAATTTATATCGACTGAGTAATGCATTAAAGTAAAAATAAAAGAGTCATCAGGGTAACTAATGTTTATTTATTGATGATGAAGTTTTATAATTGAATGATAATTTAAGTTGAAATATAGAAATATGGATAAAACCACAGTGGAGAAAAATATTATCACCATGAAGACCTAATAGATTAAAAGAACGTTTTCTTCATAATTATATAGTAGATTGTATCAATTAAAAAGAATTAATAGTACTTTTCGAACCGACTAAATTATTCCATTATGAAATAATTTATGAATTTGCATAAAGATTTCCAGTCTAATCATGAGATAAGTCAATCTCGCTTTCGTGTGATATAAACATATGTGTTTATGCTAAATATCTTATGTCACAGTTCGTATTAATGGAATAATAGGAATCTTAAATAAGATCCGTTTGAATGAGATACAGAAATAGGCACGTTGCATTAATTTTCAGCCACAGTTTCAAACTGTACGGTGGTTTCGAAATAACTTATGTCGCAATGATAGCAATATTTAATGTGTAGATCTTGACATGATCAGTCTGTGACAGATCAGGAATCTGTGAAAAGATTTATTAGCTTATGAACAGTCGAAAATCAGAGGAGTACAATTCAAAAGAGCAGAAGTTGTTTCATTGAAATTTCTTTTTAATAACGAAATTATTAAGTTATTCAATTATTTTGAAAATTTATCAACATCCAAAGAAAATGAAGTATTCTGTAATGTTTATTGCGGTATTAATTAATCAAACTTGCATCTATTGAGATTCAATTTCTTTTAGATTGTCATTGTTTAATTCCATTTGCTATTGTGTGACTCTATTATCATGAAAGACGATTTGTCCAACATGTTATCTGCCACACATATTGATTGTATACAGGTGACACAAATTGTTATCGAAAGCACATTAATTTTTGCAGTGATACACTGAGAAAACACAACTCTACCAAGACTTGTGAAACACGAGAGGATTGAAGAAGTAATTACTGTAGAAAATCTTAAGTTTTCACTGTTTGTCTCACGAAATATACACTCTGGCTTAATAATAACAGTGCAATCTCGGAGAACTTCAAAAAAGGAACAACAACATTCAATGTTAATCCTATAGAAGAACCAAGTAAGCGTTATCTATTTTTATAATAGAACCTCGATTATCCGAACCACTGTTAGATTCAATACAACACTTTCGAAAATCGACAAAAGGTTCATTCAAACGACAAAGTATCAAGCTAAAAACTAACAGAGTAACGTTGAGATGCAACAAAGATCTCTCGATTTTTTAACTTGCTGCTAAACACGTCGGTATTCTGAAAACAAGATTTACCCTAGTGTTTCGTCCTATTGATTCCGATATTCCATCAATCTTATCCATAATCTCAGTAATTTCAATCAAGAAGAGATGGACCACTTTTGAAAAGAACTATTATATCATAAATATCATCGACGCCTCACAAAAAGAACCATTTATAAAAGCACTCATTTATAATAGTTCAATTTGAAAGTTAATTAATTCCATTAACAACAACACCAGATTACATACATAAGAAGAACAGTTAATAGACAAGTCTATTAAAATCCCTTGAAAACACAGATGGTTGATAATCAACATAAATAAGATCGACCTATCCTAACCTAGTTAACAAGGACGATACCTGGATTGCTCCTCGCAGACCAATCTTACCAAAGACTAACGTCAAAGATCATCTCACCCAAATGATCCTACAACATCCTGTCCCCGACTAGTTCGGATAACCGAGATTCTACAGCGTCCGCGTGTCAGACAAGTCGAATATCGGCGAATACTTGGAAGGCAGTTGGATGTAACGCGCACCAAAACTCCACGGTACCACACCGGTCACTCGTCGCGAACACCATCCCCGTTCGCCATTACGGTTCCCGGCGTGTCAACACCTCGCGGCAGCGTGGAGACCTTTCCCGAGGCGAGCCATGACGTCGAGCAAGAGGACGAGCCAGGGAACCGATGGGACGACCGAGACGAGGTGCGCGCACACACGCGGAAAACCGGTTGCTTCCAAGAGGATCGCCGGTCCGCGAGAGCAGAGACGTTTTACGAGGACGGAGACACCGGAGAGGAGGCGCGCCAGCGACTGGCCGCTAAACCGGCGCAACGCGGCGCGGCGCGGCTCAAAGTCAAACACGACTGGACTAACGAAAACGCTAAAGTTAGCCGAGACGTGTATCGAAAATAGTCCGAAACACGGAGATGGAGGTCATTACGTTATCCCGCGTTTGGCCCCCGCGACTCACTGGTTCTCGGTGAGCCGAGGCAACACGCGTGCTGTACAGTTGGGAGATCACTTGATGGCCAGGCAGAGGAATGCGGGTCTCGTTGGTCAGCTTTCATCTTTCCTCGTCTGATTTTCGATACTAATTTGCTATTCGTAAATACGGTTAAACTGTCAACAAGTTCTCTAGCGGCAGACATCCCTTGCCTCTGTGCCGTCCCGATGGACATCAAGTTAGCTACCAGCTGTAGGTACCTAGGCGACGGTACGATATCTGGTAGACGGGATTTAGCTGCATTCTAGTCGTTCCATTCCAACCGGGACTATAGAGAGCACTGATTCACCTGTACCGAAACAATATCTTGAATCGTCTGCTGGTGGTGAGCTTAAAGCTTTTCTTTTTTAGGAGATCTACTGATGGGCTGGGGTGATGTTTGGGGTTGGAGGTGATGTTTGGCGTTTGACGCGTCTTGGTGATTGTAAATGAAGTTGGGATCGATGAATCATTTCGAGGTGGATGGTGTTTTGAATTGTGCTGGTAATGAGGCGAGGGGTTTAGTTATTTAAGAGAGTTGTTGTTGGAGTCTTCTAGAAACAGGTAGAGGGCTTAATGTGATTTGAAGAAGTCTAAGCAGAAATGCAAATATCATTGAATTATTTGTATTGAAACAATGTTATGAACTGTCTGGCAATGATGAGATTGAAGAAGATTTGCTTTCTTAGGAGATTTGCTAGTGAGTCAAAAAGACATCTAGAATCAGCTGGAGGATCTAACATATACTTCAGAAGCCTAAGTGAAATCATAAAGATACCTGAATCACTTGTATTGAAACAATGTTATGAGTTGTCTGACAATGAGTTTAAAGAGGGTGTCCTGCTTTGGGAAACTTTCTGGTAGGTGAAAGGGTTGTCTGAGGTCAGGTGGAGGACTTAAGGGATTCTGGGGAATTCCAACTGAAACTATGGAGACTACTGAATTAATTATATTAAAGTAATATCTTGAGCTGTTTGATAATAGATGAGCTTTAGGAAAATTTCTAAGGAGATTTGTTAGTAGATGAAAAAGTTATCTAGGATTAACTGGAGGATTTAACGTATCCCAAAGAATTTTAAGTGAGAATATAAAAAAGAAAATAATATTGTGGTTTTCTTTTTTAGGAAATCTGCTGGTAGGTCAAGACGTCATCTGGGATCTGCTAAGAAGACTTAAGTTGTTCTAGAGCATTTTAAATTATCGATCTCAGCTGACGCAGCTTGTACAAATGAGGAAGATGGTTAGGAGATTTATTATCTGAGGAGTCAGAATCTTTGTCAGATTTCGAAGAAACTGTCAGGAACAGACTCATCCTGAAGAAGAATCCATTTGTTCAAAGGTTTCCTCATTCTTTAACAACACAGAATCTACATTAGATACCGAAATAACTACCAAGAATCTTTACAAATGACATGGAATACATGTTAACTAGTATAATACAAATGAGAAAGAAGATTTCAGAGATACATTAAAGATCTGTTCTTCGAACAACTACCTATAATCTTCGTTAAGCAATTGTCATGTAGAAACTGAAAGCACCAGACTCATCCTGAAGAAGAATCTGCTTCGACGAAAGTTTCCTCATTCCTCGAGAACATACAGATTACATTAAATTCCAGAGGACTGAGTAAGTAGTGCATACAGATGGAAAAGAGGATTTCAAAGATCATTTATTGCTCTGTACTCTTTCTCAAGTTTATGAGACTATCACTAAGTAGCAACTGGAAGGACCAAATTCTTCTTGTAGGAAAGTCTATGATAATGGTAGATAATAGAAGATCCATCGTTTTTCAGGCACAATATCTACCCTTAATTCTGCAACAATTACTGATCCTTATCAAGCATACAGAATGTACAAGTAACAAAGAGGATTTCAAAGATACTTCAAAACAACCCAACCAAGAAAGATAATCTAAGTCCTTGCATTTAAGAGGCAACTCACAGTCACCATTTGATTTCACATAGCAAAATTATAAAATTCAATATTCAATATCAAATTTGGTATAACATAATTGTATATGAAATATTGAAATAAAACAGCCCCATCCCTCGATTCGTATATTATCACTGTAAAAAACGTAATCAATGTTTCACTAGGAAATTAGCAACATATCTAACGAGAAAACTTTCAAGTGCAAATGGTTAAAACAATCCAACCAGCAAAGGTACTTTAAAATAATCCAACCAATAACGATACTTTAGAACTACTAAATCAACTATCTGTCCATAATTATTCCAATTATATCTGTCCATCTACTAATCAATAGCAACTGGAAGGTATCAGTCTCATCTCAAAGACACAAATGTCCAAGCAAGCAAGCAGGTAACGCGTATAAGGTCCAAGATTCCAAAGATACCGCGACTTTCTTCTCGACCAGTTCGAAAGGCGCCCAGGCTGGACCTGTTAGAGTGTGTTACTGGGTGAACAGGGCTGTCTCGGTTCTCCAGGTGAACAAACGATCATGCCCATACGCGACGCCTAGTCTATTTAAGGTCGTTAACCGTTGTCAATCATTTGAACCATCCAATTCATTTTTGCAAAAATGGTGATCACTATGGCAATATTTTAGGGAGTACTTTAACATTAAAACTATCAAACTAATCAAAATGACCCATTCCTGATTTCCTTGTACAATTATTAAAGAGATAACGCATGTTTCTCTGAGAAATTATTAAAGAAATTAATTTAGCAATACGCAAACTGAATTGTACATCAATTAAAGTTTTAATAAAAACACTCTTGGAGTTCCTATTCTTTCAACCATCACACATCGATTTTAATAAAACTTATGTAACACGTAGTTCTCAAGAAAATATTTGACACGTATTTTTCCTTGTCGGCCTACATCCAGAAGGGGTGGAAACACCCTTTAAAGTTCAGGGTTGGAAACATATTTTTAACAATATCTCTGAAAATAGGTGTAGAAAATAAATTATTGTTGTAAAATTGTTCGCCTCGAAATGAATAATTCAAGTTTCTTTCACAATCCGTAGTTTCAGAGATATTGTAAACAACATACTTTCAACCCTTAACGTTGAATTATGCTCAAAGTACATCTTTTACAATATCTCTGAAACTAGGAGTGTAGAAAAGAAATTGGCATTGTTCATTTCGAGGCGAACAAGTTAAACAAATCATTTCTACACCCCCTAGTTTCAGAGATATTACAAGAAATACATTTTCAACCCTCAAGTTTAAGGGGTGTTTGCACCTATTCAAAGTAAATATTGGCATATCGGAAAAAATACGTGTCACATATTTTCTCAACAACTATGTCTCACGTAAGTTTCATTTGTAAGCCAGAAGCGAAGTAGTCCAAAGTTCCGCCGATTTTCGGAGAGTCACGGATTAGGAAACGCAATCCGCGGCTTATAATAAATCCGCGTGAACACGCGGGAATGGCGGGAACCGTGAGTCACGCCGGTTTCGGAGGTGATTTTGGCCTGCCTACACGATCGCTGTGCTCGTCCCAGGTAGAACAGTCATCGCGACGTGGGTCGCTGTGGGCGTTTTTCCAACAGTTTCGCGCCGCCAGGACCATGTCCCTGCCGGTCCATTGTCCTTAGACCGCGAGTTTCACCGGTTCGGTGAATCGCCATGGAGAACCAGTTAACCCCTTGCTCTATGATTTCTTTCATATCTGCGCTGCTCATTAAGATAAATTTGTTCTCAGCTCTTTGCACTCCGAATTTCTTTTGCATTTTTTCCTCGATAACTCTGTATTATTACGATATTTTATTTAAAATGCATTTTAAAAAATAATTAGTTTGTAGAGAGCAGTGTGAACGATTCTTGTTACTAATAATATTGAAAGTAACATAATAATATAATCTATTTGATAAATATCTTGACAAAGAATCGCCTGTGAATAAAACTAATGTCAAGTCCCGATTGAAGCGCAAGGGGTTAATGATTTACAAAAGAACAAAGAAAGATTCTTAATTCATTTGTACCCACGTTTACTATAGGATGTAATAATTAATAATAGAAAAATAGTATTTCATTTGAAACCAAATTAATTGGGCGACGTTTCATTTTTGCTGTTTAAACAGTTTCTCACGAGTCCGGCCTTTTATTGGTTACCATATTTTATAATTATCAAGCTTTTAAATCACTAGTTATTTTTAGTAGGTAGAAGAAATATCTATTTCCAAATTTCCAACTTTCTAACTTATCAACTTTCCAAACTTTCAAATGTTTAAATTGTTAAAGTATTAAATTTTTTAATATATAAATTCTTAAATTCTCAAACTTTCAAATTTCTAATTTGATAAGAATAATTACCATTAATCCCAGCGCAATCGAAACACATGGTACACTGTATCCGTTATCAACATTCAATATTCAGAGCAGACGTTGACTTGCAGTGAAAGTAGATCCCCTTTCTCTTCCAATAAATAATTAACGATAAACTAACTGTAGTAAGTGCAGTTACGAAAGAAACCGCAACGCCAAGAGTTAATTAAATTTATGAACTCGGAATATTAACCGAACGATGTTTCGACGATAACTCGCGAAGACGTAACCCAAGACGAATAAAATGAATACGACCAACGTTTTGCAATCATGAGCATCGATACAACATAGATTCTATCTACACTAACACAGACAATATGGTTCAATAAAATTCAAAGATCGATGACCGGATAAATGAATTGAGCTATTTATTTCGAAAGTGAAACATTTATTTTAAGTCCATTTAATAAAGAAACTCAAGTTTATGGTTATAATAGTTACAATTCTACATTATCTCTTCATTTTTAAACAATGTCTTTAATAGACTTAAACCACTTTCGAAATAAATTTGGAATTTTGAAATTCAACAAAAATGTTCATATTTTGTGAAACCTTTTCGAATATTACTGCCAAAAGATTTGCCTGATTTTTGATATTATGTAAACAGTGTCACATATAATTTCATCGAATTGTTCTATTTATCATTTTCCAAACTATCTGAACAAGAAAAGAAAGAGTTACAGAGAGATAAAGTTGAATAACGAGTTAATTCGTAGTCCCCGGTTTGCGAGCCAACCACTGTACACGGAAACCGCAAACAAATTGCGGTGAAGCTAAAGCTCCGTCCTCACTGAAGCAAATTAAATTTAATGTGTAACTCCTTTTTGAAAGTTGCATTTAATAGAAATTCTATTACAGATCCAAATGACGTTCCTCGTGGATTGAAATGCAGCTCTCGATTAGATCGTTAGTTCATTCGTGTAATTATTAATTAGAAGTCACGGTAATTAGCTCGATTTCAATTATAGATTACTAACAATTAACCTCTTTCGGTACAATGACGAATGGGACTCGTAATGAAGATCACTGTAATAAAAGTCAATGTCATTGCAAGTAGGTCGAACTAAAAGATTATTTTGCTATTATCAACGTGTTACCTTCGATGTAAACGCGCGCTTCCAATGTACAGATTTTTTTCCCATTCTCCGTTAAAGAGTTTAAGAGGTAATCTTGTAAATTATTCAATTATTGCTTTAATTGAAATCAATCGGAACTAATTGCCATTTTTCCATTAGTGATACTGAATTTCCTTTTTCTTCTAGTAATTAACGATTTGTTTCGCAAGAAGGAATCGTGGGATTCAATCGATTTAATGTTATTAGATACACCAATGAAATCGACATCTTTTCCTTCAATTAATTACAAATCCCTTTCACATTTAAACGTATCATTTTGGGATGTTTTTATTTTAAACTGCAAATATTTTCAGATTCAAACGGTAAAAGACTTCAATTCTTCTCGAATTCTGATTTTACGAATGCTCGCGTTCGGAAAAAACACAGTTAACGCTAGATTCACAGACATTTTTTCTAACTTTGTTCTATTGTTTCTAGAAAACTACATATGAGCGATTAACTACACTTTTTGAATTCTTTCAAACTGCTTTATCGAGGTTCTTCTAATAAAAATGAGTCTAAACACGGCGGAAATCAGTTTAGTTTCATCGATTTAGTGAAAACGAACCTTTAATTCCCTTAATTACATTAAGTCGATAAAACTAGTCCGATGCTTACCGCGTTTCGACTCATTTTAATCAAGACAATCTCAGAAATTCACTAGCACTATATTTGAGAAGCTAAGATTAAAATTACTGCAATTGAAATTTTCTTCATTGCATATTTACATTTGACGCGTGCGGGTCGCTTTGAAGTCTCGCGTCTCGACCCTCGATTTTCGGCGGAGTGTCTATCTCGCTTCCGCTCACTATATTGATTCTCTGCCTTCGCCAGACTGTGCCGAGTCAGTTCCCGGAAGCAAATAGCTTCTTCCTGTTGTCCTGCTCGGTTAAATTCCACCGCTAGGAGTCGAAATTGTGGAATTTAAGCGAGCATTACTGTATTCCGTCCATTCTAGCGAAAGGATTAATAATTGCAGAAAAAGGTCATCAAGAATGTGTCATTTTTACCAATTTGCTAATTTTAGTGTTAAATTATTCATTCGCAGCTCTCGATTTTAGATCCAACATCCTGAAATCGTCATCACATTCTCTCGCGGAAATGTGATACTCCTTAATTTTATTATACTGTTATATTACTTTTGATAGTATTAGTAAAAAGAATTGTTTACGTTGTTCGCTATTAACACGTTAAGCGCCATGTCAGTCACTGATAACTGATGCTTCTGAGATACTTGAAAACAATCGTAACATGTAAGATAACCGATGTCGAATGATGTTTAATAACATAACGGAGTTGATAATAGTGCACTGCAGAGATTGCAACGCCAAATAATTAATAATTGTCCTTGCTTTCCTTTGCTACAAAAGAATATCTCTACGAAACAGCGGCCAAGATTTTCGTAGCGCTTAACGTGTTAACACGTTGAACCACGAGAATTTCGAGCGTTTCGTTATAGTCAGATTTATTCCTTTATAATAGAGGAAAATAGTATTAGAAATAATTATTAATGTTTCGGTATCTAGCTTCTCGTGTTACTAAATATTTTCATTCAATTTTCTCATTGTAACTGTTATCAAGCAATTCGAAAGCTCCACCAGTGACCATCGTGGCAGTCAATGTGGTAACTAATAGTTTTTCGAAATACATTTCAAGTAAAGCGCTTAAAGTAATACAGAATTGTAAGAAAGTAAACGTGAAATGAACTCGGAGTGCAAAGGCTTAATCCAGTCCCTAGTCCTAGGGTATACGCTTCGTTGTTCGGTTCTGTTGCGTGCACAATGGAAAACTTTTGGAACTAAATTCCACAGTTAACAGATTAAAAGGTTAAGGGGCAAATGGCTTATCTGATGTCCAGGTGCCAGGCGTTTCGCGGGCCCAAGGAATGCCGCAAGGAAACGGGTCCCCGGTATTTAAAATTCGTCGCTGGCAAGCTTGAGGGGAACTGGATCCGAACCGTTTGCGTAACCGGCGGATTACGAATGTTTCGGATGCCTATTGTGCCCGCAAAAAGAGAACCGTGCTCGCGCGCACGCGCGCACGCGTTACGATTTATTGCACGACGATGCGCAACGTGTACTGTAACTCTGCTCTTTAACCCTTTGCCCCAGCCTCATGATTTATTTAACCCTTTAAGTGCGAGGAACGCCTAAACGCGTGCAACGCCTGGCTCGCTTACTGCCGGCCAACTACGCTGAACCCTTTGCCTCGTGATATCCGATCGGAATCGTGGGGATTTTCCGTTGGATTTGATTAACGTGAATGTTATTCGAGTTACGTCAACCCCTTGCCGTGTAACGAGTGAGACTCGTGGTGAAAACTTTTGGTTTAATAGAAATTGGTGTTATTCATTGTGTGGACGTCCAAGGTGGAAAGTGTTTCTCTGTTATTAACGTTTTATCTTCGAAGTGTGAAATAGATTTCTTCGTGCTCTATCAAATTGTAAATAAGATCAGTCTAATAAGCACGGCTATAAAACATGAAAATGTTTAATTTTTAGTGAATTTAGTCGGTACAAAATTAGTTTGGAAGCGTTTTTATCCTTTGCTTTGTGATACTGAATTGGATTTATGGGGATTTTTTATTGGATTTGATAAATATGAATACTATTTAGATAATATTAATTGAAAGAAACAGTTGTAGTCTATGAATCCTTAACTTATACAATGATTTTGCTTCTATAATAAAAAATTAAGTATAAGAATTAATTAAGTGTCTTACGAGTACTTGTAAAATTGAGTTCGTCAAGGATACAGTGGCTAATAATTTATTAGACAGATAAGTTCGCGATAAGATAATATTGACCCAAATGGTTGGATAGTAATAAAAAATAATACCATCTCGCTTGAACAGGAGAATTAAGTAATACCCATACTTACTATTATTAAAATTCATTTCCCACTTGTTTAAAGACAAAATCATCCTTCAGTAATCAAAATATTTACAATTACTTCCAACAACTTTCTTCGCAACTAACAAATAAAAATTCTTCATTTCCACCCAAACTATACACGACAAAAGAGTCTCCAAATTCACATTCACCTCACTAAAATCTATAACCATTAACAAACTCTTGCAACATAAGAATACAAAATAAAAAAGGAACATTCAGTATTTAGTACTTTACTTCCTTTAATTACCGCATTATTTTTATTTAGCACTATTACTCTGTTGCTAAATCAAACTAAAAGTAACTCGCACCTTTAACTCAAATTTCACTACTATCCTTCCCAATCACTTCCTCGAGCAAGTAACTCATTCATCTCTCATTACCCTTTTATCACTGTCTTCCCTGTCCTTCTCAATTCCAATGTCGATTTCCAAGCTCTGCACACCTGGGGCAAATAAATCTGACACCCTTTCGTAAGCAAATCGTGAATCACTATATATCGTTGCACCGATAACGATTACAGGGAAAATGGTGTTTGACCAAGCGAAGTGACTAAGGCAAAAGTTTCCTCGCGAGCCGCTTCCGTTCACCGGGGCGTCTTTAGGTTATGCTCGCTAGGTTGGTCCGCCGTGAAACGCGGAAACGGCGGCCGACCGCGAGGTTGTCCGGCTTGTATCGATCAAACGGAACCGCCAAATACGGTACCACCGTAGCGACAATCGAGGATACCACCACGTGGCCCGACAAGATTGCGAAGCTACGGCTTGACCGCCAATCAATATGACTAACAGCCAGTCGGCACATTATCTCTTTTATCGGAGCACCGTTTACCCAAACCTCGATAAACTGAGCCACTTGTGCAATATTGCCCCCCCCCCCCTTTCTCTCTTTTTTTTCCTCTTATTCTTCGGAAACAAAAAATCTCTATGTTTCTAGGGATATTGAGGAATTTAATCGTGACGCGAAAATTTACTTGGAAACCGTTTATTGGATGAGACAGTGTTTCGGGCGAAGACTGGCGTTGAACGAAAACTATAGGTGATGGTTAAAGAACAGTTGGTTTGTTTGGTAGTGAATAAATTTTGATTGAAATACGTAGGTTTTTATGGGGCAATGGTTTAAGTATATTTTTGTGGTATGGGTTAATGGCTCACTCTGTGTATACAGTTTTGGACTGGATTATTATTGAATATTAATATATTGTTAGCATATTATTATTATTATTATTATTATTATTATTTACTACATTATTATCATATTATGATCTATGCATTTAATTCGACACTTTAATTATTCAAATGTAATAAGAAGAATGAAGCTTGAAAACAATAAGATATTTTTTATTCTGTGATATGATACAAATTTTGTTCAGTTTTGCAGTTTCAAATTGACTATAAATGTATGAAAATCTACAGTTTAGTTATAACAAATTAAGGTTTGAGATTAAATAAAAATAACAGATTAAAATAAATAATTTAATAGATTTCTAAACATGTGTGCTATACTGAAAAATGAATGGTTCTCTTTTAAGGAATGGTTCTAGAAATAATTGTTACGTCATATTATACAAAAAGGATTGCCTGATTCACGATTGTAACCGTCACTGATACAAGAAGATCGATCAAGAAGTTCTTAACTGTTAATTACTGATTTTAAAAGATTATTTACATTCTGCGAATCGTTTTATTAGAGCGATAGTCATCGAAATATATGAACGTGTTCGCGGAATTAAAATAAAAAAAAATTATTTGAATCATTTAGAAGGTAACATTAATCAGAATACGTAAAATCAATCAAAAAAAAAATCGAAGATGAGCAATAATTATACACAATTATATACAAATATATAATCAAATGTATGTGCTAAGTTTCAACCAATTAACCTCGTGAAAAAATAGCGGAAACTGATAAAGTAAAATAAATCAAACAATTGATCGAATATCTTGTCAGCATATCTGATAAAATCTTGAAAGTAGAGTTATCGACATAAAAATTAAAATGAATTATTCACAATCGATATACCGTTGAAAAAAATTTCCCTGGATAACGAAATTAATTTTGTCATTCAATTTCTAAGGTTGAATCTTTAACATCTTGCTTTGTAATAACGTGTTAGACTCGTGATGACGATTTCAAGTAGAATTTAACAAATATAAATATTAGCCAATTCTTTCGAATTCAAATGAAATATTATTTCTCTATTATCAACGGTTATAGTTTAAAACAAACATAGACACAGCTTATGCCTAGAACTTAGCTTTTTTCAATGAATTATTCACACATTGACCGCGACAGAGGTCACCGATGACTATAGTTTTCGTATTGCTTGAAAACAATTGCAAGAAGAAAACTTACGTCAAAATTGATTGAAGTGAAATAGTATAACCAAAGCTATGATACCAAATCATTAATAATTAATTTCTTTTTAAATGTTAATTAATTCTGTTTCCCTTCGTTGCGAAACAATGAGTTATATTAAACGATAAACATCCTGGCGGCAGTTGACGTATTATCACATTCGCGACCGGAAAGTTTTTCGCTTTTCTAATACTCATTACCAGTAGAAATGAAGAAATGCTTAATTAGCTGATTGCCGCAAGTTACTATCGTTGAAACAGAGGAAAAAATTAAAAAGTTTGTTTCGAAATATTAGTATTGCAACGATCTGTTGTTTGAAATGGAGAATTCTCTGTGAAAGAAGTCGCAAACGGAAAAGAACAAAAGAATAAAATGTTTTGAAAGTTATTAAAATAAAGTCAAAATGGCGGATTCGAATTTTCTTATTCTGCCATGATTGATATTTCAAAGTATTGAATTATGAAATATTTGAAAATACTTTCACTTGAATACTATAATGAATGTCTGAAGAAACCGAAAATAATCTATTGTTACAATTTGTATAAGGATTGCACATTAATCGTATTAAATGCTCGGTAGTTTTAGTAATAACAGTTCAACGACAGTATATTGGCAATCAAGTTTCAGCAGAATTGATCGTTGACAATAGTTCCACTCGAATATTATAACTCCAGACACTCTACAGATCTTCACTCGCGATTCGCGATTATTTCGAAATTTAGAGAGAATTTCCGGGGCCACCGTGAAAAATTGAAATGCAAAAAGTCCGCGTCGGCTGACGCTCAATCGAAAGTTTTTCAAGGAAAGATCGAACCGCGCGTGGGCGAGGATATAGTCCTCGCAGATAACTAACACGACCGGCGACCTACGCAACCTCGCGAGCCAACTTATTAGGTCGTCCCGTGAGTTCGCGCCGCGATTTCATTATTCATGTCCTTTGACGTTGCCGAGGAATTACGATTTTCAACGGTAACGCGACGACCGAGCCGTATATCCAGCAATGATAATCGCCGCGGCTGTGGTAACGAGCCGTTTTATCGCTGCTAATTCGCTAAGAGTTCGATAATATTTATGCAAATTTAAACGAGCGGAAAAGGAGGAAATGCATATTCATACGTTTTCCGTTTTGACCGTTGAAACTAGTCAGCAACGCACGTAATTTGTTTAAAACCATTTATTCTGCCAAATGAAACCTAAAATTGTCTTTATTTGACCTTAAAACGATTGTTCTTGAACAGAGTTTACTATTTGGTTCTTGTTTATTTTATTGTTTACTTTGCTATTTATATTGTTGTTTGTTTTATTATTTACTTTGGTATTTACTTTACTATTTACCGTACAATTTATTTTACTATCTACTTTAGTACTCATTATATTATTTAGTTTACTATTTACTGTAAAATTTGCATCGCTATTTACTTTACTACTCACTGTATTATTTAGTGTACTGTTTACTGTACAATTTACTTTACTACTCATTACATTATTCAGTTTAGTATTCACTTTACTATTCACTTTACTATTCAATTCCTTCCCACCCCAACCACAATCCGCTTTGAAAGAAAGAAGTTACAACAATCCAGTATTCCTTCGAGGATTCCGAATCATTCATGACAGGGCACAAAGATGGGAATTAATCGATCAATCCCTTGCGGTTTTCCGCGGAAAAAGCAACTGAATGAGTAAAACAGTGGAAGGAAGACGATGAGAGAGAAAGAGAGAGAATGTGGGCGTCCTTTTGCGCTCTCCCGAGGAGGTGTGACGTCAGTTTTACATATTCGGGCAGTGAGCGATGTATCGAGGAAAAAGGATTTCGCGTATTTGTCTCCGGCAGAAGGACAACGATTCGAGGCATTCGGATCCAGCATCCTTGCCCGTTTAAAATGTAGCCAGGAATGCTCTTTTGTCGCCCGCGAGACGGTCTTGAACCCGGCGCGTTCTTTGTTCCGGCCAACGCCACCGATGGGACCCTATTTTTCTAGTTTGTTAGCGAGATTCAATGGAATCTCTTAGTACTCATTGTGAATCCCGTTTTGGAGCTTCGAAGGAACCCCCCACAATCCATCAACGAAACTGAAATTTATTTTTGATTTATTTTATTAGAATTGCTAACCGACAAAGTACCATTTGATACTTGAATATTAATACGATAGTTTACAAACAGTTCATGGTTCTTTGAAAAGACCTGTAAGTTTGATGAATATAACAGACATCGTTTTATTAGCAGAGATGCTAATTACCATATTACTATCTACTATTATAACCCTGAATATTGATGCTAAAGTGTATTAAAGGTCACTGAATACTCGGAAGAACTTGTAAAGGCTATAGACAAAGTAGAAATTTTGAAACTGCTTCATGAACAAAGTTGATAATCAATTTACACAATCTCCTATTGTAGTCTTCAACAAGTATACACATTTTTAGTTCTCCAAAAGGACCTGCATATTCTATGAAGATAAAAATTCATTTGTCTTTCTTGTTTACAAAAGAGGCTATTAATATAATGAGTCCTTGAATTACCAAGAGAACCATTAATCCATTTGAATCAATATTCTCAACGGTTAGGGCAAACCGGTCAATTCACCGCCGGGAAGGGCCAACACCGAGGGAGCACCCTACAAAAGCGAACGCAGTCGTTCCCGGGTTCCCAGCGGAGGGAGTGATATGCAACTAAAATTAACCGCGGCCGTCGAAGCCGTCCTAGACCCTTTCATTGGCCTTTTAACCGACATTTTCTAGCCCCGACCTAGCGCAACACGTGTTGCGTTATTGTCTCCCCGAAACGACGCGCGCCGCGCCGACGAAATTCTGTGCCGCCGTTGGGGCCGTTCGCGGGCGATTAAGAGTGAAAAAGAAAAAGGGTGAAGGGCGGTATTTTAAGTGCGCGGCGTTGCACAACATTGCGCGACCGTGCACCGCGATGCCAGTAGAATCTATTTGCACGGTATCCACAGAGAAATCGATGGGCCAGAAATAGACGGCGCGGGCCGGGCGTCGTTAACGGTAAAGGATTCCTAACAAAGAGTTCATCAACATGTTGCAGTGGCGAGCGTTGTCCTTCTGAATTCCAATTGCCTGGCGGCCGATCACGGGTCAACCGCGGGGAGTCCCCGTCATTTACACGCGTTAGGTGTTCACAGTTAACGGTGTTAATTGCTCGGTGAACGGTGATTATCAATGCCGATGGGAGACGCGATGAGAACGGCTTTGTTTCGCCTTCCGTCGCACGCATAATTGGCTGCCGTACGGGAGCGGGTCGCGTTGTTTGATAATGAAAGAACATGGGCCGTTACGAAACCGTTTCAGCCGACCGTGCTCCAGTAGGCGACCACCTGTCTCCAATAGAAATCCTTGCATTGCCTCTTGCAGAGGCCGGGGGCAGCGTTGAAGAGATACGGAGTAATTGAAATAGAAAGGCAATGAAAGAACCGAGCAATTAAGCTTAAACAATCAAGGGAGAGAGGAAGATTCGCGTGGCCGCGATAATTTGCGGTCGATGATCCGCTTCCTGACTTTAAAGCATCCCAGTGGTCGTGGGATCTGTTACACTCTGCGTAGACAGAATGCGGTAATTGTATTTCAATTTTCATTCTTATTGCACAGCTGTTGTTTTCTTGTAACGATAGTAGAGGAGGAAGATTGTTGTGGGATTCCGTGTTCTGTGTCACTGCTACTGTCACCTAAATTATCTGCTGCTCTCGGTAAAAACAAACGTTACAGGGTCACCAGATAACAATGTTTCAAGCAGCTCCTTAGCGATGGAACCATGGGAACATGGAGAACTGGTTCCTGTACGAAGTAGAATTTGGCGTCTATTTGAATATACCTTGGCGTTGAATTGTTATTGGTTAGTGGAAGAGATAAGTACCTGTAATTAATACTGTGTACTACATTGATATTGAAGTATGTGTTTAAAGACTATAGAATAATAGAAAGAGATACTTATTTCAAGCTCAACATCGATGGAAATCAACAAGACAGTTAGATGAAATGAACTTTGAAAACCTTTTCAAGGGTTAACAAGAAATTATTGACCTTTGGAAGTTTTCAAAGAAATGTCAATCACTATGCCATGTCTATTGCATGGTAAAACTACTGTACATCAATATGTAATACTATTGTGCGAAGAAATATTGTTGATCAATAGTCACTCGACGCTTGAATGTAAAGGAAACCTGTCAATCGTACAATATTCTCATCGAGAGATAAGTCATCACAGATGACTGTATCATAACCAACTACGTGTACAGAAATGATTCCAAGAAACTCGCATCAAAACAATCATTCCACCCACTAGCAGCATGTGTGTATTTTAGAGAGTCTGTAGAAATTCACGAATTTAGAGCGAAAATTCATCAAATATTCCCATTAAGATCCTTAGAAGTCCATTTTAAGTAACAATGTGTCAAATACAGGCGATTTCCGATAATAAATGGAGTATTTTACTTAAAACCTAGCAACAGTGCGTCAAAAACAAGGTTGATGGATACTGGAAATGACAAGAGTAGTTTCACGGAAAGCTCTTGAAGTTACTTTCGGGTTCAACGTCGTCGAGTACGTCGAAAAATGCATTGTCATAGGTTCTAAGGTTCGTTACGATTACGAGAACGTCTAATCGTGCGATAACCCGCACCAGACAAGAACGGGAACCGTGTAATTCTCGAAAATGTCTCGCGGGATACGTTAGCCTCGCCAAAGAACGATGTTCCCCGTCGACGAGTCGCAGTTTCCTGCCAATTTTCCGGAAAAGACACAATATTCTCGACTTACCAAGAAGTGGCTCCTGCTACGTCCACGCCAGTACACTCAGCGACAAATTTTCCACGAGAAAAGCAAACCGTTGTTTTCGTTTCGGATTCAGGACAGACACAGTGCGAACGAGAAGCGACAATCTCGCGAAAAAGTAGAGAAATGCGACTGTTGCATGAAGTTGGCGCAAACAAAGCTCGCGTGATCCAAGATGGCCGTCGCTCGTTTCGATTTTTCTAGAGCACCGTTGCGACGCTCCTTTATCGATCGGTTCATTTAAATTCCAACCTTACCACTGTACTTTAATCCCTATCGCATTTTTCTCCAAAATAACTATACGTCCACGCACAATTTACCATAATATCTTTATTCAATTCATCGACGTACTTCTCGATAAAACGTTTCGAATTCTACGTAACGTTCACGCGCGTTTAAAAAACCGTATAATAGGAATTTTCCAGATCTAGGGAAATCGTGGGGGGAAATCTATTTTCTGGTCGAATATTATAATTATTACAGCTCGAAACGATCGTTGACGTAACTTGGAAACGAACATATTTTCCCGCCACTACCCGTCCCTTTATTTCCGGCATTTTTCTCATTCAATCTTCAAATCTCATTTATCATAAGCATCAACTAACTAACATAGCACCGATGTTGATAAACAAAGGAAAAACATAGATTCCTAGTTCAAAAATGACATTTTTTTTTATTCGAAGGGTACAATCGATAAATGAAAGAACGTAGTTCCCTCCAGTTGGCGTCGCCACCGACAACGCTGCCATGTTCCCGGCGAGCCCGTCCAGATGGCAGCAGGTGATCGGTTTGCGCGCAGTAGTATGGCAGCTTCCGTTCCATCGAGTGTTTTCAAAGTGCAGGTGAGCGTTTCGTAGATCGCGTCGCGGCGAGGTTCGTTGGATCGTGTGTCGAGGAAGCGGCTTCGAACAGGGTTCCCTTGTGTCCCCACCCGAAGTGTCTGTGTGAGTGCGGGTGTGTGTCGCCGAACGACCGGCGTTTTACAATCTGAAATCAGCCCCCGGGTTGCTGCGCGTCTCATTCCCGTGAAAACACACACTGAAGGGGCGATATCTCGGTGAAACCGCCTGCTGCTGGGAATGTTGAAAGACTCGCTTCTCGTTCGAGCATCCTGCGAAGAGGTGGGTAAGTTTTAGCTGTCGTTTACCCATAGACGGCGCGTGCAGACCTACGTCGATCTAGATCTCGGCTGATCCGGACAAAGTTCCGTTTTTCCAAGATTACCGCGGCCTATTAGGCGAGATCATAATATCGGTGAATTCTGCGTTTTAATTCGCCGGTGCTATGAGTTTGTATTTAATTGTACGAGGGATTCTCGATGATTCCGATCGGAAAGGATTCGAGGAAGGTTTTTGATAAATGTGTGCTAGTCCGGCTACTGAGACGGAAGCGGCACAAGCCGAGCATCTGCATCGTGTGTCGTATGTGTCCACGAATGGCGGTGCGATTATCGATCCTCCAGAGTAGTCGGGCTGCGGGATCGTCTTCGTTTCGAGGTCACCGGGACTCGAGCCGCAACCCTCACTCTCGATCTCGATATCTTCGATCTCCCTATTTCTCTCGAAACTATGTAACCGTGCCCCCCTTTCTCCCCTAGATGACACCGGAAGTCGTTCTATGATCGCCGACTTCCTGCGCCGGTTGCTCGTGTCACTTTGTACGCGCGAGTGGTACGTGTCACGATTTACACGGCGATCTCGAAGGATCCGATATAACGGATATTGATTAAGGTTCTTGAGACGTTCGAGCACTTGAGATTTCTCAATATTCTTCTATGGTTCTGAAGTAAAGGAGTTGGGTGTATAGTTAGATTTGCTAGGTAAAACTAGGTTGCATGTGAATATTGAATACTGTCAGTTGTCAAGACACCTGTTATCGAACGTTTAACTTTTTATTTGAATTTTTTATGGGCCAGTGCATAGGGGTGATTTTCCCCTGCGATTCTCGTTGCTCGTTTATTTCATGTTCTCACCGTTAGATGACGTTTATATTCGTTAATTTGCGAAGTTCGTTCCGAGGGTGTCAAATGTGATTAGCTTGAAATTAAATGCTATATCGTGGCAAGCGAATGAACGTTCAGTGATGTGAAATTAATTTAGGGGATTATGAAATACGGGGAAGGGAAATGAAGGATAAGTTGAATGCAATCATTTGAATGAAATCGAACACGACGTGCGCGCCGCTGCTCAGTGGATAACGTCGTTGAAAATTATAAATAGGCTGGAGATCTCCGTGCATTTTTAGCTTATGACAGTAACCATTCTTCCCGCCTGGCGAACTGGGACAACCGTTGGATCGAAAACCGTGACGCACCCGGAAGTCATAGAAGACGAATGATACAAGACACGGGGGAGGCAGCGATTGAATTTTGCCGCATAAGTTATATAAGACAAGCGGATTCGCTCAAACTACGACCTAATTTTGTAGACACTAGGAATGCAGTATACGTAGCCACTTGGCATTACCTTGACCATGATGAGCCTAGCAATCCTTTCGCGTTGCCAGTTCATCCTGAAGTTCATTCTATTAAGCGGAAGGACATCTACAGAATGCTTCCTGTACAATGCAGGATAAAATGGTTCATGATAAAATGAATTTCATTTCTGTACATGTTTTACACATTCTCTGTATTAGATACTTCAAAATAGGAACACTAAACCTTCAGACATATATAATATTGAGTTGAGGAGTTATAGGAAACATGTGAATATGATTTTGGAATAATAATAAGTTATTATAACTATTTTATAAAAATATAAATGTAAAATAATCATTATTTAGTATTTAATTATTGTTTATTTTAATTATTATTTCTCCTACAAGCCTCTTTTTGAAAATAATAATAATTTGTACAATTTTCAAATTTTACACCTATGTATTACTTCATAGCAACAAATTTTTCTCCAATGTAAATAACCAAAAATCAAATTGAAGAAGTTAATACTTGGTATTTCCTCTGTGTTGCGTAATATCTAACAATATCTTCGATATTGTTTCATACAATTTCTTTTATTACTCTATTTTAACACTGTCCAGTTTTGATTAGCATTATTTTTAATTCAATTCTATCACATTCTCTAGTTCTCACGGTATGTATTATAACACCCTTATCATACAGAAAAATAAATTGACAATAGCGTATCCTTAACACTACTAATTACCGAGCCCTTAAATTGACTTTTGAGAATTTCTTTACAAAAACTACAAATGTGAATTTATTAAGGTTTGAATTGGTTTCAATTTCGGTTTAGGTATTATTTAATCAGCTTCTTTAGTAATTCCTCAAAAAGGTAGTCGTACCTTTTCAGTAATTGCAAAAGAAAACGTCAAGAAATGGGCCATTTTGACTCATTTGGTAGTTCTAGTGTTAACTACCCATTACATCCAGTCTAATACAAAAATTTATTTCCATCTCAGTTTCAGTTTCACTAATACAAGGTGCATCTAAATACACAAAGTATACAAACAATGCAGAAATCTATATTATTACACTATATTATTCTTCCAAGTAATTGCGATTTGAATTTTCTCCTCGTTATTTCGTTCGTTCAATCATTCTTTTTTTTCAGCTTGTCGAATCCACGGCTGGAGGTTGCAACGTTAACCGCTGGCGTAAACAATTTCCTGTCCCATTCCGCTGGTAATGGACCCTAATGTTGTCCCATTATCCAATGCGACCGGCGCTGAATTGAAACGAATTGACCCGACTCTCGAACCCTGAAGACACCCACTGCCGGTTCCTTGCTACGCCCGCAACCACCTCCCGAGGATAATTCATTTCAATTAACACAGCGGCTAGCGTTGTAACTCGCGATCGAACTCTGTTTATTGATTACGATTGCTGCACTAATATTCTAACTGAATTAGCAGCCCAGGCAGAAATTAACCCTCAATTGCTATGGGCGTCCAATCTTATGCCATTACACTGTAGAAAATCTTAGGAACAACTAACGCTTATCGCGGTTGTTTATTCATGTTGGTAATTGAATCTTAGACTGTAATTGAAAGTAACAGGAGAATCAGTTTATTGATCACTATTGCGCAACTTCTAATCGAAGTAGTAGCTTCAAGAGAAATTAAATCGTAATTACTATAGTCGGTAAAAGTTATACTATTACTATGGTAAATTTCATGAACAGCTAATGTTCATTGCAGTTATTTATTTATTTCTGTAATTGGACACCGGGCTCTGATTAAGGGGTACGTAATATAGAGGGAGCAGAATTTATAGAGGAAACGAAACGAGAGCGAAAGAAAATTTTAAGTGATTTCACAAACGTTATATAGTACTATTTATATAATATGAAATTTTCGGAAACCATATTTTCTGTTAACCGTTCTGTGTTCTTCGGGTTTTTTTGATCCAACCATCTTTTCATTTTTATAATTTTTTCTCAGTTCTTTTTTAAATTTGTTACTAGATTCTTTTTATTTTAAAAAAATAATGTTTCAGTGTATTATGTTGTGGTATATATAAATTGAGGAATACAGTAGAGTTAATTAATTACATCATTTCTATTGTTAATGATAACGTAATCTCGATGTTCTGATAATGCGTGTTTCTACTGTTACTTTATAAAAATGTTATAAAAAATCCTTTACTCGAATTGCCAGGAACATTCACACATACACAATAGTTAAGGGTTAAATCTCGGTGATTAAGGATATAAGTTGTAGATTAGCGGCGTGGGGGGGGCGCAAAATTTTCCACGACAAATATTTTGGCGTTACGGCGCGTATCTGTTGTCCGGGCATACGTAAACAATTTTTAATCGCCGGGACAACACACGTACGAGCAAACAGATTTGTTTGTCGATGTGTAGCAGCGCTGTCTTTTTGTTTGTTTCTGACGCTCATTACGTGTTCTATCGTGTTCACCATTGAAATTTAGAATCTTATGATTTTGAAATATTCTAAAAGATTTATTTTAAGCCGTGAATCGCTCGATTTCGCAATATTGGCTGATTATTTTTAATCATCGCGGTCAAGACAAGCGGATCTGCAATTTGAAATGGCGTACAAATTTATGGCATGATCGATGAGATATCGTTGAAACACTTTATCTACCAGAGGCCTATTAATTTATGCTCTGGAATGTTTTTGGTTTTTATTTATCCTTTTACTTACTGTTTAATATTAGTATCTTATTGTTTTCAATTTTTTCAACGCGATAGTGACATTCTGTTTAGGTTTGAAATGAAGGTATAATATTATTTTTGTTACATTGAGTTTGGAACGTTCGATACTATAAAATTAATGCGTTAATTTGACCATTTATTTAAACAAATTTGAGAAGCACTTTAGCAGCAGTTTTAAGTAATTTGTCTTGGTATAGACTCATAAAGGTTTAATATTTTGAATTCTGATTTTTTTAGATATATCTGCTATCAACTGGGATTTCTGTTATTTAATGCTCTACATAAATATGTGAAAAATATTGTCTTAATTACAGTTTTATTTTTCTTAACATCAACAGCTAATGGATACAATTTTGAAATATGTATCGAGATGCAAAACAAGTTGGCAATCACGAGTTTTGCAATAATAGAGCGTTCGTTTCCTAACAAACACGAGTGTAATACTACAAATTTTCTACTGTCGGTTTCACGAATAAAACGCGGAGGAAATTATATCATACGATCTTCGGCACAAAAAACTGGAGGCAAAAACTTGCGTAGAAATTTAAAAAATTAAAAAGCGGAAACGCATTAAGACCCGTTTGAATTTCTCTTTAATTCATCGTGCAGTAATGAGGGTGACATTTCCAATACTCGTAACCCAAAGGGAAAATGAATATCCTTGAAATACCCGTTAGAATATTTTATTTATTTTACAGTATAAATATTTCATATTTATCACTGTCGGCGTTTGTCAGTATTTATATGCAGTGATATCAATAGAATCTTTAAGCATCAAAATATCAAATCGTATTTAATTATACATCCATTTAATGAATTTTGAAAATTAACTTTATCGAAAATAAAGTCTTGGACTAGACAATTCGTATGTATCTTGTTTTCAACTTGCTCAGACCTATTTAATAATATTAAAAATATATGTGTGGTTAGTACAACTATAAATATTTATTAATTCCAATTTTTTATTTTTTTTTTCAGACCAAGTAGTGAATATCTGTAAATTTAAATGAATAATTAATATTTTGACTTGCAACAAAAACCAACAAAATAGATAATGAACGATCGAAGAAAAGAAGTTCAATTTCACATGAAATATTTCATTTATTTATTCGCATACAGTATATCTGTATCATTTCTTTTCCGCTGTGTATAGAAAGTGAATCACATAAACCGTTGCAATCTATTTTCTCCGAAATCACAGCGGCTATCGATTTGTTTTCTATTTAAATGGGACACCGATACTGATTATTCAGAGTACAAAAGATATCTCTCATATAAATCGACACACAGTTCGCAATGAAGGTATTTGAACGTAGTCTGGTATTCATAATTAAATGTAATAAACGTTCTGTTTGCGTGTTACTACTTTACATACATATACTTAGTGGCTGTACATATATTATCATAAATTAAGACATCACTTATTTTTGTACATTATTATTAATTATTAATAACACTTGTTACAAGAATTAATATTAAAAATTGCGAGATATCGATAAAATAGAACATGGAATGTTACAAAATTTAGGGAACTTATTTATAGACAACTTAAACACCATTGTCAAAACGAGCATCCTTAAATTCTTCTGCAATTATTGAAAAGGCGACAGATGCTTCTCGGAGAAATGAATAAAGAAATTGATATAGTAATACGCAAACAATTACAAATCTCTTCAAATCTCAATTTAAAATTTTAAAAAATTTTACAAAGACTGCTCAGTAGTTCTAACATCAAACACTGGCAACCCAAACTCTATTAATGAATCTCCAAATATTCCATTACAACAAAGAAATTAATTTATTTCGACCACTCGCAAAATAAACCGCTCATTTATCTTCTACAATATTATTCCGTCACTTCCATTGTTTCTGTGAATTCCACAAATATGAAAAATCGTCGGTCAAATGATTCAATCGATATCTGCAATGTCGTCGAAGAAAACATCTTGCGACACTACAGAGCTCGGCCTGTCCAATCGTCGCGATAAGAATCGGGCGCAGATGAGTCTGTTTGCCGTACGGTTCGTCGTTCTTAGAAGAAAAGTCGGTGTTGCCCGAGTCACGGGACACATTCCCGTAAACATCGATGTAATGCCGCGGTATCGGTGTTTGCGCGCGTTGTTCCGATAATTCGACGCCCCGGGACACTGTAAATCGCTGAACGTTCCCCTCGATAATTGCCGCGGCGCACAGTGCGGCTGCCTACGGACAAAACCCAAAAAATCGACTACTCACATAACGAAAATTGAAGCTTACCAATTTGTTGCTAAGTAGCCCTATACACAATGATTTTTATTTCAAAAAATAATGAACTGTTTAGCACGCTGAAAAATTGCCAATTTATAGGTTTACCTTGTATTCAATGTTAAATGTATTTATACAGATTTTTAACAATGAAATATATTCTTCGGAGCATGTAGATCTAATTTCACACAATTTTATGCAAATTATTGGTAAATGTCTAGATGAGTTCCATCCTCACTGATTTTAATCACCTTGAAATATGTTTCCAAGGGCGTCATTATACACAACTTTTTCGTATACATATAATAGTCGGTCTCTTTTATTTTTCAAGGTATTTGCATAGATATATCTGGAGGAATCACAAGAAATCCTGTAGAAAAACGACAAATTTTTGTAAGTCTCACATATTGTGAAGACCATTGTTACACGAACAGTTTATTTTGAAGATTTATAGATTATGCAGAGTTGTAACTATTATAACGGTTAACTTGACTTCTTTGAAAAATGGACCTAAGTCACTTCCAAAGTAAACGGCTCATATATGCCTAGTAATGAAGTTTTAAAAATTCTTTCAAAATTCAAAATTAGTCTTGCAAGGTTTTCTTCCTGGAGGCGCTCTCCTAGAGACACTTCGCCAACAATAATCGCCGCGGCGAGTCAACGTGACATCGCGAAAAGTTCTCGGCCTCGGATCAATTATCGATCCCGCGACTGTGGAAACGGCAAAGAAAACACGGCAAGGTCGTGCCGAGCGCAGCAACCGCATTGCTGCAGTCGCTCTCGTGGCTGCGCGAGTCGAAGTTTTCTTTAGGCCTTTGACTGCGAAACACGGAGTTAGCTGGAATTATGTGAACCTCTTTAGACCCGGGACGCGTTATAATGTATTTACACTGTTCTGACGAAATATTACAACTGTGACGGACAACCATGTATACAACTCTTCGTCCTGAAACATTTCAACTTTGGCACTTGCAACCTTTCCTACTAATACAAGTTTTCCTATTTTAACAATTCGTATTTGTGATCGAACTTATGTATCTTACTAAGCCCTTAATTTAAAACTGGAATTAAATGTTTCTTTTTCTTTCAATAACTCATTGTACAGATTGACCTTGCAGATCCCCAATATGATGTAATTAATGATATTAATTAAAATATTATTAACACTAAAACTACCAGACAGATCATTACCCAGTCCTGATTTCTTCATTCTGCAATCGTTAAAAACATAGACGTTTGTGAGAAATTATTAAACAAATTGATTTAGCAATACGCAAACTGAATTAAACTCTTGAAGTTTCTACAGAGGAATTTCAAAAAGTCAATTTAACTGCGCGGTAGGTTTAGTGTTAAATGAATTAAGCAATTTATTGTTAGTGTATTATATTATTACTTATTTAAGGAAACAGTTTCGACAAACAAATTCGAAAATGTGTCTATTGGTTACTACTGGGCGAAGGATTAAACAGTTAGGCGAGCATGAATGCTCCCTCGACCCGTCATTGTTACGCGATCACCACGTGTCTCGTCTTGCGTCTTGACTCTCGTCTTCGGAACGCGAGCGAATCGCGCGAAGCCTGCTCGAAAGATAATCGTCGATCGATAGCGTCGTCGGATTCTATCAGATAATTACATAATGATGTTAGTCGGCGAACGTCGCGAATCACGGTTAAGATAACGCGTTATCGTGTCGCGCGATCGCGGAATGATAGTTTCAAGTGCCTCTCCTAAATTCGAAAATTATGGTACACTAGCAAATAATTTGCGACGTCTTTGGCGATAGAAACCTGCAAAAGTGTTCAGATTTATATTTTAAGTGTATATGTGTCACGGTTTATGTAATCAATCGAAGTCAACCTAAACTGCTAGAGTAGTAATTATTAAATCTAGAATCTGTTAAATTGACGGGTTCTTTTTAGAAACGTTATGATTCACCTTAGATAATTCAATGTTAAATATTATTTTACGATTATTTGCGCCTTGCACTGGGATTTCTTTCACAATTGTGCTCGAAAGAATTATTTGATTGTCTATAGTTCATAGAAAAAGAGAAAAAGTCCTCTTTTTAAATAATTCTCAATATTTTCTAGATTTTTATGTTCTTTAAATGTTGAATGTTTCTAGTGAAGTACTTTTGGAGTGCAAAGGGTTAATAAACATTTGTAGCTCATTAAGATTTTTACTGTCTACGAATCTGTTGAAATATATCGAATTGACTTCTACATTAAATAGCCTCTGAACGCGTGGCAGTTGGCGATACGATTGTAGAAGGATTCAGTATCCAATCGATAATTCGCAGGCAACGAGTGGAATACAAATACATTCACGTCGTTGTTTAAGCCCGACGCATATGAATTATGAATAGGTACAGTGACACAGAAATTTGTTCACAATAGGATGTCACATTCAATTCTCCTATGTATCCAATAGCGATAAAAATCAATTCAGTTGCAGATACAAAACTGTACTATTTCTGAAATTTAATTATATCCTATTCAAAATTCGTATAACTGATAAATAAATGGATTTTACATTTATTATCACTTTTATAATGTATTTGTTAATTTCACACAACATACACTTTTTTATAGCCACAAAAAATAATTTGGGTTCTCTCTAATTACAGATTAAGATAAACGAAACCTTTTTTTATCTAATTCTAATATATCATATTTAAAAATATATAATATATATAAATTACATATTTAATTAATTCAACAAAATATTTATATTTATATATTGAATTAATTAAAAAAGTATTTATACTTAATTAATTTAATAAAACATTTATATTTATATGTTCAATTAATTTTCGAAAATACTTATGCTTATTTAATTATAGTTGAAAATATAGGAAGTGCAAGAAAATCGCATTACTCATAGGATGACCCAATGCTCCGAAGAATTTTATTTTCCCATAGAAATCCGAAGTTCAGTCGTCGATCATTAAATTTAATTGGCAAATAAACGATCGCAAGTACAAGTGGAAGGTACCGAGCATGTACTTATGTTCGTGAGTCAACGCGTATCGATTGTGCGCCTATAATAATGTAGGGTACGATAAAACGCGACGAATTTATGCCGGGATCAGTATAAATACTTGCTCGCGCAAGATACAAGCTGGCGTATTATTACGTTTACGTTGGATACGTGCCTAAAGGCGCCACTTCATCGTCGAGCTTCTGCTCAGTTCTCGGCTGGCAGATTTTCTGCTCCAATTTCGCTCCCATCGCCGCCTAACAGGCAACGGTCTCTCGTTTGGTGACTGCTGGACGCATTGTCCTCTACCCTTTTTTTCCATCCGTGCGGCTTTATCAAAAAAATCTGCAGCGCTGTTTGAAGAATTGCGCCAGCTTGCAAAATTCATTCATTTATTTTTGTTAGGACAGTGTGCACGGATCGATACGTATCAACGTATTTATATAGCATGTTGTATTTTGATTGTTATCCAGGAAATGATTTTATATTTTATGTCTTACGGTATGTTTAAATTGGATTCTGAGTCAATAAGAGTGTAATTTATTAAACCCGACAAGTTTATTATTTATTTATTTATTTAGTACGCAAAATTTATTTATTTTGAGTTTTTTTCGTGGGAAAATGAATTTGAAATAGTATAGAATTCATTTATTTTGAAATTTTTCTGTTATCAAAAAATTAGTTTAAAAAAATTCGGAATATGCAGATATTAAACTATATGAAACAGTGTAAAACTTAGTTATTTTGGAGAACAGTGCAGAATTCATTTATTTTGCAATTCCTTAGTTTACAAATGGATGAATTTAAAAGAACATCTGGGGTATGCGGAAAGAAAGTATGTAAAATTGTACAAAATTCATTCATTTTGAAATTTCTTTTTTATAAAAGAGTGAATTTAAAAGAAAATTTGGGATTCAGTTTATACTATACAATTTTTAAGGGACACGTGCATACAATTTTTTCTCTTTTTTTCTAAAGACTGGAATGCTTTTAATGCAGCACCAATTTGAACCGCAGTACTTTGTATTTTCGTGAAGTTTTCAAAACCTTTTTGCTACAGATATATTTAAAATGGACTTTTCCATGAAACGTGAAACTTTTTATTCAAAAGTTTATAGTTACTACAAAAATCACTTTTAAAAATAATATATTCCATTTAATATTCAGTGTTATCTTATAATATTTTATTTTACTGTGAACGTGAGGATTTGTCCTCCATTATTCAATACGATCATCGCGTTTTTTTAAATCTAACTAATCGCTGAAATTGAATTTAAAATTCATTTCCTCTTAATAGATAATCGCTGTTTTTACTGCACCGATGACTGCTTAAACAATAAACAGCCTTCGGGGCATCAAGACGCACGTCATTATTATTATGCTTGAATAACGAGTAGTATGAATGTAAATTAGTGAAATCGTTAACGAGTATAATTATTATTATCGCTCGTTAATATATACACGTGGACATAGTCCATTACTCTTGTACCCGACAAATCTTTAAATTCATTTCTTCCTTTCTTTTTTTTAATATTTTTTTATAAATCTGAAGCCGATAACGTTATCAAAAAGAACACACCTTACTGATTTCGTTATTTTTGGTACATGTTATCAAGATCAACATTGAAAGCAATTTCACATATAACCGCAGTTCGACTTTAATTATCGAAATATTCATAAAAATATTCTTTAAGTTCCCTAGTTTGATTTTAGGTTTAAATTTTTGTTTAAATATAAAAATAACTACATTTTATATTAAACTTTATATTGTACTATTATTAATAGAAATTGGAAAAATTTCAGCCATTATATAAAAAAATATTAACGCATTGAAGTTTTGTTAATTATATACCTACAGTTTGTATTGAATCAAGTGGCAATTGAAGTGCAAACGATTAAAGAGCAAACTTTTTCTTTTCAATATTTCATATATCAATGCATTATACAGAGCTTAACATTAAACATTAAATTTTAAAATTTCATACGTATTAAATCAAGTGGAAATTGATGTGCAAAGGGTTGTAAAAATGGCCGGTGCGCTATTGAATGTGGTTGCAGAATCGGAAACTGATTGTCCAATCGATTGCACCGTTCGTCCGGTTGGTAGATCTAAAATTTTCTTTCATTTTCCGTTGACCGCTGCGGAAACATGATCATTTTTGCCGGAATAACAAGACATTTCGGATCGGTTCGCAGCGTTCCCTTCGCATTGACCCAATTCCGGCGGCGAGGCCTGGATCCACGGGTATTATTATCTCAGCGGCGCCATTATACTCCGGCAAACATCATCCAGTTCAGCGACCAAGTTCTCCGTTCACTGTCAAACATTCTCATCGAAAAATACTTGTTTATTTAGTCCTGAAGAAACTTACTCTGTTTGTACTACGTTGTTGGGCCGCGAGACCAACGTGCACTTTAACCAGTTAGTTGTGTTTGACGAGTATCCTCGTTGTAACACGAAATCTTGCCGTTTCTTCGTGACGAGTATACTCGTCAAAAACAGCTAACTGGTTAAGCGAGAGACAGGTTGTACGTGACTCTGTGCACGAGGTCTGTAATCGCGAAACAAAGTATGCGTGCTCTCTTTCATCGTCGTTTAGACGCGTTTGCCGCGGCCACTTCGATGTTGGACGGTAGCTACGACCTAGGCGCAGTTAAATCTGGGTTAACCGCGAGATTTTCTAACGGCGGATGCGTTCGATTCAGCCGTGGAATCAGGTCGAATGCGTCAGGAATTCATCGTAGAACCGATTCTACCGCAGCATCTCGCGTTTCTCTGCCAGATTGACGCTTCTGGGAACCGGTGTACGGTAGTAGGGTACAGAGGGGCTAAACATCCGGCGGTTAAGAAGTGAACTCTTAATCTTTTATATTTCAAATAGATTTCATCAGGACTGAGTTCGGTACCATGAAATAATAAAAAGTCTTTTGATCATGTTAACCAGTTAACTGTGGAAGTTAGTTGAAAAAACCTCTGGTTCTGCGCGCAATAAAATCGAAAAATGGAGCGTGTACTCGTCGAACGTAGGACGAATGCACGTAGAGTATATTTTAATGAAAGATCAAAGGGAAACAAAGAAGAATTATATGTTTATGTTAAAAAATAAAGAATTCATCGCTGAAAGAATTGGTATCATGTCAAGCTTTACGATGACGTATATACTCGTCAGACACAGTTAACTGGTTAAAATTGCAGTAATAATAAAAGTGACTTCAAGTATGTGTATACTATTTTGTGGATTTTGCACATTCAGGTTGAAGTTGTGCTTGTAATAATAAATTGTAGTATTTGATTTTGCATTTAATCCTTTCGCTATAATGGACGAGATATCTTGGTTCCGCGATTGCGAAGAAACGATGCTACGAACGAGATATATCCTTATCTTTATTATTGATATGAAGTCTTTTATTTGAAAACCTGACACGAGTAATCGATTTTTAACATATGTTATCGTTGGTGGAAGATGCTTAATGATGATAAATATTAAATACTCATTGGCACTACATTTGAGAAGGTAAGGTTAAAGTTACTGCAACTGAAATTTTCTTCATTGCATATTTACCGTTTTTCCTGCTCGGTTAAATTCTACTTCTGGGACCCGAAATTGTAGAATTTAAGCGAGCATTACTATATCTCGTCTGTTATAATTGTAGAAAGAAGACATCAAGAATATATCATTTTTACCAGTCTGGTAGTTTTAGTGTTAAATTATTCATTCACAGCTTTCGATTTTAGATCCAGGGGTTAACTCTTCGGCATGTACAAAACCTTCAACAAACGAAGCTAAATTACACATCGATTGCTTAATACTAGAACTACCGAACGTAAAGTCGACATTTCCAAACTTGTCTATAGGAACTCTAAGAATACAACCACTGAGATTTCAATTGACTCATTCAGTTTGAGCATTATTAAATCAATTTCTTTAATAATTCCACAGAGAAGCATCTGCTATCTTTTTAATAATCGGGAAAGAAGAATGTACGAACGGGTGAATTTGACCCATCTGGTGGTTCTAGTGTTAATTAATAAAAGAGAAAACTACGTGCTGATTTGAACATTTAACAATTGTTTTCGAAACTGGCGTCGCCAATATGGCGACATGTTCCTTTGCTCTGCGTAGTGTTATTCTATGATCGAGAAGTATTATATTTATTATTCTTTACAGAATCTTTATTCAACAAAGCACATTAACTTCAACAAATGTTTAATATCCATATATTTATTATAAACCACCTATCGAAAAATAACTTTGAGAATATACATACTTGCTTCGATCAGTTGCTGCTGTCACCGGTAAAATGCCGATCGTACAGAGTCAAATCATTTGTTTGCGACTTAGCCTTCCAAATATGAGCATCTCGTCTCGCCGAAATGCCGACATTTGTCCGCAAAGGGTTAATTCAGTCCCCAGTCCACTTTCCTCCCCTCCATCTCGCTCCAGCAAAGCTCGACACGCAGGAATTCTGTTATTGTCGATCCGCCGCGTCCTTCTCGGACTTCCTGTAACAGTCCTCGCTGTTCGGGTTATATACCACCTCCCTTCGGTGCGTGAACTTGCACCAGTTGCGCCGCGTACCTCATCGTGAACCGAGTTGCAGCCGCCAGTTAGGCCTGGCTCGTCCGCGCGCTCGTTTCTCCCCGTGTCTGGACATGGTCCGCGTTTCCTCGGTCCAATCTCTCGCCGATCCGTGATCATCATCATCCCGTGTTGTCGACCGTCGTCGGTGATCATGCTGCCAAGATTCTAATCGTGCGATTCTCGCGACCAGTGTGGCCTGTGGACATTTTTCGAAAAGTGTGTGTTTCCTCTTTGCGGTGTGTTGCTTCGGACAGCCGCGGCGGGTGGATGCGAGATAGAGGATGCCTGGTAACGTGGACTACGAGGAGGTCAGACGGATTCTTGAAATTCTCTCTTGTACAGGGTGTCGTGGAAGTCTGTTGCGACACTTTGATCGTTTACGAAGCGTTTTTTGACCGTTAACCACTTGCGCTGGCAACGAATTGAGAAACTCGACAGGATCGAAGAAGTTTGTCTTCACATATTATGTACAGATATGTACACAAATGTCGTTTACCAATAATTTTGTACGAAGTAGTAGATTTCAGAACAATCTGGAATATGTAATCCAATAAGACTATTGACGTGTACAACATGTCGGTAATTTTCGGGCAGAATAATCAGGACGTGCGTAACACGTCTTTCCATCGCAAGTGGTTAATGGTTGAGGATTTTCTGGTAATCCTTTGCACTCGTCGTCATGCTGGAGATGACAAATTTGTTATAGGATGATGGAAATTGTTTGGAAAAGTACTACAGTTTAGAAGATTGTAAAAATTACATCTTATTATAATAATAAATGAAATAAATATGAAACGTTGAATTTTACTGCTGTAAATTACTTTGATGCATTTTCATGAAAATGAATGCAAGTTTATCGATAATATTGAAAGGAAATGAAGTGCAAAGGGTTAACTCTTTGCTGACGACACTGTTTTAATCCTTTGCCTTATGGTGTCTTTCTCAATTGCGGTCAACAGAGATATTTTGTTGTTTATAATTCATTAGGAAAATAGAAAAATTTGACACTTATTCTGTGTCTACGTTTACTCGCACTTGAAAGAATCAAGTGATATTTATATTTGTTGAATTCTATTTGAAATCTTTGCTGCTAGTCTGACACGATGTGAGGCAAAGGGTTAACACGTTGGCTACCGAAAAGCCATTAATAAACCATATAGTACCATAGGACCGGTGAGTTCCATGGTACAAAATGAATATTTATTTAGACTGTACCATGGAACACTATTCATTTCTGTAATTTAAACTTCTATAATTAAAGATTACTGGAATACAAAATTTTAAATAATTAGAAATTACTGAAATAAAAAATATTAAATCGTTAGGAATTATTGAAATTGTTCTGGGAGGGTTGACTATGAAACTGAAGTCCCAGAGATGTTTCTTAAATTATATTACCATGTTTGGTACAAGTAAAATGTTGGAGGTACCCTGTGAACATTTTAAATCAACTCGACTTATTTTCTTCTAAAATATTAAAATTCTGTCGTGTAAGCGACAAATTTGAAACGCGTTGGAATTCGCATCTCGAGTTAAGGGTTAGCCGCAGTGAAATGTTAACCGAGACTGTGAGGCCGAGTTCTAACGGAAGAGACACGGAATTGTTGCACCGGAATGCTCTTAGTCGTGGGTTACTTAGGACCCGAATGCATTTGATACTCGCTCGTTGCAGAGTGCGAGATGTTTCGACGATCGTGTTCAACCCTCTGCACTCGTATGTTATGCTGAAGAGAACAATGCAAATTTGTTATAGAACGTTGGAAATTGTTTGAAAAAGTACTACACTTTAGAAGATTATAAAAATTTAATCTTGTTATAATAATAATAAATAATATAAGTATAAAACGTTGAATTCTACCGCTGTAAGTTACTGTAATTCATTTCTCTAGAAAGAAATACAAGTTTCCATCGAACATTGAAAATAAATCGAGTGCTCTGGGTTAAACGAAGAAGAATTTGTACTGGGAATTTGCTGGGAATTAAATTATACATCAGCAGTGATAGGTGTTTAACAATCGAACATACAAAATATCGTTACATTAAAATCTTGATAAATGCAGATTTCGATTGCCAACATAAAGTTTAACTCTTAACTGTCGAATTGTCTCAATAGACAGTGTTTTATTTTTATTTATATCATTTTATTTATATTTTTAGTTTTTAAATAACTTTACGTATGTACAAACACCATTAAAAATTCATTGATCGTAAAACGAGAATGTTAAAGTCTATTCACTGATGTGGTAGTGCTGGTGTTAAATCTGTAATGGCTGCCGAAATTGTAGCTGCTATCTTGCGCCAAAACGAGGAGCCGGTGAAATGACTTAAACATTGAGGTCACGGTGCCATTAGAAGCAAGTACGTTGACTCAAACTAAAACAGTTCGGAAACAGTATTTTAATTTAACATATATTATGCAGACTGTTCATAAATTACCTAACGTTTTTTTCATTTTCTCATCAATATTATTGAAGAAAACAACATGTTTCATTTTGTGATTCATATAATTCGTTAATTAGAAGTGTATTAAGTAGATTAAATATATTATTTATATTATATTATTTTGCACTGCTAATTATTACGCTAATTTATTCTCAATTACGAAATATATATATTTTGTTCATGTACAAAACTCGTCATCTTACATAAAGGGTTAATAATATCTAAGCAAGTATAAAGAGAAACGAAGTTTTCTTGACGAACGACATAAATTTCTGGTATTATTAATGTTCTTCGAGCTTTGTGAAAGCTTGTATTTCATGAAAGTATCAAGATAAGTGCATTATTACGCAATAATCGTGAAGGTCACGCGGGAATCAGAGGCGAAAGAAAGATTTCGAGCATTTCTTATCATTCACTGATATTCTTCATTACCATGTTTACATAAGGTGTTTGGACTGAATGATGTAACATTATTGTTAGAATTACAATATTTTTATCTTTATTCTTCGTACAACGAAAACAATTATGCAGCAATTCACTTAATAACCCGAAGGCCTCGGGTTATTAAGTGAATTGCTGCATAATTGATTAGCATCTAAAAACTTCAAAATAATATAAAACGTAAATTCCTGTATCGTTCGACGTAGCAAACTTCTATTTTTAATTCTCAAAGAAACCATTCTCGAAGAAAATGCTATTCCATTTTATATTTGTACAATCATTATCACTCTGCAAAACGTTACGTTCAAAATACTTATGAAAATCTTTAAAAAATTATAAAATAGAAATTTGCATCTAATAACTGTATCTACATAATGTTTGTTTAATTTTCAAGGAAACCACAAGGAAAATATAATTTCATTTGATATTTATACAATCACTCTGTGGTTTCCTCCTGTTTGTGCTACTCGGTGAAATTCCACTGCTGGGACCCGAAATTATGGGATTTAACCCCTTGCCTTACAATAACGTGTCAGACTCGTGATGAAGATTTTAAGCCAAGTTTAACAAACATAAATATTACCGAATTCTTGTGAATTCAAATAAAATATTATTCTTTTGTTATCAATTACTATATTTCATACCAAACATTTCCACAGAATATACCTACATTTTTTTTATTTTTAATGAATTATTGATAATAAAGTAGTTGTGTCGATCATAATTGAGAAATAGATCGTCAGGCAACGGATTAAGCGAGCATTGCTGTACCTACGAGTTAAATAATCCTACACCGCCCACGCGAATACCAGTTTCCACGAAGTTCCGTAGTTCAGCGATCATTTATGAGAAAAACTTCGGGTAAAGTAAATAGGGGAATACTTCGTATAACATAAAACTAATTTCAACCGACTGAGGAGGGTTAATAAAGTATGTTAGGGGAAAAAAACTGTCGGCAGATAGCGTAGAAGAACGATAAAGAGTATCCGGCTGCACCGGACGCTCGACGGCATACTCTCGAGCGGCGGCAGCGTGCATCTAATTAACATTAATTGCCGCCTCTCTCTCTGTCTGTCTCTGTAGAGCAGGTTACATAATTAAATTCGATCGAGTCGAATCGTCCCGACGATTGTAACGCGCTCGTCAGCGTTAGAACCGAGCACAGATTAATTCAAGCATACTGCGCTTCCATTTTCCGCATGATTTCTTCGTGAATGTACTGATCAATTCTATTGAAAATTGATCGTCAATACACTGTTATTGAAATGTTAACACATTGTTCACTGGTCACGAGTTAAACTGAAGTTAAGGAATCTAAATGTTCCTTTTTTAGATGTAAAGTAAATATTACTTTTTTATTGTCAATCGTTGATCTTTGTAGCAAACGTAGATATAGAATGAACATAAATAATTTGTCTTTTTTTAATATATTATTGATGATAAGGTTGTGTGGATCATAGTTGAGAAAGAAATCATGGAGCAAGGGGTTAATAAGTACTAATGATTTGATAATTATTGAACTATTTATAAGTATTAACAGTTTGATTATTATTGTAGTATTAATAAATGTTAGTAATGTGACTATTATTGGACTATCAAGGATGGGTATTAATAATTTGTTTATTACTGAACTGTTAATAACTACTAATGATTTGATGATTATTGAACGATTAATAAGTATTATTATTGAAGTCTTAATTTCTGTATTTGTACAGATATAAAACTAAGAGATTCACTGAATTTCAAGAAACATATTGTGAGAAACATAATGCTTCAATTGATTTACAGTTTATTTTGCGTATTGCTAACTCAAATTCTTTAATCACTTCTCGGAGAAACATCCGTTATCTTCTTAATAATTCAAAAAAAAAGGAAATCAGAATAGGTCGTTGTGACTTGTCTGGTAATTTTAGTGTTAATCAAATTTTAGAATCGGTAGTCCGACCGGTTCGCGGAACGGTTAGGAAGCTAGACACGCGGCTCGTGTCCACGTTACGTAAAGTTTTGTGATCTTGTTGTCTACGGGGATGATCCGATCGGATCTCCGCGTGGATCCGACGGCCCCGTGAATTCCTTAAACTCATTAGACGTCGTCGGGATGCCTTTTAAGTACCGACGTCCGATCTGACGTCTCGACGAACCTTGGTTTGCGCTCGTTGTCGGATTATCCGACACCGCTTTCGTCCTCAAACACGCGTAGACACTTGTTGCTTCACCTTTTCGGAACAGAAAGGGGTCAAAGGGTTAACCCTTCCGTTTCTGAATATGTATTTTCTCCCTTAAACTAGAAAAAGGGCCAAGAACAGCTGATTTCAAGTGAAATTGAAGCTTTTCAGTGAAAGAAATATGATAAGTACTAGTAATAACAATAATTAGCATGGTTAATAATTATTGAGTTAAATAATAAGTAAGCTGTTAACCGTAAGCAAAGAACTCAATGTGCTGCTGTTTTCCTTTAAGACTGTTTGTAGTTTTCTGGTAATTTCAATTGTTGTTGGTACCATTTTGTGTACCATTTTCATGTTTTATTTGCTTAAATGTTTAATGTTTTATTTATTTGCAATGTTTTATTTACCATACTGTTGTCTACATAACTCTTTGGAGTTAGATGTGTTTAAAATTGTCCCACTGCTTTTTGACAATTAATAGAATAAGGTAGAAAGTGTACTCGGGCAAGATATATAATTTTTAAAAGGGTTAATGACACTAGGTGATAGTTTACTGTAATCTGTTATAATGTAATGGTTTTATGGCAAACGGTCAGTTACTTTCTTCAAAATGTCACGTTTAAAATCTGGCATGCCAGCACATGCTAATAATAAGTCGCAGTTACCGGTTTGTCGGTCGGGCCAAATAGTTGAAACGCAAAGGGTTAATTTCTTATGAATGAATTGAGGATCGTTATAAAGCGTGGGATGGGTGTTGCCGAATAAGAGGTCCAGAAATATTTTTTAACCTTCAGCAAGACAGAACGATTTATAACAGACGTAGAGAGAAAAAACCTGTAAGTTTTTCAATACAAAATAACGAATTAATAATTATAAAACATTTGTTCATCTTCAATTCTATTTATTTATTAAAATGGTAACAGAAATGAATTTTTCAATAATTTTAAAAATTATGTTTTGTACGTTTTGTATTTTATTTATTAATTGTAGATGATTGTATCAAACGATTTCGAATATTTCTATTTTCAGCGAAACAGTATATAAATTAAGAAAGTTCAATGTGATCGAATTACAACTGTGCCAAATGTATTACATCTTAAAATACCTCTCGTATTCCGAGGAATTTAGTAAGAATACTGATCATCCAGTTTTCCTCTGTAACTACTTTGTGAATTGAAACTTGGTACGAAATATTTTTATCTTGATAATTATCAAACATTCCTTATCGATTTAATTTAATATGAGAATACTCTTGGTATTTCCTAAGGACGCCCTTTTTTAAACGAAATTAACTAATTAAACTAACTAATAATAATTTAAATTCTTACTTAGAATTAACCGATAACAATTTAATTTCGCTATATCTTACCGCTCTCAAGATAATCCACGAGAAAGACAAATTTGCATTTTCTCAAGGGGTGGTTTCACCCCTTCAAAGTGAAATTCCGCACGAAAAAAATGGCAATGCATTAGGCTTGACTTATTCTATTTACATACAAAGTTTCATAATTTCTTGAATGTCTCGGTTCGATAACTTCCCTCGTAAACGTTAATTACACCATAAACAGATATCCAAAAATACATTTGTCAGCTGAAACTTCGATAGAAAAAGTCTCTCGTCGACGAAGGAAAAAAAAATATTCAGTTCGTTTCATCTAATAGAGTCCGACCGACGTAATCTGTATCAGACAGCCTTGACACTAGTCAGCTCGTTTGTGGAAGCCATGCACGCTGAAGATATTTAGAAAGAGTTGGTGCCACAACGGTCTCGAGTGATGCAAGAACAGCTTATGCAGTTCCGCGGCCATCCGCGTAAGCCAGCGAATTGTTATCACGAACCACGATAATCCAGCGACTCGGTTTACCGGAGCAAACGAGCTCGAGAATTGTTCACAGCAGGAATTTAACACTTTTTGTTTCATTTTGGAACAAAAGTAACCCATTACAGGCCGAATTACCGTAAATGATTCATAGTGCTGTTTAACAATGCAGACCGACATGAATATTTGAAACTTGAGTTCATTTAACATTTCCTGATGATTCTTTTTTTATTTTTGCAATTTTTCTTTTGGTCAAGTGGTATTTTTAATATTTGTAATGTTTGTGATAAAATATTTATGCAGAAATATCGACAGTTTATGAAATTTTCAAACATGGAAAATGTATTTATCATTTATTTTTAAATAAGCCCCATTTTAGAGATGAGAGTACAGTTGAGGGAAATTGCAAATGCAGAATATTAAATACTAAATATCCGAAAGGGTTTTAAAAATAAATAGTTTCGTTGATAAATGAATACTAGAATGAATATCTGAGAAAACCGAAAAATTTCTATCGTCACAATTTTCATAAGGATTGTGTATCAGTCGTATTAAATGCACAGTAGTTTTGATGTTAAAAGAATATTTTTTCCTTTTTAAATGCTTCACGAGCTAATGAGAATACTGTAATATATCTTCTAATTGGAATTTTCTTTTACGATTCGTTATTAATTCATTAACCTATGGTATTTTCCAAAACTGTGCTCGATATAACTACTTCGTTAATAATTTCCTAGGAACGGAAAGGAATTTTATTTAACGTTCGTCTACGGTTACTTTGAAGCATACTAATTACTAACAGATAAATGATATCTAATTTCAAGTCTAATAAATTGAGTGACATGCATATTTATTAATTATCTGTATTTGAAATCTTCACCACAGGTTTCACACGATATTCCAAAGCAAAAGGGATTAATAGTGCCAAAGGATGACATCAGTTGTATATTTATGTTAAAACCGCTACGTACAAATGAATTGTTCTTTATTCAAGTGTTCTTTTATCTATTCAATGCTTAATTCATTTGATAAGAATTAAGATATTGAAATATGTATATTTTCGTAATATATTCGTTTTGAAACTAAAAGAGACACGTTAAAGAAATATATTTCTGATTTTCAATATGAGTAATATAGTAACAAATAAAATTGGAATTTACGTTTGCGAATTTAAATGAATGATACATGCAGTCTTCTCCACAACAATAGTATTTTCAATAAATATAATTCCCTTTTTCATAAATTTATTAATCATCGATAGAAAAAGATAAGAAATTTCGTGATGCACTTAAAGATCTTATCACTTTCTCCTGAGAATTTTGATTTTTGCCACTGATTGTTACTATTTGTGACGAGTCACAATTTATTTACATTTATTTCACTTTCGTATTGTGTTTCGACTGATTTATGTCGAAGTTTTTCATATTCAAATGGCCAACAGTTCATTGCTGAAAGTTGTAAATCGTTAGGATTATCTTGAGTCATTTTTTCTTGTCAGTACGAAATACAATTATATTGTGCATGCTGTTTTGTATGCATTATTTACCGTTCGTTTTGTTACATTGGCATGGTGCCTCTAGTATGCAACTTAGTTAAATATTGCGTGGGTTTAATGGCTCCTCTCCTTGGGGAGAATTGGAGCAGGCTCGGAACTTAATTTTGTTTGGAATTCTCGAGTTTATTCGATGAATAATAAACGAGAATAATTGTGAAAGTTCATTTACTGATTGGGAAAATAAGGGTGGAAATGACATGCGAGCGAGGGAAAATGATTTTTGTTCTTATCCGAGCCGAGATAAAACTAGTCTTTTGTTAACAGTTAATTAAAATCGTATTATTAGAACAAAGGCGTACAATTACAGAAAACTGTTTTGATTGATTTATATTTATATTCTTTTTACAATTATAATTTGTTAAATAATACTTTAACATTATAGTAAATTCGCTTATGTAACTATAACACTGATACTGCTTATTCAACAACTCGATATCTAACTCTTTGAAATCACTTGGCTAAGAATGTCTGATAGGATTTTTTAATTTACTGTTATGTAACTGATCACGGAGATTCGTGTAGTTTACACAAGAAATTTTTAATAGAAGTTGCGTCAATTGTTTAACAATCTGGTGCACGTTTAGATAAAAGAAACGGGAGTGTATTATAAATACTCTTAAAAAGGTCGTTCTGGTCACAGGTCCCGAAAGTTAAGCAATGTTTACGACTTATTTGCGTCAAGATAACGAGCAATAACTGCAAATTAAATTAATCGCTGTATTTATTTAAATCCAAAACAGACACGTACACTCTCAATAAACGGTCGTAAGTGGGAAAAAAGCGTTTCTAAAAAATTTCATTTCACTGATAGCAGTATTTTTAACGAATACATTCATCTGCAAGGAAAAATAAAACAACACGAATGCCAGTATCAATCGTATCACTTCCAGAAGAAAATTAAAAATTGATGAAATGGCTCGAATCTAAATTTGAAATATTGATTATTGAATTCCGTTTCGCTGATCACTTTCCTCTTGTAAAATGATGAAATTTTCAACATAGAAATATAGCTTCAGCAATAATAGTATCGATATAATTAATAACGGTATCATTAATGGCATCGAGTAATGATGCATTTTTAAATAAAGAAACGAAGATGCAATTATTCTCAAAGAAAATATAAGGAATTTCAATTTTCTTTAAATCAAGCATTCCAAACAATTGAACGGCAGTGTGTGGTCATCATTTGCGTTTGTATAGTCAGCATCTCAACAACAGTGCGTTAATTAGCGAACGCCGGCGCAAACCGTGTCTAACGAGCATCGATAAATAACCGACCACGTGTGTATCCACGATCGGAACGAGCTGCTCGAGCTGTCGTTGGTTTGTCGATTACATAACGCATTGCAAAATGAGCGTCAATGCTTGCAGGAAGCCATGCGTCGTCGAACCGGTTGGCCATCTCTTCTACGCCAAGGCATGCGTTAGTAAACACTCAAAAATACCTGCTCTTGACAATGGACAAGACTGTCCCGGTGATATATAAAAAGAAAACCTGGTCTTGTACGTCTGCGAGGGGTCGTTCGAATTTAGGGAAGCAGGAAACACCTAAGTCAGCAACTGAATGCTCTGAAATAATAAAGTAATTATAAATAGATGTTGGTTTTATAAATTCATATTATTCATAAACTTAGTGCAGTATTTAATCAAATTTAATTAGATTACTATTTTTCTTTTAAATCTAATTCTTGGATTGATGGTAATCAGTAAAATTGATAACCATCTCTTGGTAGATTAACAAGAGGAAATGTTTACCATGAAGATCTGAAATAATAAAATAATTATAAGTAGATGTTGGTTTTATAAATTAATATTATTCATATTTGCCTGAAACTTAGTACTAATTCCTGGATTGATGGTAATCACTAAAACTTATAACTATCTCTTGGTAGATTAGCAAGAAGCAATTAGCATCTTCTTACCATGAAGATGAAAGAACCTTTAATGCTTCCATAGAAATTCTCCAGTACACTTAACTATATCAGAAACTATAAGTACTTAATACATCAACATCCATCTATTTAAATACAACGTACATTATAACCTCACTTAACCTTGTTACACAGAAAACATTACTGTCATAAAATCATAATAATTATCATCTAAATTCTAGAATAAATCATAAAACCAACATGTGCAAGAGGTTATGTCCATAAAGTAAAGCTAGCCTTAATTCCATCCAAACTTCAATAGAACTTGACATTATTAACATCCATTTAAATTATATCTCCAACTTATTCCTGTCAACGTCAAACATTACCAAAAATAAAATAACTTTGATCAAGTAAAAGGAAAGTATACCCTGAAACTGAGCAAGAGGTTATGTCCATAAAAAAAAGGAACCGGCCCCGTTGTTTGCTCAGGGGTTCCCCGGGCCACTTGAATGGAAGAAAAATTTTCGGGTTAGTACCGGTTTACCGCCAAGTATCTGAAACTCGGTGCTCGTAATGGTCAGCTGCGCGGCGGAGGGAGCCGAGGAGAGACCGTTCTCCTTTCGTACAGGCTCTCGCCCACTGGCAATCAGTCTGATCGTGACTTTTGCGCGCTAGAGACAGTCTTGCGGGCCGTCGGTGTCGTGCTCTCTTCGTTCCACAGTTTCCACGTCCAACACGTGCGTACCGCGCATACCGTACCACATTGGTCCCGACCATCTGCAGACCTTTTTTTTTCCTCTCAGTCGGTGACCCGTATTCCACGCACGCGACCGCTGTCAGCATGCTAATTTCCGGCAGCACGTGACACCTCCTCCCGCTGGAAGAATTCGTAGCCGCCGCATTCCGTTGGATCTGCTTTTTTTCGTCTTGCAGACACGATTGAATTGTCCATTGCGAGATGGTACGTCTTTAGTATACCCGTGCGACCGCTCGGTGTCTCCACCGGTACTTCCGGTATGGAGTTCCATGTCCACGTTCGAATATAATTTGATACTGGACATTTATTTTGAAAAATAATTGATCACGTGTGATTGGGGTTCTTTGATGTTAATGGTTTGAGGCACTGATTAATCCTTTGCGCTCCATTGGCTCTGCTATAGAGACATGCATCATAGATCTCGTATGATTAATTATCAACTGTAAAATAGTTCTTCCTCTTTTTACTCGAATGACAGAAATTGACGAGGGAAATTAAGAGACGTGGAATCCATGAATATTTATTATTTTTTCTTTTTCAGAATGAAATGTTGGGTTCTTGAGAGTTTTACTGTAGAAGTGAATTATTAACGTATTGAACATTTGGCGTGTAAAGGATTAAGTAGATGATAGAGAGATGTAGGATAAAATTAATAATAAGAATTGTAGCGTTAAATAATTATAAGCTGGATTTGAACACAATGTACACGGTTCTGCTCGGTAGATAAGGTTGCTCTCCAGCGAGTTCTCAGGGTCTAACCTATAAAAAAGTGTGTACTTCCTTTGGCCTAGTTGCATTTCGTATCTTCAAGATTGGTATTGTAATTTTATTTAACAGATAATTTATTATTTCCTGGCAACGTGCATTTAAATAAGAATATTTATACTTTCAGCATTTTGTATGTATTATGCAATTCTCATTCGTTACTGCTGTTTTCATTCTAGTACTTGAAGACTTGATATTAAATTACATAAAAGAGTTTGCATACATTTAACTAATATTCTAATAAAAATTGTACTTCACGATAACCTTAGCACTAAAAGATTATATTCTATGATCATCACTCAGGAATTTTAAATTATTTATGAATACCACTGACGCATGTTATGTAATCAATGATATACATTCTGAGGGCCAGCTCGACCTAAATTTGTAGAACTTTTTCCAGGTGTACCAACTGATAATTAACAAAGAACAAAATTTATAATTTTTTCTTAACAGAATACGAGAAAGTATTAACACGTTCGCTACCAGCGTCACATATTTGTGGTAATCCTATATTTTACATAATCAAAATGAAATTAATCCTGTAGATATTGTTATTAGAAATACTAAACTACGACATTATATTTAGAAACTCAATGACTCGTTTCACTTTCATTTTTCTAATATTTTGTTTAGATTTATTGGATTGAAGAAAATATAATTGAGGAGACCGCTATCGAAATAAGCGCTGGTAGCGAACCTTTTAACATTGATAAACAACGAAATTCAATAGTAACTGTAACTTTCTTTACAAGATGTTGAATATTCATTTGATAGGACTATCATTCGAAACCGAAATTATTCCGCTAGATAAGATTGTCTTTCGCAGCGGTACGTTATCTTACATTCTAACTAGCAGGAATTTTATTTTGAGAGCATCGGTTCGGGTTATCGGCTTCATAAAGCTGGCACACGAGGCCGCACGCTCGTTCGCTAGCTCCTTCGCCATTCTCGTATTATTTTCTGCGTCAAGTTCTCGAACACCGAGTGACCGTGAACAGGTGCATGTAACAGAACCACGTGAGCGGCACATGACGCCATACTGTATTTACTCCGGGGAGACTCGATCTCGGTCCTCGGTGACTGGCAGAATTTTATTTAACCCTTAACCCCTTGTCCTCTGATTCCTTTCTGAACTGTAATCGATTTAACTACTTTTTTACTAATAATTTATTGAAAATAAGAGGAAATTCCGGTTATATTTATGTCAACATGTGCTCGAACATATAATCATTGACAACAGAGGAATAATATATAATTTGCAGTCAAAGAAATTGAATAATACTTACGTTTTTAAATTCTATTCGAAATCTTCAAGGGGTTAACCCTCTGTAGGCCGATGTAACTTTGAAGTCACGTATCAGTATATTGGCATCTTGTTGATTTGTTTCATTTTGCACTGAAAGTGGTGAATAAAATTAAGTAATCAGTTAACTTAACACTAGATTTACTGACATTTACTGTACACTTTGTTCTATTGTTCTTAGAAAAATTGTTATCCGTTCATTTAGATCTTAGAAATTAGATGTTTAAGAGTAGACAATTAAGGTACATATTTGCATAACTGCGTTAACCGAAATCGACCCAAATATTTACCAAATAATATTAATAAAATTCGATATGAGTCAAATTGACTCGTTCCTTAAATCTAGTGTTAAACTTTTATACACCCAAGCGTGAACTTGAAAGTTACAAAATATATTCGTTCGATGGAATTATTGAAACTACTGAAAACATTGTTAATTCGTATTCATATATGGATATTTATTAATTTTGTACTGCTTAGATTTTGTTATAATCATGAATAAAAATTCGGCACATTAGGGGGTTAACCCTTCGCACTCGAGAGGCGATTCCGAGTCGCCATTTGATGCAACACAGTAAAATTGTAAAATTCAAGATTCAAATTACATTTTGTGTAAGGTATCAATAATTGAAACATAAAAACAAAATAGTTCTATCTCTTACATAATTTATGCAAGACTTTTCTTTGCGTTAGTTGTATGTAATGTTATCGATATTTCATCAGGAAATAACGAATATTTATAATATCAAATATTATCAAGTGCAAAGGGTTAAATTTCGTTGCAACGCGTATGAGTTGTATACGACGAGAATTTCGCACAGTACGGACATTAACGATCCCGATTAACTGTTTCGCTGTTCTTTGTAGGGGTCTAAGCATTCATTATCACTGTTGCGCAACGTGATGTACATACATTGCCTTTAATAAGTCACTGGTCACATGGTTGCCCTAAGGAAAACGTAAATTGTTATACGAAAATGGATATAGACGGATGGTTAATAAATTATTTTTAGAGTGTTAATTATACTAGCTCCGTTTGGCCACTGAGTTATATCTGTAGCAGGAGAATGAGATTAAGATGGGCTTAACACTAGAAGTATTAAATATAATGAATTTATAATATCTTATGAAAATCATTGAAGATCGTTCATTGAGAGTTTTTGTCAGTTTGATTGTAATCGTGTTGATAAATATTATACCTAATTGTGTAGTTCATTGTAATTAATAATGTAACGATGTAATATTGTATTGTTAACGTAAAAATTTATTTAGGGAATTCACAGAAAATCTTTTTTCAGTTAGGGTTATTTTAAATGTAATTAAACAGTAGTGATACTAAATAATTAGATTAAGAAATTTTTTAGATAAAAGAGCTAAGGAGTATTTAATGCAGAGATTTCTTTTTATTTTATTTTTAGTGTTTATTACCTACATACGATTATTTATTTTCTCTGGGATATTTTTTAAATAATCACGAGGATTATAATTGCAAAAAAAATGTATTCACACGTGAACGATATATTGATCGTTAGATACAAATAGATGTATAATGAATATTTATGGATTTACTATGAAATTTCATGAGATGCATTCATTCTTATTCAAAATTTATTTATACCGGTGTCCTACGACATTTATGAGCAGGAATGTAGGTTTACATGTAAATTGCAGCCTTTGTCGCAATCGGTCGTACGATAACGTATTATCGCAGATAACCCGCGGTTCATAGGGATTAATTAAAATCGCGTCACGTTTCCATGCAACGTTGATGCAACCGATCCGGCCCCAGGAAAAAAATTTTTGCAGTTGACTGTTGAATTGCGTATTTTTCGTGGAACCGGTATGAATAATTGATGGTAGACAGCGTGGGATCTCCATTTTAATTTTCAATCCCTGTTACGCGAAGGTGCGCTTGCTCGAAGTAACGAACGACGGCTATAAACAATTATTTAGATAGAAGTGCAACTTTATTTTTTAAATGACAAACGGGAAAGTATTTTCCTGGTGAAATACATCATAATTAATTAGTAAGATTAAGTTCTTGGAACGAAAACGTTCCCCAGATAAATTCTATGGTATTTTTTGAATAATATTTCATACGATATCCATACAATTTTATGCAAGCAGAGTTTCTTTGTAAAATTTTGTAATATATTTTTCATACTATATATTACAGTCTATATTAATATATGTTAATCTATATTAATATTGTATATGCAAAAAATAATTGAATACTTTTATATACACTTTTATATTAAATTTAGTACTTTATAAAATTCTCAATCGCAAATATTGAGTATCGTGATAAGTAAACAATTTAAGGTTGTTTGTTATACTTATGTTAGCATAAAAATTAAAACAACTCGGAAATATAACTGACTGATTGATGGAATTAATATTTTTTTAACTGTATTAAAAGGCTACGTGTGAATATCGGTTAAAGTCTGTTTTTACAGTCTTTATTAAAATAAGTTTTTTCTAACGTTTATTAAAAAACTGAACATTTTTGTTTTTATACCAAGTTCGCCGTACAAATAAATAGATTGCCTACATTAATCACGATCATTTTGGTTTCAGGGTTCCGGATATCTAAAGCGTGCGAACACTGAACGCCTCCATGAAATCTTCAATCAGGTAAAAGCTGGATATGAATTCGCTTCAATCACGTCTTATCAAAATCATAATCCACTGAACAAGCTGAAACCAGATTTCGAGTACATTGAACGAATAAGACGTGATTCGAACCTATCTACCGTTGAAAACGAGAATTCCTGAACTGTACAGAGATTACTTAATGATTAATTAACTATTATGACTTCGCCATCAGTACTTGATTAGAAACAAAGAAGAATTCCATGTTCCTATAATATACCTTCATTTTAAGACACAACAATTAATAACTGTAAAGTGATATTTAATTTTAGCTTAAAAGAATTGATATTCACTTTCATTAACATCTAAATAAATGAATAATTAATAATTAATGAACAATAATATTTTATATTGGAATAGTATATTATGATGTTAAATAATAATACTCTATTATTATTTTTTATTGACATTTTACTCGTGTAATGAAATTAAGTAAATAAATAATTATATATAATTACATTATATTATATAATATTATATAACAATTTTAATGTTTAATTGAAAAATTTTATTCTTTTCCTATGAATCGCAGTACGCATCGCAGGAGAAAAATGGCGAGCGGTTTATGACCCCGTCGGACTTCGTGCGAAGCTATCTTGGCCTGTACATCGATCCAGACTACAATCCTGATTCCGTCAATTTACTTGCCGGTATTGTCGACACTAGCAAAGATGGGTGAGTCCTTTTCTCCGAGTGTCGGTTCACCGATTCGAATCGTATCAAGTTCGCGAAGGAGTTTCTAAGTTGTCTCGTTGAAACTTTTCCAGGCTCATATCGTTCGCCGAGTTCCAAGCGTTCGAAGGGCTGCTTTGCGTGCCGGATGCCTTGTACAAGACAGCTTTCCAGCTGTTCGACACTAATGGAAATGGAATGGTTGCGTTTGGTGAGTTGAAGTTGGATCTAAACCCTGGAGATCGGTTTAGCTGTTAATGCACGAAGCAGAGTTTCTAAAGGACCCTAGGATCTTTTATTATTAACTTAGTGTTTTTGATAATAATGATACTACTAAATGATGCTACTAAATATCAGTAATTTTCTTTGCAAAAAATTAATTTGTATTGCAGAAAATCATTCTATTTTATTTTATTTAGTTCATATGTTCATTTAAGAATTATATAGACAAATTCTTTTCATGTGAATAATTCACTTAAGAATTTATTTATTTATGTATGTACATAATGAAAAAGAGTAATTCAAATAATATAGTTAGTACTATTATGTATTTATGCATATACAGTTTATACTAGATAAGTTACAAGCCCATTAATGATCTGAGAACTACATTTGTAAAGGTATCCACAGATGTGAAGAAGCTAATGAATTATTGCTCATTTTATTGCTATATTGTATATTTTGACTGTTGGTAAGAAGCACTGTAGATAAAGTAGGAAGTGATACTTGAAAGAGTATGTTAGTATATGAAAATTAATAAGATTTTAAACAGGTTTCTTTTAATCTACGTTTATTCGATGACATTGGTGATAGAATGTAGTGTATATTGTGAAAATGTACTGAATTCCATACAAAATATATATATATATATATATATATTAGGTCCTTAAATGCCTTTGCTTCATATAAAGAGGGTTAATGAAATGAGTAGTAGGTCTAATTTCGGTGCTAATTTACAGAGGAGTTCGCTGAGGTGATGCGGAAGACAGAGCTGCACCAGAGGATGCCGTTTAACATGGACAGCAGCTTCATTAAGCTCTACTTTGGAAAGGATAAGCAGAGGTTGATCAGCTATGCAGAATTCAGTCAGTTCTTACACGTATGTACTTCTTCAATCTCTTTTTCTATTTAAGTTACCTCTATCAAAGTCATTCGCCATATTATCCTCCTCTCTAGGACTTCCATGAAGAGTATGCAACAGAGGCTTTTAAAAAATTCGACAAGGAGGGACAGGGTTTCATCTCAGCGTTGGACTTTCAGGATATCATGCTCAGCATCAAGAGTCATCTGCTGACACCGAATGTCAAGGATAATTTGGTTGCTGTAAGTCGCCGTTCCTTGTGTTTTATGGGATATTTTATTCAAGAAAAGACACAGCTTTCATTTGAGTACTTTAAGCGTCAAGAAATGAAACATGGAATAATTCTTTTGCAGGCGGCAAGTATCGGCCAGTCAGGAAGAAAAGTCAGCTTTCCGTACTTCATGGCGTTCAATTCCCTCCTCAACAATATGGAGTTGATCAAACGTATCTACCTGAACGCGACGAATGGCCACAGATACGAAGAAGTTACCAAAGGTATGTACCCTCACTTTCATCCTGTATAATAAAACAAATAAGGTAAATGAGTCATTTTTGACTCATAGAATGCTTAACCGTTTGCATTCGAAAGTTTTTCACTGGAAATATTTAACATTTTTCGATGAGATATAGACAACATTGCTTGAAACTAATTTAATTATAATTCACAGATAAATTAAGCGACAAAGCTATTTTATTTAAATATTTTCTCTAGCAATACAAAGTTTAATTTAAAATACTAAACATTTAACTTCATAGCTTTGTTATATCAAATCAAGTGGTGACTGAGAGTCGCCTCTCGAGTATAAAGGGTTAATATACAATTCTTAGATTTATCTCTAACACGTACCATATAGAATGGCTAAAACCCTGTAGAAACATATATAAAAGTAAGTTTCGTATAGCATTGGTACATGAACGATATTTTTCTTCCAGAGAGGTTCCTCCATTCCGCACAAATGATGTCACAGATCACACCGCTGGAGGTGGACATTCTCTTCCAGCTGTGCGACCTGCTCCATCAAACGGGGTGAGTATTTCCGATCCCGAGACCGAGTCGTTCTCTTCAGCGTCGATCGATCAGAGAAGGGTGTGTCGCGTGGAGAACGGGGGGCGAGAGAACCGCAAACGCAGGATAAAAAGAACGGAAAAAGGGACACTTTCAGTATCGAGGGTGGCGCGCGGTAGACTATTTCCCCACGCTGACCTGGTCAACGAAAAGCAAACGAATACGAGAGCAATGTAAAGAAAAAAAAGTAATACCGATGAGAAAAAAAGAAAGAAAGAAAAACAAAAAGACCATGAATCGGGTGTGTGTAATGCTATCCGTTGTACCAGCATCGTCAGCGCATCGTCATCATCCAAACGTCCTCGAGCGTCTCCGTCCCATTGCCGGAAAGAAGACACGAGGAACGAAAACCCCTACCGAGTGAAAAAATAAAAATAAATTAAACACAGTCATTTTTGTAATCGCCTTCTGTGCACGCTCGAGCCGAAAAGAAAACCGAAAGCTTTTCCAAATACTCACTATTTCCGATCTTCAGTGACCGTTAATCGAGATTCCCATCATTGAATGTATTTGTTTACGTGTTTACGCTGCCTGGATGATCAGATCTACGGAAGATGACGAGGCAGACTCGCGGCTTGGGTGCGTCTTTGTATATACAAGAATAATCACGTGCTATACAATCTGTTTTCAAAAGAGACATAACAATGTTGTTGGCCTCGCGCGAAAGCAACGGGAATTCCTCTGGAACACGGCTTCGCTAACAATTGAGAAACGAACCGTTATGGGTACACATGTAAATTCATCCCCGTGAAAATATTGTGTTCGCTGGAGACAAAAATTCCCATTCCTTTTGCAACTCGAATCTACCTGTATGTATACATGTATATATATAATAATATATAATATTATATATTTACATATGTACGCGTACACATGTATTATATAATAATGTATATCGATAACACCATATTTGTCTCACCTACTTTCTCCAGCATATCTATCTTAGGACGATGGTATTTGCAAATGTTTGCACACAGTGGGCACTAACAATTTCATCTTTTCTTTTTCTGTCTCTCATTATTCCCTCGCCCCTGACCCCATTCGCTCGTCACAGTGACAGACTTTAAGGACCCGTTTAAGGACGTAGCTCGTTGAAGCAGTGCCATCGAGGTTGCATAACGATCATCCTAGGCATACATGCACCATTTCCCGCTCTTGAAGGGGGCAAACATAAAAAGGGAATCGTATAATATGATAACCATTCTTTCACACTCCACCTGTATATCTACCTCTTTCTTTCTATCTATCTGTCTCTCTGTATCTTTCTTCTCTTTCTCTCGTTTAAGACATATATATATATATATATATCTAATATCTAAAGAAATTAACGCTTTCACGTCGCCCGGAAGCCACCACGCACCCATTTGTATTGAGCAGGCATTTTCTCGTATTTCAGGAAAATTGTATACAATGATCTCGTGGCTATGACACCTGAGCAGTATTTCAAGCAAATTACGAAACGCCTAGCCGAGATTAAGGCGGTGTCGGTAAGTGTATAAGCGACGGGAGTAACGGTACAGATTAATTGCACCCGGTTCGGATCCTCCTGGGAAATGAAATGTATAAATTGGCGGGAGAGTTGTACGTTAGCTCCATCGTTCGACAGTGACAAGTGTTGTTCTATTTCAGAGCCCGGATGAGCGTGGCATAATCGTGCAGATACTAGAAAGCGGATACCGGTTCGTGCTCGGCTCTATCGGAGGAGGTACGTCCTACAGACCCTGATCCAATTATTTTCTTTGCAGCCTTGAAGAGTTCCAGGATCAAAGATTCATTGTAGAGAGGGTGAATCACGCGAGAATGGGGTGAACGGTACATCCCTTTGGATAGAAAGAAGGGAAAAAGAAAAGAGACTGCCTTTCATTCACTTACAACATTGTTTTGTATATACATACACATTCCTCTGAGCACTTTTAGTGGAAACAAGATTCAAACGTATCATTTTGTCCCCTAAATTACTGTCCTCTATTGCTTCTTTCTGTCTACACTTGAGAAATACAACTTGTTCTAGTTTCTTCTTGGATAAAAAGAAGGAAAGTGGAAAAAAGACTATTTTTCATTCAATTAGAGCTTTATTTTGAATACTGTTACACCTTTTGTTAAGTGCCTTTCACTTTAGTACTATTCTTCGTCGCTTCTTTCTATTTACAATTGAAAACTACAACCCCCGGTCTTTTCCTAGATAAAAAAACAGGGAAAACTATTTTTCGCTCGGTTACGCTTTTATTTTGTGTACACCTACACACTTTCCTAAGTGCCTGAACCACGACACTACGAATGCACGGTTACACAACCCTAAATTACCGAACACCGTCTGTCGTTACTTCTTTCTATCTACAACTGAAAAATACAAGTGGTCCCAGTGTCGTGGGTCACCCTATAACGTTAGGTTAACTTTGTCAAGCCGTGAAGACCAGCTCCTCGCGGAGAGGACCCGATTAAGGTAGAGTCAGTGATAAGAACTAGACGAGCTATATTTTGTACAGCGGTGGGCGCGACAGCTGTGTATCCTATCGACCTGGTGAAGACGAGGATGCAGAACCAGAGGACCGGCTCATTGGTCGGCGAGCTGATGTACCGAAACAGCTTTGATTGCTTGAAAAAGGTTGGAATCGAAAAGTCTCGCCACGACACACCGCCTGCATTGTTAATCATGAAGCTGGTGTCTCGTGTTTGACAGGTAATCCGGCACGAAGGTTTCTTCGGGCTTTACAGGGGTCTGCTCCCGCAGCTGATGGGCGTTGCACCGGAGAAGGCGATCAAGCTGACAGTTAACGACTTTGTCAGAGATAAGTTCATGGATAAGAATGGCAATTTGCCCCTTTACGGGGAGATTATGTCCGGTGCCTGTGTAAGTGATCCGGGAACTTTTCTTTTCATTCCCTTCATCGTCATCCTCTATTATTCATCTTTCTAACATTGTGACGTACATTGAATTAAGGTTTCTGAACAATAGTATTTTCTTTTCAGGCTGGAGGATCTCAAGTAATATTCACGAATCCCCTAGAGATTGTTAAAATCCGGCTGCAAGTGGCTGGAGAGATAGCTGGGGGTTCGAAGGTCAGAGCTTGGACCGTCGTCAGGGAACTGGGACTTCTTGGACTGTACAAGGTAAATATCTTCAGGGATTCGATGAAGAAGAATGTGTGTAATATTTGTTTCTACACCTTCTTTACTTCCAGGGTTCTAGAGCTTGCTTCCTTCGGGACATCCCCTTCAGTGCCATCTACTTCCCTATGTATGCTCACACGAAAACCCGATTGGCGGACGAGGGAGGTTACAACACACCCCTTTCGCTCCTGTTCGCTGGTGCATTCGCTGGTGTACCTGCAGCAGCATTGGTCACTCCTGCTGATGTGATAAAAACCAGATTACAAGTGAGTTTATTCGTATTCAGCAGGATAATTGTGCTATATTGAAAGTTAGCTTAGTAATTTTTGTTTGAGTAATTATTTTAAAATAAATTATTAAGTTACACATGTATTATTAATTCTAATGGGGTAAAATAGTCATCCTAAATACTTGACTCTAGTATTGCAATGAAATTGATTCTTTAAATAAATTTTGTAAATACTAACGCATTCATCTTTGGGTAGGTGGTAGCAAGAGAGGGTCAGACAACGTACAATGGTCTGCTGGACTGTGCAAAGAAGATTTATAGGGAAGAGGGAGCTAGGGCGTTCTGGAAGGGAGCATCAGGTACGGGATTCTATTATATTCAGGAAACGAATCATTACGGATATCTTGATGATAGAAAAGCTAGAAGTGCAGGACATTTATTTTACGTTCTATACAAAAACAGTTAGTAATATATTTTGATTTGGTCGATTGCATGCGCGGGGATCGGCCCTGCTGCATCTTTCGACTATTCTTCCCCCTCCAATATGACCTGGCAACTTGCTTCTAAGTGAGTACATGTTTTTCTCTGTGCCTGCCAGTCTCGTGGTTTTTCAATTTTTTGTTTAGCTACTCCTCTCATCATGTCTCTCTAATTTTGAACTTCGATGAGTTTGTTTCTACGTCGAATGATCGTCGCACGATTCTGTTCACCTCATATGATTTACTCTCAGCCATTGTTTCACGTGGACATCCCATTAAATCGTATCCTTGCAGAAGAACATATTTGGAAGTTCAGTGTCCAGTGTTTCTCGAACTACGTTCATTAACATTCATCGAACACAGTTCTTTAATGGTATGCCACTGTGCGCAAATTGTTATTTAAACGGAGAACACCGGACTAGTGTGTGGACTTTGGTGCCCGGGTCCTCTTTCAAATTGATTCTAGGTGCATTCTGTTTTTCTGCTTTACAGCACGAGTGTTCAGATCGTCGCCTCAGTTTGGCGTCACCCTGTTCACCTATGAACTCCTGCAGAGGCTCTTTGTGGTTGATTTTGGAGGATCGTAAGTATATGCGTAAAAGGAGAATCATTAGCTTTAGAATAATGAAACTGCTAGTCATTTGGTTGGCTTTAAAACTTTTACGTTTCTTAAATATAATTATTTATCAAGGTTATGCATTTAATAATGTTCAACCTTTAGAGCTCTTTTTGAAAAGCTAAAAAAGCTAAGTAAACTAAAGCATCCGCCATTTAAATTACTAAGATTTCTTCATGTTTAACAATTTTTCAATTCTACATGGATACAAGTTGCTAATCCTAATTCAAAATGTACTAGCAGATAGATTTAGACGTTCTCAATTTTGAAAACACATTTTTCCTTTTAATCTAGAGAAATTTGTTTGCCAATCTAATGTACCTACAGCGATTACCAACTATAAAAAGTGAAAACCCGTTTATCATAATAATTTCAATGCGCATTAGATTACTTCTGTTATGCTCATCTTATTTTATAAATTCCCTGTATTACCGATTCCTTTCTCTTCTATAAAACGAAGGTAACATCATTGTTGAATCAAATGTATTATTTACAGGCGACCCGCTGGATCCGAGCTGAAGATACCAGCCACAGGAGTGGCACAAGAGATACGATCGACGAACCCGGACCACATAGGCGGCTACCAGATAGCGTTGCCAATCTTCACGGGTATAGAAACGAAATTCGGTCTTTGCTTGCCCAGGTTCCAGGCGATCTCTCCAGGGAAACAACTAGAAAAGTAAGGTCGTAGCGAGCCGTCGTCGTTAGGAAAGCAAAAAGAAATGTACGAGCTCCATAGAATCACAAGAAATAACCGAGTCGATCCGAGTCTTTTTTCGAGCTGTCGTCACTGATTGATCCGGCGAGCGGAGTCGCGCGTTTTAAGCCCGGCTTCGCGCTAGGAACCATCCTCGGATTCGCGCGGGCTCCTTCGACAGAGTGTCTTATGTAAAAGGGAACTAAGAAGAGGAAGCGGAAGATGACAGGGAGATATTCAAGAGCCGTAAAACCTGAAGGAATCCGATTACCACGAGACCAGCCTGGATCAAGGAAAACAATGTAGCGATCTTTTAGGATTCCTTTAGTGGACTTCAGTTCCAGAGCGAAAATTCAACGCGCACAAGACATCTTCGGTGATCGTCGCTGAGAGTCAACCATCATGGAACTCTAAGTAGAGGTCCAATCTCGAAACGGTTTAGCCTAAAGACCACTATTGAGAACGTTCTTCACCGATTCGTTTACGCTTAACCGATTATGCGTGCATAGAGCTCGAATGGATTGACGATGAGAAGAAGCAGAACGTTATTATCTTTCTTTCAATTATAAGGCCTCCCAGCGATTGCAACCAGAAGATAGATGATTCCTCGCGCGAAGACAAGGCGAAATTGAATTATTCCATTTTCGTCTTACCTTCTCGCTAGGAATCATCATTTATGTTTAGGTTATTCTGCGATCACTGGGACACCTTTTACAGTTCCCGTCATTTAGCCTGCACCCTTGCGTTTTACCATTTGCATTTGATTCTGCATCGACGCAGCAACAATATTTCGGTAACAACGCTGTACTTCTATGGACTATTCTAACTGGAAGGAAACCGAGAAGAAGACGCGGAAAGGGTGGGAACGACGCTGTCCCTTTCGATATTCAAATCAAAAATGGCTGAAAAGAGAAATGCTGATCAGAGAGAGAACCGGTTCACGCTTCAAGCTCTTGCACCTTACTTTTTCTACTTTTTATATATACATATTGTCTCGCCTTGAATTTTGGGAACGAACATACTTATTTGTCAGAGTCGGACTATTTTTGTAGGTTTGTACGCTACGCGGACCTAGCGCGCGTCATCCCGGAAGACACTCTCGTCAGTCCTAACGGACAATCGTACCATTTTTAAACTAGCTATACGGCTCGTTTACCATCGCTCTGTTCCTTAACCCCTTGGCGTACTATTTACTTCACTAGGCAGGTGATTATTTCACTATCAACAATTTAGAAGAAATGTAACAAAATTTTCCATTCTACTTCAAGTGGAAATCTCATTTGAAGACAATACATTGATAGTAGCAAAATAGTTGTTTGCTTTCCGTGGGTCATGAACTACATTGATTATTAAATTAATCTAGAAATCTTCGTCGCGAGTCTCACTCGTCATTGTACGGCAAGGGGTTAAACTCTTCTTCTAGTCGCGACTGCCATTCGTTCCTTCATTGTACGGTACACGATGTAGGTCCATTCCATCGTCCCGCGTTTCCCTCCATCATAAAAAACGTTCTCGCGGGATGTGTTCTTGTGTTCCGTTCTGAAATTCAAACACGAGCGCCGCCACGGAATCTTTCATTGCTGCGTATTCCTTCGCACGAGCTCCCCGTTTTGATCATAGCGACTTCTGTCAGACCCCGACATAATACTGCACTTTTCCATCGGTTACGAATCACCGGCGACACCGTAAACAGCGAACGCCTGCTACGCTTGTTCCCCACGTTTTAAATGCCGTTGCGTATCAAAACTGTATTCTCCTTTTGTTCTGCGTATTAGCGGGAAGCGTTCATCAGCGTCCAAAGTGACCACGTATTATCTCGTGACCTGACACGCTGCCAATAGCCGGTTCAAATGATCGATATATTTTTGTAATAAGCGGAGCGACAGAGACAGGGAAACAGGGGGAGAGAGATATGTACCAGTTGTATATTTGCGGCTAGCAGAGTGTTTTCTCTGTCCGTGGAGAGGGGTTGATCGTGTACATAAATCAGAGGGGTACCAGTGAGACGCACGAGCCTGGTCGAGGTTTCAGGGTTGCAATTCAGTTTTCAAGGGTGACTCGCAAAAATAATTCTTGCCGTCTGGGACTCCTAACAGCCGGTCACGAGCGGCAAGAATCATTTGTGCACCGTCTACTCACTTCCATCAGGACTGTAATTAATTGTTATCATTAGACTGCGATCTTTGTGCAGATTTATATTTTCTTTCTTATGTTATTTTTCATGATGCACGATATTAACATTAGAATTACCGAGTACTTAAACCGTCTTTTGAGAATGTCTTTATAAAAGCTATATGCGTGGATTTATTAACATTTCAATTGGCTTATACTTCAGTTTAGGTATTACTAAATCAACTTCTTTAATCATTTCAAGAAGTATCTGTTTGTTTGCAGTCATTCTAAAAAAGGAAATTAGGAATTGATCATTTTGACCCACCTGGTAGTTCTAGTGTTGAGAGGAAACTTATAATCTTCATCTGAAAATTGAAGGTTAAAGATGAGGCAGTGAGACAATTTTATTTTTACATTATGATTTATATGGATGAATATCTTATTAACACGTTCGCTACCAGCGTCACATATTTGTAACGGCTGTAATTCTATATTTTACATAATGAAAATGAAATTAATCCTATAGATATTGTTATTAGGAATTATAAACTACGACATTATATTTAGGAACTCAATGACTCGTTTCAATTTCATTTTTCTAATATTTTGTTTAGATATATTGGATTGAAGGAAATATTATAATTGAGGACACCATTACCGAAATAAGCGCTGGTAGCAAACGTGTTAATGCGTACAGACTGTATCGTTTCTTTGTATGATAATATTGAAATGTCTAATTGATATTTGTCCCCATTTTGGAAAGTTGAAGAACTTATCACACTCTGAAGCCTCGCACACCGTCGACGGACAACGAGATACACGTTCGTGGCCTGCGTCCTGGCCAAAAATATCAATTCAACCATCCTGATCATAGTTTAATGTACATACATATGTTGTATATGTAAAATAATTAGCTTGTGTATATACATGCACCATTGGCGAATGTGAACATTGAAGAAGATTATTGTATTCAACCCAGCTTGAATCAGCTTGTAACTCTTATCAGTTCAATCTGTTCAGGCGTGATTTGAAACTGTATGTTTCCATATACAGCGGAGACCTCTGAGATTGTAGTTGAACACGATAATCCTGGACAGTGTCCGCGGTTGTCCAAGTGCATTGAAATTATGAGATACATTCAGGAATCCGTCGTGGGCATTAGCAGCTCGATACACTTTGGTTTTTGTACTACTACTTGTGCACCAGACTATCTTCGTTATTATTGTCGTCACAGATTTTTAATGTTGCTAATGGACATCTCAGCCGAGTCTTAATCTCGCTCTATACAAGAGCACTGTGGGAAGGGAATCTGAAAAGGAAACAGAGAATTGATAAATTTCTATGCCATAGAAACCAGTGGTCTTCAGAGAATGGAGAATTTCTTCAGTACTATTTCATTTTGTCTGTTCACGCGCGTTACGTCAAGACATCCACTTGACCGGCCTAAAAAAAGAAACCGTGGAGATTATGGGTTTAACGATTCTCAACAATTTTGCGTTTCAACATTCCATGACCGTCTCTCTGAAGGTAACTTGTTAGCACAGCTACTGTCAATCACGTTCGTATTCTTTCCCAGCAGAGATCGTGAACAATATTATTGGATTAGGGTCTCTTTGCCTGTAAAACGGAATGTCTGGAATTTCGACCTTTGTTCACGGGTGGTCACAGTTTCATATGTCACGACCACCCGTTCGCGGCAGACCTACACTTAAATGGTCACGCGATCGCACAAAACAAGGATATAGAGGAGAGAAACTGAGCGAATTGTCTGTATTTATAAATCTATATTTTACGAGTAACTAAAGAAAGGGGAACCCCTTAACACGTTCATTGCGGCTCCGCGAACAAGCAGCTACAGAATCTGCTACATACAGGAGGGAAAAGAAATATTCTTATCCCACTTATATTGCAAATATTATTGTCAAACGAAACCGAGATAGCTGAATATTTTCTTCTCTTATCGTACTCTCATTTTTCAAAATTGTAACACTTCATTTTCTGGAGAATTGTCAATTATGACTTGAACAGCGGACCATTTTGGTAACTGAACAGTAGGCATGTTATTGTTCAGATCAAAATCCGCATTTCGTCATTTGGCATTCCGGTATTGATTGAATTTTTTTAACCCTTTGCACTCCAGAAGTTTTCACTGGAAATACTCGATATTTTCTAATGAGCTGCAGATGATTTTCTGAAATTGAGTTAACGAGAAATCATACGTTGAGGAAGAAAATATTGATCGATATTAAACATCAAGCTTTACAATTTTACTGTGTCAAATCAATTGATGACTGAGAATCTCTGGAATGCGAAGAGTTGACACGTTGAATGCCACTGAATTAATTAGTGAATTACTATAGTTGACTCAATTAAACGATGATTATTTGAAAACATTTCTATATTACAAATAATCCTACCTAATATAGTGACATATAGCTAAATCACCGTGCAATAATAATAATGCAATTTAATCAAATGATTTAATATTATATTCTTTTCATTTCGTGTATTTTACTTTATAAAATCGTGCGTCATTCAATGTGTTAACCATTGTAATTGAAAATTCATATTAATGTTTACCTTTATAAATTCGATTCCTTTTCTTTTATATCATTCTTATGGTTTATAATGAAAATTTGTTGAGTGAGGATTAATTATTATATTGAATGATAATTTATCGGTTCATTTAGAGTGGAAAAGCAAATGTAACAAAAGATAGATGAAAAGAAGCCCGCATAGAACGTGTTAACGTGTTAACGTGTGAGCGATCGGTACGTGTATTTGACTAGACGAAGGAATTAAGTTCGTTTCCGTGGATCATGTTGTGTGAGATGAATTTCAGGAATGTAATTTAAACGAAGGATAAAGGATTAACGATATAACGATAAAACGATAAATAATAGATTAAATAATGCTAGGTATTTCTCGCCCCTCACCCGTCACCCTCCGCAGTTGACGCAAATCGAATCGACGTTCTATGATCTGTGATCTACTCGTGTCAGATTCTTAACGGTAAACCGGAAGGCCGATTAGTTAGACAATTTCGAATTCAATTCTTACGAACTTTCGTCAGTCGTAATATCTTTGATAATTTAGATTTACCTCATTGCGAATTGTAAACATATAAAGAAGTGGAAGAATGAGATACCTAATTGTGAATAACACCTAAGCTGTTGCGCATATATTTTAAAACAACAATAAATATTATTTAAGAAATACGTTTACTGCTTTTCATTTGACGTTTACTTTGATAAGGTCGCCGTCAGATTTTAAATACTTAGATAACTTCCGTGAGACTAAAGAAAGATCAGCGCCATCTACCACAAAATGCTGAACCCATTGACGCATAATTATAAATCTATGTGGGTAAATAGAATAAATATAAATTTATTTATAAATTTTTTATTTAATTTACATTTTGTTATTAAAATTCTTTATTATTTGCAGTGACCTAATATTAAAATAGACATTTTTAGCTTTAATCTGGTGTGTCGGATATTGCAAAATCTTAACAAGATTTAATAAGAAATTTTTGGCAAGAAATATACTGTATATAAAGTCCTCTAGAACTCCAGGTTTGTAAAATGTATTTTAGGGCTTTAATTAATTGGTAATTAGATTTTATGTAATACCTAATGGTTTGTAGTTCCCGCGTATATACGCATAGATTTAATAAGTTTGTGCCGAGATGATTGGGATTCCCCAAGAGGTAGGAGTTCGCCCAAGATGTAGATAAGGATTCGTGTAACACGAGAAGTCTGTAAATATTGTGAGTCTATATTATTTATTTTTAATCTCACTTGAAACAAAATTGTAATTACAAAATAAAAGGTATTTTTATTTGGTAAAAAAAAATGAAAATGTATTCAGTTAAATTTACAAGGTATATCAATAGATCATACTCCTAATATAAAATTTGTTTCCACAAGTTAAATAAGTCAGTAGTCAAAGAATCGATTGGAAGAAGAAGTGTTTCAATTTTTTGGTGATTACTGGCTTTAACAGCAACACTGTCCATTAAGAGACACTATGTGATGCTTTTACGAATAAAAAAAGAACAAAGCAGATCTTGCTTCTTATACATTGTGATAAAAATATAACGCAAATATGATAAAATAAATATAATGTGTAAAAAATATTAAATAAAACTTAATTAGAAATCCAGAGCTTGCAGCACTTGAATAACTTCTTCAGTCTCATTGTTCTTTTGTCTTTTAACAGCTAGATGCATCGCTCTTAAAAATTTGGTCAAAGTGCACCGTTTAGTTCGCAAATAAAAAGCGTGGGCGAGAAATGGAATTTTCCTTAAGCTTCGTCCACTCATACCAAAACTTTCCTGACTAAGATCCATTAACTTAAGACTATTCGTTGTGCTCATTTTTTTTTCATAGCCCAACTTCTTCAAATAAGGTAAATCAAAAATCTCTTCTGGTTCCATGAGTTTTGCCTAAAACAAATATATACATATAAGCAATATATTCCATGAATTGCATAAAATAATATACATTTACCCTCATTAATTCTTTCAGGCAGGAAGCATAAATTTTATATATAGCTTGATAAGTAGGATGTCCAATAAATTGTTTTATGTCTGCCCTATCAATGAACGCTACATCAATAGCTTCAGACAGATTACTAGTTGTCAAAATTAAAACATTTGGATATCTTCTTATTTGGTCTAACTGTGTTAATAATGCATTTACTACTCTTATAGAATCAGTAGGTTCTATTCCGTTAGCGCACGATTTACGAGCATGTGCTAGAGATTCTACTTCATCAATTAAAATGCAAACAAATGCTTGTGAATTTTCAAGCAAGTTTCTTATTTCTTTAAATAGCTTCATAACTAGTTTTCCACTCTGGAAATAATCAAAATTTATTTATAGATTCATTACTATTATCAATGTAATGTAGCATTAGAATATTACCTCAGAGAACCACTTTGAAAAAAGACTATGGCTATTTATTTCAACAAATTCACCATGAGTAAATCGCTCTCCTAAACGAATGGCTACTTTTTGAGCTAAAGCTTTACACAGGGTAGTTTTACCAGTACCTGGTGGGCCATGTAATAATACCACTTTATTCCAATTTATAATATTGGAATTAACACTATGGTCTGAAAATATCATTGTTGTTTCTACAAAATGTAACAACTGAAAAAAGTAAAAAACATACATAGTTTCATATATGTTATAAACATTGAAACAAGTATAGAAAATAAAAAAATTACAACTAACATCTTCCTTTATGTTCGAATCGAAGTAAAGATTCTCCCACAAAGAATGAAATTCTTTTGTAGGTAAAATCCAATGTGAAGATACTGGCAAATCTTCAGAGTCATTTTGCATTGTTTCTGTCGCAGCATCTTCTTGAGTTAAATTATATACATGAAACTTTAAAGCTGCACCTTGTACTTTCATATTAGTTCTCTGTAACAAGCAGATTTACTTTGATATATTTCAGCAAAATTCATTACATTCTGTGAATTACCTCTCCATGGCTTGTAGAACATATTATAGAATCCACATGATTTTTTAAAGTGTTATTCGAGAGATTTTCTCCATGCATAGTAACATCTAATGTCACATATTCCAATGCATTTATTTCTGCATATGCTAATTTCTCTATCTCATTATTCGACAAAGTACTACAATTAAGGAATCAAAACAAATATTTTTTTAAAATCAACGAAAATTAATAACAAATCTTTATTATAATATAAATAAAAATACGCATGTTGGCGAATAACTGATACCTGTTGATATTTCGACAGATTTCTACATGTAAAACCTCCGGTCCTTCCATTTTATATTTATTAAAGAAACCTTTCAAGAAGTTACAATGTCTTAAACAAAATCTGGATATAACTTGCAGTTCCTTTGTGATTAAAACTTTACTCGTGTTCACAGAAACCGGATGAGTATTTAAACAACGTTTAAAACTTATACGCAGGTGCCTTTCAAACAATTGTAAGAGGGAAAGAGACGGCAGTGTGAGAAAGATGAAAAATTCATGCCTGGTTTCCAATAGAAGAACTACATTTATTTATAAATAACCAGTGAAATTTATTTGCAATTTATTTATATTTATCGTTAAAATGTAATTGTAATATATATATGTATATATTGTTATTTAATAACGACTGATTTTGCCGAATATTTAGGACAGAAGTGTCTAATTTACTCCCCTCCAGCTAGTAACTCAAAACCAGCCTACCCCCACTATCTTTACTAAAAGAGCTGTCCAAACTGGTATGTAAATAATTATATGCAGTGTTCAGTCCACAAGTAAGGGTAAGTATAGAGAGGGTAACTTTTCGTGAGGGGAGTGTCACTAGAGTGAGCACCTATTTAGCTACCCTCATCATAGGATACGACACCCGTTCGCAACGATAGGGTAACTCCATATCCTGTGAAATGCGCAAACTTCGTTGCCTTAATAGTTAGAGTATTTTTTACATAGATGGCGCCACAGTCAATCCGGGTGAACTCCCACATCGGTAACATTTGTCTACCAGTTTGGGCGTTTTACCACGGATGACGCCACTATCTTTCCTTGTAAATTCCCACATCGGTAACATTTGTCTACCAGTTTGAACGTTTTGCCACGGATGGCGCCACAATCATATATATATATATATATTCACACATTTATAAATAAACATATATTACATTACTTTTTTATTTCTTTGAAGATTATAAAAGTATATTATAAAATGAAGAGATTTTTTTAGATCCACTGGAAACATTATTAATTTTCTTATGGGATCATAAACGATAAACATGTTCGATAAATATACAAATTTATTTTTCTTTTAACAATTACAATTGTCACTGCGGTATAATTACATTTTTCATAAGAAAAATCACAATCATTCTATAAATGTAGCTAATATTTTATATGATTCATTCAGTCGTCTTTGAAAAAAATGGAATGCATCCAAAGTTGACTTCATTGGCGAATCACATCTCTGGTGGACTGCAATAAGTACTGTTTGACAATTAATCCAGTCCTGATGCAATATAACGACCGCAAAAAATAATAAAAGATTTTATAAAGTAGAATTTTCCACCCTAATTCCACTCTCTGCTTGTGCTAAAAATGTTCACAGAATTGCTTACAAATAGGTTTTCTCGAGTTTTAAAGTGCGAGTATCAGAAGATAAAACATTTCAATTATACATTAAAAATAGAAAAAATTAAGAATAATTGTATAGACTATTCTTGTTTGCAGTGGAATGACCGCCCTTTTCACGAAACCAAAAATAAAATGAAATATTATCTTAGACTCGAGAGATTCCAGAGATTGTGAATCTCATTTTCTTTGTTGTACATGTTATATTGATACGCCTTAATCACTATATAATGAATTGAATATACATTTTAATAAACACTAAGCTCTACTTATCTACTAAGGCACTCTTTATCGAGGTTGCCCTTTTGATACCATTTAAAGTTTTTACGCGAATTTCGAAGGTAGTTGATAATTCGTTTTGAAAGTTGCAAAGAGATTAATAGTCTTTTTACAATATGTAAAATTTTGCAAACAATTTAGAGCTATATCTTTTACGCAAAAAGTGTGTGATCGTGATTAACTTTTGTGTAGATAGAATAACTTTATTAGAAGACTATTGTTGTTTCGATAAAGGAAACATTGATAACGCAAATGACGAATAAAAAATATTTTATACATATTTCACGAAGAGACAAAACTTATAAAGTTTCATAACACGACAAAGGAAATTATCTATTATATGATTGCTTTACACAGATTTTTAAAATCTCATAAATAAATATATTTTCAATGATTAATGATATATTAAATAATCAAATACTTGAAATAGAAGTATCTACGTTCGTCTTTGTACATTCAAGATTGCTTATAGTTTCTATCAAAGGTAATAAGTTTTATTTAAGTAAGAAAATTGTTGTATCATTTGATAAGCCATAATATTTATGTGAGAAGTAAAAGGTGTTTATCGTTTACTAATATTTAATATATAGCCTACTGAAATGAGTTTACCATTAAGTAGATTTTAAGGTATTTTTACAAATAGACTATGAAGTTTCAAAGAGCACCTCCTTAAAATTGTAAAAGAGAAAGCTGAAGGTACATATTGATTTGTCAATTTTTAAAATGCTGATTCTTATTCCTGCCATCATTAAACATTTTTCACCCAGCTTATCGTAAGCAAAATTTGAAGTCTTAAAAGGGGAAGTAATGTTCTCTAGATTTGTGCGATTAAAAAATGTACCTTAAGCGTTCAGAAAGATTATATGGAATAAAAAGATTTTAAGACAGTCTACATCTGTCTCTATTTCCAGATGATACAACTTCCAGTGTACGCCGTTTAGCCACATCTTCATCTAGCATGGAAGCCTGAAGAGCTCTTGCTAAAGCTTCATCCTCGCTCATACTACCTTGATAGTTCTTCATTATTTCACCATTTCTCCTATTCACATTCACATTATTTTCTAAATTGTCCAATCTTCTCTTTCTGGTAGCCTCTTCCTGGCCTATACATGCATGGTCCGTTGGGTGTCTATGTTTTAAACAGAAATTCTCACCACAATCAGAACAACGTACTTGTACTATTTCTTTAATTTTACAGCCTTTCGCTGAACATCTGACAAAGGAAAGTAAATAGGTTGTTAATATATAAATTTCAAAAATATAAAAGAATCTCTATAATCATGACACCTCACCTGTTAGAGAAAATTTTTCTGCTTGGGTTCCTTAAATCCGACTGGCATTCATTGTCCATATGTTGACCAACTGCAATGTCTGGAGGATCACCGCGTTTTGTTGGTACCGGTGTATTACAAAGTGGACACACCGGGACTTGAACATCTTTCTTATAAGCACTCGGACAACTGTGGTGGTTATATGATATGTGTTCAGTACAAAAAATTGCAGAGCATGCATCACATTTTAATGGCAGAAAGTCCAATCGGTTGCAACTATTTTCTGAGCAATGTTCTCCTAAATTTGGAAACTCCATTTTTTATTGTGAGATTCTAAAAGGACACAACAGAATACACTTACAAACTGAAGTACTTTGAGAACTACTGAATACATGGTCAACGACAATTTTAAATTAATACGTACCTACAATCACGTTAAACTGAACTTTTTGAATATCTCTTGAATGTTCAACATCAACATCTCACTTTTACCTTTTATCACAGTATGGTGAATATCACTTAGGATAATTCTTATATATTTTCAAAAAATTTTCCTTGCTTTCTAGTTAAACAAGTGAAACAAACGCTTGATCAACAGCAATATACGTAAATGACTAGTCATTAGGATTTGACGTGAATATATACTAATAACGCGCTTATGAAACGGACGGAACATTCACGACATCAAAGGAATAACGCGAATAAGCATGACGTTGCTCTCGATGGTTCATCAGTTCGCCAAAAGATAGCATGTTCTTCGACAGCAAAAGTTTCGTTAGGGAAAATTTCTATCCTAGTTCTCCCTATAACTTAAAGTCAGTTATTTAGTTAGATTTTCATATGGACCAATTCCACGTTCACCAACTAATATTGAACTCATATTTAGTCTTCTTCAATACAACAATCCGATGAAAATTCGATGATTTCCTTTTTACACTTTGACGCCTACTGTTCGAGGAATGTTTCAAGAATTTCTCTTCACAAAATCATTACTGAATTAACTGGTTTTCACCTATAATAAAATATTTATTAATATATATTATACAATTATTTAATTAAAAGTAATATATTTTATCTACATATATTTATCTACACGTATAAATCCCGAAAGGAACGCATTGAATTTTCCCGCAATCCGTGGAAATTGTGTTCCAGTTCCGGTCGTTCCGATGGTTCCAAACGCGTGGAACACGGAGCGCGCTCTCGGCGATTTACAATCATAAACTTGAGTTTGCTTTGTACTTATCACTGGAGCATGGTTTTATTATGATTTTTGAGCGCCAGGTGGCCGCGTTTTTGTTGTCCATTTGTCGAACGGTACAGGTCTCAGCGCCATTACATCGATAAATGTCATTGTATCCGCGTCCCGCAAAATAATTTTGAACCGATAATTAATTTCAAATAAACCAGGCCAGCCGATATGTCGAGCAAACGGAAAAGTGCGACGACCAAGAAAGGCCGTGGCAAAATGAGAAAGGTCGAATACGACGATGAGGACATTTCCAGTGAGCACGATTCGGACGTTGATGACGCCGAGACCGGTTCGAACGCCAACGGTGAGGACGCTACCGAAGATGATCTTACCGATGTCTCCATTTTCCCGGAATTGCCGCCACCTGAGGTGAGAACACTTTCATCTTTCTTGTGTGCTTGTTTATCCCGGGTAGAGGACTCGCTCGAACCTGGATGATGGAAAACCGACTCATTGGCTAAGTTTGGGACTCGACCACGCGTTCCTAACATCATTGAAAAAAAAGAAATATGTTCTTTATCGAAGAAAGGGAATCGTGCACCCTATTCGCAACGCTAATCGACTTCACAGGTGCAAATAATACCAAGAAGAAGTTCCTGTACATTGTACTTTCATGTCTATGTTTCTCTAATAAATCTGTTACCACTTTCCATACTTGTGACCATTTGGACTTAAATTTCTACTTGTCTGTACCCTATTCGAAAATAGAAAAAGAAATTTCTTTGTTGGACATGCTCAATAGAAATGAAAGTTTGTAGAGAGAAAACTTTGTAGAACAATGTTGTTCTGTCGAACAAAGAGACTATACGTGTCTATTGTAGGGAGGATGGGGAAAGCCAGGAACATTGCTCATGTGTGGTCTTACGAATTGGGAAATGGCAGGTCGCAAGGCACCACCAAAAGGGGTCAAGCCTAACGTGGGTCGTAGCTTATGGACGCCGCATACTTTTAAAAACTTGAACGGGTCAAGAGTTAGATTGGTTGCCTCTGGTCCAGCCGCTTCCCATAGCATTGTCGTTACTGAGGATAACAGATGTCTAGCTTTTGGTCGAAATGATAAAGGTAACTACTCTTGTTATCAGAGATTTCTTAAGTCTTCGTCGGGGAAACTAGAACATTTTTATCGTTATAGGTCAATTGGGCATTGGAGACACTAAACGTCGAGATGAGCCAACCGAAGTTACTGCATTAAGGGGACACACCGTTATAGCAGCATTTTGTGGTCGTAACCACACCTTATTTTTAACGAGTCGCGGAATTGTATTCGCCGCTGGGGACAATAAGTTAGGACAATGTGGAGTTGGGAAGAACGATGCCTGTATTGCTTCTGCGACGAAAGTAAAGTATACTGGACCACCCATAGTGAAAATAGGTTGCGGCGCAGAGTTTTCGATGATCCTAGACATTAAAGGTGGTTTACACTCGTTCGGAAGTCCCGAGTACGGTGCTCTGGGCCATAATACAGATGGCAAATACTTCATAACAAACACAAAGATGGCATTCCACTTTGAGAAAGTGCCTAAAAGAATCGTTTTGTACGTCGAGAGAGCAAAAGACGGTCATGTCACGCCGCTGGACCGCGTCGAGATTACGGACTTTAGTTGTGGCCATTATCACACCGTCGCGATTGATAGCAAAAACCGCGCGTTTTCTTGGGGATTCGGCGGCATCGGTCGTTTAGGCCATAACGAGCAAAGAGACGAGTTGGTACCTCGTCTGATCAAGTTCTTCGAGCCACAGAGCCGTGGCGTTAGAGCTGTCCACTGTGGCAGTACTTACAGCATTGCCATCAACGTGCACGGTTCTGCCTTGATGTTCGGCCAAACGAAACGTACCGGAGAAGCTAACATGTACCCAAAACCGATTCAAGACTTATCAGGTTGGGAAATTCGATGCGTAGGGTGTTCACAAACCAGCGTGGTGGTCGCGGCCGATGATTCAGTCATTGCTTGGGGCGCCAGTCCAACATTTGGCGAACTGGTAAGTCATTTTCCTAATAATATTGAAGAGAACTTGAAAACAGTCTTACGTTAAAACATTATTCCTTTGCCAATTGATTTAGGGTTTCGGTGAAATGCGGAAATCTTCGACCACGCCGATGGAAGTGAAAGCGTTAGAAGGTTTATACATCACTGCCATTGCCTGCGGTGTCTCTCACACGCTCATGATCTGCCGAGACGAGTCCGAGGAAGAGAAAGCTAAGATCAATAAGCTTCAAGTGTATTCCGTTTAGATCGCACGATCCGCAACACGTATAGAGGTAACAAGCTACGAAAAGATTACTCGATCAGCGTGCTAAGAAGTTCTTCTGTGTTCATCACAACCGCCCCACGAACGGATCATAAAAACCCCAGAAATGTATCGCCACATTCGAATCGATAAGTTGTCCCGATAACCGAGAAAAATCGTAGACAAAAGGAGGAGGAGGAGGAGGAGGAGGAGGAGGAAGATCTGTGAGAGCGGCTCTCGGAACAGACCGCTCAGGAAACGTCCATATTGACTACAGACTTAAAAGTTATTACTTTATTATATGTACTTCCACTTTTACTTAACGTACGAACGAACGAACGAACGAACAAACGAACGAACGAACGTTTACCGTGAATAGGGAACCCCCGTTTTTGTTAGTAGCTCAGGATTATAGACCAAACAGATAGATGCAGAAAAATATATTTTGATACGTTGCTATTTTATTGAAATATCTCTGTATCTTCGATCAGAAATGAAAACATGTATGCAGAAGAGTGCTGGAAACCGGACAGGAACCCGTTATGGAATTTCACCGAGATTCACTATCCGTACTTTTTCCGTTTTCACGTATTTTTTCCTTTTTACCCCGACATGTGGAAAAATAGCCTGTATCATTGATTCATTGCAGTAGTACCTGAATCATTAACACTTCGCGGTCCGCGGGACAATCGGAGCTGTCGCGTTCCTTCATTCCCGTCGATTAGAAGACTCTTTAAAAGAGAAACTGCTGAAACCTGGTGTTGCCGAGCAACGTTTCATTTTTTTCTTCTTTTACAATAAATGTATAACGATATATATACACACATATATATATATATATATACATATATATACATATATATGTATATGTACAAGAAGGCCCCGTGCCAGTCAGCGAAACGCGAGTGTTAAACCTGCAAAAAATCAGTTTTATATTTTGTATACAAAGACGATGTAGAATTAATTATAACTAGACCGCGGATGTTTATGCGAACGTACATTTTTAAAGTTTTATTTATTAAGCTGGAACTTGAAACGGACATATTTATGTTCCTCGTTGAAGAATTTATTTGTGTAAAAATAGGAATGTCATCGTTAAATTTCTTCAATTCTCATCCGTTTTCCCGTGTGCGCAACATCCACGGTTTAATTATAACGAACCGTATCTTATGGTTTAAAACGGTTGATGTTTTTTTCTTTTATAATAGACACATAGAGGGTATTATTGATGCTGATATTTTCGAAGCTCGTCTATTCGACGATCCAACAGCAGACCTTCTGTTCCGTTTCGAACGAACGTAAAAATGCTTCCACAAAATACCAGCATTGTTTATCATACTTACGAAACTAAGAGTTGCTTTGCAGTTACACGAACAAAAACAAGGAAAGTCGTAGCGAACGGTATACACTCTGTTGATTGTAATAAAACGCGGTTCGCAACATCGTACACCGTCGGAACTTGAAATGTATACGCGTTCGTATTTTTAAACTGTTCGTATCCCCCCCCGTAGCGAGTGTAATCGGAATTTTATATTGTAATTTTATTTTAGAATTACGTGTTGATAGATGCCACAAGGAAAGAAGAGACTCCGCGAGGAATTTAGAAAACTAACAATAAGTTGTTTATACTTTTTTACAAGATGCGATCACAGCACATCACTGCCACGATACATTTCGAGTGTATTTTGTGATGTCGAGCATTCATTCCTTTTCAATTTCATTAATTGTTCACGCACGGATACAGCCAGTATCTGTTTTCGTACACGGGAGACGAGTGTACAAGGAAAATTACAAAATAAACGAATTTTTTAAGCAATTTCTATTAAACGGTGTTTTAAAGTGTTCACCCTTTGAAGGTATTATGCGTAGAACTGTTGGCAAGCTTCAAATTTGTTTAATGAAGCATTATCGATTTTACAGGAGCTACAGTATTGAGAAAGTTGGCAAGACTCGAGTTTCTTTGATAGTACTTCCATTTTGCATGAACTGCATACTTCTGGAAATTCACAAGGTTCCTGTTTCGTTATTGGCTTGGTTACGCATTTCCAACAAGCTTCCTTAATACGATGTAACTCCTGACGCTTCTTACAAATTATACAAGGAATATTTTTCATGGCTTCCTCATTCTGATCTTTAATTAACTTCTTCTGTTCCATGTGTTTTCTCAGCTATTTAAAAAAGGATTGCTTATCAAGCCATTTTATTGATTAGTCATTGGAAAATATTTTTAAATTATTTAAAAAGAAGTAGTAAGAATTATAGATAATGCTAACAATTAGTTTACGATCCATTGCTACTGTAGCTAATGCAATACTTTCTTTGATACTTTCTTTCTTTTGTTGATTAATATTACCGTGTTTCCAATGAAATAGCTCATATGCTAGATAGTGCAGAGGGTCTGACGGTTTGTATTTTAAAGTTCTAGCCATTGCCCATGCTATTGGCACCATAACATTCTGTCTATGATATCAAAGTAAAGAGTAGAAGTTTAGTAAGTTTAATAATTAATCGCGTTTACCTTAAATAATCATTTCTTTGAACAATCTGTTCTTCTGTTGTTTTTCTGCCTACTGTAAGATAACATTGGCAATCACGTTGCAAATGATCTGATACATCACAAGCAGTGGAAATGCTATCAGACTCAGTCATTTTGCTCAGACTATTCATTATTTGTAAATTACAAGTATCTGATTCCAAAATAGTTAAGACACATTCACATATTATTTCCTGTATGTTATATTTAATATCATATGCGAGTAGATATGGTGAAATTAGAATAAAAAAATTAGCTGTTAGAACCTTACATGTGAACATTCTTCTTTAAATTGATTCAGGCCAATATCAGTCAACATTTGTTCGATTTCTTCGTTAATTCCATATTGTTCTACTAATTCTATTACCTCTTCTTCTACTCCAATATAATTTAAGAATTTCGGAATCTTATGCGATGCTTGCTTAAGAGAAGATTGCCAATTAAGAATCCCAGGAATGTCAATACCACTGAACAGTAAGTGACAAAGCATGTATGAGCTTTGAAGTTCTACTCCATGTATTATAATGTGCCAACAGTCTAATTCTTTTAAACCAGTAGTTCTTAAATTTGATATTAATTCATAGCTAAGTTTGTCAATCCACATGTCTTTGAATTCTAATATGTACGAATCAACGCGGAAACATTTAAAATAAGAAAGTTCACATGAATTAAGACTAATAAGGCCGAGCTTCATTGCTTTTGCAATAGTGTACATGGACATACCTGGAATAGTATGCAATCAATGAAAAATTTGTTAATAATATAACTATAGCGTTGATAGTTACCATTTTTTTGTAATGTTCTTAAAACATACATATTGTATAATCCACTATGTATGGTGACCCATAATCGTTTCTCATTTACAATTTCAGTACGCAATTTTGTCGAACTTATTTGACTTTGAATACATTGTTTTAATTTATTTGCAAGTAATTCTAAGAATTTGGTTTTACTCCATGTACCATATATTTGAAGACCTCTATTTGTTAAAATGATATTTAATTTTGTTTTACTTAACAGTTCTTCTGTTGACGAACATGAATATGTTACAGAAGAATTTCTGTAAACGCGGAAAGTTTCATTTATAAAATTGTTAATTCTTCGAAAAATTAAAATTAAGGGCTACCTTTTATCTTTAACATATTCGTTTTCTGTATTCATATGAATTTTCTGACACATCATGTTTCATTGATGTACATATATATAAATCAACTTTCGAAATAAAAGTTACGTTAAATAGATGATTAGAAGAAAATGTTATGGTAGGCAATTGTTTCAATTAACTATATTGGCATGTATTATTGATTTCATAAAAACATTTAAAAATCAAGAAGATCCGAAACCTACACTGGTACAGGTTTCTGCATGAAATACAGAAAGTACTTTATTTACAAGTACACTATAACGGTTTCATCTATGCAACACTTATTACATATCTTACCTTCACAAAAAGAAAAGCGCATATAAAGTTGAAAGACTGAAAAAATGTATAAATATAATGTCACGCAATGATACATGTAAGTACGTATGTATCGATGACGATATGCATTGCATTCATAGTTTGTGCAAAAGGTAGTTCATTTATGAAGGTGTAAATAAAGCAACGGAGTTTTTAAATGCTACATAAAGTAAAAGCTATAATTTCTGAACGCGGTAGCAATAAAATTTTACTAGATCTATTAATTTAACTTGTGTATGTATGCAAGACATATTTACACGAATACAAATTTAGTATTACAAATGTCTATATAAAATTCAGCTGCTAAATGAGAAAATTATTAATTGAAAACAACTTCATATATATATTCTCAATTCATACGAGGTTTGATAAAAAAAAAAGTATTAATAATAATTATATTTGCTTCACAGCACTAGCACAGATATATTTTAGCGCAACGCCATTATAATCTTATGCTCCCTAAACCTTAGGCCTCTGCTTCCTCTCATATTTTCCAATTTTCTAGAAGAGATTTGACGATTTCGGCACAATTAAAACACACAACACAGAGAAGCTAAATAGGTTCTCATTAGCTAGACTTCTAACGATCTTTTTTACAAGTGGCAGCGATGTTAGACCAAATGTACATTATACACAGGGGACTATTTTGAAGAAAAGCTAATAGCGTGTTCAGCTTATATAGCTTAATCCCCCATTATAATCGTGTTTTTAATTTATTAAAATGATTTTATTATTCTCTCCACGCGAACCCTCGAAAAGCGGTCACTGAGACAGTTGGGTGCAGGCTTGGCCAGGTCAAGTTTAACTAATAAATTTTGGATCACGACTGACCCGGCTTCTGCCAGCATAGAATTAAAATCTTCTCGTTCCTCCCCACTTACTCAACATACGCCCTCTTTACTTTTATCAGCCAATATGACAACAGAAAATTATTTGTTCTGTTCTCTAGAGCTGCGCGAACCGCGAGTTGAACATGAACAGTTCTAATTTATATGTAAAATGCATGATACTTTTTTTTATCACCCATCGTATATAAAAGACTTTTTCTTCCGATATATTAACACAAAACAATTAACATGCTGAGTTACTCATGTTTGTTCTTTAAATTCCCACAAATCAGAATTTAATTTTGTAATTAATGTTAAACTATATTTAAGGAGTAACTTTTGTTGTAGTTATCACTGATTGAATGTTATATCACACGGCAGTTAAACCACGCTGCAATAACAATTCGATGACATTTCAGGCGGACGTTCTAGTGTGTCGTCTACCAACTGTATATCCCTCCTTCCTCTGTACTTCGCTCCTCTCACACTACCATTATCATAGTGTCTGGTTATGTTCCGATCCCAAAGACCCGGTGTTTGTATTATCTACAGTTACAATGCAATTTAATTCTCTACCTATCAAGTTAAAAGGAAAAAGTTTTTACCTTTTGTACAAGTTCCTCAAAGGCATAGTTAATCCCATCTGCTGATTTAGCGCTACTCTCGATGTACAACGTTTGATGTCTCCTAGCGAACTCCAAGCCTTCCTGAGTACTAATCTTCCGGTCTGGCAAATCAATCTTATTGCCTACCACCATTTTGACAATGTCTTCCTTGTGGCTATAAGTGTCTAATTCGCTCAACCATTTTTCCAGCTTCTTGAACGTATCCTCCTTCGTCACATCATATACCAATATGGCACCCTGGGCATTTCTATAATAGCTAGGCGACAGAGTACGAAAACGTTCTTCTCCAGCTGTGTCCTGCAATGAATTTTTATTCAGTTGTAGGATTAAAGTTAAGTTTTAACTTGTAATCGAATCTTACATGTTGAAACAAAAGTAACTAACCCAGATAGAAAGCTGTATCTTATTACCATCGAGTACAATGTCTTTAGTCTTAAAATCTATACCAACTGTGATCTTCGTATTCTCTTCAAACGTATCCTCTATAAATCTTATCAGGATGCTGGTGACAAAAACTGATATATGAACAGACCTGTTTGTGTTACATATGAAAATAGGAAAGTATTTAATTTGAAAAATATACCATGACTTCCCAACACCGCTCTCCCCTATAATTAACAGCTTTAACTTTGTCAATATATCGTGTTCTGTCTCCATGACTGGAACCGTGAAATGACCAATAAATATTGCTCCTTCTTAGTGCGAACACAAATAATTGCTGCAACATGAGATTTCTTTGTAAATGCACAGAGATACTCCGATACCAGGAAACAAGGACAATGAATTCATCACCGACATGTTGTCATTAAAACTAACCAACTGGAACATTGTCTAATGATGAAATACCAATGAGAAATACAGATTGTTTTAAAGATATTTACTGGTACATAAAATAATAGATTACTTGTAGGTACATCTAACAAAAGGGGAACAAAAATAGAGAATTCAATCTCTCTCAATGAAGGAAGACAAATGTATCAAAGCTCTGAACAAAAGCTTACCTGTGAATACGACGTCACTCGAAGCTAACTCATTGGCAATCACTTCGTAATAATCAACACATTATCAATTACAAGCACCTACATCATAAACGTGACCTAGCGATAAGAGAAACGTCAAAACAGTTAGAAGAGTGCCAGCTAAACAATACAGGTGTCGCTTCTATACATTTCCAACACTTATTGAATGGAAAAGAATCGTGCCTCTATTTAGTGTGTTAATTCATTTTCAATTTCACGAAACAAAAACGCGAAACAAACCACGAAATTACATCGAACGATAGTGGACAACGTTCCTCACGAACTGTTCGCCGAAACGACAAAAATGGTCAAATAGTTGTTACGAACGTGCCACTTGCGAATATCAAGACGAACTACCGAATCGTACCTACTAATTCCTTGTATCGAGGGGACACGATGAAGCCCGTAACGTGGAACAAGTGACCCGAAGAATTCCTCGGCTAAAATTATATATTCCGAAATGGAAAAAGATATGGCCGTTCGAATTCCTAACCTTGCCCGTCCGTTCGCGTTATGACATACCAGACGATAACGGTTTCGCCAGCCGCGCCGTAGCCGGATTTTACAAAAAAATGTGAATCCCCGGTGACAGCACTGAAAAAACCGGCGCGAAGATACTTGATCGATGCTCGGGCCGGCTTAAAATCCGCGAAATACCGCGATCGACGAGGGAAAAAAAGGGGGAAAAAGACAAGTAAACCGTGTCGCATCGAGCATGCCATCCGCGCGAGCTTTGTACCCTAAACTCGCTGGTCTCTCTCATGAGTACTCACCGGCGAGCACTGGAAAACCTGTGTGCGCGATCCCATGCCCGTACGTGCACGAAATCACGGGCGAAGTAAGTTTTCGGTTCGCTATAGTGGCAGAACGATAAAGCGAGCCGAGCCGACGGAAAAAAAAAGATGGCCGCCGGTAGGCTGCCATGAAGGGGCTGCGTCGCTCGCGCTTGTGGAAATGGGACGTTGCGACATCCAAGTGTCACCGTCGTCGTGCCCGTGAAGTGTCACAAAGTGTTCCCGAGGTGACGTGAAAGTGTTTTGTGTTCGTTCTCGCGACGGGGGATTGATTTTCCGCGATGGCATCGGACGGGTAAGAGGACTATTTATTTCCGCTTCTAGGGGAACGGTGATCCGCGGCGAGACACACGGCCCGCCTCTGTGGGGGCTATGTTTCCGCAGATCGATAGTGAATTTTTTTCCCAGTGACCCGTCCCAGTTTTCTTGGGAAAGAGGCTCGGTCGTGATCCTCGAGCCACGGGAACCCGTGTTTCTTGTGCTTCCTCCGATTATTCCGATTCACAACTGGGTGGGTTTCGATCACCGAAACGAATCCCCATCGCATTTCAAACCTCCTATGGGATATATTATCGTGGGTCTTGCTCCCGTCCTCCTTTCCGTCTTTTTCTCTTTCTCCTGCTAGCTCCTTCACTCCCATACTATCTCTCGCTCGCACGTTTGCTCGCTCGTTCGCTCTTGTCACTTTCAATTTTTTTCTTTTCCCTTCGCTCCTGTATACAACTATGTGCGGACGAATTTCTGCTGCCTATTCAGTCAATTAAACAGATAGCATGACATCAGACAGTTGCTCGTATTACGGCTAGCATTCCTTTTAATTTATGGTTATGGGGTGGGGGTGAACACCCTTTTATCACGACGGAACCTTCGCTCGATTTTAAATTGTTTCTGTTTTTACCCTGTTTCCCCCCGTGATCATTGACAGTGAGACCATTATTGCGATTATCTGATCCCTTGTTAGTGTGTGTGTTCACTCGTGTGTGCGCGCGCGCGTATGTGTGTGTGTGTGTATGGTATGTGCGTGTTTTTTTTCTTTTCTTGTACGTAGAAAGATATTCCCGATAAACGACGGCCTCGCCACGGTTTACCGTAGATTCGGCAGAATGCTATTGATTAATTATTTATAACTTACGGTTGATCCGAGTGATTTGCAATTTCTTTTGCTGCACCGACAACGGAACGGACCGCTCCGTGAACCCGCTCGTTGCATAAATGTATTTAATCGCGTTCTTCCTGTGTTATTCGCAATTTCTTCCTGACTTTGTTGTATTATTTTTAGAATTTTTAATTATAGCGATAAAAACGAGCAACAAATTTATCTTTTATTCACCCTACACGCCTTAGTGGTTTAATGTGCGTTTATAGGAAGTATGAATAGTTTTAAATGTCACGAGTCTTAGAATTGTTTAAATATATTCCGTTTGTTCGGTATTGCGAATTAAAAATATATCTAGGAGGAGGAGAGATTTGTATTAGTAATATTTTTTTCTTTTTTTTTTATACCAGCAGTGGACATATGTGTAACCAAGGTATAAAATATTAATAAATTATATATGGTTACAGTAGAATGGAATGGGTCGAAATCATAGAACCTCGTACAAAGGAGCATATGTATGCAAATCTTACGACTGGAGAATGTGTATGGGATCCTCCACCTGGTGTGCCAGTGTAAGGCTTATATTTTTCTTTGTTACAATACAATAGTATTATAAAGCCCAACTTTCTAAGAAAGAGAAATGATTACTTGACTAAGATTCAGTTGTATTTCTGATCTAATTAGCTCGGTGAAAGTTATCATTGTACATATAAGGTTCTGCCTTTATCACATAGGAAGCATTTATAATTGAAAGAGATTTCTACTATGGCACATGTTCTGAATTTCAATGTTTCACATAATTCGAATTTTGTAAATGTTCAGTTTGGAGTTCTGTGATTTTTCTAACATTACACACTTTAATATATAGTTCGTATAGTTCTGCTAATAATTATAGGAAGAAAACTGATAACAACCAATGGTGGGAACTATTTGATCAAAATACTTCACGGTTTTACTATTATAATGCAACCTCCCTAAAAACTGTCTGGCACCGTCCAAGTGATTGTGACATCATACCATTAGCAAAGCTTCAGGTGAGTGATTCACTTTTACTGATAATAAATATCAAATTTGTATGGGTGGCGGTGTTGATAGCGTTTATGGTTGTCCCAAAAAACTAGGTGGGTCGTATAAATATCTTGAATTTTAAGAAATGATAGCATCCATTATTGTTGACTTGTTGAATACAATATTTGATTTACACATATGTCAATAATGACTGTGTACAAACATGTTTCTCGAGCTTCTCTGTATTATCATGTATCAATGTGTATAATGCTGAACTTATAAGTGTGTGAGCTGTCTGCTCTCCTTTCGGCTATAAATAGATGTTTGTAGCTAAGAGAAAAAAAGTACCACGAGAAAAGCCTGATAATCTTTGAAAATTGCAATATGTATGGGCATTACCTAGAATTTTTAACAATACTCTAAGTTTTTGCATCAAGCACTTTCTGAATAATTATTTCAAACATATGGTAGACGTTAAAGCAGAATACAGAGCCAGCAAGCAGCAGTGGAGTTGATACTCAGAAATCAACCGAGCCAAGAAAGAAAGAATCTGTATCCACCCAGACACAAACTCCTTCTGTTAGTCGATCTACAAGGTTCAGTCATCAAGAAAGTTCCAATTTGTCTTCTTCGTTGGTAAGGTCCCCACTCTACAACAACTCTTTTATGGAATTGGTAAGCGAATACTATGTTACTGTTCTTGTTATAGCAAAGTGGTAGTGTAAATAAAACACGAATATCTGGTGTTGGTGTGGACCTCCAGACGTCTCCTCCTTCTCCATCGCCATCCACAAGACGTCACCATCATCATCACCATCATCACCACAACAACAGGCATCATAGGCATCATGAAGTCCCGACAGCTCGTCGCCAGCATAATCATTCGCAAGATTCTGGACGCTCTAGCGACAGTTCGGTATCCCACAGTCGAACGTCTTTGGAATCGACCGGCTACCGACTGCTGGACTCTCCGCACCGGCATCATCATCGTTCTGCCACCCAAACGCCAGCGAATCAAGCACAATCATCTCCCAGACAGCACAGCGGTACATTGGAAGCCAGGGGCCATAAGAGCGGAACATTGGAAAGTGTGAAGAATCAGAAGTCTGTGCCGCTGGGTGAACCACCGCCATTAGGTTTATCGCTTTCAACTAGCACCCCTCTCTTCAAGAAGAAGACATTTGTTGACTCGCAACGCGAGGTTAGGGCAGGGAATTTAGAATTGGAAAAGAATAAAAATGGTAAGAATGTGAGTTAAGTTTTGTAATTCATAAGTTGCTATGCTATTCCCGTTGAAAAGCTTCATCGAGTTCACCGAGATCATTCATGGCTTAACGTTCTAGGTAGGGAAAGTAGTAGAGGCTCATACGGTCCTGAACCGAGCACTTCGCCATATCGTGATTCGTTGATGGAGTCTAGAATATTCAGGCAAGAGATGCCACCGTACCGTCCGCCAGAAGTTCAATTGAGTCATAGTTATAAATCACAGGGCGAGAAGTATGGCTCCCTGGTGGAAAGTAGTAACCGTTATCATAGAGATAGGGAAAGAGAGATTCATCATAGGGAAAGAGTAAATAGTTTGGACAAGACAAACACGTCAGCCTTTTATCCAAGTTCCATGCATTCGCGTAATATGAATAAGCAAGATAACACTGGTAGTATAGGAAGAAGGCATCACGGAGGTTCGGTGTCCCTTTCCGAAGCAAATAAAGATGCGTACAACGTCATGATGGCGGATTGGAATGAACCATCAGGGGTTCAGAAAAGCCTTGTCAGGGGCACCGGAGGACTCTTAAGTGGCGCGTCGAAGCAAAGGAGCGTCGAGGTTGCGGAGAGGGAGAGAGAGCGTGAACGCGACAGAGAGAAACAGTATAGAAGGAACACAGCGTGCAATAACTCGATGGATTGTAAGTAGATTTCTCGATCGTTTAATTAACTCCAGAAAGATTGATCACCTTCGACGCTTCAAGAAACACTGAGCCCGTTAAGACTCCACCCAATCTTTCTAGGGTTAAATACTACTCACATCTATAGTTAGTCCGGTGTTAGTTTCACGGTGCATGTTTCTTCAAGGTGTGCCGCAGCCATTAGCTCGAAGCTACAGTTTTGTACAGCAACAGAAGCAGCAGCAAAAGATACAGCAGATGCACCAGCAGCAATCGAGGAGAAGGGACAGGGATGACGATTCGATGCATGAACGTTACTTAATAAGTCAGAGCCACGAGCAACCTAGGCAGAGGCTCAGCAGCAACACTAGCAGTAGCAATAGCAGTAATAGTAGCAGTAATAGTGCCGTAGGTGAGGAGACGGAGGGACTCACAGAAGGGGACGACAGTAAGAAGAAGAGAAGCAACGGGAACCCGAGTCCGCCTCCGTCTCCATTCTACGGGAATCCGTTGTCCGACGCCGATTACTTGTTGCCGCTTCAACATTATATTCTGCAACAGGCGAAACTCTCAGGTGAGCATCCTCGCGTCCCACGAACCGTATGATAATCAACGAGCACACGCACGAACAGTATATCCAACACTATTCTTCGTATCGTAGGTTGTTATAAGTTCGGAGATCCTTTGTTGGTAGAAGAAGGTGACGATTCCTTGGACGAGGAGGGCGGAAGAGGCGAGGATATCGGCGGGAGAGCCGAAGACGATTCTGATGATCAGTTCGCAGATGACGAGGCAGCCAGCAACCAGGGTGATTCTTCTAGCCAAGAGTACCTTGAAGATCATTACGCAGGTCAGTGGCTAGAGACAAGTAACCAAGACATTTTTCTCTTCAGAGATGATCAAAACCATTTCTCCTTATTGTCACACACAGATTTAGGTAATTACGACACCGCAGGCTTAGCGACTTACTACAACACTGCGGACACGCTGACGAGGCCACAAGTGCGACCACCGTCACCACCGAATACCATATCGCAAACAGAGATCCGTGACAGCGTGACGACTACGAGACAAGTTACCGTACCAACGTGTACCATCAGTTCCCTACCCACGATTGGTACCAGCGTAGACAACGTCGACTCGGAAGAGGCAAGACGAAACGACAGTGCCGGCGGCGGCGATATCGAGAAATACGCACAAGACAATCTCAACTTGAACTGCGGGCGACCGAAGGGTTTGAGACTTCTCTTCCGGAAGAAGTTCAGCGTTCGAGACATTCTGAGCTGGTCGAAGGATCCTATACCGCAACCGATGCTCGTCGTCGTGGACGGGGAAAAGCTACTGAAACGGGAGGCTTGCAATTTATTCAGGCTGGTGCAAGTGTACATGGGTGACCGGAAGGCAAACGTAGGGATGACGTTGGACAGTGTGGCTATGGACATTGTAAATACCGCGTTCTCGAAGCCGCCGTTACGGGATGAACTGTACGTTCAGATCTGCAGGCAAACCACAGAGAATCCGCGGAAAGAGAGCCTCCGCCGTGGCTGGGAGCTGATGGCCGTTTGCCTGGCCTTCGTTCCACCTAGCGCAACGTTCGAGCCCTATCTTGAAGGCTACATGAACAGACACCGCGATCCGAATTTCCAGTTCCCGGAAGTGGCCAAGTGGCCGATCCACGTTCAGGTTAGTCACTACGCGACAGTCGCCTGTCGACGCCTTCAGCGAATCGGTGCGCACGGCAAGCGGCAACCACGAAAGGCTACCATAGAAGACATTGATCAAGCAAGGGTACGCTCTATCATATTCACCCTTCCAGATTTCTTTCATTAATATATTAATAATTCTCTCGTCGTTCACTGTTACAGATTCAAATCTTCCGAGCGTCTATGTTCGGGGCGACGCTCTCGGAAGTGATGGCGTTGCAAAGAGACAGATACCCGAACCGAGAGTTACCATGGATACAAACCACGCTAACACGGCAGGTATTGGCCCGCGGTGGTATATTGACCGAGGGTATTTTCAGGGTGTCCGCGGACGCGGATGAGGTTAGCGCTTTGAAGGCTTGCCTGGACAGGTTCGAGGACGGCACGATTCTGGCTGCTCCCCAGGATGCTCACGCGCCCGCTTCTTTGTTGAAACTATGGGTACGCGAGCTGTACGAGCCGCTGATACCTGATTCCTTTTACGCGGAGTGCGTCTCGATGAGACACGACGACGCCGAGGTGTCCGCAGCGAACGTCGCTGCGCTCGTCGATCGATTGCCCGACCTGAATCGTCGGGTGCTGTGCCACTTGATACGGTTTCTACAGGTGAATAATAGTTTCTGTGGATTGGTAAATGATGCGATCTGTAGATATTTCATGAGGATTTTCTTCTAGATATTCGCGAGACCCGAGGTGGTTGCCCGCACCAAAATGGACGCGAACAATCTGGCGATGGTGATGGCGCCGAACATACTGCGGTGCACCTCGCAAGATCCGCGCGTGATCTTGGAGAACGCGCGAAAAGAAATGGCTTTTGTTCGTACTCTTATCGAGTCATTAGAAACCGCTTGGGTCGATGATCTTCACTGACCTTATTCTACTGCGCTAGAAGAAAGAACGCTCTAGACTACTATGCCAAATGAAATCAGCTGTATATTCATAAGTATTGTTAGTTATTTCACCGTTCTATATTATCTTTCACAGTTCGTTTTTCTTTCTCTCTCTCGTCGTCTCTGTCGTTTTGTTTCTCTTGGCCATCACCGGACCCCAATAATCCCGTTCCTCGATGTTCTTCAACCGTAATCTTTAGTGCTACGAAAACTTTACCAAGCTAATCTCACCGAGTTTCCAACTTGCCCCCTTCGCTCCCCCTCGCTCCTCGTTCCCTATTTATTATTTATATGCAAATTATATGTTATACAGATAGAGATTATTATTATATTATGTATATCACTATATATCATATTATATATTTTACCAACCCTTGTTACCGCGTTGACCGTAACGCGGACGGCTTTTTTACTCGATTATTGTTGAATCTCGTGTAAGATAACAGAAATCATGTGTTACCGTGTATAGCTGCACTCCGCGATGATCTTTTTGTATAAGCGACGAATTTGACGTGTACAACGTTTATCGAGGAGTAAACATTGCAAAGGATTAGCAAGCTGTATTCAACTGTGTTTTTTTTTCCTTCCGGTTTCACTCACCTGTTTTTACAACGAACATTCTTTCGTTTCAATCTTCCACTTCGACGAGAACAATGAAACGATTTCCGAGGGTGCACGACACAACCGTGCGTGACTGGCAGCTGTTTTCTTACTTCTAATTTATAACAATTTTTCTTATCTTTTCCATTCTTCTTTTGTTGCCAAACGAAAGTTACCAGTTAATAATCATTGTATTAAATATAATATTTAAATTATACAAACAAAATATCACAAAACGATGGTCGCCGTTATGCCGTAATGGACACTGTTTTCTTTCCTTCTCCTTTTTAATGTAAATATCGTATAAAAATTGGTATAGCAATTGTTGTCGGTATCCGATGTTAATAGAGTAAATCACTCGCAACGTACCTGCTTTTACACTACGCTAAGCATTATCTAGTTACACCTATCGAAATTTTATATACAAGATGTACAAAGTAATCGATTACACTAAAATACTGCTTCTGATGTGCGCCAATTTCATTAGACCTTCTTCGACGTGTGTTCATCATCTTCGAACCTGCTCCTATTGGAACGAACACGTTTCGGCTCAAAGAAATCTTTTCTTTTTCGTAGGAATAGCATAATGATTTTCATATAAAAACGTTTTCCCGACGATTTTCCAGTGTTTCACGATCGAAAGATAAGTATTGCCATTTACAAGTTTGTTCAGAGATCGTTATAAGAGCTTCCCTGTACTCTAAATCAATCTTCGGAGCGTGTCCTCTTAAGCACAAGTCACCGTGTGTCTCTAAACGATAGTACCGTTCGCGCGACCGCTGCACAAGTTCAACTTAAGTAGAGCTTAAGACTCCCGAACACGTTGAAACTTGCAGCAATGCAGGCATCGCGACAAGTGATGGGTTTGTCTTCCAAAGTTTCATAATACATGTTGCAGTCAGACAAAAAGTGAAAAAGGCTTGACACTAGAACTACCGGAAGGGACAAAATGACCCATTCATGGTTTCTTTTTTTCCAGTTATTGAGAAGGTAACGAATACTTCTCTGAGAAATTACTAGAGAAATTGGTTTAGTAATGCAGAAACTACAGTGCAAATCAATTGAAGTCTCAATAGTTGCACCATCTAGTTTCTATAGACAAATTTCAAAAAGACAATTTCACTGCTTGGTAATTCTAGTGTCAAACCTATTTTAGCGATGGGTTTGTGTCTCCCAAAGTTTCATGATACATGTTGCACTCAAACAGAAAGTGAAGAAGCTCAAATCCATCGCTACAAGTGATGAGACTCTCAGAGTTCCATGATACATGTTGCATTCAGACATAGAGAGAAAAAGGCTTAAACCAATCATTTGTAGCAATGGGTTTGAGTCTCTCAAACTTTCATGATACATGTTGCACACAAATAAAGGGAGAAAAGGTTCAGACCCATCGCTACAAGTGATGAGACTCCCAAAGTTTCATGATACATCATGTAGCACTCAAACAAAAGGTGAAAAAGGCTCAATCCCATCGCTTGTTGCGATGCCTGCTTGCTGCAAGTTTCAATATGTATGGGGCCCTATAGAATCCGACCGATTTCCGGTCTTGCCGGTTTACCTTACCCAGCTGGTAGCAGTAGTCGATCTTAGCAAACGATTTTTCACAGGAACAGTACACAGTGTCTCGAGCTAATCGCGTAATAACAAAGTGGAACACTTTTCAGGAATAACAGGTTGTTAACAGTTGTCGATGAACGACGCTGTGGACCCGCTGGCGATCTCCGCGTACTCCTGCCTGCTGGCTGAGCACAGCTTGCTGGTGAAGTCTGCTTCCCTTTTTCTGCGGACACAGACACAACGTAGGTACCCATATAAATCTTCCAACAAGAGACACATCGAAGAATCTTTTCTTACGAACTTGTGAATTTTTCTATGGAAGGTCAACGAAAAGGAAGAGAAAGGTCGAAGATCAAATTTGTAAGTGTATCTCAGAATTTGTAAATAAAGATTTTGATGATAGAAAGAGATCAATGATAGACTCTTAGCAATTGAAACTTTTAAATTAACCCTTTGCACTCGAGGACTCTGGGGTTATTGAAAAATTGTCATTGTAAACTAAGAAGTTGTGTTAAGTAGATTATAATATCTGTATCTATGATCGATGAAAAAACATTTATGGTTTTCCTTTTTATCGTATCATTTATTTATATGTGAATATGCTTTGCTACTGAAATTGCTGCGAGTGCAAGGGGTTGAAGGTAGTATAGATTGGTAATATGTACATTAAAATTACTATGATTATTAACCCTTTGCACTCGGTTTATCTTCAATGTTGTCGGTAGTAAATTTGCATTTAGTATCAGAAAAATTAATTAAAGTAATATACATTTATTATTATAATAATATTTAATTTTCATAATCTTTTAAAGTGTGGCACTTTCTCAAACAATTTCCAACATTCTATCACAAATTATTGTCATCTCCAGCCTAATATACGAGTGCAAAGGGTTAATATTAAAAGTATAATGAATCATTGTTAAAATTGAATAAATATCAATCCTGTGCACTCAGCTTATCTTCAATATTGTCAGTTACAAATTTGTATACAGTTTCAGAGAAATGAATTAAACTAATATACAGCAATAGGATTCAACGTTTCATATTTATTTCATTTATTATTATAATAAGATGTAATTTTCATAATCTTTTAAAGTGTGGCACGTTCTCAAACAATTTCCAACATTCTATCACAAATTATTGTCATCTCCAGCATAATATATGAGTGCAAAGGGTTAAAAATTCTCATTTATACGTGAACGAACAACGTAAAGAGTTTTAGGGGTGAGACTCACCCTCTTCCCGGCAGTTCCATGACGTCGACGGTGACGCTGTTCACGTAAAGACGATCGTTGCACCAGAAAAAGCAGAGCGAGCGCGGCTGCAGCACGTCCATGTCGTATGTCCATGAAAGTTCGACTCGCCTGATTTTTCCAATTTCACCGGTCGCCCCCGCCGGATGCGCGACCACCATTCGCACCGTCGATCCGTGTTCCAATTTCATGTAACCGCTACAAGTCGGTGAGTGAAAGAACCAATAAAATTTATCTTCGCGAAAGTATCGTTTCCCGATGTCGGTGCCGTTTAGTAAATGGTAACGAGACTCTACCGCGGAAAACGGAACCGTGCCACCTATAATTTCGCGGGAAGGTTTAATCACTCTTTAATTAATGTTTCGTACAAGTTAGTAATATCAACTGAGAAATAAGAAACTATTTTTAACCGCATTAACCCTTTCCGGTACGATTTAATCATGAAAAACTTGTGACGGGCGCAATCTTTGCTTTATGTAAAATATAAGATAACTTTCAATAACAATATCTATAAGATTAATTTCATTTGATTTATGTAAAATACAATGAAATTAATCTTATTGATATTGCTATTTAAAGTTATAATAAAGATAATAATTAAGACATTTAAAGTTATGATAAAGTTACAAGCTACGGCATTATGTTTATGAACTCGATAACTTGTTCCAGTTTCATTTTGTCGATATTTTATTTAGAAGATTCATTGGATTGAATAAAATATTACAATTGGGGAGATCCTCACCGAAATAGACAAACGTGTTAAGAAATGTTCAATGTTGGAGAACACAGAAGACTAAACGTTAACGAATTTAGATTTTCATAGTTCTTAGCTTAGAAAACTCAGATGATTTTTGAACTTTCAGAAATGTTTAGTAATGTTAGGGGAATATTACCTAGGAGTTAGATCGACGTCACGTATGATACCATTCTCAGCGTGAAGCGTGACTTTCATAAAACCTTGGACCCAGCTCTCAGCAGTCGGTGGTCGCGCAAGATTGATAGTGAGACGATAATGTCTCCCTGGAAGAGAGGAATTAAAGTCCAAGTTATGACTAATGAAGATTGCACTTGTGCTAAATTTTCGTTTGGATTCTTAACACTAGAACTACCATACCGATCAAAATTGTTTGTTTCGCCATTATTAATATCTTCAAAGCATTGAATATTCGAAATGATTTTAAAAATAAATATTTTCACTTGAATTCAAATGAACCGAGTAATATATGTATTTGTTGAATCATGTTGAAAATCTTCATCGCGAGTCTCACTCGTTGTTGTAGGACAATGGGTTAACCCTTTGCACTCCGAATAAAATATCATTGTTCCCCTTATTTTGTGAATCGATGCCTTAAGTTCCTCCTTCGTTAAGTTAGTTTAAAAAAATGTCATCTATATCTCATAAAAATAAATTGAATATTTCTAGTGACAAATTTTTGAAGTGCAAAGGGTTAAACCGTATTAGAAATCTTCGCCTCAAATCTGAAGATATTGTAAGGCAAGGGATTAATCATTGAAGACGAAATGCACGTTCATTTGCATCGGACTATTTAAATTTCATTTGAATAAACCAGAATAGAAATGCGAGTGAACGTGGAAAGGATGAAAAGTGTTATCTTGATCGATGAGCGAAATTGCGGTTACCAGTTTCTAATCGACACTTATGTAGGGCAGACTTAAATCAATCTCATGGCAAGCGGCAATTTTCTGCGCGACGATAACACGGTGAAAGCCGCAATTGCATAAAATCCCTCGAGAAGATTTTATTCAATATTAAAAACCGCTGAAACTGTAAATGAACGTTACGTTATGAAATGTTTGTTTTATCGACGACCGGACGGCATCGCCGGGTACATGAAAAAGTGGCAAATATAAAATGCATAATAAAAAATGCATTTTATCGTCGTGAAAAACAGCTTTAACTGGCATCTGTCAGGGATACCGTGAAGTACGAAGCAATAAAGTAATAAGTGGTAAGATAATGTCACATGCTTATCTTAAGCCTTGATAACGTTGTGACATTAACAAGTGATTTATCATTAGACGAATACAATTACGAGGCTAATATAAAATAGAAAGTTTTCAATTAAAAACCTGCTGAAATTGCATTTAAAAAAATTAGTGTCATCCAGTTTCACGTAATTGTTTATAAATGGCGTGATTTTGCTGGTAGATAATATAGAATTTCTTTCCTTAGTTCCAACATGAGATAACACTATAGACTTATTTTAAATATACGATAATGTTAATGACTCAATAAATAATGATATCTGCAAAATCAATATAAAATAAAAATGTCCACCTTAGAAACCTACTAAAATTGCATTTAAATAATTAGTGCCATCCAGTTTCATGCAATTAGTCATAGATGGCGTCATTTCGTTGGTAGATAATATAGAATTTGTTTCCTTAGTTCCAACATAAGATAACACCATAGACTTATTTTAAATATGCAATAATATTAATGAATCAATAAATATTATATCATTGCATAACTAATATCTACAAAATCGATATGAAATAGAAACTTCCACTTTGAAAACCGACTAAAATTACATTCAAATAAATAACGTCATCTAGTTTCAAGCAGTTGTTCACAGATGGCGCTGCCCATCAGATAGATAATATCGGTTCCATATCTCCAGATAACAATATAGAACATAAGGCACTTTAACATTATCTTTCGACTTTTCCACTAACGATTATACTGCAGAAAATATCCAAAATCCAATTGAGGACAAATGACTAAACTAACAAGATAATTTTAACCCTTTGCACTCCGAAGTTTTTCGCTAGAAATATTTCAACATTTTCTGATGACTAAATATCAAACTTTATAGCTTCACTGTAGGAAATCAAGTGGTGACTGAGAGTCACCTCCCGAGTGCAAAGGGTTAAGTTGAAACTTCAAAATATAATATTCCTTTACTCACTACAGTACGGATCGTCTTTGCCAGTGGTGAAGAAGAACTTAGATCCCAGCAGCGACAGGACATCTTGACCCATAGCTTGTCTCCTGACTAACGCAGGACTGGTGTCCGCATGGTACCCCATGACGCCGCAGCTGAGGCTGTTGTTGCTTTTGCAGGAGAAGCATTCACCCCTCAGGAAGCTGGCGTAACTGGAGCACTCGTGCGCCACGTATTGGCACTTGGAGTTGATGCTTTCAATGAACAGTTTTATGGCACGCACATGGTTGCAGGCCACCAGCACCCTCGACGCCTCCTCCAGACCCTCCCTTATCAGCGTCAGTGGCAGAGAAGGCGTTGTTTCGCTGAGATCCGTACACCCTGGTTGCTCCTTGCCATTATTCGGGTAGAAGTCCAGGTGACCGCATGGCTGACTCATTCCATATCCTGGAAGTCCTTATCGTGTACTAAATTAGACTTCGTATGCATTGTGACTAAAGCGAATCCGAGGATTCGCCGAGGATTTCTCGGTTCTCTAATGCGTCCTGGAATATTCCCGATGAAAACCGCTTGAGCCTATTCAAAATTGCATCTACATCGACTAAGGCAAAGACACCAACTGACCTGGTATCAATGGTTGACCATTTTTCAGGGAAATGTAGAAAATAAGATTTCTAACCACTTGCGCTGGAAAGACGTGACGCACGTGATGTTTTTGTCTGAAAATTACCGACATATTGTACACGTCGATAGTCCTATACATATTCCAGATTCCTACCACTTCGTAGAAAATTATTGGTAAACGACATTTGTGTAGATATCTGTATATAATATGCGAAAACAAAATCCTTCGCGCGAGATCCTGTCGAGTTACTCAATTCGTTGCCAGCGCAAGTGGTTAAAAGTAATCTTTCCATAAAGATACTATCTTAATTCGATTTGATTGGAGGTCACCGGTGACCACATGGCATTCAACATGTTAATGACTTAGGAATCGCTGGCAGGAAAACTCTATTTACATCGATGAGCTCGATTCTAAGTTTACATTGTCGGTGTACTTGAATACTTTTCTTACCTAAGAAAAAGATGCTTTTACCATCAGTGTGAATGACGTCGACTAGCTTCGCGTCAGTGTAATCCAGTCTCAGGTGACTAGGCATGCCTTGGAAATAAGGCTCGGCAGGATCCAGGCCTGTGATGCGGCCTATATTCCCACCTAACTTTTCCCCTGCGTAACCAGCCGTGTGGGCGCCCAAACTGTGCCCAATCAGATGCACGTCGTTCGGGTCAAGTCTGTAATTTGTCTACAGCCCAAGGAAACAACGATCCAATCAATGTTTCAGTGGTTGAACGATTCTGGTTAATGACAACGGTTTAGTGAAACTTTTTCGAATGGAACGTCTGAAAGTTTGATGGGCTTCAACGTGTCTAGCACTAGCACTACCCAGCAGGCAAGTTGACTCTTCGAAATTTTTCTATAGAAAAGAGTGCATCTATCGAGACTTCGATCACTTAACTCCTTGACCTACGGTTTAGTTCATTACTACACTAGCAAGAATTACTTTGTTATTAATATTTAGGAACGAAGGAGAATTTCGTGTATATTCAGGTTTACTTCAAAGGGTAACAGTTGATAATACAAATATAATATTTAATTTGGGCTCGCAAGAATTAAGATTTATTTGAGATCTTTGTCACGAGTCTTATACGATATTGTAGGGCAAAGGGTTGAAACTTAGTGTGCGTATTAATGAAATAATTTCTTTAGGAATTTCTTAGAGAAGGATCTATTGTTCTTTCAATAACTGTAACAGAATTTAGGAGTGGGTCATTTTGACTCATCTGGTTCTAGTGCTAATTTAGCTTCTCGGTTACAGTGTTCCGTAAATTAGCAATGACTCGTGAGGGAAATTGGGAGTTAACTCGAAATTCTTTAGAAATTTCTTAGAGAAGGATCTATTGTTAGTTCAATAATTAGAAAGGAAGAATTTAGGAATGGGTTGACTCATCTGGTAGTTCTAGTGCTACTTTAGCTTCTCGATTAGAGTGTTCCATGAATTGCCAATGACTCTCGAGGGAAATTGGGAGTAACTAATAGTTGGAGCTAACTCGAAATTCTTTTGAAATTTCTTAGAGAAGCATCTATTGTTTTTTCAATAATTGTAAAAGAATTTAGGAATGGGTCGTTTTGATTCATCTGGTCCTAGTGCTAGTTTAGCTTCTCGGTTACAGTGTTCCATGCATTAGCAATGACTCTCGAGGGAAATTCGGAGTGAGTAACAGTCGAAGTTAACTCGAAATTCGCGTTACCTGCAAGTGCTTAACGAGATGAGCGATTTCGAGGCCAACGAGTCTCGTGTTGGCAGTCGCCTGAGTGTAGAGCGGCAGACTACCACCTGCCCAGTCGACAATGATGACATTGTAATCGTCGTGCTTGAGCAACTCGTTCCTCATTTCCTACGGTTAATGAACATTCAGGTTAAAAAAATGACCGGTGTCGAACGTTCGACGAGTACCCTATAGCGAGCTACGTTCGAACCAATGATTCAATTCATGAGTCGATTTCGTTCACCTAGTTCGAACGCGTTTAACTCTCGATCCCCTTGTTCTAGAAACCAAAGATAAATGCAACGCGAATTGCTCATAGTTCGAGCATCGATATACCATTACGAGAATCACGGTGCAATTACTCAGACTCGTTAATTCGTACAGCTTACCTTGACCCAATTACTGAGGGGCGTGTCGATGAAACCATGGATGATGAACTTTGTCTGTCGTTTTGGATTGAAGTAGGACCGTTTGATGGACTTATCTTTAGCGACTATCAGTACCTGACCCTGCAAAACATAATCGACGAGTTGCATTAATTGTACGATAAGTCGGATGATTATAGACTAAACAATTTCTCTGCGATATGTTCTTAAAGTCGAAAGTGACATATAGCGAGAACATTAAAAAAATTAAATGAACGAAACGATACTAAGAATCCTCATTGGATTAACCCTTTGCACCGGTCATGTAGAAGATAATTTAAATTTAATTTATTTTCAAAATTATTTTGAATATTCAACGCTTTTAGAATATTAACCCCTTGTTCTATGATTTATTTCCTAATTGTGCTCAACGCAGATATTTTATTAATTATAATTCATTGGGACAAGAGGGAAATGTCCACGTTTACTTAGAAAGATTACAATTAATTATAGACAAATAATATTTCATTCGGACTTAGGAGAATTAAGTGATATTTTTATTTAACTGTTTGCACTCGCATATCATGCTGGAGATGATAATACAATTTGTTATAGAATGTTGGAAATTGTTTGAAAAAGTACTACATTTTAAAAGATTACAAAAATTAAATCTTATTGTAATAATAATAAATAAAATAAATATAAAACGTTGAATTCTACAGCTGAAAATTATTTCAAATCATTTTGCCAAAAGTAGTGCAAAGGGTTAAAAAAGGGTGTTTCATATGCTTCGATTAATTAGCACTAAAACTACCAGATGCAAAACGACACATTCCTGATTTCTTCATTTTGCAATGGTTAAAAAGATAACAGACGTTTCTCTAAGAAATAATTAAAGAAATTGATTTATCAATACGCAAACTGAATTATAAATTAATTAAAATCTCTCTTAAAATATATGCACTCTTCAAGTTTCTCTATAGAAACTCGAAGAGTGCATCTATTAAGGTGTTAATTAATTTACAATTCAATTTTCGTGGCGCTGAATCATTTTCTTTAATAATTTCTCAGCGAAACGTCTGTTATCTTTTTAATAATTGCAAAAAGAAGACACCAAGAACCGGTCATTTTGACCTGTCCGGTATTAGTGTTAAAACCTAAATACAGATGAACGTACGATTTTCATCGAGCTTCACGTTATCGATTTAATCGCTATAGTCGGAGATAATCATAGTTAAACGATTCGTGTTTCCGTCCTACGATCGAAACCTCTAATTAATGCGTCCGGAGAATTTCTCGCGGAGGAGTTCGCGAGATCAGAATTTTAATTACGTCGAACAGTTTGCTGCTAATTACCGGCGAGTTATGAGTCGTAATTATACTCACTTCCGTGGGATTTTCTTTCGTATACAAGATGAACCTTGTATTGATCACCTCTCGTGGCAGAGGGAACACATTCAACGGCCTGTGGATGAGGTGGTACCAGCTCCTGGTTATGTTTAAGCAGCCCAGCTCGTCGTAGCAACGTGTCTCGTTTTCGACTGTTGAAGATTATTCGGGAATTACACGAGTAATAAATTAATTTGTACTATTTTTCACTGTTTTATTAGATTTTTTGAGCCTTTCAATTAGCACACGCTCATTTTAATGAAACTTATGTGAGATATGGTTTTCAAGAAAATATTTGACACGTATTTTTTCTTAATACTTAATATTATATATATTATTATATATATATTATATATTATTATAATGTAATATATATTGTAATAATATTTTTTTTAACACTAGAACTATCGAGTCCTTAAATTGACTTTTGAGAATTTCTTTACAAGAACTACAAACGTGAATTTATTAAGGATTGAATTGGTTTAAATTTCGGCTTAGGTATTACTTAATCAGTTTCCTTAGAAATTCTTTAAAGAGGTAGTCGTACCTTTTCAGTAATCGCAAAAGGAAACATCAAGAAATGGGTTATTTTGATCCATCTGGTAGTTCTAGTGTTAAAGTTGAAAGTATATTCTTTAGAATATCTTTGAAACTAAGGGAGTAGAAAAGAAATTGTTGTTTTAAATTGTTTGCCTCGAAATGAACAATGCAAATTCCTTTTATACAGCCCGTAGTTTCAAAGATATTCGAAAAAATTACTTTCAACCCCTAAAGTTTAGTTGTGTTGAAAGTATATATTTATAGTATCTCTAATTCCGTATCGTTACGTTTAATTATAACAATTGTTTGATAAACATTCGAGTTGTCTCGTGAATTTTGATGTTAGTGTAATTGTTTAATAATTCATTTAAAATAATGGTTGTTGGAGTAATTACATGGCAACCATGGAATGTTGACCTCGATTCGATCGCTACGCGCCCACTGCCAAGGGTCCAGGATTCCAGCGGAGCAGATAACAGGAGCCAATGCGACGAGTAGCAGGATCGACGCTCCTTCGCCCTCCGTGACCCCTTGCTTCTTCCACCTCATCCTGGAACAAATCAGGATAAACGATCAAGTCTAATGAATGTTAACTGTAGGTCTTTTATAATATTCACTAAATGATTTTTAGAAATTTTCGTGCGCCGATTTTTCCAATTTATATTCTCATTCTTAAAAATTCAATTTTAAAACGAAGAATCTAATAGTCGACCTAAAACAGTTATTACACACTAATTATAAAAACTATACAATTATTTATTTTAGAAAATGATTCTATAGACTCTCCCAAATAAAGTGGTGTATACTTTTATAAGAATATCTATATTAAAATATGTTTAAACAACGTCTAAAGCAGTCGACCCAATAATTATGCCTTCGCGTGTCAACGGAAATTCCTGCAATTGAAGCGACTGGCACGATAGTGATTTTCACTAAATCTCATTGAAATCGGCCGCGTAAGTTTCATGAATGAGCAAGAACATCGTCGGTTTCGTAAACAGTAACTGGAACTGAACGGATGCAACCGGACGCGTGCCCGATTTAATCGCGATAACTGCAAGGTTCAATGTAATTACACCTCTGCGCAATGTAAACGGTATTGATCAGTCGATTAACGTTTCTTGTTTCTTCTAATAAATTTTCCTCTTGTCAGGGAAAGCTCGGGACGATGAGCAATTACAAAACAACCTTCGCGCGGTTGCACAACGCCGTCAATTGGAATTTTATGAATTATATCACCGGCGACATTGACCTTTTTTCCGAAAAAATTGCAGAATTAATTTTTCATTGAGTCTCGTGTACAGATTTTATTAATCCGTCTCGTTTAATTAGCGAGTTTCGTTCGTTGCACAACGTCCGAGCGAGAAATTGAGGAAGAACGATCACTTGTTGCGACAAGATGGCGGCAGCTCGACAGTTTTCGTATCTCGCGCGACGGATGGACACTAAACGCCCGCAGGAATGGTCCAAGTGGAAAAGTTGCTATTTAGCGGGATCGTATAGTGGGAAGGTACGATGACCTTCAACGATAAGGAAATTTTGGCTTCTTAATTTGTCAAATATTCAGGGCCATGTGGCCAAATATTTGTTTCGTCATTTTATTGGCCGATTCGTCGAACGGCTCATGGTCGCGCGTAAAAAATTTGAGAAAAAAATAGGAGACTTAATACGTTCCTCCTAAGCGAGGCTGAATAAAATTAAATTTTAATTGCTACCTTACAGAATTTAGACGAGAATTAGGCATGCTTCCTTGTAAAATGGAAGTAATTTAAACATATTGGAAGAAGTGCGGTTTATGGAAATGAATAGTTTGTTTATCTTCTAATCATGATCTTCGAATTGTTTGACCAGCTTTTCGAAAGACATACAGGGTGTCTTAAAGGAAAAATTATTATATTATTATATCATTATTAATAAAAGTTATTATTATTATAATTAATAAAATTGTTTATAATTATTCAAACTATCCATACAAACACGCAGACTATCGTCGACAGGCATTTAGAAAGACGATTTTGATCGTTTAAATGGAGCATTGTTGAAATTCTCGTCGGGAAAATGACCGTTCGAATACTTTCTAGCCTACGTCGTGATTAAGGCGCCATCATTGCGCGAATTCCGCGCTGTATGCGGACTAAAAAAACGCGGAATAAAGAGGAATGGGAAAAAAACGGTAACGGTAACTCGAAAACCCGTATTACGGTCGGATAAGGTCGTTGTTCGCGAGGAATGTCGCGCGACAATCTGTTCGTCTCATTTGGTAGAGTGCAGATCTTCATGAAAAATCGTAAAGTAAGCAGAAAAATGTAATTAACACCAGAACTATCGAGAATTCAATAGGATTAACATCTAATCCCTATAAAAATTGTAACAATAGATTATTTTCAGTTTCATCAGACATTCGTTATAGTATTCAACCGAAACTATTTATCTCCGATATCCTTCCGAATTAATTAATCAACTTTTAACACGTTCACTGCCGGTCACGCGAGGATGTGTTGATGGTCATTGCCCCGCCGTAGAAATGGATTTCTCGAGAAGGCGACTTACTTTTATAACAAATATGATTGAAAATTGGTAATAAAACATGATTATGTGTATCATACTGATTACTAATTAATATTCAGGCGTTTCCTGACAGAATATTTTGACTATTTAACCCTTTGCACTCGAGAGGTGACTCTCAGTCACCACTTGATTTGATTTGCAAAATGATGAAGTCTTATATATAATATTGAACTTCGTATAATGCATCAATATATGGAATATTGAAATAAAATAACTTTCTTTCTTAATTTATACGTTTTCTCATTAATTAGTTTTAAAGAACATCGTCTGTATCTCATCGGAGAATATTGAATATTTCTAGTGAAAAACTTTCGAGTGCAAAGGGTTAATATATCGACTACGCAGTTCTTTCCACGCGAATGTGTGACTGACTACTAAAATATCACTCCATACTACACGTTGGCGAGTGATTGGTTTTTTAGCGTTGATACCACATCACGCGTTGGCCCAAGATTGCCAGTGAACGTGTTAAGGTACCAATAATTGCGAAACAGTCATTTTGATTGGCACGGTAGCTTTAGTGTTAAGATAAGAAGCAATTAGGCAGATATTATAAAAAGCCCTAACTTTTGGATATTTCACGTGTTTTTTTTCGACGGAACGTCCTATAAATAAAACCCTATCACAGCATAATGTAATTTCGTTTCTTGTTTTGGACTTTATCGTCGCTGCCATTTGCATATTCAAACGCACCGCATGTTTCGATTTCAACAGTTCGGAACCGCGTCGATTGCTATCGTAATTTTATTCGGGGATTAAGATCCTTGACTTGCCTGTAATCCTTGAATGGAATGTCCAATGAATAAATTTTTGAGATGTTATCTGTTACGTTTAACTTCCTTGATTTAACTGCGTTGAAGGATAAACCGTTAATTTAATTTGGATGTAGTAAGTTAGTTGTTTGAAAGGTGACGTAAGAAAAGCAAGATCAATTTTTAACTCTAATTAAATCAATGCAATCGTTAGCGAGTCCAATCATTCTTCGAAAAATTATAGTTAGAGGTTATAGAACTGTTTAAACTTCATCCAACGTAACTTTAACTCGACTCAACATAACATGAATCTAATTAAACACTCGTTATTAATAATTTAAATTATTTCCCAAGAATACAAACTCTATCAAACATTTTTATTAAGAACAGATCCAATTACGACTGCTCTTAATTACTGCTAGATTACTTGATGGCTAAGCTAAGAAATCCAGCGGATGGTCAGTTGTCATTTTGTCTTATTAAATTTTCTATTAATTTTATTACCCCTACTTTCTGATACTTTCGATCAGTAACTTATTATTTATTAATATGGTCACACATAGCTAATTAAAAATATAAAATTGTGAACTAGAAAAATACCTGTTGCCCCTACGTGGTTTCGCTAGTTATCAAGCTATAACTGCACTAAATGTTATCAAGTCGTCTCTCAACTGTACTAAACGTCCTCAAACCATCTCCCAAATTTATTGAACGTCATTAAACCATCTCCCAAATTAATTAAACGTCATAAAACCATCTCCCAACTGCACTAAACGCCCACAAACCAACTACCATCTGTATTAAACGCCCTAAAACCATCTCCCAACTGCACTAAACGTCCCCAAGCCATCTCCTAACTGTATTAAACGTCCTAAGATTATATCTCAACTGTACTAAATGTCATAAAACCATCTCCCAACCGTACTAAACCTTACCAAGCCATCTCCAAACTGTATTAAACTTCCTAAAACCATCTCCCAACTGCACTGAGTGTCACCAAGCCATCTTCCAACTGTATTAAACGTCCTAAAACCATCTCCCAACTGCACTGAGTGTCACCAAGCCATCTTCCAACTGTATTAAACGTCCTAAAACCATCTTTCAACTTTACCAAACGTCATCAATTCTCAATCAACAACCGATCATTGTCCCTCAGCAGCAATATTTCAATTCCCCAGACCATTTTCACACGCACTCAGGCTCACGCAACAGCCGGGCCCACGTCGAATTGCGTAATTCTAGATCGGTGTCACCTAAAAGCGCAGAAAACCCGCTAGCTCGCGCCCATCGGCGCGCGTTTGCCAGTCTCGTGCACCCCGTTACGTAAAAACCCGGTCCGGCTGTTGTTGACTGGCGTCTCTTGGGACCGGCTTTTTCGAAAATGCTTTCATTACCGCTGGAAAGCGTGTCCTCCGAGGTAAGAGGAGAAAGAGAGGAAGAGAGAGAGGCCCGGCGATGATGGAAGCGGTCGCGGGATGGGTCCAGGGGCCTGAAAAACCGGGTGCCCACACTCCGCTCGCATTTCACCCGTTGCTCCGGGTATTAAATAATTATTATTTCGAAAGCGAGAGTGTAACCGCGGCGCCAGCATTGCTGCGCCGTCTGTTGTGCCAGTGATTCGCAGCTTCTTCTTTCGGCTGGAACTTAATCTTGGACTGGGATTCGGTTTTTCGACGTAAAGAGCTGTTAAGAGATTGTATTAGTTTGTAAGCATGGGTGAGTGAAGTGAACACTCGATGGGTTTTGCTTAGAATGGTTTTTAGTGGGGACCTCTGGTAGATGTAGACTTTTGGTTTGAGATAAAGATTAGAGAAGGTTTTTGGCTGAGTTGAAGTTGTCTCTGTTGAATTTGGGTAAAATTTCTGTCGAATCTGGGTTAGTTTTTAGATCTACCTAATTATTAAGTAAAAATAAGTTGGGCTATGTTTGAGATGAAGTTTGAAGACGTTTGGCTCAGTTGGAGTTGTTTTTGCAGCATTTTGCGTCAGCACTTTGCAAGATTTGCGTCAAATGTAGGCTAGTTCCTACTTGAATTTGTTCCAGATCTACCTGATCACCGAATAAAACCGTGAACCAGTTGCTCACATCTCCAATTCCAATGACACCATAATAAAACTCGCGAGACGTGGATTATAGTCGCGGAATGAAGATATTATGCTCTTTACTGGCTACCCTAAACGTCTAATTATATTCTTCGATGCAGCGTACTTTTATTACAACACTCATCACTTTTACGTGTAATAACTAGTAATTTCACGCAGAAGATTGAAGCTTCTAAATTAGTCATTAAACAAGAACTTAATAAAATAACGGCGTATCTTTTTGTCTGAAGCATCCACTGCCCTACAAACAAAGGTTGTAAAACACGTCTCAGCCTCGATCTCCAGTAACTATTAATCATTATTTCAGTACGCCACTACTACTTACTAATAAGAATACTTTAGTAACAATTTAGCAATATTTATTATTAAATTAGGTAAGTAATTAATTAGGTTAGTAATTAAAATCCAACTAAGAATATTGACAATTCTACAGTGGTGCGATTTCTATGGCCACCACTGCTGCCCGGCGATCCTCCCGCGCCGTGCCGGCATTAGATAGTTGTCCCGCGAGAAACTCACCGTGCAACGCGTTCTTATCATTCCGACCACACTCGATTCAGTAATTTCTCCCGAAAACTCTCTAATCATGTTCCACGTCGCGCTCACATCCGGAAAGCGAAAAGGGGGAAAACAGTAAAACCCACGCGCCGCCGACCCAATTCTCCGGGAAAAATCATGCGTGGAAAATGCCGGTGAAAACGGCCCCCGGACAGACAAGTCCCACTTACGCCGCTTCCAGTAATTAGCGGAATAATCGCGCCTCCTCTTTCTTTTCCGTCGTTTACGAGCCACTTTTCGCGGAGCGCTATTGCGAGCTACGCCTAATCACGGGATCGTAAATTTGCAAATTATATTTACGTTTGATGGCCGGCGAATCGTTAATTCAGTTAAGATCCGGGGAATGCTTGCAACACTCAGAGGCAGGCGCACCTTGGAGTTTGCACTCGTATGCAGATCGTTTCTGTGAAACACAACGGGCCCTGGGTGATTTATTGGAGCGAACCGTCGGTGGGAATTGTAACAGAAACAATTTGCCACGGAGGTAAGTACGCTGTTTTGTAACTTTCGTTAATGAAGAATGGATGGGAATTAAGATAAGGTGTTGCTCAAGTTCCTTCGGGGAATTCTTCGAGTTATTGAAGCCCCATAAGGTCGGTAATTGGATTTTAATAGTTGAAAAGCTGCTTCAAACCATGGGAATACTTAGGGAAACTTGTAGACTTTTGTATAGAAACATGGAATAATTAAGTAACTAATAAATCGTTTAGTTATCTTGATTAATTCGAGAGTCTATAGTGCTAATGCTACCCACAGACCACGCGCCGACATTTTTAACCTCTATTTCCGTGGAATAATCTCAAGATTAAACAATTATTGAAAGGAAACAATAGATAAACTAACAAACGAAGCCCTATAAGATCAATAATTGAATTTTAATAGGTGAAAAACTACTTCGAATCATGGGAATACTTAAGGAAACTTGATTCATTCGAGCGTCTATAGTGTTGATGCTAACCACAGACCACGCACCAACATTTCTAACCTCTATTTTAATTGAATAATCTCAAGATTAAACAATTATTAAAAAGAAACGTCAACTAAACTGACAAAACAATAAATAACTTTATCAACTTAAGAAATTCGCGTGATTCCAAGTTCCCGAGTACCGGCCATTTTGTCGGGCGCCTAGGCGCGCGAACGATGCAAGTGGCGGGAGATTTGAACGGGAAATCTAACCGGACTGCAGGAAACAGTTAGATTAATACGAAAATCGTTTGAAACAGGGTCTGGGCCATCTGATTTCTTTTTCTGCGAGAGTTTCCCGACTCGATTCGATCGCAGGCGTTTGAGAGCTACTGGCATACCTACATATCTGCTCAGACACGGAGGAGAGGGACGCGATTGTGGCCTAGATTCGACGTCCTTCCCTCCGGCAATGCTGTACCACTTCCTGCACACGCCTCTCTCTTCCTCCAAATCGACCGGGTCTCGTTTTGTTTTTTTTATTTCTCTCTTTTGCTCTCCGGCTTCCTCTCCCTTTTGCCGCGGCTGCTTTCCTCTTTCTTGTTTCCGTCGGCCAGGGAACGTCGCGCGGGAAGAAAGTCTAAACGAAACACGGGGAAAGTAGACGCCACTTCTGCCGGGGTGGTGAACGTCTCCGTGGTTATTTTTTTTCCTTTTTTTTCCGCCGCGAAACGAAATTATAGAGGATTTTTGCACCGCGTACACCTAGGATGGGGTGAAATCGTAATTCTCGACGGGTTACCTAACTCCCGGCCTCTCGACGGATGAGGTTTCTCTGTTCTCTCGATTCGTAACTGTTGAAATGCTTCTTAGAAAACGGAATGTCCTGGAGATCGTAGATCTTTAGAGACTGGCAAAAGATTTGTTGTTATTATTAGCTGTTTAAATATCAGCGAGGAAGAGACACATGCAAGTAGGTATTTACTCTTGGTAATTAAATAATTGAATCGCCTATTCGAAAGTTTCAACTTCAGATATGAAAGTCTGACAGGAGGAAACTATCATCAGCACGTTTCATGCGCGAATTTCCATAACATCGTACGGATTCAATGCTGGAACGCGATCAGTTCCAACCCAGGTTTAAAAGGCCACTTCAATCAGCGTCTCGAGATCTCCGTTTCAAACGTGATTAATCAAGAATTCAGGAAGTATCTGTCAGACGAACGGATTTTCTTCCGGTCTCGTGTAACGTGTGCTCCTCGAACCAATCGCAGCAACCTCGTCTTTCGAAAAGTCGAAACTCCGCGATACAATGGAAGAGAAAAAAGAAAGGAAACTTTCGAAAACCTTCAGGCGCAATGAATCCAGCATAAAGATCCTCAATTCACTAATTACCCTAGCCCGAGTCGGCCTACAATGGATCTTTTACGAAAAGGGGTTCCGAATAATCGCGTAATTTTGTAACATTTTAGCTTTTCAACCATCACATTTTATTTTATATAAAATACGATTTTAACATTAGAATTTTAACACTAACTAAAAACCTAAAGCAAGAGGAACAAGAATTACATGTTTATATGAAAAACAAATAATTTATCGTTGAAAAAATTAGTGTCATTTTGATTTTAAGATGGCGTGTATACTCGTCGAATGCAGTTAATCAGTTAACATTAGATTTACGGATATTTATTGTACATTTCATTCTATCGTCCCTTCACCAATTGATCTTCCTTCGTTTAGATCTCAAAAGTCAGCGATTAAAAAATAAACAAAAAATCAAAATAACACGTAGATTTCTGGAATCCAGTTTAAAATTTTCGTCACGAGTCTGACACGACACTGTACATTAAGAGGTTAAACAAAACCTGCGCGAAATATTCCAACAGTCGCCTCTTCCGCGTGTCCGTTGATTCACGAGCGGCCGCGATGCGGGTACAATGATCGTTGATTAAGCGGACGTGAAATTCTTGAGAAAGTTCTTAAACGATCCGAAGTTAGACCAGTCTAAGCCCCACTCCGACACTTCCTGTCCCACGGCACACTGTCTCGCGGCTGCTCTCTTTCTCCTTCGACGCCGAGCGATTATTCTAATAAACGGTATCGGAATGTGGCGACTGTTATTAGTATGTCATCTCGGTGCACGTGAACTTGAAAGGTGACGAACACCGGTTTATTACAGAGACCGGCTCGAGGTAAGCCAAACAGACGGCGTTTACGTGAATCACCGCCGCGTTGATGTTTAGATTAACGACGGGATTGTAGGGGAAACTAATCGCTGATTGATCATTGTCACCGATCATCCTTTAAACTTTGTCTCAGTGATGTTTAAGGTTTGTAGAATGTTGAGGTAATTAGGGGTACGTGTTTGTCATTGAATTATCGGTGTTTAGCGTTTGTCCTGTGATACGTTTCTTAACACCTTGAATGCTATGGGAGTCACTGGTGATCGATCATATCGAATTACTATAATTCAGTTAGTTAAATGATGATTGTTCGCAAAAATTGTTATATTATAAATAATGCTACGGTGACATTCGGCGAAATAAACGTGCGATAATAATAAAGCGATTCAATGAAATAATTTGATATTATGTTTCTTCATTTTGTGTAGTTTAATAATCTTGTTTGTAGGTTTTTGGGATAATCGGTGGAATAGATTTTTAAATGCAGAGAGGATTGTTTTCTGTTTGTTACGATTGTTGGAATAAAATAAGTTTCAAATGTTTAACTTCTATGTTATATTTAGGACTTGAGAATATTCGAAAAATAGAAATTCTTGAATATGAAATTTAGGGGTTGTCTTCTATTTACCACGATTGTTGGAATACAACAAGTTTCAAGTACTTCTTTAACCTCGAAATACAAAAACCGATCTCAAAGAATTTAAATGTCTCGTCGCGAACGCAATTCAAAAGCGAGAGTCATTACTTAACGCTCGACTGCTTAAATGCTCCAGTATCCAATTACCCGTAATGAAACTCAATAAAATTCGTCGGACAAACACGAATCCGGAGAATGTCCTTAACACTGTTGCAACCGGCAATGTTTAACCTTTACAATCATGCGATAAACGAGCGTGCGTACGCTGCATAAAGTTCGGTTCCCCGACAAATTGTCAACGAGTTGAATTCCCGGCAATTAAGAATCCTTTTTCGAATATTTATAAGTGGCGATTGAGGCCACGAGCGTCACCGAATTCTTGTTTCTTTTCTCATGCCGCAGGGCGACGGGAAAAAAAGCAACATGGCCGCCGGAAGGAGAAGAGAAACGCGAAACGAAGAGTTATCCCGATGACCTAATCCACTGTCCGCAGGAGAAATGCTTTCAATTCGTATTTACCTGTAACGTAATCACACACGCGAGCACGCACCTTTCTTCTTCTCTCGGTGTTACGCAACCGACGCGTCGACTCGTCAAAAATCCGCGGAATCAATTTCACCGGGATGTCCACATCGATTATTTTTCGAACGACTATTCCGCGCCAATGAGTCACGCGGTTACGAGCCTGGAAAAGAGGATTACGATCGGAACTTTCGTATTCTAATCCTCGAGTCGGCGCACTTCCTCAATATTCTGAATAAGAAAAACGTGCCTGGAAAATGTGGTCGTTGAACAAATATGTTTGTTATGATATACTGAATTCTTATTTAACACATTTTCGGACAGTACAAATTTCGATGAGCCGCAAAAATAGAAAAAATGCAAAAGCGTACTCCGAGGGTTAAAGTGCGTAATAATTTCAAAAAGTTAAGGTTATATAGAAATAAATTCATGACAATGTGGCTTATAAATTTCAATGTTGCAGAATTCATGTCATTTTGCATCACAATGGAAATGAATGCTATAGCATTCGCGTCCGCAAACGTGTTAAGTTAATATAAAAAGTGTTTCAGTTATGAACATTTGTATTTTGATTGTATTATGGAAAGGAATTGTTTGTTTAGAATGTTATTGGAAAGGATGATTTGAAATTTGAATTATGCGTTTGAAGTGATTTAACGCTGCAGTTTCTTTAGCTGCCATTTTGAGTAGGTTTTCTAGTATATGGTTTATAATTTTTGGAGATTGTGATTCAAAAGTATAAAGATTGTTGGGTGACATTAAATTAATAGGAAAGATTTTATATATTCTTGAACTACTGAATAATTTCTAAGGAACATGTAAATAATGTTACAACCTAACCTCACAGCTGACTAATTGAATTGTAATATCCTGGAAGTGATTTAATGCTGTAGTTTTTTCAGCCGACATTTTGTACAACCTTTAAAGTTACTGAGAATCTAGGATAATTTTAAGTATTCTTCGACTGATAAATATAATTTCTAAGGAACATCACAACTAATATCACAACCTAACAGCTGCTTGAAATCACAATCGGCCACCGCGAAATCCGAGCAATTCCGCGAGACTAAAAACCCGTCGGGTTATATAAATAGAAAATCCGTAATATCCGAGGCGATCATTATGATTACAGAAAAAGAGCATGATAACTCGCAAGTCGGGCTTAATTGCGAACCATTTGTTTACTCGCAACGAACGAAAACACGGAATCCGCGTCGCGGCCTGGGACTTTCACTGGTTTCAAAACCAACGGGCAGCCGATTTATGCACGGGACGCGCGCCGCGAGAAGTTACACCATCCGAGAATCTCAATTACTTTTCCGTTCCTTTAACATTGTTAATTGCTCGTCCGCAATGGCCGATGTATCCGGAATAATTTATCTTTCCGGCGTTGCCCGGAGGGTTATCTTCGTTCCAGCGGAGCCGATCCGGCGAACGGAAATTAATTTTCTTGGAAAATGTTCGGCTTAATCGTTTCCTCGAATGATTTTTCATGCAACGAGCGCATATAAAATCATTTCTACGCGAACACTCGATGTACTATTTTCTATGAAATTTTCCCTAATTACCGAGAAGACCATGCAATTCCTCGCTGCAATAAAATTATTCAATAAAATAGCATTTTATATGGAAAGAAGTTCGTAAATACGATCTCGCTTTCATCGCTCCCAGGTGTACGTAACTCTTCGATGTTGTAACGGCCGGAGTCACGGGAACGTGACTTTGTTGGACCAGTGGTTGTCAGTTGACAGTCTCATTTACCACTTGCCACCGAAATTTTGAAAAAATATATACTCACGGTTGAAATCAATGACGATAAACCCTTTGAACTGATTATTGGATAAGGTAGGGTTCACAACGGTCGTAACTTTGGATAGTATCATTATTTTCGAACGAAAAAATCCTGTAAGTTCCTTAGCTTCTGACTAAAAAATCTCCCAAGTTTCAAATTAATCCATTCATCAGTCCCTTAGAAAAAAATTCTGGAAGATTACCTCTATTTTTCAATGGTTAATCTAGAAGGAAGCCTTAAGAAACAGTTAATTTCGGACAGAATCACTATTTTCCAACGAAGAAAATCCACTAAGTTCCCTAGATTTCAATTGAAAAATCTACCAAGTTTCAAATTAATCCATTCATCAGTTCCTTAAAACAAAATTCTCAAAGGTTCCCTCCATTTTTTAACAGTTAATTCACAAAGAAGTCTTAAGAAACAGTTCATTTTGAATGCAATGCAACTTTTCCAAAGATTCTGCAGACAAATGTTCTAGGTTAGGGACGCGCGCTCGCGCGCACGTGGAACTGCCGCGCACTTCCGGTGCCGCGAGCTCCGCTGCTTCAACCAGCGCACTTCCTATGCAATTAGTTACGGCAGTGGTGCAGCCAATAGGTCGTTCGAATTAATTCGCGTTCGGGGCCGGTGGAAAATCGGCAAAAAGCGAAAATGAAATGGTGCTGTCGTCGCCGGTGTGCGTGAGGGAACGCGAAAAAACGTCTCACTGGAAGCGTGCCACTTTCGAGAGGCTCGCGGTAAAAGTTTTCCTGCACCGGTAACGTCCAGCGATTGTTCCATCGTTATTTACGAGTGGCAGTAAAGCGCCTGTAGCTTGTCGCCTATTGCGCCTGTAGCCTGCTGCCTATCGCGCCGACGCCAAGAAAAATACGGCGGCCGACAGAACGCGTCGCCGTAATGGGCCCTTCGTGACGACGTGCAATTTCGTTCCGTTAACGGGTAAAATCGGTTCCAGTCTTAACGATTTTACGCGCGGTTTTCTATAATGCGCTCCACCGGTTGATGGATGACTGCGTAACGACGATGACTATTTCCGTGGGGCCATGTCTGTGTAACCATTTTCGTGCGATCATGTTCGAAGGAATTTTCTTAGAAAGGATTTTTCTTCGTTTGCCAAACTGCATAAGAATAAATTAGATATTTCTAAGGAGTTAATAAGACACAGATAGTTTTTTGACCGTTTAGGACATTTTTTCGCTCCGGACGTATTAGTTTTATGTTTCGGTGGTAGCCCATGTCTCGTAATATCGGCTGTGAAACCGCAGGCTGCACGTTTGAGTCTAGTGGACACTTGAAAACGAAAGAAAGTTGGAAAGGGAGGACTGAATTTCACTTGTTAATTTATTTTAACGGTCAATGTTTTTGTCATCAGCTACGCCGCCATTTTCTCGCAATTCGTTTGCTTTTTAGCTGCTGTAACGCCACGGCAGCGGACTTTTTGATCGAGCAAGGATAACTGCAGAAGGAATAATAATTTTCCATGTTTTATGTAACCACTGTCGACGAGACGCGGCTTGGACTGATTCATAGGGACATTGTTGAGGTTATGTTACCGCCCACGTAGTGCCCACACGTGCATGTCAAAGATGAAAGTTCAAGATGTCCCTTATGAACCGGTCCGCGATGCGCAATGGCGTCTGTGCTGATTGTTTCCTGTAAAATCTGGAACTGCATACGTTTATAAATAAAAGGATCATAATATTAACATGTTGAGTGCCGATTTTGCCGAGAAAAATATACAAAATGAAAGTAATCTAATATCAAATTACGTAATTGAAATGCGTTATTATTGTTGAAGGTTTATTTTGTTGAATGTCACTATTAGGTAGTATTACTAGTAATACAGAAAAGTTTCCAAATAATCATCGTTTAATTGAATAAATTATACTAATTCGATTTGGCTGAGGTCACCGGTGAACTCCATGGTATCCAATGTATTAACAAATTATTATGATTTCCATTAGAAGCCACTGAAATGAAATTCTGCGAATATGAAGGAATGAAAATAGAAGTTCGCAAGTTAGGCCACTGTGGCAGTAATTTTTACTTTTCGTTAGTAAAAATATTATATCGGGTTCCAGGTTAAGCTGGGTTAAGTTCTACGCGCCGAACACACCCACGCGAATTTAACACCCGCGAGAACCAGTTGTTGTCCATGGTCACCCAGTGGTAATTACAGCAAGATAGAATTCGCATTTAGTTCAAGCGATCAAACGCCGAAGTAAAAGTACCGATCTACTTTTATTGTCGAGTTTACTAACGCGCCTTCATTTCCCATTAAATGAAATGAACTACTCCTAACGCAACCCTAAGAACATAAACCATTAAATCGAACTGGCACGTTGCTTTCGGCCTTGTATTCGCCTCGACCGTTTCACTACTACATAGAATTGTCGTCGGATGGTTAGGTACTCGCAACAGGGGATTCCCACAAGTTTTATTAACTAATCTCCCTGCAATTAAGATGCACGAGATAAATTAACAAGTTTTATTAGCGCCATCAAAATTGCGGGGTTTTGTTCCTGAAATATTCTCATTAAGTAACTTACTATTATCTGATTGACGTGCCAATACAATCGAAATTCCCGAGAAATGACGTGTATAATAGAGAACAATGGAAAATACTAAAGAACCATGGGATCGTGATTTTCTTTGGAGGAAATATGTTTTTATGAAAGATCCTAAATTATCTAAGTATTCATTCAGTGATACTGTTATTATAAATGATAATATTATTCAATTGATCAGTTTTATTTATTCTAGATGTTAAAAATATGTATAAATCCATCGAACGCAGCAGAAAGTGTCGTCTCTGCGAGCAGCATTTCCTAAAACGCAATATGAAGCAACAATATTGCGTCACGGAGTCATGTTTCCCTTTTCAACACGGTCGCCAATAAAAAATCCCGTTTTTAACGCATAATTCGACTATTTTTCCAATTCTTCCATTCCGCGCGTGGCGAGCAGCCATTTGTCCCACTTTCTACGTGACAGCACGCTTCAAACTTCATTCTTAAGTTATTTGCATAATTCAAGCCGTTTTGCGAGTTGCACAAGCTCGCAGGCGTCTCAAACATTTCGCGGACAATTTGTTCGTGCGTGCCGAATGCTGTTCCGATCGCGCGACGACGAAGAGGACGTCCAACGCGTATCGAGCGCCTCGGTCGTCTCTCGGGACGCGATATAAAGGGCGAGCGATGCGAGTGAAAGCGGAAAGCTGCCGCTTTAAGCGTGCCCATCAATTAAGATTAGCCTGTGCTCTTCGATCTTTTAATGTCGATGCATCCAAGTTAAATCGTGCACTTTCTTAACCTTGAAACTTTACTTTGAATTAAATTATCTGTGAAGATCATCCGTTTCTAGATTAATTTTATTTTTAATTGATTGAAGAATGATTGTTGTTTATAATTATAGTTGATACTATGTTTTGCAGTTAATAGCTCAATGGGAAAAGAAAAGAATTCAACTGATATTTGATAATGAATATTTATATATTTGAAGATTAATATTCATAGATACGTTTAGAAATTAATATTTAATTTAGAGGATCGAATGACAGTTGCATTTTTTCAATTCTGTGTGAAAGTAAAGTAGAGTTAATTTTTTTGTATGTGTTGAAAATTTCATTCTTCCTAAACAAAATGGCCGATCGCATCGAGTTTCACAAAATGGCGTCGTCGGAATATAGGTCGAACACTAACCTTCTGAGCATCAACTTCCTTCCTCGTTTTTATAGTTCAGCACAGAACATAAAGAATAAATTGTCCGATAGTTTCAGTCTATTTTGCCGACTGCAAGATTAGAAGTTTCTAGAGGCACAATCGGATATCCGAGGAAGGCGTTACATAAAACAGCGTTTGAAACTGCCGCCATTTCCGAGACTCCCTCGGAAGTCCCGGGCGCCAATAAAAATAGTCGTAAAATCTTGATTTTTAAACCTGAGCAAACACTATTCCCCGAAGAAAGCGAAAAGAATTTTATTCGACCAGAATACGAGTCTCGTTCGCGGATCAAATTCATCGACGCCATTTTCTGAATGTTCTCGTAATCAAGCGTTAACCCGTTGCGGCCGAGAATTCTTTAAATTTGCCGTACAAACTAAACCACGCGTCGAAGTCTTAGATACTAGAGAAACAAGAAAGTCACACATTAATCTCTGGTTATTTAAATAATTCAATTATTCGCCTGAAATTTTCGATTTCAGATGTCGAAGCTCGAAGCCGCCATTACGTCGGCATTTAATACTAAAGGATTCAAGCCTTCGATTGGCCGTTTCTGCACGAAATTTTCTAAAATTCTTTTCATTTTTGTTTTCTAGAGTTGATCGATTTGATAGCCGATACGTCGATCGCGGCGTTATTTTTCGCGATAGCCGGGGTATCGAGCGGCTACACGCAAGATATCTCGATGATCCCTTGAACTAGAAAGTAATCAAACGGTCCGGCAGAGAAAAATCCGCGCTCACGAGCCGTGCGAGCGGCGCAACGGCTGCCGGTGCAATTATTATCGCGAAGGAAAATGTCAAAGACGGAAGACGCCTTCTAATAAACCAGCCAGGCGTCTTTCACTCGAGTTTTCTTGCGGCCGTCGCATTTTTCTGGGATTCAGCAAAACACTCGGACCGATCCAATTAGTCCAGAAATGAGCGTGGGCCTCTTTGTTCTCCGTTTTTTTTCAATAAAACCCCTGTTTCGCTCGACTCTCTATTCTTCGTTTCTTGTTAAGAATCATTGGTGCTGAATACTTTATCATTATACCGCGTTTTAATTGCAAAATGCTTAACTCAGAATACAAACAATGAAATATTCAGTGAATGCTATGCGATTTTATTCAAAATAGAATTGGCAATGACAGCCATCTATGGATTCGACTGGATAAAATTATAATCAATTAAAAAGGGAAACTATTTACGAAACAAGTTAATGTAGTTTCTTATTACGTTCTGGTCAATTGTACCGAACGTTGTATTTACTTATTATCTTAGTTAAACAAAGATTGATTCATTGTTCCATTATAAAACCAATTGCATTCATTGCTGCGTACAAGGGACAAATAAAAGAAAGAAAATGGAGGTTTTATATTCTAAAGGTCAAACATACATTTCTTATGTTAACAACATACTTCAACGATTGCTTTTGAAATAAAATAAAGGACAATGACGTGAGAAGCTCCAAAACTCATTTGAATAGATTTCCATGTTCCTAATGTTATGAGAATATTCATTATCCTATTCGAAAGAGTGTAGAATGTAATTTTCTGGATAGAAGGTTTGCATAAATTTCACAGCTAACGAACGAAATAATTTCAAAATCCGAAAGTTCCATTGTGTTCTTCGAAGTTGCACGTTTCAGGAACTGAGAAGTTACATTTCCGGATCCGTGCTCGCTTCGTGGAACTCGGCAACAATTGCTATGAATGTTTAGGCGGATGAAGATTCTCGGTCTGAAGACGATCGAGACGCTCTAATCATCGTCTGTGCGGCGTTCGAATAAAAATCGCGCCCATCTCCGGTGGAGATGCGGATATGGAAGCCAGCTGATGCGAAAGTGCCCGTTACAGACGGAGTTTCTACGTAATGCACCGTCCACAACGTGCAAGCAACACGAATGCATCCATTTCTCATTTTTATTCGTCCCAACGACGACTGTTTCGCGTTTCCATTAGATAGTAATATAAATAATAATTATTCTAATAAAATATGCATGTAATCGAGTGTGTATAGAATTTTCTCTTTTTTCAATCAATTATTAATCCTTTCCACTCGTATATCATGCTGGATATGACAATACAAATTTGTTATAGAACGTTGGAAAATATTCGAAAAAGTACCACACTTTAGAAGATTATGAAAATTAAATCTTATAATAATAATAATAAAGAGGATATATATAAAACATTGAAATCTACTGCTGTAAATTACTTTATTTCATTTCGATTTCAATTTCAGCATTCAAATATTTTCCTAATGAATCATTAATGGTAAAATAATGGTGTTGTTCATGGTTTAGGTATAAGAAATAAACCATTGGGTAAGAGGTTAAGAAACTTTTTCCGGTGTCAAATATCTTTTGTCCTTGCCCGCGAGCTCGGTGTTTCTCTCGCTTTCTAGTAATTTAAGTGGTTAGAATGCTTTCCTTTATTCGGCGGAAAATTAAAGATTGCAACGAGTTCGGAAAATCGACCAAGTTTCTCTTGACCTGGAACTACTATTATTTTGAACAGTTAATGACGTTGGCAGTCATATCGTTCGCAAACGAATGTAATTAATACAGTAATTCCTGTAATGCAGTGATTTTAAGCGTTCAATGAATTAAGTGTTTAGAAAGTTGCAAATGCGAACGGATGATTGTAATGTGAGCCTTTTTTTAAAAATGGTGTAAGTCAATTTTTCATACATTGACAGGTTTAAGGATTGCCGTTCAAGTGAAGCTAAAAATATTGGTAAATGTTCATCAATTCGGATAACGTTTATAAAACTTGTTAAATTTCAGTGTGCAATCATGATTAACGAAATTGTTAAAGGAAATAAACCATTTTGTAGCTACAAATGGACTTATTGCACTTCCAAAGAAAATATTTTACAGTGAGATTTCTCCTGATTAATTTATGAGGATATTGTACGTTATCGATTACGTAATGGTAAATTAAAAAAGGACATCTACATCTCATTAAAATTACCACTTACTAATTTTTTCCAAAGATTGCTCAAAAATGGACTTATACCACTTACAAAAAATGGCTCAAAAATGGACCTATACCACTTTAAGAAAGCAAAAGCTCAAAAATGGACTTACACCACTTTAAAAAACGTCTCACGTTTCTTCTTCCCAGTTACCAGCACAACAAATCGGAAGACTCCAAAACAGAAATAACTTCCAGAAAAATACTCGACAATAATAAAAGAATTCGACAAACAAGCGAGTCCGATAATATTCGAACGCATCGTACAAAGCCACGGGAATCTCAGTAATGTTAAAGGGATCAACAGGAAGCCACGAAATAAACCAAACATTAATTTCGTGGGGTATGCGTCGAGCAGAACGGGAAAAAGCCGAGAAATCCATAAATGAATTCCCTCGGAACCGCGAGTGTCCGGCGATAAATTAAACGAACCGAAACGAACAATTCGATTTCCTTCGAATTCCGCGGCATTATCCCCGACACGAAGGGAACCGGCGGCCGTGGCATCGAATTCGCAGCCGCTCGTCGCGTTCCCAGGATGCTGAGCATTCCCCGTTCAAGTGTTTACGATTGTGCAGTTAGTCCGCGACGGGATGCGAAAATCGTGCACGCACGCCATGGCACCGGGACACATTTCCACGGTTTTCGTGCAATCATCCGTGTCAAGCTGTCACGCAGCCTGCACGTCCGCGCGATTAAAGGGGAAACCGCGTTTCCTCGCGGAAGCGAGGAAACGGAAAGTGCACAGGCGTCGGATCGAATTTTTTCTTCGCACGGTAATCCGACAATTTACTGCGTAATCACGGTCACATGTCTGGCGTCAAAACGTAGCGAATCAGTGGAATACCCGTTATCAGCGATGATAACGTGCGAACGCGACGGAAAGAAATTAATGAACATAAAGGGTTGACGGTGGAATTTCGAAAAATTTTTCTTTTTCTTGGAGCATTGGAAATTCGGGAAATTATGCAAGTTTGTGCGGAAGTAGAGTAAGTCGAGCTTAACAATAAGAAAATTGCTATTGAATGAAAATATTCAGTAACGCGAGAAGCTAATAGTATAATATGAGCACTGTAATACCAAAACATTAATAATTATTTCTAATGCTATTTTCCTGTATTATAAAGCAATGAATCTTACTGATAGTGAAAAATGTTTTAAATTACACTATTATCTAGCTACAATGTACACTTAGAATTATATTACTTTAGTTATAACCTAATACTCCAGTTATAATTACTTTATTCCACTTCTAATCTAATATTCTACTAACAATCATATTATCCTAGCTCTAACCAAATATTCTGATCAAATCTCTATTATTTTACTTCTAACCTACCATTCTAATTACAATTACCTCACTACTCATCCTATTAACCTATTGCCCTACAATGTCTGAGACTCGTGAAGATTTCAAATAGAATTTAACAAGCACAAATATTACTCAATTACTTACTTCTAATTAGATGTTATTCTTCTATTAGCAATGATTCTATCGTAGAACATATGTAGACATAGAATATACCTAGAATTTTGCTCTTTTTTCAATAAATTATTACTGACAAAGTTGTTGCATCGATCACAGTTAGAAAATAAATCACAGGGCGAGGGATTAAACATCTTTATTCAACGTCAATCATCTACACTTATTCCCAACCAATTCCAAAGTGTCAAACACCAGTGATCTCCAAACCAGTCAAAACACGATCAAAATAATGAGTAAAATTGTGTTAATTGGATACTGCTCAGCGTACCGCGTAAGAAACAGCAAAGGATAATCGTGTGTTCCAGCTGTGGTTTCGTTAAGTCACGTATCAAATCACCTTGTACCCTGCAGCTGCACGCGTGGAACCGGGAATCGTACCGTGAATAATTTTCGCAGCGGATAGACTCGACGCAGACGAGTCGAATTCGTTTCGCAAGGGTCCGTCGACGCATGACGGGTCGGGAACGGGATTCCGTCTTGCTCCAATGATCCCCCGCCGCGATTCGCGGTATTCCGTCGGGATCGAATAATCCTTTCGCAGCCGGGACTCGTTCTCGCGTGATAACTCCGCTGCCAGCGGAGCGCTGTGGACACGGACCGAGCGACGAACTTCCTGCGTCTGAGATGGTTCGCACGCGAAGGTCTTCGCGTTCGCTAGCGATGGGTCTTTCGACGGTTCGAGTCTGAATCTGGACAGTTGGTGTTTGAGATGAAGTTAGGTGGAGTTTCGAGAGAATTTGAGGGTACCAGTGATTGTCAGGCTTTTGGTTTGGTGAAGTTTGAGGCTGTTCCTTTGGTAGTTTCAAGTTGTAACAGGTTTGGAAGAGTTTGAAGTTGTGCGGGGTTTGGAAGAGTTTGAAGTTTTGCTGATTTTGGAAGAGTTTGAAGTTTTACTAGATTTGAAAAGGTTTGAAGTTGTGCGGGGTTTGGAAGAGTTTGAAGTTTTGCTGAGTTTGGAAGAGTTTCAAGTTGTACCAGGTTTGGAAGAGTTTGAAGTTTTGCTGAGTTTGGAAGAGTTTGAAGTTTTGCTGAGTTTGGAAGAGTTTGAAGTGGTGCTAGGTTAGGAAGAGTTTGAAGTTTTGCTGAGTTTGGAAGAGTTTGAAATGAATTTTAATTGATTTTTGGGACTAGGTTTGAACTAGATTTTGAACTAGATTGTTAGATTGTTAGACTAATTTTTGAAGTAATTATTTCACTAATTATTGAGCTAATTATTGGCCTAGCTTTTAGACTAATTGTAAAACTGACTTTTGGACTAATACTACATTAATTTTTAGACTAATTATTATATTAACGTTTAGTCTAACTAGTGGACTAACTTTTAGATTCACTTTTACACTAACTTTTGGATTAACTTTTAAACTAACTTTTGTACTCATTTTTGCACTAGATTCTAAACTACCTTACACTAAATAAACACCAAACTCTGCGTTAAATTATACTGTATTCTCAATTATAAATTATTCAATATTCCAGTGTTTACCCAATTTGATCCGCAATCTAGACCACGATTGCCCCTATATACTCTACGCAAGATCCCATAGAATTTCACTAAAGGAAACACCGACAATTCAAACAAAAATGTCAAACAATTAGCAATCTATCATCTACCCTCATTCTCTATCTGTTTATTCTGCAGAGACTATAAACAGTGTAATCGAACAGCAAAGTACGTTCAAATATTTATCGTCCAGCGTAAATTCGGACGCGCTCGTGCCGCTCGGTTACCCATCACTATTTCACGGATCGGATGATCGTGCGGGAAACGGCGGTACGTGCCAGGATGATTGGAATAAAATTGAAGACGCGGTTCGGGACCATTTGTCACGATCGTTAGAAATCGTCGGCCGGGTGTAGAAAATTGCCGGCTTCGATTTAGCACCTCACGCTCGCGCGGAAGAGGGGAGTATCCGCGGATTGTTCCTGGTGCGAATATCTTCGGAAACATCTGCGGAGGAAAGTTCGCGTCTTGCAACGGTGCACATTGTAAATCATAATCATGAATCTTTAATTACGGACGATTGCCGCGTGAGAACAATGAGACGGTGTTCTACGGTTTCTTCGAAAAAGAAACACCTCTTGTATAGAGAACTATGTAAATTCAATCTAAAGTGCAGTAATTTAAATTTAACTTTCGACTAAATTTATCTTCAGTGATCGTCGAAATTTAACGAAGCATTTTTCAAGAAATTGCGTGCTTGTTTTCCAGTTTTCTTCAAGGATGTTGTTGAGCTGTTGTTTTATTGTGTGAGTGATGTGTTTGTTAAATATTAAGATCGTTAGGGTTTTACTTCTTAAATGTTCAGATCATAAATATTTTATTTTGTAAATATCAAAAATGTTAAAATTGAACTATCAATTTTCCATTTTCGACTCTTGTTTATCCATTAATCGACTTTCAACTTTTGATTATCGATTAACCCATTTTTGACTTTCAATTGATCAAGTTTCAAGTTTCGTTTAATCGATTTTCAATTAATCAATTCTCGAGTTACGATCAACGAATCTCCAAGTTTCAAATAATCAATTTTCGAGTCACGATTAACCCATTTTTGACTTTCGAATAATCAATTTTCGATTAATTAATTTTCTAGTTTCAATTCTCGATGATTATTAACCGTCACTTATCTTCAAACTGCGAATATCTATGCATCTACAACATTTCCACAGAACCGCGATGCGTCGAGAAACTCCAGGATCCTCTCGCGACAAACGGAACCGTATTTTCTCCCCGTCGACTTCCTTTCCTCGGAAGATTCGAAAGGAAGCGCGGGAAACGAAGGATGGTCTCGAAAGTTCCGAGCGGCCTGCGGAGAACCGCATTCCATTCTAATCTCCCGGCAGGACGTTGATCATCCAACGTTATCGGGGATAATCAGAAAACACCGAGTGAACTGTTAATGAATTCCGCCCGTTCTTTTCTTCTGCTGTCCGCGAAAAAACGATCGCGGGCATAACCGAGCCCGATAATCGAATGAAAGGAACTCGGATCGAGAACTGGTTTGCGATACCCGCGCGCGGAAAGTATTTAAACTTCGCTTAATCGGCTAGTGTTCCCTTTCAGCGAGGAAATTGTATCGAATGTCTTTCGCGATGTGCAAACCCAAGCTTCCATGTCCTTCTGCATACGCTCAACGAGATAATAATAAGACTCGATCGTAAAGCAACAAAAATTCAACATTTGTGTCTAATGATAGACAAATGATAGTTAAAGATACCACATTTACGCTTTAACAAATTTAAAATCCATCCCTTGGATCTGGTAATAAACAAACGATCCCTATTGTTTCAAACAGATGAAACCAAAACTTCATGAAACGAGATATTCCATGGAAACAATGCACGAAATACGAATAACCACATAAAATTTGTATTATCCAATGCAAAGAACACTACGTCTACACTTTAACAAACTCAGATAATCCTTAATACACTACTCTGAACTTTGTTATGCCCACTTTCAACGTTTCTCGCGAGAAATTCCGCGAATTCGGCTCGCGAGGAATAAAATACACGCCACGCCACTTAAAAGTTTCTAATGGCGGGGAACGTTTGAAAATTCGATGACATAAGGATTTTTATCAAGACGTCGTTTGTGCTCACTTTCTATCGGTAACTGACGAGTTATTGGACTGTCATGGCGGAAGAGCGGAGGAAACGGGGCGCCATTAACACGGTCGTGGGACCATGAACGACCTCGAACTTGCGAAACACCGTGAGGCGTTCTTGATCGACCGATTGCAATGATTTACGGTGGCGACACGATGAGCCCTGGGACCGCTCCGTTCCCCGCGTAGTACGCCTACGTTGGTAGTAGACAGAGGCTTGTCTCCGGAGAAAGTCCGTGCACTTGCCTCCTAACTGCGCCCGTAGAGCCGACGCTTTTTCCTCGCGGAGCGGCGCGAGCGCACCACGAAAATCTGCATTGTAAAGCGGAGATCCCGGACGAGTCTGGTTAACTTTGATTAATAAACCGGCGATTTTTGCTCGAGGATTTATAAGGGAACGAAGAGGCGGTTTATCAGACCGCGGGTTTTATGCAGCTGCAGTTGAAGCGTGGATCGGGGAAATTGTATTTGCAAATTGTAGTGTGAAATTGAATTAATGAGTTGAGTTTGAGAATTAAGTTTAAGAATTGAGTTGAGGAATTGAGTTAAGAAATTGAGTTGAATAATTGAATTAAAGAATTGAATTGAAGAATTGAGAAGTAACATTAAATTGAAACATTGAATTGAAACATTGAAATAAAGAAAATGGAAATTATTTACAAAGTACAAATATTCTAAATAATAAAGAAAATTGTATTGGGGATTTATAAACGAAATTGTAATACTATTATTAAATAGAAGATTGTTTTCTACTTTGTTATTTAGTGACAATTAAGATACTGTTTACAAGTAATTTCTATCGATTTCAACGAAGGAAATCAATGGAGTATTTCAGTTGATCATGCAAAACAATCTCATCAATTGATTCGAATCACAAAAGATCGACACCAGCATTCGAAACCGTGCTTCGAAAGTGAGTTTCCTCTTCCTGTTAGCCAATACGCCGAAAAATTCGTCGACAGCGTGTCGCGCCGCCATTTATGGAACGCTCGACCATTTGCCTCGCATTGCCGCGTGTTTCGAATTCGAATTGCGTCGTGCGGCAAATGGAAATTTCGATTGTGATCCAACACATCTATTTCAGTATTCACAACATAAAAATCATCGAAATTCAAAGGACAAAATTTACAATTTTGATATTTGAAAGGACTAAATTAAAAACTTTTACATTGAAAGCATCAAATTTACAGCTTTGATATGTAAAAGACTAAATTCACAATTTTTAAATTGAAACCACTGAATTAATAATTTTGAAATTGAAAGCAATGAACTTATAATTTTGAAATTTAAACCACCTAATTAATCATTTTCAAATTGAAAGCACTAAATAAATAACTTCAAAACCTAAGGCACTAAATTAAAAACTTAACAATTTTAATATTGTTATTTAATATTTAATATTAACAATAATATTAACCAGTACCAATACTATTATCTTATTTCTGGTGTTAAGAAATTTATTATCCAAGAGAATGCAACCCTATTCGATCATAATATTGCTGAATCCTCCACTTCGTCGGAGTCATCACTTTTTTTATCGACGCAACGTCGATTCGTTTCGCTGAAAAAATCATCGAGGTTATCCGTGAAATCGGAATCATACGGAAACATTATGTCCTGCGATTCCGCGTACGTTGCTCAATTCTCCGCGAGCAATTTACGCTTCTTCCCGACAAATATTCACGGTATTTGCGAAACAATAATTTATAGTGAGCAGACAACAGTCGTCATCGCTGATCCCATCGCTAGATTTATTGTCCGTTCTGGCCGGAAGATCGGAACAATACCTTTTGTTCCGAAAATCTAGGCAACAGGAAATATTCTAGATGACAGTGCGAGATTTAGATGAAAAATCGATGGGTCGATGAAAGCGTATAGTTAAAATGAATTGTTTTCAAAGAAAGAGCACTCTAATCAATGATATTTATTAAATTGATGCAAAAGTTTCGATATATTTTCATAACAAATAACAAGAATTGTTTTCCAAACCTTTTTATTGACTTAACCTATTATATTATTTCCACTGGTCACTATTATCATTGTAAAAATCTGATTTTAAAGAGAAAAATGAATTCTCTATTTTCACTTGCTCCAGAAAACATAAATATTCCCTCAACAACGCAATAATCCTTTAGAATCGGTGAAATAAATCTGTTTACCTTTCCAATTAATTTTATTCCTCTAATATCGAGTGCTGAAACTGACTGCCACAATCACCGTCTGCAGCAATCACTCTGAAGACTGTCCCTGACACTGGCAGTGCTAGACGCATTGCATAACCAAGGAAATTTCCCCGGATTTTTTCGTTTCAACGGCAATTGCTAATGTTGATCGTGAACCAGTATTTCGAATCAGTGATAGTAACAGCCGAGTGGTAAATAAATAGATAATTTAGTACGAGAATATCAATGAACGTCAGACTACTAAAAACTTTGTGCGTCTAGATATCAAGTTTTCACACTGTAACATTATTGGCTATTTCATTAATTTATTCAACGAGTTCGAGGATGTTGATGAATATTCAAATATTAGGAATATGATTTGACTGGAAATGAAATTTCTCTTTTCGAAAATTTCTAGTGGATTCGCTTGTTGATTAAATCATTCGAATAAATTAAATAGTTGCAATGTTATTTTTCTTATTGTTTATTTTTAAGTGAAATAATTCGTGTGTAGTGCTGTGAACACTACCAATATCAATGACTGAAAGGCTTGCTTCTGTACCATTGACATTTCAATGTCAAACCTTGCCCTGGACCTATCCCTACCCGAGTTAACTGTACTACTATTAGAATTGCTGGCATTCCTGAATGGTAGCTGTCTAGACACTGGCTAGACTCAATGTCCTTTAACCCTTTGCGCTCCTTTGTTGTGCGTGACTCGACACAATTTTATTCACAGGTGTGATTCTTTGTCAAGGTACTTTTAAAATAGATTATATTATTATGTTATTTTCAATATTATTAGTAACAAGAATCGTTTACACTGCTTTCTACAAACTAACTGTTTTTACAAATGCATTTCAAATAAAATATCGTAATAATATTAAGTTATCGAGGAAAAAATGCAAAGGGTTAACTGTCATTGATTATATAGAGAAAATACTGTATCTTCTTAATGTCAATTGTCATTTAAGGAAATACAACCTAAATGAAAATAACAGTGTACGGTATTCATTCAAACAACAATGCAACATTAATGAACATAAGGTTGATATTAGAAGACTGTCATTCAATTTGCAGTATTAGCAAAATAAAAATGACTGTGTATTTATAATATTAATTGTGACTATCATTTATTTCTATTTCAATGTTTCCTTCAATATTTTATTTCAATGCCTTATTCAATATTTTATTTCAATTTCAAATTCAATTTCAATATATACATTTAATTTCAATTTATCCATTAATTTCAAGGTTTTCAACATTTAATTTCAATTTATTCGTCAATTTTAATGTCTTCAACATTGTTGCACTCGAAAGTGATTTGTTGTTACAGTTGATTTTCTTGGAATTAGATTGGTGTTAGGGGTTGTTCAGAATGTTGTCTGATGAACTTCATCGCAAATATATTTTTTGGAATTGCTTTAATGTTGTTCATTTGACGGAAGAAACAGGAATGCTGTAGTTAGTGGGAATGTTTGTGTCTTTGCAGTTATATTATAGGAATATTCAACATTGTCTGACGAGACAAAGACGACATTCTATGAAATTAACTCAAAGAGAAATCACAAGTGAAACGAGGAACAAGGCTGTTTTAACGCAATTTTTCACATATTGATGCATTATGCAAACATCGATGTTAACTCTATAACTACCGAGCAGTTAAATTGACTTGTCTATAGGAGTTCGAAGAGTGCATCTATTGCGACTTTAATTAATTTACAATTCAGTTTGCGTATTGCTAAATCAATGTCTGTAATAATTTCTCAGAGAAACAGCTGTTGTCTGTTTAATAATTGCAAAAGGAAGAAATCAGTAATGTGTCATTTTAACCCTGTCTGGTAGTTTTAGTGTTAAATATCTAATTTTATGGTTTTATTACATCGAATCTAGTGGTGACTGACAGTGACCTCTCGAGTGCAAAGAGTTAATAATTCTTAAATTTGATTTAAATACTCCTCAATGGATAAGACGAAGTCAACTAAGTAGACTGTGAAATTTCATTCATTAAGTTCACAATGATCTTCGAGGAAGATAATGGAATTATTAATGCAGGAAATAATAACTTATATAAAAATGTCTAGTAATAATTTCTATTAACGATCTCCATCTCTAATGATTGAATGTATCGTGGCAAGACTGAATAATGAATAATTAAATATTTCAGACTGCACGCAGAGATAGCGTTGCATCGCAAATCATTTGATAAATAAGGAAGTGTTTAATTAAGGAACGTGGTGTGCTGAGCTGAGAGAGTATCGAAACTAATTGCAGCTGGGATTTACTATCGATCTACTCGAGATTTTTGGTAAATTAAAATAACAGTGTACAGCATTCATTAAAACAATAATGCAACATTAAAAGAACATAAGGTTAATATTAGAAGACTATCACTTAATTTGAAGTATTAGCAAAATAAAAATAACCATGTATTTATAATATTAATTGTGACAATGATTTATTTCTATTTCAATGTTTTATTCAATATTTTATTTCAATTTCCATTTCAATTCCAATATCTTATTCAATATTTTATTTCAATTTCAACTTCAATTCCAATGTTTTCAACATTTCATTTCAATTTCCACTTCAATTCCAACATCTTCAACATTTCATTTCAATTGCTACTTGAATTTCAACGTTTCATTTAATATTTTATTGCAATCCCTACTTCAATTCGAATGTTGTATTCAACATTCCACTTCAATTCCTACTTCAACATCAAGGTCCCCAACATCTCATTCCAATTCCTACCTCAATCCCGTCTCCATCTCGGTCCAATTCCCATTTCAACGAACAACAACTCTCCCACGATCACCCGAAAAACATAAAACAGAAACTTACAAACAAAATACCCAACAATCAACCAGCGATCCGCTCCAGTCAAAACTATTCTCAATCCTCCAACCCCCTCCAGAACAATAACAAGATCCACAACCAACATCGATAAACAATTATCCCCGAAGTCAACGAGCACGAATAGACATCGCACGGCGCACGTGCCGTTACTCACATTTTCGAAATCTCTCTTTCATGTCACGGCCTCACGTCGCCCTCGTTCGGTCACTCATTCTCGCGTGCCAGTCGAAATTGCGATCCCGTTTCGAGAATAAAAAGAAAGAACGATCCCGTGAAAAGAAAGTCCTCTCTCACAATCGAACCGAGCAGCGTATCACATCACACGTCCGGATCACAGAATCTCCTCGACAGTTGACCGGCTCGGAAAACTCTTCGAGAAAAGCGCGCGACCGCGAGAGGATAGGGACGTCGGTTGAACAAGATGCGACACGGTGAGAGGCCGAGGCTCGACTGAACACGGTACGCGATGAACATTCTACCTGGGACCGAAATCTTATCCTCCCTACCTGGCTTACCCCCACTGCGATCGGACTAACTGGCCTGGCACAATACGAACGGTTCTGGCCAGGTCGGCTTTTCTTTGACCCTTACGGGGGCCGATTTCGTAAGAGGTGTTTTCACTCGGCCGGAATGTGGCGGGGTGGGTTTTACACGTACGATGGGACTGACAGATTTTTAGACCTCTTCATTAACCCTTTGCACTTATAGAATAGGACAGAAATATTAACCCCTTGCCGTACAATGACCAGTGAGACTCGTGATGAAGATTTCTAAACTAATTTAACAAGAATCAATGTTGTTCATTACCCACGGGTCAAAGCAAACAACTATTTTGCTATTATCAATGTATTATCTTCAAATGAAATTTCCACCTGAAGTAGAATGGAAAATTTTGTTGTATTTCTTTCAAATTGTTAATAGTAAAATATTACACGAGCTTAGTAACGAAAGTAAATAGTACGCTGAGGGGTTAAAATAGAAATATCATTGTCGAAATCAACCCCTTGCCCTGCAATATCGTGTCAGACTCGTGGTGAAGATTTCAAAGAGAATTTAACCCCTTTTCCTACAACGACGAGTGAGACTCGTGGTGAAGATTTTCAACATGATTCAACAAATATACATATTTCTCAGTTCATTTGAATTCAAAGTAAATACAATTCTTCTGTAATCAACTATTATATTTAAAAGGAAATATAGGCATAATATATGCTTAGAAGTTTTCTCTTTTTCCAATAAATTATTAATGAAAAAGTAGCCGTATCAGTGGCGATCCTCTGAATTATAATATTTTATTCAATTCAGTAAATCTTCTAAACAAACTATTGGAACAAGCGAAGCTAAAACGAATGATTAAATCCCTAAATGTAATTTCGTAAGTTGTAACTTTAACTAACTATATCTATAGGATTAATTTCATTTTCTTTATATAAAATATAGGATTGCGGCCGTCACAAATATGTGACACTGATAGTAAACATGTTAAAAGGTATGAGTTGAAGCTTCCTCTCATATACTCACTCTACTCACCACTAATCACACATTAATAAGCAACATCTACAATTCCACATCACCTCATTGGTTAACGATTACCGCCATTGCCAAGCTCCGCCCACCAAATAACGTAACATAACCTCAACAACTGAAATATCACGTTAAAATTCATCGATTCCAATGATTCCGCAGCTCTCGAGAAAGCAGTAAGTTTCGAGGAACGGTTTTACATTCCCTTTCGCAAACAGCACAAAGAAATGCCGATCCATACGCCGCAGTTTTCGCAACAAACGATTTTCCTATTCGTTTTTCCACGGCAGATCGCAATCAGGAAATTCTTTCGGGGTCGTTTCCGAACAGAGAACTTCGTCGCTACGGTTTACGATCGTTTTTTCTCCATCTCTTTCCTTCACAATCGAATTATCGGCCAGCTCGAACGATTATCGCGTTGAAACGGGAATTATGCGCTACGTTTGTCCAATTTTTTTACCATTTCTTTATTATTAGTTTCACGATGCAGCGACGTGACGGCGCTGCGTGTTACAGGCGGTTTCTTGTTTTCAATTAAACGCGCTCGGAATTGGTAATAAATAAATTCCTCGAATTAGAATGCGTTCGTGTAATGCCCGCGATCCAAGTTACTTGTGTTACAACCTAATAATCGAATTGTATAAAATCGGTCGGAATAGTGGACTTTCTCCCGGCGCGTTCACGTAATAAGTCCGAAATATTATCTCTGCACACACAGCACCGTTACGTCATCGTGCGAGTATTTTCCGTGTGTTGTTTCTTTTTTTCTATCTTTCTCTCTCTCTCTCTCTCTCTCTCTCTCTCTCTCTCTCTCTCTCTCTCTCTCTCTCTCTCTCTCTTTCTCTCTCTCTCTCACTTTCTCGCTGCATCTCTCGCTTAAGCACTCCTTCTTCTGTAGTTTACTTTCGTCGAGGATCGATGGGCGTTAGTCCCGCGAAAAAAGAACCGTGGCAAAGGTTTGGTCTTAATTTTGAAAGCAAACACCGTGTGGCCTTCGTTTTGCGAAACTGCTCGCACCTCGACCCAATTTTCCAGGTATGTTATCGTAATTAATATTAATGTGGCTTTCGAAAATGTTGCCTTGAAGAAGAGACTGTTTTTGAATTTGACGGAAGAAATTTGTTGTTTTCTTTATTTGTTTGTTGGGCAATGGGATAGGTACTAGTCACGTTAGTGTTGATAGTAGATGTACTGAATATTGGATTTAGGATACTATAGAGTATTGGTGATAGTCTAGTGCTTGATTAGTGTCTCTAATGTTATGGATTTTTGAAGATATTAACTTTGATTGGATATAGGTTACTTTAATGTTAGCTAGGTAAGGGTTAGGTGTAGACTAGACATTATTGGGTTTAAGATGGAATCAAATTTGCAAAAATTGACCAATTTTCTACCTTAGAAGCACCTAGGCTCTATTTAGCTTAGTTCTAAGTTATCTTTGACCTAAATTTCCTTCAAATCTTCAAGTTCTAACAAAATCTTAGCCCTCAAAATACCTAGGCCACATGTATCTCAATCCTAAGCTGCCTCTGATCCAAATTTGAATCAGATTTCCTTCAAATTTCCAATAATTCTGATCAAATTTCAAGAGGCCTCAAATCTTTAAAGCTTCTACTTAAATCTCACCCTTTAAAACACTCAGACCACATTTATCTGAATCCTCAGCTACCTTAGACCCAAGTTTGAATCAAATTTCTCTCAAATTTCCAAAAATCTTGACCAAATCTCATGTTCCAAAACATCTAAACCTCAATTTAACCCTAAACTACCTATAGTCAAAATTTTTCTCAAATTTTCAAAGCTTCTAACCAAATCTCACCCTTTAAAACACTCAAACGACATTTATCTTAACCCTCACCTACCTTAGACTCAAGTTTGAATCAAATTTCCCCCAAATTTCCAACAATTTTGTCCAAATCTCATTCCCCAAAGCATCTAGGCCTCAACTTAGCCTTCAGCTACCTTCCACTTAAGTTGTCCTCAAATCTCCAAAGCTTCTAACCAAATCTCACCCTTTAAAACACTCAGACCACATTTATCTCAATCCTCAGCTACCTTAGCCCCAAGTTTAACTCAAATTTCCAACAGTTTCTCACAAATCTCCAAACCTCCAAAGCCTCCAATCTCAAATCTCAAATCTCAATCTTCAAACCACTCAGGCCACCTTCATCTCAATCCCAGACTACCTTTGTTGAAAATGTCCAGATCCCATCATCAGAATCCTCAATACCGTCGTATCCTGAATGAACAATAGTCCGCGGCAAAAGGCATCAGCGCGTCCCGGGGCTTTCAGTTCACGAGGAAGTAAAAATGCGACTGTTTTCGCCGTCGCGTGTTCCCCATTATGCGCCCGACTCTCGTTCCCACGTGGCGCGACGTCAGAACGTGGAAATGCTCACTTTCATTCCCGTGGCATCGACCAGAAAGGCCGGGGGACGTCTGCCCGTAACTCAGTTACATCGAAAGCAGCCGCTCGCAATTACGAGCCGGCTGGCGGCGGTAATTTCCTCGCCCGGAAAAACGCGACCTATCGCGAATCGGAATATGTGTATGCACATTTTCCGCAGTCTGTCCTCGTCGCGGACCGAACTGCTCGCTGAGGAAGCGAGCAATGGCGGGCGCGACGGACGGACGGACGGACGCGGACGGTTTCGCTCGCGACGACCGATAGCGAAGCCACCTTCCCTTTCACTGTCATTATGCACGCGTGCTTCTTTCACCTTGGCGTCCGCTTTCATACGCCGACGGTAAATCACTGGACGCGGATCGGCAGCCCAGTAATTTATGGTCGTTCGGCTCTGCCACAGAGAAGCGGACCATCGGAGATAGAGGATGTGTGTCTATTGTATACGGAGCAGATCCGGAGTTGTTCCGTTCTCCAGGTGTACAGGACTGTTCAAATGCGGTGTCGCTTGATGGGACGCTTGGCACTAGATGTACGAACATTTGTTGTACAGTTTATTTTAATTATTTATTAACACTAGGTTTACACATATTTATTGTACACTTCATTCTATTATCCCTAAAAGAATTGATGCTCGTTTATTTAGATTGTGGAAACTGGAGATTTGATAGTAGGCAATTGGGGTACATGTCAGTGTGATCGCATCAATCAAAATCGGCGTGAACATTTACAAAATAATATTTCTAAAATCCAATATGCGTCAGTTTGACGCGTTCCGTAAACCTAGTGTTAAAATTAATGAACTATAGAAATTACAACAATTTCTATTGTTCCCGGAAACATTGATGTTCGTCCGTTTAGATCTAGGGAATTGAACGTTTAAAAATTTATTGTTAGGAACCATAATCGCGTAATTGAATCAATCAAAATTGATCCAAACATTTGGAAAATAATGTTTATAAAATCTAATATGAATCAAATTGACTCGTACCGTAAATGGAGTGTTAGTTGAATGTGTTATTGATTGGAAATTGATGGTAGTTTCGATAATGATGGAGTTGCAAGGAATAGATATATTAGGCTCTTCTTCAAATTATACGGGAGTATTCAAAGGTGGAGTCACTGGAGGTGATAAAATTTATACTTGAATGTGTTATTAATTGGAAGTTAATGATGCCTTGGATAATGATGGAGTTGTAAAGAGATAAATGTGTTAGGGTTTTCTTCACATTATACAGAAGATTTCAAAATTGGAATTACTGGAGGCGATAAGATACATATTAGAATGTATGATTCATTGGAAGTTAATGATGCCTTGGATAATGAGGTTGAAGAGAAACTGAAATGTTAGGCGTCTTCTAATTATAGAGGACAACTCAAAAGTAGAGTCTTCGTTGTTGATGTGATGTATATTTCAGTATACTACTACTTTGAAGTTAATATTCTTACAGATAATGAGGTTAAAAAGAAATTTTTGTGTTCTCAAGGAAAGGAAAGTGTTATGCGTCTTCTAAATATACAGGACTACTCAAAAGTAGTCTTCGTAATTGATCAGATATGTATTTGAATGTTCTACTGCTCTGAAGATGATAATATATTGGATAATATCGATGAGAAGATATTAACGTGTTATCAAAGAAACTGAGATACTACGAACAATATAAATTGTTGCTTAAACATCGACACTGTTAAATACTACCTAGTACTTCTCTTAAACAGAAAAATGGAGTCTGTTGAGCCAGTTTGTTTAGGCCACACTTGCTACAACTTCCACAAACCATATCAAACAATTCAATCGTCACCACGAAAACACCGTGTAATATTTAAAAAAAAACACAATATATTTATCTAAAATCAGCTGATACAAAGGTAACAACGAGAAAATTGTACCGGTAATTCGTTCTTCACCTACTCCGTCGACTTAATATCAAAATGAAACGTCCATCCAAGGTCACGACTTCCACTCCAACAGCCAACTGCACAACGATTCCATTTCAACGTTCTCGTAAGGTATTTACACACTTTAAGTAGACCGTTCGACGCGTTGGCTTATTAGGCGAGCGAAGGTTACGTCTAAAAGCGAAAGTGGTGGGGAAGTATCCTTCGAACAATAGTTTCTTAACACGTAATATATAGTATGCATCAGCGACTAATGCTGTAACGAGCCTGCACCGTCTTCGTTCCCTTAAAATTACACCATCGTCGGTCACTTTTGCTCGGTACCGGAGATCCAGAAACTTTGTACGTGTACCATGTCCCAAATACTTGAAACGCAACGAAGACAAACGACTAAGTTATTCGATTAACCCTTTGCGGACGAGCGTTGTTCAAACTTCTACGAACTCTGGAACAGTGAAAATGCGTCGTAGCCTCGAGTACTAGAGAACAAGAACACACAGCATATCGATTTCTCCTTGTTTGAACAATGGAACGATTCATCTGCAGCTTTCGATTTCGAACGTGAAATCTAATTCGACCGCAATGAGTTGATCATCAGCGAATAAAAGTTGCAATTAATTACGCCTTCGATCACTCATATGGAAACGAGGTTCGTATCGTCGGCCAAGCAGTTCTTTGATGTTAGCACCTTCACCTCGTTGGCCATTAAGGTTTTGCTCGAGTCCGGGCACACTTTGATCCTAGAACAAATCAACGAGCAACCATGTTACATCTCTCGTGAGCCGTGATACAGGGACCGTGTCAACAGTTATTGACAAGCGGGACACGCGCCGGGTAAATTACCAACTATGACCGGCCCTGTCTCTCCGCCGAGAGTGCTATTAACATTTCGACGTGATCGGAAGTGGTATTAACATGCCCGGTACTTAGCATCGCGTATTTCTGACGAGCCGACGCTCGGTTTTTGCGGAAGTCCGTTTTTGCATATTGATATTCAGCGGAACTTCCAGGAAGTAAACATACTTGCTGGAATTTTATGCCACTCGTCATTGAAATCGATTAATTAATATTTCATCGGCGTAGTTTGTTGATTTACCGTTCTTCTTTTTTATATTCGAGAGAAGTTATTTTTAAGAGGATACAGTGATTGTAAATATTATTATAATGTAGAATGAGAAGTATCTATATTTCATCCGATCGAATCTCAGAAGAAGGTAAATTTGTTAAAATCTTTGAAATTTGTCTTTTTTGAGAAATTTTCATTGATTTATATTTTAGAGATACTATAAAGGAACTTTCAATTATAAATTTCAAGAATCAATACAGTAGTGGCTGTTAAATAGTTATTTCACGTAGCAATTGCCCCACAATCAAATCGTAAAAGAATGATAATAAGGAATAAAATTCTCAGATTTTTTAATTAATATTTCATGAGCGTAGTTCGTTGATTTACCGTTCTTTTGATATTCGAGAGAAGTTATTTTTATGAAGATATAGTGATTGTAGATATTGTGACTGTAATACAAAATAGAAAATGGTTAAAATTATTAAATTTTTTAAAATCTGTAAAATCCATTTTTCCAGAAATGTTTATAGATTAATCTTTTAAAGACACCATAAAGCAACTTTCAATAATACATTTTAAGAATTAACATAATTGTGACTGTCATATAATTGTTATTTCACTAACATAGTACAACTTAGCAATTGCCCCACACTTAAATGCCAAAAGAATATTAATATAGATTAAAATTCCCAAATGTATTCAATGAGACATCAAAATTGAACAGAATGGAGTGTAGAAGATTAAAGACAGTTACCCATGCGAGAATTCCAGACTTTCCACGGTCAACGAATCGATGTAGACTCGCGGAGTGTGCAGAAGACGCCACGTGAGCGGATTGAACACGGAAGGCTCGTATTTCCACAATATCTCGACCGTTTCCGGTTTACCGACCACGTCGCCGGCTAACACTACAGTATGAGTGCTACCTGGCTCGTAATATTTCGTGTAAGAGCTCAGCTGCATCTTCTCTGTCATCTTTCCATTCTCTCCGATCACTCGGATCACGAAGATCCCCACTTCACCACCGTGGGCCAGGCTTTCATTCGTTTTCGAGATATTAAGCGTCACTTTGTAATGTCCCTCTGAAATCATTGTTGTTTCAATCGTTAATACATTCGTTGAACATTATATGAAAAGAAAATAATGTAAATCTCAATCATTCTAGAATATTCAATGAAATATAAAATAAAATTGCGAACAGTTTGATATTCAAGATTAAATATTAAGTGAATCATAAATAAATGAATAAATCAGATTGTTAATGAATCAATACTAATTTTATAATCACTGTGCCCCACTGATCATAAAAATTATTATTTCAAGAATAACATTATATTGGAGTACGAATTATAAAAACTTTTTAATATATTTCTTTCTAATATGAATATTAATTGAATCATAAATAAATTAATAAATCAATATAAATTTTATAATCACCGTGTCCCACTAATCATAAAAATTATTATTCAATGATAACATTATATAAAAGTAGAAACTATAAAACTTTTTAACATATTTCTTTTTGAATATCGAATGCAATTATTGCAACGAAGTGAATCACTGTGCTCTCAATACGCGGCAATTGCGTTTAAATTGAGTACACTTTCGCGCCACTCAGAATGAAAATGGCGCGTGATGGCACGAGGCCGGTTAAGGAATATTCAATTTTCGAGAGAACAGTGTATTACTCATGCCGGTACACCTGACACTAACTGCAGAATGGCTTATCCGATCCGACCATCAGGTAGACAGAGGCATGATAGTTTCCTGGTTGAGCGTCCAATCCGAACCTCGGACAGTATTGGTTCACGCAGTCGAAGCACCTGCCTTCCTTGAACTTATCCCAGGATGAGCAAGGGACCGCCAGAAACGGGCAAGCTGTATTGATGCTTTCTATGAAGTACTCGTAACTGCGAATGTGATTGCAGTTGAGGAGTCTCTTGATTCCTACATGGAAAAGAGGAAATTGAATTTTCTAATCGATCGCCGCGTGTTCTGGCTTTATCGCCGACAATATGGCTGTTGACACGTTGATTGCCACGAGAATTTCGAAGTGTAACAATACGTATTCTTTCATAACAAAGGCAAATTGTATTAGAAATAATTATTAATGACTTGGTATCACAGTACACGTGTTACACTGTCATCTAGCTGATTGTGTTACTCAGTATTTTTATTTGAGATCAGTTTCCTTATTGTAATTGTATATAAGCAATTTTGAAGTTCCGGTCATCGGTGACCACCGTGGCAAGCAACGTGTTAAACTGAACGCTAAATCAGTTTCTTTCTTGTTTTGAATTTATAAAGTAAAGCTTTACTGAAATATATTCTTTTAACGTTATTTATATGTTTAGTTTGATCCCTTCAGCCTTCTTATAATTTGTTTTATAATTTTGAATCGTTGGGATTACTTCATTTGTAATAATTTAGAAGAGAAGAGAAGACTATTGATAGTTGGATAGTTGAGTAGTTAAATAGTTCAATGGTTAAATAGTTGAATAGTTTGGTGGCTGAGTATTTTTTTGGTTGAATAATCGAGTAATTGAATACTTGATTAGTCGATTGGTGAAGTATTGTAGTTCAATAGTTAACTGAATGGTTGAGTGCTTGAATAGTCAAATAGTTGAATAATTGAGTAGTTGAGCAATTGAATAGTTGAATAGTTAAATATTTAAGTAATTGAGCAATTGAATAGTTGAATAGTTAAATATTTAAGTAGTTGAATAATTGAATAGTTGAATACTAAAATAAGAGAATATTTAAGTTGTTGAGTAATTGGACACGTGAATGATTGAATAGTTGAATAATTAAACAGTTGAAAAGTCGAATTTATTATTAAATATCTAACTATTCAAACAATTGTACAATTAAGTAGTTAAACACCTCAATATTTAAATAGTTCATTTAATCCTTAAATACTCAAAACATAGGCCCAATTAATCATACAGTTCATCACATAGTTCATCACATTGCAAAATAAAGTAACCTTCCAAAAACTCCCCAAAACACAAAATGTAACATTCGAACGTCTTACCATGAAACAAGCTCCCACGTTCCAAGGTGATGGAACCGATGACACCCTCGTTGCAGCCAGGCTGATTGCGACCACCGCTCGGATAGAAATCGATATGCGCGACAGGTTGGGTGATACCAAGGCCGCCGCTGATAAACGGATTGGAATCGGTATGAATGGCCGTGACGAATGTCGCGTCCGACGGATCTAGCCTCACCATAGTCGACGTGTTGCTGAAATGCGGCTCGGCGGGATCGAGGCCTTTTGACATGGAAACGGAACGTGAGAAGATTCGCTGAGACCACGTTGCTGCAACGTGGTTCATTCATTTTTCGACGCTTTTTAAGGACCTTTCGTGCTCCGTTTCCTTTTAAGAAACCGATCGAGACATTGGAATAATAACTTTCCCCACAGATTCCCAGGCTACGTTAACGAGTATTTTAATCTAATTAACACCTAGGGACGTCGCAGACAAAGGCACCTTATTTTGTTAACGCATTCTTCTTGAAATTTATAATTAAAGGAAGAGTGTTTGTGTAATTTTGAATTTTTGTGGGGAAATTTTAGGAACTTGGGAACAAGTGTAGATTAGATTCTTAATAATATTATAATTTAGACTATAAACGAGAAAAATTTGTAGTTTAATCTTTTTAGAAAGCGATGTAACAGAATAAAAAGGTAAATGGTAAATAATATTCAAAATTGAATCAAAAAGTTTGCTTGACGATTTTTCTATGGTATAATTTTAGGAACTTCGAAACAAGTAATAAACTTCTATTTTAATACATTAAATTCTTAATAATATTATAATTCAAATGATAAACGAGAAGAATCTGCAATCTGATTTTCGTAAAAAGTAATATAATACAATAATAATGTAAATGGTAAATAATATTTCAAATTGAATCAAAAAGTTTTACATTTGAAACGGATAATGAAGTAACACATGTTTAGAATTCTAATTGATCAGATGGAGTGTTTCTGGATTCCTAGATTTTCGTTGGTCCGTGGTGCCAATTAAATTTCTTTTTTTCCCCTGATCAGGTTACACTCATATCACACAATCATCACGTAAGAATTACCACATGTCCCCGAAGCGCGCCCGTTACACCTACATTGCGCAAAAGCGGAAGTCGTTTTTCGGTCTGGCGAGATGATAAATTAAAAGGCCGAAAGGAAAGCGATCGTTACAGCACTCGTGACAGGACTTTTACATTCTCCCGCGGGAACGAGCGACGCGGATTTGTTTTCCTGGTGGGACAGGAAATGAATCGATAGCTTCTTTAATAACTTCTTTATGGAGGCGTGACCAATCGTTTTCTTCGGTACGCTGTTCCAATAACTGTGCACTTATTCAATCAAAAACTCCTATTTCCAGATAATGGAGAAGTATTAAACTAAGGATCTAGAAAGAATCTGGATTGAAAAGCTAATGGCAATATACAAAAATTATTAGACAATAACTGAAGTGTGTTTATTCTGCTAATTTATTTTGACGTCTAAGGGGTTGTTCATTAATTCATAGGTGTCCATTTTTGTTTACATAAGCCTAGATTATTGGCATAATTCACTTTTGAAATTTATACTTAGGTTATCCAATTAATTAACCAGATTTTTACATTATGCAACCATTCGCAAATTCTACATTCGAATTCTTCTATTTTAATAAATTAATCATTTTAAACAAACGGTTCAATTACATAAATTCGAATTATTAAAATAATTACCTTTCGAAATCTATATTCAGGTTATTCCATTAACTAATTAAATTTTCACGTCTATTAATAACACAATTATCAAATGAACGAATCTCAAACAATATAAAATAACTACCCCTATCTTCCAACCATTCTCAAATTCTACTATCAGATTCTAAAGTTAAATTGAAATTCTTCACCTAATATTTAATTCCACCAAATTCTCCTACATTCAATTTAAAAAAATTAACCATTCTAAACAAATGATTCAATAATATAATCCACCCTCACCTATCTACCCGTCAAACCTACAAACTGACGTTATCACACACTGACTTATCCCGTCTGGCCCTACCAACAGAGGCGCCATGGGCTCTCTTGCCACTTCTTAGTGTCTCGTGTTCCCTTATTCCAGTTGTTTACCGGATCTTGTCTTCGGGCGGGTTTAAGGGCGTCGTTGCAGGGCTCGTTCCCTTGTCAGTCAATAAACCTGCCCACCCAGAAGTCAAGGGACCGATCGTTTCGCGTTGCCAACCAAGGCAAGCCCTGTAGGAGGTCTCTAATCACCCTGATCTCACCCTGCCTCGCCAACCACCATTTTTCCCTTACGCCCGACGAGCTTTCGCTGGCTCCTGGTGTCCTGGTAATTCCCGATGGGATCGATAGCTTACGTAACAACGACTCGGCCAATCGTATTGGCCCGATCGCGTAGCGCCAATAGATTGATCAGAAATTGAGAAGACTTCTTAACTATTTTACAGATTTCCATACATTTATTCGGGAAAAATTGTATGAAACGTCAAAAACACAATGGATTCTATTATATTCGTCACGGAAAAATTACTTTGTATTAACGTTAATATTTTTCTTACAATATTTCTGATAATTAGAATCCGAAGATGTATGGATAATTATTAAATTGGATTTTTAGGCAGTTAAACGGTAATAGATTCTAAAAAATTATGAATCTATGTAGTGTACGTTTTGTAGTGAAAATTTGAGTTTATGTAATTGTTATTTTGTCATTTTTCTTTTTTGAGATAGATAACTTTAAAATTGAAGTTAGTATTTATGTTAATTTCGTTGAGTTCAGTTTTCGAATGTTATCGTAGTGTTTTAGGGAGATGGAGAATTTTTTATTGAAATTTGGAACGAAGAAAACGTTTGTTGGGTTTTAAGATCTCCCACGTTTATACAGACGCACGCCGCGGAGCGCGGCGACGAACAAGATGGCCGACACGATTTTTCGGCGGTGTCTCTCCTTCCTTCAACTGTTCCCCTGATCTTTTCTGATTCGATCGGCTATCTTCGTACGTTTCCGGGCGATTCTGGCCGCTGGCGGAACCAATTTTATTCGGCGCGATAGGTGGTCGCAAGATCCAGCGGAATTATAAATTAATTCAATTATTTAATCACTTCCTCGAGGCGTCTCATTACCATAATACTGTCTAGAGACACATTTTACACTTAAAACTCAGCGAAAAAGAAAGAAAACAAAATTTGTTTACTCAGAGTCTCGTTCCCGAGGAAGTTGAATTTAAATATTCATCAAGTACGTGTTAATTATATACACGACAAGTAGAATTGTTAAGCCAAGAGCACACGTGCGATTTGCCGAGCCAATATTTACCTGCCATCTCGTCAAAAAGTGAAACTTCAAAGGAATTTTATTCCTTATTTCTGTCTGCTTGAAAAAGTCATTAGCCTGATTGCTCTTGATAGATTAATATACTTAAATTGCAGGAAATTGAATCTGCTACGTCATTATGCAGCTAATTTTACCATTAAAATTCTCCTTAATTTAACATAGAAAAGCTTGCTACTTAAGATACATTTCCACTTGAGAATATTACCTTTGTTCTACTTATAGTTTATTATATTTATTCCTGTACAACAATCTATTAGGTAACAACAATTGTAATCGACTCACCTGTGATTCTTCCAAGCTGAATCCCATAAGTGTGCCTCAAGAAGTAACCAACGTAGCCACAGGTGTGTGCGCCTAGACTGTGACCGATGCAGTGTATCTTGGCAGGGTTAATTCCACCGAATTCGACCAATTGTGACACCAAACGAGCTGTCATGGAACCGACTAGCCTCGTGTTGGCAACAGCTTGCGTGTAAGGTGGCCCAGCGCCACCGATCCAATTGACAACGACCACGTCGCAATTTTCTCTCAACAACAGCTCCTTCATTGTCCTCTGTGAAGGAATTGTTTAATATAAATAAAAGCGTATAAATAAAAATCGATATCGAGAAATAATTGAAACGATTCGTTCCCGATCGCGCTGCGGTAAAAGTTACCGGGGGAACTCTTAATGCACTTTCGTAACTTTTACGACGTTTAAGATATAAATCAGTTACGTTCAGTGGTGGCTACTTTCTTTCGATGCAAAGTGCAGTATTGCCTCTCTATAATCACGTTTCCCTGATTATGCGCCGCGGTTATCTGGAAGGTTTTAATCGGCGGACTACGAAGAGGAAACGTTCTATCTGCTCTATTATTTCGCTTTTATGTGCAGGGTTCCCTCGATTTACTTCGTTGACCTCGGCGGTAGCTTCATCAGTGGTACATTTAGGGGATAGGCGAAGAGAGACATGCTATTAGACGAGTGAAAAACGAGTTGGTAAATAATTAACCAAGGGAACGATGGTTCACATGTTGGCTACGGTGACTGGAGCTTCCGAATTGCTTGAAAATAATTACAATAAGAGAATTGATATTGAATCAAAATATTTAGTGACACAAGAAGCTAGATAATAGTGTAATATAAGTACTGTGATACCAAAATATTAATAATTTTATTATAGGAATATTTAGCCTTTATTATAAAGGCATAATTCTTACTATAACAAAAGGCTAAATATTCCTATAATAAAATTACCGGAGCTTCCAAATTGCTTGAAAATAATTACAATAGGAGAATTGATATTGAATCAAAATATTTAGTGACACAAGAAGCTAGATAATAGTATAATATGAGTACTATGATACCAAAATATTAATAATTTTATTATAGGAACATTTAGCCTTTTGTTATAGTAAGATTTATTCCTTATAATAATGGCTAAATATTCCTATAATAAAATTATTAATATTTTGGTATGACAATACTCATATTACACTATTATGTAGCTTCTTGTATCACTAAATACTTTGATTACTATATTTACTATATCAGCATAAAGGACCATAGACACGATTCAATACTGTCACGAAAATTTCTAATATTTTGTTATAGTAAGATTTATTCCTTTGTAACAAAACGTTATAAATTTTCGGGACAGTGTTAAATCATGTCTATGGTCGTTTATACTGATTTAGAAGGTCTCAAGCAGAGAACTAATACAGAGGCAATACTGTATTTATCTTCGTTTTATATTCTAAAACTCTGAAAGACATCATTATAGTGTCTAAAAAGGATCTGCAGAGATTCCGATTAGGAATTTTCAATGTTTTTGGGTAAATCGGGTGGAATAAATTTGTTAGAAGTTACTGTAGGAGCTAACGATCATTTTTCATTGCTTTTTATACGAATTAAGTCGAATTTTAATAAAAATTGATGAAGTACCAGGACCCAGGACTTATCGCCGTTGTCTAGAAAGCCATGAATGATGAGGTAAAGATTGTTCTTCTTTCGAATGGCCGCCTTTCGTATAGTTTCGCGTTTGTCGATCTTTAACTCGTTCGGCTGACCCTGGTTCTCCCTTGTGTACAGCAAGTAACGAGGGTTGATGCTGTCCGGTCTGGCGGGGAACGTGGACACTGGCCGGTTCTCGCCTGACCAAGGTGGACCGATATAAAAACAGCCGTACGGTTCGAAGCATCGCCACATGTACCAACCTGAGAAAAATTCAGCAAAAGTTCCACTGACGCTTTAAATAGACAAATCTAACCGGAGTTCTAAAATATTCTGTAAATAAAGTAGTCTTTAGTAAAAGGAAATCAGATAATGGGAAGAATAAGAAATTATATTTATAAGAAATGTAAACAATTTTGAAAATATTAAAACCCTGCTGATTTAAATTGAATGAATATTCAAATTTTTATGTTTAAACTTCGATTTGATTGAAAAGTTTTTAAATTTGATTTACTATTCAATAAATTTGAATCTTTTTAAACAACTATCGACGAAATAAATATTGAACATTCAAATCTTAATATTTATCATTCGAATTCTGAAGAATTCTCAGTTTCAATTTTCAAATATTTAAAAATTCAAATCTAATATTCAATAAAATTGAACCCTTTTAAACAACTGTTGACAAAATAAAATATTGAACATTCAAATCTTAATATTTATCATTCGAATTCCCAAGAGTTCACAGCTTTAACTTCTAAACACTTTAATATTCAATCTATCATTCAACTAATTTAAATTTCTCTTTTTCAAATAACTCGAAGTTTATTCAAATTTCTGTTATTTTTATCTCCGATGATTTTTGGAATCTACTAATCGCGAAACAAGTGTTATCGCGACGGTTCGTCCATTCATGCGATCCAAATTGAATGCAACACTATCAACCGCGCGGGATAAAGGGAAACGTTGGAACGTGCACCGAATTGCCGGTCACGTGCGCCCGACCTTCGCCACGGTTAATCGTAAATCCAACACAAAGACAAAACACTGGGCGCGGCGTTCGAGGAACTGATAGAATACCGTCTGCAGAGATAACATTAACGTGTCAGATAACCCCTGGCCGGCATGGCAATTCGTTGCGCGTTGTTCGAGCATCGATCTACTGTAAATAATGATACACCGCGATGTCCCGTCGAGACTGATACATAATTGGATCACGCTGATCAACAAATTCCAATTTTTCAATTCATCTCTCGTCTACAGTAATCCAATCAAACTGCACCACTATAACTGTTAGTAAATTAAATTTGTCTAAGTACTGTGCCAGTTATAAATTTAAAGGTATTACTTTATTTTTGATCATCTAGTGATTTATTATAATAGATTTCATTTTCTCTCATGTTTTTTCAATTTGTAGTAAAAATATATACAAGATATTGCTTCACGAAAGAATTTGAAGTTAATCCACGACAGTCATGCAATTGAATTCAGTACTATAGCTATTAGTAAATTAAATTTGTCTAAATACTGTGCTATTTATAAATTTAAAGGTATTATTTTATTTTTAATCATCTAGTGATTTATTATAATAGATTTTATATTTTCTGGTATAATGTTTGTACAATTTGTATTAAAACTACAAAGAAGATATAGTCTCAGAAAAAATTTAAAATTCATCTGCAATAGTCATCCAATTAAATTGCACTACTACAATTATCAGCAAATTAAATTTGGCTTAATACTGTAAGTTCCATTTAAAAATTACGAATCATTTTTTCAATTATTCGGCAATCTGTTATAATAGATTTCATATTTCCCAAAGTAATGTTTTTTAAACTCATATTAAAAACATTCAAGAGACTCAGTTTGAAGAAAGAATTCAAAGTTCGCTCGGAAGAAAGTTTCGAGAAAGTCCATTCGAAAGCAAAAGAAAAAAGAACTCACTGTCCAGGAAATCGAACTCATTTTCCTCTTCTTCCGGTGACAAGGTCGTTGTCACGTACTCCTTCGTGAAGTTACTGTCGATATCCTTCGAACTTGAGTTTCCTGGCAATGAAACTATCACGTTCGCGGTGGACGCTAATAGTAGCAACGCCTCGTTCAGGATCATTTTGTGCGAGTTCCTCTGCGTTGCGCCCAAAAATTTGTACTCCTTTAAATTCGTACGATGGAACGATCTCTGATCAATTGGAAATGATAAAGAATATCAGATTCAACGAAAATTTTACATTAATCAACAAATTTCGTTCAATTCAGAATCTAGTTCTAGAATCTAATAATTAGTTACGTATTTTACTAATTTCTGCTAAAATTATTCGCAATATTTCAGTTATATTATATAGTAATAGATTTTAATATATTTCGAAAATTCTTAAATAGATAAATAACAGTTTAAAGAATATCAGATTCAATGAAAATTCTACAGTAATTATCAAACTTCGTTTAATTTATCTAGAATCTAATAATCAGTTACGTATTTAGTTTATTTCTGCTAAAATCATTCGCAATATTTCAATTCTAACGTATACTGCAAGAATTTTAATATATTTCGAAAGTTTGTAAATAGATAAATAACAGTTAAATTAAGCAACGTTGATGCAATTTCCGCAGACGACACTTCCAGCCGCAAAGTAGGTATTAAGTTTCGCTCTTACTTTCAGCGAGCCGACAAACCGTTACTTTTTCTCCATAAAACGCTGGAATACCATCGAAACAATGTACAAAACGTAATTAAACTGCTATGAAATGATCCTATAAACCTCGCAGTAATCAAATTTCTCTTTAATTCAACTTCGACTTTCGTCAGTGCTCATTTTACACGTTTATCCGCGATAAAAACGCGTGAAATACGCGTCCCACGGGCAATAAACGGGTATTTTAATTAATTGTCGCGGAAAAATGCCGCGACGTTGTTGATTATAACGTTTCACGTCGATTTCGTTTTTACGGCGTTTAAACCGTCGCGGGCGAGAATTTTTTAAAAATATCCGAAACCTTCCACGGAGAAAGCTAAATTGTATCGATAAAAAAATTTTGACGTTTTTTTGGAGCAATTAAAAATATCACCGGGTTCATTTTTCTTTTCGAAATTACAACGTTTTCACAGTAATGGAATAAATGAAATTAAAAACCAATGGAAATTATATATAAGTCAGTAAGAATATTTGAAGAACTCTTCTTTTTATTTCTTATAAAAAAAAATTAAAACTTTTGTATCAGTCCAATATATGAACCATGTTTTTTAAAGTAGTCCACTTTTGAAAAAATAGTGAATTAATGGAATTTTCTGTGAAATATAGATATCTTCTTTTTCTATCTGATAGTTTCAATGGTAACCCGTTGCCCTATGATTTCTTTTTCAATTATGATCGATACATCTACTTTGTTATTAATAATTAATTGAAAAGAACAAGAATTATGGACATATTCCAAACTTTGCATTTTCACCATGTTTTATTGTTTTACTTCAATATATTTGTTAAATTCTGTTAAAAATCTTCACTACGAGTTTCACATGTTATTAGAAGGCAAGGGGTTAATGGTACCCTCGTGGACACTATCGTCTTCAGAATGGTCCCTTTGGGATGGTAAGAAAAGGTCGATCGTTGCGTCAGTGGTCCAGTAACAGGACAGGAAGCGTTTCTTCGGTTTCTTATTTGACTGCGGTTCTCCGTTGATGATCCTCGATCCCTAGTATGCGCACCGATAGTAGACGCGCGTGGTAAATACGATCGAAAAAAAGAATCGATTGACGTAAATGGCGATAGCTTGAATCGGCGGAGCAAACGATGCTCGAAATAAACGAAAAATTCAAACGTCGCGGTTGGTATCTGCGGTCAAGAGTCGCTCAAGTGGAGTTAATTCGCGGTAAAGACGTTTCTAATCCTTCCACCAACGAGAGGAATGATTTTTTGACGCTAGAACTACCGTAACAGACGCAATGACTGGTTTCGGTCTTCTTGTTTCGCAGTTATTTATGTCTCGAAAGCACTGAATATGTGAAACGATTTTGAAAATAAATAGTTTCACTTGAATACTATAATGAATGTCTGAAGAAACTGAAAATTATCTATTGTTACCATTTTTATAAGGATTACGTATGAATTATATTAAATGCTTGGTAGTGTTAATGAAAATGACTGTTTTCAGTTTTCTTGTCTTGCAATTATTTATATCTCAAGAGCACTGGATATGTGAAATGATTTTGAAAATAAATAATTTCACTTGAATACTTTGATGAATGTCTGAAGAATCTGAACACAATTTATTGTTACCATTTTTATGGGAATTACGTACGAATGGTAATAAATGTTTCTTGTTTTGCAGTGATTAATACTCAAAAGCACTGAATATTCGAAATAATCTGCAAAATAAATAGTTTCACTAGAATACTGTAACGAATGTCTGAAGAAACTGAAGATAATCTATCGTTACTATTCTTATAGGAATTACGTTAATTATATTAAATGCTCGGTAGTCTACTGTTCACACTAGGTTTATTATAAAATTTATACTATCAAAGTTGATGTTCATTTAAATCGTAGAAATTAGGAACTTAAAAACGGACAATTAAAACATATATTTGCGCAACTGCATCGATTAAAATTGATATGAACTTAGTCAATAATATTTATGAAATTCAATGCGCGTCAAATTGACGCGTTCCGTAAGCTCAATGGTAAACAATAAATTTCTCGAACTGCCTCGAACTTGTAAACAAACAATGTTTAAACCTTTGCACTCGGAAGTTTTTCGCTGGAAATATTCAACGCTTTCTGATGAAATATTCTCTGAAGCAGACTAATGAAAAAATGTACATAAATCAAGGAGCAAAGCTGTTTTATTTCAGTATTCCATGTATTGGCGTATTATACAAAGATTCGTATTATATATAACCTTATAATTTTTCTGTATCGAGTCAAGTTGCGAGAGTCACCTCTCGAGTCCAAAGACTTAAGAGTTCTGCGTAGTCAGTTTCTTAGAATATTGAGTTTTTAAGTGAAGAGTTGATGATTTGAGATGCAGATTTTTTGAAGAAACTAGTATAATTATGGATTTTAATTGCTGTTTCGTTATTAGTGGTTGTTTTAGTATGTTATGCGACAATTTTAAGGGTCAATCACGTAAATGGCACGAGCTACGTCTCTCTTAATAAAGATTTAAAAATGCAGGAATAGGTTAAAATCGCTTCACAATGTTTACTGTTTCTTATCTTGCACCAGTGTATTGGTGATTCGGTTGTGGTTTAATTAGTTTATGAAACGTTCGATAGTGCAAGGTTGTTGTGAAAGAAGTAGTCTCAACATTGTATGAAAAAATAAGAATATTGAAAGTATTAAAACATATTTTGAATTAATGTATAGAGAGACTTAAAGATTCTTCTTCCCATTGTAACAAATCTAGCTTAGTTAACTATTATTAATCATTTCTCGAAATAATTCCTGAAGATCCATCAATCCATACAAATATTAAATCTCATTAATCTTGCATCATACAAAACAATTTTAATTTCAAATCAGACCCAATTACTAATTATTCCTTAAAATAATTCCTGCAGATCCATCAATCCATAAAAAACTATTAAACCCCATTAATCTCGTGTCGTGCAAAACAATTGCAACTTCAAGAAGAGCCTCCCATCTCATCATCCCCATATCGACATCATCCCATAAATCACTGATACCCCCCATGTCTGTCGCAATATTGCGAAATATCTCTTAACTACCCAGTGACTCACCTATTACAGAAACATAAAGAAACATCCATGCACGATTCAAGAGTATCAACACCCTGGACACTGTAAACAACTCCAATTGTTATCCTACGAGCACTAAGAAACACCAGAAAAATCGTTTCCCCACGTTTCCTTTCGTCGAGAAACTATCCTTTCGCAACGGTTACGTTGCCAGCGAGCCGAGGAACGTTTCGAGGGCTCAAAGTCAGGGTCCCCCGATCGTGGGTTCACCGATCGAGCAACCACCGCGCACTAATCACTCAAGAGCGCCGATGGCTCTCGTCTGGCCTGCTTTATCACGCGTTCGGCCCCACTTCGTTTCCACGTTTTCTCTGTTGTTCTCGTTACGACGAAGTCACGGGGAGCCAGACGGACCCTGTCCCGAGCCGCGCTAAATAAAGAATGGCACCGCCGCGGAACCGGACCGGCCACATGTGCAGGAAAGGCCCTTTTCTTGCCCGGCGTTCTCGCTCGTTCTTTCCTCGAACCTTCGTCCCCTTTTTCTTTGTGCCAATTCGCGGCCAATTAGCAGCGATCAAAGACCCGACTGTATGTGGCCTGCTTGTTTCGTTCAGTTTTTATTGCGGTTTCTTGCAAATGGAACTTGAAGGTTGTTTGCTGGGAAAATTCAGGGGTAAACGAAGGGTTGGAATGAAATTGGAAGTTAGGGACGGTTGTTGGAATTATATTGTGTCATGAGAGAGTGATAGTGATAATAGAAGAATAAGGAAATTAGAAAAGGCAATTAGTGTTTATGATTAAACGATTATCACCAATTAAATGTAATGAAATTTTAAAAAGTGGTTAAGTGAGTAATCTATAGTATTGTAGATTGGGTGATCTCTTTGAAATTATGATATGTTATGGGAAAGCGATTAACAGTAATAATAGAACAATTATTATAGAATACGAAAATTAGAAAAATTAGAAAAAAATAATTAACCTTCATGATCAAATGGTTATCGCCAATCAATTAAAGTAAATTATAAGAAATGAATAAGTAAGTGATTATAGTAGGTGATCTTTTTGAAATTATATTACGTTATGGGGAAGTAATTAATAGTGATAATAGAACGAGCTCTATCTAAGAATAAGAAAATTAGAAAAAGCAATTAATCTTTAAATCAAATAACCTTCACCAATCAGATTAAAGTAAATTATGAAAACTGATTAAATGAGTAATGTATACTTCATACCAAAGGGTCAAAAAATGGCACCGTTACTAAAAAGCCTTCAAAACTACTTTCCAAAAACCATTTCCATTTTAACCATCAACTTTTCTTCAACAAGCATACAAGCAAACAAACATGTACAATCAATATATATCTAATTCAACGAATGATCTATAATCTACATGTAGTCACGCCTTAATGCTACTCACTCGATCACCAATACAAGGGTGAGCAAACTCTATGCATGTGTCACCAGGGTAGGTTCACAAGTCTACGGTAAAGGTGTGTTTCCACCAGTTCTGTATGAACGCATACACGTGTACGGCGATCGATCGACGTGCGTGTGGCTCGAAGCAGTGTCCTGGATCAATAGGAGGCACAATGGGGGTTCGTTCTAGTGCAGTTAACCCTGGTAAACCGAGAACATTGCCACCAGCATCCCCTATCGTTTCAACCCCGTGAAAAAATTTCCTCCTCTAGCCTGATACGTTCCTGATTGAGGACACCCCTAAGATGTGTCTCGTGTTTGCTCAGGGGATGTTGCAAAATCACCCTAAACGCACTCGGGACAGCTCCTCGACTGTCCTGGGATCTTGATACTCGGACCGTATGAGTGTTGCATCGTGATTGCCGTGAAAAGTATGAATGACACCCCTGTCACGTGGTGACAGGACGTCGGGTGACACCATACAACCACCCCTAAAGCTAGAAGGGAAGTTTTTTCTGAGGAAGAGTACGATTCAGGGTATTCTATTAAAGACTATAGTACTCGAAATGAAATGGAGATTGATTTCCTATGAAATTAGTAGTAATTAATAATTATCAAGTACTTTTTATAATAATACAGGGGTGGGTTTAATAAAAATGATTATTTGTCAAACATTACTCTTCCTCATCTTACCTCCTTCGATTTTAGTTTCCACTTCCATATATTTCTATTATTTCACTTTTTTATATTTTATTAATACAATATTATTTATAATCCTACAATTTTTCATTTCTCATCTATCTTTTTATATTTGCAATGCATTCTATTAACGACTTTGTTGATACTGGTATCATTATAAATGTTACTATTAATGTTACCATGTTAATGAAGATAAAAAATATATTGAAAAATCAATAAACTTTTTTTTTCATATTGATTAAAAATTTTCCAATGTCGGTCAGAATTAGTGTATACGTATTTGAATAAATTATGAGCGACACACAATATTAAGTGCACGCAGTTAACAATTGTTGCGCGTGTAAATGACAATGTTAATGCGATTGCGGAGCTGCTGGTAATGCGGGCGTGCGTTGGGCTTGCAGGAAAATGGCGGACAAGCTGATCCCGCTTCGTTCGATGCCGAAGGGGCCTTCAGGACCCTTGAGACACTCCTTCTAACCCCTGCTACCCTGTTACATTGCCCTATCGAATCCCCATTCACTTACGCGCGTATTCGTGCCACGGTATCCTGCGGATATCCCTGCAGAATCAAAATGGCGGACCTGTTCAGAGACAACTTGCCGCTGGGCCAACTTGCAAAGTCCCTTGTTGGAAAAAATTAACTTTCTGGATTTCAATGATTATTGATCACAGCACCCTAGGTCACCGATACTAAGAAATTACAAAATAATAATTGTTTGCAATTATTTTGTAATTCAAAATTGATCTATGTTAATAAAATACGTATTATTGTTAATATTCATGTTTTAGTTTCGTTTGCTTTAAATTTTGTTGTTTAGATCATTTGAATGATTGATGTTGAAACAGCTAGGAGAAACTTATTTCCGAGCCCTATCTGCTCTTTCCATTCCATAACTTATCATTTTTCACGAGTATTAAATAACCGAATTTCACAGAAGCCGGAGTACGTTATCAGTGAGAACTTCTAGATACCGCCTTGACCTACGACTCTTATTACAAAGTTTCAAGTCATCTAATCAGTAATAGAGTTCCATGTAATATAATGAATCTGACAATTGTACTTTGAATATGGTTCTCTTAATGAAGTATGCAATCAAGGAATTTACTTCCTGTAGGATACAAAATAGACAAATATGTAATTAATAAGAAATTGTTAAGATATCTAAATAATCCCTTTTCCTATTTGCAACGAATAAAAGAAAAGTCAAGATTATATTTCTAACTGAAAACTGAGGAATACTGAAAATCTTTGTATAAAAATATAAATATTCAGTGTGCTTTGGAATGAACAATATGAAGTGTATCTAAATTTTCGTTTCCCTACGGTACTATCCTTCGCGAAACGTAACCTCCCTCACGACGTTCCTACATCTTCTTCCACTTTCTACGTTCCTATTCCGGGTACCGACACGTGTCCGTCTGATGTCGGGAACCGCTTGTCACAGGTGTCGCTGGTCACACTTACATATATAAAATTACTCCTATTAAAATCAATCAATCCTCGAATAACGTACATTTTAGAAAAATCGAAATTTAAAATCCTGTTCGGAGGAGGATGTAAAGTTTTCAGACTTTATTATTAGAAAACGTAAGAAATTGCGAGAAATGGAGTACAAATAGTTTGGAAGCTTTAACCTATGCATGTGTGTCGCTCGCACTAGAAGAAAAAAGAAGAGTAGTTCAAAGTGAACACGATTTTTCAACAGGGAAACATGAAAATGTCGAAGCTACCAGAGTGCAGATGTACTCTGACTCTTTGGACCGTGAAAACAGTGAAAACTACTTCCTCACATCCGGTTAGTATCCTTAGGGGACACTCTCAAAGGAGCACCTCGTAAAATCTATTAAAAAAAGGCAACTATTACCTCATTTGCCTCGATAATTTCTTCGGAATCTTCCTGTAATCATTCAATAATAGAATAGTTCAAAACTATCTAACACTAGAACGACCTGGTCAAAATGACCAACTCCTAATTTCTTCTTTTAGAATGACTGCAAACGTACAGATACTTCTTTAAGAAATGATTAAAGAAGCTGATTTGGTAATACCTAAACTGAAGAATAAACCAATTGAAATGTCAATAAATTCAAATATATAGCTTTTATAAAGACATTTTCGAAAGACGGTTTAAGTGCTTGGTAGTTCTAGTGTTAAACAACCATAAATAAAAAGTCAATATTCCATTGAAAAATAAAGTTACCATTTCAAATAAGAAAAATGAATTTTCTTCTTAGTAAATTTAAGAAAATAAATAAATTGTGTTTTAGATGCTTAATGATCGTTCATTATTAACTCATAGAAAATACAATTTCAGGGGTTCAATGTAAAATAATTTGTACCCTAATATAAAATGTAATGTTTTTCAGACTGATGCTTGAACGGGAAACGTTGGCTACGTATGAGCGCCATATTTTGGTAACAGCCATTGCTCCGAGTCCCTATTGGTAGGGACCACCACCGAGCACTGACCACACGCTCGTCCCTAATATACTTACGATCCTCTTCTAACATCCTGTGAACTCGGCCCTTTGTGAAACGTCCCTAGAGGGTAAAAGTAACGCAACGATTACGTCAGGCGCTCCTGTTGCCCTTAAATGGAATCGTTGCCCGACACCAAAGGGAAGTACAACGGTGACACTGACTAGGAGAGCATGTCCTTGGCACTGGCCTTTTTTTCGGGGGTTTACCCCTGTAATGTCAACCAACAGGACCAGTCACACGACAAACAACATTCAATTTTTTCAATTCCTTATTTGCTCTTCAAAACTTTTGAAAATTAAATTAATAATGATCTCAACATAAATTCCATAAGAATTGAATAAAAAAAAGAAGAAATTGTAATGATGAAAATTGAATTATGCAATTTGTAATATTTTGAAAATCATCTTTGGATTTTTGGAAATTAGCATCAACAATGATCTCAACATAAATTCCATAAAAATTGAGTTAAAGAAAAAAAGAAAAAATTGTAATGAAGATTAAACTATGTAATTTGTAATATTTTGAAAATCATCTTTGGATTTGGAGAATGGAAAGAGAAAGAATTTTAAGTGATTAAATAAAGAAATGGCCAAATGTCTTTGACCATTTCACTAGTGGAAGAGTTTAGGATTGAGATTAGAGGATGGTCTGATAGAGTTTTCGCTAATTGAAGGAGGTGTTGTTTTCTGGAAGGGGATGTTGTGTCTGAAATCCTTTCAAAGGATTGTCGAAGGGCCGCCACGAGATACAACCAGTCGGTTACTCATGGTTTCCTAGTAAAAGTGCGTAGGCGTATGCCCTTTAGGGACCAACAATCCTCGTTCTTCCATAAAAGGATTCTCTTGTTCCTCAAGGACGTTCCCATTCAATTTTCGGTTGGCATCCCTCTTGGCTTCATGGGATCCTGCTGTCAAAGTGTGTGCTGGTCTCAGCGTATCGTGTTTACACCCCTAGGCGATTGCTCTCTGTGGTCAAAACTCATTATGACATGACTGCAATTAGCATATAAGTATAATAATAATTATACTGCAAACCCAAACGTGAGATAATACCTGTATCCTTGAAGATTTCAATTAAAAGATCAAGTACTCTGTTAATTATTCTATGTTTCAACTTTAAACTGAGGTCACGATTAAATTTAATTACATTATTTAATTACATTCATTTCTCACATGAATATTTAAACCTTCACGGTTTGGTAATACAATGAATGATTAATAAAATCCTAGGCATTGTTTTCCCAAGAAGTTTGTGTTTAAAGAGATACTGCTGTCTTAGTGTTAATAATAATTATGAATAATATACATTTGTATTGTTAATTCAATGAGATTATAAATTGGAAGGAGCTTTATTGAGAATATTACTGCAGTCAGGGGATGTTTAATCGTGTTCATTATTCGTAGGAACGAAGAGAGGAAGAAAATTACGGTTTAATTTAATGGGGGAGGATAATTCGTTTGTTGTGTGGGTGGAGGGGATGATCAGAGGTGCCAGATGTTACTGGACCCTCAACCCACCCCACCTAGAATTTTTTTCCATCGACTTCCGGAAGATACGACCAGGAAATCATGAGCACGTAGCTCATGATCACGTGCCTGACAATGTGGATGGTCACATGCATTAACATACCCTTCAGATAATCAATACCGACAACATTTAACATTGACGTTTCCATACAGATGAGAAAGGAATATTTCCACCGGAAACAGCAACACGCATTAAATTACAGATTCCAAAGGACAAATTATCCAGAATGGAATTTTTACAAGGTCTTGAATTATTAAAAGAAATATATAAATTATAGAATTTCAGAGATAAATGATTATTTTATCAAACATGAATGACCTTTGTGAAATCCGCAGATCGTTATTCCCAGTATCAGCGGAGTTGCCTGATTTCTTCGTATAATACGAAGCTCCTGGAGTAAATTGCTCTGATTTACTGCGCGTGGATTATGATCATGAATATAAAGGGGACTATATGCGTGATAAAAATTCGAGAGATCGCCGGGCACTTTTTTTCCGAGAGTTTGGAATATTGTGGCATCAGGATACCATGGAGGTGATGAAGTTCGAGGAACGCGGTTTACCGGGATGGGGACATTAAGAGGAAATGGGCGGGCTCGCCGTTGGACGAGGAAACATAAAACATGCCATAAAATGCGTTTGCTTGGTGGGGAAACAAGACAAATCGCCTGGATGTCAACAGTATTAGGAAACCATGGGTTAATAGGGCCTTATATTCCTGGCCAAGTGAATGTTACGTAGGGACAAGCATTTTGCTACTTTCCAGACTATTTTTCCCAAGCTACTCTCAATTAAGTGTAAACGAAACATTAGAAGTTAAATAAGTTCAATCCAAACTCATCTGCCTCTTTCAGATGAATAGAAATAGTTATATAAATTTCTTACTCCCACATGAATACAAAATTCATAATTTTATACAATCAAAGATTAAGTATTGTTTATATTAAGGATCGATTAGCATCGAAATCTTAATTGTTCAAAAGCATGTAATCAAGAACGCGAAGAATAGTCGCGCAACTAATTTTCAGAGGTCTCTGAAGCCTCACCTCTTTCCCATTTCACGGTCCACTGTTCTCCTCTTCCATTTCGCAGTCACATTCCTCGCTTTAGTTCCTCATTCCCCAATATCAGGGCGGCAGACGCGGGAGGTTCACAGACCTCGTAAATTATGCTCGCTTGTCGTACGGACAGAGACGAGTAGACACGAGGTGTACCAGGACAGCATGACGGCGAGACGTGTTCGACAGCTCGCGGAGACCTTCTGATCTCCTGGAGGTGGCTGGCAACCACGGACATCGATGGCGCTGCGTACCAACACGAACGGAGCTGTTAGTTGAATTATTCGATGCTTGCACCAACGATATCTCTCTTGCTTTCACTGTTTTCCTTTATCCAGGGCCGTACTATTCATTTGCCACCTTAAACCTCCAAAAATTATGCCCTTCAAAAATACAGAAAAGAAACAATTGAATAGAAAATTGCAACAATGACGAAACCTCTAAAACAATCAGATTTACCAAAAAAGGGGAATAGTCTTACCAAAGACAGACACGTTAAAGGCCTATAGCTTCTATGCAACGTTGCTTTTATCCTGTTCCATGGAAGCCACGTTACGCACACTGATTCTCAGGCAGAGAGCATGTAAAGGAATTTACTCGTGGATTACATCGCCCACACACAGGCTCTCGCGTTCGCGACACCTGTCTCGCCCGTGTACACGCACGATTCTCTGTTCCACGTATCCAGACAGTTTTGTTTTTATAGTGCGAGCACACGCACCATCAGGAGACCATGGCGCGTGCCATGGTTGCCCAGTGTGTGCTGGAGGATGGTGGACGGGCCCCACCTTACGCCGAGGAAATTCAATTTGTCCTGGCTGAAGAAAGATAAATCGCGCAGATGTCAACAGTAACAGGGCAGCATAGTTGCGCAGTAGGCGCGTGCGCCGCGTTTTATGCAATTCCGTTCTGGCGGCCGCGAAACCGCCGCCATTTTTCCGATGAACAGGAATGCAGTCAAAATGACAGAACTCCGTGATCCGGGACACCCTTTTCGATGGTTGTCCTCGGTTCACTCTAACCAATCGGAAAACTAAGTATCATACAATCGGCTCGTCATTAGTCATCTGGTTCTCCAGGACATTTCACTAAACAGTACATTCATAAAATAGTAACCCTAATACTTATTAGTTCTCTATTAAATTAATACAAAAGTGAAACAATTTCGACTGAAATCATTTCATCACTTGTTTCTCTGTCTATAGTCAGCATACGCTACACTTGATTTCAATGACACGCGGCCGTCACGGAATCAGTGATCGATGACCGGTGACAGACGAGTACCATTAAGTATCAGGATGTCAGAGGCAAAGAGTAATTTGCAGAAACCCGGTGCAAGGAGTGAATGATCGCGGTGGAGTTAGCATTTAGAAAGAACTGTCCAGGAAGTGGGCTACGTCAGACGGTTTTTCTGTCACGTGACATCCGAGCCGGACAGTTTGCTGCGAAGAAGTCGCGTCGATAAGATTCAAGATATCCGTGCGAACATACACACACACATACAGACACACGGGGATGAGCAACGGCGTAAGAAGAAACGGCTTGTCAATATCACACGGAACTACTGAAGCCTGATACTTATCTTGGGGGCAGGCCAAGAAAGCGGAGGACAATGGAGCACCTCCTCTATGTTACAGGATAATATGAGGCCGGAGGAAATCGTCGTCGAACAGACACGACCCGGACAAAGGAACCGCGTATCGGCTGCAATTCGTAGAGAACAAAAGAATCTTGGGGTGCTGTAGCAGGGTAGCATGTTTGGATTCACTTGTCGCGATCGATTACATCGATGACGCTGGGGCGGACAGCGCCATTGCTGTCTCGCTTGACATACCTCCTCGCTGTCACCGAAGATTGCCGTGAAATCGAACAACCGTTGTCAGTATACTGTTCCCTCGAGGATCTACCAACGACCGGCTATCGTGGCGGTCCGCGCAAACTGAACCGAGGAAGTTGCTCCTGTTACTCGGCGCGGACGCGACCGTTTAACGCGGTCGTATTGGTACACTTGAAACGAACGTGTCTAATTCCTTCGTTCCGCTCGAGCGAGTCCGCATAAAAGGAATGCGGTGACAGCGACCAGGAAGTTATAACGGCCGAGAATCTCAAGCTCCGAGGCCGTTCCTTCCGTTCGCGTTCCTCTTTTGTCGCCGTTCCGGAGATACACCGGTGTCCGCAGCGGATCGAACGCGGAGACACCGATTGCCGGAGCCAGAAGTCGACGATTATTACGCGTGTTCGTCGGGAATCGTAGGAGACGGACACGGAGAAACGAGAAAGGGTTGTGGGCGGCGACGGAACATTCATAGAAACTCTATCCGGTAGCCAGAACGACGAGGAGGTCAATCGGCATTTGCTTACCCTTTACGACTCCCCGGACCGTTGCTAATTCCGGCTGAGTTCCGTTACCTCCTGAACCTCATGTCCACGGATCAACTCGTCAGATGAGAGGAGCTGGTGGTTAGCGAAGAATTAGTAACAGTGAGGAGGTAGTATTAACATTGCTGGAGCCTTCAGAAGGAACGAATGGTCGCCGAAGAATCTTTAACGCGTTGAATGCCGCGCGATTTCACCGAGGAAAATACGCGAAATGGAAACAGATGTAATATTGAATTATTGAATTGAATTATGTTATTCTTATTGCACGTTTACGTTGCTGAATGTCCTTGCATTAGGTAATATTATTAATACTATAGAAATGTTTTTGAATGGTTACAGTTTAACACTATTTCTACCGAAGGTGTCAAATGGCACCTTCTGAAATTTTATCTTAAAATTATTTTCCGAGTTTAGTCGTATATTCTGATTTGACTTTTCGACTTTTCCAATAACGATTATAAAATTAACTACAGGAAATGCCCAAAATTCAATTGAGGACAAATTATTAAGCTGAGAAAATAATTTTAAGTTAAAACTTCAAAAGGTGTCGTGTGACACCTTCGGTAGGAATAGTGTTAATACAGCGAATCATAGGAATTCGATTTGGGTCACTGGTAAACCCCATGGTATTCAACGTGTTAACACGTCAAGCACGAGAATCTTGAACGTTTGATATGTAATTAGTTCGTTTGTAGCAAAGGTAAATAGGAAGAGTTATTAATAATTTGGCATCGGAATTCTTACATTACACTACTGTTAACTTATTTACGTCATTAACCCTTTGTCCTATGATTTATTTCTTAACTATCATCGGTAGAATTACTTTATTGTTAATAACTTATTAGGGAAAGGGAAAATCGTGATGCTTATTTTATGCTTAAGATTACTCTAAAGGTTCATGATGGATAATAGAGAAGTAATATTTAATTTATATTTAAACAGAAGAAGCAACACTTAGATTTGTCAAATTCAGTTAAAAATCTTCGCCAGGGGCCTGACACGATATTGTAGGTCAAGGGGTTAAGTATCTTTAGTCGACAGTAGTCATCTTACATATTGTCATTTTTATCAAGCAATTCAGAAGTGTCGGTCATCGGTGACCGACGCGGCATTCAACGTGTTAACTTCTGCATTTATCCTGACGACTATCATTTAACGAGGGAGTCCGGTAAACATTGAGAAACGTTTCTGAAATGTAAATTAACACGTTAATTGCCACGATAAGCTTCAGCGTTTCATGTGTCATTTTTTCTTTTGTAGCGACGATACGAAGAAAATTATCAATTATTTGCTACAACAATTCTTAAATTACGTTATTATCCATTTATTTACGCCGTTGAACATTTTTATTGTATGTCGGTTATCTTACGAGGTATAGTCGTTTTCAAGTCATTTGAAAGCTCCGGTCATCGAACCACCGCGGCAGTCAACCTATTAAACTATAAACCCATTTTCTAAAGTTCAAGTTTTGTAACAAATGACAAAATTGCCACGTTTCCACAGACAAAAATAGTGATCAATATTAATTATAATTCATTCATCAAGTTCATTGTATTTTAACACGTTAAATGCCATGAGGGTCACCGGTAACCCCAAATCGAATTATTATAATTCACTCAATTAAACGATGATTATTCGCAAACATTTCTATATTATAAATAATGCTATTCATTGCGGTGACGTTCAGTTTGATGAACGTGCAATGATAATAATCCAATTTAGTCGAATGATTTAATATTGTATTTTTTCCATTTCGTGTATTTTGCTGTATGAAATCGTGCGGCGTTCGTGTTAATCAATGACTGAACCGATCAGTCAATAGCCTATACATCCTCGTTCCACCCGCTACACAAAGGGGGAAATGGCGTTACCATCTACCAACCTATGCATCCCTAGGAATTTTCTCGACTTCTCTTTGTTCGCGAGAAAATCGTTATAACCCATTATACAATTTGATCGACCCGCTCTCAGTCACTAATATCCTGTATAAACCGCAACGAGATTATCATTACCCGAAGTGCAATAAACGAAGTAACAGGAATTTTACCAATTCAGTATCTATCACGAATGCACAAGCTACGTGAAACAAAATTATCCGCAATTTTTCACGGTTCTGCCTCGAAGAGACTGGGCCACGGAACGTCCCCCGCGACAGAATTGCCGAGGCAACACGGCCGGCGAAGAGAAAAAAAAAAGCTCGGCCACTTTTTTTGACACCAGGACGTCATAGGCAGGTTGTGGTCGCACGGCGATCAGTCGGAATCCGTTGTGGGGTTTCCAATCAATCGGCGCCTTCCGGTGTTACCAGAGGAACATGAGTCGCCCGGGAAAACCGAAGTTTCCTATCGTTTGTCGGGTTCCGCGAGAAAAACGTGCGTGTCGCCCGATGCGTCGCTCCTGATAGACGCCGACGCGGCCAAGACTTTTACGCGCCGCGAAAGAAATCGTCCTAAGAGGCCGGGGCCATGGGCGGTGTTCGCCCCACCCCCCGCGAGCTTCCAACGGTTCCGACGTGGTTGCTTACACATATGAGAACGTCCGCGAGACTCGGCCCGAAGGAAAGGGTTAGTCGCTCAAGTGCTTCGAGTCACACATCGTGACAGGGCGATCATAACTCGCGAGGAGGTGTCCTAATATTCGCCAGGTCGTTGACTCCAAAAACCTTTCGAGCGGACCCGTAACCCGGACAACGGTGACGTAATCGAGATTTTTGGACAGAGCTGGAAAATACCTCCAGCTATGCGGCGCGACGCAGAAACTAAGACGCTGCTTCATTAATTAGAGAGGGAACGAATTCCTTAAGCCTATAAGCTTGTGTGAAGTCACCAATGTTATTGGTATTTTGGTGTATTTCGTTTTCCATAGCAAAGTGGCGGGTAAAATTTAGTAATTGACACGTTCCGTACCATGGGAACTTCGGTTATATTTTGTTTATGGACTGTGTTGATTGTTTTAATAAAGTAATAAGTTGTATTCAGGTTTTCGGTAATTTTTATGGACGTTGATATTGTTTCTTTGTGTTCTCACTGGTTTGTAACGTATACCACTATCCGTGACCATGAGACATTAAATATTTTCTTAACAATTGGTGTGTACCATGTCTGGTACACGGAACGTGTTAATTAACTTAAACTTTTATAGCTTGTCATTGTAATTTCAAAATGACGAGATATACTCGTTTCAATGTAATTATTGAAACTATTTGTTAATTGACATTTGTTAATTTTATGCTGCACACGTTTTCTTATTGTCACAAACATTTGGCTTATAGAGGGATAATTTCCACACATTTTCTATTAAAGGGAAAGATATTTTTGAAAAAGATTTCCTTGTTAGTTTCTTTATAATTCGAAGTACGACAAGTATCATTCAAATGTACCCTCTGTAGGCACATGTAACTTTGAAGTCACATATCAATATTTTAGCATCTTGACTTATTTCATTTTGCACTGCAAAGTGGTGAATAAAATTAAGTAATCAGTTAACTTAAACTTTCATACCCTCAGAGGTGACAGCTCAACGTCACTATAACTTGAAAGTTACAAAATATATTCATTTAATAAAATTATTAAAACCATTCAACTGTTAATTCGTATTCATATGTAGATATTTATTAACTTTGTATTGCATAGATTTTGTCATAATTAACAAAAATTCGGCCCATAGAGAGTTAACTACGCTTTTCGTTGACTGATTAGTGCAAATGAAGTCGAACTAGGTATTAAGGCTTCCTTGCCCCAGGAGGTATTCCACGAGATAGCCAAGCTCCTCGGCAATCGCGCGTGTTACGGGGAAAACTCGTGGTCCCTGGAGAATAACTATCTCGCGAATGGCTCTCGTAGTCCAAACGGATAAAGGTTTCTGAAATGAACAGAGATCCGACGTAGTTAGCGTTTTCTACAATACTGGCTTTATTGTGTCTTTTCAGGGTACTTATATACATGTTCTCAGAGGAGGGTTCGATTTCTAAGCTGTCTATGAGTCAATTGCTTATGTTGTTTTAGAAAATATTAGATAGGGCAGGGTTTGTTACGGTATGATTCAATGTGGTAGTCATCACTGTCAAGGTGGTTATCTTTGTTTACCCGTTACACATCCCCCTTCTTATTTTCGATCTGGTCCTCCAAATCTTGGGCGTTTTTTTAAAATTTTAATGGTGTTGTGGGATCTGCGACGGAAATGTTGATCTCTGATGGCAGGTAATTCTATTGACGTTGATGGTTCCTTCATTGTTGCTGATTGATCCTGCGTGTTGGTTTGGCAGAACAGGTTGATGCAGATGCCATCGGGTAGCAGTCTGCCTACTCTTGCCTTTTTCAGTAGCCAGAACTCAGACTTCCAGGATTTAGTCAGTCTATAATTGGCTAATTTTTCCAGTTGCTCCTCCATACTATTTAATTCATTATTACAATTGTTTATAGTCTTATGGTCTATTCGCACGGGTAGTTCGGGTATAACATTTTTTAGGCCGTTCAGTTCGGATGTAAAATTAACGTGTACAATATTTTTATAGTAGTCATCATTGTCAGGGTGGTTATCTTTATTTATCCGCTACAGACTCAGTGTGGTAGTCATCGCTGTCAGGGTGGTTATCTCTGTTTACCCGTTAGAAGCTACTCGGCAATCGCGCGTGTTACGGGGAAATCGTCGTGAGAGCGAAAGAGAGAGAGAAAACACTGACGTAGTCCGTAAACACGAGGATAGGTAGGTGTAAGAAAATGAACGGAGGTACGAACCCGTAGGCTGTTACCAGAACTAATGAATCTTTATTATCAAAAGCTTCCTTTTTATACAGTGGCGTCGGTGGTCATGGCAGGTACAAAGTTTGAGTGACAAAGAGTGATATTCGAAGGGCCTAACGGTGAATCAGTGTGTTTGCCTGTTACACGTCCCCCTTCTTAGACAGGATTTGGTCCCCAAATCGTTTTATGCTTGCTAGTCGTTTACGAGGGACGGATAACTCATAATCATTCCCGGCTGTACAGTTGGACTTCCTTTTCGATTTCGACAAATACGTCTATTTGTCCTAGACTAACGTTACTTAGTGCTAGGGTCGTCGGTAGTATTATTAGCAGAGGTATCGCGATCATTATCCGAAAATCGAAAGATGCATGGTTTTAATCTATTTCCGTGTACTCTAATTTCGTGGGTGTTAGTCAGTTTGATGGTGTAGGTAGGGGGGGAGGTATTTAGGATAGGATATGGTCCAACCCATTCTGGTTCCAATTTGTTTTTTCTAACGTTGTCGTTGTGTAGGAACACGTAATCTCCAACGTTGAATACAGGTTGCGTACGGATAATGTTTCGGTTGGTTCTCTGTTGGGTTCTCTCTTTGGTTCTTTCCAAGTTGCAGCGTGCCTTGGTGATGTACGCGTTGTGCCTTTGCTTCCAGTGTTTGAATAGTTCTTCGCGGGACAATAATGGTGTGCTGGCAATTGTTGAGGGAAGGTTGGCCTTGTGCCCGAAGGTCAGCTCGAAAGGGGTCTGTCCGGTCGATTCGTGAATCGCGGTGTTGAATCCCAGACAAACAAGTTGTAAATTTTCGTCCCATTCGTTATTTTTATCGCGCATACAGGTTCTAATTAGGTTCAGTATCGTGCTGTGTGTTCGTTCTAGGCTACCGTTAGATTCTGGGTGAAAGGCCGTTGTTCTGACGTGCTTGATTTGAAATTGAGACTCGAATTCTTGCATTAACTTGCTAACAAAATTCGAGCCTTGATCGGTGAGTATGTGTTTGGGTGCGGAGAAGATGTAAATGTAATGTCGTAAGAGTTCGTCTATAATGGTAGCGGTAACTTTCTAAGAATGGGAGTCCAACTATACCGTCTCCTAATAACGGAAAATCATCCGGCACTATGTTAAAAAAATGTTCTTTGTCGAGAAGCTTGAGTTTAGTTTTTCCCTTACTAATGTGTTCGTCATTACCCATTAGAAATATCCGTTCCTCGCTTACAATGTCGCGACCTCGGGCATGTTTCGCTTTTATCAAGTTCAATTCAGCTCCTGTATCGAGTAGGAAGCGTCCTGTGGTTCGGTTCTTAAATGCGAATCGAATAAATCGCAGTATTCCAGATCGTAGTCTGGCGTTTGTGATTCTCGGTGGTCCGGGATTATTTGTTCGTCGATCTGGTTTATTCGCGGCGGCGGTCTCTGTCGAGGCGGTAATTGAAAATTTTGGCACTGATTCGCGTAGTGTCCTATCTTTCCGCACCGGTTACATTTTATGGGGACGCGTTGATTAAACGAAATATTTTCCCGTGGTCCTTCGAGTTGTCGCGGTCTATCGAGTGGTTGCGAAGCTTGGTTCGTCGGATGTCCCGTACGTCTGGTAATGGTCGGCGTCCTATCGTTTTGCATTAGGGATCTGTTAGTCATGCGTCTGTCTGTGGTGTCTTGAGTCCACGTTTCGGCTTCTAAGGCATAGCCTTGTGCTTCCGAAATAGTATTTGGTCCCTTTGTGTACACTAAAAGGCCGAGCTCGCGACGCAGGTTTCTAATGTACGTTTTTACAGCCTCTTTATCCGAAATATTAAGAACAACTTGTCTCGTGACGGGTCGCGTATGTTCGTTTTGAATTGCATACCTGTACTCGTTTATGCGCTGTCTAAAACGAAGGGTGTAATCTAGCACGCTTTCCGATCTACCTTGCACGGTATTATGCATTTTATCTCTAGCGGTATCCGCGGAAATGGTCGGAAACACGTACGTTCGCAAAGCTTCGAATAGATCGTCGTAACAATTAATTTGCAGATGGCGGATATATCTTTCGGCTTGGTCGATGACCTTCGTGGTATATATTTTATCGAGTAAAATTTCGGGTTCGTAGCAACGAGATCTAGCACGTTTCACCATCGTTATAAAATCTTCGACGCCGGAATCGTCCCGACCCTTTAGGGGTTTTATGGTGTCGAGCAAATCGTTGGCACTTTTTAATTGTCTTTCCTCATACCTGGGTTCCGCATTGTTCAGGTGGTGGTTTCTACCTGTGGTGGATCCTTCGGCGTGCCGTCGGAACGAGCCCGGTTGAGATGATTGGTATCGGTTCCTGATCGTCCGGGGTTCTTCGTCCAATTCTTCTTCCTCTGCACGATGCACTGTAGGGCTGGTGGCGTGGTTACCGGTAGTGGCGGTTGTTGTTTCGTCGTCCGTAAGGACGGGTCTAAGTCCTTTGTGGAGGGCTTCTATCTCCTGTCTTCTCTTGTTGTTTTCGGCTACTGGCACGGCCATATTTTCAGCCATTTTCTCCTGTTGTGCCGTTAGGATTTGGAGCGATTGGGCGAGAGATTTCATGACTTCCTCCATAGAGTTAGACATTTTAGGAGCGGGCGTGGGTGATGATTCTTCTTCACTCGAACCGATGAGGGGGGAAGGATTTCGATACTTAGTAAAAGCCAGAGTTTTTACTTTTACCCTTGATTTTCTTCTCTTGATTCGTTTTTTCCACCGTGACGGCCTTCTGGACTTGTCCCTCGGTGTCTGATGGGTTCCTTGGAGCCGATTGTCTTCCGAGTTTTCCGGTCGTTCTCTGATGGAATCCTGGCAGGATCGCCAAAATGTTACGGGGAAATCGTCGTGAGAGCGAAAGAGAGAGAGAAAACACTGACGTAGTCCGTAGACACGAGGATAGGTAGGTGTAAGAAAATGAACGGAGGTACGAACCCGTAGGCTGTTACCAGAACTAATGAATCTTTATTATCAAAAGCTTCCTTTTTATACAGTGGCGTCGGTGGTCATGGCAGGTACAAAGTTTGAGTGACAAAGAGTGATATTCGAAGGGCCTAACGGTGAATCAGTGTGTTTGCCTGTTACACGCGTCAAAACTGTCCATTAGCGCGTCAGATCGATAGCGTCATAACTCGACCGGGTAACAGGCGATGATCCGCCTGAAAGAGCTGCACGGGTCCAGGGTCCGGCGCCGAACGAACTTGTAAGACGTAGGAAGAACTCAAAGGGGAGGTGGCAAGGAGGTGGTGCGCCGGATTCCGATCGTTCCAATAACCGAAAGGGCTATCGGCAGTCTATTGGTTTGATCCCCTGATCCCAGGCTAGCAGAAGCGTGTTGGCGGTCGCGCCAAATTCCTCCACGGCTGGTTAGCAAACAGGGAATATCCGAGGCCTGTCAGCCGTATTTTCGAAAGCCTGGAACGCTCGCGATGCGAGAGGTCTCCGGCAGAGATTCGAGGAACGACGAAGAATCAGGAGGCGCGAGGAGGTGGCACGAGGAGGCTAGCGGCAGTAACGATACAATGGGAACAGGGATGACAACCCCGTGACAGAAATAATTTAATCCGGTGCCCGAGGGAAAGGGTTGAATAAAATATATTCACATATTCGAAGCAGGCGAGCATCAGCGGCGAGGAGGTGTTCTGTTCGTCGCAGAGGCTCGTCCTTAGGGACTCATGTTGCTCTGGTGGCTCGTCCCGTTCTTCGGAAACTGTCGTTTCACGGCGACCGCCCTTCGGGATGAAGAAAGGCAGACTCGCCGGGGAAAACGGACCGCGGGGAAAATTTATGCGGGTCGATTGCTCGCCGCGGCGTCCCTCGAGGAATGCGGCTCGTACGGAGAGTTGGAGAGAAAGGGTTCGCCTCGTCGGGATTCCACCCACGCTTTTTTCACAGGATAACATCCTCGCGAGGAACCCGGCGGGGTTCGACTCCTACGGGTCGAAGGAACTCGGTTCAGCGATGGGAAGAATGCTGTCATGAACGGAAGAGTTCAGTGTACCATGCTCGACATTTTTTAAATACGTTCCAATCCTGAGTTATAAGTACTTGTGATTATGGTCTTGGGATTCGAAGTCCATTTCTATTTGTTTCATGGAGAAATATCTTAACTCTTTGTAGCCCTTACTTGCTGTCACTATATAATTAATTGTAAATCTTTTTTAAATAATATTCATAAAGTGAGTCAGTTTTACTGACGGCAAATCATGAATTATAAGTACTTGTGATTATGGCCTTTGGATTCGAAGTCCAATTCTACTTGTTTTATGGAGAAATATCTTAACTTTGTAGTCCTAAAGTTACTGTCACTATATAATTAATTGTAAATCTTTTTTCAAATAATATTCATGAAGTGAGTCAGTTTTACTGACGGCAAAACTAAATTAGTACTGCTGTAGTTTATAAAAATATGACTGTCAGTAATGAGAACTTTGAATATAAATGCCAACCAATTATGGTTAGGTTAGGTTACACTCAAGGGAGTCCCGAACTTGATCAAAGGGTTTCCAGTCTCTTTTATTCGGCTTACAAGTGCACACCTCTTGCATGGTGATGGCAGCCTGGACAGTGTCACCCACGGTGTAATTAATATTCATATCTACCCTTCGTGAGTGTATAATGGGCTACGTTCGTTTCCTTAAAGACCAGGGACTAATGCAATCGTTAGGAGGTTGCTAAATATTTGATCATCTTTTATTTTCACACCTTGCGCGCTTAGTCGTGGAGGGTGTCGATGGAATGTGGAGATTCTGTATAAAAGCAGAATTTATCTGAGAGAAGATCACGTCGGCCTATGGGTAACCTACCAGTATCAGGATGTCAGGAGGGCCAAGGTGATTATTGGATGACATACAAAAGTGTTAGGGGAATATAAATCCGAGCCAAGGGTCTCCGGGTGTAGTGTGTCCACCGGATGGACTAATCGTTGAACCGGGGGGAATAACAAACGTGCCAACGTCAATTCTGGATAATACAACGGTAAACAAGGTGATCCGAGGAGAATGAGTGGCGAGGAGATCACTTGGCTACCGAATTGGGGTGCGACACCCCCTGGGGGTGGCACGAACCGGTTTCATTCTCCACCAGGAGGCGGTTCGGAGGGTAATGGGTCGCTGTTGGAGGGAATGAAGGATCATCTTGCCTGACCTGATTATCCAATATCATAATAATATTGTTAAATATTTTATCTAACTCAAACAAAGTACTGACAAATTTTTAACTATGTACAGTGCCATTATTACCAGCCCCAAATTCAAAGTGATTTAAGCATAACAAATGTAATTCAATTCTTTGTATAAATAATTGTTTAATATCGAAGATTAGTGTAAAAAAGTCTGATTATCGTTATAACGAAATGATAACTTCTATAGGTCTAGTTCTACATCTAATAATTGTGCAACCTACCATTAACCAGGAAACTAGTCTCAAGTATAGACTCATTAACCCTTTCCAATCGAGAGGTGACACTCACCACCTGATTTCACACTAAAACTATAAAACTTGATATTTAATATACCTTATATAACGCATCAATTTGAGAAATATTGAAATAACATAGCTTTGTTCCTCAACGTACGTATTTCTCTGCGAGTTAGTTCCACAAAATATCGTCTTTATCTCATCAGAAAACATTCAAACATTTCTAATGGAAAACTTTCGAGTGCAAAGGGTTAACAATCCGTCTACCCTAAAATTAACCTGATTAACTGTGTCACATAGTTCCATACGAAAACTAGCTACCATTAACCAGTGCCAGAGAAATATAAAGTCAGCGTTCCAACAGCGTGTTCGCGAAGCTGCTACTAAATAAATCACCTGTATCATGGACACCTACCACAGGTGTGCACCTGTACACCAAGGAGAAGCACCCAGGGGGTTAAGAAGGTGCACCTACCCAGTTTTCTGGGCGTACATCTGCGACGCCACGCAGATACACCTAACGCCTGGGCGTTTCCGCCTTAGAACAACCTTCTATCCGCGAGCACCGTGTCCCGCGAAGAGGCTTAACCCGTCCGGGCTGAACCGGAGGCTTTTCAGCGGACGCTCCGAAGGGAGACAGGCGGCGGCGGGACTTGGCCTGATCCAGGGGGCCAGGATCAGTTCAATTTAGATCAGGATGCTCGTCAACGCGAGGTCGCGATTCCGCACCGCCTCTTTATGTCATGGTTCCGCCCCGCATGTTTGACGGCCTGCCCTCCGCGGGAGCCGCCCCCGCTCTTTGAACAGGAACACAGGAAGACGAAGGAACCGTGGCGAGGCGACTGGGAAAGCGGACTCGAGATGGACCCGGCCTTGGCTGGAGTTAACAGTTAAGTTCCTGCGATTGTGTAAGTACTCGAGTAAACTCACGTTTCTCCATAGACTACCATACTTGCCAATGACGATTCAATTACATCAATTATCAATGCGTTCATTATTCATTTACCCTGAATGGAACTCAGTCTGGTCCCAGTGCGTTTCCTATCTGCAATTTCATATTTTACTCTGACAGAAATCACGTGTTCAAAGAACACTCCTCCTGTGGAAACATACTCCAACACCCATTTATTTCTCAAAGAAAACGCTTTCAAAGAATGTGATAGACAAGATTTTAAGCGATTTCAGCATATCGCTGATTCGAAGTTCCCAAACACAGCACGTTGCTGCCTACGCCAAGGCGCATATAGTCAGCGCGACACGGTTAGGCGTCCGCGCACCATGGCAACGCGCAGCATAAGAGTAGGGGAATTCCGTGGAGCTTCCCGCGCCACGCCGTACTGACACGAACGGAGCGGCCGCTAATGAACTCGACCGGGCACGGGTGTCGCGTAGCACTCGGCGCGTGCGCCGGAAATCCCTTTCGGTGGGGAACGACGCGCCGGATGGTTTCTGAAGGATCGCGACGAAGAAAGACGACCAGGGAGAGAGGTCGGAGGACAACGGTCGAGCGTTGCTCCAGCCAGGCCGGTTTGGTAGGGGACAGATGGTCGGCCGAGAGGTTGGACGAAAGGGCTAGACACACGCCAGCCGAAAAAGGGTGCGACCTTCGCTGGCCTCGGCCAGCCCTCGGGGAGACCGCGCCCACGCATTTTCAGCAGGAACGCAGCAGGTGGATGGAGCTCGTTTGGCCTTGGGAATCCAACTCTTCCCTCCGGCTTCCCGCGCTGACAGCTCTACGTGGTTCCCGAAAGGGCCGCCGAGGAGGCCAGGATGCCCCCCACCTCCTGCCAGCGTTATTCAGTTCGTCGAACGGGTTTTTAACCCTTTGCGCTCGGAAGGTGACTCTCAGTCGCCACTTGACGCAGTAAAATTGTAAAATTTGATACTTAACCCTTTGCACTTGGAAGTTTCTCATTAGAATTTTAAGATTTTTTGATGAGATAAAGACGATATTTTGTGGAACTAACTTGCAGAGAAATACGTACGTTGAGGAACAAAGCGATTTTATTCCAATATTTCACGTATCGAGGGATTGTACACAGTTCAACATTAACCCTTTGCACTCGGGAGGTGACTCTTAGTCACCACTTGATTTGACGCAGTGAAATTATAAAATCTGATGTTCAACCCTTTGCATTTGGAAGTTTCTCATTAGAATTTTAAGATTTTTTGATGAGATAAAGACGATATTTTGTGGAACTAACTCACATTGAAGAACAAAGCTATGTTATTCTAATATTTCACATAACAAGGCATTATACAAAGTTCAACATTAAATATCACACTTTATAGTTGTATGCCTTCCGAGTGCAAAAGGTTAATGTGGAACTTTGTACAATGCCTTGATGGGTTAAATATTGGGATAAAATAGCTTTGTTCCTCAATGTACTTGTGATTCTCCGTCGAGTTAGTTTCAAAGTATATCGTCCTTGTCTCGTAAAAAAATGTTAAATATTTCTAGTAGAAACTTCCGAGTGCAAAGGGTTAAATATCAGATTTTATAGTTTTACTGCGTCATATCAAGTGGTGACTGAGAGTCACCTCTCCAGTGCAAAGGGTTAATAATTCTTCCTTTTAATCTTTGCTAGGGAAAGAATAAACGATACATAAGACGCTGATGTTTTTCGTAGTAGTCAACGTGTTAACAGAGACCGTAGGTTTCGGTCTATATCGACAGTGGGTCAGCTGTACTTGGCCGGATGGCTGTTGGGGTGCTATCTGGTTTCTGTTTTCATAGAGCTATTTAGGGAAATTGGGATTTAGGGGAAATTTTTGGGCAATTTTTTGTGCAATTCTGCTGGAATGAAAGTAATGAGATTGTATTGTTGAAGTATATTCATAAATGTATGCGGTTTATTGAGTATTTTGTTTATTCTATGGAATTTTGTATGAATATTTAGAATTAATTAACAGGTCGCTATCAGCGTCACATATTTGCGGCCGTAATCCTATATTTTACGTAATGAAAATGAAATTAAACCTATAATTATTGTTATTAGAAACTATAAACTACGACATTTATGAACTGAATGGTTCGTTTCAGTTTCATTTTTCTAATATTTTATTTAGATTTATTGGATCGAAGAAAATATAATTGAGGAGATTATTTAATTAATTCTCTAGTCCTACTCAGATTTCTTTGGAAACAGTACCCTTTTTAAATTATTTGATTTTTATTATTGAAATTTGGAAGTGTTACTCGAGGATTTACTTGTTCCCTCACGCTTTTCCTTCAGCAAGACACACGTACGCATTTTGAACAGGATTTCATCCGCTGTTGCGAGGTGAATATTAGATTCGTTGATATGCATCCTTTGATGCTGGAGAGGAGGGAATTCCACTGGACATAAAAGGAAAATACCTGTTTGCGATTTTACTTGGATTCCTGTGTTACATGGAGGATGACTATAATTAAAAATAAATATATAATTAATGAAATATTGAATCTTTCCCGGATTCTGCATTTTTCTCTCTTTCCTTTCACATGTATGGTTTTCCTTACGCGACGTGACCTCTGAATTATACGGTGTAGCTTGTAATGGCGGCTAGGGTGTTGCCATGGTGAAATGCTGTGCTCCATGAAAATATGTCGACCACGCCATAACTCGCAGCTCCTGAGCATTCTACTTTCCTATCTTGCGATATATGAAAGATATGAATCTGCCTATCTTGGGTAGCCTCCATGAATTCTCACACACAGGACTCCGTCATTTAAATATTCATAACAAGAAAACGTGTTCAAGATACTCTTACACGTTGAGCCACGGCGGCCATCAATAATCGAAACTTCCAAATTGCTGAAGGACAATTACAATAAAAAACTTGATTTTAAATCGAAATATTTAGTAACATAAGTAGCTAGATCATCGCGTAATACGACTACTGTAAAACTAAATCATTACTAATTATTTTCAATATCATTTACCTTTGTTATTAAAGAATAAATATTACTATTCAAAACTCTAGAAATTCTCGTGACAGTCAACGTGTTAAACAAGAGTTAATTTTCTATTATGTAGAAAGTGTTAATTTTCTAATTTGTGGAAAGCAACGACGAAGGAAAGAAAAGAGATTTAATTCCAATTTTTTTAAAATAAACTATTCAAAAATAGAATGTTAAAAATGAAATTATAATAAGAAAATGTGGGATTGCACGTAACCACGTTGAGTTTGAATTTTTTTTACCGAATGGTAGTGCAGACCATTGACAAATGTTAAATAAGAATATGCATTGCTTCGCGCTAATATGTGCCTCTGGTTAGTCCGGTTTCCCGCCACGGCACCTCCTCGGCCGCTTTATTCTCCTGCTACACCGATGTAACGGAGTTGTTTACACTGCGCATGTAATATGGCACCAAATGCGCTTCCGTTCACTCTACACTCCTTATAACTTCACTGTCGCGTACCTCTTTAAAAATTAAGCCTACACATCGTGGGTTTCCTGTGTTTTTGTTTAACAAACCTCTTTGCCAAGGAACTCTCTTGTAACTTACGAATCCACACTATTCCTCTGTTTACAGATTACATAAATTACCAGTCCAAGTTCTCATCTAGCATGTAAATGATTTGTTGAAGCTTCGAAGACAGCGATAAATGAATATGCAAGCATTCGTATAAAATCGAAAATTCAGCGTTACAACGTCGTCGACGTTCAATTCTTGAGCTTACATGTATCATGTATTGTTCATTTAATGTTACTGTGCTATGTATTTATTCGTCGCAGCACGAGTGAATGTTTAAATAAATAATTTGCACGAAATCGAAGTGGCAGGACATTACAACACCACTGAGAGACTCCATTTGCTGGTTTACACGCGTCAAAATGCAGAAGGTTGAATCGTTCTCGATACATCGGGAATCAGGAACCCATATATAGAAGCTATTGTCTCGTGTATGGTACACCCCGAGCTTGTTTCGTGTAGGAGGCTCACGGACGAGGAAAAGAAAGGGAGAAAAGGCAGTGCCAAGAGTAAATCACGATACGCTTCGTACCAGGATCACAGCATTCCGCAAAGGATCACCCTGGCGTTGTTTAACGAGACGGATCAATACGAGAGAAATAAATAAATGTGTGGTCGACCTCCTCAAGAATGCATTTGTTTCAATAAAAATAATTTCAGTTTTTCTTGCTTTGAAGTTTGAGTAAAATGAGGAGTATTCTATTTATGAACTTTTATAAATAGTTTTGTATAGGACTATGAAGTTTTGTTTAACAATTTTTATAAAATTAATAATGAAGATTGTTCATTGTATAATAACGTTCTTGTGAACAAGAAGATTGTTCTTGTTTCAAAATTTGAATAAAGTGAGGAGTATTCTATTTATGAAGTTTCATAAATAGTTCTATATAGGACTATGAAGTTTTGTTTAACAATTTTTATAAAATTAATAGTGAAGATTGTTCATTGTAGGGTTAATGTTTTGAGGGTGACTATCTTTCACCGACTTTTTTATATGGCCAGCAATATCTGTTGCAAAAGTATTGTTTCCTTCAAGGAGAATGAGGCAACCACTGTCTGGCACAGACCTGTGACCTAAAAACGCCGAAAATCGACGACGAGATATGAAAAAAATGAAAAGTGATATCCCTGAGAACAGGAGACCATGGTGGGCCTAGAGTTACTCGCCGAAAACAAGTTGGAGGTTGCTTTCCTTTTACGCAGAGGGATCGTTTGACATTGTGCCGTTGCTTTCTTTAAATTGTAGCGATAAAAATTGTTTTGTTATAAAATTAGAAACTTTATTTTATATATAAAATATTGTATATTTAAATACCATCCTCTAAATTAAATATATTAAAAAATGTATCCCAGACAAATAGAAATACTTTTCAACCCCAATAAACAATATTTAATAATTTGTATATGATTTTACATTAGAGCGAATAAAGTTTATAATGACATATCCTGTTTAATAACACGGAATTCATTAATATTCTTTGATGAATTAATCAAATCGGATTGTATATGACGCATACAAGTCTCCTATTTAATTATTACGTTTATTTAGAGAACCACCCCTTTCAGCCTCTACACCTAATAAACTAGTTTCCAATTTTCGTGATACGATGTCACCATCTACCAGCGAAGTATTGAAACCAATATCCAACTTAGTACCACCGTATCTCTATAGATGACACCACAATACCTTCCAGAAGCTTCCATTTAACTTAAAATCTTCAAAATAAAAGAATCAATTAGAAATAGCTACAATCAATCGTTTCAAATACACGGTATTGACCCAGGAACATTGCCCGACGATCTGACAGAGCTTTAAAAGTATTTAATTTTAATCGACGGAGTTCTTTCCCTATTATTCAAATGTGCAATTACTCTCCTGTCATGGCGGCACTGGGTACAACCGTTTCGACCGTTACATCGTGTTATACACATTCGTTTCAGCGGCTCGCGTCCCGTATTATCGTAATAACTGTGCAATTAGATTCGCTCCATTGAGTTCTAAATGCGGAGACTCGGTTATTAGGGACGCAGCAGAACGCAGGAGCAGGGGAAGGATCCTTGGAAGTGGAAGGAGGAGCAAGCCGAGGATCCTCCTGCGAGTTCATCCTGCTATCCTGACCGCTGTCGCCGTCTTTCTTATTAATATGCTAATTTTACATGAGCACAGCATAAAATTATGAAGGAGTCGTCCCGTTACCGTGCATTTCCCCGAAACAACGTCCCAGCACAGGCTCCGATGTTATCCAGGGTGGTTCTCTGGCTTACAGCCACGTGTAATACGAAACATCTTTGACCAGGGTAACATGGAGGTATGCAAAGTAAGCCCAGCCCTTCGTGTTCTTATTTTCTTCGAGTCCCCCCGAAAACCGCGTGTCGAGGATTTTCGAATTGTAAAGCATTCCTGTAAATATGTTTGATAAAAAGAGTAATAGTTGTTTTACTCAGACAAGGATTTCTGGACAACACAGGATAACGTTGTGTTAATTGTTTGTTAGTTTCGTATGCCATTTTGAAAGAATAAATGATTGAAAATGTGATTTGGGTAGAGAATTTTATTACTGTTTAGTTTTAGAAGATATACACATATTTGTTGTGTTTATTTGTAAAGAGTCCTTTAGTGATTTGTATTTCTTAGATTTTAGTTGCGTTAATTGTTTGTTAGTTTCGTATGACATTTTGAAAGAATAAATTATTGAAAATGTGATTTGGATGGAGGATTTTGTTACTATTTGATTTTAGAAAATATATACGTATTTCTTGTGTTTATTTGTAAAGAGTTCTTTAGTGACTTGTATTTCCTAGGTTTTAGTTGTGTTGATTTTTTTGGAGTTGTATAAGTGTATTTAAGGTGGAAGAAGATTCGTGTTTTATTTTTTAAATTCTCTGTTCATATAATAGTCCCTTAAGCCTGGCAAATATTGTGCACTCATGAAATGGCGGCAGAGTTAGCCGCTGAAGACGATTCCAGGAGGATTAGGAACACAGCAAGTGGCTCTTCTTCTGTAAGTATTTGGTGGGTCGTCGATTTCCAGGGGAACAAAGATTTGCCGCTTCAGTGGCTCTGAAAGAAACAGAAACGTCCGAGGGACTAGGAGCGTATGAGGAAGCGAAGCTTCGGAGACAGATGAGTCCGGCGATCCTCTATCTCATCTTGTATTTCACCAGTGAACCAATCAAATGCAAGCTAGCCGTTACTTCCGAAAACATGAGCGTAACGGAGGTTGAAGCGACAAGAGGAGATCTTTAAGTAGAATGAGCCGTCTGATCAACAATAACTCTATGTTAGCTGAATTCTTCAAGCAAAATCAACAATCAACAAACATAGATTATTGAATCATGCGGTAGCATTTCGATCAGAAGCCCATTTCATCATTATTATCAAAATCCTTAATCTGTCTTTTTACAACACCACATACCAGATTGACAACGAATTGCTTCTGATGCATATGTTCAATCATTCAGCAGTTATAGGGTAGATAGATGATGTATTCCTATGTCAGGGGTGAAAAAGGACCCTCGGAAACCCTATACCACTTCACAGTCGTGTCTAACTTTATCGACGACCGCGAATTTCAAACTTATCACAACGTTGATAATACAGATTTCCTGAGACATGAAACTACGCAATACGATCAATCTATCTACTCCCATCTATCTCTCCTGTGATCGTCAAAAGCCCTCTTACATTGTACCTTAGAAAAATTCTTCTCTAATAACATTTCTAGAAAGACATTTGTTAACAAATGTCTAACAAAAGTGTAGCAAAATATCAGTAAATTCTCTTTCAAGCTCGAATCTACCAGGTCCACTGTACACCTAGGTATCCTGCACAGAAGCATCCATAATTATCAGTGAACTTCAAGCTCCCAACAAGGTTTCCAAAGAATCCCCTGAAAGCTCAACAAAATGGCCACGTAGGGCTGACCAGAGGAGTCTGCGGATCGCCCAGAAGATGGCGGCAGCATGCTCAAGCGAGGCGAGGCACACGGTACGGTACATATCTATCTCGAGAAATTCCACGGGCCAAAAGTGGCAGCGCGTGTCTTCTGTCGCTCGTGACGACGAAACGGCGTGTGTGCGTGCTAAGCCGTGTGTATGAGCCGCGTTTTCCCGGTCGTCCTCTCTTTCCTTCTAACCATCTGACGAAACGTCGCGGGTACAGTGGATCCAGGGTCCGCGTCGCGCCAGCTCGACGGGAAGATCGCGTGTGACGGTTCCGACGCAGAGTCCGCATCGTTTCGAACGTTTACGTCGATCGAGGCGGTGACGGCGTATCGAGAGTGCAGTACCTCGGGTGCGGCGACACTTCTGCCGCACTGGGCCCAGCCGGAACGACGGTCGAGCGACTCCTAGCCACCTAAAAACCTCCTCCGTCTTCGTGACAGTGGAAAGGGGCGAGGAGGTAGCTACGCGGGACAGAGAGAAAGAGAGTGTGTGTCTCGAGCGGAACAGGGACGGCGGACGTGTGTGTCGGGTTACGGACTGAAGAGGTTACCCGAGCGACGCGAGGCGGTCGTATTGGTACGAGGCCGGGTACCTCTGAGCTGAGCAGCACGGTCGGGTACACGGCGAGCCGGTGTGCCGCGCGCGCGGGTACTCGCCGTGTCCGGCGCGAGGGTTAAGTCGCGGCGGCGTTTACGTCGCGCCGGGTGTAACCGTCTCGGCCGAGCCGCCGCCATATTTGCGCCGCGCCGTCGTCACATGCAACCTGTTGTTTTCGGTGCGTCCTCGTGTCGTCGCTGAGATCGCGGGTACGGTGTGCGCTCTTTTCTACACTGGCACCGGGTGCCCCGTGTTTCGCGTGGACAGGGGGAGCGAGTGGAGAGACGCGGGAAGTTCGATTAGCCTAACGCTAGGGGACGGCCGTCAACGTGGAGATCTACCATCAGGATGAACGGGTGAGTAAACGCTCCACTCTTTGCACATGGTGTTGCGCGACGGTTGGGGGATTCGCTGCGTGTGTATGGATGCGTGTGTGCCACTGTGTGTACGTGCGCGCGACCGCTTGTCCTGTGGGCGTCGAAGAAAGGGAAAGGCAACGCTGCGGGACTGAGCGAGACGCTCCGGGGGGACAGAGAGAGAAAGAGAGAGAGAGAGCGAGAAAGAAAGGGGAATCGATCTGCGGCCTAGTGCGGCAACGTTCAGCGGGACGAGGAGGGTGGAATGGTAGGTTAGGGAGAGGATCACGGGCTCACTGGCGCTCTCTTTCCGGCTACGATGTTTCTCTTGCCTCTTTCCTCTTTTTCTAAGCGCGATCCGTTGTCTGATCTTTCTTATTCTATTGTGGTTTTCTCGTATGCGGAGGCACACGTATGTAACACGTGCGCGCAGGTAAACGGTTACCGCTCACGGCTTCACTGCTTCTGCGCATCGGTGGCCACGTGACCAACCGGCGCGGCCGTTACGTCGCGTGTCGTCTGCTGTCTGCCGCGCTCGTTAATTCCGATGATCGTTATTTCGTCATCGATGACGCGCGAGTCTTTCTTCTACTTCTACTCGTGGCCATTCTTTTTCTATTTTCATCTGGTGTTTTATGGATGTAGAACATAGGCGTTGATTAGTGGAATTTGAGAATGATTTTGTACATTTTTTTGAATGAGGTTGTTGGGTGGCAGGTTGAGAGTGTATTTGGGTGTAGGTAAGGGTTTCGTAAGTTGGATATTCGAGCGGCGGTGAAGTATTGGTATTTTGAGTATCGTAAGTTCTCGGTTACACTTGACCGCTGTTGAGGGTAATTACATTGTCGAATTGATTGTGTAGTAACTAATCTTATCTTGTGAAATGTTTTATCGTTGCACGATACTAACGGACGATTTGTACTTTGAGGAAAGTTTTCGTTGTTTGGTGGGATGTAGGGGAAGGCGAGGAAGGAGATTTGTGTTTTTGAATCTGAAAATTTTCAAAGTCGAATTATTGCAGCCCAGCGAGTCATCGTGAAAAATGGTACCTGTGAGTGGAGGATCACGATCGAAGAAATGTAAATGTTACAGGACCGCTTCAAGATATAGCGCCTAGGAGATTTGACAACGTTCACTGCGAAAGAACTCGCCGGATACGTTGCCTTTTTCTTCTCCATTTGAATTTTATCGATTTTTGTAACGCGACACTTTGTAACGAAGCGAGATTTATGTTTCAAATAAATTAAAAATTCGACAATAGAATTTGACATTTGCTCGGCTAATCCACGAGGTATCCGAGTGTAACCCGATCGACGGAAGTTCAAACGTTCGAAAGGGCCGCAGCGTTTCACGCGGGTTTAACTTTCCGGTCGGTATTTTGACGCATGCGGTAACTACTCCGTTCCACCCGGAACAGGTGTTCTTTATCAACCCACGGTCACGTCAAAGCGGCGAATTTGATAACACACTGTACCATCTATCGTTGGTGTATAATTTTTATCCTCTTATGAGGCTCATCGCTATCTGTCCTCGCTACAAATAACAGCTATCATTCAAATAAACTAGTTCCCTCTAAACAATAAATTCAGAATTGCCTTTTACACTCCGAACAACGACATTTCATTCAAAATATTCGCCTCACCTCAACCTGAATGACCATTCTTAATTTAAGTTTCGTACAATTCGAAAATAAATTTAATAAAAAAAATTTCAATACAAAGAATTGAAACTACATCATACCGCAACTTATTTAATTAAACTTCGTACCGAAAGCTTTATATTTTAAGATTGCCGATGGCCGGGTCCATACTGACCCGAGATCCCAATATCCCATCCCGAAGTCCATATACAAAGTAACTCGGTTACGAGTATGATAATTTAAGTCAGGCGATGGGCGGGTCCATTGTGACCCAGATCTTCCGAACATCCATCGCGTAACCCGCCGAACTTATGATTTATTCAGTCTGGCGCGGTCCTAAAAAGAGAATGGCGTCCCGAACGAGCCCGGCCGTCGCGGGGAACGCTAATAAGAAATTTTCGGCGCGGTTACGCCGTGCGGTCTTCGCGGTGTTCAATAAATCACCGATGAATAACCCAGAAACACGATAGTTGGCACTTACTACCCACCCTATTTCCACGTTCATTTCACAATTATTCCCGAGACGAGGCATCCATAACTCTATCCGAAGATGTCTATATTCTCAGCGTCGGAGGCGGTCCCCAAGAACGAAATTAGATTTCGCCACTTCATCGGTCCGCCAGATATGCAATAAGGCGAGCTAACCGTGTACCAGCGTTCGCGCGAGCGCGTCTTCCGGAGATTTATCGCGCGGGCCGCGTGCACCTACTTAACGCGACGCTGCGCGATAGCTGTACCACGCGTCTCCAATAGATCTTGGATACGACAACCGACCGGTCGAATCAACCCCGTAAGCAACGATAATAGGACAATTAGGGGACATCGTTACGCTCGGTGTGACATGGAGCAGCGTTCCAAACGTAGGCCACGCGATGCTCTTGGACTTGACAGTGCGATACGATCAGCCAACTCTTCGGGGGATTTTCTAAACATTAATTAACTCATCGGTGGCCTGTTCAGCTGGCTGCCAGCAGTAAATCATGGAATTCTTAGGTAACCAGCTGCTCGAACTTCTAACGAGTGCATGGAATATTTAAGGGAACTGCGACGTGTTTGCACGTAGGGTGTAGACATTTCTTGGGGTAATCGTAGCGATGGAACATTGATGTTAGGGAGCTAATTTGGGACGTTAGATGAAGCGGGGACTGCTGATAGGGTGCTAAATGTAGCGAAGTGTTGAGTTATCGATGAGGATTACTTAGATAGATGACGGTAGCGGTGTATAGAGGAATAGTGGCAATGTTTTGTAAGAAAGTATTGAAGATATTGGAAGGTACCTTGAACTGGTTTACGCTGTCACATTGCAGGAAGCTAAACCGAGAGCCGACGGTCGCCGTAGTGGTCAAAGATCTATTACCGTGCGTTTGGCAAGCATCTACTACCGCAATGATATATATACCATGACAGTGAAACATTAAGCGCCGCTGAAACCGCAAGAAAACCTCAGGAATGCGGCTGCCAATCAATGTTCAGCGCGGTTCGATTCCACGGGTCCGTTTTTCAAGAATGATCGAAACTGTCTGTCTCGCGACATCCATTAACCAGCCCCAAAAATTGATTTACAGTCCTCCTCGTCGAGAGACACGCCTAACTTCATTGAACCTGGCTGGGTAATGATGCCAGTTGATAAATGCGGAACGGCCTGAATGCAGACGGCACTATCTTCGTGGCCGATATTGCGTTTGAATGGCGCGCCGCGGCATCGATCGTCACGCGGCCCGGCTGAAAGGGCCGATTCTACGGAATGACCAGATTCGCGCGATCCAATTCACGATTCCGCGTCTTTGATAACGGCGTTCATTGTCATCCACGCAGCTCTACATTTCGGAATCGATAAACGGAGAGGCGCTGTTCAGGCTGCTACCGCAAAAGGGCCTCGAGAGCCTAGGGCTCGCGTCTTCAGCTATGGAGGCTGAAGTCTTTGACTCTTCAGTCTTTATGCTGGAACACTGGCGGCGTCAGTCGCTATATTAACATCTTCAATCTTAATCCCACGAAATTTGAAGACTTGGGATCTTGGAATTCAAATTTCGAGGTAATTCGAGGTTAAACCAATGATTCTTTTGTTGGGCAATAGTATATCAGATTTGAAGCGTCAAAGTCGAGTCCTAGGATTTTGAAACCTCAGCTAAATTTCATTTATGCAACCTTGGGTCAAGATTTATAAAATTCTTTGAAGCTTTATAAGTGAAACTTAGTGCTTCAGTTTTCGAAACCTGTGGACTCGATTTTGAAGCTTCAAATATTTGATCTGAGCTTCAAGGTAGAAACAAATTTCAAAAATTCAATTAAATTTCACTTATAAAACCTTCAAGAGTCAAGATTTATAAAGCTCTTCGAAGTGTCATAAAAATTTAGTTAACATTATTAACCAAAAGAAATTGCCTTATCCTCAAACACCTCAAAAGTTGAATTCCCCATTCACGAAACTCCCCGATACTCAGCGTTTAAGGTTAAGTTCCGCAGCTCCGAGTTCTAACGCTCCACAACGCCGCTTCCCCCGTACCCCCGCCATCTTGTTTCCCGCGGCGCGATCCAGCGGCCATTTTCTCCCGGCAGCATTGTCGCTGTCCATTTCGCGGGCGCCAGCACTTAAAGCGATCGATGTTGTTTTTTTTTTCGCCCTCCGGTTCCTTTTTATTCCCGGGCGTGAGCCGTTTTTCGCGCCCCGCGCGTTTTCCTCCGCGTTACGAGCGGGAATAAAAGAAACGGGCTCTCTAGGTCGAAAAATTGCGATGGCCATCGGGTTCGAAAAAAAGGGCGGCGACGCGGGGAGAGGTTAGGGAAAAGATCAATGCAACGCGATTGACACGAGTCACTGCACGTTGGGACACACGGCATCGTATTCATCGATATAAATGCTGAACGCCGATTGGTGGGGGAATGCGCGGATCGGCGAGGAGAGGGCGGGGAGGGGAGGAGGGACGGTTTCGAGGCTGCAGCATCAAAAAGTTCAATCGACGGATGCGCAGCGATGCATTGGTAATGCACCCATCCGGAGCTTCGGGGCCAATTTTGTCGATGAGAAAGGGAGAGGGGAGATCGAGCGCGACAGGAATACGGGAACAAGGGTCGGGGAAGAGGGCGGAGGGGAGGGTGGGCACAGAGGATGAAGAGATGCAGGGATTCCCTGGCATGAAGCACCGATGTCCCTCTAGTAGCAATTACCAAGCATTCATGCCATGGAAACGTCGTCTCTCTCCCTTTCACGCTATTGTCACGGGGCTACCCTTTACGCGCCGGCACCCGTTACTGTGATCAAAAATCAAGTGCACGGCTTGACCCGGAACGCCGCTTCGGCGCTCTTCGCTCGCGGAAAGAAATTTTGGGTTTAATCAATGGATCGTTCGATGAGATGATCTGTGCCGAGTTTGCTGGATCTTGTTTTTATCGGCTTTAGTTAGCTTCTGTTGTTTGGCAGATGGATTTCAGTGGGAGATCTTTCGGTAGGTTCTGGTTTTTAGGGATTAACTCCTTTACAGACAATGACGTCTGGGAGACGTCATTCATTTCATGTGCCATTGTAGACTTCGACGTCTCCGAGACGTCAAGAACTGTCTTCGGCGAACGCCGCGCAGTATATTATTAGATTCTTTAACTGTTTCAGTCGATGCTGTTTTGTTTAGATTGTTTAAGATACTTCCCCCCTTTTAATGATAAATAAAATCGTATCGGCGAACCAGTAAACAAAAGGAAGCACAATGAAAGCAATAGTAAAACGTTCGGTTTCTAAGCTTGCACATGAGTGTCCAGTTGAGCCAAATTAACCCTTTGCGGACGAATGTCTATATTTCGGCGAAATGAAAGTTTCATATTTAAAAAGCCAAGTCGTGGACGAATGATTTGATTACTTGAACAGCAAGATATCAGTACGTAGTTTCCTTTTTTTATATTAATTAAGCAATTGACAAGTAATTCAGGTTCATCTGCTGAAGGTTTCGTATATATTATAGAATCTCCGTCCGCAAAGGGTTAAATGGTATTCTTCGGACGCGTCGACGCGCATTTTGTTTGTATGTTAAGGGATTAATGAGATGATGTGTGCTGGGGTTGGTGGATTTTGGTTAGGGATTTTATGAGCTTTGGTTAGGTTCTGTTGTTTGGCAGATGGATTTCAGTGGGAGATCTTTCGGTAGGTTCTGATTTTTAGCAGGTCAGTTGAAAGAAGGTTTGAAAACTTCTATATCACTGTTTACTACATTATGCATACTAATATTGAGGTTCGAGTTGACGTGAACTTAAACATTGAACATTATAGTTCGAAATTATAATTTACAATTTCAGTCACTGAACTGACCATCAGTTCGAAGTTTCAAAGTTCATAACTGTCACTTTAGTACATCTCTTAATCCAAATTAGCATATACCGGCTGCCTTTGCTATCAAATCTTAATCACTCTTTAATTCCATCACCTGTATTACAAAAATAAACTCAAGAAATACTTCCACAGTTAAAGTTCAGCATCTCCAACCGAAATTTCAGACTTCTACCCCGATTTCTATAGAAATTGAACGAAGATTCACTGTGCAGCGAGCACTCAAATTCGACTATTCAGATAACGAAACTCGAATCTTACCAATATATTCCTAAGTAGTCTCTGCTATGCAAACTGATTTTCATCCCAAAAATACAAATTTCGTGCAAATCAATTCCATTTCTCTATCTACGTAACGCTTGAATCGAAACGCAAAATATCCATTGTCATTGAAAAAACTTCACGATATCCCCATAATGTAAAAAAGAACATAACCACCATATGCTTAGCTCTATACCTTACAATTTCTATCTGAAGCGTTTCTTTCTATCACTCATACTTTTTAAGTTATCGAGTTTCGCCCAGAAAACGGTTTGACCGCACTGCGCGCCGAACCGAACCGAAACGTTGCGTTCGCAAACGTCGGGAACGATGGCCGAAATTATAATCACGCGATTCGCAGCGTTCGCGGCCGCATACGAACCTCGATTGTCGATCATCGTCGTCGGATCTCGTGGTTCAACGCCGATGCATTGTGCGCGGCGTCGATTTTTTCGCGACTCGCCGATGAATTGTCGCCGTAAAATGCTTTCGATCGGGGCCCGGTCCTCTGTAATCGAATTATTTCGATGATTCTGTAAACCCGTGCTCGAAGTTACGACCGGCATCCGTTACCCGGTGCTCCAACCCGGAACCCGGTCGCGTGAATCGTTGGGCAAATGCGAAATTGGAAAATTGTTGGGTAACTATTCGAACACGGGCCGCGCCGTTTTAAAACGATTCGACCGTGTCCGCTGTCCCGGCAAAGTGACGGTATTTGTTTTTTTCCTTTCCCCACCCGTTTTTGCCGCGGCAAAAGCGAACCGTGATAGCGGATCTTGTCTTTGCGCAACGATTTTTCGTGGTTTGCTGTCGAGAAGCTTTTCTTAATCTCTTGGCGTGTTATTTACTTTCGCCGCTGAGCTTGTGCAGCATTTTACTATCGGTAGTTTGGAGGAAATGTAACAAAATTTTCTGTTCTATTACAAATGGAAATTTCATTTGGAGATAATGAATTGATAATAGAAAAATAATTGTTTGCTTTGATCCGTGATGAATGAACAACATTGAGTTTTGTTAAATTAAGTTAAATAAACTACCGTATCAATCAAAGTGACTGGTGTCGATTGCTGTATTTCGCAATCATTGATATCTTAAAGGCATCGAAAACTCGAAATGATCTTGAAAATAAATAGTTTCACTTGAGTACTATAATGAATGTCTGAAAAACCGAAGATAATCTACTGTCACAATTTTTCTAGAGATTACATATTAATTGTATTAATTGCTCGATAACGAAAATTGAAGGTTACCAATCTGTTCCTAAGCAGTCGTTGCTATACAAAATGACTTTCATCCCAAAAATACAAATTCCCTGCAAATCAATTCCATTTCTCTACTTACATTACAAACTTAGCTCTCACAACCTTGTGCCTGAAGCATTTGTTTGTGTCACTCATATTTTTCAACACTAAAACTACCAGACATATCAAATTGACCTATTTTAGAATGTTTATTTTGCAAATATTTAAATTACATATTAAACTCGTGTATTCGTACAGATACAAGACCAGCAGACCCTTCGAATCTTAAGAAACGCGTTGTTCTATTAATCCTTAACGGCCTGTTGCAAAGTTTTTTTGTAATACTCGCCCATAAGATGTTATACTACGGTAAATATTGTTTGTCAGTGCATGATCAACGAACCAACAATGCAGTAAGTTGCAATATTCAATAAAGAAAACTACAGCGATGATAAGTAAACGAAATGAAACTAAATTCTTTTCATGTCGCCGTATTAGGACCTTTCGTTTTCTATGGCATAAGTGTTATGCCCCCGTAGCGGGGCCTTTCGACCGTTAAGGGTTAACCCTTTGCGGACGGATGTCAGCTTTTCGGTGAGATGAAATGTTCAGGTTTGAATGACTGAGTCGTAGAAAAATGATCTAATTATTCGAACAGCAACAGATCTACACGTAGTTATCTTTTGTTCTATTAATTAAGCAATTGATGTAAAATTTACCTTCATATGTTGAAGGTTTTGTATGTTTCGAAGAATCTTCGTCCGCAAAGGGTTAAAGGTATTGAGTTTCGTCCAGAAAAACGGCCGTTCGGCCGCACTGTGGGACGATCCGAATCTTTCGTAGAGCGCACGCGAACGCCAGATCAAACTTCACGCATCGTTTGGGCGATTGTATAGAATTTCCCGTAGAACGTGTGCAACCCGCATGCGGCAGCAACCCATATCGCTTCGTTTATCGATGCGTGGGATTCTAACGTACGCGAAACTTCGCTTTTAGAGCGGCTCTTATCGGCTTTTTACGTGGCCATACCCGTGAACGTTTCAGGAAATTTTATTGCGATATGGCGTCGACGCTTCGAATTAATCTCTCTTGATAAAGATCAGCAATATTTAGGTATGAATATCTTCGGAATTGGAGTTTGAAACCTTAACAAGGATCACCAGTGTTGGGTGCGAACTGTTTTTGAAATTGCGTTTGAAATTGCGTTTTTGTGTTGCGTACACACTGTTTTTGAAATTTGATCTTTGAAAACTAAGGGATCACCAACGTTTGGTTCCCAATTATTTTCAAAATTTGAATTTTGAAACTTTGTTGAAAATAAGGAACACTTGGATGCAAACCCTTCTTAAAATTTGAATTTAGATGAATTGATGAAGATTATAACTAATATTTGGGTGTAATTATATTCCCAATTCGAGCTTTGAAACCTAGGGTTCACCAAGATTTGGTTCCCAATTATTCTCAGAATTAAAATTCTGAAACTTTGTTGAAGACGGCGAACACTTGGATTCAAACTATTTCTAAAATTTGAATTTGGAACCTTAATAAAGACTATTAATATTTGAGTTTAACTGATTTCACAATTTGTACTTTGAAGGCATGGTGAGGATTAGTAGTATGTCCAAACTATGTTCAAAATCTAAATTCTGAAACATCAACATTGAAACAGAAGAAGCCAATAAAAGTTTTTTTTATAAGACGTTATTTTGAATCCACTGATCATACAGCTTCTATAGCCCATAATCCTTGAGATAGCTCAGCAATTTGCACTAAATTCAGCTGGATAAGCCAGTAATGTTTCGAGGATATAAATCGTGGCCGATATTGGCGGGAAGATTTAACATCGCGCCAGTTCTTGGGCAATCTAAGATCGAACATGAATAATGCACCAGCTGACGGCTGCAGCGCGATTTTACGTCTCGGCAAATGGCCGATAGTGGTGGGCCACGGAATTTTATTAACGACCGTAACGTGCCTGCGGCCCATGTTTGATGGCTTCCTGACATCGATGCTGGTGGCCACTAATTAAAACTGACGCACAGTGTCCCATGACACGTATCCATAGTCTGCCTCGACGCGATGCGTTCTGCCTAACCCGGACCCGTTAAACCCTCCATTGTCAGGCTTTTCATTCCTCTTCATTCGCTTTCGTCCACTGGTCCATCAAGATTTTACGAGTCACGTGATTCGATAAGCCACTAGTTCGACTACCTTCAAAAAGTTTCTGAATAAATTAATGTCTGGGGATTGTATAAGTAAATAGGTCGATTTGGGGATCCATGAAATGGATCCTTGAATGTTGGACTCTAAATGTAGGGCACTTTGAATCTATGAACTTAGGGCACTGTGGATCCTTTGTAAGTTTCAGAGTTTTGAGATTATTCATCTTGGACACTGTGGATTAGGGACTTTTTGCACGTTGGATGTTGAATCCATGGGTCGTGGACACTATGGATCCTTGGACTTTTGGACTCTGAGGACTTTGGATCTTATTATAGTCTTTAAATTTTGATGTTTATTGATTGTGGACTCTCTGAACTGTATTTATTGGATTGTAGACACTGTGGATCCTAACATCCTGATCATTAGACTATAGTATTCTCTCTTTCCAGCCATGTAACTTAGAGTCCCAAACTTCAGAGTTCATAGATCGTGGACACTATGGACTCTACATGTTCGAACTCCTAATCTTGGATCCGCTCGTTGCGAATCTTCGATATCCACGAGTTGCATTGTGAACAATCATTGAACTCTAACCACTCTGGACACTCTACGAAGTATGGACTCCCAGATCCTCGACTCCATAGACCATTGCTGACCAAGCTCTCGTCTAAATCAAGCTACCTCTGTTCTCCCTCTCCCCCTCTCTCTTAGTTGTCAAGGAAACCATGACGTACAGCGGTAAGCCATTAACAGCCACCTGCGTTGAACGCCAGAATCTCTGAGCTCTGTCTTTTACCACCACAGTTGTGCTTTGCGAGGCCTGTGAGGGGCTCCACGAGTGAACAGCGTCGTAGACTGAGGGCTTCGCGTACATAAAGTGAAACACTCGGTCTCACTGTTGCGAGAGCTCTAATAACTTTGACGTACAGTTTACACTGAATGCATCATACCAACAGACATTCTAACAATAACCACACAATAATCTGCATCTTCAATCATCCAATCAGGATCGCCAGAAAATAATTCTAACACTTACAACGTCCCCTTCCCGCTCTAAAATCAAATCTCCCAAACTCGTCCGCGTTTCCATGAAAATATTTTTTTCTCCACGGATAAAAGCAACACTCCGAACATGCTGGGTTCAATACCTCGATCCCAAAAGCACACAAACGGCCACTCGAAGGCGCGAATGACAAATCGTCCGCAAATAATAAATCCGCCGATCGGTCGTCGGCCCTCGCCGATTCTTCGGCTGGGGTTTGGGGATGAATTCAGACGGTTGCCAGGGGAGCGCCGCTTCCTGTTTGCACAAAATACGGTCGCAGGCGTCCTCGGGTATTGAATTTTCCTTATGTATCTCCTTCTTTTGGGAGCCAGTCAAAACCCCAGGATCCGACAGCGAATTTCTCAGTGATGGAGTTGATCCTACAATTTATTTCCTGTTGCCGGGCTACCGTTCTGCGAAGCTAGCTGCTCCTCCATCTTTAACGTCCTCCACGCTACTCGGCCGAGCTTTTCGAACGTGTAATTCGTTTCTCGGCTATCTGGATATCTGGCGGCCGCTAAAACACTCCTGCAATCGAATAATCAGATTCGAATCTTAGCTCGGAAACGAGACGGCAACGGTGGGTGGAGGGGTCGCACGCTCGCAAATCGGTTTGATGCGCCGACCTGCGCCGTCTTCTTGGCCCGATTTTGATTTCCTTCGGTTGATTTCTCATCAAACCGACTAATGGGAAAGCGCCAGCTGAATTTTCCGACCCTCCGCGTCTGCTTCGCAGCCATCCTGCCTTCTTTTCTTGGCCGTCGGGACCCTCGATTTTGTCGCTGATGGGAATTAATGGGATCGACAGCGATGCGCGATAGCTAGCTGTGTCTGAATGATCGAATGATCGAGAAGTATTCGATGTATACTGGACTGTGATGCTGATTTGTGCAGAGGATTATTGATTAGGTTTGAGTCTCCTTAGGTTTGGGAGTTAAGAGACTTTGAAACTTGAGTTGTGGACTGTGAAATTGATTTATGTTCCTTTAAGTGGATTCGTGGCCTAGGATTTTGTGGACTGTGGAGATTTTGGATACTTAGCTTGGACTCTGATGTATCCAGAGCATCTATAGGTTCTGGAATTTTTAGTTAGGGGATTGGGGATTTTGAGGTTTATTAAATTTCAGGTGAAATACGATGGACATTAGGTTCTAGATGATGTGGACTTCTGGATCTTGGACAATTTGATGTCTGGTTGATGTGGATAAATATTGGATCCTTTGATTTGTAGAATCTTGAATCTTGGAAGTTTGAACGTCTAGGTATTCTGAGTTCTTAGAAATTGAATCCTTTGACTTGTCCAACATTGAATCTTGGACTTTGGGATATCTGAGCACTATGGATCCTTAGATATTGAATTCTTCGAACGTTGAATCTTGGACTTTTGGACATCTAGACATTATGGATCCGTAGATATTGAATCCTTCGATTTGTTCGACGTTGAATCTTGGACTTTTGGATATCTGGACATTATGGATCCTTAGATATTGAATTCTTCGATTTGTTCGACGTTAAATCTTGGACTTTTGGACTTTTGGACATCTGGACATTATGGGTCTCTAGATATTGGATCTTTCAACTTGTCCAACGTTGAATCTTGGACTTTTGGACATCTAGAAATTATGGATCCCCATATATTGGATCCTTCGATTTGTCCAAAGTTGAGCCTTGCATATTTGGACATCTGGGCATTATGGATCCTTAGATATTGAATCCTTTGACTTGTACAATCTTGAATCTTAAATTTTTCAACGTCTAGACACTGTAGATTCCTAGATCCTGGACTTCTCAATGTCTTTAACACTGTGGATCCCTAGAAATTGGACCCTCCCACTTCTAGAATCTCCAACCTTGAACTTTCCAACATCTAGGCACTACGGATCCCCAGACTTTCAACTCTCAAAAGTCTAAACTCTGCGAGTCCCTAGAACTTGGACCTCCCAACACCTTGAACACCGTGGATCCCTAGAACCTAGATCCCTTGTTATCCAAAATCCTGCATCTTGAACTTCTCGACATCTAAGCACTACGGATCCCCAGGCTTTCAACTCTCAAAAGTCTAATTCATAGATTCTGCACTTCTCAATATCTCAAACACCATGGATCCCCAGAACTTGCATCCCCAACATCAAAAACCTCGAATCTCGAACTGTACAACATCTAGGCACTCTGAATCCCTAAACCCCGATCTCTCAAAGTCCATCCACCGCGTACCCTCAATTCCTGCACTCCTCAAACTCCATTCCGTCAAATCCCCACGTTCCATCCTTCGAAACCCCTAAACCTGCATCCACAGACTCCCCAGCATCAGCACACGAACACCTTATTTCCCCTCAAACTACTCCAACCTCGTTGTCCGCGGATCATCCGTTTCTTTCAATCCGCAGGCAGCGTCCAGCTAAATTAGATTCAAGCATTCGCCTGCTCGTCCCCGATACCCAAGAGCTCCGAACGAAAAACTTTTCAAATTACCCGCGGAAACCGGCTTCACCTTCGCCGGAATCCCGCGGTCCCTCTCTTTTGACGCTTCCGGTGTATTAACTTTCGCCGAGCTGCCGACACGCCCGGCGAGACGGGAGCCCGCCTAACTCGCCCGACCGACGGCGGTAACGCAGTGTGAAACAAGCTGATTACACCGAACCCCGGGCTGAATTAAAAACAAGAAGGGAACGAATGAGTATGCAAACGAGGCGAGCAGCAGCCTCGTTAGACCGTCTCCGGCATAGCTCGAGACGAAGTCCGGGGCGGAGCGGGCGGCTAATATCGACTTTGTCATCGCCGCCCGAAGACATTCAACGCTCGCACGCGTTTAGAAGGCTGGCGGACGCCGCGCAGTCACTGGACCGTCGAACGAGCCGCCTCGTAGCTCGCCGGATAAGCGATTAAAATGCTAATTCCCGGCCCGACCGTATCACGCGTGCTCGTACCAATACGACCGCGCGATTGCAGCCGGGTTTTTCCCCTGTCCTTCACCTTTTTTCGCTGCACGCTCGCCAGCGATGTCTTTTTTAACTCCGCGATGGCGTTTAAGTAAATATGAACAGCACCCGCCGAAGGAATTCTTTCTTTTGTTTTTTCGATGGATTTTTAAGTGACTGTAAAGTAGATTTCGTGAACTGGGACAGTTGACAACTTGGTTCTACTGGATTTTGAGTGTTGTTTTCCTGAGAGATTGGGAGTTTCGGGATTGGAGGGTTGGATGGAAATTTAGAGGATTATAGTGGAGTTATGGAATATTTGATGGTTTTTGGAGATGTTGAATGATGGTTTTGAATGTGGCTGGCAGATTGTTGAGAGTGTAAAAGTAGAACGATTGGAGAAATGGGAATTTATCAAACTGGAATTATTGTACATTTCATTTGTTTATCTTTTTGTGGAGAAATATTAAATGAAGCTTGATTTAGGATTAATAATTGTTTTCAAATATATTGGGTATAGAAAAATGGTCAAAATTAAAACTTATCAAATTGTCTAATGATACTATTAAATATTTAATGATCCTACTGGCTTCTAAAAAATACCAAACAGTGTTTTCTACCATGATTAACAATTCTTTAAAACCACATTAGATTTATGAAAATTATAGAAATAGATACTCATCAGATTCTCCAAAGAAATGACCAAACATTTCATTTCTCTATTCTCTAAAAATTACCTAACAGAATTCTCCACTCTATACAACAATCTTTTAAAATCGCTTAATTCCCAACAAACAATCGACTCAAATTTTAAGATCTCCGAATATCCAACGAATAGTTAACACTGAAACGACAAACTACTTATTTTCAATTTTCTGTAAACATTGCAACACATTTCTTGAGATTCGAAGTGTCTCCAAACCGTGCATCTATTCAAACACAAATGTAATTAAAAATTAAAAAGTGCCGTCAAAATTTCAATCCTTGCAAAATAATACTGAAATGGCTCCATTTGACTCGTCCATGTTTTAATGTTAAGCACTCCGATCAATATCCTTACTCGGCAAACGTTGCATCCATTACGTCGCATCTCCGTCATTAATCAAGAAAGTCAACGCGGCATAAAGAACGGAATCAAATGACACTGGAACGACATTACAACGTCTCGCGGACGAAGCATTAAGAATTAAAGAACATCCTTACCGAAGGCGATCCGGGCAATAAGGAACTCGCGGAACCACGATTAAACAAACTAACTTACGGAACCGTGATTCCTAATGAGCGAAACTCATTGTCTTTTTTCCCAAACGAGCGCACCTCGCAGGGGGAAGAGAAGAAACACAGAAAGGGGACGCAAGATTCCTTTTATAATTTCATTTATCCTTATCGCGTTTCCCATCGCTGCTAGCCGGAGGGCTCGCCTTTGTCCCGGTATTTTTAATTCCGGCGAATTGTTTTGAAACCGTGTTACCGTTCTGGTCGGATTGTTAAAAATCCCGGGAATCACCGAGAAACTCGCGCGCCACGGGAGAAAAAAGGAACGGACGTTCGATGGGAATAGGAACGACCATTTCAATAATAACCGAAGGTATTTCCGGCGAATCGAAAGATGGGCGAATGTTCCGATCGGAATAAAATACTTCGAGATATTATGTTTCACCGGGGGTATGGAATTTTGATGAATTTCGAGGAACAGCTCCCACGTTTTCTTCCATCCCCAGGAAATCCGGTTCGAAATCGGAATATACTCGGAGAGCTTTAAAATTTTGATTCCGTCGCTTTCGAGATTCACGTAAACATTCTAAACCAGCGTTAAAATCATCGGGAAATCCTTTTAGCTTCGTTGCGAAGGTAATTTCGGAATTCTCCATTAAAACCGTCGCTTCTATTCCGTAATATTACGATTTTTATAATCCCGCGTTGTTCCAGCGAAAAACAGGTACCGGTAAATCGTAATCTCTGAAAAAACGGAATCTTGAATGTTTAACACCTCGGCACGGAACAATTTCCCGTTCGACCAGCAAACGTCACGCTTATTCTCGACGATAAACATTTTTCTCTGTAACGGAAAGTCTGTTTCACGACTGCTAACGCAGCGGAACGCTATAAAAATTCGAGGGGAATCGATCGGACGGTTTCGAATGGGAAAATGTTTGGAAAAATGGAAGTTCCCGCGGGTGGCGCGAGATCCGGCTCCTTTTAAGCTCGTGCCTTGCAGTTCCGAGGATTGTGGCGCCGCCCGGCGGATTAGGAAAATATGAAAGTTTATCGTTGACGCAACGGAAGTTCGGGACACGGGATTTCCGCTCGAGAGTTTTTCGTTTCGCCGGTACCCGTTCGAATTATTTCGGGCTTAAACGGTGCCGTTACGTTTTTCCAACGGGCCAACAACTTACAATAGCGCGCGGCGCCGATTATTACTCGTTACCCGGCCGTTAAGCCAGATCCCAGCTGTACCGCGGTGATTCCGATTTGTGGCGGCGTTTTCAACCGGTGTTCGCCCGGCTGCCGCCGTGGCATTCGAGCCTGGTTTAAACGCGACTCGCAAACCCCACGACTTTCTTCCGCGGTTTTTAACGACTGGATTTCCGCGCCTCGCGCAACGGGGATATCGCTAAGTCCGCAGGGCTGTTCCGGAAACTTAGATCCTCGAGCGAACAAGATGTTTTCGGCTGATTCGAGATTTCCGGCGCGTGCTTTAGTAATTTATAGGGAAACTTTCGCGGAGTTCTGGTTTGGGAGTCTGATTCGTGGAAGGGAAGATAGTGTGGGAGTTTGATTTGAGATTTACTGGTTGATTTTATGGTTGCTTAGTGTTCTAGTTGTTTGGCGGCGTAGTAGTTTGTTATGGGAAGTGTGTTGTGGGATTTCAATGATAGGGTTTTGTATTATGTTTTCATGATGTAGTAGTTTGATAATGTACTTTGTGTTAGTTTAGTAATATAGTATTTTAATAGCATAGTACTGGATAGTGTAGTGTTTTAGTATTATGCTACTTTGGTAGCATAGTATTTTCATGTTATAGTGTTCTTGGTAGTATAGTATTTAATATTATAGTACTTTAGTGTTATAGTTCTTTATATCATAGTGTCTACTTTATTATTTATTCAAGATAATACTGTAGTTAATTGAAAGTTGGTGAAGTAGATACTGTAATATTAAAGCAACTTAATTTAAAGTACTATGGCATTAAGTTATTATGCCATTAAGATACTATAACTTTGAAGTACTATGCCATTAAGATACTGTAACATTAAAGTACTATACTACCACAGTACTATTATAATATAGAGTACTGTACTACTAAACTACTACAATATTCAAATACTATGCCAATGAACTACTATACTACTAAACTACTATGCTCAAAAACCCAATCACAAGAGCAACTTCTACAATACTCAAATACTATACCACTAAACTACTACAATAGCCAAACACTGTGCTATTAAACTACTATACTACAAAACTACTCTACTCAAAAACCCTATCACAAACAACTCCTACACTTCCAAGCCTCCCCAAACAAACAAAACAACCACACCCGCAATAGAACTGCGCAACTCTGACACAACCTCCAAAAAAACCCCTTCAAACAACTAAACCTCGACTCCACCCACAGTTCCAGCCATACTCGAAGCCTCTCCAACATTTCGAAGGCCAGCGACAGCTTCGCGAAATATGGAAAACCGAAAGGCAGCGTTAGACTCGCGACGTATAATGCCAGGCATCGTCAACGCGTGCAGAACGCGATCCCGATAAAAACTCGGCGGTCCCGGAAGCGCGCCGCGGCCGAAGAAGACGCGGCCTCATGAATTTTTCGGCCGGGATTTGCGTGACAAAGAGAAAAGAATATCCCGCGGCGCGATGAAGTTATCGCGGCGACCCCGTCGCCGTCGGGGAACTTGAGAATTATGCGAAGTATCCGCGTAACGGATCGCCGCGCAAATTGTTTCTCGCGGGGGGAAAACAGCCCGGCCGCCATCGTTTAATTTCATTCCGTTCGTTGTGTCTCTACCTTTTTTTTTTCTCATTTCTCTCGTTTTAAATACATACGCGAGCGACGGTTAAACGGGAATCAGAGGATTTTTACGCGTGGGAACCGCGTCACGTTTATTGTACATTTAAAACGCGTTAAAAAATGAACGTATGGTAAATAGAGCATACATTAAAATATATTATTACTGGCGCGGATGAAACGCGAGACCGATAGAGCATCAAATGGCAGATGGGAATACGAATCGCCGGCGCGTGCACGGCTCGCGGGAATGAATTTATAAAAATATGTATACGCGCGTATAATGACGGTTATTTTCAATGTAATTCGGGATATAAATGTCCGACCACGGTTTGCCGAGCGTTACACGCCTGCGAGGGGAGTTCAGTTCGTTGGATTTATTTCTGTGTTATTCTCACCTGGCGATGAATTATTGATCACTCCCGCGACGTGCTGGAATCACCTCCGATTCCTGAATAACGGTAATGCCTGGAAAAATATTAATTTCATTAGCGTGGTTTTATTTTCGGTTTTTGCCGGTGTTTCCCCGTGAAACGCGAGGGGAGATTATTCACTGGTCGAGTCGGTTTTTGGGTTGACTACTATTTGCTTTATGGGAACATTTGAATATTTGGAGCATGTGCTTGCGGTGTTGCGGAGGTTATTGGGGCTTTATATCGAAATCAGAAGTAGGTTCATTTTGGATTTTACGTTGAATTCATTGAGGATCTCACGGTGAATTGATTTAGAATCTTATTTTCAATTCACTTAGGACGCTAGTTTAAATGAACTTAGGACCTTAGTTTAAATTAATTTATAATCTTATTTTGAAGTAACTCAGCACCTTACTTCGAATTAATTTAGGACCCCATTTCGAATTAACTTAGTATCCCACTTGTAATTAATCAGCGGAAAATTTGATAATTTGAAGGCTGGAGAATTTGATAATTTAAACGATTCTATTTCATAATTTCAATAACGATATAATAAGACGTTTGAAATTATTTTAACGCATTGACTGCCACGGAAAACATCAGCGTATTACTTATTTCTTTCTAGCAAAGATAAAAAGGAACGATTATTAATTATTTGCTACAATTCTTACACTGTTATCTAGTTATTCATCAGTTTCCAAATAATTCCCAATGATTCCAGCGTTAAAGTTTCTAGTTCCCCACAATCTCCACGTAACCGATTAAGGGTTGCCTCCTCAACCCCAATACCTACCCCGAATCCAAAAAGAAAACAAAAATTAAAAACCCCCGAATCTCCTCGATCGCCTGTTCCCTCGAAATCTAAAAACCGTTAGCTCAAGAACCGCATCGCCAGAAACAGCACAATAATTCCTCCCTCGAAGGGGGGTGGCAAGCGTTTCCTCGAAAAGAATGGAGCGATTAGGCTCGAAACTCTGGCCATCAAAAGAAAGCGTAGCTGTTCACCGGTCGATGAGTGGGGGGGGGGGGGGGGGGGGTCAGATAAAAAGGAGTAAGTCGAAGAGGGAGGCCGGTCGTGTACGAGCATTCATGTGGTAATACGGTAATCCCGTAATCCTTTGCGCTATTCCTGCGGGGGAACTCTGGCCCCGGAAATTCCCGCTTTTGCGAGACAAACAGAATTAAAACCAACCTGGCCGCTCGACGCTTGCGTTAAACGCGATTAAATATCAAAGCCAGTCGTCTCCGCGGCGAACCTTTCCCCCTAACCTGCATGCACCTCTCACGCTCCATTATGCGAGGGTTAATTAGGACCAGCGTTAGCTTGCCCGCGCGCGGAGGGAGAGGAGGGGGAGGGGGGGGTCAACGGAGACAGCGGATAATGTATTGTCCTGGTCGGACGCGAACGGACTCGTTGATTTTTCGTGGGAGAGCTCGACAGAAGAATGGCCGGGCGAGCGTCGTCGCGAATTAACGCGACGTTTCGAAAACTTTGTAACGGGAGCACGACCTCCTGACGGTGGATAATTAAGGTGGCCTTTGTGGGGATTGGTGGGACCGTTAGGTATTGATGGTTGGACTGGGTGGGCGATGCTCGGGCGAGGGTTCTTGTGGAAGGTCTTTTGAGTTTTTTGGCTTTGAGGTGCTTGGATCATTGGTTGTTGGTATTTTAAGGGCGGGGATAAATGTGGCTGTAGGTTGATTCAAAGTGGGGAGTTGAGCTGGTTTGAAGGAGGATTATGAGTTAATTTAAAGTAAAGTCGTATGTTAATTCGAAGGAAGGTCCTAAGACAATTTGAAGTAGGGTCCTAAGTTAATTCGAAGTAGGGTTTTAAGGTAGTTCAAAATAAAGTCCTATTCGAAGTAAGGTCCTAAGTTAATTTCACGTAGGGTCTAAAGTTAATTCAAACTGGCGGCCTAAGTTAATTTAAAATAGGGTCCTAAGTTAATTCAAAATAAGGTCCTTGGTTAATACAAAGTACGGTAATAAGTTAATTCAAAATGGAGTCCTAAGTTAATTTAAAGTAGTATCTTAAGTCAATTTCACGCAGAATCCTGAGTTAATTCAAAATGGGTTCCCAAGTTAATCCAAAGTAAGGTCCTAAGTAAATTCAAAGTAAATTTATAAATTAATTCAAAGTTAGACCCAAATCAATCCAATTTACTCCAAAAGCAGAGATCCCAACGTCACAACCAACGTCACAACCAACAGCACAAAGAAGACCGCAAAAACATCCAATCCGCAGTCTCAAAAAATCAGCCTCCTTATCGACAAAACCATGGCTACATCAGGCAGCTTCAATTCACCAGAGATTATTAATTGACCTAATTTCCAGGCTGCGGTTAGAACACCCGCTCGTCCACAACGCGAATTGACCATCCCCCCTCCGTTCCCCGCGGTGATCGATAATTGTTATTTGACGATTTTGACTGATCAAATCACGAGCTGCGTATCGACCGCAGGCGGTTTTGTTTGCCCCTCGGATTCCCATAGAGAGACACACGGCCAGGAATTGGATGATCATAGACGGGAAAGCGTTCCGCCAGGAGACAATCCGGGTCCTAATGGGTCCGTAAACATTTGTGCGCGAAGATCAAACGGAATACCACACCGATGTCACCGTGGCACACCGCAGTGTCATCGAATTCGTATGCTAATGACTGATCCCGGCGTACCTGGAGCTGAACAGCTTCCATCGGTTTCCGTTTGACACTTTGCCCAGGTCTTTTCGCTTTCAGCCTCGGTATTCTTAATACCCTGGGCTATCTTTAGGTTTTGTACATTGAATCATGGAGAATTATTCGACTCCAGCTGGCAATTAGCAAGAACTCACGGTGTGTCCAGTCTCCTAATTGGAGACGACTGCTACCCTAGCTTAGGGTATCTTTTGGGGACGGATAATTGGAGACTCTTGGTCTTCGCGTCTCAAATTAGCTACCAGACTATGCAGACCACTGCTTTCTACAATTATTGATTGCGCAAACAAATATATTTAACAGGTTCGCCCAGGAACGAGGGCAAAGGGTTAACAGTAAGTGGTAAAGCTGTGGCTTTAGCAATTATAGCGTACTATAACGATTTCACGTTTACGGATCTCGCGTTAAGTCCTCTTTTCACTGGCATAACTTCTTCCTCTGCTTGTACTACTTTCTCTCGAAGAATCTCACGTCTACAGATATTTTTAAATAATTGTTTAATCAAGCTTTTAAGGCTTCTACCGTATAGGTTATATTTTTATAAACTTCCAAGTATGTTGCTCCCCTCTTCACTGGTATAACTTCATTCTTTGCTTGTACTACTTTCTCTCAAAGAATACGTCTACAGATATTTTTAAATAATTGTTTAATCAAGCTTTTGAGACTTCTACCGTGTAGATGACATTTTTATGTTGCTCCCCTCTTCACTGGTATAACTTCTTTTCCTGCTTATACTTCAGTCTTTCAAAGAATCCCACGTCTGCAGCTATTTTCAATAACCGCTCAACACGTTGACTTCTAAAATGGCCACCGATAACCAGTGCTTCCAAATTTAAAACAATTATAATTTGTCAGGCAACGTCGACTTAAAATGTTCCTTTCTATTTTTGCTACAAAAGAATAAGCGATACATAACACTGACGTTTCCCGTGGCAGTCAACGTGTTAACCCATCAAGTCCCATGAAATTTCTTTTTTTTTTTAATTTTTAGATGAAATTTTGTATTTCGAGTAATGAGTGTCCACACTATCTTGGAAAAACAGTGAAAAAATTGGACATATTCAATACACTATATATATCAAGTTGTAAAAATGATAACTCTGTTATTTCAAATTTTATAAACAATTTCTCGCGGCAGTGCAATCATAGATCATTTTGTAAATTTCCAAAACTTTAAATAAAGTATAAATTTTATCTGGAAATAACGTCTGATTCAATTTATTCATTCTAAATACCAACTCATATTTACCCTAATCATTAGATACATTATTTATTAACAAATAAATTGTCTATAACAATTTACAGTGAGTGATTATTAATAGATCACTGGGACTTCATGGGTTAATCAAGCTTTTCAAGCTTCTACCGTATAGACGACATTTTTATAAAGTTCCGAGTATGTTGCTCGATGCTTTAGCACTTCGAAGCCAGCCTATCTGGGCTTCTGTTATCGGCCACGGTGGTCCCTGTCGCACGACACCGTTTCACGTACAAGCGAACCTGTACGTGCGCCGAACCTGATGCCAGATTGAAATTCGAAGTAGCTACTTCGGCCAGGCTGCGTTTGACATATCCGTAGTGACTTGCAACCACACTGTCCCCGGTTTCGTCGGAAGATGTCTTTGTCTCGAACTTCTCTCCCCGTGTCTCCGTCCTTCATTCCTCCCGTTGATTTGAAAGTCGATATCCTGTTGCGGATGCCGCCGGAAGCTGGTCGATTTTTCGCTTAGACATCGCCGATCGAAACCGGGAATCGACCTATCGAACTTTTCTCCTGAGAAACTAATCCTGATCGATCTTGTGTCACGCTTTATAGTGTATATACAGGGTGTTCACGCTATTTCTAGTCAGCGTTCTTCTTGTAAATAGTAAATATTAATCCTTTGAACTCTGTAGGCTCCAATATTGCACCAGTTCTAATATTAAATATTTTAATGAATTTTAAGAAAACTACCTTAAGATTATTAGATCTAAGAAATATACAAAATTTGTACTGAGAAGGGAATTAAAGGTCTAAGAAATGTTATAACATTGTTAATTTTCAGTAGGACTACTATCAAAATTGGTAGGAGTTGCTGACATATCACAAAACTATGTGGAGTGCTAAAGGTTAAACGTTAACACGTTGAATGCCATGGGGGTCACCGGTGACCCCCGACCAAATCGAATTATTATAGTTCACTCAATTAAACGATGATTATACGAAAACATTTCTATATTATACATAATGTTATCTAATACGGTGACATCCAGCTAGATGAACATGGAATAGTAATAATGCAATTCGATTAAATGATTTAACCCTTTGAACTCTGTAGGCTCCAATATTGCACCAGTTATAATATCAAATATTTTAACGAATCAAAGAAACTACCCTAAAATTATTAGATTTTCCACACATCAAAATTTTCTACTAAGAAGGAAAATAAAAGATCGAAGGGATGTTATAGCATTTGTCATTTTCATTAGAGATACCATAAAAATTAGTTACAGTTGCTGATAAATGACAAAACCCTCTGGTGTGCTAAGGGTTAATAATATATTTTTTCTATTTTGTGTATTGTGGATTCCGCGATTTAATTGTAGATCGTTATTATTTTTCATTCTTAACCCTTTGAACTTCCTAGGTATTTTTCAGTTGACAATTGATTTGACGTAGCAAAATTATAAAGTTTGATATTCAATATTAAACTCTGTACAATGCATTGATATACGAAATATTGAAAGAAAATATTTAAAGTCAGTTTGAAAGAACATTGTTGGTATCTAATTAGAAAATTTTGTGTATTTCCAATGAAAAACGTCTGGAGTGCAAAGGGTTAATCCGGTTAATAAATTTTAGTAAAGAGTATAACAGGATAAGGGGGTGAAAAGTACCCTTAGATTTTTCTCGAGAAAGTTTCCTTCTATAGATTACCCATAAAAAACATTGTACACCAATTTTTAGTCCTCTATCTCAACCAGAAGGGTAGTTACAGGATAATTTCGAATTATCATTTTTCTTCCATTTTCCTCATTTAACGATACGTAAAAATTATGAAAAAATTCGGAAACATTTTTGGCATAGCAGTGCATGGTTAAGAAAATGGGAGAAAAACTGATAATTCGAATTTACCTTATAATTACCCTTCTGGTTGAGATAGAGGGTTGAAAATCGGTGTACAATGTTTTCTATGGGCAAGCTACCAAAGGAAACTTCCTCGAGAAAAATCTAAAGGTACTTTTCCCCCTTATCCTGTTATAACCTTTAAATAAATAACTATAGTCAAATTCTTATCGACAGAAATCTAATTCTCGATTCACGATAAATCTCCAGACGATCAGGGTATAAATGCAATGAAATTATGGTTAACTCAGGATGAACTATATTTAATGCATGGATAACCTAGATCTAATTAGTTCGTGGATAATTCAGAGATAACTAGATCTAATCTCGGAGACTGTCGCTGGATTTCTCAGTAACCAAAACTGACAAAAGATTCGAGAGCTACAGAAACATGTCAGTGTCAATAATTCCCCGCTGGGCCACTGTTGGTCCTTTGTTCCCTCGAAATTGTTTCGAATCGTAACTCCGCTCTGTTGAGTTCCCATTCGTTGTGGTTAAAAAACGAAACAAAAAGGGGAAACAGAGAAAAAAAAAACGAGGAATAAGTTTCGTTTCAATTAACGCGCATCGGCCCCGTCATTCGCCGAAACAGCGATCGGTCGCTGTACCGTTGCGATTCAATTAAAAGAAAGCAAAGTGGAAAACAAGTTTCGATCTTGGCTCACGGCGGCGTCCGCGCTGAAAATGAAATACACCCGGCAAGGAAATCCTGCGCGACTATTGACGGACTATCCGAGCTCACCTGGGGAGCCTCCTCGTCAATGCTTTATATCGTCCGATCGCCATTAATCTCCTGACGGTATTCCCAGATTTCAAACTGTGCTCTTTCGAACTCTATTATTCTCCCATCAGTTCGTTTAAGTGCATTGTTCTCGATCGATCAATTTTCGACACACCAGGGACAAGTGATAAATATTCTTCTTTGCATTCGGGGAAGTTTTTCGTCAGTTATTTTAGGGGTGTACTGGGAGAGAGATCTTTGAAGACAGTTTACATCCTTGTGAGTGGTTCGAGTGGTTTGTTGGTTATATTAGATTCAGTAGAGAGGAATTAAAGAGTGAAAGAAAAGTTAATATTTTTTGATATTTTGTGTACTGTAGGTCTAGTGTACTATGGATCTATCATATTATAAATCCATCATACTGTAGATCCATTATACTACATATCTATCATTTTCTAGATCTATAATTTTCTAGATCTATCATATTATAGATCTATTATATTACAGATCTATCATATTATAGATCTATTATATTACAGATCTATCATATTATAGATCTATTATATTACAGATCTATCATATTATAGATCTATTATATTACAGATCTATCATATTATAGATCTATTATATTACAGATCTATCATATTATAGATCTATTATGTTACAGATCTATCATATTATAGATCTATTATATTACAGATCTATCACTCTATAGATCTATCACTCTATAGATCTATCATTCTACAAATCTATCATACTACATATCTATCATTTTATAGATCTATGATTCTATAGATCTATCATATTATAAATCTATTATACTACAGATCTATCATTCTATAGATCTATCATACTACAGATCTATCATACTATATATCTATCATGTTATAAATCTATCATACTACATATCCATCATCTTATAGATCTATGATAATAAATATCTATCATCTTATAGATCTATCATACTAAATATCTATCATCTTATAGATATATCGTACTACATATCTATCATACTACAGATATACAGGTAAACAGAACTCTATTTTAGATAACAATCTCAAAACCTTACTGAACACAATTCTGCTTAAAAGAACCTCAAAACACACCCTGATCGATGACAAAATCATTCTTGAATGATTAATGTATATGTTATACTGTTATGTATCATACTATAAAATATCTATGATACATTAGTTAAGCTAAAATGTCGATATTTACATAAACATTCTAAAAATCTAATGAACTATTAAAGGCAGAGTACATATTTACCCAAGAACTTTAATACCGAAGAAAATCTTGTACAACTTTTCCAAAACACATGTGGAAAGAATGTCGCTAGAAATTTTCATACTGAGACGCGCAGTCGAAGAATGTCTAACATTCATGGATAGCTCAGGATAAAACAATTTGTAGCACATTGTTCCTCATTCACCTATCTCTAACAGCAAACATCCCTCAATTTAGGTAAAATTTGTAAAATGAACTTTTGGCCGGCCAGATCGAGCGAATGGCCCACTGTGCGTCGGCCAGAAGAGAGCTATCGGCTCAGGCGATTAGACATCCCCATGCTTACCATTCGATCAATCCCTAATTACATTTGCCTGTAGCTGCTGCATCATCCTCGCTCCAACTTGGACGTGGCCAAGGTTCGCTCCTGTATGTGTGATCACGTGGGCCAGCGAGCACCAGCCACGTATAGGGTGTCCCTCGAAGCGAGAGCGAATTTTCAGCGTCCTCCATTCGTCACGCGTTAGGGATGGAAGACAGTAACCGTAGCCCTAGTGTACTGCGGGACGCGGTTCAGCCGTTTTTCTCATCAGTATGCATGGAACAGGCCGTGGGACGATTGGTTGAACAGTTTCGGAATACCCTGTAGCCGGGACGCGAACGTCATACGCGAGCTGTTCGAGCTTCAATTCCAGTGTTATCGGAATGATCGTGGGCGTGCGCGGGTGGCTCTTAGTGCTTGCGACGCAGTGGTTCTTAACGCTTCCCAGATTGAGACGTGGATCCTTTGGAACGTGTACATCAAATACTTGTTGGCTAATTGCCGGGAATTCTTGGCGATTTTGGAATACGGGGGTTGGCGTGGAGTGTTCAGAGGTTCACTCGAGGAGATAAGAATAGGGGATTGGGGTGAACTGGTAGTCTTTTGAGGATTCGTGTGTCTGATTATGATTTGTTATTAATATTTATGGTGTTATAAATATTCTTTTAATTAAATGTTCTACTTGAGAAGAATTAAGTACACTTTGGAATTATTCTTCCTAGATTCTCCTTTTAACTTTAGCAGTGATATATATTAAGCTTATTATTGGATACTCAATGATCCCAAAGAATGTTATATAATTTAAGAGAAGACTTAAGTTTCTACATTTTGGAGTTATTCTTCCTAGATCTCCTTTTAACCCTTTGAACTCTGTAGGCTCCAATAATGCACCAGTTATAATATTAAATATTTTAATGAATCTTAAAGGAACTACCCTAAAATTATTTGATTTTCCACACATCCAAATTTTGTACTGAGAAGGAAAATAAAAGATCGAAGGAATGTTATAGCATTTTTCATTTTCACTAGAGATACCATAAAAATTGGTTGCAGTTGTTGGTAAATTACAAAACCATCTGGAGTGCTAAGGGTTAATTTTTGCACTGATGCACATCAAGCCCTTTGGATACTCAGTGATCCCCAACAATGTTATATAATTTAAGAGAAGACTTAAGTTTCTACATTTTGAACTTATTCTTCCTAGATCCTCCTTTCAATTTTAACATTGATGCGCATCAACCCCATCGTATACTCAGTGACCCCAAAGTTATAATATAATTTAAGTACAGGCACACATCCACTCTGAAACTGTTCAACTTTCCCTACGCCACTTGCTGCTAGCACAAAGCAGCATTCTGAGAACCACTGGTGTAACGGGTTGCAACATTCAACCAGATCGTTATGCCAGTTCGCGTGCGCAACTTGACATCCGAGTTCATTAGGATCGCGTAGCTTTCAAGTACCCCTAGTTGGATTTTTTCGCCGTTAATTGCGCTTCGATTCATCGTAGTCTCGTATGGATCGTCTTTCAATTGACAATCATTTTTCTCTGAAATCTAAACGACTGATACTTCACGGTCCAAAATCAATGGAAACGTCTCAGTACTCGCGTCCAATCTCCGTTTCATTTTATTCCTTGCACTGGCCCTTTTAAATCGACCGTTTCGCTCGAATCTTTCTGCTCGGGGAACAAAGACGCCCTTGTTGTTATTAGGGGAAACGAGCAGTCGATACGGGCGGCTTGCAATATCGCGTTTCCCGCTCGGCCGAGAGTTACGAAATTAATTTGTTGCTTTACATAGTTCCCAGCTTGAAGTGTCTGCCAGATACCGAGGGATTCCGGTGACTGTGATGGAACGATGCCGGTGGGAAACTTTTTTCAATAAATGCCTTCGTTTTCTGATTATTTCGAGCTGACCGCGGGGAGGGCCGCCGCCTTTGGGGATGCTTTGTGCTCGGGGATGATGCGGCTCGTTGTGTCCGACGAGTCACCCGTTGAAAACTTTCTTCCCGCGGACCGAGTGCAAACCGGAATCAATGGAAAACGGAATGTTCCGTTGTCGGACGAAATCACGACCGGCGGAATTGATAGAATTCCTCGGGGTAACGCTAATCCGGGGTGGAAACGTTGCACTAATCCGAGGCAATGTTTTTACCACTTGTCCTTTGAGATTTAATTTCCACGAAACGTTCATCCGGGGTGGAAACGTTGCACTAATCCGGGACAGTGCTTCCTTTGAAATTTAATTTTTAATTTTTTAAAGTATTTTTGTGATTCTATTGCTTTTGTTATTCAATGGAGTAAATATTTAATCCTTTGCACTCGGAAGTATCTCGGTAAAATATTTGACATTTCCTAATTAGACACAGACGACATTTTTGGAAGTTAACTCAAAGAGAAATCGCAAGTGAATTAAGAAATAAAGATTTTTTGTCCCAATATTTCACACAGCGATGTGGTATATACAGTTCAATATTGAATATCAAATTTTATAGTTTTACTGACATCAAGTGGTGACTGAGAGTCATCTCTCGAGTGCAGAGGGTTAATTTGGAATCTTTTCACATTTCTGGAACATTTTTTGTTTAGATTCGGTTAATTTCGAGTGTTTTTTGTTTGAGGTGCGAAGGTTTTTAGAACCTTTTCTATCTAGTTTAAGTTAATTTAAGTTAATCTAAGTCCGAGATGAAATAAATAAGTTACTGTGTGGTCTAGTTTTATTTGAGCGATTAGCTTTCTTGAATTCCATCGGTACGCTCGGGCCGATTCGCAGTCTCATCGAGGCGAAGCTTTAGAAGTTGGCAAGCTCAACTGTCGCTGGTCCGTTTCATCGAACTCCACCGGATATTGATTGTGTCTAGAATTACGCGGGATTATTTGTAATGTTATGCAGCTCTCAAATTGCTAAGTGCAAACATGGCAGACCGTTCGGAAGCCTGTAATGGACGTTCAATATTAGGTTGGATTGCGCCGGAGCCAGACACATCTGAACCAGAGTTTCGAGAATGCGTTGTGATCGACAGTTTCGTGCGAACGTGAAGAATAAATGGTGTCCATTTCGCTCGCTGCGAAATGTGACGGACGTCTCGAACCGTTTCACCAAATGCACCAGAATTAATAACGTTTTAATTAAGTAGAGAGTTGTATCTAATTGAAACGTTGATTTATAGCATTCGTAGTCTAGTGTTTGCTTTTTTGTATAGAACGACAGATATTGCAGTAGAACTGATCGAAGTAAACTAGAAAATGTATCTTTATAATAAGTAACCACTGTACCTATTTTCAGAGGTGTACAATTTGAAACTAAATGGAACTTTAGAGAAACAGAGATCAAGGGAAATTTGATTTCTTTCGCTACAGAGTTTCAAAAACTAAACTGACACTGTACGAAGTCTAACAAGTTTCTAGAGAATTTGTGCACTGTAAATTCTATTCTGTTTTTCCTAGAACTGTTAATTAGTCATGCTTTAGAACTTAATTATTTCTCAACGCAGGGGTTACGAATCGCAATAACGTAAGTGAAAAATGGATGCAGCCGAGGATCATCAGGACGTAATCAAGAACTTTATACCACCCCGAAAGGCAATCTACTGTTACTAATTTGTAACGAGGAATTTTCTATTTTCCTTTGAATCGTTACGAATTTATGACAGGGAATTTCTCTTTTTTTATTCAAATTAGTTCCGTATAGTTTATGAACAGGAATTTTTCTTTTTTTGGAATTATTACTAATTTATAAAGGGGAATTTCCTTTTTTTTTATTAAAATCATTACTGTAGGGTATATAAACAGGAATTTTTTTTTTAATTATTACTAATTTTTAAAGTGGAATTTTTCGTTTCCAATTGAAATTATTACTAATTTATAAAGAGGAATTTTTTTTGTTTCATTAAAATTATTGCTGTGCAGTATACAAACAAGAATTTCCCTTTTTCCTGGAAGTATTACTAATTTACAAAGAGGAATTTCTTTTGTTTTAATAAAATTATTACTGTACAGTATACAAACAAGAGTTTTCCTTATTTCTGGAATTATTACTAATTTATTGTTTCCTGTTCGAACTGTCACTAGTTTATGAAGAGGAATTTTTCCACAGCAAACCAATTCGTGTGTTCGAGTCACTGTCACTCTAAGTCGGCCCTCCCCTAAGCGTCTTGCGGTCGCCCCGCGAGGGGAAGCCCGGCTCGCGTTATCGTAAGGCAACAGGCAGCCGTTCGCAAAGGGTTGATAATGCGCCAGTCTGTTGACTAATTAGAATTCGTTCCCAGCGATACGTAATCTCGTTAAGAAAATTAATCCGGCGGGGTGCGGGCTCGGTTACGTCTAAAAATCGCGGCCGGCGGACGAACCTGAATCAACGAGGGTTGAAAAGTCACGTGGGAGACACCACTGTCTTCCAACACTTCATTCTGCGTGGAATTTTTATAAACGAACCTTCGAAAATGCGAGACAATGGACGATTACCTAGTAACAAATATTTAATAAAGTAATACCGATAATCAATTAAGTGTAAACGATAATAAATACTTAATAACTGCTAACAACACCGATAATTAACCCCTTGCCTTATAATACCGTATCAAACTATTAAAAAATATCAAACAGTATCTACTCAAGACTATCATTCGATTCTTCTGAAACAAAAATTAATTATTCTTCTCTCCTAAATCATAATTGATTCGCATAAAACATCCCTAGATTTCTCTTGTTCCAACAAACAATTAACAACGAACAACAAACAGTCGAGAGAAACAGATCGTAAGGCAACGGGTTGACGATTGTGAACAATATTAATAATCGATTGATAACCGCTAAGAACGAAACTGTTGAAATGTTTAATAAAACACACCGACGAGACACAACCGCTAAATAATTTCCCCTCTGTTGTACCGTTGAAATAAACGATTCCAGGATGAAACGTAAATAATTTGTGAAATTGTTTTCTGCGAGAATAAAGGAACAACAGGAACACGTTAACCAACCATTCTTTTCTACCCTCGCCGCTCGTTGTGCATAAACAAAGAAGAAACTTCTGACTTCTCTTTTCAGCGACGAATTAAAAAGCAGAACGGGATCGTGCCGCAACAGAGGAACATTTATATCCGACACATTCGATCACTTCACTTCTGAATACTGTTTTATCCCTCTTCAACCCCCTGTTACCCGCTTTGCGTGTCTTCCTCCCCCTTTCTTTCTCTCTCTCGCTCTCTCTTTCTCTCTCTCTCTCTCTCCCTTCCACTTTCTCTCTCTCTCCCACTTTCTCTCTCTCCCACTCTCTCTCTCTCCTACTCTGTCTCCCCCCCCCCCCCCTTCTCTTCTGTCTGTCTGTCTGTCCACGCACTTGTGTACCCGACATTATGTTCGCAGCGCGTAACCACGTTTCGTCAACGTTTATTTTTTTTTTGTCACCACCACCCTCCTCCCTCTCGCTTCTCACCTTATATCTATCTGTATTTATGTGTACGTTTTTTCTAACTCTTCTCTTTTCTGTTTTACTTTACAGAGATACTCTGCACAGCGGGCAAAAGGTACGAGCTCCCCTACATATTTACAGATTTTTTATGTTAGTTCGACTCTAGTACTTTCAAACTCCACCCCCTGTCTGTCTCCACCCACCCCGTTCTCACTGTCTCTCTTTCTCTTTGTTTCTGTTTTTCTCTGTCTCTCCGCGTCTCTCTCTCTCTCTCTCTCTCTCTCTCTCTCTCTCTCTCTCTATCTCACTCTGTCGACCTTATCCGCCTGTCATTCGCTGTTCGATCCTCTCTACCATCTATGCAAGACACTGCCACAATTACAAAGAACAAACCGGGAGAAAGAATTCATAGACTTAGACAGGATTCGATGAGATTATGATTTGTAACGTGAACGAGACGAATTTATTGTTCGTTTGTTTAACACTGGATTATCGTGACAGTTAAAATGACTGGTTTCAATTGGTTTAGTTCGCAATTATTGATATCTTAACACTAGATTTACTGGACGAGTCAATTTGATTCATATCGAACTTTGCAAACATTATTTGGTAAATATTTGGGTCGATTCCGATTGACGACGTTACACAAATATCCTAACTGTTTAGTTTAACACTGACTGCCGCGTAAACACTCATCGAAACTCCCATGTACTCGAAACAGTTTTCTTCATTAATCAGAAACTGAGAAGTCAAGATTCTTCTTAATAATTGCCCCACTATTTTTCTTATATCTCATGTATCCAACAAAATTCGGTTTGTTCGATACATCACCAAGAAAATTAATGTCCAAGTTTCTGTGGAAAATAGTGTCACCCCAATTCGGGTGACGTAGCAATTAAAGCGTTAAACCTGTAATTTCTGAGATGTAAATGAACGAATATCAATTTTGTTAGGAATGATCGAACAAACTATAATAAACTCTGTAAATCTAGTGTTAAAAGCATCGAATATTCGAAGTGATCTTGAAAATGAATAGTTTCACTTGAATACTGTAATGAATGTCTGAAGAAACCGAAGATAATTTATTGTTACAATTTTTATAAGGATTACATATTAATTGTATTAAATGCTCGGTAGTTCTAGTGTTAAATAGAGCTCGAAGTAATTAGAAACGTTCGTTGGATTTGGTATAGCTCGACGAGAAATGCTCGAAGCCTCAAGGTCGTTTCCCCCACCACGAGTCCACGAGGAATCGTGGTGGGGCAACTCCTCAGTGGTTTTCAATCGCTGTAGATTACTCAAAGTGTTCTTACTTCGTTTCTTAAGGTGATTTCACTATTTCGAGCGATAGAATCTCGTAGACCGAGATGAAACTCCTCGCTTCTTTCAATTCTGTCTTGGTATCGCGAGAGAAAATTCTCTGTCTCCGACGAGCGTCAACCGAACCTAAATGACGATACGAACCTGCATCCCTCAAAAATATCACTCTCATCTGCCTTCAGTCTTCTCCGATCCACGTAAGTAGATATTTTTATTTTTTTTTTATTTGTTACGCATCCTTTGGCTTCTCTGTACCAACGAATACTAAAGATACAACGCTGCAGCTGTATAAGAAAACTACACAGTACCTTTGGAATTTCATTAAAGGGAACAACGAATCTCTAATAATCACAATATTCTAACATCTCTAAATTCACATTCTAAACAATCCCTCCTTTAAGGAACATTCCAAATCTACTTTCTCCATTGACAAATGATATCTGTGAATGTTATAAAATCAAATCTATTCCACAGGGATTTACCGCATACAACCATACGTAATAATTAGTATATATATATATATATATATAGAATAAATTACTATTGAATAAATGAATATATAATTGCTGTATACAGGTAACACTACACGCTCTACCATCTGACTACATGAACCAACTGTATGAATCCATTACATGATCTACCTAGCAGGTTCTACCGACTCCTGATAAGATTCAGGGAACGTGTGCGCCACGGAAAACGAGATAGGGATAAGAAGGGCAGGAATTGCGTCCCGCAGGAGGGTAGCTCCCTCGGATCGATTCCCGAGTCGTTGAGCCCGACGTAAAAAGGGGTGAACCGCACGCGGCCACGTCGGGATGTTCGAAATGTAAAACGGTCCGAGAGAATACAGTTTATTTCTAGTTGCTTTCCAGCTGGTTGCCCGAGTAAATCGGTATCCGCGTACAGCGAACGTAATACCCAGCTTTACCGGGAACGTCCGGATATCCGATTATATCCGGCCACGGTGGTTTCTCAAGGAGCATTTGAAATTTAAATACGATTCACCGTCTTCTGCTGTTCGATCCCCGTCCATCCTCGTCCCCGGCCCAACCCCACCGCCATCTTAGCCACCGCTCTTTCGCGGATGACGCGGCTCCGACGTCCTCTAGACCTATTGTTGAGTGATTCGTTCGTTTTTCAACAGGGCTCTGTGAAATCGCGCACCAACCTGGAAACTTTCTGCCGCGCATGGCCCCGGTGACGTACTCTCGTGTCACTTGGGTCTTGGTGGACGTATTTCGGGGAAACTATAGAAATAGGGGTTTAGGTGATGTTTATTGTGATGTTTATTGTGATGTTTATTGTGAGTTGAAGGATCCTTTGATGGATGAAGTTGTGTGGTGAATGAAGTATTGGTGAATTGAATAATTGGAAGTGTATTTAGGATAGTTGTTATTGGTGATTGATATTGGTGTTAGTAGGTGTAATTGTTGTTCGTAAGTAATGTTAGTGTTGGTAGCCATAGTTATTGTTAATAATTGATATTGGTATTGGTGGCTATAGTTATTGTTAATAACTAATATTAATATTGATAGCTATAGTTATTGATAACTAATATTAATATTGGTAGCTGCAGTTATAACTAATATTAATAGTAATAGCTATAGTTATTACTAATAATAACTAAAATTAATTAAAGTTATCAATAATAAATTAATAACCCTTTACACACGTACGTCATACTGTAAATGGCAATACAAATTTCCTATAGAACACTGGATATTGTTTAAAAAGTACCACACTATAAAATCTTATAAACATTAAACCTTACTATAATGATAACGAATAAAATAAATATAAACGTCGAGTTCTACACCCAACAACATTGAAACTAAACGCAAGGGGTTAATAATAGCATATAATTATTCCACAATATCCCACCATTTATCAATCATTTTCTTCCATCAAAGGATTAATCCAATTCTTCTCGCGCAAACTATAAATAACTCGTTACAGGGCTCGGTTTGTTAATCGTTTGAAAGCGCAGCGTAGATGTAGCAGCCGTTAAACCGCGCAAAGGAAGCTCAAGCCCAAAGGGCAGATGGCAGCCGCCGCTGTAATTCAAGGAATATTCTCATAAGTCGTGGTTTTCGTTCTCAAGTCCACTAAACTAACAGACACGCGCGAGCCCGGATCGGTATTCCGAAAATTCTCTTTGCCCGAGCTTAACGAGGAAATTCAAGAAGATCGACCTGTTAGCATTTTAGCTACCCTCGATCGTAGGCCTGAATAATCCTCGACAATAAAGCGAGCAGAATCGAATTCCACCCCCAAAAACTGGTCCGTACCATCTCCTGGGTCACCGGGAAGCACTGCTGGATTCAATGTATCAAATAGACAACGCAGCTATATTTAGCAACGAGGCGGCACATCGAAACACTAGAAGCTGTCCCATCTAATTACCGATCATTCATCGTGCCCCGGCCCCCGATCACTTAGCTCCAGCAATACCGAAGCTCCCTGTTGCTTACCCTTGTCCCCGGTCTTTGTCTCCTTTTGTCCGACACCGCACGCCACCGGCCCAGAACAGAGCACTCGAAGGCCACGATTAATCTCCTCCAGTTGTTAATTAACCGTTCCGCGCTGGACCACGTCCACCCGACTGTCCCCTTGATGCGCCCATCGAGGCGCACAATGTTTATACTTGATGGTTGATCATAACCTGGATCGATTAATCCTCCATCAGCCATAGAGATTGCTGGAGTAACTATCGGAGGACATCTAGCTTAATGGAAGCTAGGTCTAGGGAGCTATTTGTTCAACTTCACTGCCGGACGGGGTCATTTTCCATGCGGATTTTATGAGCTGTAGGCCAGTCATTGGCTGCTAAGCTAGATGTATGATTAATACGTTCGAAGATTAGAGGATTGTATCTAGAGATAGTTATCCAAAGATCAACATCTAAAATTTTAAAGACTTCATTTGGCTCGGGGCATTGCTAAGCCAGTTATCAATGTTAGATTAATACCATGTTCGCAGCCTAGAGGATTAAGCCTAGAGATAGCTGCCAATGCCTGAAGACTAACACGATCATTTTCAAGATCTCATTTGGGTTAGTGAATTATCGGTCGCTAAGCAGTTGCCAATATTAGATTAATACTGCGTCCAAAGGGCAAACGATTAATTGGACCTGCAAATAGCTACCTATGTCAAAGGCTTCCGTTCAATGGAACTGATCTACCTTGATCCACTTTAAACTATCCACACGAAGCGATACTTTAGTTAATCAAATTCCAATTCGTCGGTTCCAGTTCCTTGAAGGCTGATATCGTGTTCAGCAGCTCTGGGTAACGATTGTCCGAGCAGATTGCGATTTCGTTGGCACGCTGGTCAAGCAAACGGTTTCGCGCACAGGTGGAGACTTAATGGCGAAACGATCGGGATATTTCGTGTTCATTAAAGCGGCCCGTCGGACCGATGCATTCAGTTTGCTCATCGATCGCCGAAAGCCGATCGCCTACCACCGCAAGCAAGTGAAACACACCAGCTAGGAAACCGGCGGCGAACACGAGAAGCTTAACGGACATACGTCCGGCCTTCGAACCGCCACGAGCGGACCCCGTGTATGGACGAGATAATTTAGGTCAGCTTAGGTTCGCCTGTCGGGGTCACGTCCGTGCTCGGGGATGATCCTTCCCCTTGATACACAACAATAGTCATTAGCGCGTCAGACACGACGATGACACCTCGCGATGCTTTCGAAGAAGATGCGGCGACAGGGGTGATGATCGAGCCCAGTGAGAATAATGGCGATAACGTGGCGAGTTTCACTGTCTGGGGGAGGATCGTTGTATGATGGAGTTTGGAAAGTTGTTTGTGTAATCGTATTTTTAGATGTTACGTTTGAATTGGATTCTTCCGCATTTTTAGATATCACGTTTGAATTAGATTCTTCTCTGTTTTATATTTCAGTTGTGTTTTTGATAAATATGTTCTTTTGTGTTTGATGTTTTAACCCTTTGCGGACGAACGACATTTTGGCGAGATCAGATGTTCATATTTGCAATATTAAGTCGGAAGCAAATGATTTAATTACTAAAACAGCGGGAGATCAATATGTACTTTCCTTTTCTTAATTGTTTAAGCAATCGATATATAATTTAGCTTCATCTGTTGACAGTTTTCTATATTTTAAAGAATCTTCGTCTGCAAAGGGTTAATGATGTTATCAGTAATTGTATTCTTCTGTTTTCTATATTTTTTGTATTTGTTGAGCTTCTTATGTTTAATAGTAATGCAAAGTTTTATAGATGTTATATTATAAGACGTCATAGTCTTAGGTTTAGTTCAGAATTATTTGAAAAATTTGGGTTAATAATAAGTGCAAAGGAGTACTTATGAATTATTGTGTCAACAATTTTTAACAATTATTGTTTTCAAACGATGCAACTCGTTGCGATAAAAATATTTTTGTACTCTAAAATGACTAATCTACAACGTAAATTAGATCAATTTGATTACCAAGCACTGTATACAATGTACAATTCAAATATCTATATTTGTTTAGTTCAATTATGTCAAATAGTAATGCAGAGTTTTATAGATATATCATAAAACATAATTATAGATTCACATTATATAAAATTATTTGCGAAACTGGAGTTAATAACAATGCAAAAGAATGCTTATGAACTCTACTACCTAATTTCCCAAACTTAATGAAACAACTTAAGTCATCAAACACTGAAATTCAAATAATGGAAATGTCTAATCTACAGCGTAAATTAGATCAGTTTGATTACCAAGCACAATATACAGTGTACAATTCAAACATCCACTTCTTTCAGTCGTTATCTAATGATGTGTAGCTGTACCCATGGAAACGCGGCGCGGTAGCCCGGTCCGAAATATAATTAAGTGGTTAATTAGCAGTCAAAGACAGTCCCAGAACCCGGGCAAGCTCGCATGGTTCGTGGTCAAGGTAAGATTTGCGTATGCGCATTTCGGGCTCGGTCTGAATCTTTCATGAACTCGTGCTATTCCTTTTAATGCGCGCGGCGTCGTATAGAACGCTGATGTGATCTATGGGCTGACCCTATGCATAATGTGCATACGTGAACGCGCGCGGACGTAGTAAGTAAAAACCCTTACGGAATGCCGTATCGTCAAACATGAGATGCGATCTCGGAGTGTTGTGGACCTGGGATTGGTCCAGCTGGAATCGAACCTCACGCCCGCGAAAAAGAATTGCGAGAAGAACATTTGGAGTTTTTGTAATTGCAACTGGACAGGGAATAATGATTGAATTTTTAAATGGAATGATTCAATTAGCTAGGAAGTTTGATACTTTTCAATTGGAATTTAGAGGAAGAGTGCGTGAAATTAGAGTTTATTAATCTGTGCTTTGAGTATATTAATTGGAAGCTTTATGTTGTTTCTAGGTTGTTTATTTGGAATATTTATTTTAGGTAGTGCTACGTTACTGATTTTTAATTTTTATTCTACTTGGTATTAATAATGTTTGGTGTCAGTTATTATTACTTTAGTTTATCTGTTTGTAGTGTTTACTGTCTTTGGTAGTACTTCAGGTAATTTGTTTTTAATATTTCTTTAACTTTGCTACTAGTTTTGTTTATTCATTTGTAATTATTCTAATGAGTACTACTTCAATTTATTTACTTCTAATATTTCTTGTACTCACTGATATTTCAGTTTACTTCCAACATTCTACTCAATATCACTTCAATTTACTCACTTATAATTATTCTACTCACTGATACTTCAGTTTACTTCGAACATTCATTCCACCCACTGATATCTCAGTTTACTTCCAACATGAATCCTACACAATACCACTTCAATTTACTTCTAAACATTCATTCTACTCAGTACCGCTTCAATCCACTCAACTAATATTTCTTCAACTCAATACTTCTACTCACTAGTTCGCAATATTCACATAAACGATAACGCAAGCGCCGCGTCGAGCAGCGAAGTAAGACCTTTTACCCATCTTTTCCACCGATATTTTACATCAAATCATAATAGGGACGCTATCGAATTTATCCATTAACAATGACGCGGATCTTCTTACGAAGGAATTAACCGGCCCTCGAAGGGCGCGCCTCCTCGAACACGTTCCATTAAGTGAAACGACGCTCGCTCGTCCCCGTAATCATCCCGTCTTCCTATACAATTATAATATCCTGCATTATTAAGCCCCTTCCGTCTTGTTCGCGTTCCTCGAAGTCTTTTGTCGCATATTTGCCCGCCTAACGAGGGCGCATGTCCTCGAGACAAATAACGTCCGACGACGATATCTCAACTTTTCATGCGAAGATACTCGACTCGGTAACTCGGCACTCCCCGTTTTCCGCTCCGTCTTTCTCTCTCTCCAGTCCGCGGCTTCGTTCGCGAACGCCGAGACCTTAGCAAAGGGTTGAACGATCGTTTAACCCCTTGCTCTGTGATTTGTTTTTGCGATTTCAATCGTTGGGAGTGGTTTATTCGAGAATTGTTCATTGGAAATGATAGGGGTTTAGGGGTAGTTTGTGTTCGGATTTGTTTTAGGGATTGTTCGTTGGTAGCAGGGAAATAGGAGGAGAGTAGGAAATATAAAGTTTGATGGGGTGTAGGAGATTGTAATAGGGAAGGAATTGTAGGGAATGTGGAAAATGTAGTCGAGAAATATTAATAGAAAATACAGGAGGGAATAATAATAGGAAATATTAATAGAAAATACAGGAGGGAATAATAATAGGAAATATTAATAGAAAATATAGGAGGGAATAATAATAGGAAATATTAATAGAAAATACAGTGGGGAAGTGATCGTAGGAAATACGGAAGTTGTGATAGAAAGATAATGACAGAAAATATGGAGAATGTAGGAACTATAATAAAAAGATAATAATAGAATATCTGGGAAATGTAGTAGAAAAATAATAGTAGGTAGTATGGTGGGGTGGTAATAATAGGAAATGTATAAAATGTGTTAGAAAAATAATAAAAGAAAATATGGAAAATCTAATAGGAAAATAATAATAGAAAATACAGAAAATGTAATAGAAAAGTAATAATAGAAAATACAGAAAATCTAATACAAAAGTAATAGTAGAAAATATACAATATATAATGGAAAAATAACAATAAAAAATCTATAAAATTCAATAGAAAAACAATAGAAAACATAAATAATATAATAGTCAAACAATAATAAAAACTTTTCACTTCAAAAATAGGATGATTCCCCAATTCTACCACTAAGTACTTAAACAAAACTACTTTCACTACCTAGTTTCCTTATTTCCATCCCCCTTTCACATAATTCTCCTCGAACGCAACACTATAAACCAAGATATCAAACTCTCGTCAAAATCCAAAACTCTAACAAAAGACTTCAACCGATTGAAAGAAACTGTTACCAGTATCCCCGAGTCTCGCGAAAATCACCGATGGAAATTCGCTAGGCATTACCCGTTTCCAGGAGCGTAAAATTGGGGCACAAAGGGATCCGGTAGCGCGCGAAGCGGTTTGGATAAGCTCACGGGTCACAAAACTCCGACGACTAATTCCGTCGTCTTTCACGGCCGCCGCGTGTCTTCGTTGTCTCTCAACGCCACTTTCAGCGGCGTACAAACAATCTCGGCGCAAAATTACTCCCCGCCGTCTTTACTACGGCCATGGTTATTTGTCGAGGAGGATCCAGAGGGCCGCTCGCTGTTGCGGAAAATGAAAGGCGTCTCCCGGAAACTGTTCGCGTGCGTGCACGCGTACCCTCAATCGATGAACTTAACCCTTAGCTCCTTGTCGTGTAATATCGAGTCATACTCGCAAGGAAATTTTCGAACAGAACTTACAAAGATTAACCCTTAGCGCTGCAGATGGTTTTGTAATCTATCAGCAACTGCAACTAATTTTTATAGTATCCCTAGCGAAAATGAAAAATGCTATAACATTTCTTAGATCTTTTATTTTCCTTGTTAGTGCAAAATTTGAATGTGTGAAAAATCTAATAATTGTAGGGTAGTTTCTTTAAGATTCATTCAAATTCTAATATTATTCCTGGTGCAATATTGGAGCCTACAGAGTTCAACGGGTTAAATGTTACTTGATTATTTTGAGTTCGAGGTAACCCCTTGGTATATAATGACGTCTGTGAGACGTCGTAAGAATTTGAAGCTCAATCTAATAGAAATCAATTCTATTTCGTTGCATGTAGGTCCAAGTGAGGAAATTTTCGAACGAAAGTTACAAAGTTTAAGACTAGAACTATCAGGTGGGTCAAAATGACTCATTCCTGATTTCTTCTGTTAGAATTACTGAAAAGGTATAGATGCTTCTGTGAAAAATCGTTTAGTAATACTTATACTGAAATATAAGCCAATTGAAATCTCAATAAATACACAGTTAGAAGTTTTATAAAGAAATGTAGAAAAATCGGTTTAAGTGCTTGGTAGTTCTAGTGTTAAATATTACTCGATTATTTTGAGTTTGAGGTAACCCCTTGGCATGTAACGGCGCCTGTGAGACGTCGTAAGAATTTTAAGCTCAATCTAATAGAAATCAATTCTATTTCGTTGCATGTAGGTCCAAGTGAGGAAATTTTCGAACGAAAGTTACGAAGATTAAATGTTTCTTGATTATTTTGGGCTGGAGTTAACCCCTTCATACATAATGACGCCTGTAAAACGTCTATAAACGATTATTCCTACTAATAACATTGAAAATAACATAATAATATAATCTATTTTAGAAATATCTTGGCAAAGAAGCACACCTGTGAATAAAACTGATGTCGAGTCACACTCGACGTAGGAGTGCAAAGGGTTAAGGGTTGATAACGCAAGATTCTCGATTTCGTTCGTAAATCGAACGCTTTCGCTACCTCTCGAGGGCTGGCCTCGTTTTTCCCGTATCGTCCTTTTATCTCTTCGAAGAGGAGGTTTCGGTAACTAAGATTGGCACTTGTTACATCTGATACATCCGTGGATAGTGAGCTAGTGCCAGATGTTGGCACGTGTTGCAACTTCAAAGACAAGTTGGAATTCCTAGCTCGTGCCTGTGAACTAATCTGTGTACCATACGATAAATCTTGGTGCATTGATTCTATGGATTCTGAATCTGAATATAGCTTTCGGTATATATGTAACTAACAATAATAATATCAATCTAAGAATAGTAATAATATAAAGAAGTATTATTAACGTTACCTGTATATGTTGTATTATTAATACAAAACTAGGTAAAACATAGTAACAATAGTAATATTACAGTTAAACCATTGATAGTAATAGGAAAAATATTTTGAAGACAAATGTTGAATGTCGCCACTGTGGCGGAAATTTTTCTGTAGAAACAATAGAGCAACTATTGAGACTTCAATTGGTTTGCAACTCAGTTTGTGTATTGCTAAATCAATTTCTCTAGTAATTTCTCTACGGAGCATCTGTTATCTATTCAATAACTAAAAACGAAGAAATTATGAATGTGTCATTTTAACCAGTAATTCCAGTGTTAATTAGAAAACAGACCGATTTTTTAATGAGATCAACTTATAAGATCGTGATATATCACTGTATACAAAATATTCAAATACCTTATTATTATTTCATATGTATCAAACAGGTAATCAGTTCTACTAAAATTTAATATCTTCTTCCATTCTGTGGTATGTAGCAAAGTAACAAAGGTAGGTTTAAAAAGAAACGTAATTTTTCGTTTCCAATATGCAATCTGTTAACACGACGAATATACTCAAACGCGGTCAACCACATAAAAACCACTACAAACCCCACAATAATTACAGAACCCAAAAGACCATAACGCAAACAACAATAAATACACAAAACCTGTCATCAATCCAACGTCATCACACTAACCAACGTCGAAGTTCACGATATTCGTCCCAATTATTCCCCATAAATCTTCGCGTTACATCGGTAGAACTTATCCCGTAGAACTTATCCCCTGTAACATCAGTTGAAACTCGCCGTGGTCTTCAACCTTCATCCGAAGCCATCGGAATCGCAGTAAAATTACCGGCGCTCGCGACGCGGACAAAGAAGCCTCCGTTATGAAGTTATGAGGCGCAGTAACAGTAAAACCGGAACGTCAGAAATTTCCGTGTTACCCGTCCCTCTCCGTGTTCCGTCGGCGGCCCGTAAATTGAACGCGATCGCAGTAAAATTGCCGTGAGTACGGATGCTCGAAATTTCGCCGGCGTTCCCTGTCTTGCGCTGGCCTATCCGGCGACATGGCGCGCGAGCCAGCGGATCGCGCAAATTGAACTGTCGAGTTCGCGGGGTCGTGAGATCCGATGGTACTAATGCGCGAAATCCTGAACGCGCCCGCCCCGTATTAGAATTAGGGGCTCGAGTGATACGGCGTTACGCGCCTCCGTCGTCGCTGACTGACGGGAACTTCGGCAATACGCGCTCGCCGCGCGGCGCGGCCGAATGGCCGTTTTCTGGAGCGAACTGAATAACTTAACATGTTGCATACTGGTAACGAGAAATCTCGTTTTTATATAAAGACACTTAGCTATGCAACTTCGCTAATTACCACAGCATTGAAGAAAATATAAAATTTGATTTGAATTGATTATCTATTTAACATGTTGAGTGCCATGGGAGTCACCGGTGACTCCCAACCGAATCGAGTTACTATAATTCACTTAATGAAACGATGATTATTTGAAAAGATTTCTATATCATAAATAATGCTGCCTAATGCGGTGACATTCAACTAAACGAACTGATTATAACCATATAATCTATTTAAAATTATTTAAAACAAAATTTATTTAAATATCATTTTCAACGAAATTTATTCTACACTGGTATAAGGTTTAAGGAGCAGTGACATTTTTGTTGTGGAAATGGCCACGGGGATTTTTATTTGGAAAATTATTTAACATTTTGAATACTCGACATTCAAGAACCACTACATTGAAACTAAAATTAACTAATTTTTTTGGCGTGTCTAGCGAAAATGAAAAATGCTATAACATTTCTTCGATCTTTTAATAAAATTCTAATAATTAATAATAGAAAATCTAATAATTTTAGGGTAGTTTCTTTGATTCATTAAAATATTTAATATAACTGGTGCAATATTGGAGCCTACAGAGTTCAAAGGGTTAATCTTTGAATTTCTGTAACTGTCTAATAAGAAATCGTACAATATTCCATCTAGGTTAATTACAAAACTTTGACCTTCCACTTTCATCTCCCATAAACCATTTTCTCCTACGACATTTTTCCCTGATACAACAAGTGAAAAAGTAAACGTACGCTTTCATTTTCAAAACGTTCCACGCACTCCAAGTGTTAAGAAGCCCAGTGTGATATTTAATTACTGGCGTCCCGGAAGACTAATTTCGGTTATAAGCTGGTTAATGCGCGTCTCATTCAACGCACCGTCGCCACACACACGACGAGATGTTAGAATGATTAATACCTGGTCTTCCAGGCATTAAGAAGCGTTATTGTTGTCACCAACCTCTAATAGATACAAATGTTCGTGCGACGACGTAATTAGTCGGCGAGGTGTCTGTCTTCTGATGAAGAACAAAACCCGACTGCTGTCGACGTGGGTCCGACGTTCCCATAATTCATTGCAAAAGATTACATTATGTACACTCGAGATCAACGTATATGTTACATTCATGTTTTTTAATACAGTTTTCAATGTTTGCGTACCAATAATCGGACTGTAATATTATATCCAGCTTTACGTATAGAACTTAGAAGGCTCAGAACACCTCAGAAGATTATTTCGAGTCTCAAAATCCAAAATAACTCCATCTACATATTATTCTAAATCAACTTAAAATCAAAAATTCTAAAAGAGACACGAAAAAATTCATTTCAACCGCATTCGAACGAAACACTCTACATTCATAGAACTTCGAATACTTCAATTGAAAATCACTTGAAACATCTCACTACTCTCAAACAATTAAAATTTTCAAAAACTGTACACTCAAGAACAACATACACCTCACATTTTTCTTAACAAAATTTTCAATATCAATGTACCAACAATTGAACTATAATATTATATTTAGCTTGCGTTTAGAGGTAAGAAGGTTTAGAACACCTCAGACTATTACTTCCAATCTCAAAATCCAAAATAACTCCACCTAGATATTAATCTAGCCAACTAAACTCTGTCTAAGATTGTAAGCAAGGCGACACTAAGAAAATGAAAATGAAAAAATTTATACTCCACGCTGTGCAATCGTCGAGCCCTAGTGACTCATTTTATCTCTCACTATCAACTGCCAAGGGACCATAAAACTGTGCCATTTGCTCGTTAACGCAAGTTACACGCAATGGATACATTACGAGGGATCGGGCTTTAATCTAAGTCAAACTTAGGATTATACCGGACTGCACGCGCGTGTGAGTATTCGTGCTTATTCGTCGAGCCACGTATACACGGAGAGGCGGCGCAGAAACCTAGCCAAACCTAAACTGCATTAGTCGCGTGGAGTAATGCACGGGAATACTAGCTATCAGAAATTCGGGAAGGGCTTAGAAAGCCCTCACGCTTCGACGGGAAGTCATAAGTCCGTGTGCCGGTTGCATTAGCGGGTATTCGGGCTGACCATTTTACATCCATTCGCGAATTTTCCCTTAACGTTCCCGGTGTTTCCTCTGGAATATAGGAAACACGTTTTCAAGCCGAATTAATCAGTCGAGAGAATACTTGGAGTATTCCTTTGTCTAGGGGAGTCAACGTGAGGATGAGAAATTTTTTAGGCTATAGACAAAGTTGGGTTTCAGGCTGAATCTAGGGGATGTCTAAAGTAGAATCCAAGGATTTAAGGAATCTCTAAAGTTGGGTGTAAGGCTAGGTTTAAGTAATGTCTGAAGTTGAGTCTAGGCAATTTCTAAAGTTGGGTCTAAGGCTAGGTCTAGGAAGTGTCTGAAGTTGAATCTAGAGAATTTGTAAAGTTGGGTTTAAGATTAGGTTTAGGGAATCTCCAAAATTGGGACTAAGTAACCTCCAAAGTTAGGTTTAGTGTTAGATCCGAACAATCTTTAAAATTAGGTCTATGTGATCTCCTAAGCTAGGTCTATGTAACCTCCAGAGTTATGCCTAGCGTTAGGTCCAAGAAATCTGTAAAGTTAGGTCTATGTAATCTCCTAAGTGTAGCCTACGTGATCTACTAAATGAAGTTTATGTAACCTCCAAAGTTAGAGCTAGAGTTATGTTCAAGCCATCTCTAAAGTTAGGTTTATATGTTCAACCAAAGTTAAGACTATGTAATCTCCAAAGTTATGACTATCTAATTTCTAAAGTTAGGTCTAAGATTAGCTCTGTCCAGTGTTGTAAGAAGTTCAATTCTTCAACCCTTCAACTCAATCTTAAACGTTGAAGCTCCGAAGATTCAAAGCTAAATCTTCATGGTTCGAGAACTCAACGTAATCTTTCAGAAAAACACTAAACCACAACTCCTATTAAGAAATTACATTTTGTTACGAAAGAATGAAAGCAAAACACAGCTTTACAATACAAAATTTACCACTGTTCATCGAAACCTTTCTCTGCGACAATGTTTCCACGGTAAATGGCAGCTCCGCGCTGTTTTGGTTTCGAGTTTTGATTGCATTATACCGTGGCCATGGTCTAGCCCATTACACGCATATTCCACTGACGCAAGTCGGCTATACGCTCGTGTCAATAATCATGCGGTCAATAATCGGCCCATAACGGACCGATTAGAGTCTCCGCTGCTCGTGAATCATTTAATAGCTTTAGGCGTGGTCATTTTAATTTTATCTCGCCTGGAAAATGCCGTAATCCTTTAAGAACGAATGTCCTCGTTCACGCCTGTAATACAAACTAGCGAACAAATGATTGAAAAATCCAAATGACAAAAGATAAATACGTAATGTACTTTTTTTCTAATACTTAAACATTTCATATAATCTCATAATTTTATAAGATTTGTCTACCTTCATAGAAGGTTTCACAAACGTTAACTCGGAATTTAACTCGGTACAAGTTAAAAGTAAATCGAAGGGACACGAAACAGAGAAAAGTTTTAGGAAAACGTTTACAGATGAAGAATTTCGCCGCGTTCATTGGTAGCTCGTCGCTGATTGATAGCCGAAGGTCTAATAAAGAGAAGAGAATGGTTGGGTTCATCACGTGCGCTTTCTTTCGTCGGATTTAATAGAAATTTACCAACAAAAGCCCCTCGTTTGCGAAACAGAAGCCGCGTAATAATGTGCAAAAATATTGGACCCCGTCGGCTGAATACTGTAACTTCATTCAAATTTTACACGGTCCGACGGAACTTTTATTCCGCTAACACACGAATTACATGACCGCCCGGGACGGCCGGCCGGTTGTTTCATTTCCTTCTGAAACTCCATTTTTATACCGTTCTGTTATTCATCAAACCATAACAGCAGGATGTTACGCGTTGCCCTATATAATAGGGAACGAACGTAACAACGCTCCGCGCCCGCCCCCTCGTCTACTTTTATTTTCGTTAAACCATTTTCTGACTCTTTGTTCAGTAATGGAACTGCTTCACTTTTCGTCAGTTCTACGGTTCGACCATATCGGGCTCTCGAATTCTGTAAACGTTGTCATTGGCAGTCGTTAAGAGCTGTGATGGCCTGTGTCTTTGTAGAAATATTCATCGAACTTCGACATTAATAGAGATTGTACGGGTAGGAAAGTTTGATACAGACATTCAGGGATATGTAGAAGATAGATTTCAACTTTGATGTACTCTGAAGTCACTAGCATTGAAGTTGTAAGCTGAGATTGGGTCTACAATCAAAATAGGAGATATCAGCAAGCTAGACTAGGTCTAAGTTAGCTCTAGATAAAAGACTTGAAATCCAAATACCTCCTAACGTTACTAAACTCAAAATTGTAAGCTAGAATTCTATCCTAACCCCAAACAGAACTTATTCCTAAATTAAGCAAGGTTCTACATTAAGGATTTCAAAATTAAATGTCTCCTAAAGTTACTAGGTTCAAGTTGAAAGTTGGAAGCTAAGATTGGATCTACAATCAAAATAGGGGATATCAGCAAGCTAGACTAGGTCTAAGTTAGCTCTAGCTAAACTCAAAATTGTAAGCTAGAATTTTATCCTAACTCAAAACAGAACTTATTCCCAAACTAAGCTAAGTTCTACATTAAGGACTTCAAACTTAGATGTCTCCTAAAGTTACTAGACTCAATACCAAGAGCCACTACTGCAACCACACTCGAAATAAAGCTCATTGCCAAGCTGGTCCCGTCTAACCTAGGTTTTAACGAGCTAAATCAAAGCTAGACCCAGGATAAAACAATATTCAGGTCACTAAACCCAAAATATAAAGTCCAGAAGTATCGAAACGAAGTGTTTCAGGTGCACACGATAGAGGACAGGGTTTCACGCGATGTTTAACGCGCGGGAGCTTGCCCATTGTATGTTTTGCGAACTCTTGTGGATGGCTTGGAGCGAAACTGAACAGACAGAGGCGTTTAAGCACCGAGGAAAATTCAATTTGGAAAAACGATCCGGGTTCGTGTATCTCGGCTTCAATTTACCAGTCTCGAAAGGATCATGCTGCTGTTACGGATACTGCGGATTCGACGTGAACTCCATATCGCGTTGCCAATAGAAACCGGAAACCGTATCAACCCTTGGGGGCTTATACAACACATCGCTTTACCATAACAGCGGCCAGTTTATTTCCGAATGCCCGCTGCTTAATGTAGATTCGACCTGGTTTCAGGATCGTGCCCGTTAATCGTGCTACCTTTTAACTTCCTCATTTGCCTCGCGTTACGAAACGCGTCCGCCATTGTTACGCTCGCCCTCGTGATTTAGTAGTCACTGATCATCGACAGAGAAATTAACATTAAATCTAACAGACTAGTCGAAATGACCTATTCCCGATATCTTCTTCTTGCAATTATTGGAAAGGCAACAGATGTTCCTCGGGGAAATGATTAAAGAGTTTGATTCAGCAATACGCAAACTGAATTGTGAAACAACTATCGTCTCATTGGAGGCAGTTTTCGAGTTTCCACTGAGGAATTTCGGAAAATCAGTTTGACTGTTCGGTAGTTTTCGTGTTAAATTTGCGAGACTTTGACCCTTTGTTTTGTGAATATTTATTGTATATTTATTCTATCTTTCCTAGAAAAATTGATGGTTATTTAGGGATTGGGAATTAGTTTAATTTTGAAATTTATTATTAGGATACTATACTCGTTTTTGTGGTTGCGTTAATCAAAATCGACGTGAATGTTTACTGAATTATGCTTGTGAAATTTAATAATCGTCTAATTGACGCGTTCTGTAAACCTAGTGTTAATTATCCCTGAAGATTCTACGTTAATATATTACTGAGAGAAAGGATCTCTTATTTTTCTTGACGACGCGTTGCCTTTCGATCCTTTGACTTCATGTTCCAATATTTCAATTTCAATTTTCAGTACTTCAATCTCTATACTTTACTTTTCCTTTTATGTCGTTATCTTTACAGTCGAATTACAAACAATAAAGAATCAATACCATTGAATTATTCTCTTATCGTTTAAACATCTTCCACACTCCGTAAAAAACTTCAATTTCAAAATACATCAGTCCACCAACAAAATCCAGATCCAAACAGTCCATCGTATAAACAGCTACAATTACACGCACTTTCACTCTATAATTCAATAACCGCAGGCGTCGCGTTTCGCTAGCGTTTCGATCAGACCCATCCCCGTAGATTCGGCAAACAGCAAAATTTATACTTCGCGGCCGACCATGATCTCGTTGGATATCGTCGCGGGAAAAACGAGAAACGAGCCGAAAGCCGTATTTACACAGTCCCTGCTCTCGTTTCATCGTTTCCCCCTTTTTTCGTCGTGTTTCGAGCGCGGTTTCCGCCAAAAAAAAAAAAAACGAGTACAAAGTTTCCCTTTTTCCTCCGATTTTTTTTCGAAAAAATTAATTCTATGGCGAAGCGAAACGAGGCGAAATGAAACCGAAAATGGCGCCGCCACGCGAATATTTCCGACGATTCACCCGTATCACGTGCTCCCGGCATTGTTCGATTTTACACGGAGCCGGCATTGTTATCCCCGCAATTATCCATTCACGGGGAATTGTATATTCGGAAACACAGTATCAGCTTTCGCCCGTAATCAATGCCGCGGAACAAACGTTAACAACGCCGCCGACGAACTTGTACTTCACGACGAAAGAAAAATTCAACGATGAAAGAAGGGTTGAAGGTGGGGGTGGGCGAGATAGGGAGAGAGAGAGAGAGAGAGTTACGTAAATCCGGAGCTATTTACTTATCCATCTTTTGTACTCCCCGCCAGGGCTATTCATCCTTTGTCAGGAATTCCCGTCTTCGATTAACGATATCGACGGCTTACCGGAGCCACCCCTCTTCCGCTGTATGAAAGAGTGGCTACATAATGCAATATTCTTCGAACGGCCCACCGTGATTTTACATAATTCTTGTTAAATGAGAATTATCGAGAGTGCGGGGGCGATATCTTTTGTCAACGGCCGGTGGCTTGGGTCCGTGGGATTTGCTGGGTTCGATGTTTCTTTTCGATGGGTTAACACGTTCGCTACCAGCGTCACATGTTTGTGACGGCCGTAATCCTATATTTTACGTAATGAAAATCAAATTAATCCTACGGATATTGTTATTAGAAGTTATAAACTACGACATTATATTCAGGAACTCAATGACTCGTTTCAGTTTCATTTTTCTAATACTTTGTTTAGAGGATTTATTGGATTGCAGAAAATATAATTGAGGAGACCGTCACCGAAATAAATAGCGAACGTGTTAATTGGTTTTTATTTCGAGTTTCGGCGAATACTGTCGTGAGAGTGGAGATCGTAGGAGTTATGGGACTTCGCGTGTGAATAGAGCGTGTCGAGTGTATTGGAATTTTTCTTCGTCCTGGATTTTAGTTGGAAGGGGTGACACCACCCCTTGGAGGGGTGTAGGTTTTTCTTTTGAGTGGATTGTGTTGAGAACGATAAGAGATTGGGAAGGAAAGTTTAAATGGAGAATATATTGTCCTCTTACGTGTATGAAGGTTTATTGGGATTTTAGTAAATTTTATAGAGGTGGAAGAATAATGGATTATTAAATGTGTTTTTTGGATTTTAGTAAATTGTATATTTGTAAAATATATAGATGTGTCAGGATTATGGATTATTGAATGTATTTATCAAGATTTTAGTGAAATTTTATAAATGTCACAGGATTATGGATTAATAAATGCATTTATTGAAATTTCAGTAAAATTCTATAAATGTGAAAGGAGAATGTATTTTTTGCTGAAACTTTTCTCGCTATCTCTTACTGTTCTCAAGATAATCCAGGGGAAGGAACAATTGACATTCTTTTCAAGGGGTAGTTTAACCCTTTTAACGTGAAAGGCACGAGTAAAAATTGCTATGAATTAGGCTTGACTTACTTCACTTACACACGAAGTTTTATAATTTATAGAATTTCCGGATTGAATAACTTCCCTTGTTGTCACAAGGTATGTAAGTATCCTTCCAAATCGAGCCTAAAGAATCTCAATCGTCCACAGATAAGTGAACATGAATTTTTCAACTGATAATTTCTTGATAATCTAAAGAAGGTAATTTCATGCTTTGACAAATTACCAAAAACATCCTCCAAATCCAACAATAAATAAAAACACGAGGTATGGAAGTATCCTTCCAAATCGAGCCCAATGAATCTCAATCGTCCACAGATAAGCAAACATGAATTTTTCAATTGATAATCTCTCGGAGCGCGCCATCAACGAAATTGCAGAATTTCGACGGAAGTGACGGACACGTCCTATCCGGTTCTTTGAAGTCGCCCGATTATTCGACGCGATCGGAGTCGGTCGGACAAGTCGGGCCGAGTTCAGTCAGATACTCGCAATCAAACTGTCATCCGGGGATCGTCTCCAAAGCAAATCCGATATTGTGTACGCGGTGCATCTGCAAGTATGAACAATCAACGCGGCGGCGTAGCCCAGCGCTAAGTCACAAAGGGAATCGCAAAGTGCGTTAGTATTGCGTCCAGATTGTCCCTCCACCTCTCTCTCCACGGATCGCAATATAATTCGGGGATGTAACATTGTATCCGAGGGCTGAATTACTCCCGTCTCGGCTATCTCAGGGACGTCTGTCTCTCTCTATCTCCCTCCGGTTACCGGGAATCTCGGGATATTTCGCTAATAATTTCCGTTTGATTCCGCGCAGGACACTGGTATCCTCTGGACCTTTGTGTGCGGCTCATTGAACACCACGGGAAAAGAAATGCGATAGGGAGAATTGGAATATTATATGGAATTTTAGTTTTCAATCGTTCAGGTGAATGTTTATGTGTTTTTTGGGTAAATATTGTTGATTGGCGTGGCGCGTTAAAGGTTGGAGAGAAAGAAATGGGGGAAGACTTTGAATTTTATTTGTTAACCCTGTAAGTGGAAGTTTGTACGGTTTTTTGGTAAATATTGTTGATCAGTGTGATCAAATTATCAATTGTATGAGGAAATCAACACTGAAAAACCGTACTGTTGACAAATAGTGGAAAAATATACTTCACAGTAATATTCTGATGACGAGGATAAAGTGGAGGTCCAGACGGCTCAGTTTCTGTCTCCTGAAAGCGTGCTTTCAGGTTAAAGGTTGAGGGGTTTCTCTAGACTGAAGGTAGAGGTTGAGAGGTTCTCGTGGGGTGAAAGTAGAGGTTGAGAGCCCGTCTCCAATGAAAACGTCGGGTTGAGTGAATCTTTAAAATTAACTGGCAATAAACTGGATTTCGTCGGACAGTCGAAAAACTCTATAGTCGAAACGAAAATTAACCAAGACCTACCAATCAAAATCAACAAAATTACCAAGAAACCTCCAAAGAAAAAAAAAACAACTAAAACTCTAAAACCAACAATAAACCTCCCAAAGCCAATCTACCAAATAGCGCAAAACATCCTTTTCATTACGCAGTAACACCCACAGCCTTCTCTTGATTAAACCTGAATCTTTCATCACGCAATTTACTACAATTAATCTAATTACCACCCAACAAACAGCGCGTCACGCGTTGAAATATCTGCAACGAACCAATACACTCTAACACCACCGTAAACCGACCACATGAACTCGCTCTAATTACCAACTCATTGATCCTGCACCGAACGAAAAGCTAAGAACGATCGCGACGCATGCTCTATGCATTCGCACTTCGACAAAATGGCGGCCGGCCGAAATTTTGACGGACATTGCGACGACGCTCATCGTTGCGCGCTAATAATAATCAAGCAGGGCGGAAAGCGGCCGCGTTTGAAGTGGCTGCATTGTTAATGAGTCGCGTAATTAGGTCTGCAACGGAAGCCGTCGAATTCGGGTTTTGTGCTCGCCGTTCCACGCCGGCCGAAGGGCGGGAGGTCGGAGGAGGGTCGACGCGAAATTCAAGCCGGTCCACGTTAAATTTACGCCCGCGTTTTGTTACGCTTTGTCCACGTTACTAATACTCGGGGCTCGGATCTCGACAAAGCCGAGGCGTGTTCCGGGCACCCGTTAAATACGTAATGCCCGACCCCTGACCTCTTCCGGTCGCGCCCCTTTTCCACGTGGCGCGGCTCACGTTCTCGCCGCTGCACGCCGAGATCCGCCCGCTCCGCTCGGTTTCCGGCGTTACAACGAAAATCCTTCGTGTCATTCGTAATGCATTGATCGCCGCGGCAAGCGGCACGTACCACCGGCGAGGAGGAAGCGATTAAACTTTCACGGATAATTCCGTGGACCCGTACCTGCCCCCTGCGCGCGAGAGTTGTGTTTTATGCGGGAGGGCACGGCGGCGACGCGTGGAATTTCTTCGCGCGATTTCATTCTTGCTTCGAGGAACGAGTTTCGGTCTTTTTGTTGTTAATACTGTTTGTGGTTCTTTGAGGGGTCTGTGCGAGGTCTTTTTTGTGATTGTTGTGGAGTTTTGTGGAGATTTGGGGATTTTTTGGGACTTTCAAGGGTTGAGATGTGATTTTGTGTTTGTTGGTAGATTTGAAAAATGGGTTTGGAATGTTTAGTATTGTTTGAGGGATTTTTGGGGATTTTTTAGGACTTTGGGGAGTTGAGATGTGATTTTTTGTGAGTTTGTGTTTGCTGATAGCTTTGAGAAATGGTTTTGGAATGTTTGGTATTGTTTGAGGGATTTTTGAGGGATTGTGAAGCTGTGTGAAGATTGTTGGATTTTGGACTTTGAAGAAATCATTTTAAGAAATGATTTTGGAATTCTTCAGTCTTCTTCAAGCTTCAAAACTTGATTCTAGAATGTTTAGTCTTCGTAGTTTCAAGAAATGATGTTTAAGTTTATCTCATTTGTTAAGAGCTTCAAATATCTCTAAAATTATTTAATCCTCATTATGCCTTCATGAAACGTTTCTAAAATCGTATAATCCGTCCATGACTTAAAGAAGTCATTTTTAAAATCCTTTTCATTTAATAGCTTCAAGAATTATTTCTTAAAATTATATAACATCTATATATACCTTCTAAACAATGAAATATACGTAAAATGTGACTTACTGTTCCGTAGTCAATAGATCCCCAAATTTCCAGTTCAACTGCGTTCCCTCTGTAGTTCATATTTTGAAAATTCCTTCCACCTGGAACAAAGAGAGGCCGTATTATTAAAAAATAATATGTTCATCGTACGAATTTCATTCGGTGATAGAGAACAAAGGTGAAGTTCCAGGGCAGTGTAATTGTTAAAACAATTACAAACACAGCACGGGGTAATACCTCTCGTTTCTGAAGTACAATATAGTCATTGTGTAAATTTCATTCGATGATATCGAGCGAGCAAAGTTTCAGGCACGTGTAATCCCTCTTCACGCGCTGAAATAATTACAAACACTGCGCGAGGGACGATTCCTCTCGTTTCTGAAGTATAATATAGACATTCAACGAATTTCGATCGATGACGTCAAATAAAATAAAGTTTCGTAATTGCTCTCCGTGCGCTGGGATAATTATAAACACTAGTATCGAGTTAATCCCTCCAGAGTGTAATACAATTACCCTACAAATTTCATTCGATTGCATCAACTAAATTAAAATTTCCAATCCATGGATATTTAAAAGTATACGATCTCTTCTTCATACTGTAATCATACTAAGTTGTAATATAGTTATATTAATAATTCTTATAAACACTCGTTAGTTTTTCATTTATTATGAAAATTAATTTTCAGTGTGTCAAAATAATATTTATTTATTACGATTACAATAAACTACAATATAATTATATCAACAATTATTATGAACGTAGTTTTAATTAAACAAGTTTTAATTCTTCGCTCACTATTCTAATCAACCCTTTCTCTCACTCTTTCGCTACCCTCTATAAAACAATTTATTATCCTCTATCACTTCCCCAACAGTCAACCACAAACCAAAAAAATTCTCTCACTATAAACCTACATCCACTACAAAAATTAAATATCCACAATCAAAAGACAATACCAGATTTCAACTAAAAAGCCGCAAATACCCCTAAATTCAGTCTCATACCTCAGCAAAATTTCTCAAACTACCCTTTCTCCAAAAAATTCCACAAAAACGACCAACAACAATCCACAATCTCTGTCCTTCCTCGCACCCTAAAAAAATACAACACAAGCACCTCTCGCAGACAGGTATCTAAATAATCTTATAATATTCATCTATTCTTGCCGCGATTTGCATGTTCCGCGTCGCGCGATCGTGTCACACGTGTTTACCCGGCGCGAGGTGAATTACACGGCCCTTTATGAAAGGCAATATACCGCCGACGGCGGCCAGAAACTTTTCATTTTCCGTAAGTGTACGCGCGCGGAGGGGGTGAGCTTTTTTCGCGCGTCCCCTCGGTATAACCATAAAAGACAAGGCAACGGAGGAAGAGAGAGGGGAAGATTATGGGGAACTTGGTGAAACTCGGCCACTCCCCGTGATTGCGGCACCGCGGCATCCTTTTCCATGGAGTTCCCCGTATTATTTACGTCCCCGCAGTTTTCGGCCTCCCTTCCCACTTATCATCCCCCGCGAACAGCGGCGGGACTCAGGTGAAAACTCGTCTGAACTTCTCGGTCCCTCGTGCTTTCTGTCTCGTGGGATTGGTTAAATGGGAGGCTGATGTTTTTCTGACTGTTTAGAATTGTTGCTGGTCACTGGAAATTGTTTTTAGTTTGATGATTTTTAATTGTTTCGTGGGATTGTAGGGGTAGGTTGGAGGAACGTTGATGTATTTCTGATTAATCCTTTGTCATTGCATTGTGTGTATTGATGCTCTGATTTAGGGGTATATTTGAAATTAGGGGTTTAGGTTATATTTATGTAATATTTTGTTATTATACTTTGTTATCGAATGTAAATTGTATTGTAAATTGACACAGATAATTGTTTTATATTCTTTTGGTCGTTTAGAATTGCTGCTGGTCTCTGGAAATTGTTTTTATTATTTGTTTGATGGTTTTTTATTATTTGTTTGAATTATAGTAATTTGAAAGAAAGCTATAGAACCAACAGAGCACATTGCATTTCAAACAACAATAAACAATGAGCATCCTAAACAACTCTAAATGCTCTGATTAACATTTGCTCTTCAATAGAGTACGGTGCGCGCTTTTTGGTAACCTGCGAATATGAATATTTGAATGTTCGCCGAGCGAATTTCCATGAAAAAATAAGTCGAAAAGGTGGAATGAAATTCTCTCGTACGGGAGTTCGTTTCCGAGATAATCGACTTTGAAAGTTTGACACGTGTGCATTGGAAATTTGAAAGAAGTGGAAATGGTAAGTTATGATCAGACAAATTAGATTTCTATCGAACATCGTGAGCGACCGATAAATTTTCAAACGTGGTTATCTCCGAAACGAAATGTCACGTGAAACAAATATTATTCTATATTTTTTACTTAGTTCCTCGTATAAAATAATTCCCGCGAAATAATTCCTCCGATGTTGCCAGGGAAATATAAATATTAAAGCACTACTTCTATAGAAATATATTTTTACGCGGGATAAACATGCCGAGTTTTTACTCGTATTTAAATTACTGTAATTTCCAACCCCTTCCCTTCTAATATGGACTCAGGCTCGCCGTGAAAATTTAATAAATATGAATATTATTCGCGACTACGGGAAATGAAACAATTTTTCCCACAGACGGATTCTAGTTTTCTTATCTTGGAATAATTAATACTTTATGAATATTCAATATTGAAAGTTATTTCGGAAATAAATAGTTTTATTTAAATATTATAATGAATATCTTATAAAATTGAGAAAAATGTGCTGTTATAATATTTATAAGGATTAATTTAAACTGAACATGGATGTAGAGGAATTTTCTGTATTCAATGAATTATTAACTCGTTGTCATATGATTTATTCCAAAACTGAACTTGATGAAACTGCTTTACCGTTAACAATAATTAGGAACAGAAAAGAATTTGATACTTATTTTATGTTTACGTCTGCTTCAGAGGTTAACGATTGAAAAGCAGTACTCAATTTATGTTATAAAATAGTAAATAACATTTAGATTTATCAAATTTCGTTTAAAATTTCTGTTATGAGTCTGACACATGCAACTATGTAAAACCATATTAAACAAAAACTATATAAAACTATGTAAAATTATATGAAACCATATAACACTATGTACAACTATATAAAACTATCTAAACCCATATTAAAATATATAAAACTATATTAAACTAACCAAAATAAACTATACAAAATTGAATAAAGCGCGTCCCCTAATTTCCTCATTTTCCTCTTAACATCATAAAACAGGGGACCAATGACAAAGTGATTTTTGGTGGTGCAGTTATAAAGTAAATCGTAAGTTAAGGGGTTACGAGTTCAGGCATGTTACAACTGCATCTACTCGTTCAAGTTCCTGTATAATTCCGTAATATTCTGTCAACACGCCTCTACAAACCGATCGCAACGTGTACCAGCCTCTCCTCGCGAGGAAACAATCACGGTCCTCGCCTCAAACGACCGCCTCCTCGACCCCTAATCAGCTAATTGACCGAACGTGTTTTCTGCTCGTGATTTTAACCCCCGTTACTCGTCTTCCCGCGTTGATGATGCTACGAGATGGGCCACTTCTACGCACGAACACCGTCTAATTAATAACTGGGGCTGTTACGTCGATGTACCTTGTGTTCTGGAGTTATTTTCGGTGATAGACTGTTCTCGGTTTGTCTTGCAGCGATAACGTATCGTTTGATAGCCTTTTTTTAATAACGAGTATCTTAAGATTAGGATTTCCATGGGAAGCTGATAATGTTTTACATCACCTTCCTTGAAATGAGCTTTGTATATTGTGACAGTGTTCTATGAATCGAGGTGAAGTGTTGAAGTCTTTTAGGATTATGTATTTTATATTTGTGTTCTTAATTATGTTGTTGAAGATTAAGTTAATTAGATTCATCTGGAAAATTCGTCAGTGAATATTTTAACTTTCATAACCTCAAGATTTGTTAAATATTTATTAACAGATACTTCGTCAAATTATATACAGAAAATTGTTAGAAAATAATTAGATTAATCCAGAAAATTTGTCAGTGACTATTTTAATTTCCATAATCTCAAACTTTATTAAATACTTCACTATTTTAATTATTCTTTATTTCATTCCTCCAATCATTGTAACACATCAAAAGCATTAATACATCAGCGCACAAAAATTCATTGAGTTCACAACGGTTTACCAATATACAAAAATTCATTTAATATCTTATGAATTTCCGTCGCTATTACAGCGACATAAAGTGCCATTTTTGACTGAAAAGTCGTCACATAATAATCTGTCTAGGAATTCACAGCGACGATACGGTATCATCGCCCTTCCGTTCGAACGGACCGCCACAAAGCAGCGGTATCGGTGTGAAAGGTGTTTGTCCGGTGCAGCAGGAAAGATTCGACGGAAGAGGAAAATACTAGGGGACTGTGCCAAGCGATGGTTTCAGGGTTTGTGGTATCGTACCACGTTCTTGACCGTCCAGACCGCGGTCACGCTTGTCGATTCCACGATTTCGGACGAAAAGCTCTACATCGTCGCAGACTTCGACTCATCCGAGACTTTGTCTCCTCGACACGACGAATTTGTCCCAGTGAACTTGTTTGGAACTCGAGGTTTCGAGTAACGTCCCTCTGGATACTAGGAAATCGAAAATTCAACCCCTAAACGATTGATAGCAGTGCTCAATTATAATATTAAATTATAATATTGATTTATTGTTTGTTTTGTGGGGCTTTTGTAATTGTGATTGCAATATTAATTTATAATTTCTCTTATTATCTTTCTGGAGACTTTGGTAATCGTGATTGTAATATTAATTGATAGATTCTCTTGCTGTTTTTTGGAGACTTTTATAATTATAATTTTAATATTATTTTATAGTTTGTTTTCTGAATATATGTAATGTTAATTTATAGTTTCTTTTCTATAGGCTTTTGTAATTGTAATTGCAGGATTAATTTATACTTTCTCTGGCTATCTTTTTAGAGACTTCTATGCTTGCAATTATAATATTAATTTATAGTTTCTTTTCTAGAGACGTTACAATAGTAATTGCAATATTCATTTACAATTTCTCTGCTCAAATTGAAAATATAGAAAAAAGAATTCATCAAAATTATAAAACAAAAGTTATTTCTATTAACTTCTATAATCGCTTCGAACAGGTTCTGATGGTTTTCAATGAAATTTAGAATGCACCGAACAAGTTATTTCACTTCCTAAAATATCAATTTTACCCTCTTCAAGCCACGATAATTCCAAAACGAATTCAACGTCTGTCTTCCTCCCCCATTATTTCATTCGCAAAACATATAATGGTAAATTCAATTAGAACTTTCATCACGCATGACCGTGTTCAGGTCCGCGTACTATGTTTCCAATCGAGTTAGGTTTCAGCGGTCCATAGCGGACTTAATGAGGCTTTCTAAACTTTCAGGCGCACGTTCCTCGATTTTGTTTTGCTTCCGTAAATCGCGGGTAACATGTTTTCCCCGGGAAACGACTTGCCCGCACGATTAGAAGCCGTTCAACGTCAACGACTTGTTTCCACGTCGACATCAAACGATCCCGCGTTTCCGCCGCCCGCGTATCGGGAATTTCTCTGTTGAAACGCGAAATGTGTCGCTACAGGCCGGAATATATATGTATACATATTTTTTCCGTTTATAACTCATCTGAGAGAGGGGGCTGTCAAAGGCAGAAACGCGTTTGTAAATATTTGTCGCCGGGAAACGATGGATCTTCGACGCCGGTGAATCAATATCTCAACAAACAAGCTCGCGGAACGATCATCTATAACGCTGCATGTTTCAATTACATAGATGAAACGTGGTATTTCGAGTTTTACACTTTGCGACCTATACTGTTTTCCCATTTTGAGTTCGGAGTTTCTACGTTTAATTGCAATTTAATGTAATACTTTTGTAGTATACAGTTGCTTCATTTAATTGTAATTTAATGTAATACTTTTCTGATTCTGAATGTGCAGTTTGACGAGTTGCAAATGTGAACGTTTCGAGTTTAACACTTTGCAACTTGTAGTGTTCTCAATTTTGAAGTTCAAAGTTTCTTCATGCAATTACAATTTAATGTAATACTTTCCTGATTCTGAATTTATAGTTGACGTGTTGCAAATGTGAACGTTTCGAATTTAACACTTTGCAACTTGTAGTGTTGTCAAATTTGAGTTCAAAGTCTCTTCATGCAATTGCAATTCAGTATACCTTTCTGATTCTAAGTTTGTAAGTTAACGAGTTGCAAATGTGAACACTTCGAGTTTAACACAATCAAATTTTCAGTTTAAACTTCCCTCATTCAGTTGCAATTTAATAAAATTGTCTAATTCTAAATTCGAGATATAACCAGTTGCAAATATTAAGAAGCTTCGCTAAATACTTGGTAGACAATTGACACAAGAATGATCGAAGATTAGTACCTAAACTGCTCACCAAGGTACCAAGTCACTACTTGCTTTGATACACTAAAATTATAAAGTATAATATCAATATTCCAATCGAATATCCATTTCAACTGAAACATCGAAATAAAATAGCTTCATTCCTCAACTCCCTCGCTTCAAGAGAAATTACACGTAGTTTCAAAAACGTCCTCCGTACTCCCACAGAAAATCTCAAATAATTCCAATGAAAAAAGCTCTCGAGTGCAAAAGGTTAACTAGCCCTTGAAGCCCTGAAGACTCTCTCAGTTAAGTGACTAAACAGAATCAGAACGATATCCCAAGTCGTCAGAGCGAGTCAATTTGTCGTTTACAAGGGGAACGCGAAAAACCATCGGGTGGAAGCATAAAGGATTAAGTTTCTAGTTAACCGAGCGGCGGTTTAAAACTTGCGTACGACTCCGCTTTGTGAGGGGACGAGGCGTTTGGCCCGGGTCCAATTCAAACCTCGCTCCGTCGTTTAACTTTCGAAAAGCTGTGCCATCCCCGCCGAGCCGGGCAAGAACGATTGAAGGCGCGGCTCCCGCGCGATCCTTCTGGCATCCGGCCCCCTTACACGCGACAAGAAATACGGGCGCCCGCTAATTGTTAGAATAATGAAGAAAGTTCCCGGTCGCCTCCCGAGAGCAAGCCCCGACCCGTTGTTCAGTTATTCCATCGATGTGTACAGGGAGGCGCACCTGTTCGCCTCGTTACTCCATTGGCTTCGTTGTCGTCGTTATCGCGCCGGTAATCCTTTGGAACTCTGTTTTGTAGTGCGCCAAGAATTTTGTCCTTTGCGATAAATACGGACCAGCGTGTGTTTTGCGACCCTTTGCCGACCGGCACTCTCTCCGGCGCGAGTTGCATTAACGAGCCTGCCGGGCTGAGATGCTAATCTCGAACCGGCTGAAAGAAAGGGCAGCCCGTTTGATCGAGACTGGCAATTTCCGCTTTCAGGAATTAGGAATCGCTGGTTGTAAGTTAACTTATCATTTGGTCGGAGGTTCGTAGCTTATTACGATGGTTTTGTCAGTTCTGGGTGTGTGGGGCGTTTAAGTTTGTTGTTTCGAGCCACAAGCTATATCTGAATAACGGATGACGATAGAGTTGTAGTGTGTAGGACCTTTTTCATTTAGAATCACTTGGAGGCATGATAGAATGATTATTGGTTAGGTTTGGAGTGGGTCCAAAAAAGATTCTCTTGGCCACAAGCTATAGGTAGCTAACCAGTTGAGATAGACCTATAGTGTGTAAGACCTTTCTGACTCGGATTAACCTGGAGGCATGCAGGAAGTACTTTCTAATTAGTTTTCTGTTACATCAGCTAACCCTCAGGACACTCTCTCTCCCGTTGCTAGCCGTGTAGTCGAAGATCTGGTTAACGTTCCCCTCGAAAGAGTGCTCGCATTATTCAAAGCAGTGATATAACGCAAGAAAGGTGCATCGGGAATTCGAGTCACGGTCTAAAAGTCCGCGTAACGAGCGAATTTATCATTACACCTCGCCCCCGCGTATCGTGGTCGTATATCATCCTCCCGGAGTCCATCCTCGGGACCATTGTTCAGCGACGAAGGTCCGCGACACTCGTAAAACTTAAGGGCTCAGACGCAACGGGGAACGTGGGCTTGAAGATGATGCCCCGGCATCGTAAAACGACGTTCACCGCCTCGAAATACATATTTCCGGCCGTGTAATCCCTCAAACGCGAAATACTCGGTTTGCCGGCGCAGTGTAGATTGCAAGATACGTTTCGCCGGTGAAAGAGGTTTTCCCCATGAAACATTTCGCGGTCTGAATGTGCCCAACGAATTCAAACCGTCGCATTTTTAAGAAGCCGCGAGACTTTGTGAGGCTTGCGTAAGATTTTCCGCGATTTAGGGAGGTAAGACGTATTCGTTCGCAGGAAAACGGAATAGCTAGCTTGGGATTTTAATTTATGGACTTTTCAAGAGAGATACACAGGTTATTCTATTCTATGGAGCGTCCTTTCGCTTTGAACGTCCACAACTCAAGCTCCGGGTTTGTTAACTCTTTTAACTTGTAATTGAAGTCGCTTATGGAAGCCGCTTCATTTAGATTTCACTATGCGAGATGATCATGCCCGACTACGTTTGTTTCTCCTTTTTTTCAATTAAATCTTGCTGCGTTTCGCTACGTTCACTCAATTTCTGGCCACGGTTTCCTGTAATCCTGTGTCAGAGCGAAATATTCAACGTCATTGCTATGCATTACCCACTTCTGTTATTATCATGGGTAATATACTCGCAATATCTGTAAACAGTGTTTTAGAATTGTCAAGTGGTCTTGAATAAATCACTGAAGCATTGAATTTGAAGGACGTTAATCCTTTGCACTCGAAAGGTGACTCTCAGTCACCACTTCATTTCACACAGTAAAAATATTAAGTATTACATATAATATGAAGCTTTATGTACTGCATCAATATGTGGAATATTCGAATAAAATAACCTTCCTCCTTAATTTACGTCTGTTTTCTCATTAATTAGTTTCAAAGGACACCGTTTGTATCTCATCGGAGAATGTTGAATATCTCTAGTGGAACATTTTTCAATGCAAAGGGTTAATATTGAACTGAAGATTGAAGAGTATTTAGAAATGTCTAGTCTTTCGCAGTTTTTTTCGTTATGGCTAACAGTTTGCTAGTGGCTTGTCGAGTTTCGAGCTCGAAACTTCGATTTCCATCGTTGTGTATACACGATGCCTACCTATAAACGGGTCTATGAATACCGCTCATAATCCTTTAGCTAGCCGATTAAATCCATGGGATTCGAATTTGTCGTCTGAGGGAGGCGTCCGGGGCTTTACCTTCGTAATTTACCATGTGGACGGGGCTCGACTGCCAATAGGTTGGAGAACGGCGGACAAACGATTGGAACGAATTATCGTTTCGTGCCTTGAAATATTCCTGTGGGATCCCGTGATAAGGAGAATTACTGCGGACTCGTTGATGTAATTAACTGGACGATGTAGGAATTCATTGGTTATTCCACGTGAAAAAGAAATACTGATTGTTATTTACAGTCGTTCATAGTAGAATTGGACAATCTATTTAATACATATTGAAAGCTACTTTCCATTGGTAAATAAAATATTGGAAATACTAGAATATTAAGTTCGATGGCTAAATGAAATATTATTTAATACAAAAATTTCAAAATAGGATTTGTTACTGGATAATATTATTTACAAAATCAATATTAGATTACTCTTATTTTCTACTATTACTTTCATTCCTAATGCTTCAAAATTCTTTGAATAATAAATATTGTACCAATATTTAAAATTATATTATTATAGTAATAACTAACATTAAATGAAATTATTACAGTAATAACTGACATTAAATGAAATTATTATACTAATAACTAACATTAAATGAAATTAGACTGCAAAATTTATATAAAAATAACACTTTAAAGTACCCTAACGATACAAATGCTTGAGCAGAACGAAATATTCAAGTGAAATTTAATGAAACTATTAAGAACACGAAGTGTACGCTTGCATTTAATAAACTCTGCGGAGGATATCGTGATTCTTGGTGGATTTCACTTGCAGCGGTACAAATCTTAAACGACAAGTGATCCCGCCGGAGAGCGTAGCCCGTGCAACCATTTTTCCTCATCATTCGTCGTTTCGCCTTCTTCTGCATCCGACTTTTTCTCCCGTTTCTGATACGTAAGCAAGCCCCCAGCTCCTGTCACTATCATGACGTGCCCTGCAGTACGTATACTCGTCCGAGACAGTTCCGTATTACGCACACCAGCGATCCTCAATCCGTTCGCGCAACAAAAATAAAAGGAAACTCGAGAAGAGGAGCTCAAGCTTCTCGGTTCAACCGCGAAAAGGAAAAATGAAGGAACTTCAAACGTCGCTCGACCGGCAGACAAGTTTGCGACACTAAACTACGGTTCATGGGAATTTCCGACTGCCTTTACAATGTAAAGAAAGCTTGCAAATTAAACCTTTGCAATCTAACATTGTAAAATTTCATATTTAATATTGAACTTTCTATAATGCGCTAACCCTTCGCGCTTCAGTTTTATTCACAGGTGTGCTTCTTTGTTAAGGTATTATTCAAATAAATTATTTTATTATATTATTTTCAATATTATTAATGAGAAAAATTTACACTGCTCTCTACAAACTATCTATTTTTTAAACTGCATTTCAAGTAAAATATCGTAACACAGAGTTATCGAGGAAAATTATAAAAGAAATTTAAAGTTCAAAGGGTTAATATGTGAAGCATTGAAATACAATAATTTTGTTCCTGGATTTATGTGTGATTTTTCATTAAGTTTGTTTCAGAAAATGTCTGCGTTTTATAAGAAAACGTTGAGTATTTCTGGTGAAACAGTTTTGGAGTGCAAAAGGTTAATTTTAGCGAACATTTGCATCGACCTCGCTGTATAATATAAATTACGAGTGTATCTTTGTAACAGATAGCTTTGCATATTCATTCTTTGGAAATCGAATTCTTTTCAAGACTAAAATCTATTGTTTTTGAATAGAATGGTATATTCAAAATATATCTGACGCGTTGTAGAAGAAATGGGAAGTAGGTTTAGGAAGACGTAATTGCAGCTAGCGATGGATGGTTTATTGCAGTTTTTAGAAGAGTTCATTCGGAATGTTACGTCGGTTTTGGAAGAGTTCGAACGGATATTTACTTCTTTTGAAACCTGTTGAAGCCGTGATGTTGACAGATTGAGAACCACTGCGCGGCCAGAACAAGATGGTTGAATGATGAAAGCTCCCGGCTACCATTTTGCATTACATTCCTCGGGCCGCCCGTATTATTGTTCGTGACAGTGAGAAATGGTTATTAGACGGATTATGGGAGTGCAAGTCGCCGATCGTGATATCGCGAAAGATGTGTAGCGATCGTTAACAGTTTAACGGTTCATTCTGCATTCTAGAAATTTCGAAAATTCGGTTTCTCTTGTTCCTTTCGAGAGCAATGTTTTTAAGAAATTGGAAGGAATTTGGAAAATTTGAAAAAGAAGTTGGAAAGAATAATTGAGAAACTTGAATATGTTAATTTAGAAAGATTACTAAGATAAACTAAAACATAACTAACTTTTCAAAGAAACTGAAAGGAATTTGACAAATTCGAAAGATCAGTTGCAAAGAATAATTGAAAAATTCGAATATATTTTTGAATATGATTTTTTAAAAAATAATCATTAAATTCATTTGAAATTTCATAAATACATTAAAGAAATACTTCTCCATCATTTGAACTATAACCAATATATTTACAAAACTTGAGTTTCAAAGCTTAACAAACTAACAATTCCCCAAAAACCCATAGCCCCATAAACTAGTTATCATTTCAAAAAATGTCCATACTCCCAACTAACCTCCATACTTCTTTATACTAACAACCTTCGCATTCCTCGCTTTCAACCCAACAATTTCAAACAAACTCTGAAAAATCAAAACCATAATCTCCCATCCCCGAAAAAATTCAAAAAACCACCGTAAACTCTCAGAAGACGCTTTGCTGCTAGAAATTGGAATTCCAGCAACAACAGTCGGAACCGCTCGAGGTAACGAGAACTAAAAGGCAATCTCGAATGGCTCGTCCGTGGGCGCAGGTGTGCGTGTCGGTGTATTTTTTTAAATTAATTATTTTTTCCGCTGTTCCGCAACACGGTCATGGGAAAAGGGTAGAGCCTGGCGGCCGCTCGTAAAGGTTTTGCGCGAAATGCACGTGCGTTCGATCGTAAAAACGCGGAAAAAGGGGGCGCAAAAGGGTCGAAGGTTCCGGGCTACGCCGCAGGGGGTCGAGGTCTCGCGTTCGATTCGTGACATGGAAATTTTAGGGCGTCGAAGGGATAGAGAGGAAAAAAAAAGAGGGAGATAGGGTTGTTGTTCTCCGCGGTGTTTTTTTATTTATTCGCCACTTGCGCTCGTCCCTTTTCGTTCACCTTTTATGGCCTTTTATACGATCCCCGGACAAGGGGAGGGATCGAGGCTTTCATTTCGGCCGGCCGTTCACCGTTACATGAATAATCGAACCTAACCTCAATCACGTGAATCGCGAGCTCGCTACTGAGATCGTTCGCGTGAAAAATAGATGAATCGGTAGATATCTTGTCCTCCATTCATTCCCGATGCTTTCAATTCGGTGACTAAGTGTGTTCTTTGTGTTTTCATGTTTATAGGTTATGTATGAGTCGTGGAAGTGAATTCGCCATTTTCTTTGGGGAAGCCATTTTGAGTGCGACGGTTTCGTCGCCATTTTGTCTTTCGGAGATGGGATATATTGATATCGATTGGAGTTTCGTTAATAGTTGATTCTGTTCGTTAATTGTTTACTTGACGTAGGATAATTGCAATTTATATGTTTCAGTTAGGAAAAAGTGAATGAAACGTGCTTTAATATATGAATAATTAAACCGTGGAAATGTTTGCACTCGTGTGAAACAAACTGCAATAAAATTTCACATTGCAGTGCGTCAGTTTTACTAGTTAAACGTATTCGTAAACGAAATTTAATTTAGCGCAACGTTCTTTAAACTTTTATACGCTACAAATATTATGGGGACCATCCAGTTACTAAAACAATTCAATTAATTTAATTGTGCAAACTGCAATTCTCTGGTTTCGTAAAAATACAAGAGACTTTCATTCGTGAAACGACCGAGCAATTAGAGTGACTGATTTCCAATTTTTATAAAAATTATAACAATACGTTTCTTGAGATTCGAATGGTCTAGTCTTCTATCTGTACAAATACATAAATTTAATTAAAACTCTTTACCAAACACACCTACATAGTTCAAACACTCGCGAAATAAACATTCTGATGTAGGTCAATTTAACCCGCCCGGTAATTTTAGTATTAAAAATTCTGTAATCCAGATGTAACGCGGCTTATTAACACTGTTCCTACCGAAGGTGTCAAAAGTTCTGAAATTTCACCTTAAAATTATTTTCCAACTTTAGCTGTAAACACTTATAAATTAACCCTTTGCACTCTAGAGGCGAGGAGAGAAGTTTGATATAACAAAATTATAAACTGTTACATATAATATTAAGTTTAATAATGCATCAATATGTGAAATACTTCTATAAAATATCTTCGTTTCTTAATTCACGTATGTTTTCTCATTACTTCGTTTCAAAGTGTCAAATGTTTCTAGCGAAAAGCTTCCGAGTGCAAAGTGTTAAAGTTTCAAAAAGTGTCTTGTGATACCTTCGCTAGAGATATCGTTGAAGTTAAATTTCATGGTCGTCATACGGAACATCCAATGGGAAAACTAAACGCGTGATATCCAAATGAGACTCCTGTAGATTTTCAAATATTCATTTTCTCATAGTGAGATCTCGGTGCATCCAAGTGCATCCAGGAACGCGGCGGATTACGCGGTAACGATCCAAGCCCCGTGCGTTTCCCATGAGTCAGGGGCGACTTAAGACGTCGTCTGTGCTGGTCTCGAGCCGATTAATCGGCTTTCCTGCGTATCGATCATCGATGACGTCGCGTTCGGAATAGACGGATTGCGTGATCGCATTTCTGCACGGAATACTTTTAAATAGATTCCCCTTTCGGGGTATTGATCGAGGATTCTGCGGCCCGGCTAACTATAACGCGCGGAAAAGGTCGGGGTACGCTATTGGCAGTCAGTGATCCCTTGTTTGTTCCGGGAAATTCAGAGTATTTAGGAATGGAGCGTCTAGAAGAGAAGTAGATCGAGACGTAAATTATTTAGACGCAAAGTGGATAAGGAAATAAAGTAGATAAACATAAGGTAGATAATGGTGCAAGATAAAATAAGCGAAATAGACAAGAAAATAAAATGTAGAAATGAAGAAATAGAGAATTTCAAAGTGAAATAATATTTCACTGAGAATTTTCATTCTCGTTAAGTAGTGAAACGTGTTTTATAAAAGATTACTTTTTGGATTTTATTCTTTCGAATAGAGCTATGTACTGTGAAACGAATGTTATAAATAAATATTCTGAAGAATGTAGATAATTTTTGAACACAGTAAATGCTGTGTAAGAGGAAATTTGTTTTTAGATTTTTTAGTTAAAGTAATATTTTATTAAATCTTTACTCGAGAGACGCCTTTCAGTTGCCATTTCATTTCACCGAACGAAATTATAAAATTTAGAGTTCAATATTACATTTTATATAATGTATTGATATTTCGTCATAAAATAATCAATATTGGTTGAGGAAAATATTCTCGAAGCGGTAATAGTGTAAGTATGGGAATATTGTTGTTTATAGTAGGATATAATGATTCAGGTAGACTATTCTAACGTACCTGTTGTCGGGGCGCAATTAATAGACTGGTAATTCCAGCGATAGTCAGACGAATCGATGGATCACGACGTAATCGCGTGTTACGAAACATACTGGTTTTACAATGGCTATAAAGTATTACGCATGACTTTACTGTCTAAATATGTGAGCGGCTTCGGTATTCACTTACGATTGGCAAATAGAATTCTTTAGATAGTGAACTGTTCCTATTTCCACTGATCTTGCTATCCCCGTAAGGAAAGATCTTAACCCTTCGAATATTTTTTTGTGTATTATCATGTATTTTTAGAAAAATACACAAAATGTAAAAGCTATAGTAACAAATTATTTCACTGAATCATTTTACTATTGCACGTTTATCTTGCCAAACATCGCAGCATTAGCATTATCTGTAATATAAAACTGTTCGCAGATAATCATCGCTTAATTCACTGAATCGTAATTATTCGATTAGACCAGGTGTCACCGATAACCCCCATGAAATTCAACGTGTTAACCCCTTGGCCTATGATTTCTTTCTGAACTCTGATCGATACAGCTACTTTGTCATTAACACTAAGTTTACGGAACGCGTCAAACCGACGCATATTGGATTTTAGAAATATTATTTTGTAAATATTTACGCCGATTTTGATTGATGCGATCACACTGACATGTACCCCAATTACCTACTATTAAATCTCCAGTTTCCACAATTTAAATAAACGAGCATCAATTCTTTTGGAAATAATAGAATGAAGTGTACAACAAATGCCCGTAAACCTAGTGTTAATAATTTATTGGAAAAAGAGAAAAATTCTAAACATATGTTACGCCTATATCTCCATTTAAGTATAATAGTTGATTACAGAAGAATAATATTTACTTTGAATTCGAATGAACCGAGTAATATATATGTTTGTTGAATCATGCAGAAAATCTTCATCACGAGTCTCACTCGTTGTTATGGGACAAGGGGTTAAGCACCGGTTCCACTTTCTCAAGCGATTGCTCAGTATCCAGACTCCTAATCCATCACGAAGAGCCAGTGGGGCTTGGGGGGTCGGAAAATATTTATTTCATGACCGACAGCGTCGAAATCGCCGAGCGACGCCAGGAATGGCAACCACGAAGTGTATGCCGACGCGGTTCCCACGAATTCCGGACACGTTCACGCGTCTCGGTCACATTGTCGGTCGACTTGCCACGATAATGACTCCGGTCCGGGGCAAAAGTGCACACCGTGGATCCTCGGCGTCTGCATTTCCACCCCCGCCGCCCTGCGCCCCGGCCGGCGTCCGCGGGAAATGGAAATCGGGCCAGCATCGATTACGATATCGTCGTGTCGCATGACAGAACGAGCGCGCCGCGGAACGGCCCACCCCCGCAGGGCACAATACGCTAATGCGACATATTGTTCAGCCCCGCAAAAATTGTCCCTCGTTACACGGCCGACAATGCCTGGCCGACGGACGAACCACCGTCCCGTGAGCTTCCATAGACAGGACAGCACGGTGGAAATTATAGGAGCCGTTCTGGATAGGGTCTGGTCCGAGGTGACGTTAAATTTCGTTGCTCGCGAGACGGATGCGATTAGGGACGTGACGAGGGCGAGTGATGATATTGTAAGATTAAGGGATGGAGATGTTTTACTTCAATTTCTGAAGAATTTTTGCGGTTACTGTTTCTGGTTCGTGCATCGTTTTGGGTGGTTTGTTTTGTGGGTTATGGAGATCTGGTAAGATAAGGGCAAGTTTGGGCGTTAAAGGTGGGTTTGAGGTTAAGACTGGGTAATTTCTGAAGTTGGGTCTAAGTTTGAGTGTTAGGATTCTTTATAGTTAGATGCAGATAATCTTCAAAGTTGGGTGTAGGCAATGTCTAAAGCTTGGTCTAGACAACGTTTAAAGTTGAGTCCAGGCAATGTCTACATCTAGGTCTAAGTTTAAGTGTAAAGATTCTTTATAATTAGGTGTAGGTGATCTTCAAAGTTAGGTCTACGCAATTTCAAAAGTTTGATCCAGGTAATGTTCAGATCTAGGTCTAGGTAATCAGTAAAGCTAGGTGTGAACCTAGGTCTAAAGAATCTACAAAGTTAGGTCTAGGCAATGTCTAAATTTAGGTCTAAGTAATCAGTAAAGCTCGGTCTAAACCTAGGTTTAAGGAATCTACAAAGTTAGCTCCTCACTGTCCAAATCTAAATCTAAGTAATCATTAAACCTCCATCCAAACCTAGGCCTAGAGCCTCAAAGTGAAGTTCATATCAATTCTACATCTAAGCATCACTTATCAGACTAACCTACAACAATCATAAAACAAAAAATGCTATCTCTTGTCACCAATTCCGTAACAGTCATATTTCCAATATCATATCCCCAACAGATACACCAGAAAAAGTACACAAAGATAGACGATCCTCTAAGCTCTAAACGTCTCCAAATATACTCTAGTACCTTGTAAGAAATTTAATTAACCGAAGACACATGTCCGACCCTCGACAAGCCATTTGCGTGGCGAGTGCTCAAAACTGGTCGCAAACTTCGCCATTACAGGTCGCCGTGTAGACAGGGGAATTCCGGCGCGGCCGGTCCACCATCTGAAGCCCGTCGCCCACTGGAAATCGACACTGTCGGGCGCGAATTGAGCGTAAATGAATTCGAAAGGCACTCGGGGCCCCGGCGTGTTTGCACTTGCACATTTCAACACGTAGTTCGAAATCGCTCCGAAAACGATTATTCGACTGCTAGGTAAATACCGGCGACGCGGCTCATCAGGACCCGAACTTATTTGTCTATGCAAATCGTCGATCAACCGGGGGCTGCCGCGGTTCTCTCCGCAGCCCCTCGTCGCCCCGTTGTTTCGTTTCAAGTATCCGGTCCGCAGTTGTTTTTCCTCTCTGACCAGCAGTGTCCTGCCATCTACTGCTTTGCCAGAGGTCCGCTTTGTCTCTTAGCTGGAGCTCGAAAAACACGACACGGTGTCCGCCTTTGTTATACGCTCTTTGAACGTCATCAACGTTTTCATTGTAATTTCGGGCAGCTTTCATTTTGTTACGGTATTACAGGCGATTTTTCTCGCGTTGGACGATACGGTTTACCCTTTGAGGACGAATGTCTTCGTTTTGGTGAATTTTCATATTTAGAATACGATAATGTGAAACAACAGTTAATCTGTTCGAGTAATATGAGATTAATGCGTAGTGTTCATTTTCTATGGTGGTTGAGATTTCAATGAACAATTTAACTTTCTTTGGGAAACATTTTCGACACTTTGAAAAATCCTCGTTAACCTTTTGAAGACGAATGTCTTCGTTTTGGTGAATTTTCATATTTAGAATACAGTATTGCGAAGAAACAGTTGATCTATTTAAGTAATAAGACATTAATGCATAGTTTTCGTTTTCCATAACATTTAATATTTCAGAGTACTATTTAACCTTTCTTTGCGGAAAGTTGTCGATACTTAAAAAATCCTCGAGAAATTGTTAAACCTTATAAATTGATGTTTATTTGATTATATACGAAATGTAGTAACAGAATACATAAAATCAATGTATCAACCTCGATTGGTCTATTTTTTTTAAGGTTTACAGAAACTCTGTATCAAGGATCTTAAAATTTGTCAATTAATTTAATTAGATCGTGTGTTAAGATTGAAATTGATCAGGTATGTATTTTTAAAATATCGTTTTTTTCGTAATATCAAGCCGGTGTGTTCTGATAACAAGCTTGTATGTTACTAGCTGGTAGCGTTAGGTTGCGCAGCACGCTCAAAAATGATTATGGAAGGAAACAAGTTGTTCATCGAGAACACACTTCGATTTTCCCGGGTTTTCCCCAATTACACGGGCCGGCTTGTGTTCCGGCGATGTTCACCGGGTCCACGAATATCTCATTATCACGGGACACGGTCGGCGTCCGCATTCCACGGGTTCGAAACTCGGAAAACCGGCGATTGCCGCGCAAGCAACAGCAAAAATTCGTTTGCTACGTGCAAGGAACGTGTTACATTGTAAAATATAACGGTATTACATTAAAACTGCGAAGAACAGTGAATTGTATATATTATACAATAGAACGAACGGGGAATTTAGCGGAAAGAGAATGTATTAGGCCGGACAATGGAAGGGAAGCATGAAAGACACGAGAAATATTGTAACTAAAGGGAAAAAATACTAAAAAATAAGTCATACAATGGAATCGACCAGGAACGCGGTAGAACGAGATTGTAGCAGGTCAGACAATGGACGGAAAGCATAAAGGATATGAAAAGTATTAAAAACGCGAGAGGAAAATTTTACGAGATGAATTGTAGAATGAAGTGGGTAAGAAGTTTATTGGGAAGAGAACGCAATCAAAGAAAATCCATGGAAAATATTAAATATAATGAAATATAATTCGAATTTTGTTTCTGAGGTAGCTCAAACTAAATTAATATAGAACGTTGTCTTCCCTCGAGCGTTCCTTCTAATTTCTATCAATTTTCGAATGAGGAAGCAACGTTATACTTCCCGAAGTCTGGCGAACAGCGAACGCGGTGCATCGTTTAAAGCGGATCGTGGTTCCCGCCTTTGTTCCGTTATTAATCATTTTCTCGGCGAAGGCGTTGAATGAAACGTCTCGCAAAACAATGGCGATCGTCGGAACGCCGGGGGATAAGTTGCTCTTCTTTTCATCGGAAACGTAATACTGCGAGAACGTTTCGATAACGGAGCACTCGCCTTTCATCGAACGGTTATCCGGCCGACGTTTAATTACTAGATGCGTGGGGAGCAATTTATTCTGTCGGTCTCAATGAGATTTGAGTTGGGTCGCAACTATGTGGATCCAGGTAGGTTGATACTGAGTTGGGTGGGTAGTAAATTATATGGATCATAAATTAGTTGGACCTTACGTTAGAATAATCCAAATTAGGTGGTTGCTAAGTTAGAATAATCCAAACTGGGTGGTTACTAAATTAGAATAATCCAAATTAGGTGGTTCCTAAGTTAGGCAAGTCCAAATTAGACGGTTTCTGAATTAGGTAGATTCAAAGTTAAATGAATTCTAAATTAGACGAGTCTTAGATTAGATGAATCATAAATTAGGTGAATCCTATGTTAAATAGGTCCTAAGTTAGATGAATCCAAATTAGATGGACCCTAACTTAGACACGTCCAAGTCAATTAAAACCAAATTAGTAGAGTCCTAAGTTAGAGGAATCCAAGTCAGATGGACTTTAAGTTATACAGGCCGAAGTTAATCAAAACAAAATTAGTAGAGTCCCAAGTTAAATAGATCCAAGTTAGATGGACCCTAACTCAAACAAGCCCAAATAAATCAAAATAAAATTAGCAGCATTCTAAGCTGAACAAAGGCAAATGAAACACTCAGTAAGTAGTAGTAACAGATGCAAGTTACACAACTTTAGCTTAGATACATGTTCAGCAACTAAACGTTCAAATTATCTAAATCCATGCTAGATAAAACCAAGGCAGATGAAATAATACACAAACCCCAGAGTCATCATCTTCCCCAGCGAATCCTTTTCAGCCAAGCCAGATGCACGTAAGAAAACGGTAGCCTTTCCCTTCAATTCGTCCTCGTTGCATAGTCATTGCATCTTGGGCCGAGATTTCTCTGCGGCAGCTTCTCTCCTCGGCGCGATACGCAGCCGGAAACGGGAAGAAGACAAACACTGGCTACCCAGGCCGGATGATTAATTTCCCCCAGCGCGACGGCCCACTCGGTAGCTGGCCGGCTGCATATTTTATGCACGCGTTAACTCTCCCACACGGTGAACTTAATTTCCAGCGGATTCCATTATGCTTTTCGTTTATTAGCTCCGTCTTATTAGAACACGGGGGACAGCCCTCTGGGAGATCCCGCCGCTGATAATCTACCCGCTGTTCACTTATTCAACACGAGCCGTGCGTCTTTCGTCTGGCCAGCACGTCTTTCGTAAGTAACCAAAGATTTATACCATATTTTCCCGATAAACAACCGATAATCGCTTCGCGCAGCAATTATTAATATTATTTATCAGAAAAATAGGGTATACATCGTTGGTCCCACCGGAGACGAGCTGGGCAAGCGAAAGACACGCGAGTCGTATTGAATAAATGATCAACGGGTAGATTTTCAGCGTATTTTCCCAATAAACAACTGATAATTGCTGCGCAAAGCGATCATCGGTTGTTTACTGGTAAAATACGGTATCAATCTTTGATTACTTACGAAATACGAGTGGCAACAGTATTAACAAGAGAATTATCGCGGTATTGGGATTCCTCAGTGTCCCGGAATTTCGTTGCTCTTCTACTACTGCTGGCAGTTCTTCGCTGTCTAAGAGATACGGTGCCAGGACCGTGAAGTTCGCTATCACTTCGTCCCAGAATCTCATTCTTTCCGATAGGAAGTCACTTGTCACGACGATATCCGGCTCCTTTCCTACTCCGATTTGAAGGAACTGGTGGGCATCTCTGTAGTCTGGCCAAGGAGTCACTCTCCAAGCGCGTGGGACTCTGTTGGTGTCAATACACGAATGTTTTAAGGAAATGAAGCAGTGGTTTATGGGAATAATAGAGATGAAGCAAAAGAGAGTACTAGGAATTCAGTTTTTATAGAAAATAAATTATACGTCGAATGATTAAGTACCCAGAAAGAGGAATTATTCAAGCAATCAAATTATCTGTTTGGGAGCTTGGATTTTAGGTGAGAAAGTGTCTTAACCCCTTGCCCTACAACAACGAGTGAGACTCGTGGTGAAGATTTTCTACATGAATCAACAAATGTATGTATTATTCAGTTCATTCGAATTCAAAGTAAATATTATTCCCCTGTAATCAATTATTATACTTAAAAGGAAATATAGGCATAACGTATGCTTAGAATTTTTCTCTTTTTCCAATAAATTATTAATAACAAAGTAGCAAAAAGAAAGTAGAAAGAAATCATAGGCCAAGGGGTTAAGGGGTTCATTGGAAATGAGATAGTAGTAGATCGAATAGATTAACGATAAAATTAACACATTGCGTACCGGGTAATTTTCAAAGAACTGAATTGTGGATAACGATTTTCAGTGAGATGAACTTGTATCACTATATATAGAGACACTCAAATACATTGTTATGTAATATATTTTAAATAGATAATCAATTCGAATCAAATTTAATATTCTTTTAACACTAAAACTACCGAGCAATCAGAGTGACTTATTTCCAACTGTTTATAAAAATTAGGACATGTTTCTTGAGATTCGAAGAGCCTCGTAGCCTTGTATCTCTGCAAATACACGATTTTAATTGAAAATCTTTCGCAAAACGCCTTCACCATTTAAGTACCTGCAGAATCAACATTCTGAAGTGGGTCAAATTGACCTGTCCAGTAGTTTTAGTGTTAAATGCTGCGGTAATTAGCAAAGTTTCATAGCTAAGTGTTTATATAAAAACGGGATCTCTGGTTACCAGTGCGGAATGTGTTTACTGAATGAAGGGGTTGATCATGAAATATCAATGTTTACCCTGTGGTCGCGAAACTGGCCCACATCTCGGTCATAATGTTGATCATAGTGATGTCGGATTCGTTGTTGTGCAACATGAAATTGCTGAACTCTTTGTTCCACAGCGGCATCAAGTAGTTTAGGTCGTCACCGTGAGCGACTCCTGCGCAACATTTTTCCATATTTACCGAAGACAATGGACGGCGACGGTTTAACACGTTAAAGCTTAAATCTTAAGCGTTTTTCCGTAAAGCTTTTTTTGTAGCAAAGAAAAGCAGGTACAATTATTAATTATTTGACGTTACAACGTTTGCATTATACTATTATCAACTTAGTTACGTTACTAAACATTTTCATTTCACATCGGTTGTCTTGTATGTCACGATTGTTTTCTAGTCATTCAGAAGCATCAGTCACTAATGACACACTGCCTAAAAGTGTCAGTCTATCGGTCGAATCAGATGAAGCTTACTTATTTCTTTTCCTTCAAATTATTCGTTTCTATTTCTATTATTACCCGCTTAGAACTGGAAAAATGTAACGATCGCACTGTTTAAAATTTGTTTTTCCAAAAATAGACAAGCGTAATTCAGTTTCTGAATTGAAACGAAAGAAGCGATCACGCCGCTTGACATTTTTCGATCGGGCTTCTGGAAAAACTGGTGGGACTCGAACGGTTAAGAGAATGAAACGCGGTGAACTATCGGGATTATTTTCGCCGGCCGACACCTCAATTAAATCCGAGGCAATATTTACGCAGTTTCGGGAACTAATTAAAACGTCTGCGGAGGTGGCGAGTTGACCGGACGAAAAGGCAATCTATTAAATATTAATTAAGAATGTTCTATCCGTCGAAATTCGCCGGGATGATAAATGAGTCGGTATCTCGAAGTATAATGGCAAGCAATCAATTTCACTCACCGTAACGTATCGGCGTGCCCCAGCCGAACGTCGATGTGAACGTGCCTTCGTAGTCGAAGTAGTAAAAGTAGAGGCTCGAATTCATGACGGCCGATTGGTAGGTCAGTGTTTGATACATCGGATATACTATCGCCGCGTCGCCCGTTGCCTGCACGGCACGTAATGCTCGCTTAAATTTCACGATTTTGGGTCCCAACGGTGGAATTTAATCGAGCAGGACAAACAGGAGGAAGCTATTTGCTTCCAGGAATTGACTCGAGCACTGCCCGACAAAGGTAGGGCATCGATGTAGTGATTGGGAGCGAGGTAGGCGTAGTTGTTAAAAATCGAGGGTCGAGATACGGGACTTCAAAGCGAGGGTGCTCGCGTTAAATGGAAACATTCAATGAAGAACATTTCAGTTGCAATCATTTTAACTTTATCTTCTCAAATGTAGTGCCAGTGGATTTCTGAGATTGCTGCGATTAAAATGAGCCCAAACACGATGGGGATCGGACTAGTTTTACTGAGTTAATGTAATTAACGGAATTAAAGGTCCGTTTCCATGGAATCGATAAAACTGGACCGATTTACGTCGTGTTTGGACTCATTTTAATGGGAAGAATCTCGACGTTCCATCGGTAATAGGATTGAAAAGGTAAGGTTAAAATTATTGCAATTGCATTTTTTTTATTGTATGTTTATATTTGACCGCGTATATCCCGTTTCTGCCCATTGTATTCATTTTCTGTCCCTGTCTACTGGGATCATGTTATATCGAGCTCGAGACAGTGAGTAGTGGACGAAGAGTAGGGATGGTGCAGTGGAATTTAACCGAGCAGATTTCGTGGAACTTAAGAGAGCATTACTGTCAGACTGGAAGTGCCTTCGTTGGTTTTTAATGGAAGAGAACATTTGACGATGGATAAAATATTTGTTTCAACCCCTTGTCTTATAACAACTGTCAGACTCGTGGTGAAGATTTTAATTATTCAATGTAAAGGGAACTGTTCTTAAATTTATCTTTTTAATAAGATGGTATTAATAGGATGGATTTAATATTGAGAAAGTTTTGACAACTTTAACATATTAAAATAATAAGATGATAAGGATGTAGTCTTTGGTTGATTTCAAAGATTCCATCCACCCAAGGGAAAAATAGAAAGTATTTAAATTTCTGATTTTATAAATTTGAAGATCGAAGGAAAGAGAAGAATTGAAAGAAAAAGAAGAAAGGATTTACATTTGTAATACCCTTCCAGACTGCCTCAGTGTCATTCGATTGCCAGTAAAATTCTTCGACAGCCTTGTTGAACGCAGACCTGTTGCGCAGAATTTGATGGTACTCGAGTGTGAGTGGTAAATATTCATCCAAATTGTTAATCAGTTCTCCTAGCTCGTTGACGAAATCTGCACAGTTGTTTTAATTCGAATATTTAATTTGGAAACAAATGACAGTCCTCAGTTCGATGCGTACGGAAAGTTACCCATAGTTTTTCCTAGCCCTTCATCCCTGGTAATACCAAGTATCATTGGTATATCTCTGAACAGGCGCTTGCGTACAAGTGTGTAGGGATCGCTGGTTATAATAGCATCTTCTGACTCCTCTTCAATAACTGGCCCGAAAGGACAGCAAGGATTAGTCCTCCAAATATCCTGTTTCGTGAAAATAATCGTCAAACAGGATAACAGAAGATAACACCAGGGCTAACTAAAATATTATTCAATGTCTAAAAAGGCAATTCGGAGTTTAAACAGTGTTTGTAAATTTGGAATTAGAATCTCTTGAAATCCTCAAAATAATACCCTTGTAATTAAACATTTAAATTTTCTTTCCTAAGTAGAATATTTAAACAAATTTGAATGTAATAACAATCGCCAATTTAACTTCCTCAAATAATTCAGAAGACTTTGTCACTAACATACTTTAATTCCAAAACTCTGTTCATACTTCAAGGAATTAAAAGTTAAAACAATGATTCCCCCAGAATCAAACATCTAAACGTCCTGCCCCAAACAGAATACTTAAACAAACTTGAATTCGCTAACAATCACCAATCTCAACTTCCTCAAAACATTCGAAAGACTTCTCAGACTTAATTAAAAATAAATTAATCTTACGAAATGTGGTAAGATTTTGACGATATCCTCCGCGCTCTTAGTTCTCATGCACCTCAAAATCTTGTGCTCTTCTTTTTCACTCAACTCATCATGAATCACTTCACTGTATTCCGGTTCATTCGTTTCATTTGATTTTGGCAGATATTTCATCGTACTCGTAACATTATTGTTACAAGGCAGACATTTTAGCAGCCGGGCCGTTTCTATCGAGGTCTGCCGCATCCATCCTTTGCGATTCAGGGACCATGTGTTGAAGAAACATCCGCTTTGTATGATGCACCGGTGGAACAGTCCTTCGGTTTTTCGACTGTAAGCCAACACATGGGTCACGGAAGCTCCAGCACTCTCACCCCATAAGGTCACCGACTTCGGATCACCCTGGAAGACGTCGATGTTCTCTTGCACCCATCGCAACGCCATTACGACATCCTTCAATCCGTAATTGCCTGGCGCGATCTTGTTCTCCATGCTGAAGAACCCTGGTAGATTCGAAGATTGCGATTTTGGTAGTACAAGTTATCTTTACTAGCGCGTAGAAGTTTGAATATTGAAAGAGAACAGTACAATCGAGAGTTCGAATTTGTTTGGGATGCCTCGAACGTAATAAACATGAGTTGTTTGATTGAAGAACTTTGTCTCTTTGAAGATTATCAATAATGTTATATAGTATTGAAAGTAATAGATAATTTGAAGATGCAATCATTGCTACTCGTGAATTATAATTCTTCAAAGATAAAATAGGAATTTAATCAATTCTAAGATTTTGACATATTTAAAGGCTAATAGAATTTTCAAGGGAATATTGTAATTTTCCTTCGATTATACTTCCTTCGAACTGCTACATGCAAATTTCTATTTGTATGGAGATACATAATTTTACTTATCAGGTAACGACTGTTATAAATACTTCGATTAAACATTTTTGTATCAGCTTCCTAGTGACTTTTTTCCCACTAGAACAGGCAACTCGTCCACGAATAAATGCACGTGTTAACGTAAAAACCGTTACCCATAATGTTCACTCGGTAATTGACCGTGACCAAAATGACATTCTGATCCATCAAGTACTCGGGAGATAATTCAGTGCTGTTGCTGCTCCCAAAAAGGTATTTCCCGCCGTACACGTACACCATGACGGGAAGCTTAATAGTATTCGGCACTCCTTGTTTGTCTGAAATCTAACGAGACGTTACAATGTTTCGAAGCAATTTTCGAAGATTCCGAGTTTTATGGGGGAACCCAGCTACCAATTCGTTCATTCGTATATCCCATATCTTTAACACTAACCATACCGGCATTTTTCTTACAGTAACTAGCCAAATAACTGGCTACAAAGTAGAGATAAGCAAATTAGATGATAAGCTGTTTTTAAATTCTTAGTGGACACAGAAACAAAAGGAATATAAAATTAACCCTTTGCGGACGGAGACTGTTTAAAGTATACTAAGCTTGCAACATATGAAGCTAAATTACACATCAAATGCATAAACAATAGAAGAAAAGGAAACTGTACACTGATCAGTTGCTATTCAAGTAATTAAATCATTCGTTTGCAACCTAGTATTCCAAATACGAAAATTTCATCTCGCCGAAATGTCGACATTCGTCTACAAAGGGTTAACCCTTTACACATTTTCTTAGTGGCAGTACTAGTCGAAGCAAATATATGTTTTTCAGATTATTTTTTTTAAAAACGACACTAAATTCTATTTACCCTTTAACTATGGCTGTCGTCAATAGACGGCGGTACGAAACTTTCGTGAGATCCGTCGTCAATAAGCGATTTGATGAATTATGCCGTAAACGAGGGACGCTTGTTGATTTTTATTTATTTTATCGAGATTGTGTCGATGAAACAAGTGTGTAGAATGTTTATGTTTATGTTTTATATACATGAGTCATCACACATAGATAAGGAATGAATGTATCAGCATTTGTGCAACTTTTTTTTTTATTTTGCGTTTAGACAGACATATTTGTGAAGATATATCAATAGTTAAAGGGTTAAACAAGTCTTGCACAACGATTCCATTCGTAAAATGTCTGTTTACCGTGTTTGACAGGCAAACGTCCCGTAGCGTGGCCATTCGGAAACGCCGTGACGGAATTCAGGAATGACAACGTCACCTTGAACCGTTTAAATTTAATTAAACCGCGCGTGAACCTTGCGATCCAATCGAGCCCGTGTCCCGTTTCGGAATACTTAAGCCACGCTACGCAGGAAAGAACTTTCGGCTGAACTTCCGTGCAAGAGATTACGAGGGATTCGCGTATCATTGTAAAATAATGGAGATTCAATATCCGAGATCAGTGGGCCGTCGTTAAATTCGAATATCATTAGGACGGGTCGAATTAAAGTTTGAATTTGAATAATATTATATTGTTTTTGATATTAATGAGAAAGAAACGATCTATGCTTTAATACTGAACAAGAATTATATGATATTACTCGCAACTGTGGTTAATGCAGCCATTTTTATTAGTTTTTATTAATATCTCGAAGTGTGTCACACGGTTTTCTAAAATTTTTAAATATATATTTGGTAGAGTTCAGTTCTGATAGGAAATTATTACATAATTTGAGTTAACAGTACATAAATTGAATTGTAAATCGATTGAAGTCTCAATAGATGTACTATTGGAATTTCTATAGAGGAATTTCGAAAAGTCGATTTAATTGCTTGGTAATTTTAGTATTAAATTGTCTGGGAAATATTGGTGAAGAATCAGTGCATTATTGGTGGATTATTGTAGCGAGGAATACTTACTATAGGTACAAAAATGTTTAAATATAGACAGTCCTCGCTGCCCTTGATTTCTTGGTCGTTTAGTTGAGTGCACATGGGACCATCTTTGATGGCGTAGAAAGTAGAGTTCCATGTATGATTCCATGGTTGTGGGCTCTACAACACGGTGTATTTTATAAAATATTTTCTATGAAGTAGTTTGTAGAATTTTATTCTATAGAAAAACACACTGAGTACACTGCACTTCTCTTCTCAAATGGAATTCTATGTTAGGACATCTTAAACAAATTATTGTATTTTAATTTTTCAAATTAGCTCATAGTAGTTACAACTTTTTGATTATAACGAAAAAGTTGAACTTACATAAATTGCAGAAATACGTTAATACTTGTGGCAGTTTATTATCTGTGATGAATTATTTATTATAAGTAACCAATTGGATAGCATTTAGTAAAACCTGATTAATTTAATGAGTAATCATGTTAATGATGGTACTATGTAAAAAAGAAATTTGATAATTATTTATGGAATAATAATTACAAAAGAAATTCTTCGATAACGATTACTACTTAAGAAACCTTTAACTATTGATCATCAATTGCGAAATAAATGTTTGAACAAGGATAAAACTTTAAATCAAATGAGATTGATCAGTAGATAAAATGTTAAAACAAGACTACATTTAAAAGAAGAACATCCTGTGAACAAAAATCAAAGTTAACCTCAATTAACTTGTCAGGTATTACAACAAAAAAAGTACAAATTCAATTAAAGAAAGAAATAATTCTAAATCTAAGCGGATAAATAAAACATTAAAGCAAGACTTATTTTTAAAAGTGACCTATACGCAATAAAAATAAACCATATTTGACTTTTCAAACGCTTTAAGATAAAAACTAAACACTGTCAAGAAGATTACCCTAAACTTATGTCAGTAGATAAAATATTAAAGCAAGACTTAATTATAAAAAACCGGTAAATAATCAAAATAAACCTCAATCAACGTTTCAAACGCAATAATGAAATAATTTCAAGAAAACTACCCTAAACCTAAGCCCACGAATAAACCATTAAAGCAACACCTAATTCAAACAAATATCCTATAACCCGTCAAAATAAACCTCAATCAACGTTTCAAACGCAATAATGAAATAATTTCAAAAAAAATTACCCTAAACCTAAGTTCACCAACAGGAGGTTGCGCGTAGGGGATTCCTAAGTAGTGTGCAGCTAGCCTGCCCCTAGTGCTCCTGCTCCACAGGCCTCGAATCCTGCCGAACCTTGTGCGAACCAAGCTGCCACGCACCCACAGACAATGTACAGTCACCAAGAACAGGCACACTAGCAGCGTACACCGAAACCGAGTCATCGTGCGACGATTGGCAGTTTCTTTCGCGACGACTGTCGAAATACTGTGATCGGAACGGTACGCAAATAAATGATGAAGCTCCTAACCGCATAACGTCAACGCGCACAGAACCACGGTGCATCTGAGTTCCGCGGTGATGATGTTTCAGTCGGTCGTCCGTTAGTTCCGACTGCCCCCATCCTTTCCACGGCAATTATTTCTGTTTCCTACGCGACGATTGGTTGCGGTATCGAAGGTGACCAGTCGCTGAAGTGTCAACAAGGCTGATCAAACGGCGCGTCTCGCGTCGCATAATTAGAATCGGTAGTGGGAGTGTTGGCGATGGCCGGTGTATATGATTCGTGCATTTTACTGCGACTTCGCTTATCTGTTTGTCGCTTATCGGTTTGTCGATTTGCCCGCGTGGATAGTCGGGTTAGTATAATAATTTATAGATGTCACTAGTTCGATGGAAGGTTGATGAAATGTTGAATCATGGATGCATTGTTTGCGGCTTTTAAAAAGGTCGGTGCAACTATGTTTGCTTCTATCAGTGGTATATAATTTGTGGTATTCAATGTCACTCCTCTTAGTGATAAGGTAAAAGACTTACGGCTCAAGGGTTTGTGATAATATTTTCATTTTCTAGAATAGGAACGTGCCATTTGAAAGTTAGATTGGGGATAAAGTAGATTTTTGTAGGTTTAGAGTGCTTGGGCTAGGCTAAGTGTGGAATATATTTGGTGAAATTTTGAATCATTGCAAATGAAAAAAATGGCACGTGTGATTGAGTATAGAGCAGGTGTAATTGTATTTAGAATAGATTCATTTGGAAACTAAAAGTCTCTAGGATCTGGGGTCCTAAGCATCAAAGACGAAACTAGGGTTGGTTCAGGTCTAACTAAGAAGTGAACCAAGTGTCATTATTACCTAATCACTCGATTCATATAAATTAAAACCCAAAATTCTAAAAATTAGGTAAAGATTCGAATAACTACATATTATTCATAACTAAACATGACCTAAACTTTATCAAAGCAATGTTCAAGTTCAACGTTACACCAAACGTGACTTTAGTACCTCAAAAGCAGCAATGACTTGTAATTACTCTGAGGATTATATGTAAAACTGTTCATATCTATTCCAAATAATACCCTACTTTCTCGTCGTATTTCTTGCAATATCTGTACGGTTTGACAGTAATGCATGAATATTATTTTCATACTGAATTGTGTCAAGTTTGTAATGGCCGTGTAAAAAGCTTGGAACGTGCTTTCTGGGGTTAGGTTTTCAGCCACACCGCAGGAATTGAAAACCAGCTGCGAGATCGTACTTTAAAGCCGCGGGAATCGTTTGCCGGTAATTGAATTAACTGGCGAAGTTAAGCCGCAGGTACTTACCGAGTGGCGAATTTGTTAAGTTAAACTGCTAATCCCCAGACTTAATTCCCCGTTATCAAACTCGCATCCGATGGGTAAGGGTGAAGGGTGCTTGCAAGTTCGGTCGTGTCCAATGAACCTAACTGATAAACATGGAATCTGCTTAAGCCGCTGAAGGTGCTGCTAACCGTTTACGAAATTAACGAATTTACCATGCGACTCCATTTTCTTCTGGACGACAACAATTCTGGCAGTGCCATTTTCGGGAACACCTTTTTACTAACAGTTTACCTGACTTCACTTAAGGGTTTCCGTACACGGTTTCATTAGTCGAACTTCTAGTTTAACCCCTTGCGCTCGAGAGGTGATTCTCGCCACTTGATTTCATACAGTAAAACTATAAAACTTGATATTTAACATTATATTTCGTGCAATGCATCAGTTTCAGAAATATCGAAATAAAATGGCTTTGTTCTTGAGTGTACACGTGAGTTCTCTTCGAGTTAGTTTCACGGAATATCATCTTTATCTTATCAGCGAATGTTAATATTCTCTTCACTACATTACTATTAACCCTTTGCACTCGAAAGTTCCTCACTAGAAACATTTTAACTCCTTGTATTCGAAAAACGCCGTTCAGTTGCCAACTTGGCCCAGCAAAATTGTGGAATTTATAATTCAGTGTTAAGTTCTATATAATACAACGTGGACTATCGAAATAAAATAGTTCTATGGCTTAATTCGTGCTAGGTACACCTTTATGTTAATCGTTCTTTCATCAGAAAATAATGAATGTTGAGGAAAATATTCCCGAGTTCAAAGCAATGTAACAGAAGGAGGTGTCAGTGTAAACGTAAAATTACAGTACAGCGTTGAATCCAAGAAACAGGAGACTAATGTAATTAAGAATATTCAAATTTCGCGTGAAAACCGAAAAACTGATTAAAAAGGAATAGAACTATCAGGAAACAAGAAAATCGAAGTTCCTGCTGCCTTTCGCAGTAAATACCACTGAAAAATCGAATGGAACCAGTGAAACCACTAAAAATCCCTGAAATTCCCTTCAACCCCAAGATCCCCGGCCGCCGAAACGCTCTTTTATTAAATACCCGGCTCGATCGAGTGTCCTTGACCCGAGCAAAGAAAGAAATCCTCCCTCGGAACGGTCCCGGCATCCGAGGGATCGTTCCTCGCCGGTTTTCCGCGGCGTAGGCCGCTTCCGTCGCTCGAGGATCCTAACAATTTCCTGACGAGGGCTCCCCCCTGGGAATTTCCGGTCCGTTTCCACGCGGAATCTCCGCGGCACCTTTGCCCGTTACGCGTCGTTTGCCGGCCCGTTTATCTCCTCGTCATTAGTTATGCCGTGTTGCCTCCCCCCTTTCCACCTTGTCGCTACATGAAAATAGGTTGCGGTGGTAATTGCCGGTAACCGTGGCTTTCTGCGTGTACTTCGCGTCTGGAGTTTGTGCAGCCGTCAGACGGCGTCGGTTAGCTTGTCCTTTGCTACCTCGTGACGGTTGCTTATGTAGGATTTTCATGGAGATGCGTCTTGTTGAAGAATAGTTATGGTTTTTATAGGAAATTTGAGATTAACAGTTGATTTATGTTGGAGATTCTTTGGAATTTGTTGGAATAGTTAGTATGGAGGATTGGGGAGCTATTTAGCTTATATTTTGTTGCCTAAGGTCTTTTGTCTACATGGGATATTCATGGAAACGCATCACGTAAAAGGGAAAACTATGATTGGAGGACTTAGAAGTCTATCACTATGTCACATTTTTATTTCACTTGGATTAAAAGAGTTCTTATTATTAAAATTTTAAATTGATGAAGCAATTACGGTATTATCTGCGGGCTAAAGTCTTAAGGAAGGAGATAGTAAAATAATTTTATTATTAACTGAAGGTTTTAATAATAGAAACACTGTTTCAATGTTTAAAATAAAAATATGAGAAAGTTTGCTGTTTTGATAGGGGATTTGGGTGGAAGGTTCTTTGTATTTAACTGGAATAGTTAGCGAAGAGGGTTAGCAGGGGTAGCTTGTTACAGATGGCAGCAAAATTTTAAACTGGTGCGTCATACTATTTTAACTGTTGCTTGGGAATTCGGCGAGATTAGGGGAGAGGTTTGTGGGGATGTTTCATGGTTGACGCGTAAGGTTTCTTACCGTTTCGGAAGAAAGTAATTATGGCATGCCGGTGTTCGGTCATTAACTCGGAATGTGGTTTTGCGAGGTGAGTTTCTTGCTGCTTCTATGCTTATTAGCGATGGAATGGCAAAACTTCAGGGACGGTTCGCGGCTCAGACATATCTGAATTTAATTATTATTGTTGTTGGTGGACGGATTTATTGTGCATGGAAATTAAGTACGGCCGAGTGGAGGGTGGAAGATGAAGGAGCGATTAGAGATTTCTCGGCTAAGGGGATGAAGTTCATTTTGGGCGAGCTAATCTTGAAATTGTGGTTTAAATGCTTGATTCTTAACTAGCTTAAAAACTAGTTACTTAGAAACTAAAAAATTGGAAAATCGGAATCTTGGAAAATTTGAAAATTAGAAAATTGATACATTTAAAAATTTCAAGATGCAAATATTTAAACACTTGAAAGCCCAATTAAAAAATTTGAAAGTTCGAACGTCTAAAGATTTCAAAGTCGAAAAACACAGTCTAAGTATTTTAGAATTAGAAAACATCAAACCCGATTAAACCAAAGAATAATTTCAAATTCACCAAGCCCATTAATTCACTCCATCATGTCTGATCGCGACTCGCCACTTCTGTTAATCCACTCAATCTTCAATCTCAATTACCTCAGCAACAAAGTCACCCGCAACAAAACTCGATCACCCACTTTCAGTTTACTTTTCCATGCACGTTCGCCCCCCGCAGTTCCGCGAACATCCCCTACACGGAGCCCTCTTAATCAGTCTCCGCGTTCAAGGATTAACGTCCATCAGGGTTAACGTAAATTGTTCGAATGTAGAATGTACGGTTTCTATAACAGCCGGCATGAAATTCAAACTCCGTCAAATTGACGGGTTCCCCGGGTCTGGTGTTAAACCTATGGTTATGGTTATGGTTCCGTCTCCCGGGACAGGCGGGCCGGTGTCAACTGCAATGCAAGCGCGCGCGGACTAACGTCCTGTTACTCTCTACGGAGACGCATTACCCGAGTACAATCTAACCGTGCTTTCAAGCTGCTCTATGACTTTATCAGGCTCGGACCACTTGAAGGGAGATCCCCACTCACGATCGTCGAGACCGTGGCATACCTTACTCGCTGATAGCCTGTTGCCAATCGGCCTGTTCCGATCGCAGAACGTGATAGACCAGGGGTGGCCAAATCGTGGCGCGTCGCGTCCTTGCGCTTATTTATTCTTTTTAACCCCTTGCTCTACTTTTTAACCCTTTACGGACGGGGTGGAGACTCCTGGATGGAAGTAACATTACAGTATTTAAGTGAAAATATTTATTTTCAAGGTTAACACATTGCGTACCGGCTAATTTTCAGAAAACTAAATGTGCGGATTGCAATTTTCACTGAGGTCAACTTATATCACTATACATAGAAAAACTTAGATATCATATTGTTATGTAATATATTTTAAATAGATAATCGATTCGAATTAAATTTTATATTTTTTCAATGCTGTGGCAATTAGCGAAGTTGCATAGCTAAGTGTCTTTATATAAAAACGAGATTTCTCGTTACCGGTACGCAATGTGTTAACACGTTGACTGCCACGAGAATTTCGAGCGTTTTGTTACAGTAAGATTTATTCCTTTATGATAGAGGAAAATAGTATTAGAAATAACTATTAATTTTTTGGTATTGCAGTAATCGTATTACACTATTATCTAGCTTCTGGTGTTACTAAATATTTCGATTCAATATCAATTTTCTTATTATAATTGTTTTCAAGCAATTTAGAAGCTCCAGCCATCGGTGACCACCGTGGCAGTCAACGTGTTAACCGTTTGAGTACCAGAGGTTTTCAAAACGATCGACAAAAGCCGAACAGCGCAATAACACTTTCTGAATGGGATGCGAAAAGATCCAAGCGGCACGATAGCGCTTGTTTTAATCTATGTTAATACTATCATATACTTATATTAATTTATAATAGGCAACAGTGAAATACAGAATGTATTACTTAAATTCCTTATACACAAGTAGCGATGCGACGTGCACGCGTCTGAAAAGTTGAGCGCGTTTCGTCAGATTATGAGTGCGGCGTCAGTTGTCCGTATCATTCAAATGCGCTGGGTTTTTTCGACATGAAATCTGAACAGCGCGAAAGCGGCGCGTGAGACACAAACGGTTAATTCCAATATTCAATGCTTTGAAGATATCAATAATTACGAAACAAGCAAACAGTCGTTTTTACTGATACGGTAATTTTAGTGTTAAAGTCTATCTTCAAAGTCTAAATGGAAGGTTGAATGTTAATTTTAAACTCTAGCTTGCATCTAAGTTACGAATGAACTTACAAAGGAACCTTTTCGAAAAACACATGTCAATTTTGATAAAACTTACGTGAAATAGTTCTCAGTAAAATATTTGACACATTTTCTTATCGGCTAGCGTCTACTTTGAATGGGTGAAAACGCCCCTTCAAAGTTGAAGGTTAAAATATATTTCTACAATATCTCTGAAACTAGAGGTAGAAGAGAAATTCTTTTTCTAAATTGTTCGCCTCGAAATGAACGATTCTGATTTCTTTTATACACCCCGTAGTTTCAGAGATTTTATCAAAAATATACTTTCAACCCTCAACTTTGAAGGGTTGTTTCCCCTTCAAAGTGGATATTGGCCAATAAGAAAAAATACGTGTCAAATATTCCCTTGAGAACCATGTTTCACATAAGTCTCATCAAAATGGGCGTGTGCTGGTTGGAAAGGTTCCCTTGTTAGATCGCTAGAAAATAAATCGACAGTTTCCAATGCGAAGGAACATGGAATAAGGAAAAACGATTTTGAAATATGATTATGACCGAATAAAAGTGACTAAACGCCGGTCTCCACGTGTAGCGAGGAATGTTTCCCGGTGGCTACTAAAGGCGAACCCCGCTGCATCGGATTACGGGTCTATTTGTCGCGGAGAACTAATTGCAGCACGGTTGCAGCCATGCATCACAGCGACAACAGCCGTTCAGAAGTGCAGCGGAGATCGAGTGAATTACTGGCAGGAGGATTGCTTTATCACTTTTAACGACGACGCTTTCGCTGGACGAAAGTTGTCCGTTATTCCTGCTGCTTGGTCCTTTCGACTTGAGATTCAATCACCGGCACGATGCATTCGTCGCTGCATTAATATTCGTTTTCACCAGAATGATATTAATTCAGCGTCGTTGACTGTGAGATTCGCTGTAAATCGTCTGGATGACTAAATATATTAGAAATGATTTAAAAGTGTCATCTTCATTGAGACGTTTCTGCAAATTATGCTGAATATCGTTGTGCTGTAAATGCAGACATGATGTATTTCGAATTTGTTGTAATATATTCAAATATTTGAGCACGTAAATATTGAAGAAATATGCGAGTATTCTGAAATTGAATATGAAAATGTTGTGGAAGTACGATACTCGTAACCTTCGATAATTATATCGCAGCACAGACATTATTCTTACAATACTGACACACCTAAAATACAGTAACAGCATTAATAGAAAAGTTCAAACATTAAAATATGGAAATATCGAAATTATAAAACATATTCTAAAATACAATACTCTTGATTTTCAATATTTACAATAAAACAAACATTATTCTTACAATATTAGTATACTTACAATACAGTAACAATATAATTAAAACGTTTAAATATCGAAGTACTTCAATATCAAAATTATAAAAAAATATTCTAAGCTACGATATCCTTCGATTTTAATATCTATTCTAAAATAAACATTACCTGCACAATACCAGATATCCACAACATAATATACCAGTATCAATAAAAACATAAAAATATTCTAAACTACGATATCCCTAGCTTTTAATATCAGTACTAAAACAAATGTTACTAGCATAATACCAGATATCCACGATACAATACAACAATACCAATAGAAACACAGAAATGTTGAAATTTCACAAACAAAAGATCCCACACACAAATCAAGCTAAACGATTCGATTTTTCTGTTGCAGGTAAGCATGCTCGGATACACGGTGAGTGTACAAGAATCGGATTTGTTTATAGACACGCGAGGTCGGTTGATTGCACTCTATCACGATATAAAAATCAAGATCGCCCCATGCTCGGATAGGGGATCATCGGCGTCGAACGTTATCCACGGGATCGAGCTCCACCCTCTAACCGGAACCCGCGTTCTCCGGGCGCATTAGAGCATTCAGGGGTGAAATATCAGAAGACGCGACGGTGAATAATACATAGGGAGTCCCGTCGAGGAAAAATAGGTTCCGTGTCCCCGATTCGCCTCACGCTTATCGCAGTCGAAAGTTCCCGAGTAAATATACATGCAACCGGTACATGTATGTACGTATACCGCGGCGACCGCCGCACCGCATACGTGCCGTGTGTGTTCAAGATTTCCAGCAATTTTCCCTTCCGCCGGTCTAGTTACCATCGGAGTAAATTCTTTATCGGTTACCCGGTGAATTGTTATTTCGTTTTGATCGTTATTTACGGGCCACTGTGTATCTTGATATTCCGATGAAAGAATTGTTTCTAGTAGATGACGTTTGATTGGAGTGGGATTGTTGGTTTTTAAATGAATGATATTTGTTTTGTTAACGATGCAGTTGTGTTAAATGATCAATGATACTTAGTACTAATTTGGTTGTTTTATTTATTTGATAATCCGATGAAGGGTTGTTTCTAGTAGATGAAGTTCGATTGGAGTGGGATTGTTGATTTTTAAATGAATGACATTTGTTTTGATAATAATGCAGTTACGTTAAACGATGAATAATTAGTATTAATTTGGTTGTTTTATTTACTTGATAATCTGATGGAAGAATTGTTTCTAGTAGATAAAATTAAATGATCAATGATACTTAGTATTAATTTGGTTGTTTTGTTTACTTGATATTCCAATAAAAGAATTATTTCTAGTTCTCGTGGATGAAGTTTGATTAAAGTCCGGTTATTGGTTTTATTCAATGAATCATATTTATTCTGTTAACAATGCGATTCTGTTAAATGATCAATAACACTTATAACCAATATGATCTTTTGATACCCTGCAATTCGAAAATGATCGTGCCCAACTCAATATTGGTCTCTTAAAAGCAATGATTCACAGTTTTAACTTAATATTACATAATTACAAGCCACCGAGTGTATAGTTTGCAATTATTCTGACAGTGAAATCATATCCAGCTTCCACAGAAGAGGTCTGATTACTTAACGCACAATTTTATCGAAGATTTACTATACTGTTCCCGTTCTTTCTGAGTGCATTAATTTTGACATTCGGAATTCCAGTGAGTATTCCATTAAAACAGAAGCAAACGGAATGTTTAAACAGTTCAGATGCTAGATACATGGACGCAATGGTCCACAGTGTGCCGTGTTTAAGGCGATAACGTAATTCCATCATCGTGGGGGGCGATAGTTGTTAATTATGCGCGGAAAGACATTTAGATCCCAGCTGGTCCGACGTCAAAAGACTTAACAATTACCCTCGGCCGGTGCCTAGAATGGAATTAAGCTTTATACCCAGATATCCGAGGTGATCAGGATCTGTGCTGCACCGCGGATGGTGAAATTAACCAGCGGAAAAGAGGAACGGTCGAAATAAAAACAGGCCGGGATGGGAAACCCTTTGGCAGCGTTTAAAGTTGCCGGCGGTTTCGTTGGCTCGTAAAGCACACCAGATATATACCTTTAATTTTGCGTTAAGCTGCAGTTATGGCTGTCGCGGTTTTCTAGCTTTCCCAGTGTGCTCCGCTGGTCAGAGAATTTTTATACTCCTCGTTCACCGAGTTAAATCTGATTCTGTGTTCTTAAAATTCGTGGTTGGACCTTTGTTTCGTGGATGTTGCTGATCTAAGTTTGATATAGATATTGAGTATTGTGTAAACGTGGTATGGAGGTGATACACACTTTAGAAATATCAGTTTGAGATCTAAACGTTGATGCTATAACTGGTTTTCTTTCATTTTGATGTGGACTATCTGTTAAGCTTGAGACTCGATCAAGGTATACTCTAAATCCGAACCTAATTTTGGTCTTTCTAGTAAGTAAAGATAATATTCTGTTAATACAAACTATTTCTGGGTATCAGTGATACTTTTATCTAAAATAGAAATATAATTCAAAGGCAAGATACTCAAAACACTACCACTCAAAAGATGAATGCGGGCTACATCAGACACCAAAAGGAACACCAAAAACACTCAGAGAATAATAAGACACCCTATATTAATCCACGAGTATCTAAAGGCTCCCATACACGTTGAAACTTGTGGCGATCCATCGCTACAAATGGTTTGAGCCTTCCAAAAAGGCTCGTTGCACTCAAAGGTAAAACAAGAAATGCTAAAACCCATCACCTATAGCGATGGGTTTTGAGCCTTTCAAAGTTTCGTGATACACGTTGACCTCAAAGAAAAAGAAAAATGCTAACTTCCATCACCTATAGCGATAGGTTTGAGTCTTCCGAAGTTTCATGACACACGTTGCACTCAAAGAAAAAGTGAAAAGGCTCAAACTCGTCGCTTGTAGCGATGCCTGCATTACCACACGTTTCAGCATATGTGGGGCCCTTAAAAGAAGCGTACGAACGGAAACGGCAGATCCCGTCTGGAGATAGCCGGTTCCGTCACGGTGTGCTGACAACGTTTGATCAGGATCTAAGAGGGTAGCTAAGTCCTGCGGCCAGCGCTATCGGGGTGAATCGGTTCCACGTGGATTCCAGCGATGGGAACCGGCGAACAGACTCGAAACAGGGGAAACGCCGGCGATCGAGGAAGTCGGATCCACGGCGCGTCGTAATAGAATAGTAAATACTTCATTAGCGCTGTTACTGCACCCCAGCGGGCAGTCGGTCATACAGAGATCGCGGAACGGGTTAAATGAACCGCGCAGCCCCCGGCCGCCCTTTCTTTTCGCGCGGCCCATTATGGCCGGGCTCCAGGGCTTTCGGGTGTTCGGAGCGCGAGCTCCTTTCTAATTGCAATTAGCTTCATTCGCAAACAAACATTAAGCCAGATGGACCACCCCGGCTGGGTGGAGTCGGGTATCCGCTCGGCGGATTGGGGAGAATCTGATACGTTGGCTTTTGGTTTTTGTAACTTTGGGGTAATTGCTGGGTTGAAAATGGTCTGATGCGGAGCTGGGATTTTATTTGTGAATAGAATAGGTTTGGGAGAAATGAAATAGTAAATAGATTTGGGTGTGGGAAAAGGGTGTAATAAAGACTGTAAATGAAATTGAGCGTGGAAATTAAAGTAATAAATAAAATTGGGTGTAGATGAATGAAATAATAAATGGAATTGAGACTGCGAGAATTTCAGTGAATCGTAATATACTTTGGTTTATCGAAGCTTGGTGCAATTTTTAATGATCTTTTGATAGTTTCCTAACAACTAATATTTGATAGTGGTCCTAACAACTAATCATCGAAAATTTATTATCAAAATCTAAAAACTATATAATTCTAAGCAAACACAGGTAAATAGTCTCAATAAATAATGATCAACAAATAAGCGCCCATTTTCAAAGATAGAATCAATCTTTAATTACACATTAACACTAAAACTATCGAGCAATTAGATTGACTTTCTGAAATTCCTATATAGAAACACCAAGAGCGCATCTATCCGAACTTCAATTACTTAACAATTCACCTTGCCTGTTGCTAAATCAATTTCCTCAATAATTTCTCAAAAACATCTGTTATCTTTTTAATCATTTCAAAATCAAGAAATCAAAAACGGGTCATCCGATTCGTCTAGTAGTTTCAATGTTACCAATATTTATCAATATCATATTTGAAAAAAATGCCTGATACTTGTAATGCCAATCGAAATCCCTACATTTCTACAAATATCTCGTTCTGTGATCTCCAAAAATCTTCCAACCATCTTCCATAGTTCCAATGGTACTCCACGTTTTCAACGATTCATATATAACGTCCCGAAACCAATCGATAATTTACAAAGTCGCAGGGAACTGACCATTCGGATCAATCAAGCCGTACACGGATCGGTCGTGGCTCGCGTAAACCGCGAAAACACGAAACTTTCGCGGACAGTTTAATGGCAATATCATTATTGCAGCCTGGTCGTTATTCACTCTAACAAACTGTGCGCCCGCGATGCATTAATCTCCCGGGGCGATGCATCACCGGAGTGCACTGCTTTCTCCGTGCGTGCCGCGCTACCCTGTATCGGGTGTACGCTAAATGATGCATTCCCTATACGTAAGGATACACAGAACCGACTTGGCAATAAGGTGATTCTCCGAGGGAGTCCTCCGAATCGACAGCGGGGGCTTCCGGGTTAAATAACCGCGAACCGAGAGGAATTCGGTTTATCAGACCTTTGTGTGCGCACGCGTTGCTCGTCTAATTTTCGTTGATAAACAGCCTGGAACGAGGAGAAATCGGGAAAACATGGAGATTCCGGGGAACCTGGTTCTTGATGAAGCTGGTAAAAGTTGTTTTATTTCTGCTGGTTCTCTAATGTGAAGAGAAACTAACCCTCTGCATGTCATGCTGGAGATGACAATACAGATTTGTTAAAGAATGTTGGAAATTGTTTTAGAAAGTAGCACACTTTGGAAGATTGTAAAGGTTCAATCTTATTGCAATAATAGTATATAGAATGAATATAAAACGTTGAACTCTACTGTTGTAATTTACTTTAATTAATTTCCTTAATAATAAATACAAGTTTTCAAATGAATCTAGATCGAAGTGCTTAGCTCTAGATTGAAGACACCCAAACTCAGATTAATTAGTAAATCTTAATTCAGTTTCCTGTGTCATACATTAATCTTTCTCGAAAAAAGAATTAACCCCGAAAAAGAACTATCCCGAATTCCTTTGACAGTCTCACTCAGGAGCAAAATTCGTACATCACGATACGCGTCCGATTGACGGCACGCTCGACGGCAGCATATTCAAAAGGGCGGACGATGGGGGTGTATCGAAAACCGAAGCGATTCACAAAAGATACTGGAGCCCGACCCGTTCCGCCGCCGCCTCTGACCTCGAAAGCGCAACAAAGTCACGGGAAAAACCAGTTGTCCTCCGTTAACCAGTTAACTCGACGAGTGTACACGTCATCTTAATGCTAGAAATGATACTGTTGGTTTTATGATAGAATAATGAGTGAGTTTTTATTTAACTAAGACAATAAGCAAACACAACGTCTGTTCCCTATAATTAATCGGGACGTAATGAGCAAATACATTAAGTTGTTTCAGAAATATTGTTATAAAGATTGAGATCGTGTTTCTTTTTAATTGATTATAACTTTATTGCTAATTTTAGTTTGAAATACTAATTCCTTTAACGATGAATTCTTTACTTTTTCATATACACCTGTAATTCTTCTTTGCTTTGGTTTTCTGTTCAAATATACCGTAGAATTTGAAATCTGATTAAATAATCTGTACTACATTGCAGATCAATGTATTAATAAATATAATGCTCGAATTATCTATATTTAACTCATAAAGTGAAATTCCCACAGTTCCGACTGTTATTTGCAGTCGAACACAAAGGTTCTTTTGGTCGAAATAGGTATACACAAAATCGTGGTAGATGTAATGTTGAAGCTTGAAATAATACTAATATTTTCATTTCTCTAAAAATAAAGTCAAGTTTACACCGAACAACATTAAAATAAAGCGAGTGCAAAGTCGTGTTGAAAATCTTCACTACGAGTTCGACACATTGTTATAAGGCAACGGGTTAACCAGCGTCGTCGATCGAAACGCGGCCGCCTGCATGCATGCAACTCGTTGCACTCTCCCCACTGCGACGCTATCTGCGACGCGGCGCCGATATCTACGCCCCCGCGCGCCGCGAATCGCACTGCCCGTGTAATTTTACTTTCCGCTCACGGATCCCCGGCCGGCCGTTCTCCGCGCGCTTCCCTCCGAAGGGCCAAATAAAACGCGACACGACGGGACTGGAAATGTTCCCGAGGAACAGTGGGGTATTTGCCCGATCTGAGCGGCCAAAATTAAAGACAGGTTCATATGGACTTTTTACAAGAAAATATAAGGTCGTAATTCTATGATATACGATACTATGCCATTATATGACATATAATAATAAATTTATCAATATATATTATATACAATATACAATAATATAATATACAATACATCATAAATAATATATAATTGTTTAGTTTATTGATTTTCTGCAAATTTCCTATACTAATGAGCAAAATTAAAGAATCGCAATATTTTTGTCGAAAAATTTCTGACGTTGAAAGTGATATAAATTTATAAGAAAAAGATTTCTTTCGAAGTATTAAAGTTAATGACCTCAGAAAGTGGCTTTTCGAAGCATTAGTATATCGTGATGGGCGTGGCATAGGCGGGATCAATCCGAGAGAGGATAGGGCCTGATCGAGACAGGGAGGGGCCAACAGACCGGGGCGGCGCCTAACGCGGAGGGGCCTGACGGGGAGGGGATGGGGCAAAACCAAGCGAGGACGGTGCCTAGCATGGAAGGGCAGGAGAAACTAAAAGAGGCGGGGTGAAACCGGGCGGGGCCTGGTGGGGAGGAGAATGAAACCGAGTGGGGGCGGAGTCTAGCCAGTAGGCTACCTTGAGAAGATAAAGTTAAAATTATTGCAATTGAAATTTTCTTCATTACATGTTAACTTTCGATGCTCGACGTACTGCGTCTTATCCCATTTCTGCTCATTGTATTCATTTTCTGTCCCTCTCTATTGAATTTAGCCGAGCAGTTTCGTGGGATTTAAGCGAGCATCACTGTAACTATACAGTCCACTCTAATTTTAACAAATAATTAATACGTCATTTGAACTTTACAGATAGTAGAATATGTGTATTACTTGTTAATTTTGGTTGCAGAGGTTCATATCTAACTTTTAATTTACAGTCCGGAAGCTAAACATTCCCAGATAAATTAAACATTGAGTCAACACAGGTGTCGTTTCTGTCGAATTTTACTGTCAACGTTCTTCCGAAAATGCTGGCGCACGTGGCAGCGAACGACCAGCCGTCCTAATATTAATCGCGGGAATAGTAATCATAAATTAGTCGTAAAATGGCGATTTCAATCGCTGCCGCTGCGCATAATGTTTCCGCGGCGGCCGGCCTATTTATACGCGCGCAGAACGCGTTCGTCCGTGTTTCGCGTGTACCGATGCAAATTTCACCGCGCGAAACCCGGTCAACCGCGGCCAACCCTCTCTGTGCCTGCACCTATACGTACCTGGGTGCAATCTTCCGCGTGCACTTCGATTCTTCCGGCCGGGATGAATTTTCCTGCGAATTGTCCCATGTGGACGAAAGTATTTCGAAGCTTCAGCCGTCGTTTTGGCTTCGGATGCTGGGACCGTTGGTTTCTGGGCTGCAATTAACAACGGGGAAAATCATTATGAAGGGCTTTGATAAATATGTTTATTGTATGTTGGATAATTTTGTGTTTCTCTAGAGGTATCGCACTTATTTTCGGTGCGAAAGCTAAGATGTTAATTATACAACGATGCATGGACAGGCAGAAGTAGGTAAAATTCGTTTGGATTTAGGTCTGGTTTAATATTGACTGATACTACTTAAAGTATGAAGCCTAACTTTGTTGATGATCAATAGAAATCTTAAGTTTTGTATAACTTTGATGGTAATTGGGAGGATAATTCGAAGATCTGGTGTTTTTTCATGATTTTGGGGAGGACAAGTATTTTTTAAGTTGCAACTTAAAAAGATACTTAAGAAATACCTGTCATCTGTTAAAATTATAAAAAAGACCAGATCTTCGAATTATCCTCTCATTTATCATTAAAAGTTGGAAAAAATATTAGATTTATGATTAATTTTCTGGTAATTGTGGATCTTTTTTCGCAATTTCGCAAATTGCAGGGCAACAGATCGGTTGTACAGAACACCATGGATCATGCTTGACTGCATATCGGTATCTAATCAGGTGTTCTGTCATTGTCGAAGTTTCATCAATCTCCATTATTCGGGCAGGGACGAATAGTAGGTAAGATCATAACAGATGCTTCACTTGAGATCAAAGTTACTGCTAAGTGGACTGCCAAACGTTGCCATGGAAATTATTAGGTCACACTGTGGCGGCTAATGGAACGCGTTAAACGACGGTATATTACACAAATCTCCGCTGTGTGCGGAAACCAGGATCGTGAATACTGAATTCGGATCAAATGATACCTGCACCGTCCATCTTTATAAATTCACAGCTTCCAGAATTCCTATAGAATAATTTACGAACCGTAGAATCAAGGAAACACTTGTATTCTCCGTGATATCTTCAAAGATCAAAATAAATTCAAGAATAATTCAATATCTATGCAAGCAAATAATTTAATAAAAATAAATAAATCAATTTTAAACAAATTTTAACTCTTTGCACTCCGAATTTCTTTTGCATTTCTTCTTCGGTAATTCTGTATTGTTTTGATATTTTATTTGAAATGCATGTGAAAATATAGTTATAAATTTAAACAAACGAATTGTATATACTTATTTATACACAATTATTATAATGTGCATTACAAATGAATTTTTAAAAATATATTTTTACCCTAATCTTTCTCATTAAGCACTAAGAAATTATTTTCACCTACAACTACAATATCAGTCATAAACAGTCAAAAAGAAGACAAAGACAAAACATCAATGATTAAAAAAGGAAATTATCATCTTCATATTATCCTCCAATTCCCCGAATACATCAAACTAAAAATAAAAGCATCTGTCGTGCAGCGACAATTTTTCAAACTACCATACAGCTGATTACAAAGAATAGTTAAACAGTTATTACGATCGATCTTCCTCTACCAGTCGATCGCGCGTGACAGATTCCAATTAATCCCCCGCAATTATTATACTTGGAAAAACGTAAGCGAAGGACATGAAACAAGCCGGTTAGGTGTACATGAGTCGCACGAGATCGCGGACGATGCGAGAGCCCGCATATCAAATGGTGCGTATCACGGGATACAAGCAATTCCCATCAACCAATATTGTCATGTGGGTAATGAACGGTCGTGCGTTGAATAAACATGCGGCCGGCCGGACACTTGGACTACAGAGGAACGGAGCCTCCTCCATGAGAACCGTGGAAATTCGTTCCTAGGAACAGCTTTTTAGAGCACTCTTTCCGGCGGAAATCGAAACGGCTTGTTTGCTCCACTATTGTCGCAAAATAGCCGCGATCGGTGTCGAGGAACATCGGAGACAATTGGCTAGTCTCATGGTGTGATTTATTTCGCGATTGTTGCCAATTGTGAAGGATTCATTACGAATTCGTTGTTCCGAAGGATTATCACGTTGATACGATGAACTGCATTGTTTTATGCAGCACTTGTTCTTTTGTAGTAAAGGTAGCGTGTTGTATACTGGTGCTTAACAAGAAATCTCGTTTTTATATAGAGACACTTAGCTATGCAACTTTGTTAATTGCCACAGGATTGAAAAGGATATTAACTCTAGAACTACCGTACCAATTAATTGAATATTTGAAATGGTTTGAAAATAAATAGTTTCACTTGAATGGTGTATTAAATGTCTGAAGAAACTGAAAATAATTTTTAGAGTTTTTATAGGGATTGCATAACAATTGTATTAAATGCTGGGTAGTTCTAGTGTTAAATTTGATTCGAATTGATTATCTATTTAAAATATATTACATAACCGTATGATATTTGAGCTTTTCTATATATAGTGATACAATTTGATCTCACTGAAAATTTCTTGTGAATACAGAATTTGGATGGTTGTTAATAAAATGGTTTCCTAGTAATTCAGAAATTGGACACTGAGATATATGAGTTGCTCAGAAGCCAATACGGTCAAGTGAATTTTTTGATATTTTCTGATTACTCGAAATTTTAATAGAATAAATAATATTCTATTGTTGCAGAGTCTCTTTGAGAAGAGACTTTAAATACTTTTCTGGTCAAATTAATAAAACAAAAATTTTAGCAATCAATGTATTAAAAAACATTGATTTTCTCGATTGTTGTTCTCTGGACTTAAAAACATTGGCTTCTGAGCGAATTAATCATTATCAACTGTTTTTGATCATTGAAACATTGTTTTTGTAACATCGTCTGTTTTCCAGGAAATTTCTTACGCTTGTTGCATGTTTATTCGTTGCTGCTGTTTAGAATACTGTAATTTAAGGTAATTTATACACGCGATAGTTTCTTGGACTCTGTCCTACGAGTTCCCTACGATTCGAATTTCAAACTTAATGCTCCAAGTGACGTCCATTAGAATGATTTCAATTCGTACCACTGGTGTAGTTTATGCGTCGAGTAGCCCTGTCTAAGATAATTTCGAGAAGTTTGCTTCGTGTGGGATGTTGTAAGCATTCTACGCTTCCTTGTTTACAGAGAGCTGAAATTAAATCGGCCGCACCGGGAACAACGGGCTGATGAAGTTTTGCGACCGCTAGATGTCGCCACCTGCCTACTCAACAGTTTCATGACCCTTATCTCTTGAATGTCGCCATTTTTTTTTTCTTCCGGAACGTGACAAATTATAACCCTGTCTTGTGCTAGAAACATGAGATTTACTAAATGTTTCAAAATTAACAAATAATCTTTTACTAAAGCTAGATAGAAGGTCTCGGCAAATCAAGTTTTTACATTCTAGACATTAAGGAATTTAATCCTTCGCACCCGAAAGGGGATTTTCAGTCGCTGCTTGATTCAGCACTGCAAAATTCTAAAGTCTCATATTTAATATTAAGCCGTGTATAATGCATCAATATGTGGAACATTGAAATAAAGCAATTTTCTTCATTAATTTATCCACGATTTTCCTTTAAGTAAATTCTCAAAAATGTATTTCAATCTATGTTTCAATAAAAAACGATGAACGTTTCTAATGAAAGATATTCGAGTACAAAGTGTTAATTATATGATTGTGATAGAGTCGGACAAAATTAGGCGCTAGAATTAGGCGCTTAGGTTTGAATAATCCAGAATTGACACGTTAGCTTCGAGCAGATTAAGTTCGAGTGGATCAGGTTCGGTTCTTCTTCGACAGCATATTTCCCAAGGCTCGCCGCTAAGTCCCCATTGGTGAGATGCCAAATAGAACGACGGTCAGTTTAGCCGTGTCATCCCATAGAACAATGTTCCCAGTCTCGGCTGACGTTTATGACGCCGCTCACAATGCCACTACAACAAACACTTACCCACGGACAACGCGGTGGCCAGAGTTCGTTCAAAGAAACAGACAAATTGCCACAACAGTTTGCATTCGTGTCTCGAAAAATCATTTATCGTATCAATTAGTAGTCGGCGCGGACGTGAAATACTATCGCTAGAAAATAAATCCAACTGCTGCGCTGTACAACTGAAAACTCTGCCAAAATACACGAATAAATATATTTGCTCGAATTTACAGCGATGTGTATTACATCGGCGCGAAGAACAATCGGGTTATTTGCTCCAAGGCGAAATTGTCTTTCATCTGTGAGGAGGGTAAGCGGAGAAAGAAAATGGACGCACGAGAGGGAAGAAACGAGGAACGAGTGGAATTCGCGGACAGGACAATTGTTAGTCAAAGGTGGCACCTGGCTGTCATCTCGCGTTGCGTATATTAGACTGCATACCGGTCCTTTGGCAAAGATTTGACAAGCCTACAAAGAGAGAGCCTGGGATTCCTCAGTAGCAGCTACTCGGACGCCCTGGAATGGAACCCGGAGTCTGACGTCCGCTGTCAGGAGTTTGACAACGAGATAAGCACAGGCATCCGTGGGGTTGCTAAACCGATATCCTACGGATATTCGTTATCCGAGGACCACCCGTTGGTCGAGGAAACATGGGAGATCCGGGTTATCAGCAATTTTCAGTAGAAAAAAGTCGGTTCTGAAAAGTTTCGTTGATTGTTGTGAAAATAAAATAGTAGAATTTAATCTACACCTGACTCAAAGAGGAGTTTTTAATTCTAAAAGGTTTCGTTAATAATTGCGAAAATGGAATAGACAAATTTGATCTAGACCTAACCTCACAGTAGCTTCTAACTAGTTTCCAAAGGAAAGAAATTATTAATTCTGAGAAGCTTGGTTAATTGTAAACATAAAGCAGTAGAATGTAATCTAGACTTAACTCAAAGAGGAATTATTAATTTCAAAAGATTTCGTTAATAATTGTGAAACAGGATAGCCGAATTTAACGTAAACCTAACCTCAAACTGACTTCACGAACAGTTTCCAAAGAGAAACTACCGAAGATTAATTCTGAGAAGCTTGGTTAATTGTAAACATAAAGCAGTAGAATGTAATCTAAACCTAACCCAAAGAGGAGTTATTAATTTCAAAAGGTTTCGTTAATAATTGTGAAACAGAATAGCCGAATTTAACGTAGACTTAACCTCAAATTGACTTCACCAACAGTTTCCAAAGAGAAACTACCGAAGATTAATCCAGACCCAACAAAATCCTAGTGAAAACAGGAACCATGAATCAATGAACAATCTTTGCTCTAAAGAGGGAAAAGGTGACCAGCTTTCTTCCCTAATTGCAGAATCAAACGCAAAAGGATAAAATGAATTTTGCGAAGACAATATCACGCGAATCAGCGTTGGGTTCCCGGGTCATCCTCCTTCCCAGCAATGGGGGAACTTTTGTCCCGGGACGCTGCTCGGAAAGCCAAACCCGATACGGATTACCGGGACGCAATTTCGGCTCTGTCTCTGGCGTCTTCGGCCTCGAGGATTTCCATAGCCATTAGAGAAAACTTTGTACACGTACCATCTCGACGAATCTATCGAATCGTCGAGCGACGGTCGTCCGTTCGCGAAACTTTCGTTGTTAACAGCGACAAACTCCGAACACGCCTGCGGGGCAGTTTCATTCGGGAGAGCGATGTTTCATAAATTTTCCTACCGATTAGGGAGTGCCGGTAGCCTCCGTCTCTCCGTCCCCTTTTCCCTCTGGCTTTCACATCGTTTTTTCTCCCTTTTATCGCGTCGACGTTCGCTCCCTTCATTCCCCGGCGAATTGAAACGCGACTGTCGGAGAGCAGCAACGCCCCGCCGCGCGGATAACCGAGTTTCGACGTGGCTCTTTATTGAGAAATTCTCCTGATGGGTAGGAAGCCAACGATAGAAATTGTTCGGTCCCTCCCATTGTTATCCCCGGCACGAAGAAACACGATGTATACTTTAATCTCGACGAAAAATGTCCCTTCCTCTGCTGCCTCTTCTCCTTCTTCTCCTCGTACTTCCGCGGATTCGAATCGGAAGTCTCATTGTTGCTAAACGGGCGGACCGGTTCGATGAATGGGACCAGACGACTTTCAGCGTTGCGCTGAGTTATTGCTGTCTCCGTGATTCGAGGCGTGGCGAAACGTCGAAGATGGTTCCATTGATTTTGGAATCGAATCGGCGCTTGGGGAATCATCAGCTCCAAGATCTTAGATCCTTAGGCTACCCTGGTATCCTAGGGGATTCCAGTGATACAACAGTTATTCAGTAGCTAAGTGTCTCCTGAAACATTACAGACTCTTGCCTAGAAAGAGTCTTCGATCCAATCAATCGAAAGACTACACCCTAGGATCACCTCAGAGTCAGTTCTTCCTTCACTTTAGCTAAATCTTCAATTTACTTGGCAAATTAGTGTTCCAAGCTCACTTGCTAGCTATTTAGCTACTTAGCTCCATCATTCATTTTCTCATCAGAACAGTTCAGCAACTTTGACAAGATCTCCCAAAATTCCCCGAAACAAGATCGAAAACAATCGGTTTGCGTTCCCAAAAAGAAAACTGTCGAACGCTCGAGTCCTATTCCGGTCGGAAACAAAAACTTCCTGCCGGGCGGGTCGTGCCAAAAGAGTGCCGCAACTTCCGGTACGGTAAAAGGAGCACGCGGCCGCATGATGGCTGCTTAAACGTCGCGAAGTTTTGGCGGAACTGTTATTGAGAAGTCAAACATCCTGGGGGAAAGTTGGCGTCGAGCCCAGCCGGTGCACCGGCGGCGTTGGATACAGACGGACAACGGGCGCGCGTCCCTCCCCCGTATCCTGCAGGAAGAACCGAGACGGCGGGCGGACGGGAAGAATGAAAAGCTGGATCGCGTCAAGTCCCGTTGCCGGTGTCAGCGTTTGACACCGTGGTTAATTAACTCGCTCGCTATCGCGCGATCGCCTTGTCCGCCGCAATTAACGCGCGTTCGTTTCCAGAATATATTCACCGGATTCTACCTTGCAATTTATGAACCTAATTGCCAGTGTCCCGAGCGTCTGGTCGCCAGGCTTTCAGCGGCCGGCTCATATAGCTCCTTTGATTGCTGCTCAAGCGACATCACACTTTTATCTCGGCCGGGATTTATGATGGCGTTCCCGGGGACTGTTCCACTTGGGTTTATCCTGCATGTCCGAATTGTTCCATTCGCTGATGGATGAGCTTCTCGCTTCGGGCTTCAGAGTTTCCATTAGCAGGTAGCTTTTAGGTTTGTAGGTCCATAGCTTCTCATAGTTTCGGGAGTTTATGATAGGTCTTTGATCTGGGCGCTGTCTTCCATGAAAATTCCTGCGTCTGATAGTTGGCTTTTAGCGATCCCCTAAACTTTTAGCACTGATGTTTTCGAAGACTCATTCTTCAAAGACTGTCGTTGCGAACTAGGAATTTGAAATTTTCCTTAGGCTAAGTTTGAACTGATGTTCTCGGACACTTCGAAATCCTCTGAAGTGGACTATTAAATTACAGAAAGGGGGTGGAACTTGGAAAAGTTTAGGAGAAACGGAGTTAACGTTTCGTCAGGAATCTACCAGTGGCCTCAGTAAGACATTCTGGTAGACCCCTTAGACGCTGGGACAAGTGTTACTTTTTTTATCAGACGGGGCTTGATCAAAATTCTGTAAAGTGAGTAAAATTCTGGAATAGAATATAAGAGGTATTAGATAACTGTGAGGTAGAGGTTAGGTTTACACACCATGCATGAAGTAAGCGGTTGCAAGAAAATTTTCAAGAAACCTGCATGCATAGAAGGTGGCGATGAACACTAACACAAAGTGTACCTGCACAAGCGAAAGTGAGAGCTGCCACAGTTGGAAACAAGTATAAGAAGATCCATTGTAGGCTTATGTAAGGCCCATTGGCATTGGAACCTTGATTTTATATGGAATGTTATCTTTCTCGCAGAGACATGCATTTGCAATAATGGATTTACGTGGGACGCTGCATTGTATTTATGCAGAAGTTTATCTAGAAAGGTTTTGATCAGGAGTAATTTGGTTTGAAATGGATGGCTTCAGTGAAGTGGTTCATTGGGAGGTTGAGGATGATTTCGTATTGTTTGGATTCTCATGGTGTATTCTAGCGGCCACCATCCAAACGTGGAATCCGTAACTGACCTAATACAAGCAGTGTTAATTAATAGTTTCAAGTGACACGGTAATTTGAATTTGTGGTTTATAAAGATGAGAGAGACTCCGAAAGCATTTAAAGCTGTTAAACGCTGAACCGAGTGTTACAGGTTTACAGATGTGATGTCCAAATTATATAAGTACTGAGTACAAGCGAGAAAGGTCTCAGCGCGCTGGCCCTCTATCGGCAGAATACTAGAAGCTGTCGCTACACCTCCAATCCTTCATCGCTAAACGCACTGTCAGATCAGTCTGTCAGCTCCGTTCGACCGAGCGCCGGTGCGACAAGACTGGACACTCGTCGAGTTAAGAAATGAATGTTTACGAAGAGGGACACGTAGAGACACGAGGTTTTGACACAGGTCGAATCGGAGGCGTCAGCTAATTTTCCATCCGTCGGACGGCTCGAATATACCATTCGCCGCGATGGGGACGCACGGCGTCGACATAATTAATGGGTGATCATAGAAGATCGATGCTTCGGCGTCTAGCCACCGGGCTAGGGCCGTTTCGCCGCTGTGAATTTATTATTATCGCAATGCCGGGCGACGACGCGACGCGCCGCTGGAAGAAGAGCGAAATGTAAGTGAAGGGAAGGACAAGCCGGTCAATTAATTAACCAGCAGACGGATAGCAGATGGTGCATACCGTAGGAACGGACAAGTCTAAAGGGGGCCGTTCAAGCTAAGAGGGAAAAGGACGATTACATGGGCGACGCCGGACCATCTTCGTCTCGTTTAGGCATCGACCTTCTTAGCCAGTGCCGTGGGGAGAGAGGCGATTACTTAATTTAGATTAATTTTACTTCCCTCGCTTCTTGCGCGTCTCCTACACGGTCCAGTTGCTGGGAAGATTCCTACCGAGTTTCGTTCGAACAGAATTAACAGTGTACCACGGGCTGCGTCCTTCGCAGCGAACCCTTTGGCTCTTGTAATGGCCGCGTTCCTACTCTTTTTAAGGAACTGTTCCCAATTAGAAGCGAATTAAGGGAACTGGATAACTACGTTTAAACGTAATTTACAATTACGTTGGACTGGAAAGTACGATGGAGGAGGGAATAAAGAATACAGAATTAAATTTAACTCTTTGCGCTTTAGAGAGAAATAGAGTATAGATACAGTGGATATAGGAGAATTATAGTTGGATATTTATCCGTTTGCCTTATGGCAACGTGTGAGACTCGTGAATATTTTAAATAGAATTTGGCTAAGAAATATTACTTGGTTCCTTTGAATTCTAATTATATATTATCCTTCTGTTACCGATTGTTATATTGTAGAGAAAATGTAGATAGAATGTACATAGATTTTTCTTTTTTTGAATAAATTGCTACTGACACAGTTGTTGTATCTATCTCAGTTGAAGAATAAATCATAAGGCAAGGGGTTTATTTAACACTAAAAGCAGTTGAATTGACTTTTTGAAATTCCTATCTAGAAACTCGAAGAGTGCACCTATTGAGATTGTAATTACTTCATAAATCAGTTTGCCTATTGCTAAATTTCATTAATAATTTCTGAATGAAACATCTGTTATCTTTATAATACTTGCGAAACGAAGCGATCAGCAATGGGTCATTTTGGTCCGTTTGGTAGGTTTAGCATTAACACATTGCATACTGGTAACGAGAAATCTCGGTTTTATGTAAAGACACTTAGCTATGCAACTTTGCTAATTACCGCAGCATTGAACAAGACATTAAATTTGATTCGAATTGATTATCTACTTAAAATATATTAGTAAAGTAAAATATATTAGTATTACTCGGTACTTCTAGTGTTAATTGTATTATGTTGTTATACTATGTTTAATAGTATCGGTAAAAAGAATTGTTTACACTATTTGCAATTAACTAATTGTCGTTCGAAATACATTTCAAGTAAATCACTTAAAGTAATACAGAATTATGGAAAAGTAAATGTGAAAGGAACTCGGCGTGCAATGGGTTAATGTTTTAGTTAATTCTGAATATTTCCTGTGAGTGCTAAGAGTTAAGTATGTGGACTGAAAGGTCTATCGAGGTTTATGTATAATTGTTGAACATCCTACGTTCTACAAGCGTTATTAGAAGAAATTCAATTTCCGATTGAACCGGGGAAGTCGAAGAAGTCGCGGCCGACTGATAAGGGGAGGAAAATACGTGCTCGCAGCGGTAACCTTCGGTTTGTTGGTAGTTAAAACTCATAAGTCTTCGTCGTGACTTTACGGAGCCGCGCGGGAAGGCTTCCCGGTCAAACAGCGCGCGCGATAAATCTTAATTCGCACGTTGAAAGCGGCGTTTAGCGTTTCACCGGGTGAGATATGGGCTCCATGCCTGTCTCGCACCTTGCTCGGAAAAACAGAGGGGTAGGAAGAGTAATTTTACTAAACCTGGGTCAATTGAACGTATCTATTACCATTGTCGCTTGTACACAACGATTTTTCAATCGAACGTGCACAATAATATTTTATATACTTTTCCTATAAAACTTCTCGCTTACTCATAAATAACAATTCTGTTGGCTTTCTTACGGTTTTAGAGGTTCGTTGTCTGAATATTTCCTGTTTTATACAAAAAAACATAGAATCTTTAAAAATCCGTCACCTGCTCTCAGTTTAACCTTTAAACTTTTAAACTTTTTTAAGAAATACGTCTATGTTCACAGTATAACAAATGAACAAAAATATTTTTGTGAGAAATGCTATACTAACTATGGAAAAAATAGATGGTTGTTGGTATATCGATTTTATACTGGTAGTTTCGCGAATAGTATAAAATAAAGTAGAACTCCCTCGAATTCCAACAATTCTTTCTATTCCTAACTATTACAACCTTATATTTACTTATAAAATTTACTATTCCATCACTGGTTCGCATTTTACTAATATTGAGATACAGTGAGTCACAAGAGTATTCTTACCCTTCAAAGTCCTTATCGACAGGAACGTATGTTGGAATTACGAAGCTTTCAAACTGATATAAACTTCATTGCACAACATGTCACTATCAGAGAAATGTAATTTTACGTAAACAATAAGAGAATCGGTTACACAAGAGTTTCCAGACTCATACAAGTTATACTAAAAATACAATTAATGTATTTATATATGTATTAAACTTAATACATGTAACTAATATTTGATTGTGCCTCCTTTGTGTTTTATAATACTGGATACAGAAATGGAAGTAAAGAGGAATATTAAAGAAATGATTAATCATGCAACACAAGAATCGATAGGAAGTCAAATAACGCAATAAAACGCAGGATTGCCAATGAAATTTGAAAACCGGTCGTTTGACCGATCGCGGTGCGTTTAGTGTTAATATCCTCGTCCCGGAAGGCCTTCATTCACTTCGAATTTCCTTGGACGATCAATTCCCTGGCACAGTCATCCTCGTGGGCAGCGTATTACGGTGAACGAGCCCGATCCGCGCTTATTACGCGCAGTTACGGTGACGTTACAGAGCACAGATCGCGCAATGTGTATTTTCGTACGCGTGCACCGTGAAATGATCGTTTAAAACGCGTCTTCGCGCCGCGTTCTTCCTCTTCCGGCCGCGCGACAACTGAATTATCTGGAAGTTCGACGAACGTGCATCGCGTTTGAAAAATGAAGCCCGCCAGCCACCGGCCGTAATAATGTTACCAATTTATCGGTAATTAAAGCCCCCGCGCCGCGAGGCACGCGGTATTCCCCGGTTTAATTAAACTTTTCTGTATTGTCCGTATCGATCCCTCGAAACGATGTTAGGGGATATCATGTTATTATACGAAATTCTACGCCTATTTAGTTTCGCCGGCTCGCGCGGTCGGAACGCGGTAAACGCGAGTAAATTAAAATATTTGTTTTCGACCGATCCATTTGTTTTTTCGCCGCCATCTTTTTTATTTTAAATGTAGATTTTTTTTGTATGGTAGTTACGATCGTATAACTTGAGAATGTTTATAGAATTTGTTATTTGCAGGAAACAATTATTGATCTTGTGATTGATCTTTTTTTTCTTTTAAATATATATTTCTTTGTGCGTCACTTACGATTGTATAGCTTAAGAATATCTATACAATTTTTTATTTTCGTTTAAATATATGAATTAAATATTACTTTTCTATTATCTATCGTTAACCTTTGCAGTGAACGTAGACATAAAATAAGAATCAACATCTTTTCTTTATGTAATCAACTATTAACGATGAAATAGTTGTATCGATCATAGTTACCAAATAATTCATAGTGCATGGGGTTAACTGTTGACCGGTCAACAACGTTTGGCCATGAAAATACGAGTTAGCTCGTGATCGGTCAACAATCTGTTAGATTCACGGAACCGGTCAATTTGACAGAAATTGGATATCTTAAATATTATTTCGTAACAATTAAAGTTGATTTTGATTGATGCATTTGCGTAAATTCGCATTATAACTCTCTATCCTTGACACTCTACTTTCCGCGATCAATACTAATAAACATGCAGTCTTCTAGGAACGATAGAATAAAATACAATAAACGTGTGTAAATCTAGTGTTAAAAAAATACGTATTCAGGAACGAAAACAAACAATAATAGTTTCTATTATTTGGAAAATGTTGCTCGGTAAAGTTGAAAACGTTCCTACCAGCTGGCTCATCGTAATCAGGAAACATTGTCTCCCGAAATAACGAATTCACCGGCTAGAGGAACGCCGTGTGGCAGGATGGCACCTGAAATTCAGGTAGGAATAACTCAGCCGTTTCTCGGAAGACAAGTAAGGAACGGAACGATGTCCCAGAAGAGGACCTAGGCACGATCGCTCGTATATTTTTCGAAAAATACACGTCCTGCGTCCCTCCGCGCGATTTCGAATTCCGCCGCGAGTACGGCCGCGCATTTCAATTGGGATTGGAACTATTCGAGTATTTAATAGTCACGTCTTGAATATTCAAGCAGCGCGGGTGATTCGTCAAATATTTGATCGCGCATATATTTAAATATAGTATCTTATCGCTGGACAGTGAACCCTTGATTTCCAAATTCATTCGAGAATTATTTTCATTTAATCTAGCGGTTCTTTCGGTAGCGAAATGTTCTCAGTAAATTCTCATTGAATATTCTAGGGAACGCCGTTTGAGAATTTGCTTTAATATTATTTCGTTGCGAAGCAATTTTATTAAGTATTTTTTGGATTTTATAATTGATGAATGGTAGAACTTGAGAGGCTGGTGTATTAATATTAGAGCTACCAGATGGGCTAACATAAGCGATTCGTAATTTCCTTTGTAGTTGGAAACTATAGTCAAAGAAGTGAGGAACTATGGTTAAAAATGTTAAAGTCTGAAACTATAGTTGAAAAGTATGAAGTTTGAAGCTATAGTTAAAAACTATAAAGTCTGAAACTACATTTAAAAACTCCAAAACTCAAAAAGGATGCTTCGCCGATAAACAATTAAAAAATGTGATTTAGTAATAGCCAAACCGAAATCAATTAAAGCCTTAATAACCACGCATTCATAATTTCAGCAAAGAAATTTGAGAAAGTCAGTTCAATCGATTGATTCTAAATTCCGACTGTTAAATATCGGTCCTAATTTACCAAATCTCGAGGACAGTCCTCTGCGCCGCATCACTAGCACAGCGGAGATCATCCAGAAACCTGTTCGCTGGTGTGCGAGCGAATACGATCCGGCCGGCACGAGTTTACGCGTAAAGGTGGCTCGTCCTTTGTGTATGCGGTGAGCAGGATCCTGTGGGTATGTTCCCATGCAGGCGCGTCCCAGGGACGTACCCTTCGCCAGTGCACCCACACCTAACAGTTCCTTTGTTCCCAGAACGTGACTTTGATCACTGTCCCATTACAAGCTTGTCAATGATTTTTTCCTTCGACTAAAAACGATTCTTATAACTCCACACTTAAAAGTAATGGGACGTACACGCACTCTCGACGTAAACTCGAAGAACAAGGAAAGTTAGATAATTTATAATTGACGCCAATGGTGCTGGTGAAAATCACAGTGCAGTATAAGGCTCAACGTTCAACAAGTGTTGCGTCAGACTAAAATAGCTGCTTTAGGAGAGCTCTAGCACTTTCCTAGCAACAATAATTACACAGAACGAGAGAAAACAATTATTCACGTACTGTTATTCGTGAGGCAACCTTGGTTCAAGCATTCTTTACATCGGTTTTTATTCTACAACGTTGCATCGAACCGTTCGAAGCGACTTTCAACTTAGGATCAATTAAATCTCACGATAAGGCTGTATACGTTTCAAAATTCTGTGGAAATAATTCGTAGGAGTTACATGAGGGTTGTTTGCTAGTTAAGTGTGTCTAGAACCAGAGGGACAGGCGGCTCGTGCATTTAAAACGAGGTCGGGCAATTTTTGCAACTTCGACCGACAGATGTGCCTGTGGCTGTAGGGTTGGACAAAGGCTTATCGCCGGTGGAATCGCGATTTCGTACGGGCGCGTTGTTTAGTCGCCATTTCGCGATAGGTGTTGCGCAACACCGATACACGCGCAGTTTTATGTAACTGCCGTGCAAACCTAACAAATGAGTTTCAAGTATAATTGGCCGATACGGCCGCGTTTAAGGCACATCGCCGTCGATGACCGTGAATTCTGAGAAACGCGGGACACTGGTTTCGCCTTTTATTTTAGTCCGATGCAGTTTTCTTACTACATGGTGCGTAACGTGGCGTTCCCCCCTTTTTTTCTCGTCTTTTTCTTCCTTTCGGCCGCATCGTCGCGTTAAGAACCGTCCACGTTGCGCGGTCGCCTGTAGTTTATCATGTGATATCCGTTTCAATTTCTTTACTTTCTGTTTAATTATTTTATTCTATTCCTCAGTAAAACAGGGACTGAAGAATCAGATCTTCATGTTATATATATGACTGGTTCGATTTGTGCGATGTGATTCTCAAGGTCACGCTTTAATTCCCTCGCTTCCCAAATAATATTAAATAAGCTAAATATAATAATAAAATGCTTAAGAAATAACTGACAAACTTGTCGAAAAGCTTCGCAAAGCCTCGGAAATCTGTACATTCATCGGCATCTCCTATAGAAGAAAATACGATCAAAGTTTTGTAAGGGACCGAAAGTATTTAAAATCCGCGGAAAAGCAAAATGGCACCCGGTAATGGTGTCCGAGCTCGTATTCGATTTTCAAACGGCCCCATTGAAAAAGCATGCAACTGTTACACAAATTAAACAAATACTTCTGCCCAGGTCGGTTCAGTTCAACCTCTAACGTTTCTGAAAGAGTAAACTTCGCCAGATTCACGAGGAACGGCGGACAGGCCAGGGAAAGGCAGAGAGAGAGAGAAAGAGAGACAGGAAAAGAGTACAAAAAGAGAGTGAAAAAGGAAAGAACCAAAGCACAGAGGAATATCGAGCATTCCGTTCCTTCGTCGGCCAAGGGATCGACTTGTCTTGGAAAGCACCGCGAGACGGCCGTGTGAAAAGACCTTTAGGTGCACGAATCGCCAGCAGCAGAGACGCACGAGGGCCTTCTTTTCCTTTAGACCTGTACTTCCTCTCTTATGCCGGGTACCCCGACACAAAGCGGCGTTTTCTACGCGGCACCGAGCCACGCTGTGCAAGGTCTTCCGTTCATTCCCCTCCCGCCCTTTCCCCCTTTACTCCGCCGCACCCCCTCTCATCCTTTTTCATCGCATCCCCTCCATCCAGCTCACTCTCTTTCTCGTTCGTCCATTCTTTCTCAGGCCCTCATCGTGCTCTCTCGGTTCCTCTCACCATGCTCGCTCGTATATTCTTTTCGCCTATGCGACCATGTGCACGGCTATGCAACGGGTGTCTGGAAACTGGGACCTGTTCGCGCGGCAGCAGACGACACGCTTGCCGCGGGATCAGGAATAATCGCGTACGATCGCCGAGTGGAAGACAGCTTCGTCGAAGAGAGATCAAACTCTACACAAATCCTCGAAATCTATCTATAGGACTGATGGAGTCTTGTCCTATAGACGCTTCGTTCGTTTTTTTTAAGTTTCCAGTTCGGCGTCACGCTTGCGACAGGTGGCGCCGCCTGTCGGGCTACCTAATAATAGCGCGGTCTAACTATGATAGTCCACTGATAGATTTATGGTACCTCCAGTGAAAGATACCGCGAAAACAAGCTAAACAGAAGTATAATAGTAACCTACAACCTGAAGCGAACTTACAAAATAATCCTATCTTCCCCTGCAGTTGACAGAATCAATACCCTAAAATTCTAATCCTTTCTAAAACTACGGCAATCCTCCTGCGAGTAACATCCTAACGTAGAAGCTTCTCGCGCGTGTCGCGAGCTGTGTTTAACGGACACCCTGTACGTACCATCGGCGAAACACACAGAGACATCTATCGCGTGCCGATATACCAATACAACGGAACCTGGCCGAGCGACAGAGAGACCGAATGGTGGCGCGAACGAGAAAGAGCGAGAGGGGAAGTGGAGTGCCGTAGTCGGCTGTTGCCGGCTGCGTGTTTCCCCTCCCTACGATCCTCCGCCGTTCCTCTACCGACGGTCGCCCCACCAAGCCGGTCGCTTCAATCACCCCACGTCCCTGCGGCGGGTCGCCATATTTCCCCCTCTGACCTCTCCGCACCCTCGTACTGCCGGGAGTCGAGTGGTCGGCTTCCTCTCCCTCGCTGATCCCCTCGCCATCGTTCTCCTTTTCTCTCCGGTGATTCCGTTTCGCTCAGCTCCCTTCCCCCTGCCCCTGCACGTCGTTTTTCCCCGCGGATCCCCTCGCCAGCCCTGGTCGCCTCTCTCGTGGCGTGCCACGACTCGTGGCGAAGTTTTAGCGTCGCCTACCTCTACTCGTGGCGTGCCTACAACTCTTAGCCGGATCTATTACGCGCAGTTTTCGTGTTCGCGCGACGTTTTCATCTTCGGCTCTCCTCCAGAGCGGTGTGTGCACCGCGTGTTTCGCGACTCTCCGCCTTTTTTTTTCTCTCTCTGTCTCTCTCTCTCTCTGCCTCTGCCTATCGTCCCCGCTTTCCCTGTGTCCGTCCCTGTCTCTCCTCTTTATTGTTCGTCTGTTTTCCTCTCTCTCCTTTTTTCCTCGACCCGGCTCTCCGCCCCTCCCCCGGGCCCCGCTCTTGCCCCGCTACCTACCCAAGCGTGTGTTCTTCGTCTTCTTCTTTCGTGAAACGCCACCGCGTCGGAGTTTTCGGAGCCGCATCATCATCGTCGTCCTCTCTGTCCCACGATTAGTTGTCGCAGCGACACACGCGGCGCGTTTACGGTGCGTATACACGGGGAACAGTGCACGAGCTACCGGCTGACGTTTGGATATCATTTCTGCACTAGGAAGAAACTCGAGGATTAAAGTGCGTCTCACCGGTTACCATAACCTACAAGCTAAAAAGAAAAAAAAAAAGAAGGAAGCGTACCTCGCTCACCGTTTCTGTCTCGTTCTCGCTCTCAATCGCGTCGCACAGAACCGCGTCCCGCTCGCTGTTGTTTGCCCGGTGACCGTCGCCTCCTACGTTGATATTCGCCGGACCGACGACGCTTCGTTCACGCGCGCGTTCCTCTTTCTCGTTCTTTCCCTCGCATCATTTGGCGCGTAGTGCGTGCGCAGAAATCATCGATCTCTCGATTCGCGTTCTCGCGCGGCCGACTGCGACAGTTTCACGCGACTCGTCGCCGCTCGATCCGTGTTCGCGGCCGGTTTGTTTGCTTGGTGTTTTGTGCCCGTGAATTACGAGTGTGTCACCGTTATTCGCACCGACGGAACACGTTCCGACATTTTGGATACCTTGCTCAGCCTTCACCTCGACGCCCTTCGCCGTCCTACCGTTCCACGGTGAGTAAAACAACAGATTCCTCGCGGAGATCGGTTAGGTTAGGGACAATCCGACCGCGGAAATCCTCGCGGCGATCCTTCTCGCGCGCCTGCTCCCAAATCAGTGCGTTCCGGCGCATCTCCACCGCGCATGTCCGTTACACGATGCGTGGCGATATTCAAACTGGACCGTGCATCGTTTTTTTCGTCGTTTTTTCGTGTTTTCTTTTTTTTTTTCTTTCTTTTTTTCTTGGTTAAACGATCGTGTAGTTTTTGCTTGTCTGGCTTCGTGGGAAGCGCCGAGCGGTTCGACGTGAATGGTTAGGCCATTCTAGCCTCGCGTCTAGGTCACGATTACCGGCGTCTTCGAATCATAATATTTGCGCCGCTCGATGTTTACGTTTGCGCGCCAGAATGCCGCGCACTCCCGCCAAAACCTTTTTCGACCGACGAATTGTTTCCACTGAGTTCTTGGAATTTTTCTTCTAGCCGTTGCTCGGGAGTAAATGTTTATTAGAATTGTTGAAATGTTCGAGATACCTTTGCCGGGTTTTTATTTCACTCAGGAACGTAGAGGGTAGGGGAAAATGCTGTTTCAGTCGAGGCTTTTTGAGGTTAGCTTGCATGCCGTATCCGCGCGTTAGTGGTTTTGAATTTTCTGTAGGATGATCTGAAATTTGATTAGTTTCAATTTATTCACTGTTCTTTTCTCGTGCGTTCATTTTACTGTTCCAACTGTTGAAGTGGCCAGGAATTCAAATTATCTATGCCTGCTCTTAGAAACTAATTCTAGGAAAGATTAATTCTAGGAGAAAGTAATAGGAAACACTATTAAGACTTAGGCAGCGCAGCAAGACAATGAGGACTTAAAAACTCGACAGCATTAAGAAATCCAATTTATAAGGAGTTTCGATGGATCTCAGGGAACTAAATTACATACACTAGCGTATTGTAAAATGTAAATAGGAAGCTTGCAAAATAAAGAAAGCCTATCACATAGTAAAGAAAAGACAGTATACGAGGAAAGCTACTTTATAAGGAGTTCCAGTAGCCAGGGAACTTAATTAAAACACATTAACCCATCGCAGGATGTAAATAGGCAGCTCAGAAAATAAAGAAAGCCTATCCCACAGCGAACAGCCTTAAAATAAAGAAAATCCCGTGGGGCGTTATAGAATTACGCAACCCTACAAAACCGAATAATAAGGTTACCTCTAATTACTCCAATTGTATCGATTCCCCGTGGAAACAGGAACAATAAGAAAATCCCGGGTCTTAAACCCCCCGAGCTATTAATTCAGTAGGTACAAAAATAGCCACGAACGTGGCCGATAAATTAATATTGCGCAACCGATGAATAAAAATGGATTCGTCGAAGGGAAACGCTTCTGCCCGTCCCTCGCGTCCCGCTGTGCTCGCAGACGGCGGCGCACAATTAACGTGTTTAATTACATCAGAACACCGGGCCGCACTCTTACTTACCTTCGCGTTCCGAGAAACCGTGTAAAACGTGTGCGAGCCGGCGCAGCGTTCAATGGAACCGCGTATCAGTTCCACGACTCGGAACTTAATTACTTCTTCAGCGTGTACGCGCGCGCCCGCGTTCGTATCTAGTGAAATTCTAATCTCCCAGCATCCCCATTCAGGAATTTCTCCGTTTCCATTAGTCATCTTATTAAACGGCGTGCACCGTCGATGTTTATTAATTAGTCCCGATTATCTGTACCAAGAATATTGTTCGGTTGTTGTTGACCCAGTAAATTGTTATTAGCTGAACGGACGGCGTTTATGATCGCTGCGGGGATCGCTCGTTGGAACGTAACCCTTTGCACTCGAGAATATTTTCCTTAACACGTAGACTGCCGCAAAAAACTTCAGAGCTTTATGTATCGCTTATTCTTTTGTAGGAAAGATAAAAAGATTACGTCCTTTTTGGTATTGCGATTATTAGGTTACACTATTATCTATTTATTGACGCTATTGAACATTGTCATTCGACGTCAGTTGGCTGAAAAATTATAATTGTTTTCAAGTAATTTGGGAGCTCAGGCCATCGATGACCACCGTGGCAGTCAACGTGTTAATATTCATGATTTCCTGCTGAAATATTAACCCTTTGTACTCGAAAGTTTTGTCACTGGAAATATTCAACATTTTTCGACGAGATATAGATGACATTGTTTGAAACTAATTGAACGATCGTGTATAGATAAATTAAGCAACAAAGTTATTTTATTTAAATATTTCACATAGCAATACAAAGTTTCATTTAAAACACTAAATATTCAACTTCATAGTTTTGCTGTATCAAACGAAGTGGTGACTGAGAGGATTAATATTTCTAACCCTTCGTTTCACTAGAAATATTTAACAATCTCCGATGAAGTATAGATGACGTTTTTTGACTTAACCCCTTGTCATACCATTTAACTTATTCTATGTGTATGTTTACTTCAAAGGTTAATGATCGATAATAGGAAAGTAATACTGAATTTATATTTGAAAAATATAAATAACACTTATACTTCACAAATTTAGTTCGAAATGTTCATTACTCTGACATGATACTGTAGGTGAAACATCTGTCATCATAATAATTGCAAAATGATATTAGGAATACATCGTTTTGATCGTCTGATAGTTCGTGTCTACTAAATAATACTTATATTCGTCGAATTCAGTTTGAAATACTCACCACGTTATTACAAGGCAAAGAGTTAATAATTACAGGACAAAGAAATCGCCATCATCTATCCGTCCAATCATTTTACCGTGAAATTCTGTTCGAAGCGACTCGAGTGTTGTTTTAAAAATCATCGAGCAGCTTCGACGCTGGGATTCAAATGGCAATCGCCGCTCGCGATACAACGGGCACGCGGTGGGCGTAAAAATGGCCGTCCCGCGCGTGCATGGTTTACACGGTTTTATCGTAATACGGCCGATCGAGAAATGACTGGCCCGTCTGGTTCCTCGAACCCGCGAGGCCTCGCGTGTGTACTCACGACCACGGCCGCGAATGGGTCCAATACCCTCGCACGTGGTGCTGTCGATACGTGGGTGAAAAGTATCGATCAGACATCGCGGGTATTTTTGTACCGGTGAACCTACTGGGTGATCGAATGGGATTCGATTTGGTTTTCAACGTCAATGGCAATTCAACGTGTTAACCCTTTGCACTCCATAGACGCCTCTCAGTCGCCAATTGATTCGACGCAGCAAAATTATGAAATTTCATATTTAACACCTTAACACTTTGACTGCCACGGCGGTCATCGATGACCGGAGCTTTCAAATTACAAGAAAATACTTATGACTTGGAAGATAATTGATTTCGAATACAAACTTTCCGTAATGTAAATAACTAGATAATAGGGTATATAAGAATTTTCATATCAAAGAATTAATAATTCTTGCTTTGTATCTTTGCTGTAGAAAGTATAAGTGACACGTAAAACGCTGATGCTTTCCGTAGCAGTCAACGTGTTAATGTATTAAGCATTGTAAGGTCGGGGGAACACGTTTTGAGAAATAAAGCGCTTTTTACTTTCTGTACAAAACTCGTGTAATATTTTACTGTCGACCATTTGGAAGAAATGCAGCAGAATTGTACATTCTACTTTAAGAGGAAATTTCATTTGAAGATAATACATTGATAATAGCAAATAGTGTTTTGCTTTGACCCGTGGACAATGTATGGCATTGATTTTTGTTAAATTAATGTAGATATCTTCATTACGAGTCTCACTTGTCATTGTATGACAAGAAGTTAATATCAAACTTCTTACAATGCATCGATACGTCAAATATTGAATGAAAATAGTTTCGTTCCTCAATTCAAATCAAATCGAAGTCAATGCTAAGTCCAGAAAACAAAAATCTAGAGAATTAATTTTTCTGCTTCTGAACCGTGTAAACTCTTTAATAACTAAATAGAATATCGTTTATTCCCTTACAATCTACAGAAATCAGAGAATATCAAGAAATTCACTCGAGCGCGTTAGCTTCTGAGCGACTCGTATATCTCAGCGCGCCTAATTTCTAAATTACCAGGAAACCCATCTAAATTCTACCAAAGAAATATCTCTCCGATTTCCGTGGAACATTTCCATGAAAATGAGAATCCCGTTCACAAGTGTCGATGAGAAATAAACAACCCAAGGGGAAACTGGTTCCTAGGATCAAGAAGAATCTAATATTTCCAGCAGCGCGGATCCCGAGGCGCCAAAGCGGGAAATATGATGTCACGAAAAATCAGGTCCACGTGTAATGTGCTAAATATAGTATGGCGCACAGTCTGGTTGGCGTGCCCGGCGATGTTAACAAAATAAAGAAGGCCGTACGTGTCGATCCCCGCGATCGTAGATTCTGCGCTCGTAAGACGCCTGTGATTCATACAGCACAGGCGTGCCTCGGTCGTCGTGTTTTCCTCAGCCTCGGTACCGTGGCTGAGCCCACACAAGCGATTCTCACGATCTCGTGGAACTTAATGAGCGAGCAGACAGGTGTTGCAGCCCGCGATGCCGCCGATTCGATGCTCGTTTCCCAATGCGGGCGGGCAACGCGAAAAACTCGAAACGGCGCGCAGTGCGGCTGAACCGGTCGTTTTCTGGGCGAAACCGAGTAATTCAAGTTGTTAATCCTTTCAACAATGCACGAGATATTTGGCGTGTCTTTATTGTTCATGCGAACCGTTTCATTTGATAATCTGATATGAGTAATTGGATTTTAACCGTTTGCACTTGTACGTCCTGCTGGAGATGACAGTACGAATTTGTTGTAGAACGTTGGAGATCGTTTGAAGATGTACCATATTTTAAAAGATGAAAGTTAAATTTTATTATGATAATAGTAAATGAAATCAATATAAACCGTTGAATTCTACCGCTGTAAATGACTTCAATTCATTATCTTAACAATAGAACTACCGTGCATTTATTGGGGTTGATATGTGATGCTTGCAAGGCCTGTAACGATTTCTTCAGATATTTCTTATAATATATAAGCGAAACTATTTATTTCCAAAATCATTTCAGATACTGAATACTTCGGAAATACCAATAATTGCAAAATAAGAAAACTAAAACCGGTCATTTTGATCGGTACGGGAGTCGTAATGTTAAACATGAATACAAGTTTCCACTCAACGATATTGAAAATAACTCGAGTGCAAAGGGTTAACACATGTCATCGTTGGTGGAAGGTGCTTAAAGACGATAAATTTACAATACTCCATATTTTACGCAATTAAATTTCCCATCATCACTCACTTCGATGGAAAATATTCCAATTTTGATAATCTTCAAGATTCCTATGCCACATCTAAGTAGAAGACACCGCAAAGTTTTCGAGCACCTAAAAACAGGAAATCATTGAATAATAATTGAGCGTCTATTTAAAGGCCGTCCCACATCCCCGCGGTCCGAAATCAAACGAACAATGAATCCGAGATATAAACTCCCGGTTTTATCGTGCAACTTGTCTTTCGCGGTTTAAATTCTGACAGGACTTCGGTTCTTCAGAATCCATTCCCTAACGTGACATCCTGCCAATAAATTTCGCGCGGCCGGTAATCAAATAAGATCCGAGGTTGTTTTCGCCTGGGTCTGTTTTGATTGAAAATGAAAGCGACGGCTGTAGTAGCTCCGCAATCACGCCCGCGGAGAGGAGATGCGCGAAGCCGGTCTTGCCGGCAAGAACGACGCCATTGTCAATAGAAACTGGCTTTAAACCGGCAATCAGAGCGTACCTTCCTGTAAACTAAACACGCTCCTCCCTGCGCGTCGCAGACGGTTGCCAACCGTAGAAACGTTACTTTGTAAGTGGGTACAGGTAACGCCCGTATAACACGGTTGTTACGTTCCTAAAAAATACCGTGCTATTCGAATCTGTGTTATACGAAACGAAGAACCAGTAGAAAAAAGGGAATTAAGTTCGAGAAATTAGAGAAACATACAGAAGTACAGATAATCCCCGTATAACACGGTTTCACTCTAACATAGTTTGATAATGGAGAAAAACCTTCATGTAACGCGGCATCCTAGAACACGGTTCGAGAATTAGAGAAACTCCCGTACAACGCTTAAAGTTTTTAAGAGCAAAATTCGAGATTAGAGGAGTCCACGTACGATACGGAAATAAGAGCTTTTAAGTGCACAAGATATCTCATGGGGAATTTTTCATTTCTCATTGCGGAATTCACTAGAATTTGAAATGCCTTGGGCATTAGAAACGCCGCTTTATACACACTTTCCTTCGAAGCCGATGGCAGACTAAGGATTTCGCTTTTTCACTGATTAAAACCTATAATTAACACTGAAACTGCCGAGCAGTTAAACAGACTTTTTGAAAGTTCCGTATAGAAACTCGAAGAGTGTATCTGTTGCGGCTTCAGTTGCTTCACAATTCAGTTTGCGTATTGCTAAATGAATTTCTTTAATGATTTTGTCAGAGAAACGTCTGTTGTCTATTTAATGATTGCAAAAGGAAGAAATCAGGAATGGGTAATTCTGACCCACCTGGTAGTTTTAGTGTTAAGTGTCGCAAGAGTGTTTACAGTTGGTTTTATGTGGTTTCTTCGGTGTTTATTCAACTACGTTCGTTTTCTTGCTCTATCTTTCTTCACTCTAGTTTCGTTGTCCTTGATCTGGTCTCTTGCATTCTAAAATGAGAATTTTCATGCGGCGGCATTCCTAATATGTTCGTTAAACGGGAGCAGTTTTTATGAAGCAAACTAGTTGCTGCAGGTTATTCTCATTCGATTGGTAGTGATTTTTCGCAGCTCGTAATGCTAGATCGTTGAATGTTAGAGTCTGTTACTGCAACTGAGAGTTAAAGAGTTAATAATTACAAAATTCTTGTTTACTTATCCGTTAAAACAAGAATTTTCACACAGGAACATTTCTAATCTGTCCATGAAATAGATTAAACCACCTTCATTCATTTGGAATTGATTTTTCGAAGCTCCCAACGCTATATCCTCAAAAATTACACAATCAGTTACTCTAATCGAGAGTTAAGGAGCTCATAATTGCTAAATCCGTTTCATATTGGACCGTCGATCCATTAAAATAAAAATGTTCACACCACAATCCCAGTCTATTCATAAACCAACAGAACTACTCACCACATGAAATCACTCCCATTCACTTGTGAGCGATTTTTCGAAGCTCCCAACGTTAGATCCTCGAAAGTTACACCGCCAGTCACTCCAATAGAGAATGAAGTCGGCCATAATTGCAGAATCCGTTTCGTACGCGTCTGTCGATCCATTAAGCCCGCTCTGTCACCAGCCGAAGAGTAATGACCCAGCTCGACGGGGCATTAGAAGGCAAGAATATTCCTCTTGGAAGCTGCGAGTCGGCCGGTTCGCTTCTTCTTCCTTCGAGGCCAGAGTTCCCGGTCGCCCGGCACCCAGGAACCGGTTTCCAGGCGTTCCAAAGGCGTTCGAGAGCCCGCAAAAACGTAGCCGGCGAACGGGCAGAACGCGCTCGCGCCTGCGACATCGAAACAGGTGGCCCCTTGCGTCACCGGTGAAAATAACTTTCCATTTCCCGAAAGTATTCGAACGGGCATGCCGCGAGCGACCGCGCGGTATCATCGTTATTCGTATCACGAGTCGAATTACAGAGATATCGGGGCAGGGGCGGCATGCGACAAGAATCCCGCGAAGATATGGCGGACGGGATGAAACATTGAGGGGTTAGAACGCTCGGAGACTTAACGCACAGTGGGCTGGATGGGCAGAATATAAAAAATTCGACAAATGTATGTAATCAAATGTGTAACAACTATTTCCCTTTGAAAATTAAGGGATTTTAAACATTGATTTTCTCAATTTTTGTTTTTTGGACTTATCCGCATTGCCTTCTAAGCGACTCATGTCACTCACATGGACTTCGAGCTTTGTAATATTAGCTATTTAATATGTATATTGAATATTTGTTCAAATGTTCAACAACACCATTTCTTTCTGAAAATTAAGCAATTTTAAACATTGCTTTTCTCAATTCTTGTTTTCTGGACTTAACCGCGTTGCCTTTCTGGAAGCGATGTGTACTGAATGTATTTTGGTTCTTGAATGTCTATAAATCTCGGGAATGGAAATATAAATACAATGTAGTGAACGTTATAGTTGTAATAAACGTTGAAAGTTAGACATTTTAAGTAAATATTTGGGGTTTGAATAATTATTGTAATATTAAGAATTGAAGAAATATTGCAAATAATTGAGGTTGTAAAATTATTAATACTCAATTTTGGTATTTGTAGTTGCCGATTGGTTCTTAAGTTTTCGTAAATATGCAAATTAAACTGAACTGTTTTGTTGAAGGAAGTGGTACATAATTTGTATACTGAATCACAGTTTCAAATAATTCCCAGTTTATTTCCTGCGATTGTTTTTTCTCCGAATAACGCAATAACAATAATGCCAATTACATAAATTGATCTACGATGAAATTGTTGGTCACCAATCAAACAGCCGCGATGTAATTGATAGCCCGATCTCCGACATATTAATTTACTATTTGTCAATCAATTTACCATGTAACATTCACTCGCTGTCGCAATAACAGAACCATTATAGTATATCAATTCCAATATTTGTCCAACGGAACTCCCAAATTCTTCCATACATCCATCCATGTTTAACCAGTGAACTGCGTTCGACGAGTATACACGTCATCTTAAAGCTTAAAATGATACTGTTGGTTTTATAATGGAATTATAAGTCAGTTTTTATTGAACTAAGACAATAAGCAAACACAACGTGTGTTCGGTACAATTTATCGGGGCGTAATGAGCAACTACATCAATTTGTTTCAGAAATATTGCCATGGAGATTGAGATTCGTTTTCTTTTTTAATTGATTATAACTTTATCCAGTCGAAGCCATAGATGGCTGTCATTGCCAATTCTAGTTTTAATAGATACTAATTCCTTCAATGATGAATTCTTTATTTTTTCAGATAAACATATCATTTTTCTTCGTTTTGAATTAGTTCTTCATTAAAATATGACTTAGATGTATTCCTATGTTTGACAAGTATTTCATTTTTTAAAATTAAATACCACAGTTAACAGGTTAAAACTCATTGTGATTAATTATTGAGTGTAATATTCCGATTCAGATGCTGTTTTCAAATATTTTGAAGCCCCCCGATAGGAAACCAAGAGGATTCGATTCTATTATCATTTCTGTCGAGATTGTTTAAACGAAATCCACGGTCAACAAGTTCACGATGTCTCCGTTTGAAATTTTAAATAACCCGAACAACTTTGGAATCGATAATGTTTTCCGGTTGTCACGGAAAACGTCGCGTAATTCACCGTTACGTGTGACGCGCGCATTGTTCTTCGTTAACAAATCGAGGAAACCGCTTTTAATTGCATTTTAAATCGGCGAACATTAGAAAAAACAATCAGATCCGCCGGGGTACACTTTAATCGGCAAACAGACACGGTAGAGGGGGCGTGGTAATTAAATAAACTATCAGTTTATTCAGCGGTTGGCGGTCCTCGTTTCCCTCCGGATTAATTTATTTTCCCTCACCCCCTCCGCCATCTTTGTTCCGATGTAATCACACTGTGCCGTTGGACGTTCGTCCGCGGGACACAAAAAAAGGGCAGAGGGGGGAGAAGAGAATTTTCGAAACAGCCTCTCCTCGATAAATTGGATCCCGTTGATGATTGAAACGCGGGTTCAAATATTTATTGCGCGCACACCCGCGTTTACTATTTTGCCTCTCGATCCCGTCGATATTTGGCCCACACCGTTGTGCACTCTCGATTGCAGCACGTCGAACCCGGTTCCCCGCGTTACGTCCCGTTTTACAGCAATTTATATTTTCCTGATATATTCGTTTATTAAATATTTATCCTCGGTCATTTTTCGTGTTTGTGCCCGATGTCCGTATTTTCGTGTTTGATTTCCGCGATACAGTTATAATAAGTCTCGTTTCGACTCGTATGTTCCCGGGGTGTTTGTTTGTTAAATATTTACCGCTAACCTGTTTTTGTATTTGTGTTCTCTGATTTTTGCGAGCGTTTTGTAGTGTATTAATGACAGGAGGCCTTGTTTTTTAGCTTTATTCGGTAAATGTTTATAGGTTTCGTGTTGTTTATATTTATGTTTTCTGATGTTTTTTAGTTTCTTTAGCCTTATGGTATCTTAATTGTAAATCTTGTTTCGCGTTGATTTGTATGTTTCTAGGGTGTTTGTTTTACATTTTCATTTATGAAATGTTCATGGATTTCTTCTTATTCCTTATATTTACGTTTTCTAACGTGTTCGATTAATAAACTGAATCAATAATAACTGGACATTTTTACCTCAGTTCATGATACAGTGAAATATATTGTTGTAAGTTTATTTTACGAGTATTCCTCATCTGCGCGTTCCTAATGGATTCGTAAAATAAATTAACAATAACACGAGAATTGCTTTGTTATGGACAATCTCGAATGTCCGCTGTTTGACAGTGTTTATTCACGGTATTCCATTATGTTGTGCGTTTCGTGATAACGAAATTGGATTGTGCAAACAAGTTGCCTCGATATTATATGTATTCCATGGTAATATACGATTTATGTGAACACATAATCAAATGGTAACAAGAAGAAAGTAACGTAAATGTAAATGAACGACGATGGTAATGTAAAATCGAAAGAAACTGGGCGTATGTTTCATCGTTTGTAAATAAATTATCATCGTTTCGTGAATAAATTCGAAGGAAATCATTCTAAAGTTATTTGCTGTTAGATTAGAAAATCAGTCGGATTGCTAAGGGTTAAAACAGAAAGTTCTAGTGAAGTATATAGTGAAACTGGACAAATGATTCTGATTTACCTTGTTGTCAGCGCGGCAGAAGAACGCACGCGCGACACTAGTTGCTTCTTCCGTCATGGTCGCAGAACTTCCACAATATAATCTGTCAAGACCTTTCTCTCTTCCTACATAGGAAGTTTCTCTCGGTTTTCACTTTATCCGCGTCGTGTTTTACGAGTTTCGATTCATCATCCAACGAGCCATTCAAAAATTGTATTACTGCCGGATAAAAATTCTGTTTGCCGGTCTGATTCTTCGAACAACATTCTCGTCTCGTTGTTAATCTACAGAGCTGTATAAATTTGTAACTTTCAGAATGTTTCAGTAGAACAGAAGCTGGACACAATAGAAATCTCGATAGAATTTTTATTGTATTATCTTTAGTTCACTGGAACTATTACTATATCAATTAAAATGTTATTTTGTGTTTGTAGCTTTTAAGATTTGACTGTAATTTTACCTTATATCGTTACAAATTTGCATAGATATGTAATTTTTAAAAGACACTTAGATATAAGACCTATAACATTCAATGGAAAGCTAGATAAAATAGAAACCTCAAGATAATTTTAAAAATCATTCAATTTAAATAATTCAAGTAAAATAATTGTAAAAATTATCTTAAGATTCGTATTTTATCTAGCCTTCTATTAAAAATCAAATACCTTACAGCCAAAATATCTCCCAAAAATGATACACCACTACAGATTTCCAACAACACAACACAAAATTACACCAAATACCAAACTCGAAAAACACAAAATTCGCAATCCATCAAAATTATTAACACGCGAACGTATCGATTAATACAATTTAATTTTACACTGATAGTTCCTAACGCCCAACAATTCCATCCTGCATTTTTCCGTGCATTATCAGAACAGCAGCTATATTAATCATTCCCAGTTCCCCGCGCTAATAACCCATCATATTAATCATTCAACGAATGAAAAGCGGCGGCCATCCAGAAGCAATAACACTTATCGGGACAATTATCCGGGAGCCATTTGGAAACCGTTGGAAATTGATACCGGCCGCTGATAAGGCTTTCTCCGCGAGCGTTTCCCGCAACATTAAATATTTATAGCGCGCTTGTGTAATTCGCCGCCCACGCGTGAAAAAAGAGAAGCTGAAGAAGAAGAAGAAGGAACGGGAGAGGAGGAGAAAAAAAATTTCACAACTCGCCGCATATTTTCGTTCCCGCGATCTGGATCGTGTCCAGCTTACGTTCCGCTGATATTACATTAGTTATCGCGGAGACGAACGAGGAAAAGGATCCGAACCGTTGTACGTACGCGGGTTCGTCCCTCGGGTACGTTTATTTTCGTCGTTATTAATTCCATCGGATTTTCTTCTCCCTCCCACGCCCCGTTATTACGAAAACAACGAATTTAATCGTTCGCCGGTACTTCTGTTCTCTTCGTTCCGCGGTTTCGATCGCGGAAGACAATCGATTAATCGAGGGTTTCTCCTTTCTGTATCGTCCTTTTGTCATCCCCACCGGTTTCCCTTCTTTTACTCCATTTAGGTTTCTCTTTCTCTAGTTTCTCTTCTGTTCGCTTTATTCTTGTCACTTTAACCTCTTTTTACCGTTCTTTCTGCCCCGTTTTATTTCTTTCGTCCTTTTTTTATTTTTCTCTTCTCTTCCCTTTATTTTTCCCTCTTTAACCCCTTTTTGTCTCTCTTTACTGTCCCTTCTTCCTCGTTTTAATTATTTCGCTCTCTATTCTCTCTTCCGCTTTTTATTTTTTCCCTTTTTCTCTCTTCTGTTCATCCCCTTATCCCCCGTTCCTCACTTTATTCCTCTGTCTTCTACTTTTTGCACCCTTTTAACTTTATTTTCCCTTATTTTTCCTCTCTCTTCGTTTTTACTCTTTGCAACCCTTTATCCTCCATGTTCCAGCCTCGACCCTCCATTTTCTCTTTCCTTTTATTTTTCGTTTCTCCCTTCTATTATTTTTCCTCTTTTTTCCAATCCGTTTTCTTTTCTCTCTACCTTTTCTCTCGATTTTCCTCGATTTTCCTCGATTTTCCTCGATTTTCCTCGACCGCAGGAACGCAAGATTCCGTCCTCCAGTTTCCCGGAACAGCTCTGCTTATTGGAAACCGACGGCAAAACAAACAACCGCGGAGCAAGCTACAAGCGAAACGTGTCGCGGCTGGCGCACTGTTTCTCCCGATAGATAACGACACCGATAAGATACCGCCGACGAATTTTATGTATTTTTAGCGACTCGACCGCAGCGAAAGTCTCGTTAAGGATGTTTGCCCGTGGTTTTACCTTTGCCACCGCGATGCTGCCTTGTCAATTAGCGGCGAGGAATTAGTTTTAATGAAAGGGAATGCTATGTCGAACGCGATTCGCTCGGTTTTTCTATAAATCCCGGTGAAATTCCGTTTGCAAGGGGTGATTCTATTGGATTATCGACTAATAGAGTCTCTACGATAATTAAATCGTGGGGTTATTTATTATTATCGTTTCTTTTATGAAATGACTGAAAGCAACAGGTTTTTATTCCATTATTTTATTAATAACTAGATTATTACAAATTTGAAGTTTGCAATAAATAATTTGAGATAGAACAGAGATCGAGGAATATAATGAAGGAGTTGGGGTCACTCAAGGCCACGCTAAAACGCAGCCCCCGCAATTGAATTTATCTACCCCCACTGTTAGTCTCGTGCACTTTAGAATGAGAGGAAAGTTGCATTAACCCTTGCACGGCGTCAGTGTTAATTTTATTCGAAAACCTTTGTTTTTAATAATACTCTTGCTCCTAGAAATTTATTAAAAGTACAACTACATTCTGTACATTTGAGTGTCGAGTAATAATCTAAGATTAGAGGATCTAACGTTAATGAAACTACATTTAGTATGATTAGAATTTCCTTAGAAGTGAATATTATAATAGAAATTTATTAAAAATATAACTATATTTTGTATGTTTGAGTATCGGATAATAATCTGAGGATTACAAAATCTAAAATTAATGAAACTAAGTTTAGTATCATTAGAATTTTTTTAAAAAATAAATATTCTAATAGTAATTTATTAGAAATGCAACTACATTTTGTATATTCGAGTATCGAGTAGTAATCTAAGACTACAAAATCTAAAATTAATGAAACTAAATTTAGTATGATTTGAATTTCCTTAGAAAAGAAATGTTCATATTAATCAAGAAGACGACGAGTTGTTTTGGTTTTCCTAAATAAAACGTCGCAGAGGGAATAGAAATAAATTGGCGAAGTTGTTTGCGCGGGGAATATTTATAGAAGACGAGGCTGCGCGTTGTCATATCGAGGCACATAATTTTCAGTATCGATCAGCCGGCCCCGAACGAACCTGATGTAATTAATTAATTTCCCGCGACGTGAATTACGAGCTCTCTATTCAGCGTTCGATCGCCGAGAAAATAGAGCTGGCACGCCTCGAACGCGAGCCGGCTTCTAAGCCTCCAATTTTAAGAGAAACTGACGCCCCCAACCCTCTTTCCGCCGAGGACTTTTGAATTGACACCCATCCAGTTCCAGACTCCCCATTAATTTGGCCTGCGCCTCGTTTAAAAACTTCGGCAAACATCGTGGACAATGAAATATCTTACAGTCTCGATGTCTAATTTAATCAGTTAACTGCGTACGACGAGTATACACGTCAGTATACACCCTTTGTACTCGATTTATTTTTATTTTATTTATTTTTATGTTCAGTCGATTTCCTTTTATTTTTAAGGAAATGAATTGAAGTAATTTGCAGCGGTGGAATTCAACGATTTATGTTTATTTTCTTTATTATTGTTATAGAGATTTAATTTTTATAGTCTTCTAAAGCGTAGCACTTTTTTGAACAATTTCCAACGTTCCATAACGAATTTGGATTGTCGTCTCCAGCATAACGTACGAGTGCAAAGGGTAAAAATGCAAAATGCTACTAATTTTTCAATAACAAATTATTTAATTTCTCAGACAAACGTGTAATTCTCCGAATTGAGTATTATTTTTCTTCAAAGTAATAAACGTGGAATTGTTTTCCTTTTCTAACGAATTATAAAGAATAAAATAACTCTGTATAATAATTATGGAAAATAAAGTAGCTCTATACAATAATTACGAACAATAAATCACTGTTGCCTTTTATCAAAATGAAACCTACAATTTCAAAAACATTTTCAATATTCAAGCTATCTCTCTTCCAAATTTCCATTGTTATTCAAAGGTTATTCCAATAACCCACTAATTATTTCCCATTCGAAGTAGGGAAATTCATTCTACTTTATCTTAGCCCCACGAACTCCCATTCCATTTTTCCTATCTTGAACCGATCTTGAATTTCGCAAACTATCCGGCTTCCAAATTTCCAGGCATTGTTATTCAAAGGTTATTTCAATATCCCGCCAAACATTTTCCCGCGCGAGTCGTAATTAATACCGCGGAAACTGAGATAGGGGGCACACCGTGTCCCGCATAATTTTCGAATGCCCGCCCGGAAACACAATGTTGCGCCGATTTCATTAACGAGCGCTATTAACAAACGTCGATGCGGTTCGCGCTTCGTCGAGATTAAAATCGGTCGCTGTAGCGCTGGAATTGACTGGCGGCTGTAAATAAATTTTGCATAACCGAATTTTCATCGAGCATTATTCCCGGCGTTTAACTAAATATAACGCTCCTATTCCTTTCTCTCTCTCTTGTTCTGTGTCACGTTTCCACGAGGGACGAGAGAAAGAGAGAGAGAGAGAGGTTCGAGAGGAAAGATCGTTCCTCGCTGGCCCGTTATTTATTGGTCGGCTTCGAAAACAATTTTCATCGGTGACAATGGTTCCGAGTGACTGGCCAACGGTATATACAAACCTTCGATAATCTGATCGCGCCCATCCGTTAATTAGATGGTATCGATGTGATTTCGGATGATCGAACTGTCCGATATTTAAGGTAATGGTACCCAATACGGAACTTCTGATTTGAAAAGCTTGTCAGAATGTAAGACGTGGACTTTTTGATCGATTACAGCAAGAAAATATCGATTCTGTCGAACTATTTATGAGAAATCGAAGCTTTTACGGAGTATATTTATTTTTTTATTTATATAGGGTAACGGTAGCTAATGTAACACTTGGTTTGAAAAACTTGCGGAACGAGAAATTTTTTTCAGTGAAACCTGCATCGAAACGCCACGAAATTAATGAACATTTGTATACTGAAACTTTAAATGGCTTCAAACTACGGGAAAATGTAAATAAAGCCGAAAACAACGGTCTGAAAAAATGGCACTTAGTATGGAACACTTAAATAAATTGAATTGAATTAAACCAGATATACAAATTTACCACTTTTTAAAACTTTTGTTCAGTATTCCTTTCTTTTCGTTTTCTCATGTTATACGTTAGATATATGTTTTTTATATTATTATATGTAATTTGAATTATAATACATTATTAATATAATTATTATCTGTTACTAATGAACTGTTTACTATGGTAACTGACACATTCAGCTATTTATTTTTCGAGATATTCTGGTGTTCCATTAGTCTTCTTTTTCGCTGATCTACAAAATCGATGGAGATTACAGATAACACTGAAGTTTCTTTAAATTATTTGGAAATTCAGATCGAAGCTTTGTTGGCAGACTTTTTGTTTAAGTGATTGGTTGACGAATGATACACGAAGAATGTAAATGGTATGATTGTACTGCTCTCGGTTTACCGATACGAGTTACAATCATTATTCTGCGGTATCGATAAGTTTGCAAACAGTGTATTTGCATTATCTGGTTTAATTAATTGCGTTGCGTCAACCTAGCCAATGTAATTAATTTCTTTTCTACGGTCGTTTCGTTGAACGTCAAGGTTTATATCGTTGCGTTGATCGTTTTTATTCTGTTTTTTTTGCTCTGTTCATTTCGGTTTTTCTTTTCATCTTTGCGATTCGATTGATTTAAACGTTTTGTCAAAAGTTCTTTGCCGGTAACCTTTTCACCGGCCCGGAAAGGTCGTTCTCGTGAAGTGATCCACTGAGAACAATTCTCGGGGAACACTGACTATGATCGAAGATAAGTGGTGCAACAGGGGGCATAATAATGGAACCGCATTCCGTCTGCACTTTGCATTACTCGCGGAATAACGATGATAGGCCACGCAACTTAATACGTAACAAAGACGATCCAGATTACGAAATACCTTTGCCTTGAGTTTTCTCGAGGGAAAACTGGATCTTTTACGAAATTCTTCATTCCTTCCATTTTCTCAATTTCATTCGTTTCTGTTCTCCTAACTTTTCGTTTCTTTTGTATCGTTGGAAAGTGAAACTTTCCACTATCTCGATGTTTCATTGAATTCTTCACATTTTCGATTTATACAAAGCTTTATATCTATTTCTTACTTTTTCAAACTTCATTGAGTATATACAAATTATTAGATGCTGGTACGAATCAAATCGAACGAAATCAAACACTTATTTCCAAAAAATAGCACTTCGTCGTATAGATTATGATTATGATATATGATTATAAGTATATAAAATATATCTATTTCTTATTTGTACAAACGTTATTGAATACCTACAAACTATTAGATGCACCTACGAATGAAAATTCCATTAAATTATACGAAATCAAACACTTATTCCCAAGGAAAAGTTATTCGTTGTACAGGTTATGCTCGTCCGCCGCCGAACGCCATTTTGCCAGGCCGAGCGGCGGGAACTAGGGCCGAATTTAAAGCGTATTGTCCTCTCGTTAAAAAGATAGCTCCCGTTCGTCGATCCGGGTAATTGAATATCTGTCTATTTAGCGGGTAGACCGTTGAGATAGCGAAATTGCTTGCTTCCTGGTTGAAGAACCTCCGTCCGCGCCAAGTAATAGGCGTCAGGCTGCCGTCGTCACTTGATGGAAATAGAAATCGCGCGATTTTGTGGCAGGGGAGCAACACGGTTGCTCGGTGGTTAAGCCGTTGGGTCGATATATTTCGACCCCGTGTTGTCGAACGTGAAAGGGAATAAGGTGAGAGGTGTAGAGGGCTTATGCAGCTGCCCCTTTTCGTACGTTCGAGAGCACCGGTGACACCGTTATCGACGTCTACGCTGTCAAGAGTCGGCCGGGGCAACACCTGTTTCCCGTTGTCAGCAACACTTTTCCAACGGTGTCGATTGTATCTCTATATGTTCGTTCGTCTCTGAACTGCCTCGCATTTTACTTCTTTCTTTAGGAATTGCCAATTACTCAGACGACAACCCGTTTAATCTGTTAACTATGGAATTTCGCTTGAAAAATTTCTCGTTTTGCGCGTAATAAAATGAAAAAGTTAAGTGTGCGCTCGTCGAACGCAGGGCGAATGTACTTACGACTCATCTATAATTTCTTCTGTTTGCAATGATTAAAAAGAAAAATGTTCCTGAAGTCTCGGTAGATGGACTCTTGGAGTTTCTATAGGGAAATTTCAAAAAGTTAATTTAACTGCTCAGTAGTTTTAGTGTTAAATGTATTATATTTAATTGAATTATATACTCTAATTTATATCTTCTTTTGTATTTCTCCACATTTCCTTATACTTATGTGTACATTTTTTAAATATTGTAATTTCTTCTACCTTTCATTTCCCGTAATTATGACTTCCATTTTAAAAGCTTTCCAAACGGGCGAACACTGACCTGATTTTCCGCTGCGAAGAAATATGAAAAGATCTTAAATCTCTTATTCTTCCAATAAAAGTCCAGTTTGAATTTAGTATTAAATGTAGAACGCATCTTTTTCAAACTCGTCCCTTTCATACGAGGTCCGCAGTAAATTGAATGTAAAATATGAAATAAATCTCCGTAGAATCCCTGGTTTTTTCAATGTAAAACATGAAATACAACTCTTTCGAGTTTCTGTATACATTTTCGGCTCGAACAATAACGCGGATTCGTTCTTAAAACGTCATTACTCGTCGCGCACCGAAACGAGCAGCCATCACGCGGTCTTCGAAAACAATATCACGTTGCATTCAGCTGAACACGTCCGGATTATTGGAAGATTGAATAATTCAGCTCGTTGATGAAACCCAATGGGTTATGTTTTCCATTGAATGATCGCGCGTTCCGCGAGCTTTGCATCCACGATGCCTCGAGATTGCTGTGCTCGAAACGCTGCACAATGGCCGATTTGGCCGTTTTAGCTGGACAAAATTAAAAATACCCATGTATTGAAGTTTTTCGACAAAATATGATTGTATATAGTAAGATATAATTACAATCAGTTATAGAGTATATAATAAATAAATAAATATTAAATATTATTAGGTTACATTACACAGCATATAATAAATAATAATAACACAATAGGTAATAATATACGATTGCAATCAATTATATAATATATAATAGGTGAATCAACTATGTAATATATAATAGGTGAATCAATTATATAATACATAATAGGTGAATCAATTATATAATACATAATAAACTGATGGGTGTGAGCGCTTCAGCCGTGCGCCTTCGAACCTCACCACTCAGACGAGAGTGCCAACTTCGCTGCAACGCACGGTACACCTTGAAACCTGCAGCGATGCAGCATGCTATAAGCGGTGGGTTTCAATCTTCTCAATTTTTGTTTTACCGCAACGTCTATCACGGAACTCTGTGAGACTCAAACCCATCACTTGTAGCGATGACTACATCGTCGCTAGTTTCAACGTGTATGGCCGCCTTAACGGTAACAAACGTCCACGAATCGTCACCACCGGGCGATACGTAATATCGATTGACGTCTCCCGATGCAGCTGCACACGGGATCGAACGTTAATCCGCCGCCGTTTACGGGGGCGGAAGTGTGCGTGGACGTTGACGCGTGTCGACGTACACGGCTAAGACGACAGCCACACGCACGTCCCTCTTAAGTCCTCTTATATTACCTCGGGGTGAGTGCATGCTTTTATCAGCTTATTTTTGAAAGCGATGGTAAACATTTGAATTATTAAGTCTTCCGTCCGGGCCCTTTTGCCTCCGCCCCTTGTTGCTTTTCCTTGCTATGTCTTTGAAACGTCGTTGTTGCCAGCCTGGCTGGACGTTTTAACAAAGGGACACGGGGTGGCGGGGGGCGGAACTGGAAGGAAAACCACGGATAATGGATGCTCCTTGGCAGACGTTCGAGCCGGCTGGATATCAAAATTTTAGCGGATCAGTGGATGCTAGGGAAAAGCTGCGAGTCGTGGAACTTCGTTTAATCCTTTGACTTTCAGTCACCACTTGATTTATACAAGGTTTCTCAGGTTTTACTGTTGAAACTTTGTCGGGTTATTCCGTGGCACTGAATAAGAAACGAATGTTATGTAAACGTAGATTATATAGAGGTTTATTGAAATGTTATAAGGAAAGTATGGAGTACAAGTTATGTTGTAACCGACTTGCTATTACTGCGAGCATTGAAATAGATCAACGTATTTACTACTTGACATCGTTAAGATTCATTCAGATCATGATTTTAACACTAAAACTACCAGACGTGTCAACATGACCCATTACACAGATACGAAACTAGGCGATCCTTCGAATCTCAAGAAACGCATTATTCTAACTTCCATAGACAATTAGGAATTAGTCACTGTAACTTCTCAGTAGCTTTAGTGTTAACACTAACCTAAATTTAAAATTCTACGCTTTCTTTTGTTCATTTGATTTTACATCAATTACTATATCTTCCGAATAATTGCTTTTTCAATTTTCATCCTTCCCTTTGTTCCTGTTTCCACTAAGAACAATTTATCATCTAATTTGTTTATCTCTATTTTGTAGCCAGTTATTTGACTAGTTACGGTAGGACAACTGCCAGTATGGTTAGTATTAACCCTTTACACTACGGTCACGAGTTAACTCTTGTTCGCACTAGCATTGGCTATTTCAATTTTTGAAGTGCAGGGCAGTGTAGGATATTCCAAAAGCAAAATATTAAAATTTATTTAAAAGATATGCCCGAAGTTTCGTTTCAATACAATAAAAATATATTGAAGCTTATTCAGATTGTTTCATTTTTGTATTTAATTACGGAATAAGAACCGGTGACATAGCACAGCTTCTGCCTAAAACTGCCGGTCAACAATGTGTTAAGTCACAGGCTGATTTGGTTCACATGAGCGGCGTCTCTAGGTGGCGTCTCGTAACTTCAGTCATCCATCATAACGAAAAGGTTAAGGTCCAAGCGAAATGAGCATTTCGAAAAATTCTTCGCAGCCCCTGCACCGATCCCTCAAGTATTTTCTTTGTCTACTTTCAATCGTTCGATAAAGAAAGAGCCGGAGTCCATCCCGCTGGCGGAGCCGCTTTCCATTCGCAGCGAGTTTTGCTTTCGCCGGTCGGAACGGAAAGGGAAAGGGAAAAGGCAGACTCTCCTTTGTTCAGGACCCAAGGGCCTGCCACGGACCAGCTCGCTCGAGTGGTCTGAGCCGCGCAGCCTGTAACTGCTCATTGTTCCGCGGCTCGTCCCCGCAGGCTGGCTCTCGCATCCAGCCATGGTAATTTCCAAAAGCTGCGGGCTAACCTTGAAAATGGCGGGCCACGGTATCGTTAGTTGTCTCTGTCTCGCGTGTTTCTGTTAGATGTTTGCCTAAAACAGGATTTTGTACGCTGAATAATAAAATGGTGGAAAGTTGGTTTGACTGTTACTTTTTGAACACCTTGAGTGGGAATGACGAATCTCGCACGTGCTCTCCGCGTGTAAATTGATTTTGATTATTTTACAAATCTGCCATGTTTTAACTAAAGTAATTTTCTTCTTTTCATACATTTAATTGAACTACTATGGTTTCTTTTACGATAACTGTATCTATAGAATTGCAAAATTGTTTAAAGTTAACGTTTCTTTTGATTGAGTTTCTTTGTGGTTGCAGTAGGCGTAGAACTTGATAGAACTGAGTGATGATGAATTGTTTGTAATTCTTTTTTTGAATGGTTAAATTGTGCTTATTGAAGTTTGTGGCGTTTTCCGTTAAAATAACGATGTGTAACAAGTGTTCCTTTGGGATTTGCGAACCAAGCATTACCCAATCATTTAATCTTATCTTCCCCTATCAGTGATTACTCATTCCAAGCAGCAACTAAGCTTCGAGATTAATAGTACAATGAAATTAGGACTCTTCAGCAGAACTCTGAATTCTTTTCTTAAAACTTCAAACTCTGAACCCAATCGTCCCACAGTGCCGCCTATGGACAAAACCCGAAAACTCGACTACTCACATAATGAAAATTGAAAATTACCACTGCATTGCTAAGTAGTCTTTATACAAAATGATTTTCATTTGAAAAATCAAAATTTTGCGCAAATCAATTCCGTTTCTCTATATATACATCGTTAGAATCGAAACGCAAAATGCCCATTATCATCGAAAATACTTCACAATATCCCCATAATGTAAACAAAAATATAACCACCATATGCTTAGCTCTATACCTTACAATTTCTATACGAAGCATTTCTTTCTATCACTTATACTCCTAAAGTTATCGAGTTTTATTCAGAAAACAATAAAAAACAGTTGTTTGGTCACACTGTGCGTCTTGCCAAATTATCAAAAATTCTCAAACCTATAAAATAAAAATCAGAGGAACAAGGGAATCAGAGAAATGGTAGAAGAATCGGAATTCCAATCGAATATTGGTCGCAAGCTTTTAATTGAAGAGTACTGAGTGGTTTTCCGATGAGCAAGCTGAATCGTGTAGCCTCTAAATTCTTAGAGCGACTTTCTTCGACGAAGTTTCGCCTTTGACCCGAAAGTTTCGCGTCCGTCGCGGCGTCTGGTCCCGGTTCACCGGCTTTGTCGATCACTCGGCCACAGGAAGGAAACAGACGGCGAGTCTGCTGGCTCGCTCTGCGAATGGAAAAGTGAAAGTATGTTGGTGGGTCAAGTGTGCCGAAGGATTCTTACGTAATGTCCACGGCAACCTTATTCCGCCGATGATCCCCGCCGGCGTCCTCGATTTCTAATGCCATTTGCGATCCCGGGCCGTGCCCCGGGAACGTTCGCCGACGAAAATTCCATCGGAGCCGCGAGGTTGAACTTTGGGAACGGGAATATTGCGAGTGACGACTGGTAAATTACCTGGAGATTTTTCAATCTTCGATCCTGTTTCACCTGTGACTGTGGGAAACGAGTGAAACCTTCGTTCGGAATTTTCTTTGGGAAAACCGGAATGGGATGTGAATTGGAAGAAGGAATATTAATTGAATTGAACGATTGAGAGGACTAATATGGATTGGGTTGACAAGTTAAATGGAATAAAGGGTGTGAATTTAAAGAAGGAATATTAATTGAATTGAACGATTAAACGAAGTAAAGGGTTTGTCGAATTTAAAGGATTAATACGGATTCGCTTAAAAAATGAAATGAAATAGAGTCTGTTGAATTTAAAGAAGGCATATTAAATGTATTAAAAGATTAAAGGAAGTAAAGGGGGTTCGCTGAATTTAAGGAGCGAATAGTAATTGGATTAAAAAATTAAATGGAATAAAGGGTTCGTGGAATTTAAGGAAGGAATATGAATTGAGTTGATGAATTCTTTGAATTGAAGAATTCGTTAAAAAGTAGGATAAATGGAATGGAATATTATTCAGGGATATTTTTGAAGAAGAGGGACGATTGAATGACTGAAGTAGAGGGGAAAGGAAAACAGAAGAAGTTGAATGAAAGATTTCTCCTTCGTCATTAATTTCGTCGAAGGACGGTTTCTGAAGATTTTCGTTAGAACGTGTGTGTCTTGTAATCGTAGGTGCTACGATAGCATGGTACGGACGCACGCGCCGGGAATGCGAAAATAAATAAGCGCACGGTTTTATGCTCGCTGATGGTGTTTTAGGTATGAAATCGAAAATTCTCTGTGACTCGAATGTAGGTCGCTTATTTCGCGTCGTGTCCGTTCTCAGCGCGTCGTGTAATGTATACTCCGAATGAATTTGTCGGCGTATTCAAAATTTCTGCGAAACAAAATATTTGATCCGGTAATTACAGAGTGCATTATTCATTTTCGAGTGGAAAAATATTCCTGTAAAAGTGGATTGTATTAAATATCTATAAGTAAATAATATTATATTTTTCAATATTCTATAGTTTTATAAATATTCACGAAAATTCAGTAAGAGCCTAGTGTATGCATTTATAAATGTTTAAATATTTAGGATAATTAATGGGATTCTAAAACATTCGCGAAGCTCAGTCTATAGTTAATATATTCTCAAATTTCTCTGAATATTGAACTGTTCGTTCAACTATACAATACAATCAATTATTTACTCAACTATGCACATTCAACTATTTACTCAAACATGCAAAACATTCAACTATTCATTCCACTACTCATTCAACCACTCATTCAACTATACCAAAACACTCAATCGTATACACTCAAAACATTCAATCACATCAACATATGAAAATTTCTTATTCCCTAATATCTAATTTCAATTCCCCTCCATACAATTACACAAATCAGTACCTCTACTTTCGAAGCCGAAACTCCCAAGCTACACAAAACTGCCCATTTTCCCACACCAGTCAAACAAACCTCACAACAAAGGTTCTCAACTACCCCTTTGATCCAACAGCGAAGTGTTGAACAGGACCCAGTTCCCCGCCAGTCACCAACTAACCGCCGAAACATCTTATCACGACCCCGCTATTATTCCCGCTTCATTAATGATTCAAGCGTGCATTCATCGCGCCGCGACGTCTGCTCGCATTAGTAAAAACAAGTTCGCTGCACGCCGCCGCCGTTGACGGGGCGAGGGCCCATTGTCGCGGAGTCAGCGTCCGTTAATTACGACTATCTGGCCGCGATAAGTGGCGGCCGGGGCTTTGCATAACGTGGAATAAGTTTCAAAATCACGCGAGGCCTGCGAACGATCGGAAGTGTTGGTTTCACTTTGATAAAACGGCCGCCGCGGATGGGCACGTTGTTCCGCACTATCTGTCGTCAGGCTGCGGCAAGTTTCGGGGCGCAGTTCGAATCCAGGACATTTCGCGGAGATTGAAATGCGGGCGAATTTAATCGCGATCGATTCGAACGGACGATAGACATTAAATCCACGTCGTATAATGAATAACGGTGCCGCCGGGATTTCGTGTGAATTAATCCGACGTGGGTTACGTTTGAATTTTTGGGAAATTCGTCGGTTCGCCTGTAGAACCGTACTTTCAAGTGTATTACACTGGGAAATAGAGTTGACAGTAGAACTATGGAGCAGTCAGTTTTACTGTAAGAATTGTGAGAATGCGTTTATTGAGATTTCAATCGACTTATCTCTCAATTTTCAGTAATTGTGAAAAAAGACATTAAGAATGGGTCAGTTTGTTATATCTGGTAGTTTTAGTGTTGATGGTAAACATGTTTTCTTTGTATTTAACTATTTTTGGAGATATAGTTTGAGGGTTATTTTTTGTTACTGCAGTTTGAAAGACTATTTTGTTGTTATCAATAGACTGGATATTTATGGGAATTCGTGGTTTTTAGAATATAATTGGGAGAACGGAGTTGTAGACAGTTATTATTCGTGGTAAATGTTATGAAAGCAGTATAATTTGTATGTTCTGTGCATTCTGGGCATCGTGTAACTTTAAATTTCTTGTAAATGTGGAACAAATCGCAGTCCAATTATCAGCGTGTTATCTTCAAATTGATACATGAATTATTGGATTATTACCGGTGAAATAAATTTAATGAGCAATCATTTCGAGGAAGTTATTGCGTGGGGGACTCCTGAAATCTTGTGCAAAGGATAAGTCAGCGTTGCAGGAACGAGGAAGAAGATAGTTATCGTTAATGATCGTGGACAGCGCGATACGTAACGCCGTCGAGATTCTCTGTTGCTGTTGCGACAGGAAAATGAGCAGAGAATGATCATCCGAAGGACACCGGGAAGCTGCGTTTAGATATAGCGGTTCGATCACGTTGAAAAATTGATGAAAAGCCTTTGAACGCACGTTCGTTGGATTGAATTGCTTTAGAAACGCGCAATAAATTTGATTCCGTGGAAACGTATGGAAACCATTGAAATTTTCACGTGGGATAATTAAATTGTTCGCATAGAACTTTTATACGGCTACAATGGCACAACCTCCTATGGTTTCCACACTGTACGTCATTCCAAAATTGTTGTTGCACAGAATATTTACCACCAAAAATAGATTTCCCTTGTAAAAACAAACTAACTTTATAAAACTCATTTTTCCCTCCGCCACTTAGTGTTTCTGTTCAAACGAAGTTTAAAAGAAACAAAATCATGCGCGCGCAGGGTAACGCCGATTGGCCCAGGCTTCAAACCTCTTTTGCGAGAGAACCGTTCATTCTATCTAAACCGTTCTTTTTGCATTTTCCTCGTCTCATCAAGCTCCACAATATAAAACCAAAAGAATTCAATTACGAATTCCATAGAGGGTCAGCCAGATTATTCCATACCACAATATTCCACAATAACCGTCCACCCGTCGCGACCGAGCTCCGCGTCATCACGATACCTTCGTCTCGGCGAGAGATTTTCTACTCATTGTGTCGGTGTTCATCTCGTCCGCCTTCCGTGGTCCTTTGTGCGTGCTGCTTAACAGCTGAATGCCCCCTTGTGCAACCCGGGCGCAGACAAAACGACGAACAGATGATCTCCGAATGTCGGGAGACACCCGATGAAGAATCGCGGCTAGGCGCGCGCCCTCTCTCCCCTCGTTCTTTTTCGGATTTCACTATTCACTTGCCACGTTCGGATCCCCATTCTCCTCTCTTGCCCTCCTTCCGCTCGGCCGGCCTGGAACACGAGTCCTTCATTTCGCCGGGGTGCGTCTCCTTTTTCACGAAGATCGCCCCGATCCCGGGGTTTTTTTTTTTCTCAGCGTATCGCGGCGGGAATTACGCGCCGCCCCGGAAACAAAGAAATTCCCTCGCGGGAAAAGGTCGGGCTTTCTCGTGCACGTTACCCACTTATTTTTGAACGCGTCAGCCCGGCCGCGTTTCGAGTGCCATCGTCCGCGAGGAACTTATTCCCCGCTCCTCGACCTTAACCTTCGCCAGCGGAATTCTTTGCGTCAGCTATCGCGGAATTCGCGTTTCTATCGGCTGGCGACGTTCATCCCCGGACACGCGTGTCTGCCAGGTGCGCCGGGCACGCCTTTCCTCGGTCTTTCTGGAGAAATTCGCGTGAACAGCCGGCTGCCCGGCCTTCTGCTCCCATCGACGTTTTATCTCGTCCACGTGGCGCACCTCGCCGACCTTGTCCGACATTTCTGCGACTTGAACGCTGCGGGTACGCTGGAGACATCGGCTGCTGGCTAAGACTGTTTGATCCTCTTGTTTGCTTTCTGTTTTGACACCATGTATATTTGGATTTCTTGGTGCTTCGGAATGCTTTCAGAGATTTATTTAATGTTCGTTCAATTTAAAGGGAGTGGGAATTGTGTTTGATATTGTTGGATGAGGAATGAGTCAATCTATTGCCAGCGAGCTTTCTGTTACTAGTGGTCTCTTTACTTTTATTTAGTTAGTTATGGATTTTTCTGTTCAATTTCGTTGGAATATTTGTCATGCCAGTCTGGACCCAGCCTTGGTCATGCTAATGAAGTTGTCTTGGAGAGACCACTTGACTCACCACTGGTATCCATGAATCTTCCATTACTGATGTCCCCGTTCGTCGTCATTAACCCCTTGCCCTACAATATCGCGTGAGACTCGTGACGAAGATTTCAAATAGAATTTAACAAACAGTAATGTCATCTACTTCCTCTGAATTCAAATTAAATATTATCTTTCTATTATCAGTCGTAGCTCTCCAAAGTAAACGTAGACACAGAATGAACATGAATTGCTCTCCTCCTTCTAAATAGCTCTGTCGAGTGCAGTTGTGAAAGAGGTTAAAGCCAAGGGGTTAAAGATGATAAGTATAAAACAATATAATTAATAATATAATAATGTAATAATATAAAAATACAATAATATAATTATATAAATAAAATAAAATAATATAAACAAATCGAGTAAAAACGGTCAACATAGACTCCATACCATTCCTATCTCTACCAAACAATTCCCATACCCCAATTACCGTCACAACCATTGATCCCAATAACCCATCCCCTAACTCAGCGTCAAAGTGACACCTCCAAGAGCCCTGCCCCTACAATTCCCACATATTTCACTGTTCTGCCATGAAAAGCGCCCCGAACCCCGACTAACGGCCGAAAATTCGTAAGACGCTGCGGCTGGGGTCGAAGCCGGGGCGCGCAACCCTCGAGGAGGGTTGTATCGCGTGACGCTGGCTGCTGTCTAGCGTTTCATTGACGGTTCTCGGGACGTAATCGCGCGTACTAGCGGACAAACAATAATCCGAGGGCACGTGTGGCGCGCAAACAAAGAGCTGAACCGTTCGCGAGCGTTCGTGCAACACGAGCCTTCGGAGAGGGCTACGGGGGAAAGGTAGATAGGGCGGGGAAGATAGGGGCGGAGGCAGGTACACGAATTTACATGCAGCTGCGTTGACTCGGCTTTAATAATTCAGAGGGCCGGGGCTGACCGGCGGCCGACACCGTGTCTGCGGTCGCCGGCCACGCTGCCGGCGGACCTGACGGACCTGACTGGCCGACGGGGCTGAAAACTTCGCGCGGAAAAGTCGCTCGACGCTTTTTCCCCCCTTTTTTCCCTCGTGTTTTCACCCTGTACGCCACGTCGCGTCGCCTGCCAGCGATTCTATTAGAATAAAACACAGCCTGTTCGTCGGGGTACGACGTATCGATCGTTTTTTGACGGGGCGCGGGCCACTGATGTTGTAAATAAACTTCTTTTGCTGTACCTATTTCGTGGCTTCGGTTTTTTGGGTTATTCGTGCGATTTGTGTATGTATGTGTGTGTTTTTTAGGAGTTGGGTGAGATTGATGGGAAAGTTGGATATCTAATTTCTGGGGTGAAATTTTGGGATGGGTTATTCATTCTTTTTGTTTGATGGAGTTTGGAACGGATTTTTCTAGATTTTTGGGGCTTTAGTTTATTAGAATCACTCAGCAAATGTACTAAATCTGCGTTCACAGCTCACAGTTAAATTGCTAATGATTTATGCAAGAAACGATAAGATAATTGAACAAACTTATTATTTACATGATTCACCGCTCAAACATGAAAAAACGTTGTGTCCCTAACAATTTCCCCGAGTTATTTGACGCTTCCTGTTCCACGTTCAACAAGAAACTCAATTAAAACGCCAAGATTACAGTTGCCACGTTCCTCCACGGGGTTCACACGGCCGAACGCAAGGACGCCAATCGATTCTCGAGCGTCCGAATGCTCCCGGCCTTTCTCCAGTCGACGCAATCACGCAAAGAATCGTGACAGCCGAAATCGACCTATTTGCCGGGGCGCAGGAGGCCGGATATGACTGCTTGATGACCGGATACGCGAAAATGGTCTCACCTGCGTCCCAAACAGTGTGTCACTCGGTTATCGTGCGTGCCGGGTTACACGGGCACGCCTCGATTTACAAGCTGAACGTTTATTTTCGCGCGAATCGATCTCGCGCCCTCGAAAAAAGACTTGTTCTCGTTTCAGTCCTTATTAACAGCGCGATCAACGCTTCGGAAATCGTGTTCGTTTAGGCCCGAGGTCCGATTGTATTCGAATTCGGCCGGTGTAATTCATTAAACATGATACTCAGCGCGAACGACACGTTTCAAAGCGAGTCGTCGCTGTTTATTTTCGACAATGGATGACTAATTCGACGTCGGGAAAAATTTGCGTATGATAACGAGGTGTCAAGGTGACTGCTGGTTTTGCTCGTGCACGTATAAGGTGTTCCACCGAATTCGGTTGTCTTAAATATTATATTATACTAGATATCCAATATAACAATCAGTCAAATATTCCTTTAAAATTGTATTTCTTATTATTTCAAAGCCTATAATCAGTTTACAAAAGATATATTAATTTCTCTAACTCATTATCTATATTTCTAACCGTATACTTTTTAAAGAAACCAAATGAAAGCTTCGTGTGCAATATATTATTAATTCACATTGCCTTAATCAATATTTCGAAGCTTTTAAGTATTCCCATCGAAAGATTGATTCTTCGCAGTTCCATCAACACTAGAACTACCAGATGGGTCAAAATGACCCATTCCCGATTTCTTCTTTTATAATTATTGGAAAGGTACGAATGCTTCTCCTAGAAACCATTAAAGAAACTGATGTAGTGATTTCTACACTGAAATATAATCCAATTGAAATCTTAATAAATACACGGGTATAAGTTTCATAAAGGAATTTGGAAAAGTCAGTTTGACTGCTTGGTAGTTCTAGTGTTAATGTATTTTCCTTGCGCATAAATTCACTTGTTCGTCAATGAATTTCCCAATTTTCCATTGTATATTTGAGAGGCCAAAGGCGCTGCAGCAGTACAGAACACGCAGAAACGTGGCGCGCAGCCTCGAAAAACAGACGCGATAAGCCGTCCATCTAATTCCGTTGGCCCGGAACGTTTTAGGATTTAATCAAATTAATGTTGGCGAGTCGACGCGAAACAAAGCCACGATTAATTCGCCTGAAACGCGGCCGGTGCTGGCTCGGGCCGCGCCTATGGCTAGGACTCTGCCCGCAAACCTGGCAACACACGGGGGCACAAAGCCGCATAATATACTGAACAGTGTGCAAGCGTCTTTCTTGGAATAGAGAAGTGGCGAACACAGAGCTCGGCCCATTAAGCTCGCGTTTATACGCGTCCCAGTATGTTTGTTCTCCGCTTTGGCTTCTCCTCTTCCTGCGGGAATCCTTGAACCCGACTGGCTTCGCTCATTGGCTGAACCGTTGCCGCCATTTCCACTGACTTCCCTTAGCTCCAGCTGCGTCGATTCTTTATTTCTTGCCAGTTAATTCGGCTTATAAATTGCTCGGTTTGCTTCGATTCTGTAATGGTTCTTCAGTTTTTGGAGGTTAAGTCGTATTAGGAATTATTTGGTTCTTGAAGGTTAAGTCGTCTTGGAAGCTATTTATTTTTTGGAGGTTAGATGGCGTTAAAAGTGCTGTAGTTTTTGGAGGTTAAGCCGTCTTAAAAGTTTATTTTTTGGAGGTTAAGTCGTATTAACAGTTCTTCAGATCCTGAAAGTTAAGTGGTCTTATAAATTATTTAGTTCATAGAGGTTAAGTTATCTTAAAAGCTATCTATTGTTTTTCCTTGAGTCAGAACTAGGCAATTTTTCATTTCTGTTAATCTCCGATTGCCTTTAAATTGTCTTTCAAAGGTAACAACCTTTGAAACATAGATTTCTATTTTCTTTGATCAATATTCCCCCAATTAATATTCTACAGAAAACTCTAAAATGACAAAACTACAAAATTATAATTATTGAATTCCAGATAGATCTTTAGAAATTCTTCCTCGTATTTACTGTTTCGTAACAAAAGGCATTACTGAAGATACCGAAAAATATTCTCAATTACATTATAAATAATAATTAATTCAAAAACTTCTTCAACAATCATTACAACAGTCAACTGCAAGAATACGTTCCTCGACACGTTGAAAGCGTTGTTCAATCTCAGATAATCGTTTCAAAAGCGAGACTGCTTGTAAACTTTTTGGCAGCAGTGTACGCGACGCATGGAAAAGTTGGTCGGTCGATCTCCCTGCGCGAAGAAACGGCGTTGCAGTCCTCCGATGCGATGATATTCAGTTGACGCAACATCCGCACGGAGTAGACTGAATGAATCATCCTTTCCCAACTCGGTTCCCCTAGTTTCCACAATGTCCGCCTTGTCACACGTGGCCGCTTGCTGTTCCCGGTGAAAGAGAATTATTTTGTCGAGCGAGCCTGATTATTCCATCACTGGCAATCATTTTAAACAGCGGGGATCGTTTATTCAATGATTCACGGTCTCTCCTCGCGAGATTCCGAATTTATCTGATATCAAGGATGTTTACGCTTCGCCTTCGTTTCCCGCGCAGATAAGAATTACTCCACTTAATTGCGATATTTCTCACAATATACCTGCTTTCCCTTGTATAAACGCTGAATCGTTTTAATCCACCACTGGACTATAAATATTCATTGAAAGCAGCTTTTTCGTACAGAAATTTTAAGAAACCTCGATAAACAAGCATTTCTAATGTAATTATATTTTTATGAGAAGGTACATTTTTATAAAATGCTGTAAGAAGCGTTTAAGAAAATTGTTTGGAACATGTTTAACCCTCGCGATTTTGAAGTCAACAAATCCTGTTGATTTATTTTCTGTTTCATAGCAAAGTGGTCAATAAAATCAATTAACACTCAAACTACCGAGCAATTGGAGTGAGTTGTTTCTAAGTTTTTATAAAAATTAGAACAATATATTTCTGGACATTTAATAGGTTCCTTATTGTTGTATCTATACAAATATAAATTTATTTTAGAATTTTTCGCAGAAGCCTTGTCACGATTTAAATACTTCCAAACTAAACATTCTAAAATGGGTGAATTTGACCGTCTGATAATTTCAGTGTTAATCAACTTAAACTTTTATACTTGCTCCTTGTCTTGTTTTTATAGAAAAACGATTCAGCCTATATATATCCAAAGAAACAACCCAACAAATCAATGTTCCATTTCAAAATACTTCCAAATTCCTTCGGAACTACTAAACTTCTTTTCTCAGTCCCTCCCTTGACCCTTATTAAACTAAATTAGTTTTTATAAAAAAACAATTCAGCTTATATATAATCTAAAGAAGCAACCCAATAAATCAATGTTCCATTTCAAAATACTCCCAAATTCCATCGAAACTTCCTTTTTAAGTCTGTCCCTTGTCCCTTATTAAACCCCCGGAATCCCAAAATCGTAGCCAGAACCTGTCAAAAAGCCGGTCCACCGGAATATCCTACTAAAATTCGTCAGGCCGTCTCCCTAATGAATATTTCAGTTTGAAAAATTGATGGCTCGGATTTTCCTTGTGTCCATTACACGAGCGTCGCGCGATAGCCGCCGCGTCAATCACGGAGTCCCCCATCTAATGGGATGGTTATCCAATGATATATTTCGGTCAGTTCTTTTCAACGAAGGAAGTGGCTGATTAGTACTTCAGGTCATGCTTCATTATTCATCTGCCGCGGACGGTGTGAAGCCGATCGTTGGGAAATCTAACGGTACACCTATCCATGATCGTCATTCGAATTCGTTTATCGACGTACGTACGCGCGTGAATCCTCGCTGAAAAGATTTTGGCCCGCGTCGTGGCTCTTTTGTACGTGGAAACGACTTAAAAATATCGTGTTTTGTTCAACGGATTACGAAACGTGAACCTTGACCGTTGAGAGAGCCACGTTCCCGTCACGTTCTCCTCGTTTCGCGTCACCGGTTCGAGGAATCGAAATGCGGAGAGAAAGGTTTTCCCCGTCGTTTGACGACAGGTAGCGAGTTCCTGCGAGATTTCGCGGTTTCTAGGGATCCCTTGGATTCTTTGGCTCGTTTAACCGACAATATGTCGTTTTAACTCGACTATATTTTTAACTGTAAACGTTAATTGTTTTCCGACGAAATGAAAACCCTGCACTCGAGAGACGCCTTTCAGTCGCCATTTCATTTGACCCGAGAAAATTATGAAATTTAAAATTCAATGTTAAATTTTATATAATGCATCAACATATAGTACATCGAAATAAAATAGTTCTGTCACTTCATTTATGCAAGATATTTCTTTATGTTAGTTGTAAAAAATATAACTGATATTTCAATAAATAATAATGAATATTTGTCGAGAAAAATATTCTCGAGAGCAAATTGTTAAAATTCATTATGACTAATTATTGAGTGGGATATTACGGTTTATAAGCTGTTTTTGGAATAGTAAATTAATCATTTATTATTGATTACTGTGTAATCTTTTTATTACTTACTAATTGTTAAAACTGTTTTCTATTACTTCTTAACGTAAAAATACGTTTTTAAATTAATATATTTATTTCCTATAATTATTAAATCTATATGAATCGTAACTACTGTAATTATTAAAATAATTATCGTGAAATTAAGAAACGTAACGAAATTATCTGTTAATGGTTAATCAGGATAATTAATAATCCTCTTAACGAACTAAAACTAACCATACTCCTCACAACTGAAAGCTAAAATCATCTAATATTATTAACTCTTCAAACCTAATCCTACCTTTCCCAATATCCTTCATGTTCCTACATTTACATCACCCATAATTCTCAATTACTATAATCATCATAACATAATTCCCAATGTTCACCTTTAAGAGTACCAAAATTCTTCAAACCCAGTCCCATCTCTCACATTATTCTTACTTCCCTACACTTATGTCCGCCATAATTTCCAATTACAATAATTATCATAGCATAATAATTCCCAAGCGTGCACCTTTCGCAGGACCGAAACCCGTCGCGGACACGTTATAGAGTCAACAGAACATAACTTCTCGCGCCAGGTCGGTGGCAGACAGCGTTGACAGTGAAAAGAACCGTCGACAGTCATTCTTTATATGGAGTGTCGACGGTGTTCCCCGTCGATCCACCAAGAATAGGTTTTTACGGCTGCGGTTGGAGGACAAGAGCGTTGGTGCCCGGTATCCCAAGACCGGCAACGAATTATTTACTTCTCTGCCAGGAATAGCACGACAGGAAATTTATTTATCCACTGTCCCTACGCGCGGCACCCGACGAAAATATAATTTCCTACGGAAAGTCGATTGTGCTTGTCCCGTTGATTCCGTCGATTCTCGATAATTTTCAAGGTTGCGGCACTGTCGCTCCGTCGAACGACAGGATTCGCTGGCTTTAATTGGCCGCGCGAGAACAGGGGCGATCGCCGGAACATCTCGCGGGGAATAAAATTTTCCGTGACGGTTTTATGCCATTTTATTTTCACATTTGATACTTGTACGATTTCGTACGGGATTTATGGAAAAATTGAATGGAACAGCGGAGGAAATTTAATATTCAACCGGGAGGAAGGATCGCGGGAAATATGGAAATGAAAAATATTAGAAAAAGTGGATGTTGGAGTGAAACGATGCGGGAAAAATAACGGTGGATTTTGTTAAGGAGATGGGGATGGAGAGAATTATAGGTGGAACCGTTGGAAAGGTCAACGACACCGCGTTATAAATAGGCATTCATACAGGAATACCATTCTGACGTAATTTTGTGCATTCCGGTACCAAAATGTCACCCATCTGCCACGAAATTCTCGCTTCATCCTTTCGGTGTTGCACAAGCGTACTGTTTCCTCATCCTTGCGACGCCAGCTAACGATTGGCGCCGCCATAAATGGCGAACGCGTACGCGGTGTATGAAACGCTGGCTGGCTGGCTGTCTATGCTGCTCGAGTATTATTCGTTTAATCTGCACGCTTGTATTTATTGTTTCTAATATGTTCAATTAGAATTGATTACAAGTGAAGATTTAATAGAAAAATTTAGTAGAAGTTCAGTTTGATTATAGATCAAGTCTTCATTAGTTATGGGCTAAGTCTAGATCAACCAAAGTGAGAATATAATGTTCTAATAGTAAAGGAAAAAGAAGAGTCAGTACGTTTTAAAAGATTTAATAAATTATCAGTGAGTCTAGGGTAAAATTATACCAAGTGAAAAATAGTTTGAATTTAGGGGATAAGGAGATTCTAAATCAAATTTTCATTCGACCGAAATTAAATCTGTAGTAATCAGAAGTTAGGTCTAAATTAGAGTATGAAAGATATTGTTAGTAGAAAGATAAAGATAAAGTTCTTATAGAAAAATTAAGTTGTCACTAATCCCAAATCTATACCAACCATAAGTTAGGTCTAACTTAAGGTAGCAAAAAGCTTCTTAAGAAGAAGCTTCTATAAAAAATCAAGCTCTCATTAATCCCAACAGAAATCTAAGCAAACCAAAAATTCCAACTTCTTCTCAAATGAAACCTAGAAAATCAAGCTCTCCTTAGTCCTTACTAAATACTACATCAGCCAGAAGTTAGGTCTAAGATAGAGCATCGAAGAGATCGTCAGCAGAAAGAGTATACAGTCTTCATAGAAAAATCCCATTACTCCCACCTTAAATCTAAACGAACCAAAAGTTAGGTCCAACTTCTTCTCGAATGAAACCTAAGAAACCAAGCTTTCCTTAGTTCCAACTAAAAGCTGCGCCAGCCAGAAGTTGCGTCCAAGATAAGGTAGCAAAAATGTTGCAACTGGAAACAGTAACATTCTCCTTGAAGAAAGAGTGAAGAGTAGCCGGGGGCAGTTAGGAGCAACGGGACAGACGTTAGGTGCCAGGCAAATTCTCGACGTGACGACAGAGTGAGCGGCAGCGTCGACTCGACAATTGGCAATTAGCCGGTTCGGGTCGCTGGGTCAATTGGACCCACGCTTCCAGCTTGGATTCGCGAGTCCGGTCACGTCTTCCCGCGAAATTACTCGTTGGTACACGCACAGCCGGCGCTTTCCTGGACGGGCAACTGCAATTGCAACGGCCCGCTGCATCGGGGGCCACATCCTCCTTCGCGTTAGATGCGTTCGACCTTCGCCGCGGTTTGCTCCCGCGATTCCGAACTCTTTTAGCACCGTATCCGCCACCTGACTTTCAGTTATAACCTCTGCATCCCCCCTAACGCGCTGCGCTGATCGTATCACTGCATTCTCATGCTCTTTAAGAACGTATAATTAATTTTGTCTGTTTTTCTGTCTGTTCCAGGTGAGTGTACAGAGCGAACGGTGGCCTTCACTGGTAACGTACTGAATTTAGAGGATTCTTTAGTAGTTTAGTTTTAGTGACGTTTTTTGTTATTTTGGGGTTGTTGGAGAATTGAAAATGAAATTAGTAGAACTAAAATATTTGGAATTTAGTGATTTTCTGTGTTTATACGGGGATATGGAAATTGGTAATCACGCGAGAAAGAAAAATTAGAGTTATTATCGTGATAAATAACTAGCTACAGTTGTCGAGTTTTCGGTTGATTAAATTTTATTAACACTGAAACTATCCAACAGTTAAATTGATTTCTTGAAATTTCTGTATAGAAACTTCGAGAGTGTATCTGTTGAGACTTCAATGAATATAATTCACTTTGCGCATTACTAAATAATTTCTTTAAGTTTCTGAGAACATGTGTTGCCTTTTCAATAATTACAAAAAGAAGAAATGGTAGTTTTAGTGTCAATTAAATGGATTAATCATTGGAGACATTTACCAGATGTCTATTTAAACTAATTGTTATTAAAATAGATGAACAGGAACTTAGTTTGTACATTGAATCTTGGAGCAACGACAGTGTCTAATTACATAGGGATTTATTGGCTAAACGTCACTCTTCCCACCTGACGCAAAGCCAAACTTGCAGGTTCCCCGGTTCTTTATTTAGACGACAGCCGCCAATAAAACGAGCATCCGAGCGTAGGTGTGATCTAATGCTAAGGACTTCCATAACTCGAGCTCTTCGACGCCGGGGCAACGGCGAAGGGTCATAAAACCAAACGTAACTACCTTCTTCGACTATTCGATGTGACCTTGACTTGACCTTGACCTAACCCTAGCATAACTCAGAGCCACACTTCGACTGTTCAATGTAACGACAGCTAGCCTTGAAGAACAAGAAATAAATCCGAAAATATGTGGATGTCCTCAGAGAGACACAAATGGTAACCAGTTCAGCATTGACCTTGAGTCTGCAGTTGATCTCGTGATACCAGCTTCTGGCAAGCTGACGAATAATAATCTTGACCTGCTCTGATCCAGTTTTTGCATACAACTTGCAATTAACCAGATAAATGCGACATTTTTTAGTCAGCCAGTATGGCTGGTAAGGTCGCGTTGACCTTGTACATTGACCTCAAATGCAATCACAATTATTTTTTATATATTTTATTAAATATTTATAGGCATTTCCTGTAAACAATTTAAGAATACACTTTCTTGCCCTACGAGTTATTTCTCTGCTATGATCGATACAATTATTTTATTGTTAATAAATAACACTTACCAAATTTTATTTTAGAAAAACAAATGATATTTGCGCATTCACTTCAGTCGTTTCGTCACGAGTTTGCCACGATATTCTAGGTCAAGCAGTTGAAGTTTCCATTGCTACTTATCATACTATACATATAAAGCAATTAATTCTGGTACTATTAATAATAAACATAACAAAATTGCAATCAGTAATTTTAACCGATAGTCCTACCAATTAACCTCTTAACCTACAATATAGTGTCATACTCGCGACGAAAAGTTTAAACTAAATTCGACAAAAATGTTTATCTTTCTTAAACAGAAATTAAATTTTACTTCTCCATTATCAATCCTTAACCTCTATAGTAAATATATACATAGAACAATCATCAACACTTTCCCTATTCCAATAAATTCTTAACAATAAAACAATTATATCGCTCGTAGGCGAGAAATGAATCATAAAACTAAGGGTTAATATTACTCAAACAAAAATCATTTGCTCACAGGTCATTCAACGGTCAACCTTTGCTTCCGCACGACTGCATTCTGTTCCCCGATCGATCCAACTGAAATTCCAGAAACTCAATCATCGTCCATAATAATATTCCCCATAATACTCCAAACCAATTCAAACACGTCCGTCCGCAGCGTGTTCATTCAGCTCCCGCTTCAAAAAGCACTTGTGTGCAAGGGTTAACGAACGTTGACCACGCGACTTTGCCGGGCAAAAACGCGGGGGTGCCTGCCGTCGACGCGTGAAAACACGGGGCCGCCGGAACAATGGCCGCGATTTTCGGGGAAGGAAAAACGACGATGACGTGGTCGCCGCCACGGCAAGAAGTATAAATGTCACGCGTCAGTCCAGACAATGGACGGCGTGCACGCGGCCATAAGGTCCGCGCCGCGACGTTCTTACTGCCACTTGTTGGAGCACTGCCATATGTCGTTTCGCGGCCGTGCACGTAGGGTCCGCCATGCATGTGGCCTGTGCATGTGCCGCGTAGAGTCCAGGGGACTCGGCTCGTGTGTGCGCGCGTACAGTTTCGAACAAAAAGCACGCGGCCGCTGCGAGCAATGATTAACTGTTGCGGTGTAAATGGGTCTGGTGGTCGGACGGGCACGTCGATGGCACAATCGATTCGAAATGTCGCTTCTCCATCACCGCTCATGACGGCTGAACAAGAACCGGCCGGTTAATCGCGACGATCAAATGTCGATTCTATTTTTTTTTCTCTTCTCTCTTTTTTTTTCGAATGGTTCCCGTGTGACCCGGTTCGACTGTTGCTTTTGGTGGTTGACTTTGTTGTGATTTAGGGGATAGTGCTGATTGGATTGGCTTTGGGACACTTGTCAGATGTGTTGTGGAAGTTCGACGTGCTACTTTGATTCTGTTTGGATTCGTTGATCTAGTTACTTCTGGGTTGATTAGGTTTGGATAGAGTTTATAGTGCGTTTAGATTCATTTATCTGGCTATGATAGATTGAGCTGTAAGTTAAATTTAGAGACATTTCAGTATATGTATTTAAGGAATGATCCTACTCGAAAATCTAAATCGAAAATATAAAATGAAACTTTCACAGGAGATTTACTATAAATAATTAGCTAAGTTCATACGCTATTTAGCATAAGTAGAAATAATAAATCACAAGCAGACACATCAGTCCTCTTTACTGAACAACTCACGCTCAACAAACTTTCAATGTTCCTTATCTCCTATACTAATCATTCCATTGAAAAATATCCCACATTTTCCACTCAGTTCTTTATATAGGTCTATAGATCAGATCCTCGGTATAAGCGGTCGATTTTCAAAAGGCTCGCAGGAAACGCGACACGCTCTCGCGAGAACGCGCGAGCCGGTTCCTCGAAGCGAACGAGGCGAGTATTCCTCGCACGGTCTATCAATATCCGCTGCGTTCCCGGTCGGCGTAGAGGGGGACGATTGCAGCAGGAGCCCGCTGCAAGATATACGGTTACGAGTGAAACGTGAGCGCGGCGAAGGTCAAGGTGAATTCCCGGCGACTCGCCGAGAAATTCGCCGGTTCCTTTCGGGCCCATTGTTCGTGGCAAGCCGCCGGATCCGCTGATTATCTCCCCCTATCTCGCGCACCCATCGCGCGTCACGGGTCCGTGGCCAGTGTCTACCTTGCGGATCGAGGTGCGCTTTGTTCGCGGGTTCGAACGACGCGACAAGTCGGACATAGATGGCGGTGGAGGGAAGGGATGGCTTCGTGAAGATGTAGAATCAGTTTTTTCCTTTTTCTCTTTGAGAAATTGTGATGATGGATAGATCTTCTTGTGGGGATAGTAGTGGAGAATGAGACTATACTTGAATTACTTTTGAGATTGTATTGAAGATTTAGAATTATTTTGTTTTTAATTGTGAAGAGGGGTAAATCTTTTTGTTGGAATAATGGAGCGAAAGGATGGCTTTGCGAAGATGTAGAATAATTTTTTCCCTTTTTTTGGGGAAATTGTGATGAGAGATAGATTTTTTTGTGGGGATTGTAGTGGAGAAAGAGACTATACTATAGAATTACTTTTGAGACTGTATTGAAGATTTAGAATTATTTTGTTTTTAATTGTGAGGAGGGATAAATGTTTTTGTTGGAATGGTAGTGAGGAGAAGGGGTGGCTTCGTGAAGATGTAGAATCAGTTTTTTTGACCTGAGAGAGATAAATTTTTTTGTTGGAATAATTAAGTTGATTAGAGGATTATTGAGAAATTTGAATGAATTCATCAATATTAATTCCAGAAGTATTCAGATAGAAGAATACAATATCAAAGTGGTCATATCATAAAAATTTCACTGTTTGAAGAAGTTTGACAAGATATACAGCAGTTTGCCGAAGTTTGCCGAACTTCACTGGACTTACTTCAAATCCCTCAAACTTTTTCCTAGAGAATATTTTATTAAAACATTCCCAAGTGAAACCAAGTTATTTTTGCGAACCAGAAACTTCGCGCTGACCGCGATGGCTTCCTAAAAGCACGCGGAATGAACAAAACGCACGGCGAGCTCTTAATAACAACGTAAAACTTCTCGGTTACGTCACAGAGGGCAAGAAACCGGAAATAATTCCCCGAGTATAAAGAACCGAAAAGAAAAGTAAAGTGTTTTAAAGGACTTAATTTGATTAAGAAGCCAGGAAATTTACTTCGCTGGTGGGATGTTTTCTATTCGGCCGGAATATTCGCGTTGGCGGTGAAAAAGGTGCACGAGGGTCTTAGAACATGAAAAAGCGAGAAAAAAAGGGGGACAGGTTCCGTGGGAAAAAGGGTTGATGGACGGAGATTCGAGGGAGTGTTGGGCATACGGTGGCGGAAATTTAGCATAAAATTACATAAGAATGGCGGGTGGTTAACGAGACGCGAACCGGCTGGACGGGATGGCGGGATGGCGGGATGCGCCGATTGTAATTCAAATCGCGACTTGGTATGTGGCTAGGTACACTTCCCGACAAAAGTTTCTACCGCTCGACGCTCAGCTAAACTTCTCGCTCGTTCTCTTTTCCTTTTACTTTTGAGCATTCTTCTGACCACGAACTGCCACGAAAAATATCAGTGTTTTACGTATCACTTATTCCTTTGCAGCGAGGATAAAATGGAACAATTATTAATTCTTTGTTGCCACAACTCTTACGTTACGCTGTTAGTTATTTACGCTATTGAACATTTTAATTCGATGTCTGTTTTAGGAATTATAATTGTTTTCGTATCATTCGGAAGCTCCGGTCACCGGTGACTACTGTGACAGTCAACTTGTTAATTTCTGTTAGAAATTTAGAATATTTAATTTTTATTTCAAAGGAATTAATAACAGATTTCTCAAATTCAGTTGAAAATTTTCGCCACGAGTCTAAGACGATGCTGCAGGTCAAAGTTTTGAGGAACAAAGTTGTTTTATTTTAATATTTTGCATGTTGATGTATTACACGCTACTTAATATTGAATATGAATTATGCCCGTTTTTTAACAGAATCATCGAATTATTGTGTAATCCACTTCTGACCCAGTTTTTTCGATTTCCTGCGAATATAATTTTAGTCGACTAAAGTTTGAATTAATCATGTAGACTAATTTCCGTTCCTGATCAGTTTTCAGAGATCACTGCCCTTCTGAAAGAAAATATTCCTCAGACATGATATAAAATGAAAGACACGGAGAAAATTCCTTTAGAATTATTCTTGTAGAAGCTTGATAGACATATCTGGGTTCGATGCATTCATTTCTGAGAAGTTTTTCTTTAAAATTGTCTGCGAAGGAGTGAATTATCGAGGGTGAATATTTGTCAATTTTTAAACGGAGGAATACTGAGAACAAATCGAACATTGGTAAATGTTTGAAGACGACTACTTGTCAAATGATTCCGCTGCACAGAGAGAATTGATCGAACCGATAGACGTTGCCTCTAGTAGGAAAATCGAGAAAGGACGTTTCCACAACGTTCCCAGTGTAAAAAGTTCCTCGAGTCGGTACAGGTTTCTCCTTTCCCGTGTCTTCGCACGCTTCCTTACCGCCAGCAGATGGGCAGGCATTCTACTTTATCCTCTTGTGGCCAGTCAAGACGCCAGTCTTCTAGAAGAAAGACGCTCGAGATCGATTATTTCGAAAATAATTCTTGATACCAGAAACTGACATCCTAATTGAATAATCAATGAGTTGCTACATTTCTTGAGTAAACGATAGTTGCACTATTGCAAACACCAATGTAAAAAGCAATTCTTATAGTCTTCAATAAAAACTCATCCTTCGTAAAATGTCTCTGGAAATTCAAAGTTTGAAAATTTGTGAATATTATCCCGTTTTATTTTGAATTCTTCTTTATTTATATCTTTCGCGATGATTTTAAAGCCTCAGATTAGCTTCTAATACCGCTATACAAGTCTAAATCGGAAACAATGACAAATTACAAATTCTTCGAAGATTAAAGACTTCGAAGACAAGATTCTTCTGACGCTGTCACACGAATATTACCCAAGTTCCAGTGATAGGGATTTAATCAGGGTCCATTATAAACGTAATCCAGCTTATATAGACAGAGCGTGGACAAAACCTGAGCTTAATCTACGCCTGGATCAGATTCAGCCCACATATCACGTTGACATTCAACTGAAACACCCACGATGCACGTTGTCGAGTAACCCAAACTCGCGGATATCAGTCGCCGGTTCGGATATCAGTCAAAGAATCGCCATCGAAGCTGCTGACTCGAGCGAAACGAGTCGTATGAAATTATTCTGCGTCGGATAGGCGAACAGCAGGTCCCAGGGAATAAAGAGGAACCTAGGAAGAACAAGAATGGCAAGTTTACTAGGAGGGGCCAAGCTGGCCTTGGGAAATTTGCATGCTAATCAGCCGACGGTCACGCTTTTCGCAGCTTCTGCCCGTCCGATGAAGTTTCAATTTATTCATGACTGTCACCGTTCCCGTCCCCGGGATCTATTATTAATTGTACGACACTAGCAGCGTTGTTCGGGGCGGCTAAGAAAAATCGATCTTGGGAAATTGATAAATCAGGGGGTTGAAGTTATTTTTGGCGCTTCGCGGAGTCGACCGTTTTCCTTGGGAATCAATGAAGTATTCATTTTCTAGGGATCTAGAGGAGATTATAGTCTTTGATGGTGTGTTACCTTGGTGTTGGTGTAGGCTGAGTGATGGTGTCAGCGTGGGGAAATGGGGTTGATATATTGAAGATTTGGAATTTCTGTAATATGGTAGAAATGAGGATTAATGTGTTGAGGATTTGTAATTTTTGTGGTATGGAAAAATGGGAGATTGATATATTGAAAATTTGTAACTTCTGTGATATGGAAGAAACGGCGATTAATAGATTGAAGATTTGTAATTTGTGTAATGTAGACGAATTGAAGATTAACAAATTGAGAATTTGTAACTTTTATAGTATAGAGAAAATGAGGATTAACACATTGAAAATTTGGAATTTCTATAATATGGAAGAGATGAGATTCAACACATTGAGAACTTGTAACTTCTACAATGTGGGAGAAATAATGATTGACACATTAGAGATCTACAACTCCTTATAATAAAATTTAAAAATCATCTCTACGAAGTAGCTCCAATCGTTTACGCTCTCAAACACTTGTTTCCCAAGAAAATATTAACTACTACCAAAATGAACAGTACAAGTTCCACAGAAAATTACAAAATCATTTGTTAAAACCATTAACCATATACAAGTTCACGTCAAAAGGTTTCAACTCCCCACATTAAAAATCTATAACATTACACGTGACACTAGAATAGACGTTAAATCGCGTCAGTGACCGTTCAAGAACGCAGGGTACAATCGAGATCCGCGAGGTTCGAGAATCTGCGAAACTGTTATTCTTTAGTAAATGGAGATAATCTGCTTCCCCGTCGCGGTCAGGCTTTCTATTCGCTTCCGTGGCGTGCTGCTGCTCCCACTGCTGCTGCGGAGGGCATAGAAATTTGAATTATTACTCACCACGGTCTCGTGTTTCGCGAATAAAAGCCGACTTCCTGGGTCGAAAGCGGGAGGTGCGGTAACCTGGGGGATGGATAGGCGCGATTATAAGTTCGTGAGATAATAGCGGCACGGTACTTTTAATTAAAAAGCTTCCCGCCACCGCGAATTACGTTAATGTGGCCGGAACTTCTGCTACGATACCGACCGCTGTAGAATACCCCTTTTCGTGTCCTGAAAGAGTTTAAGGATTTTTCGCTGGATATCCTGCCGCTGGCCTTTGTCATCGACAAAATTCCAACGCCGTTTTAATTAGGACCTCGTCTAAGATCCAAGTCGAACTTAAGTTCGACTCAAATTAGGAAGCCTGGATTCTAGGATGTCTTAGCTACATCTAAGCTAGACTCAAGATTGCTACTAAACTAGCCAAAATCTGGGGCAAGACATGTCCTACATAGTTCAAAGTAGGTCCAAACCAAGTCTCACTAGGTCTAATTCAAGTCCAAAGTGGACCTACATTAGGTACAACCTGGTCCAAGTGGTAACTTTAGCAATTTATGCAAGTGCCAAGCAAAATCTAGCTTTTAGGTATCTAAATTGCTAACGCATGGATCCTTTGTTTCTCAATTCTCTTTAGCTCAAATTGAATATTATTCCATTATTATCAAATACCATGGTTCCTAGAATACATATCTACACGATAAACCCAGAATCTTCCTCCGTTCCCCAGTAAATTATTAATGACCAAGCGTCTTCACCGATTCTAGCCAAGAAGAAGATCAAAAGACAATGGCTTGGTCGTTACTTTCGACGGGAATAAACAATTCTATCGAGGAATGCTCGAGGGACGTAAGACATCCTCGGAAGGGGTACGAATTCCCAGAAGGGTTTGCCTCTCAGCCCGTGTATGTGTCCGGAGCAACAGATCAATGGTATCTGGCAACGAAACGCCGGGGCGGCATCTGGTGTTACGCGAGACGCAGCCACCGTTACACACGTAACAGGTGCCCGTCGCCGAAATTTCTGGCGTGGCACGTGTTTTATGAACGAGCCGCCGCGCACCCCGCCCCCATTTTGTCAACGGCTGCGGCGAACGTGACGGCACGGGAAGAGGTTATCGCCGCAGCGATCCCTGTGTATCGGAACAACGTTAAACGAAACGCTGAAAACTACACATGCCCGGAACCCGGAAACATTAAATATGCCGGCCCCGCCGGTCTACGTGCACCGTTGCCGGCCGAAATCCACCCCCTGGGAAATTAATTACCCGAGTTATTGCAAATTGTTTCTGAACCGCGTCTGAAACGAACGGTTGCACGACTAGGTGTCTAAGTTCAGTCCAGCGAAAGACGAAACTTCGATTTCGCTTCTCTCATTCTCTCTTGGATTCCTTAATCTTTAACTTCTAGTTAGCAGTAGTAGTTGCCATGTTGATGCTAAAGGAGGCACTAATTCTGGTTAATCAGTATCAGTGAGTCCTCAAATTCTGATGATGCCAGTTGCGGCGCTAACGAATGTAGGGAAACTATGGACACGGCTTACGCCTAGAAACTTTAAACACTTTTCATAGTATTCCTAGTTGTAAAGCTTCGAACAAATCATATTGATGTATTTCATTTACTAGTTTATACAGTTAAAAGCCCCATAGGATTCATATTTTGAAGATCTAGACAGTAGAAGCTTTATTCTACCAAGGGAGCCTTTTCAATCGGCACACTCCGATTTTTATGACACTTATGTGAGACGTAGTTCAGAAAATATTTGACACATCATTTTTCTTATCGGACATCTACTTTAAAGGGTCGAAAACACCCCTTAAAGTTGAGGGTTGAAATTATATTTCTTATAATATCTCTGAAACTAGGAGGAGTAGAAAAGAAATTTTCTTTTGTTCGAAAAATGAACAATTGAGACTTCTTTTCTACCCCCTAGCTTCACAGATATCGAACAAAATATATTTTCAACCATCAACTTCGAGGGGTGGTTTCTAAGAAAAAATACGTGCAAAGTATTACCTCACATAAGTGTCACAAAAATCAGCGTGTACTAATTGAAAAGGTTCCCTCGTAAGATCAATCGATCACCTAAGGGTTAATTCGTCATCATACCATCACCCTTATGCTTCCGCGCCTCCAATTTCACATTATCATAACCCCGCAAACTCGACATCGCTAAGAACAAAGCACCAATACTCACAGTTCACCATCCCCACTCAAGAATCCCCAACAAACAGCATCGTTCTCAAAGCTACCCAGTCGGATCCGATCGACTCCGCTCTATTATTTCAATTAGCGAGTTTTATCGCGTCGCGCAAGCTCGATTGTCCTCCCGGCGGTGCTCGAAGAGACCGGCGAGTCTCGCAAACGGCCGCGTGCCCCGGGGAAAAGCGGGAGCCGGCGTCTGTCGATTACCGTAATGGTCGCGAAGGAGAATCGTCGGTTCGATCGTCGGGAAAAGGCGGCTAGGGAGCAAACAAAAACGCGGCGGGCGGTTTTCGAGCCCACTTTCGCCGGGCCCGGCTCGCCGGAAGCGTTCCCTTTGTCCCGGCCGTCTTCCGCGCGCAATTCCAGGACAATTCGCCTCGTTTCCCGACGTCGGGCCATGGCTACGGGGGACAGATTCAAAACGTGCGCCTGCCTAGGCTGCTGGCTTCCCTGCCTCCGAGGAAAGTCGGCGATGGCTCGAAGAGAGGGCGACAACGCGTTTCCTACGGGGGCAACTTCGCCGATCCAACTTGTCGCCGGCAAAGCTGCAACTTCAACGATCCAAGTTTATACGCTGCGCAAGAGCGAGGTCGGAGGGAAGGGAGAGAGAGATGCCGGATAGGGGATGAGGACGTCTGCTCGAGTTTTGCATACACGGGTCTGGCCGTGCTTAACTGTTTAAACTGTTTTAACTGACTTCTTGCGACCAATTAACCTCTTGCCCTACGAGTTCTTTCCTAACTGTAGTTGACGCAGTTATTTTGTTATTAATAGTTACATCGGGTGTGTATCTTTTAAGAATTCTCAGAGTAAATGCGGAAATGAAAAGAAATACACATGAACTTTTTGCAGGCGAAATTAACCCTTTGCAGTCTAGAGGTTTTCACTGGAAATATTCGATATCTTCGAATGCAGGTGACACTTTCTGAAATTGATTTAATGAGAAATTGTGTATGTATTGAGGAAGGGAACTGCTTTCTATTTCGCATTGATGCATTATGCGAAGTGTAATGTTAAACATCGAACTTTACAATTTTGCAGTGTTAAATGCACTGGCGACTGAGCGGCGCCTCTAGAGTCTAAAGTTAATTATAAACTTTTCGTTGAATTTATATAAATTATCATTTATTTGTGTTTATGGTAAAGATGAATTAGGTTTAGGGGATGATTGGAGGTGAAAGTGTTAGTTTCCGGGTATTTTTACGATGATAATTTGTTATATTCTGTGATCTATATTTTTGGTATTTTTATGAATTACATGTATATATGTAACAAAGATAAATGAAGTAGATTTAGGGTACACTTATGAATGAACATACCGGGTTTGTAGGAATTTCTGGCAATGAAATTTAATTCTAACTACACGTTTCTCCATTAAGTGGTTATTAACTATCATTCAGACCAAATAATGAAGAAGTTGTTAATATAAAAATCATTCAAACATAAGTTCTCTCCATCATTACGTTTTACCTTAATATCTTTATTTATTCGTTAAATAATTTTCCTCGACATCTTGTTCTCTTCATTTTATTGAATTAATACAAGAAACCGGAGAACTTTTCAGTTATTCAAGCAGTACAATATATCATTGTACAATTTCGGTGTATATTTTATATGGATTCGGTATGATTTCAAAAACACGCATCGTATTACGGAGCACGGGCGCAGTTCGTTCGCAGCCTTTCGAAACGAACGAATGATCAGCCTCGTTGTTATAATAACAAAATTAATTTGTAAACAGGGTAGGCTCTCGCGATCCGGATCATTAATGCTAACTAAATTAATTAATGGCCACACGCGCCGCCGTATGACGTAACAGATGAAGATAATTAATACCGCAATAATTGTACCATTATTATATTGAAACCAACGAAGACTCGTAAGTTAATACATTTTATTTGGCTCTCATTTCGCGCCTGGTATCGGATTAATTATCATTAATCCAGATTATAGTGATTCTACGCGGACGCAACAATGTTCAACTTCGTAATACCGAAATTTCGATTGGAATTAATTATTATTCGACGTGATAATTCATTTAGCGACGGGCAAGCTTGTTTTAAATCGTTCCGAATCAACGGTTGATTAATTCCCTTGCATAACCGGCGGGGAAGATAATTAATTACCGTGACTAAACGAGAATACTGCGGTGAATAAGTATTCCTAAATAAGTATTCCTCTTTCGCTGTTCAATCGTCGAGTATTTTACTGACGATGATGACCCGTCGCGATAATTGCTCGGATAATTGGAAGAATCTTGTTTTGACTGACATAAAATACGTGAATAATGGGTGGCGTTAAAACCGACGTGAATAGAACACGTAAGAATTAATTTTGAATGAAAAATATGGAGATTCTAATTGAGATTGAAATAAGGTTCAAAGATAAAATTAATTTTCTTTAATTGTACTTTATACTTCTTAATATGTCAATCTACGTGACTTTTCGTTTTCCGTAATAAATATGATTTTAAACAATTTCTATTTATATACAAATTATTGTACCAACATTTATCAAATTTGTATTAAATTACATTTTATTCGTTTTAGTAAAACAAATTACAAAATCAAAATTCTAAATAGCAATTATCTCGTTAGCCTTTCATAATTCAACAATATTCGATTAAACTCGACCATTTAATTTTAAATAAATGTTATGTCTTCAAAGACAATTGTATCATTCAAATTCGAGTGACAACGTTAACAATTTGATTATATTGAATCATTTAATTTTCATTAAATGTTAAGTCTTCAAATACAATTGTATTATTTACATTCGAGTGGCAGCGTTAAAAATACAATTAAACCCAAGCATTTAATTTTAAATCAATTTCAAGTCTTCAAAGACAATTGTATCATCCAAATTCGAGTGACAACGTTAAAAAGGTGTCGCTTGTCGCAGGGCAGTGGTGCAAGCTATCGTGAAATTCACTTTCCAATGTATTCGCCGATCGATGTTGACTCCTACGCTCTCTTTTGTTTCAGGTGAGTTTCTTCCCCGTTTCCTGAGGGACCGAAAGACTTTTCGCGGCGAGTCGGTGAGTTAAGGTCGAAAGTTCCACTGGAATCCCATCCCCGTTGGGGGATCGACGATGGGTCTATTCGAGCATTGACATCGAAGCCGGTAGTCTAAGTCTCGGTGCCTTCCTGTCCCTGTGTTGCCAAGACAGTTCGCTCGGAACTGCAGACAAAATCGCAGATAACGTGTCAGTCAGTGATCTTTCTGTCCACATAACATAATTAACCCCTTGCCTTATAAAAACGTGTCAGACTCGTGACGAAGATTTTCAGCGTGATTTTACAAAGAGAAAACCCTAAATTAACTAAACCAATTCTTAAAATTCTTATTATAGATCCTAACTGATTTGATGTTGATGAAGCAGTAAGTTTTTAAAAATATATTTCTAAACTTGCTAAAATTTTCATTCCTTATGTGAGACATATGTATGTCTCATAAGTTTCATTGAAATCGACGTGCGCTGGTTGCAAAGATTCCCTCGTGAGAAATTATTAAAGAAATTGATTTACCAATACGTAAACTGAATTAAAAATCGATTAAAAATTGATTAAAAAGACAACAGAAGCTTCTGTAAGAATTTATTAAAGATATTTCTTTAGTAATACGCAAATTGAATTGCAAATCAATTAAAGTCTTAGTAAATGCAATCTTGAAGTTTCTATAGAGAAATTTCAAAAAATCAGTATAACACTAAAACTACCAGACGGACTAATATGACATGGTTTCTTCATTTTGCAATTATTAAACAAACAACAAATGTTTCTCTGAGAATGTATTAAAGACATTGATTCAGCAATACGCAAACTGAATTGTAAATCAATGAAAGTATCAGTAGATGCACTCTTGAAGTTTCTATACTTAAATTTCAAAAAATCAATATAACACTAAAACTACCATTTCCGGTTTTTTCTCTTTGTAATGATTAAAAAGACAACAGAAGCTTCTCTGAGAATTTATTAAAGACATTGATTCAGCAATACGCAAACTGAATTGTAAATGAATAAAAGTATTAGTAAATGCACTCTTGAAGTTTCTACACCTAAATTGCAAAAAATCAATTCAACTGCTCAGTAGTTTTAGTGTTACGGATTTCGAAGTTTCCGCGAGGGGTCGCGCGCGGCAATGGCGGATTAATCGGCGGGAAAAGCGTAGTTAACAGGGGGAAAGAGGTATCAATCGATCCAGGAAAGTTGCAGCTGTAACGACCGGGGAAACCGTGCAGCCGACCCCTAAAAGGCTCCCGTTCCTCCTTTTTTTCCGCGATCCGAACCGCACTCGGTTAATTAATTGTCGTTAATTAGCGCGTTCCCGCGCCTTCCTTTCCCTTTCTCGCGTTACGTTAATAATGCCCGTGGTAATGTCGTTTTTAATTACGCTCTATTACGTCGCTCTTTTATTACGCCTTTACCCGGGGCCGCGTTTGGAAACATTTAATTAGTGAACGGCGGACGTCCGACGTCTCGCGAAAACTCCGGGCGCAAGGAATCGCCGAAGAAGCGACGAAAACCGTGTTACGTACGTTGCTACACGCTAAACGCGCGGTCATTTCACGGTGTTACGGTATTTTTGGAGACTGACAAGCGTTGACAAGCCTCCGTTGACGCTGCTTGATGAATCGTTTTTGTATTTTCGGTATTCTTTCTTTGGGACAGTGTGGACGGAGCTTTTCGTTGGGATTCTTTGAAGGAATTTGTTTTTGGATATCATTGATTTTGTTTCGTGACGTTGTTCTACTGACATTTCATTTGTCTTAATTGTTATTGATCTTATTTGTCAATTTTTCTAAACTGTTTATTTTAATTGTCAATTTTTCTAAATCGTTTATTTCCATTGTTTATTCTTCTAAATTATTATTCATTTTCGGACTTATAATGTTTCAGGCTCGCGACAAAATTTTCAACTGAATTTGACAAATTTATTTTGTTAAAATATAAATTAAATATTACTCCTCTATTATCAATCAATTCTTTTCCTAATAAAGTATTAACGATAAGGAAATTCTATCGATCATATTTAAGAAATGAATCATATGGCAAGGGGCAAATATCACGAGCAAAATATATACTCCCGACTCTAGTACTCACAAAAACCTGCAGTTTTATAATAAAGCGTATCACCGTGACTGATACGAAACAGAATTTTATATTTTCCGCGTTAATTATTTCACATAACTGCAAGAAGTCTACTGTAAAAGGGAACGGAGCTCTTCATTAAAAGTTCCTTCGTGCGCGGCGGCGCTTTTTGTATTTATCCCGGGAGTAATTCCGAAATCCTCGAAATTAGACAGTCGTGTGTTCGTCACGGGTGAAAAGTACTTATCCCGGTTGTGAGAGAGGGGACCGCGATTGGTAAATCGATGGCGTCGCGTCGAGGGTGCTCACGAAATTCTAAATAACTGATCGCACCCCTGAGAATCGGTTACGAGCGGCCCGTTCTCGTTTCGCAGCCCCTTTCCGTCCGCTGAACAAAGAGGAAGTGGCCGGCTGCCCGGCATTACGCATTTACAAAATGAAATTGCGTTTCTCGGGCTGCGTACGCGGGCTGAGTGTCTTTATTTCTTCATGAAATACTCGACTTCATTTGCCCGGCGCAGCGGGAAGCTGCAGCTCAACTCGTTCTTGCAATTTTTCGTTTTAATCTGCGATCCGATCGATTCCTGCAACCGTTAGGGGTTGGTTTTTGTTAGCGATACTAGGGTGGAAATGCTGTTGACTCGATTTTGTTAATTTTTCGTATTATTATTTCAATTTGTGATGGGAATCTGCTGTAGAAGTGAAAATAGAAATTCAGTAATATGTACTTCTGAGCTGTTAGACATGCTAGGGGTGGCTTTTGTTTCAAATCTTACTGTGGATAGTGTAGATTCAGTTTTACTAATTTTCTTTATTAATGTCTGGATTTCGAATTTGCAGTTTTTTGCACAGATAATTAAAAACAGAGGTATCTACAGTGAATACAAATTTTTCAGTTGCTACAACAGTCAGGGGTAGCTTTTGTTTCGAATATTAGTGTATAAATCTGTGAATTCTATTTTGCAAAATTGTTTGTCTTACATTTAGACAACAAAGTATCAATGTTTTCTACAGACAATTGAAATCGAGTTATCTACAATAAATAAAAATTTGGTAATTAGATAATCTAGTTCAAACACAAGTTTTAATTAAACTGAATCCATATTTTTGGTTCCGAAAATTAAACTATTCAGCTAGAATCCGAGACTCCCAAAATCCCTATTAATCTTTCCTTCTTTAATATCAAAGTTCCCCGAAAAAAATAATAGCAGTGAAAGTTTTCGAATCTCCATCTTGTTCCCGTGAAAGATACACTTCCTTGGCCCACCGGAATGAAAAATGCGAATTCCGCAGTGAACAGTGTCCATAGAAATTGTTCCGGCGGTGTGCGCGTTGAAGTTACTAAAATTATGATTAAAGTTGATGAAACGACAAACGAGGGGCTGGCCGGGTGGCCTGTGTGTGGAAATTTTCCCCACCTGTTGCCGAACAATTCCCATGGAAACGAAGTTATGGCCACGGTTTCCGCCAGATAAATACCACGTACACGCGCGCGCGTTCCCGGTAACGAGCACGGGACACGGAACAACATGTTCACCACGTACGGGTACGCTGACACTGTCTCCGCAACGCGTTTCCACTGACACTGCCTTCTGTTGCCCGTGAAAAAGATTCTTTATGATCGTGATAAATGGAACGAGTAGGCAGCAAAATCGTGGACTCTAATGAACAAGCGTTAAATCAAGATAAAAGAAGAAAACACAAATTAAAGAATTTGCCTTTAAACTTCATCATTTAGAACAGTCTTCTATCAAAGACAATCGAGAATATTTCAAGCTAAAAATTCAAGGACTTCAATTAGTCTCATGGCGTCATGACTACCAATGCTCCCTAGGGTAGCAACATGGATCCTAAGGTTCCTAAGTAGAATGTCTTTAATGTAAACGTATTTTACATTTTAAATCATCTTCATTTACATGGCGACTTCCCTGGAATCAAGCTTCCCTGAATCAATGATTCCCATTTCATTCATTACCAGGGTAACCATCGAATCTATTACTTTAAGATCCTCTATCTTTGCCAGGATCCCTTAGAGATACCGATCAGATTAAGGACAAATGGTCAAAAGTTCAATTGATCATTTTACCAAAGCACTCTAAGCCATCGTAAACCTTTCTTGATCTCGAGGCATCAGTCGAAATAAGGGAATAAATTCGAAAAATTGAAACATCGAATGGAAAATCGAATTTTTCGAGGATACCCGGCTTGCCTGGAGTATCCAGCATCAATCCATCGCGCGACGGAGGACCGGGTACGACGTTATAAAGCAAGGAGCCTTGGGTAAACTAGCGGGACCATAGCAAGGATACTTTATGGGCCAATAACGGGGGCGTGTGTCTTGCCGTTGTAAATTATTAAGACGCCCCCCGCGCGCCGCCGCCTCCTCTGCGGCCGATAAAGCGCGTGGAGCTGATATCCGCAGGTCGCGCAAGCTGCAGGGACCATCGTCCTCGCGTCTCCGCCCGGCGGACAGGGACCTGGAGAGGAAATAACGTTTAACTAGATGTTTTCAGCGCGGCCGCGTGTGCACGGTAAATCATCGACGCTATATCCAGGACACTGAGAGCTTGTAACGGATGTACGGGAAAAAATGTCGAACTATTAACCGCGACTGCGATATTTCAGCTTTAAGGGAACCGTCTTACGCTTTGTTTGCTGTCGACTTGGTTGGAAGTTGCGGATGGTTCAGGTGAAAGGAGGTTTGTACATGGGAGGTCCTAAGTTGCATGGTTCAATTCGTTTGGAGCTGATGTTCAGGTAGTCTGAAGATGATGAGATGGAGTTCTGATTTAATAGGGTATACGCTAGCTTTAGATAGACCTAGTGACTTGGTGCAGTTTTGAATGGATTCAGCAGTTATTTAATAGGGACTAGTTAAGTTGGATTCATTGTGTCCTCAATTTTCACTGAGGGAGGATCTACACTTATGGACCTAGACTAGGGTCCATCTAACTTAGACTTAGATTATTCAAGATAGCTGAATCTATGGTACGATACTATGAAGATTTGACTAAGCAGGTTGAGTACTAGGACCTAGCAGCTAACTCAACCTTGCTACCTTCTAGTCTAGACCTAACCAAAGTCCTGATCATACCTAAACTTAGCCTAGCAGAAGTATGACCTAATCCTGAGATACAGACTGAGTTACTTACACCTAACCCTAGCTGCTCTCAGTCCTCTAAAAGCTGGATACACTATCAGCAAAGGAATTCCACACGATTCCTCGATGGTACATCAGAAAGTGTCTGATACTTAGGACATTCTTGAGGCTGTTCTCAGGTACATGCATATTTTTCACGTAGCACACGTAGCGTCGACAACAGGGTGACGATGTTTCGACTTAGGAGGTCGTCTTAAGTGCCCCTTAATATTAAGGAGAGTGGTGGCAGCCTTTATTGGCAGTCCTCCGCATTAATCCGGTTACGGGCTGCCGTACCGGGAAATTTGTGGGCGGTTATAAATTTTAAAACTTGTTCACGCACCTGCGTACCACATGGCTTACCCGCGGGTTAATCGACCGGTTTGAAATATTTCGCGTATCGGTGCTGCACTGCCGGCCAACTTAGCCGAGTAATGACACAGTGGGAAATTAATGCTAGACAGCGAACGGCAGTTTAAGCTGTTGTGATTTGCCTTCGTTTCGGAAACGTGTCGGCCCGGTGATGGTGAATATTTAATTCCGAGCTGGTCGGATCAGCCGGCTGCAAACTTCTGGGCAATATTAATGAAGTGTTAGCTGTTGACTTTTCGCTTATCGCCCTGGCTCCGTCACGGGATGTATTTTAATCTTGACAGTCGGTGATGTTTCTATCGATTCTTCCAATTGTTCTCGCGTGGTAATGGTTTTCACGAGTTGAACGACACCCGAATTGTATTTAATTCATCGGTCGAGAGATTGGATGAATTATATAAATACAGGGGACTCTATGTTTATTGTATTTATTTGATTATTCACCGTCACTATTTTATTTCTTATTAATTATTACTGTCTTCAAGAGAACATACAGATGAGAATATACTATTTTCAATTTCGTTCTTCATGTTAATATTTAACACTTAGTTAACCGAATCTCCCACTTTTCACTTAGCAACCCATTGCTTTAGTTTGTTTATTTCTTTATTTATTTATTAAGTATTAAACTGGGATTATTTGCAATCTATCAAATGTGCCTGTTGTCATAAAACAAGGTTCTTAACCAAATCAGTCGAATGAGTTTAATTAGAGTTTAACAGAAAGGTTATTATAGTACTTTTTAGTTACCTAAGTCAATCAAGCAACTAAAATGACCTCAAAGACCAACTTACAAGCAAAACCTGATGTCCCATTAACACTAGGTTAATAGAAATTTACCCTTTATTCTACTATTCCTACAAAAATGAATATTCATTTAACACAGTGCATACTGACAATGAGAAATCTCGTTTTCATATGAATACACTTTGCTAATTGCCACAGTATTGAGAAAATTATGAAATTTCATTCGAATTGATTATCTATTCAAAATATATTACATAACAATATGACATTTGAGTCCTTTTATATATAATAATACAAGTTGACCTCACTGGAAATCGCACAATTTAGTTTTCTAATTAGCCGATACGCGATGTGTCAACATAACCATTGACCAAACAATATTTATAAAACTCAATGCGCCCCAAATTGACACGTCCCGTTAACTTAGCGTCAATCTACATGATTACGGGGATCGTTTAGCTCATCAATGCCACCGAACAATTCGAGTTCGAAGGGTTAGACAAAAGGCGAATCGTTCCCGGGGATATTATATTTCAGGTAATGAGACTGAAAGTTCGTCGGGGGCCAGCCGTGATCCTGATTGGCCGGCTATTAACGACGCCCGGCCGTAACGATCATGTGGCGCGCGACAAATACAAATTAATTAATAACGTTCATAAACCACTCGCTCGCTCGCTCTCGCTCGCGGAGAGTAGCTTTAACGGCTACGCTCCGCACGGGGTTAGTTAATATCCGTTAAATTATCTCCGGTACTTAGGCAAAGATCATTAATTTATGTTCTGTCGTGCCCGGTTTTCGTGTGCACGCGCGGCCAAGGATTCCCTGCGCCGATGTTTGCATTAGAATTAAGTGGCGGCCTTCTAGCAGCGGTGCCTTTTGCGCCGGCAAGTGCGCCATTTTTTAGGAACCGCTGGGGAACAGCTTTGGACAGTTTAGCAAGTTTGCTATCGGCGTCTCAGTAATAATGTGTGTTACAGTATTTCATTAAGAGCAATCTGTATGAAATATGAAATGAAATTCAGGAGAAATCTGTATCAGCTCAGAAATCAAAAAATAATTTACTATTCATTATTGTTTATTAAGGCACAACATTTCTGTTCGGGATTTAGGACTCCCCTAAGCTGTTCAAGTTAAACAGTCATCAATCATTTTAAATGGCTGAGATGCGGTTTGGAATAATGTCCCCTCCGTAAGGTCTTGCTTAGATGATGTGTCTTATGTTAGTATGTACATCATAATAGAATTTCGTGAGGATTAATGTTTCTGTTTATTACTTGTGTGAAGTGTCAGTTAAGAATAATGTTCCCTCCGTAGCGTCTCGCTTAGATGATGCCTTGTGTCTCACGTTGCTATGTACTGGATAATAGCATTCCCGAAGTATTAATGTTTCTTTTTAATATTCTTGTAAGGTGTCCGTTAATATTGTTGTTGGCCCGATCCATTCAGTTTTACTTAACATTTCCCTCGTCCCTCTTTGAAATTCACGAACACAGCAGACCAGTAATGGATTGTCCCTTCAGGCAGCTTCGCCGCGCGAAATTGCGATGGCCCCAAGATGGCGCGAGCCATCGTAACCTGTCTCATGACCATTTTCAGAGTTGGCAGTCACTTTAATCCCATCCGTCCCGAACCGTGTCGCTTTTTAAAAGCTACAGTACTAGTTGATTGACTGAGCAGTTGACTGGAGCCTGGTGGAAGCATCCACTTAGGCCGGCTCGATCGTCCGAGGCCCCGCTCCTACCAGCCGGCGTGACATTTCTCCCGGTTTAGCATTTGTAATTACTCCGATTCGGATCCGGCGTTTCCTTCTACCGTAACGTCCCCCGTTTCTACGATTAAGTGATTGCAAACTGCAGGACAAACGTCCCTTTGTCCCGACTAGGCGCAGGCATAGCAATTACTCTTAATTAAGGGCCGATGGCTAAGTTTTGGACAGTTTCGGGGCTGTCTAGATTTTGTTTAGCGTTCCTGGAGGGATTGATCATTGTTAGAGGACTTAGATTTTTTGTGAGTGGATGTAGTGCCCGGAAATTGTGTAGCTCCGTTAGGGGATGGGTTTTGAAGGAGTTCGATACTTGTCTTTGGGTATTTTGACCCAATTTTTGGGTATTATTACCTAGTGAATGATCAAGTGATTGGGGTGTGTTGGAAACATAAGCTAGATCGGTAGACATTTAGCTACCTGCTAGGTGGACGCTTTGTGTATTCGAAGATTTCAGTTTTTGAGAATCTGGCAGTTTTAAGATTTAGAACTAGACCTGGGTTTGTTCTAAGTTAGGTTATTCTAATTTAAGTATTCTAGTGATTAGGCTATATATTCAATAGAAAAAAGAGGTAAAACATCACTATTAGTGCTAGAACCAAAACATTATAGTCACTTTTTAATCAGTGCATTCAGTATTCAAAGGCGTCTGAAAGATTCGTTCAAGTTTATTGAGTCTGTCAGCAGGATTTTCATGCGTCCCCAAAATTCTCTACACTTTTGACAGCAGTCGAAGCTTGTTGAAAACCGCGGACACGTGTTTCCAGTTTATGGATACGCAGATTGGCATCGGGATAACAGACAGGCAGGGCGTGATCATTTTCACGGTGAGAATTGTTAGCATCCAGCTGCGATCCTCTTCCACTGGGCGCTTCATTGAGACAACCGGCGGAAACATGCTACTCACGTGACGAATGTTCGATCGAGTATTTTCTGATTTACGAGCAGTCGTTCGGGGTGAAAAGAGGGTGGATTTTAACGATCGTCCGGGAACCGCGAGATGTCACATCGGCGTGGATGGACCTCTCAGCTGCGGCGCTGGTTCGATTCGATTTTAGTGGCCGGGATTTAATACTCCATTTAATGCGTGTACCCGTGAAAAATGATGGTCGGCATTATTGGACGGCCGCCAGTAAAAATGGCCGGGAATCGATGTATTGATTAATGATCGCATGAACGGGACACCTTCCTGTTTTAATGATTCTCGCGTTCGCGAGTATGGAAACTCTTGTCCATCCACTGTGCCTCTGACTTCATATCCATGTAATCTCCCGTTTCGGTTTCGTTGCGTGAACCGGAAATTGGAAACAAATATTTCGACCCATTAAAATTTGATAATGGGGAAAATTGGGAAATTTAGAGCTTTAATAATTGTTGAATTTGAAACTTCGGTAATTGGAAAATTTGGAATTTTGGCACTTGAATAGGGGGATAATTGGAAAATTTGGAATTTCGGAACTTTGATCATTGAAAGATGAGAAACCTTGTAACATCGATAATTGGGAAGCTGGAAAATTGGAAACTGTGGGACTGTGATAATTGGAAAATTTGAAACTTTGGAACTTTGATAATTGGAAAATTGGTAAATTGGAAACTTCGAAATTGTGGAACTTTGATAATTGGAAAATTGGAAAATTTGGAACTTTGATAATTGGAAAATTTGAAACTTTGGAACTTTGATAATTGGAAAATTTGAAACTTCGAAACTGTGGAACTTTGACGATTGTAAAATTTGAAACTTTGGAACTTTGATAATTGGAAAATTTGAAACTTTGGAACTTTGATAATTGGAAAATTTGAAACTTCGAAACTGTGGAACTTTGACGATTGTAAAATTTGAAACTTTGGAACTTTGATAATTGGAAAATTGGAAACTTTAACACTTTGGAACTCTAATAATTGAAAAATTTGAAACGTTGGAACTTCGATCTTAAGAAAACTTAGAAATCTGAACCTTCAGAACTTCGACAACTATAAAATCGTAAAATCTGGAACATAGACCGTCAATAATTATAAAATCAGAAATTTGCAACTTCGTAACTTTCAAAATCACCAACTTCAAATCTCAATTCATCCAACCCCCCAAACAAACACCCGAAAATCCAAACCCTTATTTCCCAGTTGCCATCACAGTACACCAAAGAAAGCAGCACTCAGCCAAACTCTGCCAACCGAATTAATCGAGATCCAACTTCCAAAACATTCGATTCCCCTGCAGCGGCAGCGAAGTCACGTTTCCGTGGTACCAGTCGCTAGGAAGTCGCCGCAGGTACGCGACACCGGTTGAAACAGTTAAGGGGCCGCGCGAGGAGTCTGCCAGCAGAAAAAGCGGAAAAGAGCCAAAGGTACTAGTTCCTCGGTAGGCGTCGTTCGAACTTCTGGCCGAGTGTCGGTGGCACTTAGACGTGGTTCGTTAGTTCCTGGAGATTGCATCTCCCTGGATTTAGCTAGCAAGTTACCCGCGGCTTCCCGCTCCGCGGAGGGGCGGCCTGCACGTCGGCCATTACCAGACGATTGCCGGCTCCGAGTGCAATTTCGTTTCCGGATATTGAGGCTGGCCGGCCCGCAATTTCTTAGCTGCCACTTAAGTATCCACTATTTTTCGCCCACGAGTATACTTACATGGGATCCCTCGATTGATCTTCGTTTCCCTCTCCCTCGGGCCAGATGAGTTCCGTGAGGTCTATTCACTTATCATTCCCTTGGTCCTCGGTAATTACTTGACGATGTTGCGCGGGGAACCGACGATGAACGTCTGTCTGACACGTGAGAGAGCCTCTTCGGCGACTGGTCCTCCATTCGTTTTATTAACGCCCAAATTTGGACCGTGGACTCGGACATATTTCTTTTCCTAGTGTGTCTACGTACTTTTGTAGCCTCTTTCTAGATTGGTAGATACATCATTGCTCTATGTTCGTGAGAAACGGTCGTCAAACAGCGGCAAACATTCGCGAACGTCGGTATTAAGTGAATTAGATATATTGTATCAGAGGTTCGAGTGAATTTTGAGATTGTTAATAATCATTTATCAAATGAGTAGGAATAAAATTGTTCTTGATAGTTAGTAGTCTTCAGTCTTCAACATTTCAATTTCAATGTCAATTTGTCATTAATTAGATCAATCCGTAGAACTATTTACAGCAAGAACCAATTCGACATTCATTTCGGAAGGTTACTTTAATAAACTGTGAGTACAACGTGTAGCAGCGACCAAAGTTGGACGGTAAGATTCTCCATCATGGATAATCTAGATTGACGGTCCAGTAGCTTCCAACAGGCTCATAAATCTGAAATTAATGTCCACCTCAGCTGTCTTCTCATGCTGTCTCACCATTGCCGAAACAATCTATCGAAACTCTCCGCTTTTGGCAATAATATCCCGCGGGACCTAGCTGGAAGATTGAAATGGCGGAGGTGGACGATCCTTTCTTGTCGCGGCTCGTATTTCTACGCCGCCAAATCCTCGGTATAATCGCGAGATCGCGCGGTGGAAGGACTCAATTGCACGCTGATGGCTTTTCGAATGCCCGCCACGTGCACGGAACGGCTTCGTCTCCGCACAGGATTTCAGTTTGCCTCTGGAACATCCTCGCAGCTAATGCGTCAGTTATTTCGTTGCAGTCTTGCGCGTTCCCTATAAATCAACCTGCCGAATTTCCAATCAGAACATTTTTCTTAAATTTTTAAATAAGGAGTTTGGGGGAATTTTGTAATAATTGTCTTGTTGGTTGGAGTCTGACATTTCTTTAGGATTTTTATACTTAGGTTGGTTTGAGAAATGGGAGAATTTGGAAATTGGGAAGTTTGGGATTTTAATAACTGGAAGGTCAGAAAATTTGAAATTTTGATAACGGGGAAATTGGAAAATGGAAAATTTGAAACATTGATGACTGGAAAATGGGAAAATTTGAAACATTGATGACTGGAAAATGGGAAAATTTGAAACTTCGGAACTTCAATAATTGGAAAATTTAAAACTTTGACAACAGGAAAATTAGAAAATTCGGAACTTTGGAACTTTAATAATTGGAAAATTTTAAACTTTGACAACAGGAAAATTAGAAAATTCGGAACTTTGGAACTTTAAAAATTGGAAAATTTGGAGCTTTGGAATTTTAATAATTTGAAAATTTGAAACTTCGGTACTTGGAAACTTTGGAACTTTAACACTTAGAAAATTTGGAGCTTTAATAATTAGAAAATTCAAATTAGAAACTTTGGAACATTAACACTTAGAAAGTTTGGAGTTTTAATAATTAGAAAATTCAAATTAGAAACTTCTGAACTTTAACATATGAAAATTAAAAAATTTAAAACATTGAAACTTTAATCATTGGAAAATTTAGCCATCTCTAACTATTGCAGTACCTCTGTACTTCTGTTCAATTTTCCAGCTTCTCTTCAGCTTCTATTTAAATTCTCAAAAACTCATCACTATTCCTCTTTCTTATCCACTAACATCCCACTACTTATCTAATCCCTCAGCCATTGTTTAACTCTCCTCGAAACAAAAAGTACTCACAATGTCCCCAGTTCAGCAACGTCTCAACTAACATCCATTCGAAATGTCATTCCCAGGATCCTGCATTCCGTTGGCTCTGCTACGTTCCTGTCGATTACTCTTTGTCTCAACGAATCCCTGGGGACTTTTCTCGTCCCTTTCCCTCGCCGTGAAAACGGTCGTAGACGTCGTGAAACCCTCGGCTGAATTTGATTCCCGTGGGATGCTTCAGCGACGCGCGTCTCCCGAGTATTTTCGATTTCGACGTGGTCGTCTTTCTCTTGGTCCCCCGACCGTCTTTCTCTTGATTCCTAGCTGCCCCGTCAAAGGGAATTATTTTTCCCTGATAACGAATTCCATTAAGCTGAAAGTATGCCTTTTATCATTCGTTAAAAAAGCTCCTTCCCACTCACTCCCCTACTCTTTTCCTGGCTTTTCATCAATTATTTGATTAACGGGGTGGACAGAGGGGGGTGGGCATGAATGAATTATGCGTGCCGAGGTAATGGAGGGTTTGCCGGCCACGCGGTTGTGTCAGCAACCGGGAAACAGCTTTCTGGGGAGTCTTCGGACATTTCTTGGTGCTTCCATGCTGGAAATTCTGTTCGCTGCTGAGGGAAGTTCAAGTTTGGATGCTAGGGACATTTTGTTTGTTGGACTTGTAGCATTGGGACCATAGATTTACATTAGAAAAAATCTTTGACTATAGTAGCTACTATACATTTATAGAATACTGTTATTTACATCGTAAATTAAGTGTGTTCTAGAGGTTAGTAATTTAGAGTATTGTAGATTGGGATTAAGTTTGGATGATGACATTTTTTTTATTGGGGTTGTAGGATTGGGACCATAGATTTACATTAAAAAAATGAAATCTTTGACTATACTAGCTACTATACATTTATATCGTAAATCAAGTATGTTCTAGAGATTAGCAGTTTAGGGTATTGTAGATTGAGATTCGGTAGATCACACGCGCATTATATAAATTTAAGTGACTCAAAGGCTAAACAATATTATACCAATTGCCAAAATGAGAATTTCAAAATCTTCATATATTCTTCCTAAGTATCGTTCAATTCATGATAATATTTATAGAAACATCATCATGTATACACATATATTAAAAGATTACTCAAAAGGAAGTCTAGTAATAAAAATTGATTTCTTTTTATAAAAATGACAAAACTTCGACATGTCGAAGTTTGTGATATACAAGGTGACGTAGGAGTAAGGTATCGATGATACCAGCGCGAGAGGTATCATCAGAGATAGTGTCTGCAGCGTTTTCAAGAGTCCCCAGTCTGGAAGAACAGAAACTCGTTGAAACAACCCTTCCAGCTGTTGGGCAGGAATGGGTAGAATTGCTCGAACACGCGACGACTGGATGTCCCGGCGTATTAATTAACCATTTAAACGGTGCACACTGTGGCTGGCGCAGGGTCGAGGTGTCAGGAGACTTTCGATCGGAAACTAGAAAAGTAATCCGAGTAATGGCTCTCGAGGACCGCGAAGCAACCGCTAATTGAAAGCTCGCGAATTGTCGCAGTATCCGCTGGGAGCTTCCATTCAGCAGCACTGCGTGTACTGCGTCTTGAACTCAGCCGCCATGTTTGAAATTTAAAGAAATAAAATTTGAAAAAGTCAGACGAACAAACTTGAAGAAACGAAAAGGAAAGTTAAGGTTTTAAACGGTTGTCTGAGGAAAGCAAGTCAACGATTTATGAGATTAAGAAATTTTCTAAAAATTCCAGTTAATATTTATCTTTGTTATTGACAAGTTTGTAGATTAGAGTTTACAGCTTTAAATAATAGAATCTGGAACCTAGATACTACTGATTTCCTGAAATTTATCAAATATTTTTCAGTCAACTCAAACGCACTCCTTTAAATACACATATGTCAATATATGAAAAAATTGATTCGTATCATTTTTAAACAGTGGCACAATTTATCAGAATATACGTCACTGATTGTATGGTAATAAATATGAAAAGATATCTAAATCTCCTTAAAACCACTATTAACTAATTTTCATCCATAAATGGACTTACATCGTTCTCAAAATATTCCAATTAATCAAAAGAAGTTTAACTCTAAAATATTCCTCAAAACATTTTCCTTAAAAGTAGGATAACTCCAGTTGTATCTAAAACAATCCACTATTCCCATTAACAATTCTATTAACCCCTTGAATTCTAACATCGTATCAAACGAAACCTGTTAACCCCTTGCCTTACGATTTATTTCTTAGCTATGACCGCTGCAACTACTTTATCTTTAATAACTTATTAAAAAACAAAAAATTCTAATGCCTATTTCATGTCTACGTTTACTCCAAAGGTTAGCAGTTGATAACAGAAAAGTAATATTTAATTTGTATTTAAAAACAAGAAGTAACACTTAGCTTTCTCAAACTCAGTTTAAAATTTTCGTCACGAGTCTAACACGATATTGTAGGTCAAGGGGTTAAACATCTCAATCTATCAGAAAATGAACTTCCATCACCTTGAAACTACAAAATCCCATATCTCGCACTTGATTTGAGTGGTTTCACGCGTCAGTCGTCTTGATTCGAAAAAAAAGGAAACGCTAGGAGATGAGGAACGTGACGATACCGCTAATGAGCACGTTTAAAAATATCCAATCAATGTCCGGCGGCGTGGACCGGTTTCAATTAGATTCGATTGACTGTCCAGTCTTAATTGAAGAGTTTAGCGATGCGGCAGTTCCTCGTGGCGGGGGCCGAATTAATTTCAGCAATTAATAAAATCGAAAACGCGCGGACCACGTGCTTACCGGCGCGTCTCGCGGAACGGGCACGTTCGATTTCTGTGCAAACGTTCCGAACGGAGGATACACCGATATATAACGGGCTGGATAATGGTTATTGGCCGATTTTCACACGGGCGCAGCGCGTCCGCGTCCGCGAAAATCGAATTGTTCTGCCGTGAATAACGAACGTTGTTGTTTCATTAAATTATGTTTACCCTATTGATTGTTTCAGTGAAACGCTCCCAGCCGTGTTTCTTTTTAGAGGGGAACTCGACGGTTTCCACGTTTTTCGATTGTTGGACGATCTGCTGGCGGGTCGCTCGTGACCCACTGGCATAATGCTTTTTGCTTGTTTGCGGTTAGATGAATTTCGTTTCGATTGGAATACTGTTGTTATTTTTTGATTAATGTTGGTTTTTGGAATTTTGTTGTGGTTAATGTTTATCGTATATTGCGTGGTTTATTCGTGCAATGTAATTAGTTGGTAATGTGAAATTTGACTTAATTGAGAATTGGGAAATTTGTTCGAATTGTTGGCAGTGGGTTTACCTAAATATAATGAATGATTCGTTTGTATTATATATTACATAATTCATAATATACAGTATATTTCAGCAATACAATTACAATTATTAACGTTAAATTTAAAATTGAAAATTCAAAAATTCATTAAAATCTTTGACAATAGCTTTACCTGCATTGAAAGATACGTTTATGATTACTATACATTATATAATTTATAATATACAGTACACGTGTGCAATATAATTACAATTATTAACGTTAAATTTAAAATTGAAAATTCAAAAATTCATTAAAATCTTTGACAATAGCTTTACCTGCATTGAAAGATACGTTTGTAATTACTATACATTATATAATTTATAATATACAGTACACGTGTGCAATACAATTACAATTATTAACGTAAAATTTCGCTTCAAATTAAAAGTTCCAAAATTCATTAAAATTTCCAGCAACAGTGTTGTCAAAATATAACGAAATATTCGTTTGCAACGCGTATGAAATTGTTTGAAAATTGAATGTCGTAGTTGCGGGCAACAATATTCTTTTAGCATAGGTAATTTAAATAATTACGCTCGCGATTAATAGGCCTGTATTAGCGTGGCTGTATCGCGATAGGGTCAGAGATTAAAATGAACGGTGCCGGGATCCCGCAGGGTTTATTTTCAGGCATGGACACGTTACAGACGATCGAGAACGTACGGTTCGATTAACGGGTAATTGGCCGATTAACGCCAATTCGATTGATCGGTAATTATTTTACGAGCTCGATGTACTTTACCCGATAGTTTGTATTCAAGGGACATTATCGAAGTTACGGGTCGCCGGAGGTATTCTCTTACGATTCACTTGACGCGTTTTTATCCTATCACCAAAATCGATTTTATCGTCGATTGGATACAATTATTTCAATCCGGCATTGTTCGTCAGTGTAACCCGAAACAGACGTCGATAGTATATTTTTTATATTCCTGGTCACCCGGTCGGATTTAATTGCACTTGAAAATTGATTGCGAAACCTCGGATATTTGACATTTTCAACGATTATCATTCGGTTCTCTGCGAGAATAATTATTATAATAATAGGATATAATTAATGCACTATAATTTTCGATATTCTAACGTTGATATATTCTTGGAAATTACAAGTAATAATTTTTAGATTTTACACAAGAATTTTGTGGCTTCAAAAATGATTCGTTATTAACTGCACCATAGATACTCGAATAATTAATTAAATAAATTACCAGAATTATTGCTGTAAAGTCTCTAATATTTGATACTCGATGCAGTTATAATTCTCTTAAAAAGTAACAGTTATGCTACACAATTATAATTAACTATACTATATTATTAAAGTCTAATTAACTATACCATACTACTAAACAACAATTAACTATACCATACCATTAAACTACAATTAATTACACCACATCACTAAACCACCATCAACTCCACCACACAACCAAACTATAACCAACTATACCACCCTACAAAACAATAATCAACCACACCAACCCCCAATTCTGATCACCCCCGAAAAACACTAAAAACACCCCAATATTCTCAAAAATCCAGTCCGAATAATCTTCTTACTCACTAAACCGCCCCAACAGTTCCCTAGCTCACTTACCAAAACAACTCGTGCGACAACAGCGAGACAGACATTCGCCTTGATATTCCCCAGGAAAAAACAATCTCTCGCGATAATATTCTATCGAGCGTATCCAGCCGAGATGGTGCTCGCGGCCCGCTCGAATCCGTTTTAAATAATAGAGCGGCGTAAACAATGGCTGGCCCGGTCGTCGAGTTTTGAACGAGGGCCAAATCGTCGTCGTTCGTCGTCGACGTCGCGATTAAAGGAACGAAAAGGAGTGCCACGCGCAGGAGACCCCCGCGCACGCGGGGGCTGCTACAGGGAAGGAGGAAATAACGAGTTCGGACTTGGCCGAGACTTTCTTTCTTTTTTCCTTGGTCCTTTTATTTTTTTCGTTCTACCAAGAGGGTCATTAGCGTGTCTATAAATAAAATAATCGTCGGCCGTGTCTTTTGTTGAGTCGCGACGCCCCGAGTTACTACCCCTATTCTCCTTTCGGTTACACGCTCCAGCGACAACCCCCGGCGACCGAATCGGATCGATCACAGTGAAAGGATCCAGCGTCTGCTGCTGGCGGTTAATCGCATCGGCGGCTAATTGTTGATTGGGGACGATCGTGGCTCGTCAATCCTACGGCCCAATGAATATTTCATCTTACTTCCGTGCCTCCCGGGAGTTACCATTGAACATTTTATTTATTTAGTGGGATGAGGCTTGTTTTAAGGGTTCTTCTGTTTGGGCAACAAGTTGGCGGCTTTGTTTATTGATTTGGGTATTTGATCCTTTTGTTGTTGAACAGCTGCTGGGTGAAAGTTAGTAATTCGACTTGGAAAAGGTAGCTTTGCTGGTGGATTTTGTGCAATTCGAATTAGTAGGGATAATTAACGTCTTGTCGTACGATTTGTTTCTGGCATGATCGATGCAACTAGATTATCGTTAATGATTTATTAGTAATATTTGTTAGGAAAGTAATATTTAATTTGTAAGGGACTAAATAACACTTGAATTTGTGATCAGTTTAAAATTCTCGTCACGAGTCTGACACGATATTGTAGGTCAAGGAGTTAATTATACGATGCACATGGAAACTGACAATAAAAATTGATTATACTATAGATTATTCTACATATTATATTATTTCAAAATTAGTTGCAACTTTAATTTTTATTCCTTGAAACATTCCAATTCCTAATAACTGAAACGTAGAATCAAAAACATTTATCTCTTCGGCTTTGAATCAGTCATCTTAAAACGGTATTACTCCCTTGAATGATATTATTTATTTTTCCAGATGAACATATAATTCTTTTTCCTTCTCTTTTATCGTTAGAGTACGTTCTACCTACATTTGTCTATCTTCTACGAGCATGCATTTTATTCTTTAATTTCATTGCTTGCACAATGACAGATTTTTCAACCTAAATTCCATAGTTAGCAGGTGTATTTTCAAGGCAACGATTCAATTACCTACGAAACTCAAGTTCCCGTTACACAAACTTCAAGCTGGAAGTCTCTCGTATTATTCAAAAGAAATCCCATCGAGTCTTGAGAGATTTACTCGAATTGATTAGAAGAACAGATAACCGATAGTTGAAGGGTTGATCCGCGGCAAGGGGGTCGACGCGTCATCTGCGTGCACGTGTTGTCTCCGTGAGGGTTCTGGTCCTGCTTGAACGCGTCCCACACCACCGGTGCCGGGGCAAGGCGAATCGAAACTACCGAACTACTCCGGGCAATTAGTAATAACTAATTAGCCATCAAGGACAGGGCTGGTCGTCGAACTGGGGAAGTAGCGGAGAACTTGGGCTCAGACTGTATCGGCGACTGAAGCTGCCAGAAATCGTAACCTGCCGTCGGAATAGCTTCGATCAGCAGACACCCCCGCTCAAGTAGTTATTCTTAATTGGCTGCTTACGAGTTCGGGACATCCAGTCCGCCCGTGCTACGCGTTAATCGTACTTCCGGCTTTGGATTCCGGTCCATTGATGATTGACTGTTTTCTCCGGGATCACCTGAAATCTTCTGCGGTTCTGAGAATTAATGTTTGATGCTAGAAGTCTTCAAATTGGTTCAGAGGTATTTTAGTTACCATTGTTTAATTTTGTTAATTTTTTTAATAGCTATATAAAGGTTAGTTAGCTGTATATTAGTTAGTGTTGTATCTGAAATATTCCGGTCCATTGGTGATTGACTGTTCTCTCGGGAAGCACCTAAAATTTTCTGCGATTCTGAAGATTCATTTTGGATGCAACTTTTGACGATAGAAGTCTTCACTTTGCTTCAGAGGTATTTTAGTTATCATTGTTTAATTTGGGTAATTTTTATTTAATAGTTATGTAAAGGTTAGTTAGGTATATATTAGTCAGTGTTGTATCTAAAATATTCCGGTCCAATGATGATTGACTGTTCTCTCGGAGATCACCTGAAATTTTTGGCGATTCTGAAGATTCAGTTTCGATGCCATTTTTAATGATAGAAGTCTTCACATTGGTTCGGAAGTCTTCAACTTGGTTTAGAGATGTTTTAGTTATCATTGTTTAATTTAGATCAAGATATTAAGCATGAATTACCTTTCTTTTAATAACTACATGAAGATTAGTTAGCTACATATTAGTTAGCGTTGTATCTAAACTATTATTGCATTTAGATTCAAATCGAATTCTTTAGAATTTTAGTATCGAGAGTTTCAATTCTATTTCAATTATTTGTTACATTTGCTTTCAGTGTACAATTTACAAGATAGACGTTGTTAAAGTGTAGGTTAAAAAAGGGTTGAACAGGGGCTGCTTCGTCAGAAAGTAGGGATGGAAGAACAGGATATCCGGCAGGAAACGGAGGCCGCACTCATTGCATTCAATCGACTTTCAATTAATGGCGGACTCCTATTTTCAGCGAAAGAGGGGGATAACAATGGAGTGATAACGAAACGGATCTTATTCGCGTGGTAAATCGCTCTTATTCGTTCCCTGTGCCTAATTGGGACACGGTTATTATTCCAATTTCCCGTCGATCTATAAAAGAACAATGTTAAAAATCAAACATTCCCACGTCAACCATTCACTCTCCAAACACAACAAAATTTTCTAAAAACCTATCTCTCCCAATATACACAAGTTCTTCAAAAATCTTCCTCGGTCTTCACAGTTTCCACAATTTAACCCCATTAAATCTGGTATAACAAAATTATAAAGTTTAACATCAAGCTTTCCATAACGTGTCAATATGTAAAATGTTAAAATAAAATACTCATGTCCTTTAAATTACACGCGATGTCTCGCGATCTTCATAAAAATGTGTATCAGAGAATTTCTATTTTCTATACTAAACATTCGAGTGCAAAGGGTTAACAGTTGTCGACGAGGAGCTCGTCGGATTTCGGTAATTTCTTTTCCAAATGTTCGGCGCAGCTAGACGAAGCAATTCCTGGTTGATCTACGATTAACGATCTGACTGGGACGAAGACTTAATCGGAATAACCGAGATTCCTGGCTCCAGGACCTGCAGCAGCCTCTGGAGTACCCAATTCCAGGTTAACCTCGTTCGTCCTGGTAACTAAGTGCCGCAATCCTGTCGTGGATTCTCGTTTCGAAACTTAATCGCTCCCTGCCCGGGCGAGAGGGCGTATCGAGATTTCGCGTGTCGAAGAACGATCATCCAAGAACGAGCCTCTCGAATCTAACGAATCGCATACTGGCCCCGGCCGGAACGCTGGCGCATCACTTTCCGGTTACGCCGGCCAGCAACGCGATATTTTTTACGGACCCTTCGGCAACTCGCTCGATAACACGAGCCCGGCGGATGGGAAACGCGTGGGCGGCGAATGGAACAACGTCCGATCGCGTTGTTCATCAAGAAACATCGTTTTAGGGGATGCCACGCTCGGCTCGTCTACTTACCACTGAAGAATCCTAATTTTGGGAATAGATTTTTGGTTTATTAATTTTAGTGTTCTGAACATTAATATAAACTATAAGGAAGACCTATACTAGATATTGTATATATTCAAAGTTTAAAATTACGATATGGGTCTCTTCTGACCCGGTCGTCGGTGGAAGAAGCAATCTTAGACGATGAAAAGATTGTTGTTCCTTTATGTTAGAAAATATTTCAAACAATAAATTTATTGTCCTTTATTTAACAGTTATTCCATTTATTTAGGTATCAATTTACGAATTACTACATCAGTTTGTTCAAAAATTCCTTAAGGAGTAGCATCTGTACCTTCTCAACCATTATACAAGAGGAGATCTCCGAAAATAGGTCACTCTGGTCACTTCTAATTTTTGCCCCAGCAATTACGTCACGGTTCACGGGTCACCGAAAAGAAGGCGAATCCAGCGGAGCCTGCAGGCATTCGTTAATTCAGTAAATAGAGGTAGCATCAGGGGGTCGCGATATTAAACGTGAATGATACAGAGAACTGAAGATAGAGGGTCGAAGAAGAAAGATGAAGAAAGGTGAAGAAAGCAGGTGAAAGGGATGGGGTAGCAAGAAGGGGGTGCATCGTGACAGCAAAGCATTCTCCCCCGCGGGATAGAGGAGCCCGCCTCTTCCTTATCGAAATTCTTAATTAGAAAATTTTAATTATGTTTTGAGTCACTTCGGTAGGCGAGATCCGAACACGTGGGGCTCTTCCCTCGCGTTGAAAAGAGAGAAGGGGCCATTTAAAAAGGGGAGGCCCGGCAAAAGGCACGCGAGAGGAGCGAAACAGAAACAGCGGGGGTTCCAGGGAGTAGCAAACTTCCCTGCGCCGATGGTGATAGTGAATTTCTGCGAGATACCTTAGGAGAAAAGGGCCGCGAGAGGAGGGGGCTTGAAATGCCGAAGGTAATTAAGCTCGCGCCTCATAAAGATCCTCCAACGACGTTGTCCTTCTGAGCCAATATTAAATTTCACCTGCGGCCCACCTTGTTGTCGATGAATTGTTCGTGTTTTAACACTGACAGATTAACACTGACTGACTAAATACAGCCTATTGCTTTATAACTCAGTTCGAGGAATGGCACTTCTGTAAGACATTTGTTGGAGAGTTAGGGTATCTGCTAGGTTCTAGTGAAATGGGTTTGTTTTATTCTAATCTTACGTGATTTTAGTCTTTAGTCATTGCCAGATCTTAAATTTCAAGGCTTTAGAAATGGTACTTTCAGTTATTAAGTTTGTGCAGCTGGAACTTGAGTTTGTAGGTCACTAGTTTTAATGTTTAGGGATTTCTAGCTTGTAAGTTTCTAAATTCCAAAAGTGACACTTACAATTTTAATAATTTGTACAATTAGAATTTGAGATTTAGATCACTGCTTTTAGTCTGTGGAAATTTTTAGCTTCTAAATTTCTTAATTTCAAAAGTGGCACTTGCAATCGTAATAATTTGAACAATTGGAGCTTGAGCTTTAGATCACTGTTTTTAATCTTTAGAGATTTCTAGCTTCTGAGTTTCTAAATACCAATGATTGTATTTTTTATACAATAGGGACGCCTGATTCAGATCAGTGCATTTGTTCTTCACTGCAGTCCAAACTTTATGGCAGTTAGAGGGTATGCGAGAGTTCACTTCAAATTCGAGAATCACCTCGTATCGTCATAGTCGATCGATCGTCGCGATGCAAATCCCCTCGCGCTTATCCCGTTCACGTATTTACCGGCACCGAAGTAGAGACAATGGCGGCTGATTCCCCGCGATTGGCGCGTCCGCGTCCCGAAGCCAGGGCCCGAACGTCATAACGCGACACGTGCCGTGACTGCAATTACATTCGCAATCCGTTAGAATTGAATTTCGTCGGTGGGAACGCGCGGAACCTGTTGCCGGCGAATTTAACGACACTTCTGGGACGATCCTCTGGCTGCATCCTCTACATAATGTCTATTCTCGATGTCTGTTCAACGAAAGATCCGAAGCAATCATCAGAAAACGTCAACTGGGCAAGAAAAAGGAAAGAGCTGATGGGGAGTCACAACTCCTGAATCGCGTGGAACTTGTTGCCTATGAATTAAATAGATTTTCAGGACAATCCTCTAGCTGTATTCTCTTCATAATATCTAGTATTAGTATCTGTTCAACGACAGATGCGAAGAGATCATCAAGAAACATCACCTGGGCAAGAAAAGCAAAAGAACTGTTAGGGATTCTCAACTCATAAATTATATGGAACTTGTTAGAAATGGCCGAAACTTGTTGCTTGAGGATCCAACGAGATTGTTAGGACAGTCCCCCAACAAAATCCTCTTCATAATGTCTATCACTGGTGTCTGTTGAACGAAAGATCCGAAGCAATCGTCAAGAAAGATCAGCGAAGCAATAAAAGCGAAAGACCTGCTATGGATTCAGAGCTCGTGAATCGGGCGGAGCGCGTTAGAGGCGTGCTGGAAGTTGCGAGGATGGAGGAAGTCGCGGTCTCCGTCCCACGCCATCAGCAATCCCAGCATCCACTTAATAAACCAGCAGTCCAAACATACTTAACAGAGAGTCTAGTACGTACTAGGTAGCCACCGCGAACGCTGGCTGCCTGGCTCGGGTTCCTGCTGGGCATATTCATACCGGAATTAACGACCCGTGCCTAACTTTGCTTCCTACCACTCCTTCCGCGGCGGAGAAGCCGCCGGGTAAGAGGCGCCCGGAGAATACTACCGCAACCGTCGGACTTGTACTCGAACACCGTTGCTATCCCTTACAGGGCTAGCAAGGGTTACTTCATATTTATGGAACCAACGCGTGGCGGTTGGTGGATCAGGCTTGCGTTTGAATCGATTAGGCAGTGCTAAAGGAAATGAAGGTTGATTCGGGTTGATGAAATTAGTACTTGCGATTCTATCCTCCAGCTTACATCTACTATTCTTCAGCTATCGCAGATAGCTCGTAAAGCTACTGCCAGACACGAAAGAATCATTGATAAAGGCACCAGGAGCCAGAACAGTCCATTAGCAGTAGCAATCTTAATCGTCCCACTGAAGTAATCTACAAGGATTCTCTCGAATCCTCTAACAAGATACCTAGCTATACCTAGTAAGCGCAATCTCCTCGCATTCCATTATAAAAGACTTTCCAACTGCACGGATCAGCGAGGACAATTACAGGGAGCTAATAACCTGGATCACCTAGCTGATCGAAGCTAAACCCTCTATCCCCTAACTATGTAGTCCCCTAACTTTTTCTTAGCCGCCTCTCCAAGGTAGCTATTCCTACAGCTTAGTTACTCCTCGTGCCTCCATTCGACGATACAGCTCTCCGATCAGCTAACGCCACTGGGGAAGCTATTCGTCAAGTTTTCCAGGCCCTGAAAGGCAATTTGCCGAGGTCTGGGTAGCAAGTCGCGGCGCGCGCGGTACGGTCTGCTAATCCGGCAACAGGTACGCTGGGGCTGGGGTAACAATGTGAAATCGGTGATTCACGCGGCGGCTGCGACAAGTTAGCGTGGGCCAGATGAACAGGGAAAATTGGCGAGCGACGGACACACAGAGGGACAACTAGAGAGCGAGAGAGTCGATTCACGGTCGGCGGGGCAGATGGCGAGGCTCGCGTATTGGCTAAAAATGTAAATTGTCCCAATAGCGTGCAACCCCGTTCATCGTTTAGTTTGTTCGTTCGTTCGTTCGTTCGTTCGTTCGTTCGTTCGTTCGTTCGTTCGTTCGTTCGTCCGTTCGTTCGTTCTGCCGCGTTCTGCCCAACGGCTGTGAAGTAATTGAAAACACGCGTCATCTCCGGTAACGATGACCGAGGGGTCCCGCCAGCATGGCCGCCTCTTCCTCCTGCCTTCCTCGACTTCCGACGCGGCCGACGCACCGTGAAGAATCGTTTTGTTGGCAGGTGACAATGAGCAACGCCGCTCACACGTGATTTTGAGCTTGAGTCGTGATTGGTTCGAGGATGGGTGCTTTGGGTATTGATTGATGACGTGAGATGGGTTGCCTGGAGGCTAGGTAGCTGGGTAGCTAGTCTTTGACTTTTGGTATCGTAGAGGTTTGGGTCTCTTGGGAAAGAGGAAGCATTAATGTTATTTATTTGTTGTGGAACAGTGACACTTATCAAAGTAGCTAACTAGAAAATAATAGCTTACTACAGTATCTTAATGTGTTATAAGAGACACTTCGTCCTACTGAAAATTAAAGGTTAAGAAAGTAAAAAATCGTGTTATCCAACGTGTTAATTGGATTTAGACTCGTTCGAATCCAAAACAGACTGAATTCCAGCGTCAGGTTGACTCATCGCGCTTGACATTCCTATTTCGCACGTCTGTGCTGACACTTTTCCTCCTCCTCCATCTCTTCCTCTTTGTTCCACGGCGTCCCCGCGTTTCCCTCTCAGCGCGCAGTTAATCGCCGTCGAATTAGCCATGGTTGGATACAGAATTAATCAAACGCGGACGGCCGGGGCGCGAGCCAGGAAAAGAGGTCGCGACGCAGCGACGGGTTGCTGGAGGGACACGTAGGAAAATAGAAAAGAGCGAGGAGCCGGCGCAAAATAAAAGGACACAGGATATTCCGGGATACTGGGAGCTGGACGCGTCACGGAACCTTTGTCCAGCTGTATTAACGCGGAATAACGCGCGCAATTATCACTTTGAACGTAGAACACGCTTTTTCCTGGGTCGCGAACGCGCTCAGGATCCTTCTTCGAGGCTTCAACTTCTGATCGAAAGTTTCTTTTCTGTGAAATAGCTCTTCAACCTTGATACTTCATTGTTCAACTGGTAGCTACCTTTTTTTGTAGACGTCGCAGTGATGATACATCGATTGTATGAAAAGCCTAGTTGTATTTTTGAGAAAGTATACTGCTGAACTGATAGCTATCTTGTGTTTCTTAGACATTGCAGTTGACATACTGATCTTGTGAAAAGTCTGCTTGCATCTTTGAGGAAGTTTACTGCTGAACAGGTAGCAATCTTTTTTTGGACGTAGTGATGGTATATTGATTTTATGGAAAGCCTAGTTACATTTTTGAGAGTTATTGCAAAAGGAAACTATTAACTCCGCCGTGTTCTTGGTGTCTATTTAACCTAATCACGTTTTCATTTTTTCGATAACTGTTTGTTTAACTTTTTCCAATATACTTGCGTTTTCATTCTGTTAGGGACATTTTGACATTCGGAAATAATAGCAGAATTTATTTTCTGGAATAATACGTTAATTACCCCGGAAAACTGGACTACATAAGGATTAAGAACACTATTATAGAGGACTAGCGAGATCCAGGGACATCTTGCTCGTCGAATCGAAGCTAATTGCGAAATGGAGGGAAGTCAGTCGTCGACACAGGATCCCCTGAATCCTGCAGGATGAGGCATCGTGATCTCGGATGAGGAGTGATTTCCTTGTCCACATCAAAATGAGAAATCCAGGTCGCATTAATGAGTGCAATCGGTTGACACCGCGCGCCGGCTCTCGATCGATCGATACACGTTTCGTCCTGCTAATTGGCAATCAGTGTACGTGCATTAGAAGCATTGACAGTGACGCGTGAATGATGATGCGCCGCGGACGTTTAGTATGATTTTCTGCTAATGATAGAAGATAATAGCCGATGAAGCTAGGGATCAACGTGTTTCATTTTTTAAGTTGGTAGCAACCATTTCAACCAGTGAGACATATACCAAGATTCAGATAACTGAAAAATTTAAAAAAATAAACAACTATTGACGAAGATTGATAAAACGTAGGTCCAGGTGCCCCAGAGCAATAAACTGGGATTAGGCATAATTTAAATGCTCTACATCAAAGTTAGCTGTCCACGGCTGACCTAAAATTAGGTTAGGCACATTGTAGCTTCTCTGAATCAAAATTAGCTTTAGCTTCGACACTTAGCTTCTACTTTCCCTAAATCAAACTTAGCTCTGATTCAATTACCCTAAAATAAGGCTACCTACATATTATCTTATCCAAATCAAATTTAGCTCTAGCTTAGATAAGTAAAACCATCTATATTTCATCTTCTCTAAATCAAAGTTAGCTCTAGTCCATACCCTAAAGTAAGGCTAGCTACATTCTACTTTCCCTAAATCAAACTTAGCTCTGATTCAAATACCCTAGAATAAGACTACCTACATGTTATCTTCTCCAAATCAAACTTAGCTCTAGCTCAGATACCCTAAAGTAAAACCATCTACATTTCATCTTCTCTAAACCGAAGTTAGCTCTAGTCCATACCCTAAAGAAGTACAGCTAGCTACATTTTACCAAATCAAACTTACCTCCAGTCCAAGTGCCCTAACTCACGGTTAGACCTCTTCCAGATCCCCTAACTCGCAGTTAGACCCAGTCGACATCCCCTTAAATCAAAATTTGACCTATTTCCAATCCGTAGACCAAGATTGCATTTAGTCTACGTGCTGCAGACGAGTATCATCTACGTCAATCTCGGGCTTAACACGTCATCCATACATCCCATCTCCAAATTAGATACCTAATTCGACTACTCCATCAAGCTCCACTTCACAGAGAACATAATATATCCATCCCAAAGGATGTACAGTAGCAATGCGAACGCTTCCTCATCAGGACGCGTCATATTTAATCCCGTTGCGAATGAATTTTTTTCAACGAATTTATTTCTTGTACCGTCCACGAAATGTCCCCCGCACCTTGTCTCGCCCCCTCCACGACCCGCCGCTCGTTTCTGACCGTCTTTCCGAGCCGTCAGCTCCGGCTCGGAGAAACGCCGGCCCGTGTTTTATGCAAGCCTCGGGTTTTATGCAATGAGACTGCAATATCAAACGCCGCGAGAGGCAAGCTAGCAGAGTGCCGCTGAATAAAATATCCGCCCCCTATAAAAAAAAGAAGGTGCTGCAAGTTGGAAGGAGATAGTGGAGGCAGCGGGTCGAAAAGTTTGCGCCTATCGGAAGACTATAAGGGTGTCACACCTGTTTCTCGATTCTACAGCATGTTGCTTGTTGTTCCTTGGCGAAACCATCGAGAACTTTCATCTGTGTTTTCTTTTATATACATCGTGTAATACGTTTAATACATTTCATTAATTATTTAATGAAAGGAATATTTTAAAGAAGCAACATGTCTCTTTTCACATTTAATATTGAATATTGTGTGACGTGGCGTTTCATTTGTTCCTTAATTTATTGTTTCGTTTGATATAACTTACTAAATATTTAATATTCAGGGGTTTTCTATAAATTTAATATTTATAATTTACTAAACATACAATACTAGTAATTCTAAATCAAATATCCATCGTTTTACTACAAATTTAATATTTATAACTAAATACACATGCAATACTAATAATTCTCTTATCAATTTCTCGTTTTTCTAGAAATTTAATATTTATAATTTACTAAACATACAATACTAATAATTCTAAATCAAAAATCCATCGTTTTACTACAAATTTAATATTAATAATTCACTAAGCATTCAATACTCTCATTCCTCTTGTTCCGTCCGACGCGGAACAAAACGGAGAAAATCCTCGAAGGTTCGTTTATGATATGGACGTGCCAACAAATTTACTTTCGGGATTAGCTTTTTTCGAACTCAGTTTATTTATTTTTTTTAGTTACAAGGGGCAATCGCACCCTAAACCATGAGGAAATCATTTAGTTAATCCGCGCATCTCCAGACAATAGTTCTGGAATTTTCGTCGTTCGTACAGACAACCGACCATATCATAAACCGGGAATTTCCGAAGGGTCGACGCGAACCTCGTTCGTAACGGTTCCTCCAGCCATGCGTCAACTTGGAGGAAATTTCCAAGGCATCGGCAAATCTTCGAGGATCCCTCGCACGTGGTCATTGCCCTCACTCTTGCACCAAGAGGGCAGGCCAAGGGGCGTCGTCCAAGACGCCCCCCGATTTTTGGAATTATGCGCTGATTGGGTATTTTCAATTTCCCAATCAGCGCACTCGACACAAAACCTGTAGGTGTCGTATAAAAACACCTACAGGATCGCACTCGAAAGGTTTTTACGCATTACAAGATAAGTCGCTCAATCGTTCGGAGTGACGATATCTCGGGTTTTTTCACTCAATCGTTCGGAGTGACATATCTCAAAGGTTTTTTCACTCAATCGTTCGGAGTGACATATCTCCAAAGGTTTTTTCGCTCAATCGTTCGGAGTGACAATCTCAGAGACTTTTTCTCATTGCACAACGTTTAGTCCATCGTTCGGGACACATAAGTCGCTCAATCGTTCGGAGTGACGACACAGAGATTTTTTCTCATTATTCAACGTTCAGTCCATCGTTCGGGACACATAAGTCGCTCAATCGTTCGGAGTGACAATATCTCAGATACTCAATCGTTCGGAGTAACGAGATATCATTCATTCATTCAAACAGTAGTCAGTCCATCGTTCGGGACAACTGCAACTAGTGATCTGATCTCAACCAGTCGGAGATCAGAATTGAATCAGTCGATTTCTGAAGAAATTCGTAAATCGACGCGTCGCGAGTATTAACGAGACCTAAAGTTAAAGCTGGGATTTACAACCCCAGCCGAGGAATTTAATCCGCGTTAGTATTCGTGTACGTGCGACGTCGCATTTTTCGGTATCTCGAGCCGGATCTACTACGCAACATTTGTTGGTCCTTCGAGCCGGATCTGTGACGGTACACCTCTCTAAATCTAACATTAATACTCAAGTAACAATTTATTGATGACCATAAGAATTCTCGATATTTTTACCTAAATTTTCGTGTTCAAAGGGTTGATTACTGCGTCTTCCCCGTGTCTTCGCTACGGGCACACCAGTGTCCCACACTTGCACCGTGAAAGGGGAGCATTTTCGAGAATTATCGCGGCAATTGGCGGGTACTTGAGCCGCTGCGCCGATCGTGTTAGCGTTCCGCAGTTTACTAGGTTTACGACCCTGTCAAAGATGGCGGGGGTGGCGTTTACACCGCGGGCGTGACTTCTCCTCAATTTTCCGGATTAGGAATTTCCGCGCGCTTTACATTTTCTGGGGAAATTCGAGGTGTAAAAGGGAAGCACTAGGCTCTGGTTTTCTTTTTTCTTCTTTCCCTCCTCGGGTTTACGGAACCGGAATGTTTTGGTTGTTCAAGTTTTTATGCCCCGGGAATGTGTCGTTCCATGGTTGATTAACTCCCCTCAGTCTCGTGTTACTCGGCGCGTGGCATGAAGTTTTGCCGCAAGTTTCAGTAAATCGAGTTAGCGGGCAGAGTAGCTGGGATTGTGGAATACTTTGTTATTCCGTTCGCCGGTTCTTTGTAATTGTTTTGAAGGGAAATGGGAGAATTCTGTTTCTTTTATACGTCTCGGATATGTTTTTTGGTAGGTGTGACTTCAGAATTTGCATTGAACAATTTAGTGTCTTTGCAGTGAATTTATGTAACATTGAGTTCTTGGTATCTGGAGTTATTTTAGAGAGTTAGTATTTCCAGATTTAGTACTTTAGTAGTTTATTGAGTTAGTAGTTTGTAATTTAGTATCTTAGTAATTTAGTAAGTTGGCAGTTCCTAATTTAGTACCTTGGGAAATTGGTAAACTTATGATTTAGTAATTCAGTAATCTAGTGGAGCAGTAAGATAGTAATTTAGTAGCTTAGTAATTTAGTAACTTAGTAGGTTAGTAAGTTAACAATCTAATAAGCTAGTACTTTCTAATTTAGTACCTTAGGAAATTAGTAAATTAATAATTCCGTAGTTCAGTAACCTAGTGGTTCAGTGAGATAGTAATTTAATAACTTAGTAGTTTAATAGTTTAGTAACTGAGTAACTTAGTAACTCAGTAACATAATTTCTTTAAGATTCATTAAAATATTTAATATTATAACTGGTACAATATTGGAGCCCACAGAGTTCAAAGGGTTAACTCAATTCCTATGCCGACATTAATTCTCTAAAACCAACCACATAAATTTACAACCAAAGAAATCTACATTCCACAACCGAAACCTCGATAAATTAAACAGTTCACTATCAATCTCGAGGGAACCCCAGAAAAATCTACCAATTCACCAACTTTTAACCCAATTCCTCTCCCGATATTAATTCCCTGAAACCCTCCCACCCAACCACATAAATTTACAACACTTAAAATCTACATTCCACAACCGAAACCTCGACAAATTAAACCGTTCACTATCAATCTCAATCTCAAAAGGTAGACGCCGCTCGAAAGAAAGAAAGGTGGTCGAAGGATGGTTTCGAAACTTAGATTGGTGTCACGTGGCCGTCGTCGATCTGCGAGTTAGAGGATCGGAGACGTCGGGAACGGGAACGGGTCGGGTTGCCAGGGGCGCGGAGAGTTCTCGCAGAGGGAGCTGCAGAAGGAAACGTTGTAACAGCACGATCCGAGGCGGCTTAACCGGCAAATCCGACGTAAGACCTTCCGCGAAATCTCTATTTCCGTGAACGCGGTGTTTCCACGCTGTTCCCTCGCTCCGCTATCCACTTCTTCCTCCTCTTCTCCTTCACCTCAATATTCTCCGTCCCTCCGTCGTGTGCTGCTGTTTAACGTTAAGAAAAATTCGCAGTAACTTCGAAGCACTTCAGTTTTCCCGTGTTCTCTTCCCGCGCTACTTTGTTATCTGCCGTACAATTTCGAGATTTCGGTGTGCCCTCGGATGCTCGGTTGTTCCTGCGTCTCTCCGAGCGTTTGGAACGCTGATTCCTTCTTCGCTTTGTTCGAGATCCTTACCGAAATTCGTTTGTAGATTGCTTTTCCATTCACTGAACTTCAGATTGTCTGTTTTTACTGAGACGTTAGCTACTTCGTTGGAATTTTTCTGTATTCGGAATGTTAAAGTCGTCACTTGATTTTGTTGGACCTCCTTTCACTGAAGAGAGCTTAGCAAATTTCTGAAGATCTTTTCTATAGAAAATTGTATATTTCACCCGTTGTTCTGTAGTATCGTGTCACTCGTGATCTCAAATGGGATTTAACAAATATAAATTACACTTGATTCTTTCTAATCTGCGTTGAATCTTTCTCCTTTCCTAATGAATTATGAACGGTAAAATATCTCTGTTCCACGCAATTAGGAAATAGATCATAGAGCAAAGGGTTAAATAATTAAACTATTCATTTACAAATTTTAAATCGTATTTTATTGCAATTAATCCAAAAGAATATCTAGTAAGATTCGTAAGTAGATCTTTTTCCAATAAATTAGAAATTAGAAAATTAATTAATTATTAATTAGAAATTATTTACAATTTTAAATTATATTTTCTACAATTAACTACACAAACACCTAGTAAGATTCATAAGTGGATCACTGTCTTCTTATTAAGAATTTACAAGAAATCATTATATATTATATTAACCTCTTGCCTAACAATATCGTGTCAGACACAAGGCGAAAATTTCTAATACAGTTCAACAAACATAAATGCCATTGAGTTGTAAGTTTAAATGAAACATTATTGTTCTTGTTAGCAATTTGTATGGTTTATACTAAATACATAGATAGAGCATGGAATGTTTTCTTTTACTAGTATATTATTAATGATAGATAATTCTAACAAATGCATCTACGAAATGAAATCGTAAGGCAAGGGGTTAAGGATCTCGTGATTCTAAAAATCATGGAAAATGTCGATTATCCTAGGGCTAGGGTGTACTGTGATCGACTTTCATCGAAGTGTGTCACAGGAGGTTCCTTGTCCAGGGTGTCGATCGGTCGAAGGAATGATTCATTAAAGGGGGTTGTGGATATTTGAGCACGGTCGAGTCGGCGCGCGCGGTTTTCATGTAAATCAGTGGCTTATGGCCGTGCTTGTTTGCCGTGCGGCTAATTAAAGTGTACTTAGACCGGTTTAATTCGTGCGGGCCAGTCGCCGGTAAATCGTAACAGAGAACCGTGGACGGACGTTCGTTACCGCTGCGAATGTGGAATTTCGTGGTGGGATACTTTGAGCTTTCTAAACAACGGTGTTTCTTACTCTGTTGGCCCCTCATTATTGTAGAGAGCGTTGGTCAAATTGTTACGCGAATATTTGGCTTTGCGGAATATAGACTTAACGAGGTTTATCTAGATTTAAGGGGGTTTCTTTTTCAACGGTTTTTAGATTCAGATTAGATTGAGAATTGTTGAAGCTGGTTCACTGAATTTTTTTGTGCATGTTTGCTGATGCTTCGGGAATGTATGAGAGAATTTTTTCGCAATTTTGCTTCGTATTTATATAGTTGTTGAGTTTTGGTTATATTAACTGTTGGTAGAGTTTGACTTGGTTTAATTTTTGATGCTGCTTTTGAATTTTAGAAATGTGAGTTATTGGACCACGTGAATAGTAAAGTGAAGTTTGAACGCTTATATTCTTTGATGAACTGTTCAGTTTCTAAAGTGATTATTTGAGACTTGAAATCTTGAAAGCTTGAACACTCCTGCAGCTTGGAAACTTGAAAAGTTATGAACTTACGAAATTAAAAACTTGAAATCTTGAAAACTTGAACACTCCTGAAGTATGGAGACTTGAAAACTTATGAACTTACGAACTTACGAAATTAAAAACTTGATAGCTTGAAAACTCGAAACTTGATAACTTAAAAGATTATGATCTCATGAACTTCAGAAATTAAAAACTTGAAAGCTTGAAAACTTGAGAACTTAGAAACTTGAGAACTTAGAGAACTGAGAATTTAGAGAACTAAGAACTTAGAAACCTGAGAACTTGGAGTTTTGAAAACTTAGAGTCTTGAGAACTTGAAATCTTGAAAACTTATAGTCTTGGGAACTTGAAATCTTGAAAACCTCCAAACACTAAAGCTAATCACACTGACCCACCAACTCCCACTCCGATAACATGAAAACCATTCCCAACCTACCCTAAGAACCACACAGTCCAACCAACACTTGTTCAATCCCACCCACCTTCACCACAAAAAGAAAACATTACCCACCCAAAAATCTCCATATTCCCGTGCCACTCGACGCACCAACGAAATGTACCCCAAATGACCGGTAATCTTAGCCCAGCGGGTATCCCCGTCTCCGGCGATCACGTTGACTCGGACCAGGTCGATCCCGGGGCCGTGTGTAATCCCGTCTACGCGAGTTCCGTCGCGGTTCACGTTAATCTTAATGGATTAATTTCTTAATTGGTTGCCGAGGTATAATTGAAATGTAGCTGGAGGTGGGGGCGGCGCGGCGCGGTAGACGGCTGATGAAACTCGGCAACTGTGGAACTGCCGAGTCCCCATCCAGCCCGGTTACCTGGGCTGCGGATCGGGACGAGTTCGGAACAATGTTTGCGCGGAGCGTGTCGCCAACGCGGCCGGGAAAAGTTCATCGGTAGATATACCCGTAGTTCCGCAGCCTTTGTTACACTTTCCGCGTTCCGCGAGGATTTAAGATAAGGAAAACGCGGCCGGGGCTGCTTTGTTCCCGCAGAAAGCCTGGCGTCAAGTTTGCTGATTGCGCGGCTAGCCCCGCGCCAGCCTGGATTTTCTTCGGTCGCGGGTAAATACAACTGACTGCCTGCCGATGCACCCAGTTGCGTGGGAATATCGGTTTCGAACGGTTTCCTGGGAAAACTCGGCCTGGGGACGGGAATTTATGTCGGAGTATGGTAATTTGCTTGGCAGAAATGTTTGATGAAGTTAGGGGATGCTTAGGGTATTGGATGATGGCTTGTTCTGAAGTTTCAGAAAGATGGAGTCGCGGTGGGGGTTTTTTAGGTTTTATTGGTGGAGTGAGGTTTTGGGATTGAGATTTTGGAGTTCGTTGATTAGGTCTGCATTTGGTTAAGCTCACGAGGGTGGAGTGTTAACTTCAAGTGTTAACCTTTTGTGGATGGACGTCGATATTTCAGCGAGATCGAATTTTCATATTTGGAGCACTGAATAGCAAACAAATGATTCAGTTACTGAAACGTCAAGAGTTCGGCACGTAGTTTCCTATTTTTCTATTGTTCGAGTGATTGATATATGATTTAGCTTCACCCGTTGATGGTTTTGTATATTTCAGAGAATCTTCGTCCGCAAAGGGTTAAGTATCTATTTTACGGACTATACTAATGCATTGATTTGTTTATTCTTCAGTAATACGTTGAACAAAAATGACGTAACATCCTAGATAACATGTGAGTTGATTTTGTGTACGATTTTTCATGACCTGAATAGATTAAAGCAAGCGATTAAAAAAGAAACTGCATTTCTGGGCACGAGTTTAAAAGTAAAAGTGTGCGGCAGTGGGTTAATTGGGAGGGGTTGGTTTTAAAAGTTAGGTCAAGCTTTAGTATTGTGGGTTTTATAGATATGTGGAATTGGATGATGGTTTTGTTTGGCAGGTTGAGAAATCTAAAGAAATATTCGTTTTTATTGGTGAATTATTGAAAGATTGGGAGTTAGTAGATTCAGTCTGTATGAGGTCAGACCCAGGAAAGCTCTAAGCTGGCATTAGGTACTTTCAAAGATTAAGTCAATCTTAAATACCGTGTATTCTATAATAACACAATAAAGACAACAACTGTTATATCTCAAAATGTTTATTAACAATCATTATTTTATTGTTCAAAACATACACTCCGGAACATAGCTACAGTATCAAGTTTTCAATAATTCAATTAATGTCAAGCAACAACTTCAATTAACAACGCTTTCTCATTTACTAGATTATATTCTAACAAATCATATCGTTAAAGTATAATTATAACAATGTTTATAGTGCTATAGCTATGCCCCACAGTGTACAACCACGAAAACACCAATAAACTCTGTCTACTTCAATCGAAGCATTCGAAACCCACGAGCTCTCCCCTAACATTATCAATAACAATAAAATCAAATAACCACCAGTTGCCTAATACGTCTCTGTTCCTCTTTGTGTTTCAGGTAGGTCTAGTAAGCAATAAATTGATTTGTGTTCTGTGCACGAAGGGAAAGTACGTGCGAAGATTCTAGACAGTATGATGATGGCAAACCTACCCCCCGTTATGCTGCCACCCCTAACCGACTATGGAATGCTGACTCCTACCCTCGGACTAAAGGTGAGTCGCGATCATTCAGTTTCGATTGGCGCCGGAGCCATTCAGCAAGTTTCTTTTTTTTTCTTATTTCTCTCTCTCTCTCTCTCTCTCTCTATTTTTCTCTCTCTCTCTCTCTCTCTGTCTATCTGTCTCTCTCTCTATCTCTCTATCTGTCTCTTTCTTTCTCTCTGACTATCACTCTATCTCGTTTATTTTCTTCTTTTCTTTCGTTTCCTTTATCAACGAGAAACATTCATCCGTCAAATCGTTTTCGTCGGCCTTGCACACAGAATAAAGAGTCGAAATCGGGCGAATCCGAGCGCGAGCTCATCCCTCACTCTCTCCGGTCGGTGTTTTTGGGGTAAGTGAACCAGCGTCGCAGCCGATTCTCTCACAGTCTCTCCATCTTTCCTGCCAGTGAATCGTGCGGCGTAATACTCTGTGTATTCTCTATATTTTGTTTTCTTTGTTCCTTTCGTTTTTGTTCTCGTCCAACATTTTTTCTTTTTTCTTCTTCTTCTTTTTTTTTTTTTTTCTTTTGAACGTTGTAGTGCTTTTATTCGATGTCACGGATCGAAATACCGATGCGACGTGTGTCGTCCGTGCGTGATATTCAGTGTTGCGACTTGTCTTGTTTGTGTTACCACCCTTTTCTATTCTTGGCAGAGGCATGCTTTCGCTGTACAGAACACCGTTTACTCGTGTGCGTGTAAGTGTTTCTTATTTTCACGGCGGATGCGCCGTTCCTTGGGAGTCGCGCGAAGATTCACGGAGACTGCGGTGTTTCTGATGACGATTCGATAGTGGCACTCTCGAATCGATTACTTTCACAGGCGAAATTGGAGGAGTCGACTTATGGTTTCGAAGTGGAACTTCGTTTTCTCATGGTTTAGTTTTGTAAAGTTTTGCATTTGTTTCGGAAGTTAGTATCAGAAGAAAGCAGGATTAGACTTATTCTCAATTTTCCAGCAAACTGTACAGCACTGATTTCTTTTGCGACAACATTGTCACTGGCAGTTTAAGGGAGTTCCGAAAGAAATAACTATCATCAGTTCTCTAGTGTTTCAATAATGTCAAATCCAAGTCCAACCAAGATCAAATAAAACAGAATATTGAAATTATCCTCAATTTTATTGTTGTTTATATACAATATATATTATAATATTATAATGGTATAATATTATGTTATTACAAATATTATTGTATTATTGTAATATTATATTGTATTTATAATATAATAGTATGTATAATAATATTTACAATAACATAATATTGTATTTATAATATAATAATATGTAAAATAATATTTATAATATTGGAATATTACAATATTGTATTTGTAATATTACTATAATATATTAGTCACACATAATTTTCCAGAATCAGTTAGAAAGCAAAGTATACGTCATCGAACACAGTTACCAGAAAAAGATCACATAGTTTATCATCGATGCATCATCGATAAATCACGTTATCACAATAAAATCTTGTTAGATTCATTTCGCGACGTTGCACACTGCAAGACGACAGCCGCCCATCGGAAACAGTAGCAAAGCGAGAAAGTCGTGCGATATTCATTAGGCTTTCAACAAGTGTCCCTCGGTTGCCGATCGCGGAATTTTCTAGCAGCGAGCCGGCGCGGTATAGGTAACACTTTAATCAATAAATTAAGTGTAAACAAGCCTGTCCGGCGCAGAGCGGCGCGCCGCCGCGCTTAATTCCGCTGAAGATGAAACGGTCCGGGGCCAAGGCGCGCTCCCGGGGATTTCATGCAGTTATTATGTTCCCCTGGCGTTTCCCCGCGATAATCCTGCAAATTTAAAGACTTAATTTAGTTTTGAAATTGACGCGACGTTCGAGCCGCACAAACGCGGAAAAGAGAATTCGTTTTCCTGTCTGTCTAGAAATCACCTCGGGAATGAAACACGCTGACGTGCTTCATTGGATGGATTGGATGGATCGTGAATTGTGTGTTATTTACGGGCTTCTTCTGGTTTTTCTGATTAACCCTTTGCGGACGTAGATTGTTTGAAGTGTACGGCACCTTCGGTTGAATCTACCAGATCATCTATGACTGTGTTGTTATAATATAAATATTAATATATTATTGTAATATTATAAATATTGTTATGTTATTATAATGTTATAAATACAATATTATTATATTATTGTAGTAATATAAATATTATACTATTGTAATATTATAAATATTATCATGTTATTATAATGTTATAAATACAGTATTATTATATTATTATATTATTGTAATATAAATATTACTACATTATTATATTATTATAAATGCAATATTATTATACTGTTATAGTATTATAAATATCATTATATTATTACAATATTATAATATAAGTTGTATATAAATAATAGAGGAAATGTAAACTATGTACTGACCCCTGGCTATTTAAGTAATTAAATCGTTTGTTTGCAATTCAGTATTCCAAGTATGAAAGTCCGATCTCGTAAAAATATCGACGTTCGTTCGGAAAGGGTTAACGTCGATCGTCAGGCTCGTTGATACCAGCAGCTCCTGCTGTGGCATTTCTTTAGGTACCATGAAGGTTTCTTGATGGTTTGAGAACAGGAACTGGGAGAAATCCAGTTCTTTATAAATAGACTGGACGTTTGTTACTTCATGTAGTAAGATGTTAGAAGCAACTGGTATTAAAGAAAATTGAATTTACTTTGTAGAAGCTTTCGGTAGGTTAAAGATAAATTGCAATTTTTATTAAAACTGATTTCTGCTCGAGAGAAAAGACTGTATTGTAATTTTAATATTTAGTATTTGGAATATTTAATATTTGGAATATTTAATATTTGGAATATTTAATATTTGGAATTTTTAGTATGTGAATATTTAATATTTGCAATTATACGAATGCTATCCACATCCATTCCATCGACTTCAAAGCTACTTTTCACAAATCCAATCAACAATACCCTAACACATCCACATTTCCAATCTCAAACCTCCATTTTCCATACTTCAGTATCCAACCTACGCAAAAAATATGTTACGAATTTAATTCCTGAACCCAGTAACCCCCGAAGAACCTTCCGAAGGGTTAACTCGAGAAAAATCCAGTATCACAAGCGAACCTAGAACGTGTCTATTCGTCGAGGAGCCGCTATGGTAGTTAATGGCAGCAATTTGCCATTTCTCCCATCACCATTTCCGGTCCCCAGATTTCGTTGCCGACGTTCGTCCACCGTGTACCAGCCTTGAAAAGGAGTCGGGGCCATTTCGTCGCCGATAAAAACGGAACTGCCCCGTGGGCGAGGCTTCGGGTATCGCCTTTTATACTGGGGCTTTGTGTCCGCCCGACGAGCGTTCGACTCCGCGTAAACCGCAGGATATTAATTAAAATTCCGACGGGAATACTTGGGAAGAAAGCGAGCTCTAGCTGCCGCGAAAGCGAAACATCACCTGATAACACGTTCATCAAAGGATCTCGACTGAGTCGCTGGTCCACGTCGCTCGAGACGTTTGTTCAGCTGACGGACACTTCGCTGATGAACATTTGAATTTATTAATTCTTAACACTCTAGGTTGTTTTGTAATCTATCAGCAACTGCAACTAATTTTTATAGTATTCCTAGCGACAATGAGAAATGCTATAACATTTTTCTTCGATCTTTTATTTTTTTTCTCAGTACAAAATTCGGATGTAGGGAAAATCTAATAATTTTAGGGTAGTTTCTTTAAGATTTATTAAAATATTTAATATTATAACTGATGCAATATTGGAGCCTACAGAATTCAAAGGGTTAATTCTTAACACTCCAGTTGATTTTGTAACCTACCAGCAACAAGCCATTTTTATAATGGTGAAAATGGTAAAATGTTATATAACGTAATATAATTATGATTTCTTTTTGCAAGTGTTTAACAGTAGAACTACCGAACTGAAACCATCTTTTTAAAATTGATAAAAGCTGTACACGTGAATTTATTAAGATTTGGCTTATATGTCAGTTCAGCTATTACTAGATCAGTTCGTTTAATCGCTGCTTAAAGAATAGTCTGTACCTTTGCAGTAATTGTAAAAGAAATTAGGAATTGGTCACTTTGACTCACCTGGTAGTTTTAGTGTTAAAAGGTAAGATGTTTCTTTGCGCAGTTATCAACCCCTATGATTTCTTTCTTGACTTCGCTTGATTAAGGCATTTTATCAGTAAAGTGTTATATTATAACATAATATAACAGTTTACTTCAATATTTCATGTTTTAATAGATCATATGTAATTCAACGTAGAATATCAACTACAAGTTCAGTTATTAACCACTGTGATTTCTTTCGTGACTTTGCTTGATTGAGGCGCTTTATCGGTAAAATGTTATAATAGAACATAATATAACATTTTCCTGCAATATTTCATGTTTTAATGCATTGTATGTAATTCAACATAGAATATCAACTACAAGTTCATTGTTGTAGAGAAGACGAAGTTGAACGAGCTCCTTCTCCCCCAATTAAAGGGTTGAATTGATTCGATTTTTCGGTGCTAGAACGCGAGCTGCTGCAAGAATACGCGATAACTATTCGTTTCGCAAAGCCGTGGTTGTTAGGTTACGTTGCGTTGGTTCTTTGTAAGTACTCGAGCCAGCGACTTTAAACAATTAAAGGGATCTGCAGTGCTTCCGCGTGATTTTATCGTTGCCCCGTACGCGGGAGGAGCCGCGCCATTGTAGCATTCGCTGGTACGGAACGGCGAATACATTCCCGGCGCGATAACCGTTGTCGTTACCGGAGTTTGTTGAAGTGAAATGCAAAGCAGCATCTCGTTGCGAGAGCGCCGGGGATATGCACTTTGACGAGACGCCCGAGACGGCAGCGAGGTAAAAACCGGGGCTAATTGATATTAACTCCAGTCGCGTTCCGTTAAGTACTCTGACAGGCGATTTACCGTGTTCCTTTTTCGATGCTGCATTTAGATTTTAGGAAATCGCGAGTTTATTCGTATAAACTATTACTGGAGAGTTGCTAATATCGTACCACCTAAAGAATCTTCGGTCAAGAATCAGACGGGCCAAATTGACCCATTTTAGAATTTTCAGTTCGCTAGTATTTAAATTTTGATAAGACTTTTGCAAAAAATTGTAAAATAAATTTGTGTATTTATACAGATACGACAATGAGAAACTGATCAAATTTTGAGATATATATTTTTCTAAGTTTTATGAAAACTAGAAATAATTCATTCCAATTGCTCGGTAGTCTCAGCGTTAAGGCACTTATAGTAATTTATTAGGAAGAAGAAAGAATTTGGCATTTCTTGAGAAATTGCGGTTTTATCTTCTAATCTAATTTATGAACACTAAAACTATTGAATGGGTGAAGATAACCTATTGTTTCTTTTTTTTTATATTGTTGAAAAGGTAGAGATGTTTATTTGAGCTATTAACCACTTGCCTTGTGATTTATTTGAAAGCTTTATTTGATTAAGGCGCTTTAATAATTTATTAGGTAGAAGAAAGAATTTGGTATTTCTTGGGAAATTGCGGTCTTATCTTCTAATCTAATTTATGAACACTAAAACTACTGAATGGGTCAAGATGACCTATTCCTTCCTTTCGCAGTTCTTGAAAAGAGTAAATTAGAGTAAAAGAGTAAGTAATATATTTTTTTCAGAAATATTACTTAGGAATTTATCTTAAAATTTGTTTTAAACAATAATGATGTAAAAACTCGCAAGAGTTAACTAAATAATCATTTGGTTATAGTGTTGGTCGTATGAATACTCTAAATTTATTATCCAGCTTGATCTACAAATTTTTGATTTTCTAATTTTTTCGTAGGAAAGATGATGGAAATTTTCAATGTATAGTAAGATTAGGTTGAAACTAGGTTGTGTTCTCAATGAAATCTTCCAAGATTAATAGTTAATTTTATCTTTTACCGATTCGATCACTTATTTAGTGTCTCGCTAGACCAGTCCCATGAGAGACGGTTTTAACAAGATCCAAGACATCGAATATCCAATGAGGATGGTTCAGCAAGTTAATCACGTGTTGTATATTTGATTCCAGCGATCATCATTTATGAGCACACCAAGTTTCACACTTTAGAGGTCCATCCCTATGGTTCTGCATAAATCGCAGCTACTTTGTTGCAGAGACTGCATCTCTATAGGATATCTTGCTAGACTAGCAACTTCCTGTCATCTGATTACTCTTGTACAATCCTTTTCAAGGTCTACATTCCAAAATTGTCTTCTTTATTTCGTTACATTAGATTCCAAGTGGCAAAAGTCCTACAGAAATGAACAACAGTATGATTAAACTTTCGCGCTTCGATACTTTGAAGACAGAATCCTGTGCAACAATTGACCAAAATGCTTCACCGCGAATGAAATTAATTTCCATTCCAACGGGAAACAAAGCAGTCGTAATCTGGAAACGTCCTTGTTCCTATTATTTTCATTTCCGTTGCCTCCCAGCGATTTTTGATCTCTTTGTATTTCGAAAACTAATCCCACTGTTGAGTCAGTGCAAATGTCTCAATTATACAATAGGGAGGTCACTAATTAATCTTGGTTGCAACAATTATTTTGCCTTCTGGTTGAAATTACTATTGATGATTAACTTAGAATATCTGAGTTTCCATTATTAAATTGAAGAATATCGATTAGTAAATGTAACTAAAATTGAAGGCTAAAACTGAAGAATATTGGTTAGCAAATTTTGGTCACTAAAATGAAAGACTAGAATTGAGGAATATTGATCAGTAAATTCTGGTGACTAAAATTTGAGACAAAACTTAAGAACATCGATTAGAAAATTTTGCTGAATGTATTACCAACAGCGATTAACTCTTTTCACTGAAAAGTTTTTCTGATGCAGTATACAAAGGTTAATAGTAAATAACAAAATTTATAATTTTGCTAGATCAAATCATCTGGCGTCTGGGAGTCACCTCTCAAGCGCAAAGGGTTAAAATTTAATAAATTTGAAGAGTATCGATCAGAGAACTTCACCGACTAAAATTCTGACTAAAAACCACCAGTGGGAATAGGTTTCTTGCCGAAAAAAATGCCAAAATTGTGTAATTACCATCAGTGTTTTTCGCGCACGGTCTCTAACTCTTTGAACTGATAGAGCGACCATTACTACAGGTGCGTTCACGAGTTTGTGCGCGACACACAGGCGGGACAATCTAAACACGAATGTCCAGGCGACCCTCACCGACCTCGTCTCTTCGTTTGCATACACAAACAGAGGAATTAGGACCGGACACGTCGCCGCCCCTCCCACGCTCGATCGGGAGTTCCCTTGCCTCTGAGAACGCGTTATTGTCGTCTCGGGCCGGGTTATTGTCGCCGAAACGCGCCAGGACAATCGGCGGTATTACACGAAACGACGGATCCTGGAAACTTCCGGATGTTTCTAGCGATTGCTACCATCCTTCCGAACTAACTCTTCCTATCTTTAGTTGAATTGATATTTCGGAGAATTTAAATGAACGATGTTAGCCAAACTCTATCTAGATTAAGTCTAAACTAGTTACTTCAGCTTTCGATGCAGTCATTTAACACGTGTGCCATGAAAATCTTCATTATTTTTCTATAGTTATCCTTTTCAGCAAAGAAAAGTAGCAATTCACTATTTGGCATTACAATCTTTGCACGCTGTTATCAATCTAATTACGTTATTAATCCTTTTCAGACGAAGATTCTTTGAAAAGCACAAAACCTTCAGCAGATGAAGCTAATAAATTGCTGTCCAAGTAACTAAATCATTTGTCTGCGATTTAGTCTCCAAATATGCACGTTTCATTTCGCCGGAATGTCGACATTCGTCAGTAAAGGGTTAAACATTTCGATTCGACATTGATTATTTTGCATGTTGCGATTGTTTCCAAATAATTCAGAAGCGTCAGTGATCGGTGACTGACACGGCATGTAACGTGTTAACCAGAAACCCAACACATCTGCCTCGAATCAGCTATTCAAGCTTCAGTTCCCAAGTTCTTTATTCAAAGACCACTATCAATTCAAATAGTCAGGTCCCACTGGAACAAAACATTCCTCTTTTCCATGTAAAATGAGGGGCATTACGATTGCATAAGCAGCTGCACCCGCAGGTACAGTTACCCCGGAAGAAGCGAGCATCCCTCTGTTCCGAGTCGATCGCCGGCAAGATAAATCCCCGTCGAAAAAGAGGGGGGGGAAAGGGAGAAAAGCAGGCTTCGTCAGCCGCGTAATAAGAGAGCCATTCAAACTTTATAAACTGAATATTATTGAGATACTAGGCGGGCAGGGCGTCGGGGGCGGCGCGTGACAGTGAGCGATGAGGTGGGCGGCAAGGTTCCCCGATTTTCTATTAAACGCCGATTTATTTATGGAATATTCAATGCGACGTGTACCCGTGAGAGGAGCTAGCAGGGTATTGAGCCACCAAGAAAAATTCAAATCAGCCTTGTCGCGACGGTATCCGACGTCGGTTTTCCACCGTAGGGGGATTTACCGCTGGAAACGTGTAATCCGTGACCGAGACAACCCCTTGACTCCGAGACATTCGGGAATTTTCGAGGGGCTGTCTTCGGGTACGGAATCCCGTTTTTTGTTTGGCGGATGAAAAGTGTCGTTAACGCTGGGACTGTTGAGCGTTTAATATTGTTGGCGAGGAGTGCTTGTGATTTTGATGGTTGTTATTGGTTTTCGTTTGTGGTGCTTGGTATTCGGGAGATTGGATGTTTGGAAGATTTAGTGCTTGAAAGATTGGATGTTTGAGATATTTCATATTTATATGTAATGTTCGGAAGATTGGATATTTGGAATAATTAATATTTACAGTGTTTGATGTTTGGAAGATGGGTGTTTGGAATATTTAATATTTACAGTATTCAGTGTTTGGAAGTTTGGATATTTGGAATATTTAGTATTTACAATGTTTAATGTTTGAGAGATGGGATATTTGGAATATTTAATCTTTACAATGTTTAATGTTTGAAAGATTGGATATTTATAATATTTAATGCTTAGAATATATAATGTTTACAGTGTTATTATTTGGAATATTTGTCATAACATTTGATATCTTCAGTGTTCAATAAAAGTCACTGGTTTTGTGAAAAAGTATTAAACAGTATTATACAAATTTCTAGAAAGATTCATCGACTGCCCAAATGTCCTTTCAATTCCCGACGAAATGAACGTCTTTATCAAAATCTAACGACCCGAACGAAGATTCGAAACGCGATACACAGCTAATACTTCTCGTTCGAGCTACAGCTTGCATGGTGTTCGATAGGAGCGAACAGAAACATGGGGAAACGCGTTACGTTTCGTATTATGTGTATCTCTGCGTTGGAGCCATCACATCGAATTACTGATTGGAAAAATAGTATTCCTGAATAACATGCACGCCCCTTGAAAGCATTGGAAAATTATTTCCTCGAATTCCATCATGTTCCTCGGTGAACGGAGTATGTTTTGATATTTCTGTTAACATAACAACCGTTAAATTAATAATTTGAATATTTGTCGTATCGTTATACTCCATCAACGCTGGATTTATGTATTTTATTTTATAGAAATGTAGCTTTACAATTGCAATCGAAACTAACAGAAATTTCTTCTACAATAATCAATATCAACAATATTTATATCAATATCAATCTTAATGATATAAATAATATCAATATCAATAACATGAGTGCTATTAACAATATCAATATCAATATTAATAACATCAAATTTAACATTGGTCAAATCAAAGGATTACAAAGGAACGAAACACTCCAAGACAATCATCCATCGAACCCGATTCACAACCCTCTCCCACCATCAAAACCAAAAAACAATTTCAGATCACAAGATGTTCGATACTGACCCATCACTGCTAAAAACAGAGGAGCTAGGGTGCCGGAAGGATCCGGCGCTTCAGGATAAAATTATCTGCCATTCCGACCTCTATCGAGAGAACGATCCACCGATTAAATACCTCCGCAGTTTCTCTGAAACAGAGCCACCATCGTTCCAGCCATTAGGCTGATTCCCCGTGGCGTTCGAGGAAGACCATCCCCCAACCCACGAACTGTATAAAACATCAGAAAGCGCATTCGAAACGATAACGAGCCATAGGCGCAGTTTCGAGCGTTCCGCCGCCTCGAACTTCCCGTTATCGTTATATCCGCCGGTGGTAGCCGATTTTTCCTCGGACCGGGTTTTTTTCGCCCAACCCCGGCCGCGGCGAGCTTCCGCTATTTTATTAGGCCAGTTACAGAGCCGGCCCGAAACAATAACCATTGTTAAAGTTTCGCGGCACTTGCAGCAACACGGGGCCGGCGCTATTTGTACGCCGAAGCTTTCCGCTTTGTTCGCCTCTGCCGGCTAGGTAGCTAGCTGGTTGCCTGCTGCCACTGCAGGTGCTGGATTTCAGGCGGTCGCCTTCCTCCTGGAATCACCAATCGACCATTAAAACTAGGAGGTCCTCGTCTTGTCCAGTTTTGGGGAGCTAATGATCATGCTTGGTTTGACTGCTAGGCGATTTGTCATTGAGTTTTTGGTAGTGATTGGATAGTGATCTTTGGAATGATAAGATTTGGTAGATTCTAGCTATTGAAACTGGTGTATTGTATTCCTAACTTGGTACATAGATATTGGATAGATATATTGATAACCTAGGCTTTTTAGTTGATCCTCTGAGTTTGTAGGCTGATAGGTAGAGTCTGTTGCGGAGTTTGGCTGATGCTGAAGATTTTTTAAGCGATACTCTAAGACTCTAGGTTGATAGATTATGATGTATTAAATTTCTAGGCTGATATCCTAAGATTTCAGGTTGATCGATCATAATCTTCTATATTTCTAGGATGATACCCTAAGTTTCTAAGCTGATAAGTTGCTATCTGTTCATGCTTTCTATATTTCTAGACTGGTAGCCTAGACAGATAGATTGATATCCTAGGCTTTTAGCTTGATCCTCTAAGTTTGTACACTGATAGATGAAGTATGTTGCGGAATTTTATATTGATAGACTATAATCTACTCTATTTTTAAGCTGATACCCTAAGATTCTCTATTCATCAATTTTACTCTTCTAAATTTCTAGGCTGATACCCTAAAATTCTCTTCATTAATTTTACTTTTCTAAATTTCTAGACTGATAAGTTGCAATCTACTGAATGTCTGAGCTGACAGATTATACATTCCATATTCCTAGACTGATACCCTAAGCTTTTAAGTTGATTCGCCAATTGTTCACCTTATCTTCGAATTATTCATGTCCTTCGGCGAGCAGCGAAGGGAACTGTTTCTTCAAGCAGAAAATTGTGTCACAAATACTTAAAGCAACAGTTCATTCGCTCTATTTGCTTCATGCATACACGCGAAACGTGATACCACGCTAGAGAAAGAGGAACGAAGCCTTGACAAAGAGGTAATGGTAGATAACTGCGGCTGGGACGTACTTGGTGGAAATCGAGAGCGCGTTTGCCAGGAAGTTATCATGCATTTTGCAAGATCTTCGAGCGTCCATTCGACTCGTGTTCCCTGCAACAATGTGTACACGTTTCGAGGGAATTGTTGGACACAAAGGGATGCTGTTAGGTTTGCGGATAACCAAATTGAATACATTCGCCTGTATAAATAATTTCTTTCGCCTTACTTCTACCCTTAACAGCAGCTGCCTTACTTCATTTCCTTTAACTCGTACATCTTCATATCGCTGGCACTAATTCTTCAGTAATTAGCTACCATTCTGTACCATTTGAATGCGTCAGGATCAATTAGGATTAACAGTTCTAGTCGAAGTTCGAATCACCTCCAAGTTAGCTTAAAGTTAGATCCTTTCAGGAAATATTAATGGAATTGGAGATCATCAGATATCTGATAAACAGTATCGGATCGGCGATGCTAATCATTAATGAGGTCTCCTGCTGTGTAAATAAAGGGTCGTGGTGTTACAGATTGATCAGTTGTTTCTAAGGTTCCCCTGAAATTTTGTAAGTTGTCCTGGTCAATTTTATTGCCATTAAGAGCCATTCTCGGGCACATTTTAGTCCGCCGATGTCACGCACAAGGTCTGATCTACCTTTTCTACGGAATTAACTCCTGGCTGGAGCTTTAAACTACGTGCACCCGCAACGGTGTTCTACCACCGTGGACGACCTTGTCTGTAATTAAACTAATGGAAACCCAGCCGGTGCTTTTATGCGATTCGAGGGTGCACGATATACAGAGTGTACATAGGGGGAGAGGGTAAACATTGGGACGCAATCCATTCAAATTCGCAATGCGACGAACCCCGGCGAAAGCTGCGGAACCTCCCCTCGGCGGGCATCCAGAAAAATGATCAAATTCTACGTTACGCTCCTCGTTTTTGCCGCCATGATGTTTGACAGGCTTAACAAAAGATCGCATTCCAGTGACGAAATATTAGGATTAGCTAAGGATTTTCTTTTAGGAGCGTGGAAAGTATTTTGGTTTGTGTTTATCGAATGGTGATGTTATATATGATTGATAGTGAAGGATATTGCGGAGCCTAGGAATATAGGACCTTAGATAAATGGAATCCACGATAGATGGGATTATAGATACATATGATCGTAGATAAATATCATCATGGGTAGATGGAGTCAGTGATAGATGGAATTCTGGTAGCTGGGACCCTATATAGAGGAGATCCTTGATAGATAGAGTTCTAGATAGATAGGATACGAGATAGATGGAATCCTGGGTGTATAAAATCCTAGATATAGGGGATTCTGGATGTATGAAATGCTAGGTATACGAGATCCTAGGTAGTTGGGACTCACATAGATGGGATCCTAGATAGATGGGATTCTAGGTAGTTGAGACTCACATAGATGGAATCATAAATACATGGAATCCTAGATAGATGGGATCCAAGATAAATGGAATCCTAGATGGTTGAGATCCTAGATGGTTGGGATCCTAGATAGATAGAATCCTAGGCGGTTGGGATCCAGATGGTTAGGATCCTAGATAGATGGGATCCTAGATGGATGGGTTCCTAGATAGATAAGATCCTAAATAGATGAGATCCTAGATAAATTGGATCCTAAATGGATTGTATCCTAGATAAATAGAATCATACATAGATTGTATCCTACATAAATAGAATCCAAGGTAGATGAGACAGAAGATATACAAAATCCAAGTCAGATATGATTCCAATTACATCTAAGATACAAACAACTCAAGAAAATTTTCATTCAACATTAAACCTACAATTTATCTACGGACTTCCTCGAAACACTATAATCTCCTCACAACGCAAAAACAATTTTTCCTTCAAAAAGCTACAAAATATTTATTCAAAAGTTCACATCACATACACAACAAGGAATACCCTGGCTGGAAAGACGAATGAAAAATTAATATCCAGCTCGATGAATATTTTCATGGTGAATTTCTGGCGAATACCATAGTTCGATAAAGAAACGCTCGATCACCGAGAGAGAGGCGCTGAAAAAAGGGACCCTCCCAAACTCCGTGGATCAGAAGTCGACGCCTTTATGTACGCTGCGGAGAACATCCTATACATCGGGTGTCCCAATACCACCATCTCTTACATTTCACGCTCTGACGCCGAATAATCTATCTCCTCCGCAAATGAATTCGAAACTTTTCATTACATTGCCAATGAAATTCGTTCGCGTTCTATTCGACTCGCGATCTTTCGTTTAATTAAACAGATACCCCCGAAACAACGGTCGCTTTCAGCATGAAAAATAATTCAGGCTGTTTCGTTATTGAAAAAGAGAACCCACCTGAAAATTGTATCCCGGCGACCGCAAAAATTCAGATACCGGGAGAACGTTTCGCCGAAATGCCGCGGAAGTTATTCTTTTTTAAAATGTTTAATTTTTAACGTTCCCCGCGCGCGCCCTTCCGTTCGTGCGGCTCCCAATTTTCCTACGGTCGATGTTTTTCAATTTTCCAGGGCCGGTGTGCCGGCGCTGATTTTTCCGTTTCGAGTCCGCGGGGGATAAAGTATGTATGACCGCGGCACGCGCGCGTTTTCGCGAACTTCGCCGCCGGAAATAAAATCATTTGCCGGAGGAACCATGCGAACTTCTTTCCGGGACTTTAATTTCGCGAGCAGCTTTTCGGTTTTCATTAGTTTGAGGAATTTCGGGATTGGAAATCAGACTTTCAACAGGGAGCATTGGTTTTGTGAAATAGAAAGTTGATTTTTTGAGATAGACTATTTGTACCGGAATCTTGTGAAATTTCAGTTTCGCTGCATACCAACTTGTATAACTTATATAAAAATGGTTTATTACTACTATATAGAGATTTGAATTATCAGACTTTGAGTAACAGAAGAAGTCGTTAAGAAATAAGAAGACAACTATGTGTTAGGTAATTTATTCGTAATGAATCTTTAAAGGATTTCAGATTTTCAATAATGCAACTTATTATATAGTTCACAAAGAATGGTTCATTGCTACTATATACAAATTTCAATTATCTAAGTGAGACTTTGATCAACAATCAAAATTCAATAAAAAATAAAAAGTCAACTCTATGTATTACATAATCAATTTACAATGGATCTCCGAAGTATTTCAACTTTGAAATAATGACAACTTCTTATAGAATTCACAAATAAATGGTTCATTACCACTATACAAAAATCTCGATTATCTAACTAAGTCTTTGATCAACAATAAGAATTCAATGAAAAATAAAAAGTCAACTTTATGTGTTACACAATCAATTTACAATGAATCTCCGAAGCATTTCAATTCCGCAATAACAGCAGCTAATCGTATAATCCACAAAAGAACGCTTCATTACTACTGAATAAAAATGTCGGTTATGGAAACGATACGTCGTCCAACGGAGTGCACTCGAAAATAAAAAAGTTGATCTCATGGAGTGGAAACTTCTCTCGTGATCGTCGTTACGTAGAAAATGGCGTCGTTGTCCAAAATGGTGGCGCGGCGGAAAAAAGCAAAACGGACTGGAAAAAAGGGGTGAGCAGCTATAGAAAAGCACTTCCTCGTGTTAGATCGTATATCTGTTAAACGATAATAAGAGGACTACCGGCGAAACTCGATACACCGGTATCGTTCAGCAGACATTACTGGTACGATCTTGGAAAATAGTAAAATCGCGGTGTCCCGGGAGCGGCAAATGGAAAATGGATCCCTCGTACGATTTTAGTGCGCCACGTGCTGGATTCGGGAAGCCCCGTGTATTGCCTCGTTGCATTTTCGCGTTACTATCTTCCCTCCCCGCCCGCCGTGTCGTATAGGGACCCCACGAATTCGCATTTCTGATAATGCTGAATTCTGGTAAATTCCGAAAGATCCCGTCGTCGACGCCACGCAACGGGAAACGGCGTGATTTCGACGTACAAGTTGCCCAACGCGTTTACATTGGTCTTGTAATCCCGATCAACTTTTCTTTGCTTTTTGATGCATTGGTTCTTCATTTGGAAGTGTTTTGTCGAAATTTTGCTATGAATTCCTTTGACAGTTTTTCATTGGTGAAGTCTTAATGATAGAAATACCGATTTGGAATTTGTTTGTAAGTTTTTATAAGAATTAGAATGCTTTTCAGGAGCTTTGAATCTTTTATTTTACAGTCTTCGTAGTTTAGATACTTGCAAAGTAAAATTTCTGAAATCAATTTGATCTGTATGGTAGTTCTAGTGGTAATTTAAAGTCTGGGTTAGACCTGATCTAGATCTGGATTGGATGTTGACGTAGAACTAGCTTGGGCTGCTTTGAGGACTTTAGTTAGGATTTACGTGGAGCTAACTTGGGCTTACGTCTGATCTAAGTTTAGCTTGCACTGTAGTTTGGACATTCCTTGGGCTGTAATCTATATGATCCAGGTCTACTTTGAGCTGCAAGCTAACTCGGACTCTAACCTAGATCCTCTGTCTTGCATTTAGGTCTAAATCTATCTGGCTCGAATCTCGTCAGAGGACACCCTAACTTAGCTCAAATCTCATCAGAAGACACCCTAATATAGCTCAAATTTCATCAGAAGACATACCCTAACTTAGCTCAAATCTCATCAGAAGGCACCCTAACTTAGCTCAAATCTCACCAGAAGACACCCTAACTTAGCACCAATCTAACCTGTTCTATGAACTTCATCTAGCACCAAAATCTAATACAACTCTAGTCCCCACTTCACCTTATCTCCAACGAAAATCTAACCTCAATCTAGCTCCAGCTCTGCTTCAAGCCCAACCAAGAAACTCTCCCATTTCATCTATCCAAACGTGGCCTCTGACTCACTGCAGTCTTGGACATAATCCAAACTACAATCCTCATCTCAAAACACTGCGATCAATCTTCGGCTGCCTTCACCCCTCTAAATCATCACTTAATCCTGATACCCTAAACTCACTGAAGAGGAACCATGGATCACAACGTCCATAGGCATTATTAATTTACTATTCCGAATCTTCCTGTGAAGCATTCATTCAGCTGGAGGATCGCCAGGAGCAATATCTCGAATTCCATTCATCAGCGGAACCGGACAATTCGCAATGACGGCCCTAATAATTGTCGGTAATTCGATCCCCAAACGCGTCCCGGGCGCAAAAACTCGGCGCGGCCGGTTGCGCAGTCTGTTGTGCGGGTTTCGGTGCGCGTGCTTAATTGAGTGCGCTAATTAAGGATGCGATTGAACGGCGCAGCGACCCCTTCCCCGTTCGGCCGGCTTGTCCGCAGCCCTGGACACTCTTCCGCCCCCCTCGTGTTCGTTCTGCGGTCACGAACCCGTGCGCGCCGCGCCGTGTTTGCATCCTCTCGCGTCGAAGGGTAGCGAAATGAACAGTTTAATAACTGTTTAACCCCTTATTGTTCGATCGGTTGGCTTTCCAATGGGTCGCGAGATAATGAGTCGCTCTATCGATCCTCGCGAGATGTCTTCCCGCGGAACTGGGCTAGGCGTGTTTAATATTTCGCCCGATGTTCATTAACCGCGCACCACTTCACATCCACGCGAATTTCGTCATCGGTGCCAATCTCTTTGGTTTTGGTGCTGTGTGTTGTTCACCATTTGGTTGACGATTTCAACCCTTTGCATTTGAAGATTTTTGTGGCTGATATTACCGGAAATTCGGGGCAATTTTAATGGAAATGCTTAACTCGTTGACTTCGATTTATTTCTCAATTCTGATTAATAGTACCAGTTCGTCATTAATGATTTATTAGGAACAGAAAAATTCTAGGGATATTATATGTTTATGTTTCCTTGGTTTAGTATTAGTTTCTGGAAAATTGTTAATGATTCTCTGATCTAATGTGGCTCGAACACTTTGAGTCTAGAATTCTCTATTGTCAATTTAGCTGAACAATTCAAGTATATTTTAGCTACTTCACCAACTGTTTCAGTTTCTATCCTATTAGATTTTCTAACAAATTCTTAAGAATTTTCTGATCTAATCTGCATCTAACCCGTCGATTCTAGGAATCCCCTATCCTTTGTCTACCTAAACAATGCAAATAAACATTTTCTGGTTCATTACTTGCTCCAGTTTCTAATTTATCAGACTTTCTAAAAGATTTTCGTGACCCAAATCTGACCCAGATCTATCCCTTTGATTCCAGAAACTCTCTATCCTCTATCCGCCCAAGCAATTCAAACACACTTCAACAACTTCAACTCTTCTGATTCCTCCATAATTTCCAAAAAAATGTCAATCCAATTCGATCAATTCTTCGTTCCCATCCACCAAGTGCTCCAGTTTCAATGAATTCCGATATTCCAAGAAACTAACAGTTCCAGACCACTTTATCGTCCGCGATTGTCCAACGAAAAGTCAGTTCAGACGTTTAGAGAGCTGAACAACCGAGGCCGATCAGATTTTCGCGAAAGTTGATGGGCAGCATGGGCAACTAAGTTTGCTCGCGGGTTGCGCGTGTTAATTCGGTTATTTCGTGTTTTTCCGGGGCCGGAAAGACGTCCCCGGGCTATGTTACCTTCGCCGCGTGTTGTAGACACTGATATACCACGAATTTCGCCGAATTATCGCGAAAAGTACGCGCGCATAATTTTATCCTGAGAGCCGCTCCCGACGCGATCAAATTGAATACGTGGCTCGTCGATGCGTAGTTTAACCCCTTGTCTTACGATTTAATTTCGTAGGTGCATTTGTTGCAACAATTTCTCGTTAACCGCCTATTGCCGCTCACTTTTACTTTTAACCCTTTGCACTCGGAAGTTTCTCAGTAGAAATATTTATACAATTTCTGATGAGACAAAGACGACATTGTTTGAAACTAATTTAACGATAATTCACAGATAAATTAAGCAACGAAGCTATTTTATTTAAATATTTCACATTGCAAAATGTAATTTTAATTAAAAATACTGAATAATCAACTTCATAGTTGTGCTGTATCAAATCAAGTGGTGACCGAGAGTCACCTTTCGAGTGCAAAGGGTTAAAATCGTGCCCAGAAACACAGTTCTTTTTTTAATCATTTGTTTTGACTTGTTCTGGTCATGAAAGATCGTACAGAAAATCAACTTACATGTTATTTAGACTGTCACGTCATTTTTGTTTTATGTACTACTGAAGAATAAACAAATAATTGCATTAGTACAGCAGAATGGACGGGTATACCTGTTCGCGGCAGTGGGTTAGTAATGGATTAATAAAAGAAAACATTGTACGCTCTTTGTATGTATAGATTTAGTATAAACCATAGAAATTGCTAACAAGAACAATATTTCATTTAAAGTTAACACAACTGAATGACATTTATGTTTGTTAAACCATATTAGAAATCTTCGCCTGGAGCCTGACACGATATTGTAAGGCAAGGAGTTAATATGAATTTTATAATCAACGCTGCTTCAGCTTGGTCGCGAGTGCCGGCCGTGCATTATTTGCCAGCGGAATTGCGAAAAATTCTCGAGGTTTTAATAACACGCCGCGTTTAATCATTCCGGTGGCCCGCGTTCAGCTTGTTTTCCAACGTTTAACCCATTGTCTAATAATATCGCGAAGATTTCAAATTGAAGTTAGCAAAAGTGCCGGTAGATTGAATTAACATTGTTGAAGGTTAATAGGTAAAGGATTTCTTTATTCAATTTTTAATAGGAATGGCAATGGCAGTGGCAGTAAGAATACCAATTTCAATGGTAATTAAAATGGTAATTGTATTAATAATTGCGATAGTAGTTAGAATAGCAATTGCAATGACAATTGCAATAGTAATTACAATGATAATGGTAATAGCGATAGAAATAATAATGGTATTTACAATCATAATAACAATGGCGATTACAGTATTAATTACTATGGTTATAGTAGTTATAATAGTAATTATAGTAACAATAGTGATAGCAGTAGTAATAACAATTGCAATACGAATTATAATAATGATAGTAATAGCGATAATAATAATAATAATAATGGATTTTACAGTTACAATAACAATACTAATTACAATAACAATTTTGAATCATCAAATCATATTGTGTAAATACTACAACACAATTATTAAACACTATTGTTCAAAGAAAATTATTAAATTCAATATAAAATTATTGAATATATATATATATATATATATATATAAAGTCCTTGTTATGAGTTGCGAAAGCTTTTAGTAAATCATTCGGGGTGAAACAATTCTAGTACAGCTGTTAGTTTTCTTTTGAAGTTTCTTCAGCCTGGTTTTCTTATGATTCATTAGAATTCTCTGGAAGCAGGGCACGAGTTCGATACAAAATTCACCAGGCGACAAAGATGCTGCTTCCCGAAGCACCACCCTCTCGCCCCCGTCCCAGAAATTTAATCGGCTTCCGGTTTATCGGCTTCAGCCTTCGATCAAGCCTCCAATCTCTTTCTTTCTCAATTTCTCCCTTGTCTGGACTTGCATCCATCGTGGAAACGATTCTGTTTTCCGTCGATATTCCGTGTTCCATGAACTCTGCATTGATTGACGAATTTTTTTTCTTGTATACGAACCATATAAAAATAAAGTATGTGCAGCTAGATTTTTTTTTCCATGAAAGTGTTACTTCCTTACTTCATAATCTAAGTAACTCAGTATTTACTTCAATTTTACATAATTATTTAAAATCAACTCAATTTTACATAATTATTTAAAGTCAACTCAAAGTTCCAGAGCTTTTTTCACTGTAGCTTCAGAAACTCAATATTTAATTGGTATTTGAGTCATATGATTCTATTAATTACTTCAGTCTTAAATAATTATCTCAACCCAAAGTTCCAAAGCTTTTTTCACTGAAGCTTCAGAAAGTCAAGATTTAATTGACGTTTCAGTCATACGATTCTATTAATTACTTCAATCTTCACTCCGTAGAGTTAATCACTTTGGCAAATGAATAGCTGGCACAATCGTGTCGCCCCAAAAATCGATTAAACCCGCCAGTTTCCTTTTTGAAATCAGCGGCTCGTATCCCGAGGCCGCGAGTTTGAGGGACTTCATTACCAGTCGCGAATTCTGTGCATTCCTCTTGCCCCGGGTGATATTTCCTGCAAGCAAAAGAAGAATGCGACGCGAGGCTAAATCACGACGACGAGGAATTCGGTGTATTTAATATCGTAACCCTGATGCGTTCGCGGCGTCGTCCTCGGCGGACTGTATCCGTCAAAAGGATGGCTTGTCGGAATTAAGCTCTGCCCTGATCTCACTAGCTAGCGAAATATTCGAGCGTTTATAGATTCCATTTACCTTCTGGCTGTTGTCGACGTTGAAAGCTGGTCTTCCACTTCTATAAAGGGTTAGTTGACTAATTGTATTAATATATATTTAGACTTCTGTATATTGTCTTTTATAACGTTATCAATAGCTCAAATGGAACTTTTGCATTTTAATTTATTTTATAATGCAGTAGGATTGTAAAATGTTATTAGGTCTATGGAAAAAGAATATTTATGTTAAAATAATAGCTGTAATTGCTCTATTCAGTAGTCCCAAAATTGTAACTTCCAGAAATCCAAAGAAACCAAAGCAGAAATGATAAATTTATTGCTACCGTTAGCTCATTTATTTTTTAATGCAATGGAACTATAAAATGTTTAGCTGTGTAGGAAAATAATATTTATTTAAAAACAATAGCCTTAACAATTGCTCTATTCACTGATCCCAATATTCTACCCTCCAAAGATCCAAAGAAACCAAAGCAGAAATGATAAATTTATACCTACCGTTAGCTAATTTATTTTTTAATGCAATGGAACTGTAAAATGTTTAGCTCTGTAGGAAAATAATATTTATTTAAAAACAATAGCCTTAACAATTGCTCTATTCACTGATCCCAATATTCTACCCTTCAAAGATTCAAAGAAACCAAAGCAGAAATGATAAATTTATAGCTACTGATAGCTAATTTATTTTTTAATGCAATAGAACTATAACATGTTTATCTCTGTAGAAAAATAATATTTATTTAAAATAATAGCCTTAACAATTGCTCTATTCACTGATCCCAATATTCTACCCTTCAAAGATTCAAAGAAACCAAAGCAAAAATTATTAACCCAGTTATATCTACCAACACCTAATTCACCACTCATACATCAACAATTACGAAACATCGACTTCCTACAGAACCATCCTTACCACACCCGCTACTACTCACAATCAAACCCTAACCATCCCCTACCAATTGAACCCACTTCAACTTACCACAAGCTAACAACGAACTAGTACAAATTCCTTAACCCCTTCCCCTCATCCACACCAACACAAACCACCCAAAAAACCCTTCCATCTCCAACATCATTTCAACAATACCCCCATTACCATAAATTACTCTATTCCCGAATCGCCCAACGCAAACAGCAATAATATCAAACTCCCTAGGCACCCAAACGAAAAATCCCCGAACAGGTTTCCCCAGGAAAACCCGTGGCCACCGGATTCGTTAATTGCCGGAGCGAGCGTTCCATTCCCCCAAGTAATTGATTCTTTTCCCGGCACGGGTTATCGAACGGCCCTCGAGGCGACGAATCAATTTCACTCCCGGCGCGTTCCTTAACCTCACGAAAATTAAGCAAACTGCCGGCGCGCTCGCGCGCGTTTGCTCGTCCCCCATTAATCTCAGTCGGCGCTGGCGCGGCCCGCGTTTATTTGGTCACTGTTTACGAGTTCCTTAAACGCTCCGTCCTAGCGCCGCGCCGGGACGATCCTCGTTTACCTCTTCAAAGCGCGACGCGATTGTGAGGAAGAGGATGCGCGCCTTGGCATCTGGAACGGCACCGGGAAACGCATTCTTAAGTCAGCCGGGATTTAACGATCCCTTCCAACCCGGGGATACCGTGTTTAATTTTTCCTCCTTCCGCCACGCTGGAAATCCGCTGCGTCGCGATTCATTTACATTCGCCGTTTCGACTCGCTGCCGGGGATTATTGCTTGCGCCGCCGGGGAAAAATATCGCGGACAACTGTTTTCGTTGGTTAACCAGATAACTGGGGAGCTTTGCTTGGCAAACGTCTTGGGTAAGAAAATTGTTGGGTGAGGAGGACGGATTTTGAACGTGGGGCAAACGGGACTGGTGTATTTTGAAATGGAAAACTGAAGTGAGAGGAGGGTTTGAGAGTTTTGGAGGAATTGGAAGATTGGTTGGGAGGATTGTTGAGGAAGTTGGAGGAATGAGGAAGTTATTGGTGAAGGTATTCATGTATGAGTAAGTAATTGGTGAAGAAATTGTTGAGAAAGTTGAAGAAATGAGTAACTAATTGTTAAAGGGATAAGTAACTAATTGTTGAAGAAATAAGTAACTAATTGTTGAGGAAATTGGTGTAAATTTTGAGGAAATGAGTAACTAAGTGATAAAGAAATTGAAAAATTTGAAAAAGCGACTGATTGTTGAGAAATTTGAAGAAATGAGTAATTGTTGAAAAAATTATTATTTTTGATTTGAGATTACGGGTGTAGTTGTCGGACACAGGCAAGTGGTCAGTTTGAGGAAGCTTCTTTGGGGATGCTGGTCTAGGTTGAATCTATTTGCTGGTCAGCTACAAATCACCAGTTTTCGATCCTTGTTAATCCCTGGGACTCGACCAGGGAGATGGATTCTCGTTCAGGGATGGCGCGTGAATTCCCTCTTCTGTTGTGGATCCTCTGCAGACACGTAACTCTTTCCTGTTAGATTGCTTCTCTTGCTGACCGTGGGACTAGTTAGTTTCCATCGTTTATGAGGGATCAGTTAATGGCGTTCTGAGTTAAGGAAGTTGTAAAAATTTGTCAATTATATTAATAGGTAGACGAAACTCTAGATGTTGAGGATCACTTATGGGGACCTAGAACTTACGAAGTGTTCTTAAAGTTCTTTAATCGTATTAGCACCTGGATAAGATTATATCAGTTATTGTCTAAAGAACACTTACCTCGATTTACAATTAGGAAAGTTGATCAGAGCAGTATCCCAAAAGTTGTCTAAGCACTGTATTAATCAAAATAAAAATAAAAATACAATAGTCACAAGTCAACCAATAGACCAATAAATTAACCAATAAATTAACTAGCTCTAAAACCTCACATCCCTTTAACGAAGAGCCCAATACCAATCGAAAACATCATCTCTACACAACTAACGAAAACACCTAAGTTCCTATTAACACTAGAACTACCAAGCAGTCAAGGTGACTTTCCAAAATTTTTCTATAGAAACCCCGAGAGTGCATCTATCGAGACTTCGATTACTCAAAACTTAGTTTGCGTATTACTAAGATAATTCTTTAGAAATTTCTTAAAGAAGTCAACATCAACTAACCATTCACCAACATCTTCAAAAACCCAGAATCTACCATCCTCCAAAGACACTTCCAACAAAGCACCACCCCACCAAATCATCCAGAGCAAAATCACTTAGACAAAATAGCCTAAATAGCAGACACCAGGCAAGAATCAGCAAAGTAAAACCACAGCGAAGGTGTAATCCAAGGTTGAACCTTCCCAAAACATTCAAAGCAAAATCACTTAGACAAAATACCCCAAACCGCAGACACCAGGCAAGAATCGGTAAAGTAAAACCCAGCTAAGGTGTAATCGGTCAGCAGGGAGCCCCGTTGACGCGGAATCGTGGAAAAACATTTGGAAAGTGGGAATCGGTCAGGCCAATCGAGCATTTCGATACGGCCCACGCACACGGCCAGCTCGATCCCATAGGGGATGCCGCGACCGGCCACAGCTAGCCGGGTCGGTGACGGGCTTTAAATAAATAAAGACCGAGTCCGAGATGGGAGCCAGGGAAGACGGGACAAGAGGGGTCGCTTTGGCGGAGGACGAATGGCAAATCGAGGGCTGGGTGCCTGTAGAGGGGGACGCATCCTGGGAGCCATGCATCAACCCCTATTACTGCGGCCCCTAACTCCCCGCGTCCCTGCCGGCGTAACCGGTGCTTGCTAGACGTAACTGAAATCCGGGGTGAATCTGCTCACCTTGTCCTCTGCGGGGTTCACGGGTCGATGATTTCGGGGGTGGGTCTTCTACTTAACTGAACTGGTTAGGGCATGGTGCCTGATTGCCGGGGGCGGAGGTTTCTTTTAATATAAGGAAGACGTGTTTCCCTTTATTATGGAGAGTCGGAGCTTTTGCCGGGGTCTTGGATGAAATGATCCTTCATGGGAGTTCTGGGTTTAGTAAATGACAGTTTCGTTTTTGCAGTTCGGGTTTTATTCGGAGTTTAGGAATATTCTGCGGGATATTGTAGGTGGGATAGGTTTAGGGCTTCTTGATGGACCTAAGTTAAAGAGGTAAATGTAGTCGAAAAGAGATATAGTCTAAGGACAGTGTAGTATTTATGCTTATGAAGTTTTTTAGTTAATGAATTTCGAAGTATGGTATTTGTTATTAATAATGTCCGTCAAAGTTTCAGTAGCAATGTTGGTGCTCCTATTAGCTGCTGTTAGGGTATGGCTCGTTTTGTAATCTATTGGAGTTAGGGTGAGGTAGTCTTTACTCGTAGACCTAACTTCCTTATAGTCTAAGGACTATAGTATTTCTGCTTATGAAGTTTTTTATTTAAAAAATTGACGGAGATTTGGATGTAAGTAATAAAGTTGGAAAATATCGTATTTGCTATTAATACTATCTATCAGAGTTTCACTAGAAATTTTAGTATTCCTCTTATTAGCTGCTGTTAGGGTACACAGTCCACTTTGCTAAAATTGGAAGTTAATTGATTGTTTAATCATCTTCGAGTTTCCACAACGAAATACACACTGCAAAGGTAGATTAGCGAGTGGTACCGAATAAGAACGCAACAGTCTGTCCACGGCATCATCGATTTCGGCAGCGAACCGCGTTGATCGGCGCGGAATTGTGTAACAGCGATTTGTCCGCGTTTAGCGGCGTCGTTATCGCGGCATCGGCCGCGCATAATTCTGTTTGAACGAATCATTATTGCGGTCATCCATATATACGTGCCGGTAAATCCATTTACAGTCCAGCTGTCGATTGTTCCACGCGCTAAATTACGAAGGATGATTGATGTCGAAGCGTCCCGTTGTCGAAAAGTAAACCAAAGATGCAATAAAACGGGAAAATCCATGGATCACTCAATTCTCTACCAATCGAACAATCGAGTAGCAATAAGCAAATTAACAAAGAAACCGCTAAAAAATCTGTACTGTCCTCAAAAAACAAAGAAACGATTCTCCAATCATGAAAAATCTCGAAAAGCCTCGAAAATTCACAAACCACCTCCACAGTTTTCAATTTCTCTTTATTCAAACATTCCTATACACTCATTACAGCGATGCTCGCTTAAATTTCACTGCACCATCCCTAAACATACAATAAAGAAAATATCAATTGCAATATTTTTAACCTTACCTTCTCAGTCGTATTACTGGTGGAACATCCAGATTATTCCCATTAAAATGAGTCCAAACACGACGTAAATCGCTCCAGTTCTATCGATTTCATGGAAACGGACCTTTAGTTCCTTTAATTACACTAACTCGGTAAAACTAGTCCGACTCCCATCGTGTTTGGACTCATTTTAATCGCAACAATCCCAGAAATCCACTGCAACTACATTTGAGAAGATAAAGTTAAAATGACTGCAACTGAAATGTTCTTCATTGCATGTTTACAATTAACGCGAGCAACGTCGCTTTGAAGTCCCACGTCTCGACCCTCGATTTTCAGCGAATGCGTCTATCTCGCCCCCAATCACTAGATCGATTCTCTACTTTTGTTAGGCTGTGCTCGAGTTAGCTTTTGAAAGCTAATTTCCCCCTATTTGTTCTGCTCGGTTAAATTCCACTGCTAGGGTCCGAGATCGTGGAATTTAAGCGAGTATAGCTATATGATTAAATATTAGCCTATATAAAAATCTGCAATCTTATATCAGGAGTTCCACCTAATCGAACAGCCTATTCATGCCACAAAGAACGTTCCAGGAACGAGTTCTCATGGAAATGATTAGAATATCTCCGCCGTTCTCACCGTGAAAGGGGAAAAAATCATTGGACAAACATCCCTCGTCCTCACGCGAGCGCTACACGTTCGAGTTGTCGCCCTCCGTCGGCAGGGACGGTTCTCGCGGAGATTTCTTGCGCGATTTCGAGGCGATCCGTATCGCGGCGCGGTCACGCGATCCCTGGGAACGGGAAAACTCGGATTCCTGATTTCCTGCGGCGGGAGATCACGACCGTGACGGCACTGGGATGGAAAAGTTTCGCGGAAACACGATAAAAACGATCCAGCCGCGATGATGGATGGCTCGCCACGCGACGGGAATTAAGCCCTCGTTTGGCATTGTTAATTCCTTACGTGGCCCGCGGGGCCGCTCGCGATAAAGCCTCGCGCGGTCCCGATGTTCGGTGATTTGTCAAACGGAATGGAAAAGTGATTAACTGTCCGGGGACACAATTGCGCTTGTCTCGTGCCTTTTTTCGTTTGAATGACAGCTCGTCGCCCTTGATTTCTTTTTAGTTGCTGCCCTTGAGTGAGGGAAGTGGTTATTGATAGTTATGAGATATCTTGCGAGTCAATTGAATGAAGTAAATAAATATTAGTAGTGGAGTGTTAGTGAATATGGTAATTTAGAAGTTGGACATTTATTGAATTAAAGATCGGTGAAATGGAGGTTTGTTTAGGTTTTGATTACAATTTGGAATTTATGATTTATTGGAGGGACTGATGGAAATAGAAATTAATTTTTGTGGCAGCTTATGGGACTGAATTAAACTAGACGTTGGTTTCAATAGTGAATTATTTAATAAATCAAATATCAAATTTAGAATCTAATTTCTGTAATACTTTATTGAATAATCATCTAAATACTGGATCTACAAATTACTTGATTATCCTCTAAACAATCCAAATATAAAAACAAATTAATCTTCGTAGTAATAATAATATTAGAGTAATATGTAGAATAGTAAGTAATAGTAAGAATAATAATCTTATTAACACATACTATGAAAACCAATTTACAAAGTTAATCAAACACCAGAAATTGAAAATTTCCAGTTTCCACTTCAGCTAATAAATTTCTTCGATTTCATAGTCACTGTTTCCCATGGCTTCTACTTTATTATCAAACACATTTCGATTCCTCTATTAAACGAGTCAAACCTTAACACACATCTCTCCCACCAGATACCAAACGAAACTATCAATAAAACCGCACAAACTGAAAATTTCCAACTCAAACTTCAGCCAATAAACCTGTTCAATTTCACAGTCACTTTTCCCCAAGGTTTCCAGTTCGCCAACGACCGCGTTGAACAAATTCACCTTCCGCACGTTTCGATCCCCCGATTTCATAGATCCTATTTAGCCGCGGCAGTTCGCCGCCCGCTGCCAACTCGAAGTTAATCCTTAACGTATGTCGCGATTTCGCGATCTGCATACTGCTTACCCCGGAGTAATTTCTCCGGGACTTAAGGTCGATTCTCAGGAGCGACGCCGGCGGGCCGGGGGTGATGCTACGGCCCCCGTACGAAATGGTTTGCCCAACGTATTAAGTCGTCGGCACGCCGGGATTAACGATCCCTGCCAACGTCTCGCGATTTCGTTTGCGCGACGCGCTGGTGTTCGTGCTAATTCAACTGTGCGCCTTATTGGGTTCTTATTAACCCTTTGCACCCTGAACTTCTTTTGCATTTTTTCCTCGACAACTCTGTCATTGCGATATTCGATTTGAATGCACTTTGAAAACTAGATAGTTTCACAAAAATATAATCCAGTACAAATGTTAACAGTTTTACAGATATCAAACTATTTACTACCGTTTCAACCCTTTGCTCTCTGAATTTCTTTTGCATTTTTTCCACGATAACTCTGTATTATCACAATATTTTATTTGAAATGCATTTTAAAAAATAGATAGTTTATAGAGGGCAGTGTAAACGATTGTTCTTACTAATAATACTGAAAATAACATAATAATGTAATCTATTTTAAAATATCTTGATAAAGAAGCACACCTGTGAATAAAACTGATGTCGAGTCATGACACAGGAGTGCAAAGGGTTTACGATCGACACATTTTTTTAGTGCCAGTATCAACTAGTCGATACAAATGTTTATATTTTCAAACTTATTTTTCAAAGTTAATAAGATAACAGATGTTTCTCTGAGAAATGATTAAAGAAATTGATTTATCGATACGCAAACTGAATTGTAAATCAATTAACCCCTTGCTGTATGATTAATTTCTTAAATATTATCGATACAACTTCTGTGTCGTTAATAATTTGTTAGGAAAAGGAAAAATGTTGATACTTATTTTTGCCTTTGCTTCTATAGACAGTAGAAGGTTAAACGACGTTAAAACAAGGAAAATTGAAATTAGAAAGAACATACGGCAAGGGATTGATTTTCAGTCAGTTATGAACTTCGAATAATTAAAGGTAATTTTGGGAGTTTGATATTTCGTGATTCGTTATTGTAATATTCATTAGTTACTGATATTGTGTTCATTGTAATCGTTATAATTGTAATCATCGTAGTTAATGAAATTCGTATCGAGTATTGATTCGTTGTACTTATAATAACATTTGTAATTGATATTGGAACGAACAAAATTTGTTGTTACAGTCACTACATTTACAAGTTATTGGAATATTTTCGAAAATAGGAGGAATATAAAATAACCATAGATTTTTTTCGCTAGAATTAAATTCGATTTCAACGCTGGCAGGTTCTCTCTGAAATTTTTCATAAAATTGACGAGTGGACGTTCACGACTGACTGCGCAGCATTGATTAATGTGTCTTGTAGACGCCGAGTACACGTTCTATCGCATTCTACTCACGCAATTTTTCTTTCCCCGAACCCGCCATTCATTACTCTTTGAAACTCGCTCTTTTGTTTCATTGTCCTCGCTATATTTAGCATCGTCTATTAATTTCTGTTCCAGGTAAGATTTCTGGCCTCTTTGACTCCGTTTCCTTTGGCACGCGAGCAACTTGGTAAGTTAATTAAATTCCCCTTAGGGGCGTTGCTTTTACTCCGGTCCCATAATTAAAAAAAACAAACGAAATCTGGCCGTCTCTCGATGCAGATATACAACGGAGAGAAACGTTCACGCTCGCGCGACTTCTATATATATCAGATTTCATTCTTGTGACATTCCTTACAACGTGGAGCACGGAAAAATCAATAGAATTTACAGGTAAAAATATGAAAAATTATAAAATTCACTTGTAGACGAAGTTCGTCGTACTTGATACGGTGGATAGGCGATAGCTTGATGGAAGTCTTGAATTTTTCCTGTGATCGTTGAGACACAATTGAAAAAAGTGACATCCAAGTCGAGGGGTGGTGCACTTCTCTTCATGGTCTTCTATTTCGTTGTAATTAGAGACCAGTATGATCTCGAGGAGCCGCGTCGCGCTTGTAATTATTTCATTTCCCACTTCTTCATTTTATTACAGTAATTAACGAACGCGCTTCACAGATCGAGAACTACTACCGAATATGTCGTTCAGACGTTACGCTAAAGTGCATCGGACCTCGGTTCCGTCTCTGCTGCCCGAAATTCCATTTGAAACTCGGTTTCCAGGGAATGTATTTCTTTTCTATTGGTTGGACAAGGTTGTTCAATTTTGGAAAGGGTAATAATGCTTACAAAAATGATACTGTGTTATTAAATTTGATTTAAAGTTAATCTTCTCAGCTCAGGTCTGAGTTAGAGCTAATATAACCTAGTCAGTAAACCAAAAAATGAGTGTAATAGTAATTATTGCAATATTAGCAATCAGAGTGATTTATTTCCAACTTTTCACAAAAATTACAACACGTTTCTTCAGATTCGAAGAGTCGCTTAGTCTTGTATCTGTCCAAATACACGGATTTAATAGAAAATCTTTCGCAAAAAGCCTTCATAACTTGAAACACTTGCAAAATCAAAATTCTGCGGTGCTCTAGTTTAACCCATCAGGTAGTTTTAATATTAACACAAACCATACCGGCACTTTTCCTACAGTAACTAGTCAAATAACCAGCTACAAAATAGAAATAAACAAATTAGATGATCAATTTCTCTCAGTAGAAACAGAAACGAAAGAAAGCATGAAAATTGAAGAAACCAATTAATCGAACAATATAGGAACTGATATAACATTTAATATACAAAAGAAAGTGTTAACCCTTTGCACTCAACAATATTTTTCGTTATAAATGCTTATTATTTTCTGTTGAAATATTGATAATACCGTTAGTAAGTAACATAAAGGAAAATCTTACATAAATTAAGGGTTGGAACTAATTTATTTCTAACGTTCCTCTATTGATACCTGTCTATTGATACCTAATACAAAATAATTTCGGTGTATCGAATCATATGGCGAATGGGAGTCGTCTTTCGAGTGAAAAGGGTTAAAGTCACCGTCGAATCGTTCTCCTTCAATCAGCACCGAAGTGCGTGAAGACGTTACAACACCCTTCTTCTCGCATTATGAGAAGGAGATCTAGTCCAACGAAAAATTTACACCGTGAACCTCGTTACTCATTCATCCAATCATCTCGTCTTCCTGTAATCAGGTTACCACTTTCGAGGGAGCCAGTTGCTCGAGCGTCCTCGACTCTGGCCGAGGGTGAATCGGTTCATTGTGCAATCGATCCTGATCAACGGCGACCGTTTCTGAACAATCAGTCCTGAAGAACCCATCGAAGGTCCTCCTGGCGCGCGAGTTTTCCGTCGCTTTTTGCTCCCCGACCCGAGAACGACGTTGATCACGCTCGAATCTTTGTTTCGTCTCTCTCCATTCTGCTCGTTCCAATGCCCATACGTCGTTTCCTCGATTGCTCGATTAGAAATTTGTAGAGTCTCCTGCCGGAGGAACTTCCCGTGGATTCTCATGAAATTTCCAGCCTCGATCGAAGTTTAACACCGAGCTCGTAGAGCTCTCTTTGAAGAAAGTATTTTAATCCCGTCGTTTCTTCGCTGGTTAATGCTTAATTAATGTTTATCTTGTATTTATAGCGTTCTAGCGGTGTTTAGGAATCGCTTGTGGAGACTGTTGAATCGTTAATTGACTTGGAGGAACTTGTTGAAGTTCTGGATATAGAACGTAGTGCTCTTTGACAATGGCTATGTCTATTTCAATTGTTACGAACTGTCGGGACTCTTTGTACCTAATTAATGCAGGAAAACACGGCGAACAAATGCATTTACATCTAAGGTAATGTAACTCAGAGGTGCCCTAGATCTAGCTGTGAGCTAAAGTTACGATCATGATACTCCCAGGACACCTAACAGGTGTCACCTGCTAGAAAACACTAGTCTACGACTTTTTCAAGGCTGGGGCATTCTATAAGGGGTTCGTAGTTGAACTGCAGAATTCTTAGTGAAATATGCATTGTTCAGCCTTTCATCTTCCCCTCTCATAAATTATGACATCTCTTTATCGAGATTGCACCAAACATAGTCTAAACTTACAAGGGAACATATAACATTTAAGTAATACTAACAATGTTATAAATGTAATATTTAAATAATGCTAATAGTATTAATAAAATATCATCTAAGTGAAACAAGGATCAAGAACATGCTACTTGTCAAGATATTATTTAAACAAATGTTTTAGAAAAGATTACAGTATTAAATTTATCATGAGAAAATACTAATTTCGTTAATGTACACAATTACTGTATCTCTGATAGTTTCCGAGATATCATCGAAACAGCAGCCCCAACTTTGAGGGCTGGTTTCACCCTTTAACGCGGACGATTGATGTAAAGAATACGAGTCAAATATTTTCATGAAAACTCCATTATACTAATATCTCATAAAAATCAATGATTTACACTTCGCAATGTTCCCGTGTTAGCCAACAATACTCTGTTCATAGTCTAGACCCAGCCAGCCTACGGTCCTCGATCCCCAATCATCTCAACCAAAACAATTAAATCCACCCATAAACAATCCCATCGCAGTACTCCGAATTGACACTGCCAAATAACATCACTTCCAAAAGAACCTCGCCAGCCCCTATGCCAGACCTAGATCTCGCACATGCCTCAGTGCTAACTGCATCCCCAACAAATCCATACCCAAGCAACAAGCCTACCCCCATCCCCCAGCTCGCCAGCCCACCACGTCCAACCACTCGCCACAATTCACCGATCCAGCAGCCGCACAGCCCGCAACCCCCACAAAAATCCCACCGGCGTCGTCACTGAGCACCGCACAGTCCCGCGACCCCCAAAAAACCAAGTGCCCAAAAGCGAGAGTCCCCAAGACGTCTAGCAAGAGGTTCCATCGGAACAGGGTTAGTAAAGACACGAGTTCCCCCGTCGCGGGGGTGCTTCGTGGGCGTCCGCGAGGGAGAGACGGCTCTCCCGCCCGAGGAAGACAGAGACACAACACGCACGCCATCGCATCGCGGAGCCTCGGCATTAGGCAGTCCGCGCTAGGCCATTCAGCGCGCAGACTCGACGGGGCTCGTGCAGATTCGCGAGCGGTCGGCGGTGTCTCGCACGGGATTGGCGACGCTGGCTCGCTGGGGGGGCAGGGGGTTAGCGTTTGAAAGGCTTGTATACGCCGCGACACGACCCGGCTGCGGCGACGGTGGCGGTGGAGGCCTACGCGGGCGCCGCGCGAGAGAGACGCTCCTCAGTTGTGTCAAGCTGGGCGATCGAGTAGGACGCTCTTTAATCGTTCCCACCTCCGACCGTCACACACACACCACACACAACACACACACTACACGACACACACACCTACACAGTCACATATATACATACCCTCTCTCTCTCTCTCTCTCTCTCTTTCTCTATCTTTCTCTCTCTCTCTCTCTCTCTCCCCTGGCACAGCCTCCATCCCCGTGTCCTCTTGGTCCCGTCGTCGGCTGCCGACCCGCCAGTACCACTCGACGGTGTACCGGTGCCACACGTGCACACACACAGACAGACAGACACACACGCGGCCTCGCTCTCTCCCTCTACGGCGTGGCCGCTTGTTCTTCCAACCCTCCTCCGTGAGATCGTCTCTTCCGCGCGCGTTCCATCCGACGTACACCGGTGCTTATCGGCCGCCCGTTGGCGGGACGCGCGAGCGACACCCACGCACGCCAGCCTCTCGACCGAATCCTTCTTCGACAGCCTGCGAATGAGAAGGGACACGCCGTGGAACGAGGTGGCCAGCCCAGGGACCCACGGACACCGATGAACAGCGTACGCTCGCCGGGACATCCGAAGAGCTGAAAAAAGGTGTCCTTGCCCGCCCCGGTAAACTGGATCCACGGTGTTCCGGTGTGTCCAGGTCACAGCCAGCTGACTCCAACGATCACGTTGCCCGACCTGCCGTCTACCGACCGTGTGTGTGTGTCTCTGTGTGTGTCCCCCGAGTGAGAGAGCCGACGAGGAGATCGTTCGATCGGACGCCGTGGGGGAGAGAGAGAGGAGAGCCGAGGACCTGGTGCCACCGTGAAGTTCGCTCGGTTGGACGGGTTCAAGGTCGATCGTTCGGCGAGTCAGCGTCGGGAAGCTGCCAGGAAGCGGGAGGATCTGGCTGGCAGCCGGCGGCCGGCAGCGGGGCAGAGGGAGGAGCGAAGACGCGAGGCCGATCCCACGTGGAGATTTCTATATTTTTGTCGCGCTGGCCGCGTCCCTCTAGCGAGATTCGGTCGTTCGGGCGGCGAGCGGCCCCGACGAATCCTCTAACTTCTCAGCTGAACAGAGACTGAACCCGGGACATCGTGTACGGTCCTAAGGTCTTTTAATCCGTTAGGTGAATCACCGTCGCCGAGGCGACCGCGTAGAGATAACCGAGTTCGCGTAAGTAACTACCCTTTTTAGGATTATTAAGGTCTTGGTTATAAGGTATTTAAGGCAGAAATTTAAAAAAAAAAAAAAGAACAAGGGAACGCCGCGCACTGAATCATGCGCGGCTAATCTCCGAAGCTAACAAGAGAATCGCGTCAAGACAATCAAGCACAGTAGCAAGGGTTCGGGCATAATCGAGAAAACGAAGGGAGAACGTGTGTGAGAGAGAGAGAGAAAGAAAGAGAGAGGGTTTTCTTCGAGGGTTTTTTCGAACTTCTTCTTCGACCCCGGAACCGATTCACCGTAACGGCGAAAGGGGTTGTCGAGTTTCTTCGCGTCTTCATGTGATCTGCAGCCTCTGTACCGAATCTACGTGTGTTACCACGATCTATACCTATAGATATATATACACTCATACTTCTAAATATATATATATATTTACATACGAGCATATATTATATATATATATTTACACTTCCATATATATATATACATACGTTTATATGTATACACCCCTCGCACATATCCGATCAAACCGGACCGGTCTGATCTCTTCGGCCTCTAAGGGGGCGAATCCTCTCGTCAATCTTCGTGACAATCATTTTCGTCTAGCTCTCGGTAGCCTGTATTCGGACAACCGCTGTTCCCTTTCCCGGTCTGTCAGGAGCAGGGAATAGTGGCCGATTAGAAGAAGAAAAACAAGTAAAATATCGCGTACTACCTACGACGTTTCAATTAAACGCGCGAGCGAGCGAAGACTCGGGTATCGGGTGTCCGCGTCACGTCTTCGACCACTCTTCGACCCCCAGGAAAACAGCACAGACCCCGAGACACGCAGCCCCGTATCTTTCACCTTTCCCGCAGCGCACATACACAGATACACACGCGCACACAGGTTAACCACACTCTAATACACGCACACGCACAACCGCCCCACTCCGGGCGCTCGCGCGCGCGCGGGGGGCTCGCGGGTCGCCGTACACTCTTCTCTTCTGTCCGCTCACGTACCGACAATCATCACTTTGTACACGGCGCGCGCAACGCTCCCGTTTAGGATTTATAAACTGTCCGCCAGCCGGCCTCTCTCTTCGCGTGACTGGGTGAATGAGGTGAACGCGTGGATGTATGCGTGCGGCTCGCGGTGAACCTGATAAGTTAAGTTTCGCGAGCGGCAGGGCTCTAGTTAATCCGTAGCGTTAGGCGAGTTAAGTAAATTAGAGGGTCCCACGGGCGGCTAAGGAGCTGGACACTTGTGTCGAGGCTTCTTTGGAAGCTAGATAGATAGAGGGTTGGGAGATAGCGGAGGTAACTAAGAAACTCTGGCAGCATTCTTCGATTGCTAAGGAGGCAAGAGGCTAGCTAGTCTCGGCAGCTAAAAAGCTAGCAGTTGACTGTCGAGGTTTCTTCGATTATTGGCGAAGCGAGAGGGTTGGAGGTAATTAAGGATTCCTTAGCCAGTGTACCTCGACAACAGCAAGAGACTAGCTGATAGTCTCGGTAGCTAAATAGTCGACTGTCGAGGTTTCTTCGGAAGCGTGAAGATTCGAGGTAACTAATAAGGATTCTCTGCCGAGGCTGATAGTGTCGGTAGCTAAGAAGCTAGCTAGTGTTCCTCGACAGCAACAGGAGGCTAGAGGATTGAAGGATCGTGTCGAAGCTGTTGTTCGAACGACTGAGCATTGATCTTCGAGAAAGCAAGCAAGGGTAGATTGATCGGCCAAGCGTCCGATCTCCTCGGCGAAAGGGGTGCCCGGCAAGCCAGCCAAACTGTGGTGGCCGTCGTGCGGGTTGATCCGACCGAGCAAGACGGAATCGCGGTACCAGGGAGCGTCGGAGCGTGGCTGGAGCGCGCAGGAACGCGCCAGGTTCTTCTGGAGCCTGCAGTCGCTGGCCGCGGGCGCTGGAACACGCGGCGGCCTACTCGTCCAACCGAGCAAGTCGTGGCTCGCGGACGTGATCGGCCCCGACGAGGCGCGCTCCTCCATCACCACGTATTTTCACTCGTACCCGTTCGTACCGGGTGGTGCGGTGTCCCTGCCTCCGCCCCTGCTGAACAGTATTAACAACGCGGCGGCAGCAGCGATCACCCCCGGCCTGGTTGGACACCTATTCGCCGGTCAGCAGGCCTGCAGTTTAGCCTGTAGCTGCACCTGTACCAACATCGCCAACTGCAACCCGCACCACCATCAGCATCACCACCATCACCACCAACAGCAGCAACAACAGCAGCAGCACCACCATCACCAGCAGCAGCAGCAGCAGCATCATCATCGGCCCCTCGGCGCTGCGGTCCTCCTGCAACCGGTCGAACACGTCAAAGACACCATGGTGAGTCTTTCGTTGTCAACTCATGGATTTCATCATGTTTCTTTACGCATCATTGGGGAGATACGTTGTTTAGAGGAACTGGCCTGAGTAGTTTAAGAAGCTACGTTTCAAAATCTTGGCGGACTCGTTTGTCAGGGAGTTGAAATTATTTTTCGTTGATAAGGAAAGAAGTATGATTTCTTTCGTGGACACTTCGGATATTTAGTTAATGATGTTCTTTCTGTGTTTTGCGGGGCTTAGAGGAGTTGTGGGTCGGTCGCTTAAAAGGCTATGCTTCAAAGTTATTATTTATCACTACTCTGTGTTTGAGCCAGTTTCTTGGTTGTTTCTCTGGACAGAAGCTGTTCTAGAATCTTTTCTAGACCGCTTCTCGTTAGATTTATATCGTATCCATTAATTAATGTCCAGAAGAGAGTCTATCATTCTAGACACTAAAACAATCCCCTAACTTTCTTCCAGCGAGACTTTCAATTACAATTTTCCCCGTCCAATAAATTATGCACTAATCCCTTTTGTCAACAAGTTGGCCAACTTCTTATCTGACCTCAGAATTGCCGTGCTACGGGCGAGCGTAGCGTAGAATTTCGCACGCAAGAATCGGTATCGATGCAGCACACTAGGCTGAACTTTCCGCGCGAACCCGTCGCCATCCGGACGATATTTCATAGGTCGACGGTTCTCGTTAATATCGGTTTCTGCTGCACCGTCGCATAAATTAGTTGCTCGACCACTGTTCCTCCGGATGACCATTTATTCACTGCCCCTAAGTACCGAGCTTTTACGATCTAATTGTCTCGTGTCCGACCAGCCTCGTTCTAGGGGGTTGAATTTCATATTCCAGTCGATGATTGCTTATCATCTAATTGCTTTGTGTCAATAATATACTTCCAGTATAGCTCCAGTAAGTTCCAGAAATTCATGGTAAAAGTTTTCATCATCACACTAAAACTACCAGGCAGGTCAAAATGACCCATTCCTGATTTCTTCCCTTTACAATGATCAAAAAGCACACCTGCACTGTGCAGAATATGTAACATTTCACATCTACCATCTTCAAGCTTCCACCATGTTTCAAAAATCAATGACATGTGTCAAATTTTCAAATAAAACGCTTCACATCATAAAGATACACGAAATCCTCCGTATCATCATTCATCGACATCTCCATGGTATCGAAAGGGTTAGCTACAAGTGTAAAAGTTTAGAACCTACACGTGTCCGACACGTTATCACAATGTCGCAATCGTCAAAATCAGTTTACCAAAGACAATCATCATCTCCAGTCTCACTTCGACCAGCCTCTTTCAACAGAAGAACCCACCCGAAACATTCCCCATAATTCCCGAAGCAACCCAGTCTCATAACAAGAATCATCAGGGAGCAGTCGTCGAATGAGGAACAGATTTACCAGCGACGAGCCGCGATGAATCACCGGCAACGTTTGCCGTGTAAACAGCGGGGAGTTTCCCAGCGGAACCCGAACCAGACCTTGGGTGTGAACGTTCCCGTTGTCTGTGTGCTCGGAGCCTCTCTTTTTCGTAGCACGCTCCGCTGTCAGCGTGTTTGCCAAGGTTTGCGGCCGAGCTAAGACGCTTTAAATCCTGCCGCGTCTGCCTTGGCATCCGCTTTAATCCCCGACGATCGACAGGTGTCGGGGGTAGAAGGGGGATCCGTGGCTCGAGGTGCCGGAGAACGTCCGACGATCGAGAATCCTGAACAAACTCGGGGTTTCCGCTCGATCGCGCGATCCCCTCAGACCTTCGGGAGCTGCGAACATCATTTTCCGGCGTTCCGTGCTCCCCGGAACCGGGAATTGCGTTAGGCAGAGTTGTCTTGATACGGGAGGGCTGCTGGTGATTCCCGATCGCGTTACGGGAAAGTGATACGGTGTGATTTTCTTCGTTGGAGTCTGGTTTTCGGGTTTCCGATGGATTTGATGGATTCCATGGCTTCGGTAACTTTTTCTTGGGCGGTTTTCTTTTGTCATTTGGGGGGATTGATGTGCTTGGGATTGAGCGATTTTGGGGGGTTGGGTGTTCAGGGGGGAATATCGGTTTCGAGGGTTTTATAATGTTCGTGTGTTTTTGAAATTTGGAACTTTGTATTTTTGTGTTTCTGTGTTTCTGTATGTTTTATATTTTTTACGATTCTATAGTTCTATATTTCTATGTTTCTTTATTTTTACATTTTTATATTTCTCCATTCCTATATTTCTACATCTCTATATCTTTTATATTTTCCATACTTCTACAATTCTATATTACTATATTTCTATATTTTTACATTTTTATGTTTATGTATTTGTATATCCCCATATCTTTTATATTTTTTACACTTCTGTATTTCTATATTTTTACACGTTTATATCTATGTATTTCTATATCCCCATACCTTTCATATTTCCTACACTTCTATATTTCTGTATTTTCACATGTTTATATTTCTGTATTTCTATATCCTCATATCTTTTATATTTTCTACGCTTCTGTACTTCTACATTCCTACATCTTTCAATCTCTATATTCATTACACCCCCCACTCTCCTACAATTCTACATTTCCACTTTCCAATTCTCCCCACATTCTCATACCTCCATATTTCTAATATTCTCCACATCTCTATACTTCTATCTTTCCACATTCCTATAAGAATATAAGAAAACACGTCCGAAATATACACAGAAAAATACATATACAAAATTATACCCTCTACACGATCATTTATTTTTTCGTCCATGTATTTAAGTGTCCACACTTCTATTCTCCACATCGCATCTGATCACGACGTTCCAAAAATCCCCTAATAAAATTCCGGAGCGCGACCGCAGCGTGTCCATTAATCCGAGCGATGGAACCGCGTTCACCGAATCGAAATTCCGGAGTAACGGGGAAATCAGCGTGTCCCGTGAATCGCGGCGTCTTTTCACGACAAATAGGAGCCCCTAGTCACGCTCGAGGAGCTGCGGAGAACGGTCGTTGCCTCTTGCAAGGCCGCTTCAATGCACCGCTGCCAGAAAGATTTACGCGCGCCGCGAATTTCACGTGTTTCGGTGGTACCAGCGTCGTTTACATCGCGCTGGATCGCGCGATTAATCCGCATCGGAGGTTTATTTATACACGTTGCAGCGATCCGGCTCGAGGAAAGAATTGCCGCTCCAATTTCTGCTTTTAAGCTCTTCCCTCGAAGCTTCTTTCGTTATTCAGCTCACTGGAACTGCTTTGATTGCAGGAATCTATTGGACAAAGACAATTTTGTGTTGCTTCGAACTTGTGTTTGATTTAGGAGTTAGCTATTAATCTGAGAAAGTTGATAGTTCATTTTAATTTGGGAGATTTGAGTGATTTTTTAAGTTTGGCGAGTAGTGTTTGAAGTATTTGCGATTGTGATTGGATTTTCAACTGGTTTGATTACAGGAATCTGTTGGACAAAGGCAATTTTGTGTTGCTTCGAGCTTGTGTTTGGGTTAGGAGTTATGTATTAATCTGAGAAAGTTGATAATTCATTTTAATTTGGGAGATTTGCGTGATTTTTTATGTTTGCTGGGTATTGTTTACGATTATGATAGGATTTTAAATTGGTTTGACTGCAGAGATGTATTGGAAACCGAAAATTTTGTGTTGCTTGGAATTTGTATTTATTTTAGAAGTCAGGTATTGATCGGAGGGAATTGACAGTTTATTTTAATTTGGGAGATACGAGTGAATTTTGTTTATTGGATATTTTTTGAAGTCTGTGGGATTGCGATAAGATTTTGGGAAATAAAAGGTTGAGATTAATGTTTTATGATAAATTTTTGTTCTACACTGTTCATTTTATTTTATAACATTTATTCAATGCTCTTGCTTTTGTAATTTTATTCGATATTTATTAACTATTACTGATTAAGTATTAAAACTACTTCATTTATACGAGATAAAAGATATTCTATCACCTTTATCTCGTCGGGCACCTCAGATTCCATAATTCAGCGCAGTCTTTCACTTTCAATCAGCATTAAAGATTCACAATCGTGGCGACTTGTTTTGCTCGACGAAATTCTCGTCCGAGCGAACGAGTATTTTTTTTATAAATTGTTTCTAGCACCGTATTAACACGTTCGGCGCTGTTCAGCATTCGACGGCCATTTCTTTTTAAGTGTGCATAGTTTCAAGAGTGATTGCGTTCAATTATTCCGGGGCAACGCGGAGCGGTGGGAGAGCGTTTAAAAATCCTGGCGAACTCGTTTGCTCGGGATTGGAAATTATTTTTCGTCGAAGCGAAGAAAAGCAATACGATTTCTTTCGTGGGAACTTCGTACACTTTGCGGTTAACACGTTGAATGTCATGGGGGTTACCGATGACCCCATTTTTAATTTAATTTAATTTATGTTTACCCCTTGAACTCTGTAGGCTCCAATATTGCACCGGGAATAATATTAGATATTTTAATGAATCTTAAAGAAACTACCCTACAATTATTCAATTTTTCACACATCCAAAATTTGTACTAAGGAGGAAAATAAAAGATCTAAGATATGTTATAGCACTTTTCATTTTTGCTAGGGAGACTATAAAAACTAGTTGCAGTTGCTGGTAGATTACAAAACCATCTGGAATGCTAAGGGTTAATTCAAACTACGATGTAAAAATTTAATCACACGTTAGTTAACACTAGAACTACCGTTCCAGTCAAAATGACTGGTTTTGGTATCTTTGTTTCGTAATTATCGATACCATAGAAGCATTGAATATTCGAAACGATTTCGAAAATGAATAGTTGCACTTGAATACTATAATTAGTGTATGAAGGAACTGTAAATAATCCAATGTTACAATTTTCATATGGATTACATATCAGTCATATCAGTGAATTTTGTGAATGGATTTTCGATCCGGGAACACTATCGGGTTGGTGGCAATTAGGTTTACAGTTTTGAGGACTTACTGCAGTGGATCAGAGTCCTAATTAATCGTCTGCATTAGGGTTCTACGCTATTAGGGTCCGTCGATAGCTGGCTAGGGACATATTAGATCAGGAGAGTTTAGGGAACTTAAAACTGTAAGTTACAGTAGCAGCCATCTGATTTATCGGTATCCGACATTTACTGCTTAACGATCCTCCAAAGTAATTAGACTAACGCTTGAATCACTGCTATCGAAATCATTAACCCTTTGCAGTCGGGTAGTGACTCTCATTTGACAATTGATTCGATACAGCAAAATTATGATGTTTGATATTTAATATTAAACTTTGTATATCAGTTTCCTTCTTCAATGTACGTACGATTTCTAAAGTCAATTTTGGGAAATGTGAATTGTGCTAAAAAAATCATGAGAACATATCGGGAGATATCTAGTATGCAGCAAGATTAATATTTCAAGTTTCTGTAATATAATTTTATAATATATAAAATTTTATAATATATCCAAATTTCTATAATAGAAACAATTTATAAAAAAGCGAAATTAAAAAGACTCAATTTTAACTTCTAATATTTAAAAAACTTTCATTTTACAACTTTACACACAGCAAAAAACAATATATTCTGTACTTAAACTTTCCTCCATATCTCTTACCATTCTCAAGATAATCCACGAGAAAGAACAATTTGCATTTTCTCAAAGGATAATTCTACCCCTTCAAACTAGAATCCAGCGCGAAAAAAGAATTGCAATGCATCATTCTTGACTTACTCGACTTACACGCAAAATTTCATCATTTTTTGAATTTTCGGGTTCGGTAGCTTCTTTTGTCTACAGGGCCTTATGAATTTCAGCCGCCACGATACATTAAGGGTTGTAATTTGCCCGCGTTTTAGAACCGTAATAGTCTGTTTATCGGTTTCGCCGGCCGTAACAAGGTCGCCCTAATTCACCGACGAATATTTCCGTTCCGGTTTTCCAATACTCCTTCACCGTGAAGTTTACGAGCCCTCTAGCCGGCTCGATTCCGTTCCCGAAGTGTCGATCCCATTTTTTTACGAGTCCGCGAAACACGCTCCGACGCGACGGCATTTTTTCCCCGCAGTTTTATCGCCGGGAATTCGATTAGGAGCTTCGAGCACTGATCGGCGAATGTTAATACAATTTTCGAGCGTATTTTCCTTCGCGAAAAATTATCTCCCTTGCGAAAGCTGAAATATTGTTACGAAGCGTTCGATCAACGTGAGTGTGCTCGCTGCGGGAATTTGCGAGCTTGCTGGAGACGGAAAATTCAAATTTTTGCGCTACTGTGTGTCCAGAATTTAAAAATTTTCAAAATTTAATATTGATAGTAATACTATTAATAAGAATAATTTGCAAAATTGTTGGAGACGAAAAATTGAATTTTTTGCGCAATTGAGTCTTCGTAATTCGAAAGTTTTCAAAATTTAATATTCATGATAACAGTGATAATAAGAATAATTTGTAAGCTTGGTTGGAGACGGAAAATGGAATATTTTGCAACTGAATCTCCATAACAATTCTCAAAATTTAATATTAATAATAGTAATAGCATCAATAATAAAAACGTTTTGCTGTTACATTTTTCAAAGTTTTAAAGTTTCAATATTTCAAAAAATAACAATTTTCTTTCTTTCTTCTTCAATCACAAAGAACATTTATCGTATAATACATATTCGTAGAGTTTCATACAATAAAATATATTGTAGATGCACTGAGATATAATTTACAACATTTCCTTTCATTTCTAATTGTTTTCGATTTATATATTAGAGGAAACGAGATTTTGTTTACAAGTTCTGCTGCTTCAGCACTGTTTTTTAAAGGACTCGCGAGGGATTTCCTCCCTAAAACAGCGACGCGAACGTCGCGCGAAATTCCGAGCCGTGGAAGAAGGGATCCGCGCGACAAAGAATTACAAGGGTTTGATTCAATTAAGTAATTGTTGCTCCTCGTCTTTGTATCCTCTCCCCTCCTCAAAGGCCGCTCGTCTCGAGCTAGCAACACCTCGGATAAAGTAATTGATAACATCGTTGCTGCGAGTGTCCTGATTGCTCGTCCGGATTCGATTGAGAATTAATCGAGTGCACCGGAGTACGCTTTAGCCGAGACGTGACGGTAAATCGTAAGAATCGAGGCGAATTTTCCGCGATAATCGAGCCAAAGGGCGCGGATTCAGCTCGAGGATGCCGCCCTTTGCGAGATAAAAGAAATTTAAGACGATTCAGGCTTAGATCGACGAGTGTGTAATTAAATCATGCCGAATCTGAAAAAACCGCCCTTTCGAGGGTAGGAAAACAAAGGATCGTATTGGCACGGAGCAATTATCCCAGAAATGTCTTTATACCATGAAGATATAATTTCTATAATTGACACACTGTGAAATATATATAACACACTTAACATTAGAACTACCAAGGACCAAATCGAATTACTATAGTTCTAAAACATTTCTATATTATAAATAATGCTACTAATACGGTGACAAGATAAACTTCAACAGATAAAGCTGACTTATATATCAAATGCTTAATTAATACAAAAACATAAAACTACGCGATGATCTCTTGCTGTTCCAGTAACTAAATCATTTGTCTGCAACTTAGTTTTCCAAATACGAAAATTTCATCTCACCGATATGTCGACAGTCGCTCGGAAAGGGTTAATAACAAAGTAGATCGACGGTTCAGAAAGGAACCATAGAGCAAGGGGTTAAGCGTGCATCGAGAGGCCCGAGCGATCCGCGAAACGCGGTTGGAAGTATCAGTTCCAGTTGTCCAGGACAGAAGAGCGTCGCGACGATCGCGATTCCAATCCCCGCGAGAGTATCCGACGGGGGTTGAAACAAGGAGAAAAGAATCACGCGACCTAAATTCCCGTTGTAACAGCATTCCCGTCGAAAGGAACTCCGTCCCGTTACTTCCCAGTCCCCGGTTCCTTTTGTCCCGGCAAGAAGAAGCGGAAGAAGGAAAGACAAAAGGGGCGGCGAAAGCGGGGAGGGGGAGAGATGTTGCATGCGCGAATCCTGTTTCCCTTTCCGCCCATCCCCACCCTTTTATTCGCGTCTCGGGCCTACTTTCGATCTCATTTTTGAGGATCGCCTTCCATCTTGCGTCTCGCCTCGAACCTTCAACAGCAATTCCCTCGGCTGGAGGCTGGTTCCGGCGAGACAGAGCGGAGGGTGCGGCGATGCGAGAGCGGAGGGCGAAAGAAAAGGAAGGGGTGTAAATGGGGTGGTATAGTAATGCAGTATTGTGAAGACGTGCCTGGAGGCTCTCCCTGGGCTGAGATGTAGCTACGATATGCAGTTATGCGCACGAGAGGAGGCGGAAGAAAATGGTGGTTCGACAGCGATGGCGACAAACGAGCGTAGAATCTCTCACGGCGACGCACCGCGCGGCCGTCTGTGGGCGAAACCTGGAAATTCGAATATTTAGATGGCGAACATTGGAGGTTATTAACACTAGGTTTACGGAACGCGTCAAATTGACGCATATTGGATTTTAGAAGTATTATTTTGTAAATGTTTACGCCGCTTTTGATTGATGCGACCACACTGACATGTACCCCAATTACTATCAAATCTCCAGTTTCCGCCATCTAAATAAACGAGCATCAATTCTTTTAGGAATAATAGAATGAAGTGTACAATAAATGCCCGTAAACCTAGTGTTAACGCTTTGCACTCGGAAGCGTTTGACTGGAATATTTAACGTTTAACCCTTTGCACTCGACGATATTTTTCATCAAAATATTCATTGCTTTTTAAATATTAACGATATTTTTCGCAACTAACACAATTGATTGTCTTATATAAATTAAGAGGCAGAACTATTTTACTTCGTTTTATGTGTTGATACGGTACACAAGGTTTAATATTGAATTGAAAATTTTATAAGTTTGCTGCGTCGAATCAGGTGGCGACTGTAAGGCGCCCCTCGAGTGCAAAGGGTTAATAATGAGTTGTAGGTGATATTCTTTGGGCTTCTTCTTACAGAGCTTAAATATCAAACTTCATGATTTTGCTGTATCAAATCAATTGGTGAGTGAGTTCCACACGTGGGGTTTCCACAGAGGAACTTACTTATTTAATAGATTACGATGATCTACTTTCTTTTAGTAAGTTGTGACTTGACACTACTACCGAAGGTGTTAAGAGACAGCTCTCAAATTTGTAACTTACAATTATTTTCCAAGTTCAGTCGTATATTCTGAATTGACTTTTCGACGTTTCCAATAACGATTATAAAACTAGTTATAGGAAATATGCAAAATTCAATCGAGGGAAAATGATGAAACCGAGAAAAGAATTTCAAGTTAAAGTTTCAAAAGTCTCTTGACACCTTCGGTAGAAATAGTGTTAACTCTTTACGATCGGCACATTTTTCTATTTTTTCTGATGCTACTTTTCTATAGGTGGTTTATAATAAATATATAGATATTAACCCTTTGCACTCGGAAGGCGACTCTCATTCACTTGATCTACGCGATAAAACTATCCAATCTGATATTTAATGAACTTTGCGTAATGCTTTGATACGTGAAATATAATAAAAAAATAGCTTTGTTCCTCAATGTACTTGCGATTTCTCTTCGAGTTAGTTTCAAGGAATATCGTCTTCGCCTCATCAAAAAACGTTAAACATTTCTAGTGAAAAACTTTCAAGTGCAAAGGGTTAAAAATTCGTTTAAATTAATACTCGTTGAATATAAATTCTGTAAAGAATAATAAATTCCTCTCGATCGTAAAGTAACACTGTACTCAAAAAGGAACATGCCATAACATGACGCCGCTTTCGAAAAGAAACGTTAAATGTCGCCACTGTGGCGGCACCGATCGCAGAGGGTTAATCAAAATTCAATCTTGGTCTCAAAAATCGAGAAGAAAATTCACTTCGCGGTTAACTCGATCGAAGAGAGCTGGCTACGGAGAGAAATCGACGGTGTCGGAGATGGATGGAAGGTCAGGGTCGCCAGAACGCGCGTTATTGGCCGGCGTTTTCTTATGAAACACGTTCGAAGGTAAACAATTAGTCGGAACATCGTTCATGGAAGGGGGACCGTGGAGGGTCAAACGAACGGCACGCATTCTGCCGGCTGTTTGACCTTCTTGGTTCTTAGTCTTCGTTCGACCGTGATGAAGTTGAGCCGCCCCTCGGCTTCTGTCCTCGAATATTTCTCTGTTCGTTCGCTCGGCGTTTTCCCGCGCACGTGAGAGAGACTGTCCGCGTTGTGTGATAATAGCGTTCTGTGTGCTGAAAGATATCGGACTGTCATGATTTTCTACGATCGCGTGGCTGCCGCTGCGATGCCGCTGTATTCCGTTCCTTCTTACAGCCTTAAGGTGAATTTGGGAATATTTTTTTCTTTTCGCGTGACACATGGTTTTCTGTACTGAGTGTCGTGAGTCTCATGTTTGAAATTTGTTAGTGTATTCTGTGGTATTCAATGAGAAGCGAATGTTTTGTAAAGAAAGGTTGCATAGGGGTTTATTAATGCATTGCGTAGTGGGTAATTTTTAGGAAACTGAGTTGTACGGCAGTGTTCAGTGAGATTAATTTATATTAGTTCACGTGCAGAAACTCAGATATGTTGTTATGTAATATATTTTAAATAGATAATCAATTTGAATGTAATTTAATGTTTTTTTAAATGCTGTGGTAATTAGCAAAGTTGTGTAGGTATTTATATAAGAATGTCTATTACAAACAATTCCAAAAATGTACATGCATTTCCAAGGTTTAAATATTGGAAAACAATCAATATATTCCTATATGTTATAAATATTATTCATACACCACCTATAAAAGAACTACAATGACAAATATCTTTTACTTAAATACATCAACAATAATTCTTCATGAATCTCCAAAAAATCACATTTTCAATATATTTTAAATTCCTAAAGCAATTTTTAACAATCCATCGAATATCGACCACTGAGTAAACAAACGTATAAGAACTACCAGTCTTTTTGTCTAAAACTCAAAAAATACAATGTACAACGACCCGCCGAATATCAACTACCGAGTAGACAAATATTAAAAACCTATTAGAATTTTATTCTCTAGAACAACAAACTCACAAAATACAATATACAATAATCCACTAAATAAACAAACATTTAAGAACTACCAGAATCTTATTGTCAAAATAAACTGAAAAAATACAATTTACAACAATCCACCGAATATCAACTACCGAGTAGACAAACATTAAAAACCTACTAGAATTTTATTCTCTTAAACAGCAAACTCGAAAAGTATAATTTACAACAATCCACGGAATATCAAGCACTGATTAAACAAACATAAGAACTACCAAAGTCTTACTGTCTGAAACAAACTCATAAACTACAGTATACAACGATCCACCGAATATCAATTACTGAGTAGACAAACATTAAAAACCTACTTGAATTTTATTCTCTAAATTTACAAACTGAAAAACTACAATTTACAACAGTGCACCGAACATCAACTGACTGAACAAACATCAGAAATATCAAACTCTTATTTCTTAAAACAAACTCATAAACTACAGTGTACAACAATCCACCGAATATCAATTATTGAGTAGACAAACGTTAAAAACCTACTTGAATTTTATTCTCTAAATCGGCAAACCGAAAAACTACAATTTACAACAATGCACCGAGCATCAGCCACTGACTAAACAAATATTTAAGAACTACAAGTATCGGATTTCCCTTCGAAATCCTCCAAAATTAACAGGTGAATGTATGCGTCCTAAATTACCTGAGCCCGTGTCCAGGTAGAAAGTAACCTGTCGTAAACCCAGGTAAAGCGAGGGTGTTCCGCAATCGTTAGGAAAATCGGAAGAAACCTGGAACGAGCTGTGCTGCTGCGGGGCGGGGGGTGAGAATTTGCGGGGCTCGCGGCAGCGACTTGAGGCCATCACCGGCGTTGTTCTCGACCGGAAAGTGTACTCCAACCATCCCCTTATGTACCGTGCAGGCAAAGTAATGTCCCGGGTATCTATCGCGAGCATAGTAAATGCTGAAAGGGACCTGGACCCCGGTGTGTACGTGTACGGTCTCCTTTACTTACCTGGCAGCAGCTAGGGGCGAGGGGTTGATGTTTGCAGCAGGGGTAAGTGGCCCTGGCAGAAGTCGTGAGAAAGAGTCCCGGGGACCAGTGGTTCCCATTCCTGTTGCTGCGTGCTCGCTAGTGGGATTTTAAGAATTGAACTGTAGAAGTTTGTTTGTGGGGTTTCAATGGTTTTTGATGAGATTTCAAGGAACTTTCGTGAATCGTCAAATAGATATTTTGTGTGTTTCAATGAAGGTAAATGGGATTTTTGAAGATTTATTTCAATTTTTGTGATTTTGTTTTTGATTTTTTTGTAGGGGTTGCGAATGATTGAGGTTATTTGTACGTCGAGGATTATATTCTATGGGAAATTAGTGATTATGTAAAATATGTTTCAGTATTTCAGTATTTATATTAAATGTAAATGGGATTTTTAGAGAATATTTATTTCAATTTTTGTAGTTTTATGTTTAATGTTTCCATTGTGTACGTTGCGAGGTTAATAACTGAGGTTATTTGTACATTAAGAATTCCGATGAAAATATTTAAAGTCAAAATCATTTCGCATTCATAATACGTTTCACAATTAAAATCATTCCAGATGAGAAATGCATATTGATAATTAAAATCGCTTGAAATTAAAGACAACTGAACAACCCTTCACTAAAGAAATCGCGGAAGCAACGCGCAACGTTCTCCGAACGATTCGAAACCGATCAATCGCGTTGTTGTCTGGCCCATGGTTTAATATCCCATCAAGGAAATGATTCCGTGACGAATACCGCGGCCCTCTCTTCGCCGGGCACGCTCATTCAGTACTCGTCGATGAGAAATACGGTGATTTAGGGGAATTCGTCAGACGCGTGAGCCTGTCTGGATCTATTATTGGCGTCGGGGCGTAAGTTAGTGGCCGCGCGGGGGCTGCGAAAGGCTGACTGTTCGAGGTTGCCGATTCGGGAGGGGGTAGTTTGCACCGATGGTGTCTGGGGATAACGTAGCGGACGTATTAGGTAATTGTGGGGGCGAGTTCTGAGCCTCGAGGAGGAACGGGTGATTTATATTGCCGGCACGTGACGCCGGCTACGAATTATCGTTAGCCACCTTGCCCCGTTGGATCGTTGCAGCCCTTACGTACGCTTCCTTTCCTTCGATCGTCACTTCACGATTCCTTTCAACGGACTGGAATTATTTTTTTTCTTAACTCTTCCGCCGAAGAATAATTGATGTGCCGGCTTCTTTAGGGGTGGTTTTGTTTATTCGTTCCGCCGTTTATTCTGGAAACTAGTATTGGGATTGAATGTAATATTATTTGGAGTATTTTAATTATTTTGGTATGTAAATGAACTTCGAATTTTAGTTAGTGAATTTTTGATGTGATTTGATGTAGTGATTCTGGGATATTAGGTGTTACTTGGTTTGTTATTGAATTTAGAAGTGTTTGAAACTTTGAGGGGATTTAAGGAAAGTAGTTCTATTTAATATTTGAAATATGGGGTTTTATATTATTGTTTTGTTAATTATTTAATGATATTAGTTAAATTTAATAAAGATTTTCATTATATTAGTCTCCAAATGATTAACTTTGAATTTTAATTTGTGAACTTTTCATATAATTAGATGTTATTTGTGATTTTGAAATATTAGGTGTTAATTAGTTTATTGAATTTAGAAGTGTTTGAAACTTCTTTAAAGGGGTTTAAGGAAAATAATTTTATTTAATATTTGAAACTTCTGGTTTTTATTATTGTTTTATTAATTATTTAACAGTTTTGTTATTGGAAACCAAGTATAGTAGATTTTTTGATTTTCTTAAGCCACAAATAATCTCCAACGTTTTCAGAGCGACAACAAGAGAAGCTTTGGCCTATCTTTCTTCGCACACACTCGCCCCCTGTTACATTCCAACCCCAGTTCACTGACATTCCATGTATCACGACCACCGCGCCAAGACCAACGACATCGAAATAGAACAAAAGCCGGGCAAACTTGAACAGTTTCGTATCCTCGGAAGTGTGCGCGCGAGGACACTATAGAATTCCCAGAAAGAAAGTTCCGTCCCCCAAAAGGGCGGAGAGAGGGTGTACGCAAGACGTAATTCCGAAGAGACAAGTAACTTTCCATTTGTTCGACTTCCAGTTTCCATCCCCTTAAGAATAAAACCAAAAAATAGAGGCACATTACCGAGACTTTCCAGTGTGCAAGAAAAATATATCATCTTGTCGTTTTGTATCCCAGTATGTGTCGCGATTTTCCGGCGAATTACGAAGATTCGAATCTCCCGAGCCCCATATCTCTCTTTACTTGTGTATTTATGTTAGTATCTCTACGACATTATTTGAAAATTTTGAAAACTTCGAGATTTACTGACCTTTCATGCGAGACTTTTGTGAATAAGTAGAGATTTTATAGTTTCTTCCTAGACGCAACAATGGCAAGACAATATTTTTTCTGATAAATGTTTTTACAGTAATCAAATTTTCGTGACGGGAGAATGTTTTTTTGAAACTCAAACGATTAAGCCCTTAGATCACTCATCTACAATTTGTTCTGTACGATTGTTTAATTATTATATTAAAATCACGATAAGGATTTTAAACTGTGGCTGATTTCTTCAAAATTAATGATACGAAAAAGTCATTATGGAACTAGACTACTTAATAATATAATGAATTAGCTCCTGGAAATGAAATCACCATAAATAACACTACAATAAATTAAATTACAATAAATTAATTTACAATAAATTAACTTACAAGAAATTAAACTAAACAGTATATACGATATTTATTTAACGACGGATCACTGTCCAAGGTTAAAGCCTCCTCACCGAAAAATTCTCGTCTGAATGGCCGACATCTTGACGAGGCATTCAGGATCCGTATTTTACGGTACGCTCGTCGAGCTGCTCCCCTTTTCCCACTGTGATCCATTCTTTGACAACCCCTCCGGATATCTTCACCCTTGATTTGTCGTTCCGTTCCGTCACTGCTGGAGGAAAAAATGGAATTAGACGGCTTAAGTGTGAAATACGACGATGCAGCCGGCCAACGGTGATTTATTCGCGCGGCGAGTTGACGCGCGCAGAAAGAGCGTAAGGGTTGGAAATAGAAATTGCCGGAATATTAGCTCTTGCCGGAGATTTATGCCGGCTCGCTCTCGTCCCGGATTTTATCACGCTGATGGCCTATCGCGGGAAGGGATATTGAAAATTATGATTTTCTTTTGGGGATGAATACGTTTCCCCCTTTCCAAGGGATGATTCTGTCCCTTATAGATACTAATTTTCTTTCTTTCTGTCTGTTTGCAGGTAAGATGTCCTCTTAAGCTTCTTCTTAAGATTTCTCTTAGAATGGAACTTCCATTGGTAAGTTATACTCGAAATTTAATCGATTATTTAATGTAGGAGGTGTTTTTTTAATTGCTTCGTTAAGTTTATTGAAAATAATATTTTTAATAGGGATTTAGTTATCGTGATACATTTATTCAATCTGTTTTAATTGTTTATTCTGACATGCAATTTTAATTATTCGACTGTTTAATTTAGGGGGAGTTTTTTTAATTGCTTCGTTAAGTTTATTGAAAATAATATTTTTAGTAGGGATTTAGTTATCGTGATATATTTGTTCAGTCTGTGTTTTAATCGTTAATTCTGAAATACAAGAGTTGTTTTGTTAAGGGTTGCAAAGTTAATCAATGTTTCGTTAATTATTTAATTATTGAGATAGCAGAATTCATAAATTCTGGTTTTATGAGTTAAGAGGATAAATTTCCTGAATTTGTTTTGATTGCTTAAGGGTTGCTAGTGTAATTTCTGTGTAGTTTGAATTATTCTATCAAGCATTCATTAGATCAACGAGGAGTTTAATTAATTCGAATAAAACTTTGCGCTGTAACAGGGGGACACTGATTTTAATTCCGATCGTAGTAAAAAATTCAGTGATTGGTCGCACGTGAAACTTTGAACGTCAAGGGGCAAATAAAAGGTGAAATAAAATTTGTAATAATCCATCGGAGGGACCAGGAGTCGGAGGATCGCAAAAATTGACGACTGGGAATCGAGAATTGGCTGATTCCGGGGGATGTTCAGTGTTCTGGATCACTGTTTCCCTAGATTACTTTTCTTGGGGATTCTTATTGGTTTCCCTTTCGACTTCTACCATTTTTATACATTCTACTACGCTTAGTTAGCAAGAAAGTGATAGTTTGATAATTATTCTTACAATTTTGTCGGTTGAAGATATACAAATCCATTGAAAAATTCTGATCCATTCATGGATTGTGATAAAATGATTCATTCACAAGCAAATTTGATATTCTGACGTAATTTTCCAATTTATGCCGATGAAATTAATTTATACATAGTTTGTATCATGTAATTTATTAATTAAAATGGTTTTAAATATTTAGTAATATCCAGTATGTTCTAAATGAATAAACTTATTGGTTCAGCATACACAGCTGCTAACTTCAGCCTTTATTTATCCCTCGTTGTAAATGATGTCGCTTAATTGGTTCACCAAAATGGCCATCGAATGCATCTGTTTACAGTTACTGCGTCGTTTAATCGACTACGATTAAAATGCAATAGTTAATTCAATTGAGTTACTTTCTGCTGATAGCAGTTTGTTACTGATCTAGTGCAGTTGCAATCGCGGTGTGTTCTGCTCGTTGCAATTAACGGTTGCTGGAAGAAATTTGTAATCGAACCAACAGTTACATGTTAGTCATAATTCAGTAAATTGCAGTCCTTTATACCTTCGCTGCCACTGCAATGACTAAAATTCGAAATTCTGCAGATTCATAATTGTTTAAATTGAACATTTTCCGAGCTTGAAGTTCTCTAAGTTTAAAATTTCCCAGGTTTGCACTTTCTCAAGTTTGAAGTTTTCCAGGATTGGACTTTCCCAAGTTTGAAATTTCCAGGCTAAACATTTTCCGAACTTGAAATTTTCCTGGCCAAACATTTTCCAAACTTGAAATTATCCAAGCTAAAAATTTTCCACGCCTGTACTTCCTCAAATTCGAAATTCTCCAAGCTTGAACTTTCCCAAGTTAGAAATTCCCCAAGCCTGAACTTTTCCAAGTTAGAAATTCCCCAAGCCTGAACTTTTCCAAGTTTAAAATTGTCCAAGCTACAAACTGTCCAAGCTAGAATTTCCCCCGACTTGAAATTTTCCAAGACCAAAGTATGTCAACTTTGAAATTGCCTACACCCCATATTTTCCAAGCTTAAACTTCAAATTCACAGCTCCTCAAGTCAAAAATATTTCAAATTGAAAATCCTTTAGTCCCAGAAATAATTTATCAAACCATTGTCTATCCAATTGTAGGATTTTCAATGCGTGCACTGTGTAGGAGAGGTGTAATGAGCAATACTCTCTGGGTTTTAATACACTTCTAACCCTTTGCGGACGAAGATCGTTGAAGGTATTCAAAATCTCTTTCATATTCTGCGAAATGAAACATTCAATGCTTAAATCATAGAGAACACTGAAACTGTGTATCGATTTCTTACTGTTCGAACAGTTAAATCATTTGTTCGTAACTTGGTATTCCAGACATGGAAGCTTGATCTCAGCAAAATGCCGACGTTCGTCTGCAAAGGGTTAGTACTCTTGACTCCTCCAACGCTTGTCTCCGACTGCCCTTGTTCGTTGCCTTCACGCATCTTATTTCATTCTACGCATCCTTATTTATTCTATCCTTCTCTTGCACTCACCCTCTCACTCACACAGTCTTTAACATTCGATCCCAAAACACTCTTCATTCATACCTCGATCTCTCAAGCTCTGTCACTCGGTGCTAAACATTCTTCATTCACACCTTAATCTCTCGCATACCCTACACAATCTTCACCCTCCGCTCCCCCCTGACCCACATACAAAATCATCGAAGGAGAAATCTACTCTAAGGTATCATCATATCCAGAAGATCTCTCAGCTAGCAGAAAATCTTCTGCTCTTAACGAGTCTTGGCTCACGATTTCCCTCGACCGAAGTGCATTAAACCGGGCTCGATAATGAGGGGCGTGTGGGTGGCGGAGGAACAGATAGGAACGAGAAGCGAGCGGCGTCGTTGGGGCACCTGCGGTTTGTCGGTACGTTACTGTGGCACACGATGCGGTGCCGAGCCGTCAAGTTCATATTGCTGGTTTCCTGTCATTAACGTGCCGCATCGAGCCTCCGGCCCGTGTAGAACGTTTCTCTCGGCTCTACGTGCCTCGCCGCGAACCGAAATATCGAGTCTCGCGTGTGACGTTCGCGCCTGATCGTTACCGCGCCCCGGCAATCCGTTTCGTTCGAGACGTTTGATGGAAACCAGCATTGATATCAGTTTTTCCCCGCTGTCGACGAATGTTTGCCGAAAGATATATTAGGAGAAATTTGCTTACCATAGAGTAATTGAAAGTTTTCGGGAGAATAACGTTCAAATTGGCGGTGAAATATATTTATATTCAACGCTAGAACTACCAGGCGGGTCAAAATGACCTAATTTCTTCGTTTAGTAAACTGAAATACGGGCTAATTAAAATAAATTCACGCTCATAGCTTTTATAAAGAAATTTTCAGAAGACGTTCAACCCTTTCGATACGCGAATGTACTTGTGAACAGACGCATGGAGTTTGTCTCCGATGAAATTTTTGTGATTTTTTCTTACTTGAAGATAATTTGTTATTTTAATTTGCAATTTTGGAATTACTTTGCTTGAACATTGGGTACTACGCAGCACTTTTAACTGATATGGAGAATATTCTTTTGCGGAGGAACAATATTGCCTGATTTTTGAAGTTTGTATCTTCTGTGAGATTTTTGTAACGTTTTTTATGGGAATACAATCATTTTCTAATGTTATCTTCCTTTGAAAACTTAATCCACAGTTTCATTAAAATTTCAACATTCATTTTAAACCGGCGATTCACAGTTTCGTCGAGATGTTAACATTTATTTTAAAACCGGAATGTTTGTATCGAAAGTAGAAATGGGTCAAGGTATGCTCTCTCGCGAGATTGAAAGACGAATAGTTGGAGTGCAAATAGATTTTGATCGATCATCCGCGCTGCCATTTGTCTTTTTTTATAGTTTGCGATGAATTTTACGACGGGACTATTTGCGCGCCGGATAGACGGGGCATGGTAAAATTCCAAAGTGTTTTCATTCGAACTATAAAATTAGAATCCTCGAACTATAAAATTAAAACGCCGTTCCCCAGCAAACACTAATGAAAAGAAAATTTAACAATTTCATTGTCCCCGACAATTTTAAAGCGCGAAATTTTTTTATCTTCTATTATTCGCAACACGGCACACCGATACAAACAGTAACTCGTCGGCGAAACTCGTTGAACTGTTGAAAATAAAATTCCGAACGGTATAATAAAATTCGACAGACGTGCACTCGATTCCAATGAGCACTATAATCCCGTGTAACGGTCGGAAAACGAGAATCACGCTTTCCCGGGACGTGTCGTTCCATTTCCGGACAAATTTATCCGGAAGTCGAGGAATTAGGCAAGCTGTCACGCTTTGACTCCCGCAAGCCGGATTGAATTCGGAACGCTTATCAGGTACTTCAACTATTCCGTGATCTAAAGACTCTGGCAATTAGTGACAGCGGTCTCTGAGCACAGGAGAACGAGAGAGAGGCGAGACAAAGGACACTAGGGCACCGAGAGACGTGAATTTCGAATGTCTTGTTGGCTAGGGCCAAGTTAGACCTATTAGAACACAAGTTTCATTCTGGGAAATAATATTCTACAGTTCTTTGTAAGTTATAGGTAATAAACTGATTTTATGAAGAAACAGGGACTTGTTGGTAATTTTACTTATAATATAATGATTCTATGTGGAAAATTGAAGAATATATGTGGAATAATATTTTTTCGTAGATACATTCGTTTTTGAGATAATTAGTCTTGAAAGTTGAACGTCTGGAAGAGATTTCTCTCGTGTCTGACCATAACTGGCTGTTTCTACTTCTGGCATCTTTATTAATGCCATGGATGCAGTACTATTTTATTTACATTGCAATGACTAACATAGTAACTAGATAGAAGTATTGTAACTGTAATTGCAGCTAAAACAATGCTTGTCTCCAAGTAGAGCAACCCAGCCATGATCAGACGTTGCTCCTATCACTAAACCTTCAAGCCTAATTTCCTCCTAAACTAATGCTGTCACAAATAATCTTATTTCACACTTTCCCTTCATTTTTCCTCACAAAATCATCCCCCATTCAGTATTCCCCAAAATTCCCTATATTTACCAAGTGCCAATCGAAAGTAACCAGATCTACCAAACTCAATCATCCTCAAACCAACTCAAATCTAATCTCCAACAATTCCCTTCCAGTCTTCCAATTACCAATGAATCTTTAAATATAATATATTTTTTACTTTTTTTTAGATTTCCAGATTCTCTGTTTTCCAATCTTCAGCATTTCTATTTCTCAATTTTCCATATTTCAGTTATTCAACTTTACACTTTTTAATTCGCCATGCTTCAGTATTTCAACATCCCCCATTCCCTAACCAAAATCTCACAGATTCATCCCCCATTCACTCCTCAAAATTCCCTGTACTTACCAAGTAGTTACCAACCCTCGAAGGTAACCAGACCTATCAAACAAACTCAATCATTCTCAAACCAGCTCAAATCTATTCTCCAACGATACCTTCCACTTTTCCAGCCTCGGGACTCAAATTTCCCGTTGTCAAACAGAATTTCCGAATGTAGATGTCGCTGGCGGATTAAGGGTTCCCCGCAATATGATGCGGGCCGGGAAAAGCGGCCGGCGAAACGCTTTCATCCCTTTCATCGGGCTTTCCTCGGCGCGTTCTTGCCCGGGAATCTTGGAAAGATTATTAAGACGTGTAAGGGAAGAGCAAAGTAACCTCTAAGTCTACTTAATGCTCGAGTTCTCCGGCTGGCATTTAATTATTCCACGACATGATACTCGCTTAGTCAAACGTGGACCCAGGCCGCAAGACCCGCCGCCGCTTTATTGCGCGCGCGGGAAAAAGCGGCCGCGCGGTGCGTCTGCTACTCGCTCCGTCCGCTAACAGGGATTATTTTCAATCTCACCGTGCGCCACCCTCTACCCGGTGGCCCAAGGAATTTTTGAGCTTGTTTGATCTCCGCGAGAGATTACTCGCCGACTTGGCCTGTTTAACCCCTTCGCGGATTAAATATTTGACTGTTTTATGTGGACGGATGCGAGACTGTTAGGGGATGCTCGAACCTGTGGCCTGGGATTTATTTGTCAACCGTGATCGATGCAGCAACTTGGTCAGTAATAATTTCTCGTGAACAAAGAATTCTACGGTTGCTCTAGAATATAATGATTGTTAATTGAAGAAGATTTTATTTGAATTTGGAGGAATCGAGTAATGTTTAGGTTCGTTAAATTCTATTTAATACTTAAACTACCATATGGGCTAAAATTATTTGTTTCTAATTTCTTCTTTTTACAATTGTCAAAAAGATAACATGTTTCTCTGAGGAATTATTAAAGGAATTGGTTTAGCAATATGATGGATTCGGAAGCAATTGAAGTCTCAATTTGGAGATTTATATTAATAAAGTACTGTCTTTTGAATAATTAAGAGACATTAGTATCTTGAATTTTGTAACAATAAAGTTCACAGAAATTTGTAAGAAGGGTTATTCCGAAGTTTCTTTCGTTACTGTGTTCAATCAATAACGATTAACAGGCTACAAACATTTACACATCCGCATTTACAAGTCTCTAAAAGCGAACTATATCAAACTACATCAAACTGAGCTAGATCCAGATTTCCACCGAAGCGTAATAACATTTTCAACAAATCCTATACATTTCCGAATGTAAACTCCACATGGAAAGTTCTCATAAATTCAAAAACGTGCGCTAATCCAGTGATTAGCGAAATTAATCACGATCGCCTTGAAAAAAAAAAAAAATAGCATTCATCCCCGGATTTCCGTTAATATTTGTCGAAAGCGTATAGATCGACGCTATTTATTAATTTCCCCGTTGAATCGTGGCAAATTTCACCCCTGTCCCCGTTTATATCCCGTTGCCGGAACTTTAAGCGCTTTGAAACGATTATTTCCCTAGCAAAAAGGGGCGGGGAGGGATCCGCTTTGCACGGTCCCTATTCAACCTCCGACAGAAATTCTTCCAAAGACGTCGCTCACAATGGCATAAAATATTTTCCCTTCAATAAATCCGACGCGTTCCTCTGGCGACGCGGAGGAGCTACGACGTGCACAACAACCTACCTGCACCCCCACCATATGCAGATCTCTTCCTTTTGCCGTGCTTGCCTAGGGACTTCGCTGTATCTGGGATCGGTTCGATTCCGTTGGAAATTGCTTGACGATATTAACCCTTAGCACTCCAGGTTGTTTTGTAATCTATCGGCGACTGCGACTAATTTGTATAGTACTCCTAGCGATAATGAGATATGCTATAACATTTCTTCGATCCTTTATTTTCCTTCTCAGTGCAGAATTCGGATGTGTGGAAAATCTAATAATTTTAGGGTAGTTTCGTTAAGACTCATTAAAATATGTAATTTTATAACTGGTGCAATATTGGAGCTTACAGAGTTCAAAGGGTTAATGACTAAATTATGGTTCTTTAGGTATTGAACGTTGAAAGTAATTAGGTGCTATATACTTTGGTCCGTTATGAATGAGTTTTTAATTGAAACATCTTCTTTGTTTTACTTTCTTTTTCGTTTCTTCGGATTTTGTGCTTCCCAATTTTCAATGGTCCTGCGGTTCAATTTTTCGGTTTTCCAATTTTGTGTTTCAAGCTGCAACTCCGCTCAGTTTTCAATTTACCATGTTTCAGTTCTTCAACTTTTCCTGTTTCTCATGCTACAATTTTTCAGCATTTCTAACTTCCCACGTTTCCGCTTTTCAGCTTTTTCCCAGTTCTTCAACTTACATTTTCAGTCTTTCCCCTTTTTCCAGTTTACCCATTCAGTTTTCACCTTTTCCAATTTCCCATGTTTCAATGCTCCAATTTTCAATTTCCCAAGTTTTCAGTGCCCTTTGCAGTCTCTAAATTCATTTCAAAACCCCTCTCAATTAATTCCCACCCCCAGCAGCCCCAAAATGTAACCATTTTCAAGCTTACAACTCGCCGAATAAAAAGAAACAATTCAAACCCAAAACCAATCAAAATTCTAAGATTGTAATTAGAAAAATCATTCGGTTAAACGTGTGAACGATACAAATATTAGCTCGGAAAGGTGGAACTTTCGGTGTATAAACGTCTGGGCAAAAAAAAACAAAAAAAAAATACAAACAAAGGGATTTTCCGTGAGCCGTTGGGCGTCCGCGGTGACACCTCGCCGTGCGACGACTGTCAAAGTAATGTGACAGCAGAGAAACAGGCGAAAGCCCTTAGCAGAGGCGCGGCAGCGCCGTCTCGGTTCTTTTCGTCGCGTTCTCGCCGCCCGGGAGCCGTTGGAACGGTTCTCTTTATTCGGTCGAACGATTTCACGACGAATAAAACTTGCGAGGGTGGAAGGATACGGGCGGGGGGCCGGGGGCAGAGTGCAGAGGGAACCGGGACACGTTTCGAGACCGAACGAGGCTGCATCGACACCTCTCGCTTCGATCCAGAGTCCAGGTACTTCGATATAGTGTTTGTTTGGTTTTCAAACGTGTTGGATCGATTTTATTTATTTCCACCGTGGCCTGAAAAATTAAGGGATCAGAGAATCCATGGAAAATTGTCGATATTTGCACTGTTTTCCGAGGAAAGATCGTAGAATATCTTGCATAGACACTTTTTCAAGTATAAAGATCCTGTTTTTATAATCTGTTGATTGATTTGGTTGTACGGTGTCGTGCGTACTGTAATACAGGAGGAAAATATAGTTTTTTAAAATGATTTTATTGAATATTCATATAGAATGTGAAATAGAAGTTGCAATATTATTATAATAGAATGGTTTGGAGAAAAGTGACTTTTTAATTTGAATTTTATATTGCAAGGGAAGCCTTAAGAATTTGAGAAAATAAAATTTGTTGAATGTGTCTGTGAAGATTGTAATGTTAATTAAATAATGTAAAGGAAGACGAAGTTTGGAAAATATTGCGGGAGTGTCTGGGAAAAATAAAGGAGGAACGTGAAAGATTGTCTTTCACGTGAACGTAGTTCTTTTTTTCGAGGAATGGGGTGGAAGTTAAGGGGTTGAAGGGGCAAACGTATAAACATACTTATCATTCGCGAGATTTAGAATGCGGAAACCGGGCGGAGGCTCCGTTCGAGTGGGGGTGCAAGGAATGCAGACGCACCGGGCGCAACATGAATATCTCAGTCGGCTTATTTACATACTCCCTCTTGCAAGTATTCACCGATAAAATGTTCGATAGGATTGGACGGGGCTGGGTAGAGAATCCCTTACAAAATCTTCTTGTTTTCTTTTTCCTCGCCCTTTTGCAAGACACGATTCAACCCCCGAAACATTGTCACATGCGCATATGTAAAAGTATCAAAAATTTGTTACAAAAGAATTTAAGATATAATATATCTATAGTAGAAATATTAATATATTTTAGTAGTATAGTGGTATAATAATATAATAGAGATAATGAAATAATAATGTGTAGTATAATGTGTAATATATTATTATATTGTTGTTTTTATTATTATCATAATATATTATTATATTGTTATTTCGATTAATGTGATGGTATATTATTGTATTGTTATTTCTAGTAATATTATAATATATCATATTATTATTTCCATTAATATGATAATGTATTATCATATTATCTCTATTGCCATATTAATTTAATAACCATCAAATAACAAATATTCTCAGCAATAGCGATAATTCGAATAAAAAATTCTCCAAGAAATTGCCAAGAAAAATTCATTTATCAATATTAATTCACCAGTATTCATCAAAATTCCCGCGACGAAACACGGAAACTAAAAACCGCGAAGCATCCAGAGAAATTTCCTCCGTCATTCTCTCGTCGCAGGAGAAATCGTTCCGGAATTTTAGCAGAATGATAAAGCCGGTATCGGTTTTCCGCGCGGCGAACGGTATATTTATTCAAATCCGATCTTCTTGTTCCTGTCTCGCGTGTTTAGCTCCCGCCTTTCTCGATTCTCGCCGTGGACAACGAAGAAGGGAACTCGGGAACGATCGCAAATTGCGAAATCTCCGTTACAATTATCTTTTCTCTTCTCCGTTTCTTTTTCGCGTTTCCTCCTCTCTGTTGTCAATTCTTTCTCTCGGTTTTTCAATTCCTTTTTTTCTTTCGATGTTCGCATTCGTACGTCTGCGTTCCGCTTTATGAATAATGAAACAGTCGGCGGAGAGATTCTCTAGGAAACATTATTTTGCCTTTATTCTTCGGGATTTGCTTAGGAGATATCGGCCGCGTCGGCGAAGAGAAATTTCTGAATAAATGATCCGCTCGTCGGTGGAGGGATTACGAATTTTCAATTATCTCTTGTGTATCCTCGCGAATTTTGGACCTCAGCCCCTCGCAATTTATGCATGGGAACTCTGCGGGTAGTCGGGTTAATCGAATGGATACGCGTTTTTGGATTTCGCCTGTTGTTTCGGGCTTGAATTTCGATTCTTTCGGATACTGCGGTGGGAGAGTGATTGTTGTTTAATGGGATGGTTGAGGAAGGATTATGGGAAGGCTGGTTCTTAAGGGGAATGCAATTTTTAGTTATTTGTTCGGTGTTCTGGGGAATTGTGGACCTTTTGGGGATAGTGTCTGTATTAAGGCGTTGTGGATATTAAAAATTCAGTAGAGAAGTGTTAGTGATGAGGCAGAAGTATTGTTGGTAGCAGTGATTAATTACTTGAATTACGATATGATGCTGGAAATCGGTAAATCTTCTGTTTTACGTTTTTTAAATGATTTACCGAAATATTATCGTAAGTTGTGGGTTTTAAGGGAATTCTTAAGTTACTTAATATGTTTGATAATAGAATCTTGAAATATATGATATTTTTAAATTTTCAAATTCGCTATATTTACTTGCTGACTTCTCATTTATTGAAAATTTGGAAATTTGAAAGTGCAACTGCACAGAATGCACGAAGTATAAGAAAATATACGAGATATCCAAACTGTAGAACATTTTGTACTGGTTCTCGACGAAAATTATTTTCCACCGTAATTATAGTCCACCATAATCCTATTTTTGCAATTACAGTCCACCATAATTCGATTTTTCCAATTATACTCTAACATAATCCTATTTTTGCAATTATATTCCACCATAATTCGATTTTTCTAATTACATTCCACAACATTTCAATTGCCACCAACATTCACAGCCTACTGATCACTGTCATCGACGCAAACACAGCTCTCAACATCGTCAAACAAACAACTTGCCAAGAATCGTACTCGAAGTTTCGTGTAAAAGTCCGTTTCCATTCGTCCCGCATTATCGGCGGCTCAACTGGAGCAACATACGAATGTTCGCGATCATTCGCGTTCAAGGGACCGTAATGGAGCGCCGGTGTTTCGTCGGTTTATAGAAAGTAAACGGTCACATTCCGCGGCGCGACGGAAATACGGTCGCGCGCCACGTGCGGAAAAGAACGACGCGACGCTAAGGGCTTTCGCTTGTTTCTTGCCTGTCACATTATCCCTAGCAGCGTTTCCTGGCTCCAAAATTTTCTTGCTCTGCTTCCTTTTCTTCGTTTCTTCCATATACTTTCGCAGTACCGCAGGACTTCAATGAATAACCGAGCTATCTTGTCAGAGATATTACTCAAATTTAATTTACTTTTATAAATTTATTTAATTAATTAAAATTAATATTACTTATTTATTAACCGTTTGTTTTATGATTTCTTTGTCAATTGTGAGTGAAGATAGTTTATTGTTTATGATATATTGGAAACAAAGGGAAGTTTTAGACTGATTCTATGTCTACGTTTACTTAGAAGCATTGGAATTAATAATAGAAAAGTAATATTTAATTCTAACTTGGAAGAATTAAGTGGTATTTATATTTGTTAAATTGTGTTTGGAATATTATATTGTAGGGCAAGGGGTTAACGTTTTCGGATAATTGAAACCGTTAGAATAAAATTTCACCATTCAATTTTGTATGTATGTAAATCGATAGGTAAATCTAATTTAATTATGATAAACTTTAATATTTTTCTGTACACTGAATTTATAAAATTGCCGGGCTAAAATATTACTCGTTCAGAATCAAATAAACAATACGAATATAAGGAAATTTTGTGGAAGTTGGTCATATTTCTTTGAAACATGTGTAAATGAAAACTAGAAGTATTGGAATACTAAATTTGTGTTTTATGAACTTTCATTACATTATGAGATAATTAAGAAGAATTCAAATTACAAATGCTGCAACGTCAATCGTAATTGTATCAACTGTTTACGAAAATACTGAATATGAAGTATTTATTTAACTAAAAGAGTATCTTCCGTTATAAATAAATCAGGCAAATAGAAAAAATGTTTGTTTCCAACTCTTCGTTTATTTCGACTGTTACTCGCTCAATAATAATCGATACTTCGCTCCATTGACAAGCGAATTATGTCAATAATAATAATAATATAGCTGCAGAAAATTTGAGAATTTCCCTTTAGGAAAAATATCCTGACATTTTGTTAGTGCTATAGTCCTTTGTCGTAAAGTCGAGTGGCACACCAGGCAGCGTTCTTTTGGAAAAATTATACCGACACGTTTTCTGTGACACTGTTGCTGGCTTCGATGCGTTATTTGAGTCTCAAATGCAGACTTTGTTAGTAGTCGGGATAATTTTTCCAAAGGAGTGTTCGTTACACTCGAGGGATTAGATAGTGGAAAGTGGAAAAATTAATTTACCAAATCCGACGGCAAATTTGATGGAAAAATGGACATGAAATGAATTTAAGAATAATTATGCTTCATTCTCATCTCACAGAAATAGAACAATTGTAACAGTTTCATACAGTTATATACAGTTCATAATTTATACCATACAGTTTAAAGTAAACGGCAAATAAATGGAAAACCTGCGTTCGTATCTTTAATTTCAATGTCCTCGCAATTTGAGAATATTTTGTTTACCAATTCCCCGGGAGCCGAATCGGAAAACATTCATTTGCGAAAGCGTAAAGCAGAAATTTGTTTTATTGACTCCATAGAGCCACGGTCTGCAATAATGAATAATATTCGAACACGGTGGGTTAATTAAAATTCCAAAGAGGCCAGTTTCCATATAAAACCTCCAATTTTATTGATTGCATTCCCCGGTCGGTCAAAATTGAACGAACCCTGCGACAAATTGGAAAATATTCGATTTGGCTAATTGAAATGCGGCCCGCGAAATTCATTTACAAAATTCATTAGACCGGTCCCGTTTCACGTGGGAACGGAACAGTCGAAGATACTATTCCTTCAGGAATCGAAGTTCGACGGATGTAATTTCGCGTTTGAATTTCGCGTACGAACTCGCAGCTTCATCGCGGCGAAACAGTTTTAACGGGCGTCGACGGAGCGAACGCGATATTTTGTAACGAAATTTTAGACATCGCCTGGAACATGATCCTTCCAACGGAAATTTTAAAGAGTCACTGGCGAACGACGCGCGGAAGAATTGTATTATTTCACGAACGGTCCGCGTCCGCGGCAACAAAGTATTTTCGTTTAACGGGGAAACGTGCAGACGTTTTGCGCGACCGAGAAATAATGCGGTTAAAATATTCCGAGCCTGAAGTCGAATGACGGCGTTGATAAACGCGAACTTTCCGCGTCGAAGTTGGACCGGACGAAAATGCATTTTCCAATTTGAGCCGGGGCGCCCAGTCGAATCGCAGTTTCGAGTGCCGGACGCCTTATCTCCGAAACGGAAAACTCTCAGCTTGTAGCTCGGGGACGCGGAAGTTTATTTGACCAGCTTGAAAATCCTCGCGGTGATGAACAATCGTCGGTCCCCCGGGACGCCGCGTCTTTAACAAAGTGTTCAGCAAATTTTCACGGTTCCGAACTTTCGACCCTGCGAAAATTACGTTACAACGTTTACTGGGAAGCGGTATTTTATCAGGACGTCCGGGGACGTGGTTTGAATTTAAGGTTAATTTCGGATTGATGTGGATCTCTTGTAGATGATAACAGAATTTTTTATTTAATCTGGATGTAATCTGGGCTGGTTTAGTTAGTTTAGACGTAACGTGAATTATTTTACTATTTCTGGGTGTAACTTGGATGTCTTCAAGGTAGTCTGTACCTGATTCGTGACGTTTTAATGGTCTGTTTCACTTTATTTAGACCTAATTTAGATTATTTCGCTTCGTATAGACCTAGTCTAGATTATTTCACTTTATCTGGACCTAACTTTAATATTCTCTACGTAATCTAGACCTAATTTGCGCCATTTTACTGATCTAGACCTAACCTAGACCTAACATTGTTTCACTTCATCTGGACCTAACTTGGAGCTTCTCTATCTAATCCAGACCTAATTTGTGTCATTTTACTTTAGATTATTCCATTTCTTCTGAGCCTAACACAGATTATTTCACCCAGACCTAACCTAAACTACTTCACCTCATTTAATTCTAACCTAAACAATTTCCATAATCTATACCTCGAACTCTCTCCATCTAATCTACATCGAACCAGGGGTATTCTTCCATAACCTACCCTCAACTTCTCAATCTCTACCCAACTTGCACCTTCCACGCAAAATTTTTGGTCAACCCAGATGAAACCTGCGTATCGTTCGTCGAATAATTCAAACAACGTTCATAAACGATCCGATACAACGAAATAACGGACAGCTTTATTTAAACAACAACGCGGCACGATGCAATATTACAGAATTCATTTTGAACGGATCAAACATTTAATATCCACGTTTTCGACTGAGGGCAGCGGCGGATGGATACGCACAAATGAAATATTCGTTGGAAAATAAAAATTCATACATGCTCGCAAATAATTGCCCCGGTTATCATGTTCATAACTTTGATTGAATACGCCCCCTGCAGCGGCGGCCCTAATCAAATGAACAGGATACAATACACAGAATTCGAATACGCTTTAATATTCGCAAAGCTAACGTTGCTGCGCGTGGCATTGCGAAGGGCCTGCATTCAGTCTTATTTCGTAATATACACGCACCACGGCTTTGAGAAATTAATACCGCGCGAGCGGCTGCGTTGCTGGGGCTGATGTTTGGATTGAACTTTGATTAACAAGTTTCGCATATTTACGCGGCGCAAACTGCACGCGCGGCCCGCTGTGAAATCTGGTTCCGCGAATACGTTCTGAGCGATGTTTGTTTGTCTTCTTGCCCGTGACAGACCCTTGTTTCGCGAAATTTCGGAAAAATTTTCTTTGGAAGCACTGCAAGTGATTTTCGTGATTGTTGTTCTTATTTTCGGTTCGAGACGCGGCTTGTTGCAGTGTTGCAGATGTTCGGGGGAATTGGTTTTAGTTTCGACTGGATTGTTTCTGAATTTTCGAAATTTCTAGTTTTATAATTTGTCAGTGTCGAAGTTTCAAACATTTCTAGTTTCCTGTTGTCAGTGTTAGATTTCCTAAATATTCAGTTTCCGATTGTCGGTGTTACATTTCTGGAATTTCCTAATTTCACAGACACTAGCGTTAAACCTTCAAAATTTTTAGTTCCATCAATATCAGTACCAAATTCTCAAACTTTCTAATTTTACAAAGACTGACATTAAATTTCCAATCGTTCAGAATTTTTCCAACACGTCAACCTCTGTTTAACAAAGCAGTTCACACTAATGTAATCCAGTCGTAAACATTAAACCATAACATGAACTGCAAATACCAAACCAATTACCCTTTGAACCCTTTGCACTCCGAACGTTGCCTTTTTCCTCGATAACTCTGCATCATTATAATTTTTATATAAAATGCTTTTAAAAAAATAGATAGTTTATAGACAGCACTGTAAACGATTCTTCTCACTAATAATATCCAAAATAACAATATAATCTATTTGAAAAATATCTTTGCAAAGAAGCACACCTGTAAATAAAACTTGATCACGTTCGACATAGGATCGCAAAGGGTTAACAAATAATATCACACTAACACTAAATTCTAAAGAAAAATAAACGAAAAGCTAAATAACATTCAGACGTGTCAAATTCAGTTGAGAATTTTCATCTGTAACCTGACACCCTAGCACAGGGCTAGGGGTCAACAGTAAATCACGCTGCCTGGTGGCTTGGCGCGAAGGAAAGAAAAAAATATCGTTCCGCGAGCTTTCGCCGCGGATTCGGGCCTCGTAATTTCTTGACACTAAAAGGTTATATGGTCTCGCCCCTCGCCTTTGATTTAAATTATTCCTCCCTTTGCCTTTCGCACCTACGCCCACCGCGTCATCTTTTACTACCCCTCTGTGTCTTAGGCTTTTATTATTCTTTCTGCCCTCCTCTGGAACGTCTGGGCTGGGGGGCCGCTCTGTCTATGCTTTTCGTCTGACTGTCGCACCGGGAGGGATCCCTCCACGCTTTTTGCTCGAGGGGAGATCCGCGGGCTGCGGATTTTTGCGCGTTTGTGGCGCGAGGATACGAGGAACATTTTAAAACGCGAGATGTAATTGAATTTCAGGGCTTCGAGTCTGATAGTTCGCGTTGGGCTTTCGCGGAATTGACGATCGGAGAAGTGTGAGATTATGTTTGAGTCCATTTTTGGAAGATTGGAATGGAAGAAAATGTTTCTAAATTTCGATGATAAATGTGTAATCATGATATAAATAGATAATCTGGATGTAAATTGTACTTACATCGAGAATATAAAATCTATTTAGGTATAAATGTATAATCAAAATATTTCAGTTCATGTTTGGGCAATTGGAGTTGGAGGGAATAATTGGTTCGATTGATTTTGATCCGTTGAGTTTAAATTAACTTAGAGATTTGGCCTTTTCGTATTTGTGTCGTGAGGATACGAGAAATAATGGGAAGGTGGAATGTAATCGAATTTCAGGGTTTGAAGTTTGATAGTTTGCTTTAGGTTTTGGTGAGATTATGAATTCGAGTCAGGAAATTCTATATAAATTCATACATAGTTCATATTACGAACAAGTAATTACTTAGATTAATTTTGAGTTCAAGGGTAGTTTATAGATATAATTTTTAGTATCTTTAAATTTTCCTATGACTTTAAATTATATGAACAATATTACACATTGTATTAAGTTACTTCTGTACAATTATATTGTCTCTATTTTTTTTTAAATTAACTTTAGCGTTAACAAACAACTTCTCTTTATCTCTATGCATTTTTCCTTAAACCAACTTCTCAAGCACGCTTTTTTAAGAACGTTCCGAATGTTAATCTAATTTATCGAAATTTCTTGTACAGTTACGTTAAACTCTCGTCTCGGTATCTTGAGCTGTGTTTTTTTAAATAAATCTTTTGCAACGATCCAAGCAGAAAAGTCAATTTCACGTGTCAGTGGAGACTCCTCTCGCTTCAGTTCATCCCTGGATTCTTCTTATTCCGCGTGGGCGGTGATTCATCGAGTTATTGTTGACGGTCGAGACTAATCCGGAATTAATAAGCGAGGCACTCTTTATTTGTAACGCTCGAGGTCTGTAGAAATTCGTCGAGTGTTTCCTGGGCTGTCCGAGAGGGTCTCGAATGGATTCGAGGCGGGCCATTCGAGAACAGTGAACGTCGTCGCGAGAAATCAAGTTATTTCGGCTGAGTGAAAGCCTTTCCCCGCCCACCGGGCAGAAAGGAACGGTGGAAAAGTTTTGCGGTGGATTCGATTTGTGTTCCTTTACGATTTAAATCGATTTTGCGGGCGCAGTTCGTTCGGTGCTGTTTTCATCAGTTGTGTAACTAATGTTTTCTAATCTGAATTCAATTAGTTCGAATTGTTGCGGTGTGGTTTGATCACTATGGGTTTCTAAAAATTTTGTGACTTTTGTTGATTAAAGTTTAGTGATTTTGATTAATCTGAAATAGAGATTAATTTTTTTTACTAAAGTTATTGCTAATCGCTATTTCTTTGTATCCAATAATCGAGATGCAGTTTGTTCACTATTGACTTCTGCAATTTTTGAATTTAGTTATATTAAATATTAAAATTTTGTAACTATACTTATTAGTAATGACGAGTTCTTAATATTAAATAATTAAGATATAGTTTGTTCACTACTGATTTTTACAAATTTTTACAAAACTAATATTTTGTCAACCAAAATTTCAATATATTGAACAATTGAGATCTACTTTGCTCCTTACTATTTTTCGAAGTTTATAACTATCATTATTAGTAAAGAATTGAATTCAATTGATGACAGTGAAAACAACAGCTTATCAAATTAAACGTTATAATTGAATATTTAGAATATAAATGCACCTAGAACCACAACTTTATTACAGAAAGTTCAATACACAGTTGATCACAGAAAATTCTCGATTTCCAGGATAAAATCCTGAAAACCTGATGCTTCCTAGGATAGAGGATTCGCCTGTCATTCTCCAGTTTTCTTCTTTCAGTTTGTCCACCTTCGATTCCCCAGTTTTACGATGCGTCGAGCAATAAATTTTCGAGCCGATGGCGAATTCGAATTCTTATTATCCTCCAGGTTCATTCTAAAACTGGATGAAATTAACTTTTCCGTTCTGCGACGCGTCCCTGCGTTTCTCCGGCCAATAATCCAGCATCTCTATAGGACAGGGCAATAAAGAGGCGGCAGTAAATCCCGCGACATCGATTCGACGCGTGTCTGGTCGATTTGGAATCGCTCATTCGCATCGCATTCACCTGTGCGTCGTTCTGGTCGCTTTATAGGTACATGTATTCTCGGCTGGAAGAGAAACTCGTCGTAAAATTCATTCCAGCTGTCGTTGAATCTCAGCTTCATCTCTAGAGCAAGAAGATTGGCGACGATTTCAGTCCACAGGAGATTTAAGTTCGTTTATATGGTGATTAAACGAAGACCAGGTTCTTAGATTAGGTCCAAATCAGGCTACAGCTGAAGCTAGGCTGAATTCAAGCTAGACACTTGTTAGATTAAGTCTATGTGGTTCTCAGACTTCGATTAAGTTAGGCTGAGCTAAGTCCAAGTTAAGCTATGAGTGGTTTGATCTAAGTCAAAGTTAGGTCTAGGCTGCAATCAAGTTTAAAATATTATTTCGGTTAGGTCTAAGTTCGACTAAGCAAGTCTAAGTGAAGCTGTGATTAGTATAAACTACTTTAAAGTTAGACCTAGACTGAAATTAAGTTAAATCTGGATTAAGTCAAGTTTAAAATAACATCGAGGCTAGGGCTGAGTTAAACTAAGCAAGTCCAAGTGAATCTATGATTAGTATAAACTACTTTAAAGTTAGACCTAGACTGAAATTAAGTTAAATCTGGATTAAGTCAAGTTTAAAATAACATCTAGCCTAGGACTAAGTTACGCCAAGGAAGTCCAAGTGAAGCTATGAGTAGTCCAAACTACTTTAAAGTTATGCCTAGACTATCATCAAGCTACACCTAGATTAAATCAAGTTTAAATAACATCTAACTTAGAACCAAGTCACAGCAAGTAAATCCAAGTTGAATCACCAGTATCCAAACTATTCCAAACTTAGGTCGAACCCAAACTCCCTGTACATTCAACTTAGTTTCAATCAAATTTTAATCTAAATCTACACCAATCCAATCCACTGCCCGAATACTCTCTATCAAAGTCGTCACACTGAAAAAGTTCATGAATCAACCCACAACAATGCACTATCACCTCAATCATCTTCCCCATTTTCATTTTTCCCCCAAGCCCATTACCTACCCAGCTAACCATCAGTTCCACTAACATTACAAAGAACGGTTCATCGCGACAGAAGTTTGTCGAATTTCTAGACGGAGAATGGACACTTAGGTGTGCCTTGACCTCAACCTTGAAGCGCAGGAATGCACAGAGATTCACCCCACCGTAACGTTTCTGGCCAGTGTGCAACGCTGCAGAGCCGTTCGCAGTTGGTCGTTGCCCTACCTCTCCTCCTCTCTCCCTCTCTCCCGGTCGCTTCTCCCAGTGGCTTGCTACCTTTTACAGTCCCCTGCCTTTCTCTTCTATTTTAAATCGCGTGTTCCCTCAACCCGTGGCACTTGGCTGTCATTCCGTCGTGTTCCGAAGGTTTCCGGCGAACGCCGTGCGCCAGGCATTCCTCATTCAACTTTTATTTCGGAATTCCCATCCCGAGGACCCGCGCTCGCGACTTGTTTCACTGTTCCGTTCCTTGTTCTGCCTCGAATCTGCCTTTCGGCGCGTTTATTCATTGTCTTTCCGTGACTCGGAACGATTTAGGCGTCGCGTTCGTTCATTTTCCTAAATTATGTCGCGGGCTAACTACATTAGCACGATAACAGATAAAAAGCTGGAAGGATAACGATCGAGCATGCAACCGGCGAATAATGGATTTTTAGCACAGTTGTCCTCCGTTTTTTATCGCATTCTTCCGTTGAGAATCGTGGCTCGTATTTTTCAGTATGAAACGTATAAATTTGAAAGTTTTCTGTCGTTTTTCGGAGTTCCTTTCTTCTACTTTACGCTGCACGCACTTACGGCGTACAGTAAATCCGTTTTATCTGAGTAATGCGAGGGTAGCCGCGGCCCGCCATTCTTCTGCAGGTCCGACATCTTTGTGATCGATATCTCCGTCAAAATGGAAGGATAAAATTCACCCGCGCAAGGTCCTCGCCGCTGGAATGCCCGGCGAAACCAAGAAACGTGGCAGAAGGAACGAACTGGCTGCCCTTGTCCTCGCTTTCGAGCGAGTGCTCCGTTTCTGGCGCCATTTTTACTCGGACGTTCCATCGGAAATGCATTCTGGTTAATACCCCTTGCGTTAATCTCTTCGGTTTGCTAGAATATTCTTTTTTTGGGGAACATTGAATATCATTTCAAATAGTGAACTTCGTTTTGTTAAATTTGATATATTAAATTTCTATTCGTAGTAAACTGAATTCTTTCGGATGCCATTTTTCTTGAATTAAAAAATATTGAATATCAGCTGCCATTTTTGTTCACGTAAAAAATACTACATTTCGATTCGTACTAAACTTAATTCTGTCAAATGCCATTTTTCCAATTAAAAAGCATCGTGTGTCAATTCATAGTAAACTTAACTCTATCAAATATCATCGTCTCCAACTAAAAATGACTGAACATCAGCTCACAACGAGCTCAAATACAATTTTTCCAAATCGACGCATATCAGATCCCGCTTCACATTCACCGTAACGATCAAACAGTTTCTCCGACACAGAAACATCAGCTCACAACGATCTCAATGTTACAAATCCAATTTCTTCAGAGCAACAAATATCAAGTCTCGCTTCACACTCGCAATTCCATTAAACGTAACTCGCGGAGCACCCGGACGCCGAACAGCCACGCGCGAAATCGATATTACCAAACGCGATTTATAAAAATCAAATTTCCCGTCGCGATTCGACGGAGAGAGTTTCGCGGTGACGTTCGTTGACCGCGCGAAAATTGTTTCCCGCCCGCGGTTCGAAAATTGCTAGGGAAACGGGGTTAGAGGCCGGGAATTTTCGAAGTTATCGGGCACACACCGGTGCACCGGTGAATCCCCCGGCCTCTCCCTCGCTCGGCTTCGGATTCAACAGGTTGCAGCCAGTGGCCATCAGACGAAAAAAGACTTGTCGTCCTTCTTTCGATTTCCTTCTCTTCCCAGCCACCTTCACCCCGTCTTTCTTTCTTCGTTAGCTTTTTATTAGCTGCTCTCTCGTTTCAATTAAACGTCCCCCGACACTCTGCTCCGCGGTGCGTAATTCCTTTCCGTCCCGTCGACGCGCCGCGCCGCGCCGCGCGCCGTTTACTCGCCGGGGGAAAAAGACGTTGCCCGCTGAACTGGCATAATTGAAATTACCGTTTCGAGGATGTTTCACTTTCTCTGTTTAACTTCGCCGGGGACCGAGGGAAATTGAAATCGAACCGCGGCCCGCGGGGCTTCTAGTTGGCGGTTTCGGTAATTTTTGTAGTCGCCGGTAGGTGGCTCGGAGCTGAGTGTTCTCTCGCTGGTATTTCGATTCTGAGTTACGTAAATCGAGCTTAACACTTAGCCAATCGAATGGGGTATCTTCCATTGTTCACTTAGCAACGTACAGCCTTTTATTCTGTTTACTTTTTCTTTTATTGCTTAGTAAGTCATAAAATGAGATTATTTGAAATTCAAATACGGTTCTTTCTTGTACAAAACAAAGGTTTTAACTAAGTTCGTTGAATGAGATCAATTGAAGATAATGGAAGAGCCTAAGTGTTTACACTTTCAATTGAGTTGTATTTCCGTTTTGCTATTACTGAATTAGCTTCGTTAATAAGTTTTCGTAGAAATATCTGTACCTCTTCAGTAATTGTAAAAGGAGAAATCAGAAGTAAGTTTTGACTCATCTGGTAGTTCTAGCGTTAAATGATTTTTAACACTGTTATTGAATCATTCTTATTAGTTTCGTTATTATTATGAAAATATACAATATATATATAGTGAATTAATTATTTAAACTGTGAGTGTTATAATTGTCAAGAAGTTGATTGGTGAACTGTTAGAACTTTCGTGAGTACTTTGATTTGAGTAGTAAATAAATTTCAACGGTATAAAGCAGAATGTTTAAAAAACGGTTTTTAGATAGTGTCCATTTTTAATCTAACTCAACTGAGACAACTTTAGTAATGAACAAATTCTACAGTCAACTAGGACAAGTAGAACGATGGTGTTGCTAAGTTACTGTCAACAAAGGTGTTATTGCCGTAATATTTCTGTTGGAAACGTTGAGTGAACCAAAACCGTAGTGGGAAGTTACGTTTGGCAAAGTTCATTCAGTATTATTCAAAGTCTCGGGCGCGACAGCTGAATCCTAGCCCATTCCGCGGTATGCAAATTCGATCGCGTCACCGTGCCACCCCTAGCCCGCCGACGAAACAAATGTCGCCCGGTTATGCGTTTCCGTTCGGCTGCATGACCGGTTTATTGCCGCGTTACGACATTTATTTTATCGTCCCGTCACGTGTGCACACAGGACCGTCGAACGTGACAGCGGCGCGAACTTGAAACGCTTCGGGGAAACATTTCCCGGACTTTTACGGTATAGATGAACGTTATTGCGGGGGACGGCGTAGGACGACCTGGTCCACGCGATTCCTGGGACCTTTAATCTTTAAACGAAACCTTACTGTATTTTGAATCGATATTTTCGGGTTGGAACTCTTTATTTGGCCCTTTGCTTCTTTTGCTAGCTGCTGGAGGCTGTGAGAATGTCGTTGGATAGAATAAATGATTGTTCGGGTGGTATTATACGAGATGCTCTAGAGGATTTCTAGGACGTTTTAATGATTGCGTGAAACTTTGATCAACTTTGATTCGAAAGTTTTGGGAAAGTTTTCTTCGTTCGATTAGTTGCCTTTGGTAGTAGCCTGGGAGGTAGAAATCTAGTTAGGGTATAGCAATTGGTAATTGCAAGGACAATACGAGACCATGTGGTCTAGGTGTCTTTTATGTCTTCAATTCTCAAATTTAGTCTTCACTCTATCTTAACTCAAAATTTTTATAAAAGTTCCCTTCATTTAGTCAATTGATCTTTTCGGTACTAGCTTATGATCTTAAATCTACTTAAAGTACATCAACTGATCATTACTGCAGAGTACACCAGGAAACCACATAGTCCAAGTGTCTTCTAAGACTTCCAATCATCAACTCTTCACCCTATATTAAATCAAAACTTTAACTTCCCTCTTTATTCGATCAACTGCTCACGCTGGCATCAGTCTAGACCCCAAAACTCTACTTAGACTACATCAAACGATCATTACTGCAAAGTACACCGACAAATCACATAATCCAGATGTTCTCTAAGACCTCTAACTCACGTACCAATCCCCAGTCCATTTTGCACCAAAGTTTTCCAGTCTTCTTCGACAGCTCCTCCAGCCAGCATCCAACACGGGAATCCAGTTAGGGTAAAACACGCGTGTCACCGTGTCACCGTTGTAAATCATTAAAGCGTCCGGGGTTTCGGCCGTCAACGGTGGCCGTCGGCCGACAATGCCCTGGACATTCATGTCCGGCACGTCGACCGTGCCAGAATCCTGAGCATCGGCCACTCCACGGCTGAAACGAGTTTACGGCACAATGTATTATAGGCGTTGCGGCTTTGGCCGGCCGCGATAATGGGCTCCGGGCCACGGGACACCCGGCGCCCATGGTGCCGATGACGTCCGACGAAGGCTGACGTCTCGTTTCCCTCAGATCATCTCGGCCCACCCTGCCAAAGCCGCAGACCTCTTTTCAGCCGGATGATTGGACGACACCGCGGGAAATCTTTGGCGACGTTGTTAGGGATAATTGAAATTTCCCTTGGACCTGGTGTCCTGCTAAAGACGATCCTCTTTTTCACGAACACACCCTTTCTTCAATGTTCTTCGACGTTTGCGGATGGACTCTGGGAACTTTACTAATGCTAGGAGATGGGGAATGGCCCTTTTTCGAAGCATTAGTTTTTCATTTGTCTTTAATTGCTGGTTACTTAACGCTAAAACCACCAAGCAGTTAATTTGAGTTTCTGAAATTTATAAAAACTCCAAGAGTGCATTTGTTGAAAGTTGAACTGATTTAGATTTCAGTTTGCGCGGTGTAGAATCAATTTGTTTAATAATTTCTCAGAGAAGCATTTGTTATCTTTTTAATAATTGCACAAAGAAGACGTTAGGAATGGGTCATTTTGACCCGTCTGGTAGTTTAGTGTTAAGGGATTTAATTGCTTGTTGCTTAAGATGTGTGTTCTTTTACGATTTAAATCGATTTTGTTGGCGCAGTTCGTTCACTGCTGTTTTCAACGGTTGTGTAACTAATGTTTTCTAATCTGAATTCAATTAGTTCGAATTGTTGAGATGTGGTTCACTATCTTTTGCAAATTCTGTGACTTTTGTGACGACCATAATCCTATATTTTACATAATGAAAATGAAATTAATCCTATGAATACTGTTATTAGAAGTTATAAACTACGACATTGTATTTAGGTACTCAATGACTCGTTTCAGTTTCATTTTTCTAATATTTTGTTTGGATTCATTGGATTGAGTCTTTAATATATGAAAATTGCTCTTTTGAATAGGAATATACTTTTGAATTCTTAATAGAACTATACACTGTGAATTCTGAAAACAGAAGTTTTGTTTAACAGAGTGTAATAATATTAATATTAGAAATTAATATTTATTATTAATGTTAGCATTTTAAACTTCTGATTGCAAGAACGTTTGAACTATCGACATCCTAATCTTCAATCTTTTTAAGCAAATAAGCTTTACAGTAAAGTTGTAGTGAAACGTGAGAGATTGAAACTGCTACGAATAACGAGAACGAAGGAATAACGACTAGAACGATTGACTAACAATCGCGAGCGAAGCACAACCGATCGTCGTTGCAATTTAAACAGATTTACTGTGCCCCTGATACCCTTAACTCACTCCCGTTCCCTCAGGCTTCGAATAATTCGATGTCTGTGCCTCGTGATCCCTGAAAACTTCCTTTTCTCAATTGTGTTGCCTCTTCGCGATTCCCTCCGTCCCTCAGGGAAACAGCGCGAGATTTCGGCTCGTAGATCACTAACACGTCCGCCATTCCCGATGCGGAATCAAGATCCAACCGCAGAGAGACAGTAATTTCTGACGAGCAACGGATCTTCTACCTTTTCTGCCTTATCGTCCGTAATTTTTCCCTCTTTCTCCCCTAATTACATTCCAGTGTTTCCTCCAGGAACAGCCTCTCCCTCTGTCATAATCTTTCGCGACTTTTTCCCGGGCTCCTTACCTCGGGGCACATTTTTAACAATACTTCCCGGCTACATTTTCCTTGGCAACTTCTCGCAGTTATATTTCCTCGCAATTTTTTCTTCAGTCTGCGGATTTCTCTCTGCGTTCCTCTCCACGGTTTTAATTTTTAAATGTAACGTTCGATGCTGAGAATCCTTCTGCGTCATCTACAATATTTTTCAGACGGCTAGCGATGGATTTTTGTGCGATCCTTATATTGTAAAAGTAGTTTGAACATTTTTTGAAATAATTATTCTAAAGAATAGTGTGTGGATTGCAAATACTTTTGTTATTAAAAGATTTATTAATATATCGTTTGACATTAGTTATCAGTCTTTATTAAACTATTCAGTAACTTCTGTTAAATAATTGTTACATTTCAGAATTTTCGTTTTTCTGAGATGATTTACAATACTAACAATAAGCTGGCCATTTTAGATCCAAATTTCACAAATCTCCCAACGATCTATGTATTTCTATCTTTGTATTGCTCCCCACTTTTAATTTCCAAGTATAACACTCTATTCTAATAATTTCTGTACACAATTAAATCTCTCGAAGTTCCATTTAGAACCAAATGTCACAAAGTTCCCAATAATCTATACATTTCTATCTTCGCCTGGCTTCCCATTTTTAATTCCCAAATACAACACTCTATTCTAATAATCTCCCTATATAAATAAATCCCTCGAAGTTCCATTTTAGATCAAAATTTCACAAATTTCCCAACAATCTATACATTTCTACCTTTGCCTGGCTCCCCGCTTTTAATTCCCAAGTACAACACTCTTCTAATAATCTCCCTACACAATTAAATCCCTCGAAGTTCCATTTTTCCAAGAGGATCCCCGAAATCGACAATCAACGGACCATTGTCGGCCCAAGTTCCGCGAGAAAATTCGCTACATAATGAATTTCCGCGGCGTCTTCGGCCTGCAAGTTTCCTCTCGCCGCGAGGAACTTGCGCGTAAAACGGCGCGGAACGGCGACGATCCCGGGGCGCAAACAGTTTCCACTTTTCCGCGAGAAATTCGCGGCATTATCATGAGCAAATTTGACTTTCTCCCACCCCAGCCTCCCCCCGTCTCGTCCGAAGCCGCTCGCTCGCTCGTGGTCCGCCGACGGAGCGAAGTAAGTTCGCGGCTGCTGCTCCACTCCCATGGGGAGCAGGGAAGCCGCGTGCATCATCCGCCTTTTCAGCATCCGCTTCCAAACCACTTCGGGATTGACTATGCATCAACCGAATTCCGGCGGGTCGCCACGTATGCTTCTCGAGCTGCGTCTACCTGGAAAACTGGAGTCTAACGTGTTGCTTTCGACTTATTCTTTCAGCTTTGTCTTTTGCCGAGTCTTTTCGGTGGTTCGAGAGACTTGAGTGACAGTTTGTTCTGAGAAAGTTTGAAGGAAATCGTGTTACAACCACGGGGATTATTGTAAATTTCGTTATTTCGGCGTTAATTGGTATGCGTTGCTGGTTTTAGCTAGGTTTTTGAGTTTTGTGAAGTTCGAGTGAGGCTTGGTTGGAAAAAGTTCGAGGAAAGTAGGGCTTCAACTGTGAAAATTAGTGTAAATTTTCGTGCTGTAAATTTAATTACTGTATGTTGCTGTGCTTTTAACTCTTCGAGCTTTGTTTTTTGAATTTCTTGAGGTTTCAGTAGGAGTAGGTTTTGGACAGTCTGAGGGAATATTGCTACTACCATGGAAGTTATTATAATTGTATTTAATATAAATTGTCATGACCGTGAAGAATTATTTTATATTTCTTAGTTACTGCAATTTCATATAACTACAATTTTCAATCTTCAAATTACACAAAATTCTATATCTAAATAAAATAAAATAATATAGAGTAAAATAAATTAGATTATACAATAAATAAAATAAAATCGATTAGGATGAAATAAATTGAAACAAAATATAAATCCTAAGACAATATATCTCAACAGCTCCAACCCCTTCTCGTTTAACTTTCGAATCCCTTCGAACCGAAATCGATCTAATCCAATCTACCCGCAGAACATTCGTATTCCTCAAAATTCAAATATCTTCCTCCCGAAAACCCGCTTCACCTCGTAACAGTCACCCGAACAAACTCGCCAGGGTTAAACGGAATGTTGATCGGAGCGTTTAACAGGCGAACAGACATCGGGACAAAAAAAAAAGTCACGCGGCAAGGAACGCGGAAACAGCGGCCGGTGATTTTCGGACAGGCTCGCGTATCGCAGTTAGAATGAATTGGCGTGTCCAACCGATGGAAATTGAAACGGCGTGCGAGCGAAACGCCAATTAAACGAGTAGCGGCGGCGGCGGCGGCCGCGCAATTCAGAGTCGCCCGTCGAACATCATTGACACTTCAATTTCACTAATTTTGTTATGGTTCGCCAATCGTGAATGTTTATTAATTGCGGCCCTGTTACGCGATACGGTTGACCATTTCGCAGAGGAAGGGGCTCTGTAATTGCCACGGTCCTTCCAGTCGACTTGTTCCGCGCGTGAAACTATTTTTCGGCTGGTTTCGCTGCGCACCGTCGCGGGAAATTTCCGTCTCTGAAAATATTCCGTTTGCACTGTGCCAATTGTTTTATAGGCGTTGGAGCTTGGAGATTAGAATTTTGAAATTTAGGTTGGAGTTTGAAGACTTCAGGGGTTCTCTGTGGGTCTGTGGAGCGGTGGGAATATTTCATTTGTGTAGTATAAATTATTTTGTAGTTCTTGAAATTTGGAAGAATCGCATTTTTAAGTAATATTAGTTGGAAGTTTAACGTTTATTTATACAACTTCGATGTTATGTGTAATTTAGTGATTTCTTCGTGTACAAATAAGATTAGTTACAAGCTCCTAAGTCTTCATTTGCCATGACGAGTCCAAGAAATAAAAGATCAGTATATGAAGTTTCTTCTTGCTAATACAGAAATGCTTTATAATTACTTTAATAACACCTTATAATTTACAAAGCAATTTGTTTCTTATAATGTAGATAGTCTCCAAAAGGAAATTGACAAAGGAAATAATAGTGGAGTGCCTCGTAGATATTTTTCATTTGCGAACCCAAAAAATATAATATCAGTATATAAAATTCCTTCTTTCCAACACAGGAATTCTTCATAATTACTTTAATAACACCTTACAATTTAAGAAGCAATTTGTTTCTTATAAAGTAGATAATTTAGATACTATCTCCGAAAGGAAATTGACGAAAGCAATGATAGAAAAGTGCCTCGTACATCTTTTTCACTTACAAATCCAAAAAACACAATGTGAATACATAGAGTTCCTAACACAGAAATTCTCAGTAATTACTTTAATAACGGATCGTAATTACAAAGGCGATTCGTTTCTTGTAAAGTGGGTATCCCAGATACGATCTCCAAAAGGAAATTAACAAAGGCAATGATAGTGGAGTGTGACAGCATTTCGAGCGACAAGTCCTCGTAACGTGGATTGACAAGATTATCGTTCGCAGCGAGTTCTGGGAAGAAAAATACGCTTCCGCTCGGTCTGAGCCACGGGATCAGTTATCTAATCGAAATATCTCGACTCCTCGCACGCTCCAAAGACCTTCGACTTTCGTAGGACCCGTGGTACGCGCAAACGAGCAGCGGAATCCGTCGCGCGTAAATTTTCAAACCTCCACCGTTCCTTCGTTCCGCCACTTTTGTAGGGATAAGCGGATATTCCCGGTCGAGGGGACATTTCCGGTTGGCGTGAATTTCTTGGGAGATCTTTGGAAAAGAGAATAAGAGACTTGGAGCTGTCTGGCAATAGGCACAGACTCTGTGACTCTTGGAAAACTAGAACTATAAGGAAAAATTGAAACTGCATTTCAAAGTTGAATTTTGATATGCTAATTGATCTTTCTGCAGGTTCTTCGAGCGTTTTCCAATTTTAGAAGTAAAATACTTAATACTAGTGCCACTGAGCGTTTAATATGAATATGTAGTCATAAAAAATGTAAGAAACTTTCTTCGATTTCTTCGTACTATAGTATTCAAGTGAAGATTTTCAGTTTGAAAATCGTTTTAAATATTTCACGTAATAGACAAATCGACATTTTCAAATTTTTCTATGGGAAGTCTAAGGACGATTAAGAATTCCATTGATTTATGGCTCAGTTTACTTATCACTAATTTCTCTAGTAATTTCTCAGAGCAGCATCTGTCTCCAATATTCGGGGAAGAAGAGTTTAGGAATACATCAATCGATACCATTTGGTAGTTCTAGAGTTTCTTTTAATATATCACTAATTGTGCAATAATAAAATTAACAATAAGACTTTAGTTACTTAGTTCCTCGTATAAATTACTTCATCTATTAGCTAATCACATTGGGAAAATAACGAGAGAATTAGTAAATCTGACAGTACAACTTGTTCATATGTCTTGATTCTCCTAGAGCAATGCAATCTGCGACTTGAAATGAAAGAAAAACAGCTGTTCCGAAGATGGAAAGTGGAAATAAAGAAGGAACGGTAGACTGATCGATTTCAGCGGTCGTGTTCGAGGTTCGCGAACGAAGTTACGCGAGGTAGCAAATTATAATAGCTTAGAGTTTGACCCAGTCGGTGCACCGTTAAAGAACACAACCTGTTCGCTAATAGTACTCTGTATGGCAGCACTATAGCGATTAATGTTGGGGAAACTGTTCTGCTGGAACCAGAACCGAAGTTCATTGTTGGACGACTGTAAGTTATACCGGGTTACACTGTCGAGCTTGGGCATTTCGGATTCTTTGGCTTCACTGTGGACCGATCAAACAGTTGCTGGGATGAAAGAGAGATATTGGAACATCTACCAGAGGAAACAGCTTGAATATGAAGGTTTAATATCGATTCTGGGATAGGGAAAGGTATGAACGAGGACTTAGCTTTATCTTCTAAATAGAGGATAGCAGGATCTAGAACTACCTTTGTTTCAGTTTATCGAAAGAGGTCCTAACTGTAGACTTTTGATGTAATCACAGAAGATCTTTAAATAGATCTAATCAGAGTTTTACTGATAAGCAAAGACTCTAGACCTAATTTTGTCACCTAACAAAAGATCTTTATCTAGGTCTAAATTGATCAAAGAAGGTTCTAAGGATCAGTTATTTTATTTAATTTAGAAAGGTTGTAAAAGTAGGCTAAGGACTTTACTTAGCAAAGAATGATCCTAGTTTAGATTTAATTGAACTATTTGTTATTAGAGAGTTTTCTAATTTCTAATTCTAATTTTTTCTCGAAAATCTAAAGATATAAGCTACTAGAAGGTGAGGATGAGTTTTTACATTTTGCGATGAAAATGGAGAATAGTATGCAGCGTACTGTACAATCGAGGAATGAATTTATCTCGATTGATTTGCATGCAGCCACTAATTATAGGTAATATTTTAGGGTATAACGAGGATCTCTCGAGCGAAAGTACATTATGATTGGAAGGCAGTACGTAAGGAGTCCGAGATGTAGATGTGTGTGATCGATTACATTCACCGTTCCAGATGGCGCTTGATTAGTAGACTGTGTTCCCATTAGTATTATTGGGATCCTTCGTTATCTCCATTGTTTCCCAGTATTTCCTGGGAAATTACCCGTTCCCTCCTACTTTCCACCTGATCGCTATTAGCCATCATTTTCGCCAGCTAATCCTTCGGTGATTCATAAGCGGCACCGTCGTTAATACTCTCTACCAAAGAAATCGAAAGGGAATTAAAACGTCCACTAATAAAGAATCCTCGGACACATTAAAATGTGGCTCGAACTACTTCATAAAGCTGCTTTCCAATTTTGTTCTGGATGTATTACAATCTCTAGATAGTCAACATATTTCCATGATTCTATTCGTGTTCTAAACTTCATCCACCAGAGACAAAATATCCTGTGAAACTAATAATCAAAAAACCATCTTCACTTTTCTTTTCTTCTATACGCTAGAGAGATTTAAAAATTCTTTTTTATAGATCATTAACCCTTTGCCTTATCATTACTTTTATAACTGTTCTTGATAAAATGACTTCATTGATACTTATTTAGCACAGAAAGAAAATAATTCGATGTTCGTTTGCTTACGTTTACTCTAAAGGTTCGAGATTGGTAATAAATAATAACATTATCATTAACAGTTTCATTTTCATCGCGAGTTTCACGTATCACACAAGAAAGGATTAACATTCAACTATATTTATTTCTCTTCCATCAACCACAGGATGATCCAATTCACTTTTCTCTACCCCACCGCTATCTGAGAACCACTATTCCATAGCATTTCCAGTATCCTCTAAACACAGTTCTCTCCGCGTTGCCAGTATCGGAAGGATTAATACAACAAGGGGTTATTATTTAACTATATTTATTTCTCTGCTATCAAACAGAAGATGATCTACCACCAGTTGAGAACTACTGTTCTACAGCGTTTCTAGCATACTCTAAACACAGTTTTCTCCACGTTACCAGTATAAGAAGCAGTCATACAACAAGGGGTTATTATTCAACTATATCTATTTCCCTGCTATCAGCCACAAGATGATCCAATTCACTTTTCTCTACCCCACCGCCATCTGAGAACCACTATTCCAGAGCATTTCCAGTATCCTCTAAACACAGTTCTCTCCACGTTGCCAGCAGTATCGGAAGGATTAATACTCGGCTACACCCAGTGGCAGTTAAGGCGCCGCGAAAGGCGGACTAATCTCGTTGAAGCGCCTCGCCAGGGGGCAGAGAAAAATTCCGCTCGTTTTCGCGGCCCCGGGGTCACGGCTGGCCCGGTGTAATTTCGAGAATGGAGCCGGCCGCGCCTTTTTAAACATTAATCGTAGGACGCGATTGCATTTTTTCGCCCCACGAGCAGCCACCCGCGCCGGCTTCTCTTCGGCGATCCTCTTCGAGGCCAGGATTGGCCGCGGTAACGCGATTAGGCCGGCTACACGGGTCCTTCGCCCAGCCCCAGAAGTGATTCTCAGCCAAATGGCGCCGAGAAACGCTACCTCCCTTGGGACTCGACCCTCTGTCTTCAATTTCGTGCGTGATGCGCTGAGGCTTTGCTCGCGTACGTGCGTTGGGTGTAATGGCTCGATGACGTTTCGCCTTTTCGGGGAATTTGTTGTTTGAATTTTGGGGGTTGTTCGATTTCAGGCTGGGTTGTTTTGGGAGTAGAGGGTTGGGAATTTGGTTTCTTTGTTGAAACTTTTGGGAAGGCGTAATTAATATTGGAAATTTCGCAGGTGTAATTATCATTGGACATTGGAGATGTAATTAATATTGCAAATTTTGAGATGTGTAATTATTGGAAGGTTTTGGCGGGTGTAATTAACATTAGCAGTTTTGAGAAGGTGTATACACTGAAAATTTTAATAGGATAGGTTGATTAGGAATTCGTAGCGTTTTGATTAGGAATTGAAGGGTGCTGATTCCTTTATCGCAAATTCTGGGAAGTTGTAATTCATATTAGGAACTTTGATATATTATGCTAACTTAAACGCAATGATTATTAACTATATTTACCAATAAACTTAAAAGTCAAATTTTATGTTTTGATGAACGAAACTTGTTTGTAATATAGTTGAAAAACGTTTCCTATTTCCTTTAATAATTCAGTATCTTCACTCAGTTGCAACATCTCATTCAGCAAATTGCAATATTCTGTTTCTAATGACATCTATATATCTAATTCACACAAATCAATTAACACCTCCTACCGTGCACCCTAATTCACGTTAATTCCTACATTCCTAAAACATCAAACTCCCCAGTCATCAAACAAATCTCCCTTCAAGGCTCAAACCTTCTCAGTCATCCTCAAACCCTCCAAACATCATCTCTTACTTCCCTAAAACTTATTCGTTCGCATCTACATCCATCCCCATTCAACAAAAAAAACTCGAAGGATTACTTCGGAACGTTCGCATGAAAAACTTGTTCCACCTCTCAGCTTTACCATCTCCTCGGCCAATTAGCCTGACGGCATAACTGCGCAATCAGTCGATTCGAAGTCGCTAATGAATGAGGATTACCTGTCGCTGCGCTAAAAAGGGCGGTGACGTTATTACGGGAAGGGTCGCGTGCCGCGGGAGGTCGCGCGAGGATCCTGAAGTAAGATTACCAGTGACTTGTGCCTGGGAAAAGTTTAAGGCGGACGTAATTTTCTCTCTTCGAAGCCGTCACGCGCCTCCTTCGGGCGCCGGAGTCCCGCGGGAGGGATGAAAACTCCGCGGACGATGTTTAATGCCGGCCTGCCGCGTGACGCATGCTCTAATTTCGCGGAAGGTCCATTAGAGGAATCACGAGTGGCCTCGAGGAGTTTGAACCTGGCCCTCGAGGAGGATGCAGATAGAACTGCTCGCAGGTGCTCGGCCTCGGGATCACCGGAGGAAACAAAATGGCCACGGTTGCTGCCCTTTGCGTTTTAATTAATTTTAGTTCGTTACACCGGGGACCTTTGATGTGCACCATGCTTCTTTTGCTTGGATCTTTCGAGTGTTTTCGAGATGCTTCAGAAAGCGGGGCTTTTGTTTGGTTTTTTGTTTTCGGCTGTTTTCGGGAGTGATTCGGATTTATTGGGAGGTTTGGGAGTATTGGGAATGGTGAATTCGAGGAGAGTATTAAGTTTGTGGGGGTTGAATGTTAGATCATTTAATTTCTTGGTTGGGATAGTTTGGATAGGTGATTTAGTGAGATTTATGGAAGTATTAGGAATTGCTGAATTTAGAAAGATTATATATTGGGAGGTATTAAATTTGAAAGTATTAGATATTAGAAGATATTAAATTTGAAAGTATTAAATATTAGAAGATACTAAATTTAAAAATATTAAATTTGAAAATATTAAATATTAGAAGATATTAAATTTGAAAGTATTAAATATTAGCAGATACTAAATTTGAAAATATTTGATTTCTGAGGATTAAGTATTAAAGAAAATATTATAGAAACATTGAAGAATATATTATACAGCAATAGAACAATTGTTGAAAAAGTTCATGTCACTTGATAATATTTCTTTAAATAGAATTTTGTTGCAAATACTTTACTCTTATTTTTTCTCGTTTAATAATATCACAAAAATAATAAAATAAAGTATAGATATACTATCTACTGATTCATGCTTTTTTGCTAATTTGTCGTGGAGAAAATAATCTTCTGGTGATCAGTATCAGTGATCCAAGCTATTAGCATCACTGGAGGTTTCGCGGAGCCACGTATTCCATTGATGGAATGTTCCAACGATTCACAGCAAACTGAAGGCGATACAAACTGGCATGCAGAAACGCCATCAGCGAGCACTCCATTGTTTCGGGACTTAGTCATTAACTCTGACGCTGGAACTTTGAGTAGAAACACTGTGTCCATTTAGATCGTCGTCATTATCAGTTTCTCACGTTGTTATTCGACGCTGCGTTTCGTCGGCTATGGAACTAACTGACACCGAGACCTCAAAGTTTTTTTCATTCGAACTTTTTCTTTGAATGTTAAACACATTACTCATGAATTACATGCTAAACACATTAAAATACTGTTCTCCATAAAGCACTTCTAAAAATCAACTCTATTTCGACGTGTAACCTCTTGCCCTATGACTTCTTACTTGAATCTAATCGATACGGTTACTTTGTTATTGATAATTTATTGAAAAAGAAAAATGATTGTAGGCAGATTGTTTTTAAAACTTTTCTTGTACGATAAAGGCTTTAAGAACTTTTTATTATTGTGACATACAGACATATTGTGTGAGAGCATACTGTAAAAATCAATGTCCTCTATTCTTTATACATGTTGTGATGCCAGAGATAATGCTTGTTTCCTATTGTAATAAGTTAACACTAAAACTATTGAACAGTTAAATTGACATTTTGAAATTCGTCTATAGAAACTCCAAGAGTACGTCTATTGAAATTTTAATTGATTTACAATTGAGTTTGCGTATTGCTAAATCAATGTCTTTAATAATTGCTTAGAGAAACATCTGTTATCTGTTATCTTTTTAATAATTGCAAAATGGAGAAAGCAGGAAGAGGTTATTTTAGTGTTAAGTGTAACAATTGATTACTAAAGGATAATATTTACTTTGAATTCGATTGTACCGAGGATAAAAGGCGAGGGGTTAAACAATTGTAATGTAAATCCTCCTAAACAATATGTACAAATTCCATAATATTCTACAATTTTCTTTTCTTTTGTTGCAGGTAAGCTTCTACTGTTCATTTGTCGCATTCGTCAACGAGACGCCAACAACAGGGCAAGTACCCGACACAACAAAATTCCCAATCACTGCATCATTTAACTGTAGGCATCTCTGTTGCTAATTGATTTGACACAGCAAAATGATAAAGTTTCATATTTAATGTTAAACACTGTGCAATGCATCAGTATGTGAAATATTGAAAGAAAATAGTTTCGTTCATCAATTTATATGCGATTTCATCAAGTTAGTTTGACAGAATGTCGTTGATATCTCATTAGAAAATTTTGAGTATCTCTAACGAAATTAATTTCCACGGTTAACAGGTTAAGAACCGTTTCATTAAAATTTATCGTCTGATTTACAGAAAACTTCACTTCCTCGTATCTTAGTAACTCTGCCAAGTTTGAATCAGTCGTTTGACACCGATTATCAATTTTATTACCGTCAATCTTCATTCCGGATTGAATCAAATCAAATTTCCAATGATTATCGTACAACTCACAGAAACTATCACATTAATCATCACACGAGCCACGGTACCATTTCCTCAAGTCTCTACAGTTAAACTCGAGTATTCGATTCCACAGACATTATCACAGATTTCCAAAACGAACTTCCACAGTCATCCCAAAACACACACCAATGCACCCAAAAAATCGCAACAGAAGCTTATGAAAACATCTCAAATCTCCCAGAAAAGTACCGAAAACACCCGAATTTCTTCAGTCGCCTCTCCCCAAAGGGCCGCAGCGAGAAACCGTGGAGTGACAAGGGTGGTCCGCAAATTACAAGCCGTTGATCCCTTGAAACTCGCGTCGGCCTCCCCCGAAAATCAGATTTTCGAGCGGGGGATCGATGGATCCCGTTCCTCTGTTGTCCGACATCGGCGGACACATCGGGGGTGGGTTCTCTTTCGTCGCGGGGGCGCCGCGCGCCTCGAGGAGGCAGCTGCGCGGCGCACACAGGGGTGGGTTTTAATTAGAGAGCAAGCGACGCGGGTCCCGGGGCTCGCAGGGCCGAAACAGGCTCTTCGATTAAATTATTAATTAACGTTCTCTTGGAAATACCACATCACACACGCAGCGGCGGCGTTCACACGCGATTCCACGGGCCACTCCGCGGAGAGATAGACGCCAGCCGGGAAAAGAGGGGAACGAGAAACGCTGCATGCCGGAAAGAGGATGACTGCAGTCGTTTGGGGGCAGGCCGGGCTGCACAAAGGGATGGCGACGCGATCGAAGGGATTTCGTGCATGCCGGATGCGTGTAATCCGTGGCTGAAAGTTTATTAGGGTACCGTTGCTTTCGGGTGACGCGCAGTGGCCGATTTGGTCGTTTTAGCCGGGAGAAACGGGAAACACCTACAGCGCTCTGAAGTTCCCAGCTAGATCGGCTTTGGAATTTACGCAATAAAGGTTTTGAGAACTTTTTGTTATGATAAAGGAAAATTTCAAATTTTTCGAGCATTCCCCATCGAATAGTGATTTTTAAATATGTAATCTATTATTGTATGTTAAATAATTGAACGATATTGTCCTTACAGTTCAAATTTTCTCATCAAAAAACAGTCGCCATAGAAATTTTCCCCTGAAAGTACAAATTTATCTACTATTCCCTATCGAATAGTAATTTTGCATTATATAATTATGTATTAAATAATTGAACAATATCTTTTTTACAATTCAAATGTTCTCATCGGAAAAAAGTCACTTTAAAATTTGTCACTTTAAAAATGATCATTCACAGATAAATTAAGCAAGAAAGCTATTTTATTTAACACTACAACTACCAAGCAGTCAAGTTGTCTTTTCAACATTTTTCTATACAAACCCCAAGATTTCTTAGAGAAGGATCTATTTTTTTCCAATAATTGTAAAAGGAGAATTTAGAAATAGATCATTGTGACCCATCTGGTAGTTCTAATATTAAATATTTCACATAGCAGTACAAAGTTCCATTTAAAATACTAAATATCCAACATAGTTTCGTTATATTAAATCAAGTTTTGTTGATACGTGAAATATTCAAATAAAATAGCTTTGTTTCTCAACTTACGTACGTATTCTCATTTGTTAGTTTCAACCCTTAGCACTCCAATTTGTTTTTTAATATATCAGCAAATGCAACTAATTTTTATAGTATTCCTAGCGAAAATGAGAAATGCTATAACATTCCTTCGATCTTTTATTTTCCTTCTCAATGCAAAATTTGGATGTGTGGAAAATCTAATAATTTTAGGGTAGCTTTTTAAAGATTCATTAAAATATTTAATATTATAACTCGTGAAATATTGGAGCCTACAGAGTTCAAAGGGTTAAAGAGTGTCGTTTGTATCTCATTGAAAAATTGTTGCATATTTCCGGGGAAGAACTTTCGAGTGCAAAGAGTTAATAACACCAGTAACAATAATAATACTTCCGTTAACACGCTGTCCAAGTTTCTTCGTGAAACAATCGTACCTCCCACGCCTCGCTCGCTTATAATGCATCGGGAACTTCGTGGTCAGCTTTTGTGGGTTCGTGGGTCGCATCGACATCATCCACGCTCGCCCATAAAACTGATCCATTACAGAAGCAACGGCACGACGACGGTACGCGGCCATAACCGGCCGGTTTGCAACAAAGCCCCTAAAAGCAGCAGCCTCTACAATGCGACGAGCTTAATTGGTTTGACAGCCGCTCCGGGCACTTTCATGCACTGACCCCTGTACCCTTCACCCCCGCGGCCTCCATCGCGCTTCGCTGGCCGACCCCTTACCCCCTTCGGGTTTCTCTTCTTCCGGGGCTTCGCGGAGCAACTCGGATTAAACCGGTTTTCCTTTTAATTTCTCCGCTCGTGTTCTTCTCCGGTTAGTTTCTCTTTAGCAATCGATGATTGGAATTCTGGACTATGATAGAAACATCGGTCTTGGTGATTTTTAACAGTAAAAATAGTATGTCCAGTGCTGGACAGTTGGAGTGACTTATTTTCAAAGTTTTATAGAAATTAGAATACGTTTCTTGAGATTCGGATGGTATTCTAGTGTTGTGTCTGTGCAAATGGATGAGTTTAATTGGAGTTCTTCTAGAAAAACGTGTTCGTGATTTAAATACTTGCAAAATGAGAATTTTCGATATTAACTCTTTGATAATATTGGAGAAGTATACTTGTCATGTGAAATAATTACTTACGTTTCGTTGTTATCATTGCAATGTTTGTAATCAGTTTCGTGAGTATATTCATGTGAAAAAATATTGCTATATGTATTTCAATTCCTCAAACCCTTTAATATTAAAATCTCCTTCTAAAATTCTCTATTTACTATCTATATTACATGTATAATAAAAAATAATTGCTTTTGAATGACTAAAAAACAGACGCTTTCCAATGACTGGAAAACAATCATAACATGTATGTACAAAAAAATAACATTTATTCAAATAAATTTACTTTGATTTATTTCTTGAAGAATATAGTAAGAAAATTATAATTGATACTGATAAACAGAAGCGCCTCCGCGTTCTCCACAATTTTGGCACAACACAAGAAGAGCGCTATAGCGTTCCTCGGTACTCAAACGGTTAACCTCAAATTGCAAAATTCTTGTTTGTGTTCGAATATAAGAAATCGACAGAACAAATAAAACGACGTGATTGTAATTTTCCTTTTTCAAAACGAAATTTTAGGTTCTTGAACGTTTCTCTATAGAAATGAATTATTAAGGCATTTGAAATGTTCGGAGCGCAAAGGGTTAAACCTGCATCACCGCGGAACCTAAACACAAACACCGTATTGTGCCGGTAGAGTTCATTAGTCGCGTTTAAACGCGACAAGGATCGTTCCGCGGTCCGTTTGTATCGCCTTACGTCCGTTCCGGTTAATCCGGTGAGTTTCGGTCGATCCGTGACTTCCTTCTTATGCAAAACCGCGAAAGCAGCGCGGCCCGGGAGGGTCGAGAGGGTTCCGGTGGATATTAAACGTTAATTATACAACGAAATTTACTTAGAAATATGACGAGAGAAACCGGCCGAGCCCGGTGAGTAGGGTCGACAGCAACGGAAACGGGGGCAGAGGCCGAGGGCGGGGGGGAAAGAACGAATGCCGGGAACTACCCCGGAAACTAACTCGACAGTTTAAGGAGAAACGCGGCACCCGGTAAACTTCCCTCGTTGATTGGACATTTATGGCAGGGAATCGTAAACGACGATTACAGACGTTAATTAGCATTTATCGTTGGTCCTTGTTATCGGCTGTTGCGCTGCGAATCTTGTTGCTGTTTTTATTCCGGGAATATGGAGACACGGTTGATTCGAGATTTATGGGGATTTTTTTGGTTAATGTTATTGGACTGAGGATATTTTGTTTAGTTGATTTTAATGAAATGTGGAATGATTATACAGGGATTTTAGAATTAGTGAAATTAGAATTGAAATTGTTTATATGCTAATATGTTTGTAAGGGAATGTACAACAATGAATCCTAATTGTTGTAAGTGGGATTTTGGAAAATTTGTAAAATCCATATTCTGATTATTATGTTTGATATCAATAAAATTGTAGTTAGTAAACTGAGTTGAATAGTTGCAAAAGATTCATTAAGATTTTTCTATGTGACAATAATTAAACATTCAGTAATCAAACTTTCATATTTTCACTGTAACTTCGAATGTTCCAAATGAATTACTCAAACAACAATATCACCGCTACATGTATTCTTTCTCCAGAACTCCATCGCACGATACATCTTCCGAAAAACTGTTGAATATTCGAAAAAATCCTCATCAGAGGATTAATCCCTCAACGTTGGGAACCGTAAACCAGTTCTGGTTATTATGTTTGATATGAATAAAATTGTAGTCAGTAAACGGAGTTGAATAGTTGCAAAAGATTCATAAAGATTTTTCTATGTGACAATAATTAAACATTCAGTAATCAAACTTTCATATTTTCACTGTAACTTCGAATGTTCCAAATGAATTACTCAAACAACAAGATCACCGCTACATGTATTCTTTCTCCAGAACTCCATCGCACGATACATCTTCCGAAAAACTGTTGAATATTCGAAAAAATCCTCATCAGAGGATCAATCCCTCAACGTTGGGAACCGTAGACGATTGACCGTCAACGATTTTTCATCGAAACGGGCAATAAGAAAGGCCACGGTCCGGCGGTGTCGGGATTTCACGGATGCGATCCGCGTCCGTCGCGAAAATGGAAAATATATTTCGCCGCGCGACGTGACGACATCTGCCGCGTTTCGGATTGTCCGTTCGCCTCCACCGGCGCGGATCACCAGACCCAGGCTCATTTTTTTCACTTCCCATTTATCCCCGGGGCTCCGCGTGCCTCGGGGATTCAGCAAATCCCGAGATTCGGTGATGTATGTCGCGCGTGCGCGCCCCGCGATCGCTATATCCTCTGTTTGTTTTCGTTTATTGGATCCTTGGGCCGTTCTCCTTCGCCTCTAGGAACCGCCTGTGTAGGATGGAGGATCAACGGAGGCTTCCTCTAGTCAATCTTCGCGAATAACTCATTTTTGAGCCGGGAATTACGCGAGATTAGACCTCTTGATGGGCTGGGACCTGTAGCGCGCCTATAACGAGGTGTGGACCTTTTTTTGGATTTCTTTTCGATGCGATGGTGTGGGGTTCTTGGATCAATTTTGGGGATAGGTTTGTTGAGTTGGTATTAGGAAGGATATTGTTTTTGGTATAGACACTTGGGACTGGTTAAGAGACTGTAACGAGAGGTGGTTCTTTTCTTGTTGGGTTTAGAAGCGATATTGGATCCTTGGATCAATTTAGGGGATAATCATTTTTTGTAGTAGCTATTACGGGGGTAGTGTCTTTGATCGGTACAGAGACACTTGGGACTGATCAGGTGACTATAACGAGAGATGGTCCCTTTTTCTTGGTTTTAAAGATAATGTTGTGGGATTCTTGAATCAATTTAGGGGATAGCCAATTTCTAAAGGAGGTATTAAAGTCTTAGTACACATTATATAGCTACCTACTTAGTGTCTTTATTTAATGGACAGTCTCTTGTGACTCATTATACAACGATAACAAGAACTGGTCGCCTTCCTTGCTTTGCAAACGATACTGGAGAATCTCAGATCAACTTAGGGTATATCCTAACTTCTACGACGATCAAGATCTCTATTCCCTTCAAAATATAAAAACAACTCCAAAACCCACCCCTAACCCAAGCAAATTTATCATAGATAACTCAACTAAAAAACGATTATTTGAAAACATTTCTATATTATAAATAACGCTAATAAAATTCAGCTAAATGAACATGCAATAACAATAACACAATTCAAACCATTTAATACTATATTTCTTCCATTTCGCGTAGTTTGCTCCATGAAATCGTGCGGCATTCGACGTGTGAAGAATAAAGAAAAGCTCCAACGTGATTAGTCGCAAGGCGATTGTTTCTAGAGCAAGGTTATACGAGGTTCACTTATCCCAGTGATCCTACGGGCGAGTTTCTTCTGGTTCGAGCCGTTCCACGACTCCGCGGCGGATCGGTGTTCTTTATCCCCGTTTCCCGGTCTCGCCTTATTTCATCGTTGCGTTATCGTGGGCAAAGCCAACTCCAATTACATTCGGAATACCGGATCCCCGTGCACGCTTCGCTGGCCAATTGAAAAATAATAGGAGCCCCTCGGATCCTGCGCAGCCCCCTTGGCTCCTCTCCATCTCTGTCGGAGATGAACGCGCCCCGGTTACCCCGTTGGGAATACGGGCGCGGAAATACGTCGATGCCAGCCAGAAACGAAACAGGCATCAGTTTGGGAATGTGGCAAACAATTCGGATGTTCGGCGAACGCGCGTTGGAGTCGGCGACCGTCGCTCGCCGTGTGTGCTTGTTTTGGTTGGTTGGAAACTTGGATTTTCGCGATAGGGATGTTACGAAGTTAATCGTTCCGGTGTTTTAGAATGTTCAAACATTGATTCGGTTACTTTAGAATATTTTAAGGTTAATTATTTATGCTTTGGAATATTTTGAAATTTACTGTCTAGTTTGGAATATCGTGGAGTTAATTATTTAGGTGTTTTAGAATATCCGAGAATTGATTTGGTTGCTTTGGAATATTTTAAAGTTAATTATTTAGCTGTGTTAAGGCCACTTATAGCCTTACCGTTTCGTCCGGGCCCTTGAACGACCGTAGTTTTAGTTTTGTGTACACCTTTTATCTTTCTAAGACTTAGCTGTACATTTGTTAGTTTTTTCGTAGCAATAAGAGCCTTCGTCCCGTCGCAAGTTGCAGTCGTCCTTACGGTATTACGAGAAGGGACCGTGGCAGCCATAAATCCCTGAACCCATAAGGCCCGCTATTCTTACTGTACACTTTCGCTGTCTATTGTTCACATCTGGCGTCCAGTTACCAGCATTTTTGACTCTCTAGCCCGTTTAGCATATGTGTTTAAGGGTCTAAGCGTTTCTCGCTTTTTTACCTGCCACGGTCGACGACTGCAAACGGGAGGAATTAGTTATTAACATTAGCAACTTGGAGACCCAAGAAGGGAGGGGACTGTCTCTCCCTTCCACAAACTTCTAGAATTAAAGGGCCAACCAGAACGACTTCACCCCCGCGAAGACGACTTGCGGAGGTGTCGTCGAAGACGTTTCTGGGAGGCCCAGTCAGTTGAGAAACAAGTTCGACAAGTATCAGCTCAAATTGTACATAGCACAGAGTACGGAGTAGGAAGTACGGACTACAAAGCACAAATTAGCAATTTCGATCAAGCACATAGCATTATAGTCGAAGTCCACTTCACCTCCTACTCATTTCTAAGTTTTGTTCCCGATTACATCGGGTGGTCCTTCGAACCGTACAAGTTTTATTAGTCGGCACAGCACGTGCAAAATTCAACAAAACTCGATCACCATTCCGGTAACCACGAGTACTTAACAAGCTGCTTTGGAATATTCTAAAATTATTTTAGTTAGTTTGGAATATTTTAAAATTATTTTAGTTACTTCGGAATGTTCTAAAGTTAATTATTTAATCACTTTAGTAACTCTGGAATACTCTATGGAATTAATGCGGTGCTCGGAGGCTGAACCGTTTGCCTCAAGACTCCCCTTCATTCAGAACTATAACACTTAATCCGAATAATTGTATAAAATATAGTAATTAGTTAGTTCTATTTCCATAATAAATCTGTATTTATATCACGTTACTAAATATTATCAAGAGCATTTCAATAATATTAGAACAAAGTCATTTATTATAACATTATGATATTAAATTCATATTTACCAAATCTCATTATCAAAGTGTTCATTTGCTCGATTAAAATTCTGGCAGATGTACATTCTTTTCGGGGGTAGTTCATGCGCAAGAAAACCTTAAAGTTGAAGCGACACGTAACGGATGAGGGTTGATCCTATCCTAGCAAGCTCACTGCCGATTCTAATAGGTTTACTGTCAATCCGTGATCCGAGGGATGTTCGTTCCTGCTGCCAGCGACGCCTCTGGCAGCTTCGATATCCCCATTTTCCACTCGCAAACCCGCCGGGTTTACGGTACCGGACGAACATAGCAGCGATCTGTTCCTTCTGAACGTTCCGCGGAAAATATTTGACAATTGGTGTTATTGTGCTACGGGCTGTCGAGTTCCCAAAGGGCTGATGAGTTGCCTGTTGGATTTCTGCGTCTAAAGATCTACTTGTAGGGATGTATACTAATTTTCGTAGATAATATTCGGGACTTTCATCTTGTTTATTTTATTTCCTTATTTTTAGTGGAGGTAATTGTTTCAAGAATTGTTAAGGAGTATGTAGGTTGCATTTGAATATTATGTTTCATTTATTTGAGAAGGTGTAAACATAGTGAAATTTAATTGATAATCAGTGAAATTTCTCTGATGAAATAAATTTTGGGTATAGTCGTACAGTATTAACATTGCTATAGTCCTATTATTCAAACAATGAGAAACGAATCCAATTATTCTAACAAGGAAAAGTGAACTAATTGAAATATTCGAAGGACAGAAAACAATCAAATTCTATCTCTCAAACAATGCTAATTCAGTGATTCAAATAGCATACCAATTCAAACACATTTCCAAACTATCAAACCAACTGGAAATAGACCAGCAAACCACTCGAAATATCCAAACAAGGGAAAATAAACCAATCGAAATATTCGAACAACAGAAAACAAAGTTACTCAATACCCCAAACAATAGAAAACATATCAATTCAATGATTCAAACAACAAACCACTTCAAACGCACAGTTTCCAAACTATCAAACCAACAAACCACTTGAATGATCCAAACAACCAAGAAACCATTCCAAACACACACACACAACTTCCGAACTACCAAACCAACCAGAATCTAAAACCAATCTAGAATCCAAACCCCAACCAGCCCTTTCACTCCCCCAATCAAAGTCATGAAAAAAGAACCACCCCAACGAGGAAAGCCCTTTCAGCAAGCCCATTCGAAAAATTCACGTCAATTATCGCTGAGTCGAACCGCAAATCGCATTATTCAACGTCCTCGGGTGCACATGGTCACACGTGTCTCCATCAATCAACACACGCATTGGCACTTAGGGCTAGACTGGAGCAACAGAGACAGAGGCAGACGCACACGGGAAGATAGAGAGAGAGGAGAGGAGAGGACAATGGGGCGTCGTATCTGGGCCGTATCGTTAACGAGGGAGTTGCGTCGACAACCGAGTGAAATAGAGACACGCCGCCTTTAGGAGTCAATACCGGCGGAACGGAGATAAAGGGGAAGAATGAACAACGGCGGTGTGTGTTAGGGGTGGGCGGGTGGCTGGCTGGCTGGCTGGCTGGCTGGCTGGGGTGGGTCGCAGGAGAAAAAGGAAGATAGTGGGACGAAGCGGCAGGAAATCGACTTCTCTCTCGGTGTATACACGACCATGCGTATGGCGGAATGTAGATGGCCGAGCCGGGACAACGGTTTAATTAAACTCAAGGAAAGTCGGTCGTGTGCTGTAGGCAGTACTCTTTTCGTTCCTCTTTATGCTCGTTCATCGAAGAAACTAATTGTTATTTGTGCCACTTCGATGGGGTACAGGGGGTTGGAGATTGATGGAGCTGGATCTTGCTTTCGGATTTTCGGGTGTTGGATTTTTATTGGTCGCCATGGTTTGTTGATGATGAGCTTGTTGTGCGGGTGGGTTTGAATGGGGGTTAATTATCGATGAGCTCTCGGGAGGAAGCGGTTTTGCGAAGAGTTCTTGGGGCAGTTGGTAGTTTTGGTAGTTGTGATTGATGATGATCGAGCTTGAATGATTAATTGTTTACTGGGCGGGAGGGTTGTGTATTCGACGATTGTTTTGTGGGTAATTGTGAGATGCAAGTGGAGTTCTTGAGTGTTCATTAGTTATTAATATTGATGATTGTGATTAATAATGATTGAGTTGGGATAAATAATATAATTTAGTGCTTGAATTCAATGATTGGCTGTGATTATAAAATATAATTGAAGTTGTTGAAAGAAAAAATGTAAAGGGTTCTTGGATTAGTTATTAATATTGATAATTTTTATAATAATGATTGAATTAGAATAAATAATATAATTTAATTGATTAGAATTCAATTATTCTGCAGACTATAGTTACAAGGTATAATTGAAATAATTATTAGGTTCAAATAATTACTTGCAACTCTTAAATTTTACCGTTTTGATTTTTCATCGAATTTTAGTTTCTCAGTTTAGAATTTTCATTGATATTTACCACGATATTTGATCACGTGCGAAGACTATCCGCCCCGAAACACAGTCATTAAAACAAGGGGTGAGAACGGCTGACTTGCCCCCTCCCCTATCGGCCATGATTCCTCCCAACCAGCCGTGTTTCACACGACCACTAGCCATGCCCATTATGCTCTGCTATTACCCCCGTTCTGCTTAGCTTGAGACAATTCCGATAACGAGCTTTTACCCAGTTTCGATTAGAACCGGCTAATGCTGAGCCAAGGACTGCCTCCTCTAGTATCACTGTCTCTTTGGATATTGTCAATCTAAAGTACCAAGAGCATTCGTGTAGTATACATGGTGTTGCTCAAATTTTTATATCCTTATTATACCAGAATTTATTCGTTATCTTTGGTGTAATAAAATAATGTAATAATATAATATAAATAGTTCAATAATATAATTTTATGTTCTTATAATCTTCGAATTTTGTATTTAGTGTAATAAAATAGTGTAATATGATATAAATAATATATTATATTCATATAGCTAAATTATAGTATAATATTATTATATTTTTATAATTTACAAATTATAGTATAATATTATTACAGTATTTTATTATGAAATACTAATGAATAATAATAATTTTATTATTACGGTATACTATTATATAGTGTTGTTACAATATTTACTATTATTATATTTGTATAGTCTACAAATTATAGTATAATATTATTATAGTATTGTATGATAAAATACTAATAATACTAATTATACTAAAAACACTAATGAATAATAATTTTATTATTGCGGTATACTATTATATAGTATTGTTACAATATTTACTATTATTATATTTAATATTTTCATCGGGCCTATCGCACACTTCTCTTCAAAAAATTACAAGTTACACTATTGTAATAATGATATAATATTCTAATACCATTTCAACCCCCAAAGAATCTGAATTTTCCCGTCCCCTATTTTCATTATCCCCAAACACACGTATACTCGTCGAGATTATTACAAAATTTCGCGGTTCTTTTCCCATTCGAAAACTCATTCTCGTATTTCGAACGCGGCTGAATCGAAATGATGTTCATAGAACTGCGTTGCCCGTTGGGGCGGGGGGAGGGATTACGCGTTTCACGATAACGTCATTAATCATTCTGTTTCGAATGTTCGGTGTGTAAATAGGGGATCATTTTGAAGCGCGCACGGTTTCTGTGCGGATTATCTACCGAAAAGCTACGGCCGCAGTTTGTAAGCGTGCATGAAATATTGAGCTATTAGCCGGCGACTATGGTTCGCTCGAGGATCGAAATCGGCAGTATTCGATGCGTTAATAGAACCTTTGTTCTCGAAGATATTCTTCGAACGAGTTCCATTTGTTTCTTTGATTGTTTATCCCCATAAAATGATGCGCGATTCATTTGTCATGTTATTCCGTATTAGTGTGTTTGATTTTGTGAGTGGTAGAGCGGTGGGAATTGAACTATAGAGAGTTTAATGAATAGACAAAGGGGAAATAGTAGTCACTATTCGTTATAAGCTCGTTAAGGCTTCCTATTGAAACACTGTAACAATGCTCTGTTATCGGATTTCGCAATAAATAGTAATCCATTGCAAAATTTAGAATTCCCTCTGAAGAATGTTCAAATATTTAGCGATTAGTAAAATTGTGGTTAATTGCTGTAATTATCTGTAACTAAAATTATCAGTTTCACGATATAATCAATAGTAATCACTATTGTCTAACTAATAATCAATTCTACGATACAACCAATAGCAATTATGAAAATTGTCAATTTTACAGTGCAACCAATGGAAGTTACAAGAAACTCAATAAATAATACACTATTCATTTCAAAACCTTTCAAAGACAATCATCAATCCAAATCTAACGATTCAATTAACGAAAAGACATTTCCGAAAACCACTCAACCCACAATTTAATAAAAATCACACTCCCATTATATAACGAGAACGTTACCACTAAAACCACCAAACGCATCAAAATGACTCACCCTTGATTCCCCCTTTAGAAATCATTGAAAAAACAGACATTTCTCTGAAAAGTTACTAAAGAAGTTCATTTGCCAACGCTCAAACACAATTATAACTCAACTAAAGTCTCAATAAATACTCCAGACATAGTCTCCACAAAGCAGTTCCAAAAAGTCAATACAATTTCTCGGTAGTTTCACTGTTAAATCATTAGATCCTCTAATTCCTGCACCCGCGTCGACGAACACAAGTATATTTCTACACTCCGTTGTCACACGCGACCGCGTTCATTCAATCGGCGAATGAAACCTCCCGTCGCGATTATTTATCGTTGCATAATTCATAATTTGCCCGGGGGCCTCGGAATAATGCAGCGTCGAAGGTTTATATTGTCGCGGCCGATCGCGCGTCGACTCGATTCCCTTTAATCCCGCCGCTGGCCGCGGCGGTTCGAGCATCGAGCTTCCCACTTGAGACTTTGATCTTCCTCCTTCCGCATGAAATTCTAAGCCGATAGAACTCTCCCTCGGTTGGCAGATAGCGGGCGGCCGGGCGGCCGGAGCGAGCGAGAATGGTTGCCGATGCGGAACGGAATATTGATGGATGTAAATTAATCGGCAGTCGGCCAAAGATATTACGCGAATATGAAACAAAGCATTTCAAACTAATTAAAGCGATAATGTCCGGCTATTATTGATCAGATCGTTAATTGTATTCGGGGGAAGTCGGGTCTATTCTCTAGCCGTACTTGTGTGCCTTTCGCTCGATATATCACCGGTTAATGAACGGACCGTTATTATTAGTCCGTCGGATTGACGGCATCAATCTATATTGCGGGGTAAGCCTTTCCGATGATTCTTATCGGTTCTCCGCTCGGCGTAATAGATTGTCGCGATTAATGGGAATTGTCTTCTGAGGGTTCTGCGTCGGTTCTGAATCGTGATTAATGGTGGATTGATTGGACAGTTAATTTTACACTGAATTTTCGAATCTGCGCAGGCTGGGGAATATATTTTTATTCGTTCCCGTGTAATATTCAATTTTCGTTTTTCTTTAACCAGTTCACTGTGGAATTTAGTCGGAAAAGCCTCTGGTTCTGCGCGCAATAAAATGGAGAAACGGAGCGTGTACTCGTCGAACGCAGGACGAATGAACGTAGAGTATATTTTAATGGAAGATCAAAGCGAAACAAAGAAGGATTACATGTTTATGTGAAAAAATAGAGAATTCGTCGCTGGAAGAATTAGTATCATGTCAAGCTTTACGATGACGTGTATACTCGTCGAACAGAGTTAACTGGTTCATGAGATGGTATAGTGAAATTCGGTGATTATTTTGAGTTTAGTGAATTATTATTTTCTTATGAGTTCTATCATTTTATAATTTGATAATCTGAGTTTTGTAATTTATGGAAGTCTATAGCTTATTTGTATCTGTTTGTGGATGTATTTATCTATGAATTATTACTCTTTCATTATTAAGATTATTATTGTCGTTGCCACTATTATTATTACTACTGTTATTATTACAATTGTTATTATTGCCATCGTTATTATTACAATTATTATTGCTATCGTTATTATTACAATTATTATTACCACTACCGTTATCATTACAATTATTAACATTTCTACTATCACTACCACCACCATTAACCCAGTTTCCTCGTAAGTGGCACGTTGATCGCATCGACGAAATATCACGAAAAACCCTGTTACAGGGTTTCAATTAAAAAATTCGATTGACAAGTCCAAGAAAAGGGTATAGCTACTCGCGAACAAGTTTCCAGGTTCCTATAATTGCAACACGACTCGTCTTAAGAACTTTCCCAGCTATCTTCTCCTTTAATCGAGTCGCTTTTACGAACACGTCTGACCAATAGTCGACACCGACTACTGACTAAGACGTGCAGCGTTATCAGGGCCATTTATCTGAAGCGTCGCCGTTATTCTAATTCGTTTTTACGACCGGTGAGCGTTCATCGGCGAAGTTTCCCTTAGATTGCACACGGATCGCATGCGCCCGCGTGATTGAACGATCACAGTCGCCCGGAGGAGTCACGGAAACCGGAAGCGTGTCAGGATTGATACTTTCGGCGCGAGAAGTGCCAGGATATCAAGTTTGATACGAGCTGAATTCGACTTGGCTCCTTCCCCTGCGGATTCCCGGGCCGTTCTATCTTTCGGTTTTCTTAGTGGCTGGCAGCAAGTAATTCCTCGATTCACGTGACTCTTTTATTCCTTATTGATCGCCTTTGTTTCTGTTCTACGATCATTTTTCTTGCTGTTGGTTTAGCACTGTGGAATATTCTTTTGCAGATTGGGAGAGTTATCGCGCATTAACTATTTCCCTGTGAAAGTGTATTTTATAGGCAAAGTAATTTACACGAGTTGTTTATTTATGATTGGGATAGTTGAAGTGTTTATGGGTGTAACGGAATTGGATTACCTCGTGTGCCTGACCGTTTGTTGACTGGTACTACTTACGAGACACTACCTTTGATTACCATTGACCATTGAAGTCTTTATGGGTAATAAAATTAGATTAGCTCGTGTGGCTGACAATTTCTTGACTGATACTACTTACAAGACACTACCATTGGTTACTATTGATTATTGAAGTCTTTATAGGTGTAAAATTGAATTAGTGTGTCTGATCATCTGTTGACTAGCACTACTTACAACATTACCATTGATTACGATTAACACATCAATTATCACAACTTCTTGTATCAACAGTATATCGTACAGTAACCTAATGAATTTATAAAACTAACAAATTATTCACAACTTGTCTGACCGTTTCCAGCAACTTCTACTTAAAGTACAGCTCACTCTATTCTCAACCCCAGTAGCAACAAGAAAAACAATACGAAGCCACATAGAACAATATAACAATAAAGAAATAACGGTTTTCCAGTATTTTTCATTCAATTCACCGCGAAGAATCGTTTCGTCTTCCGTTCTAATCAAAATCCACCCCCATCCCTTCCACGATATCGTCGCCAGTTTTTCCCGGGGCACCGTTGATCGGAATACCGGCAACTTGTCCCTTTTACGACGTGATATACTCGCGGAAACGGTCGCCCGACAGAGTTGCGCCGTAAACCCGCGAAAGGCTCCGGCCCGAACGAAGCTATTCCTCCTTGCAACTCCGACAGAACGCCCCGTCCTCTCCCCGGGGCACGTCGTTGCGCCGCTGGTGGCTCGTTTCCAGCCGGATGAGTAATAAAACCCTTGGAGATGCCAATCGAGGCCCTACCAACGGGGAAAGAATTGATTTCGCGCCGGTGGACACCTTCATCGATGGCCGGTCCGGCGAGAGAAGCTTTCTTTCCGGTCAAATCATTGGTCCTGTGTATTCTGGCCTCTGGAATTCCCATCGAGTCGCTCGGATCAAGATCTGCGAAATGGTTTTTTTTTGAGTTTTCGATGGATTCTGTGTTTCCTTATGAGATTGTAACCTTTCGAATGGTTACTTTACGAGCTTATAATTTTTTAGATTAGTTGCTTTATGTATTTATTATTTTGTGAGGATTATTTCGCGAGACTATAATTTTTTGGATTATTTTTTTATCAGTTTACAATTTTGCGATTTTTATCGAGTATATAATTTTGTGGGATATGTTTCTTCTCCGATTTACAGTTTTGCGAGTATTTCTTTTGAGCTTACAATTTTGCGAATTATTTTGTTCAATTCCAATTTCTTGAATTATTTCCGACCGTTGAATCTCTTGAATTATGTTTATGAATATACAACTTTGCGAATTAGTTTCATTGACCTTACAATTTTCCGAATTATTTTCATTACGAGCTCTTACTGTTTTGAAGCTTAACGTCTTGGTGATTCAATTTGAAAGTTTCCTTCAATGAAAAACTAAATTGAATTGTAGCGTTACTTTAAACAATCTCATTATGACATAATTTCACGAAATTCTTATAATTTCACCCTTACAGCCCCATTATAACGTTAAAATTTCTTGTATCGCAAGGAAAGAACGGAAATTCTCGTATTTCCCGGTTGCATTTTTACACCCCCTTCCCGAAGCACGTCCATCTCGCGCTCACTTAATACCCCAGCACGCGGACCACCCCTTTTTACATGAAATCCAACCCCATTTTTTCCGGGTAGCCATCGTGCTCCCGTTTTGTCGGCTATTTTTCCGTTCACCTTTCCCACGTCCTGCAGGAAGATGCTACCAGGATTTAGCTGTCCATCTGAGCCGGGTTGTTCCTCGGTTTTATTGTTTTTATCTTGTTACCGTCGACCAGAATTCTATTATTCGAACGGTTCCCTTCTCCTCGGGGTGGTTTTCATACTTCTCCGATCCTTTTGTTTACGCTGCACCCGGTATTGTTGTTCTTCTTCTTTCAGTTGTTTGTTCAGAGGAGTTAAGGCACGTTGTGTTTACTTTAATATTCAAGTGATCTTTATATATCGATTTGTTGTTTATTTAGAAACAATTCAGTTACTAGCTTCAGATTTTTTGATCGTTATTTTAATGCTAATAAATATTACAATCTTCCATATAGAATTGTCAGTAAATAACGTAAAGGATCTACTAGGAATTCTTTTTAAACTCAAATGAAATCTAATAATATAAAATGTAATTTACAATTCCTTTTTTAATTGTACTTTCAATGGAAATTTTCTTATTAAACAACATAAAGAATCTAATAAGAATTCTTTTTAAACTCAAACGAAAACTAAAAATATAAAACGTAAGTTATAATGCCTTTTTTAATTCTACTTTCAGTGGAAATTTTCTTATGATTCAGAATTCAGTTCTCCATCGATTTCAAAATTAAAACATTAGGGAAGTGTTTTTTCTCTCCTGTTCCCGGCGACACGTTAGAGGCAAGTGCTGACTCGAACTTTGGTAAAGGTTTAATACGTAAAACCCGCGAGCAGCACGTTTCGCCAGGCCACGTCTTCGCTTATTTTCAGTTTTTTCAATTACCGTTCCCTCCAGAAACGGAAACAGCTCAGTCAGCCTTTGCTTTAATTTCGTTGTATCTCGTTTTCCCATCGACCAGTGCTATCTCGCATTAATAGCCGCTACGTGTCCCTGAATATATACCGGATTATCCGTAAGTTTTCTGCCGTTCCTGATAACGGACTGATAAACACTCCGATTTACATGAATCAAGATATTCCGTTCTCGTTGTCGTTCCCGGGTGAAAAGTTCACCGAGCGAACAAGAGAATTATTAATCGGCTCGATAAACGTCTTATCGAGCCGTTCGAAAATAGCGGTCCGTCCCGTCGCGATCGAGTTCTGGTCTGGACGAACAAACAGTATGGAAGAAACTAACAAAAGAGATAAGATCGAGTTAACGGAAAGTTTTAATGGAAGCCAGTCCCGCGGAGAGGGACGGAATAATCATGGCGATTCTGTCATTCAATTTGCTTCGGGTATCGTCGAAAACAGAAGCCGCGACTGGGATTCATGTTTATTTAATTAGGAGGTGCGAGCAATAACGATCCGACGCAGAGATACTTGGCCCACCCGCAGCGAAATCAATTTCACAGCCATTACGGGAATTCGCCGGCGCTGGCTAGAATTCATCGAAGAAATTTCGACATCGCGAAAAATTGACAGGCTCTCATGAATATTTCAGCGGTGTGCTCGTTACTCCTTTCTTGGCGCTTGATTCGATCCTGGGACACGTCGTCGTTAGGGGATGACGTGCTTTAGAACCTTGCTTGGACCAAGATAATCCGGGAATCGGGGTGAAAGTTTATGATACGTGTAGAGGGGTCTAAATTCTGGGTACCTGAGCCAGGATTGATCAAGTTGAAGCATAAAGTAGGTTTGTGTAAAGATCTAGATTTAGTTCTGTAGGTTTGCGATTGTATGCAGCTAAAACTGCGGTTAAATATTCGGAAATGGTTAATCAATCTTTAGAGCTAGCTAAGTTAGGTCCTACCTATCTAAATTGCTATTGATCTAAGTGATCAAAAATCAGTTCCGTCTCGACAACTTAGCTCCCAAGTAGACCCCTAAAAATAGCTACCGAATCTAATCCTCATCCTCTAATTCCCTCAGCAAACATGATCAGAACAATCACCAGTCTCGCCAGATCATTCCCATGAAAGACTCTCGAACTCCACCCAATTTCCAAAGAACCCCGCACAGAGTGGTCCAAATCAGGTCCCTCTAACTGAAGCCCATCCTGATGTCCCATCATTACCGTAGCACAATGCATGATAATCCGATCACCGCGGCGGAAACGCGATATTCCTCGGTTCCCCTGGCTTGAACAAAATCCCCGCCGATAAGATTGAAAAACGGATTACTCGAAGGTCATTGGAGCAGCCTCCAGAATCAGGGGGACCCTGGTAGCTGACTTTGAAAAGGATCGACAGCCGTCGCCGGCAGTGTACCGCGGAGCCAGAGCCCATTCAAGTGACATACCTTTTGTGATTTTCTCATTACGGTAGTGGAGGCTCGGTTCTGGAAGTCCGACTGCCACTCTCTCTCTCTCTCTACCTCCCTCCCTCCCTCCCTCTTTCTCTCGTCGTCCCCACCAGCAGCTCCAGGAACCTCCTTTTCAGCTTGCGTCGATGCTGCTCTTATTTCTTCCTTCCATCGCTGCCTTTCCCCTAGCTTTCGCACCCCTTTTACACGTGAGCCCCGTAATACCGTGTAGATTAGTCGGTCGACACCGTCGGCGCACCTACGTACAAGGAATTACGCCTTTCACCGGGGGATATGACGTATTTCCTTCGGCAGGATCCGCGAACCCGTGATCACCGGCTGCGCACACGGGAAATTATATTTCCTCCGCGACCAATCCGCTTTACGTACCTAACCGGCTCCACTTGGTGACTTCTTTTCATCCAGCAGTGATGGTGTCCTTAGAGTCTCCGATGCTCTAGAAATCTTTGATGCTTGATGGCGTCTAGGTATTGTGGTTCTTGAACTGGAGCGTGTGAAAGGATTTTATGGGGTACCAGTGGAGTAAGCTAATGATGTTGAGGAATTTTTTGAAGCTAAGTGGGACAATTTGTTGTTGAGGTTTTTACCATTTTTAGTGAGATCTCGGTGATACCCTAGAGCTGTAGCTCTGTGTAGCTACTTATGGGTTTTGCTGTTTTCACGGGTAATGTCTAGGGGTCGCGTGGAATGTGAAAGACGGATAATCACTAGTCTAGGGGGTTGTGCTAGGAGTACTCTAAATATATTTTGATGTACTCGGTTGGGTTCTTAGTCCAGGAGTCGGTTAATTGTTCGCCGGTTCACTTTGTTCGAGATTCCGCGGATTCAAAACTCGCGAAGGATGAGTTATGATGATTGCACTATGGGAATGACGTGTATATGCCAGCTAGATAGAAGACGGGGAAGAGTAATGGGAGATGTGTCGGGATTCATTAGGTGGCTAATTAAGCAAACGCCTGCTGCTAACGATGATTTATTTTTCCTGGTGTTGCCGCGCTTTGTCATTCTGTTTGGTGATGTGTATTCTTATAGTAATTGGGATTACCGTACTGTTGGCATAGGGAATTCGTTAGCTCTGATAGTCTTCTTGGAAGATAATATTTTGGGAGCTGGGGAGGATGGGAAGTGATTTTCTTTTTTAGCATTTCAAGCATTGGAACTAGTCCTAGTTATAGAAGTAGCTAATTTTACTTGTTCATGATCAGTCTTTTTCTACTTTGCTTTATGTGATATACATCAACTTAGCTACCAAAGACTTTGCTCTATCCCAGGTACCATCAGAATTCTATCAATCTTCGAAATGCCCTATATGTACCCTATGTTTGAACTCCATATCTTCACGATCAGACGTCTTATTCTACTTTACTTTCTACGAAAGATTAACTTAGCTACCAAAGACTTCTATCGAAGGTACCATCAGAGTTCTACCAATCTTCTAACTCCTAAGGCCTATGATCAGACGTCTTATTCTACTTATTTCCTCAAGTATAATCGCTTTCCCAATCCAGCAAGGTATTCACAAGCGATGGTCAAAGACGTCCCCACCGTGTAAACCCGCCGCAGCCAATTTACTTGGACCGCGAGTCGTTAGGTGGCCTTGTTGGCGCATTGTTGCCGGAACCGAGGGTGTTCATCCCCATTGTTAGCCGAGCAAAGTAGACGCTGCGGGGAAGGAAGAAAAGTCGGTGGCCTTTGTGGAAGCGAAAAGGGGGCCAGGCCCTCCTACGGGCTGCTTCCGCGGTTGTTTACAAACCTGTCCGTCAACCGGCACCAATTAGTATTGTAACGGCAGATGTTTCGACGTCGCTCGCCGTGCGTAGAAACAATGAAACCCTGATGGGGACGGTAGGCGTCTCGATTGTCTGCGAACTATGATATTTGGTGTTAATGATAGAAACGATACTTACCCAGAAGGAACACGAAATCTATTGTGTTCTTATCTAACCTAAATAAATATTTTCAATTTCATATAACCAACATTTTTCAATAATAAACTAGAAAAAACTTACTGACATTTGAATAACATCTTATAACTCTTACTTACCGTGCAACAGGAGAATAAAAGGAAAGTACAGCTCGAACCCTCGAACCCACTAATTAATACACATCCTTAAAACTTCACGATTTCCTTCGATAAACTATCAAAAACCCATTCGCTGAAGCTTCTCAATTTCAACCCTAATCTCCACGCAAAGCACCCTCCAAAATCCAAAGCCAAACTTTTCCCTTCATTTCCAACTCCCACCCCCCTTCTACGAATTAATCTCCAAAAACAATTCCACGAACACCCTGAACCCCCGAAACTCCAGAATTCTGCTTCAAAAAAATCCACCCCTGTTCCACTTCGTCCACGAAACTCCACGCCATCGAAACAACCCGCGCTCACCCCCTAAGTCCTCGCGTATCGATGCGCACCCTTAAACGACACACCCCGTGCGCCGAGGCCGTCGTGAATATACCGGGCGGTACACTTAAAGCGGCTGTACACTAATGCATGTACACTTAAGTCGGCCTGGCGCGGTGGCGCTAGCAACTACGGCCGCTTACCTAGAGCTTCCGACAGTTTCCACCCCCGCCGCCGCCCCCGTCGCACCCCGCGGCATCATTATCATCCATTTGCTAATACAACAAGATAAATTGCCCTTCCTTGTTGCACCGTTACCCCACCTGGCAAGTTTTCTGGTTCGGAAACGCCACCCCGGCCCCTAACGGGGGGATGAAACACGGTTTCTTTGGTCGTGGGTGGATGCAGCACTTCCGCCGGGGTCCCTTTATGTTCGTTACTCTTTTTTCCCTCCCTTTTCCTCTAGCCCCGCGCCCCCCGCTCCTTTATTTATGCTTTAAACGCGCCGCGGCTTAAGTGCGTTATATACCGGAAAGTTGGGGGAGATAATTTTCTGGCAGCTCATCGTTTAATTAAAGGGTGAGTGGGAATTTTGTGTCGCGCTCGTTAAGGTCCTGTGAAATTCGTGCGGTTAGTTTGGTTCTTTTCGAACTGATAGGGGTTGGAGGGATTAATGAGGTATAATGGCCGTTGAATGACCGAATTGGTGTGAGATTAATTTTGATTAATTTCCGGGTGGTTGGTATCGTGATGATGCGATCGTTTTTATGGTGATAGTAATAATGCGGTGATAATTATGATAGTGATAATTATGATAGTGATATTATAATAATAATTATGATAGTGATGGTAATAATATAGTAACTACGATAATCGTAATAGAAATGTGTTAGTAATAATTATAATAGTGATAGTAAAAATATAGTAACTATGGTAGACGTAATAGTAATATCTTAGTAATAATTATAATAGTGACAATAATATAGTGACTATGATAATCGCAATAGCAATGGCATAGTAACAATTATAATAGTGATAGGAATGCTATAGTAACTTAATAACAGTAATACTAATATCATAGGAATATTAATAATAGTAGTAACAGTATAACAACAGCCAATACTTACTTCGTTCAAATGACTACAAACCGCAAGATTGCATTTCCATTAAAGACATTACACAATTCATCAACAATTCAGAAACAAGTCCCGTTAATTATAATCAACATCATCATTAACATGTATTTCTCCTGTAACATCAGCAATTCACTATCGAATCTATACAATCACACTCAGTAAATAAAATTCAAGTGAAACATAAATAATTTCTCATCCCTAAAGAATCGTTCACCGAGACCAAAACTCAGTACATTACTTCGACTAAATACAACTCGTATATTCAATTAACCGATACACACTCGTATCGACGTTGCGTCATAGATGGTGGCCGTAGTTGTCGAATGAAATTCAGCCCCACTTAAGAATTCATCGGCTCGATATTACGCAACCGGCCGCGAATTCGCCGGGACGGTAATTGTTTCCGTGGCGTGGACAACGAGTATGCAAATTCCGCGACCGATTGCATAATGCAACCCCCTCCGGCCTCGCCGGCACGCTTCCCATTCTTGTTAATCATTAATAGTTCCTTATCCCCCGCCGATGAACCGCCGATGAAGCCGCCGATGCAACGCTGTGCCCGGATAACGAGAGAGAAGTCGGCTAGGTTTGCGCTCGTGACAAAATTATAAATGGTCTTTATCGATCCGGCACGCCGGTTCACCGGTTTTACGGCCGCGTGACTATCCAACCCCTTCACGCGAGAAACAGAGGAGAGAAGTACAGTTTTCGAATATCGTCTCGCGATCTTCGGGGGAATTGGTGTAGGTGAAATAAATACTGTCGATATTCTGCGATAAAATAATAGGTTCTGTACAGTGTTTTCTTTTTACCAGTAATTTGAGTTTTATGGTTAATTTAGGGGAATGTGGAGACACTTTGATGGTGTGATAATTTTGCTATCGTGTTTTGTCGGCATTAATTTAAGGGGTGTAGTCATTATTTGGTAATAAAGTGATTGTGTTGATGTTAAGGAGAATGGGTGTAGGTAAAATAAATATGGTCGATATTTTTTAGTAAAATAATAGGTTTTATGGAGCGTTTTTTATTAAAGTTAATTGAAGCTTTATAGTTAATTGAGGGAAATTTGGAGAATTTTTTGTAATAGAGTAATAATTTTTATATCGTGTTATTTTGTTATGACTAATTTCAGGGGCTATAGTCATTATTTGGTAACAAAGTAATTCTATTCATACTGTGATATTTAATTATTATTAATTCCAGGAAATATGCTCAATAGTTAGTAATAAACTCATTCTTCTGATACTCTCCCGATACTATCACTTTATTCTCATTAATTTAACTTTTTCATAGCAGTATCTTAACTATTTGCGGTTACAGTATTTATAAAACACCCCATCATCATAATTCACTCGCCCGTAATCGTAAAATGCTTTAATTACCATCGTCAGACAGATTCTTAAATTTTTATGAACGTTTTCTAACTTTATACTCCACTGGTATTTTTCATTAATGCATAAAATCTGCCGTCTAATTATCGTACAAAATCAATTTCATGAATTTCATTAAACAACGAAATATATACTTTAGGAAATATTGGAGTCATCATCAATCTCGTTGATCTGGTAATTCATTAAAAATCAGAAATTTCTTTGGTTTGTCCTCTTTCGAAGCTCGTCGTTTTACAATATTTTTCTGTCCCAGTTCTTTTTTCTCGCCGCAACTGGATTCGCCGCTTTTAAAATGTGCGCACGAGTCCAGGCTTCATGAATAACGAATATCGAAGGACGAGTCGATCCTATCGCGGCGCGCACGTTGAAACGTGTGTGTATCCGGTAATGATGGGACTCGGGGAAGGGAAACGTTGTTGCGTGACCGCGGTGATAAAGTTCCGTTTCTGCGTTTGTGGGTGGAGAAGGATCAATTGATCGAGCAAGGTCATTCGGTGCATCGTGAATCTTAAAGAGAATTTTTTATACGATTTCCATACGTCGCACAGTGAAATGATCTCCATAAATTCGATGAACATCCAAGAATTTCTTTGATCTAAGATACAGCTGCATAATTATTTTTCTATAATTAATATCGTCACTACTATCATTGGTACCTTATTCATTTTTATAAGATTAATCTGTTTCTTATTTAATATAAAATAGTTTAAACGTTATTTTAAAAAATGTTATAAGGTTGAAATCTATTTAATAACATATAAAGTTACGTGGTAATTTTTGTGTAATTATTGTTGTGACTTTTATAATTGGTATCTTCTATATTATAACACGATTAGTCTGTTTATTTAATACTTAATATATAATAGTATAATGTTTCATTATTTAATATAAAATGGTTTGAATATTATTTACAAAAATTGTATAAAGTTGAAATTTATTTAATGATATATAAAGCTACATAATAATTTGTGTGGAATTATCATTATGGCTACTGTAATTGATATGTTTTTCACTGTAACACGAGCTGTTTCCTGTTTCTTATTTAATATAAAATAATTTCAATGTATGTAGGTACAATATTTTCATCTCTGATACGTTTTAAGATTATTCATTATTAGATCGTGTACAGCTTTTTAAATGCAGAGATTAAAGGACTTTATCAGCGGAAAATTCGTGTGACCAGGTCACCACAGTCAGCTAGCAGCTAGCATCTCACGAAACATCATTATCAATCATTCGCTCGGGCAGCACGCGATTGATAACAGTTGTTCCGCTCTCATGGTATACGATGTTTTTACGGTGACTTGAATATGCATGCATCCATTGATAAAACATTTTCCTCCGTTTTTTTCATTTTTTTCAACTGAGCGATCACTTTTAAACACGATGTTTCATTCTTGTAATTGAAAATCGAAGCTAGAGAAGCTTTTGAACTTGTTTATCTTACATTTTGAAGGTGGAATACTGTTATAAATGATTAAATGCAGAGGTTTTGGCATGTAGAAGACATTAAGATGTGGAAAATGTGTCAGTACAGCAGGAATTTCGAATGATTTGAGTTTCGAAGAGTTTTGTTAGAGATAGAAGTTCATTCAAAATAGAAAACTCGAAAGTTATAAATTTGAAAAAATTCTAGTAAGGATAATAATTCACTAGAAAGTTTCAACAATAACAATTCGAAAGAATTCTATTAGAGACAGAACGCTTGAAGACTAAAAATTCGAAAAAATCCTTTCGAAGACTAAATTCGAAAAAATTCAAAATTTTCCATTCTACATTCAGCAGAAATTTTTATTGAAGATATTACATCGATAGTAGCAAAATAGTTTTTTCCTTTGATCTGTGAGCAATGAACACTATTGATTTTTGTTAGCACATTTACGGACGTGAATGCCATATCATTCATTTCCATTGTAATACAAAATGATACGAATGCTATAACATTGAAATTTATAAGTCACATTGTCATGAGTTTAATTAGGGGGTTAACCCCTTGCCCTATGATTTATTTTCCAACTGTGATCAACATAGCAACTTCATAATTAATAATTATTGAAAAAAGAGAAAACTTCTATGCATATTCTACGTCTACATTTGCCCTACAATAGAATCATTGATGACAGAAGAATAATATCTAATTAGAATTCGAAGTAAATGAGTAATATTTATGTTCGTTAAATTCTATTTAACTAGTTAACTGTGTTTTACGAGTATACACTCCATCGTAAAGCTTGACATGATACTAATTCTTTCAGCGATGAAATAGAAGAAATATAATATTGAATCACTTGTTTAAATTGAATTATCATTATTGCACATTGACATAGCTGAATGGCACCGCATTAGGTAGCATTATTTATAATATAGAAATGTTTTCAAATAATCATCGTTTAATTGAATGAACCATAGTAACACGATTTGGTTGGGGGTCACCGGTGACCCCCATGGCATTCAACGTGTTAAAATATACTCTACGTGCATTCGTCCTGCATTCGATGAATACATGCTCCATTTTTTTATTTTATTGCGCGCAGAACGAGAGGTCTTTCCAATTAAATGCTACATTTAACTGGTTAACACTAGGTTTACGGGCATTCATTGTACACTTCATTCTATTATTCCTAAAAGAATTGATGCTCGTTTATTTAGATTGTGGAAACTGGAGATTTGATAGTAGGTAATTGGGGTACATGTCAGTGTGATCGCATCAATCAAAATCGGCGTAAACATTTACAAAATACTATTTCTAAAATCCAATATGCGTCAATTTGACGCGTTCCGTAAACCTAGTGTTAAAATCTTCGCCACGAGTTTCGCACATTATTTTAAGGCAAGGGGTTAACGAAGGTTCGACGTGGTTCGAGCAGTTTTTCCAAGTAGATTGCCGCGTGACAAGCGCGTCGTTGCCAGAAGAAAAGTGTTAATTGGCGGCAGAGCCGCGGCAGGGACGGGTATTAACGTCAATGCCCGATGAAACCGCGGTCGAAAGGCTCGAAGATTTACGATACGATTTAAATGGCGCGCATCCCCGCGGTAATCCTGCACCTTTTGAAAGCGAAGCCGACGGAAACCGAGCCTGGCGCGCGCCGTCCGATAAATGCGTGCGTTTTGAAGAGCTACCACGCGTCGACCCGCTTTCCACGAAAATTCACTTATTACCGCGGCCGGGAATAATGTTAATATTTCACTTGGAACGCTGGTGCTCATTAGAAATGACACGACTTCGTGTAGGCCTTTCTATTTTTACTTTTTCCCAGGCAGGATTTCGTGCTGAGGGTTGGGAGAATGAATTGAAATTTATGGAGCCGCGTTCGAGGATAAAATCTAGAGCGGATGCGGGCTGCGGGAGGTACAGGTGACCTAGAAACTGGAGGGTGAACGTGTCTTGGTGGAGAACATTGTTTAGAGCTGGAAATGGGAGGTGATAGGCATTTATGAGTGGATACTTTAGTTTTGGGGTTATAGGTTAGTGGAGACTGGGGTATAGGTTTGGACAATTGATTTGGACTTGTGTTGAAGTGAAATGTAGGTATAGTTGTGGGAATAAGAGATTTAATGTGTGTTTGGTTATGTTTAGGTGTATAATCATTGGAATAAGGAAAGAATTTAGTAGGGTCTAACTGAGTCTAAAGGTAGCAGGTTATAAGTCTAGTTTTGGCTTAGAAGTTGATACTTTAGTGACATCGCTAGACAAGTCTAGATTTGTAGAGATTGCTACCCTAGCCAGGTAGCTAACATGTCTAACTTTGGTCTAGAGATTGCCATCTCATCAAGGGAGTCAATAGGTCTAGGTTTGATCTAGAAGTTGCTACTTTACTAAGGTAGCTAATAAGTCTAGCTTTGGCCTAAAAGTTGCTACTTTACTAAGGTAGCTAAGAAGTCTAGCTTTGGCTTAAAAGTTGCTACTTTACTAAGGTAACTAGGAAGTCTAGCTTTGGCTTAAAAGTTGCTACTTCACTGAGGTAGCTAACAAGTCTAGCTTTGGCCTAGAAGTTGCTACTTTACTAAGGTAGCTAATAAGTCTAGCTTTGGCTTAAAAGTTGCTACTTTACTAAGGTAGCTAGGAAGTCTAGCTTTGGCTTAAAAGTTGCTACTTCACTGAGGTAGCTAACAAGTCTAGCTTTGGCCTAGAGATTGCCACCTCACCAAGGTAGCAAACAGGTCTAGGTTTGGCCTAACAGTTGCTACTTTACTAAAGTAGCTAACAAGTTTAACTTTGATCTGGAGATTTCCACCTTTCCAAGGTAGCATACATATCTAGCTCAGACCTAAAAGTTGCTATCATAAGGTAGCAAGGTAATCTATGCCTACAGACATCTAAAAGAACACAAATATTAAGATGAAAAGTAGATTCAATCCAAGTCCCATAATGGTCTAGAAAGAAGATCCACATGGGCCTGAAAAAGAAGTACCAATTCGGTTCTCGAAAGGTCACAGTGCTAGAAAATAGGGCGGAATTACTAAACATGAATTCTATCGATGTAAACGTAACGGGGAGCGCAGACCATGTTGAAACTGGCAGCGTTGTTTGCGCTGCCGGAAGGCATTTTGAAACGACTAAAGGGACACGCCGCCCCGGGGACACGAAATCGCACGTACATACAATGTCGGATACGCCATTATGGACATGCGTTTACCTTCCAATTAATTCGTTCCTTGCCCCTGTTCAAACGAACTTGTCCCGGGGGAACCCGCCAAGAATACCTCGTAAACGGTTCGACTCCATTTTCAGGGATATTCTCTTTTGTCTACGTTGTAAGTTGAGTACGTGCCACGGATTCGACTACATCGTGTTCCACTTCAACCCTCGAAACAGAAAATTCGAATTTTCTCTCGTCAAGAATTCGAATTTTTCTGTGCACTTCAATTTTAAAAACTGTATATTAATTTGTAAACTTATTTCCTCTTTTTTTTCTTTAACCCTTTGCACTCAGAAGTTAGAAATACATAACATCTTCTAACTAGTCAACATTGTTTGAAATTAACTGAAGGAGAAAGCTAAAGTAAATTGAGAAACAAAGCGTTTTAATCTTATATTTCATACACCGATGTATTATATACAATTTAATATTAACACCTTGACTTGCACGAAAAACTTCAGCTTTTATGTATCACTTTTGTAGCAAAAATAGAAAGGAATTATCAATTATTCGGTGCACAATTATTAGGTTACACTAATATCCATTTATTTGCGTTATTAAACATTTTCATTCGACATCAGTTATCTTACGAATTATAACTGTTCTCGAGTAATTTGAAAGCTCCGGTCATCGGTGATCACCGTGGTAGCCAACGTGTTTAAATATCAAATTTTATAGTTTTACTACATTAAATCAAGTGGAGACTGGGGGTCACCCGTCGAGTGCAAAAGGTTAAGTTGTTTGTAAGATATTTTGAAATTGTATTCATCGTTTAATTTCTCGATGGATTTTTTATCTGAATTTCGTGTGAGACACTTCTTCGCGTAATCACGAGGAGAGGAACACATAACGCGCTGATAAGTAGTCACAGTCAGTCCATAGTCAGACACCGGAAATTAATCCAAGGGAACGCGTTTACATGGACGGAATGGTTATTCTGAAATAGCATGCAGCTCTCGGTAGTGAATGAATTTTCTGTAATGCACTCTCGGCCTGTTTGAGATTTGCATTTTGTAGAAAAAGGGAACGTGACGATGATGATCATTTGTGGATCTTTTAATTTTAGTTGTAAGGTTACTATGTGGTCAGTTATTTTTAATAAAAATGATCGTTAGGTATATTTTCTTTTGGCATTTATTTGTAATTTATTATGAGATATTGGAGTGTACAGTATTCCCTCTTTATAATTAATTACTTGGGTCCGTTGACGCGTTTATAGAGAGCAAGGTGACCAATCTTCAGATTTCATCGACTGGTGATATATTTCTGCTTTACTTTTTCTTCCTTTTATTTTTCCTGCCTGTTCTTTTTTCTGTTCCTTTTTGATTTCTTCTTTTTTTTTTTAATCTTTTTCAATTTATAATTCTTTTTCTTTTCTAATTCCTTTTGGTTTCTAATTCCTCTACTGTTCTTTTATTCCTTTCTGCATTTCTTCTTGTCCTTCTATCTCCTTTTTATTTCCTTCTAATACTCTTTTCATTTTTTCTATTTCCTTTTTCATTCCTTCTTCATTCTTTCTTCATCTTCTTCTTCTTCTCCTCCTCCCATTCCTTCTCCATTTCCAAAAATCAATATACCCAAAATCGAAAGCACTCCCAAAAGACAAATCTACAACAACGAAATATCACAATCAATCAAACATCACGAAACAATCCTAACCAACTCTTTCTCTGCTTGCAGGTGAGTGTCCCGGAATTCCAGTACGCTCGAGGGACGGACGCGTCCCTGACGATGGTAAGCTATATACAGCAACGCAACCTCGTCGCGACGCGACGCGGCGCGACGCCAGCCAGTTTCCCTCTCACACTCCACGTGGCTCTGATTTCGCTTAGGCGCCGCATGACGCCAGCCAACCACCCAGCCACCCCTCCAGTTTCTAGCTTCATCCTCGGATGAACGACGCTGGGTGGCAGGCTGCGGCTAATACCCCGAGACATCCTTCTTAATTAACGTCGCGATATATACCCGTTCTTTTGCGCGATTAACCGACTTCCAACGCAGCCGCGTTAGGTATCGCGGGGATGTTTCATGGCGAAACGCTCGCGGGAGAGACGCGTCTAACAGAAACGCGAGAATCCTCGGCTGAAGTGGGTCATTATAATTAAGGATGTTCCCGGAAAAGGACCCACGAGCCATATGACAAATTGAGTACATCGGGTCTGCAGTTTTGGTTCTAGCTTATCAATGTACCGCTCCGTTCGATTTTTCGACGATTGGGGTGGGAGAAATGGGGGCGCAGCCACTGTTTTATGAAGATTGGAGTTGTTAGATCGATATAGTTTTAGAAAATTGAATTCTTTGGGGTGTGACTGTAGAGATGTTGGAGTTGGAAGAAAAGTTGAGGATAGAAGCTTGATTTTGGGTGATTCAAATGAGAGTGGAAACACTTTTTTATGAAGATTGGAGTTGTTAGATTGATATAGTTTTAGAAAATTTAATTTTTGCAGCGTGATTGTAGAGATGTTGGAGTTGAAAGAAAAGTTGAGGATAGAAGCTTGATTTTGGGTGATTCAAATGTGGGTGGAAACACTGTTTTATGAAGATTGGAGTTGTTAGGTAGATATAGTAGAAAGATGAGAATTAAAACTTGCTTTTTAGTGATTCCAATGAGGGCGAAAACACTGTTTTATGAATCTTTAGGGTTGTCATGTAGATACGACTTCTAAAAGATTGAATATTACGATATAATTACATTGATATCAAAATTGACAGGAAAGTTGGGCAACCGAAATATCAAAAACAGGGGTAGTTCCATAAAAATCCATTGTTCCCCATTCACCGCGATTCAACTTCCGAATTATTAGCCTCTCGACAATCCCGCACTATTCTAATGTAAACTAAACCTATCAACTACCATCCAACAAATTCATCGGAACATCAAATATTTATAATATTCGCTAAATTTCCTCACGCAGCCGAATATTCATACCTACCAAATTCGCCGAAACATCAAACGTTAAACGCGTATAAATTACACTGTTACATTATTCAAATGATTCCAAAACTATTTTACCCCTACGAAATTCGCTTCCCCATTTCCACCCCTTAAAACGATTCGCAAAGCCGAGGTCGTTACGCGTGTACACAACCCGCGCCACGTTTCCACAGGTTCCCCTCGTTACTAGTTTATTTTTATTTTCCGCATAAACGAGGATAGGCCTTATCAAGGGGGCGGTTAAGCCCGCGGCTATCAGCGAAGTCAAACATGTTCCCGACGTGGCCGAGCGCCTGCTACAAGTCGGCCATTACCACTTACACGTATTTTCTCTCCCCTTTTCCGCCTCATTATCGGCGTTTCTCCTTTTTTTTTTACTTTTCTCCCCACCCTCTCGCATCCCCCGCCGCGCGATACATAAACGAGCTTTCTTTACGGGGCAATAAAAGTGGCGGGGGCGGGGGTCTAGATTACAAGGTTTAGATTGAATTTCGGTCGGTTCATTAGCATTCGCCTCGTCGAATATTGTTTTCGTTCAGTGTCCCGGGAAAATGGATTTTCCATGGAGCAGGGAGCCGGGGAAAAATGAAACTGACGTTAACCCCCCGGGAAAATTGTTGCTTCCGAACGTTTGCGAAATTTTCGTTGTGAGGTTTTTTGTTTATTGATTTAATTGCCGGGTTTTAGCGGGCCGTTCAGCTTTTGTGTTGCGGCTGGGTTTTAATTGGAAAAGTGATTCGGTGGGATGGAAGAGATATTTTTGTTGGAACCGGGAATTTGCGGTGGTAGGCGAGTCGGGAATTTGTTTACTGAGGTTTCGAATTTGGGAGATTCTGTTTAATTAAAGCGGACTGTGTATTATTTCGGAAATATTTGGTTCCTGGGGTGTACAGTTTTTTGAATGTTTAATTTGTAAAATGTTTTAGTCGCTAATTTTCTTATTTTTGGAGTATCGGAGTTCGAGGGTATGTAATTTTTGAAATACTAGACTGCTGAGGTACTCTGGAGTATTTAACAAACGAAAAGTATAATTTCTAAGGCACTTGACTTACGAAATATTTAATTATCGTATTTCCTAACTTCAAAAGTATCTAATTTATAAAATAGCTAGTTTCCAAAATGTCTAGTCTCTGAAATACCTAATTTGCAAAGTATCTAATCCCGAAAACACCGAACTTCTAGAATATCTAATTTCTAAAATATCTAACACCCAAAATATCAATTTTATAAAATATCTGATTTCCAAAATATCTAATCTCTCAAATATCTATTTTCCACAATACCTAATTTCTCAATTATAAAGTGTTAAAAATACCTAACTTCCAAAATATCTGATCTCTGAAATACCTAACTTCCAAAATATCTGATCTCTGAAATACCTAACGTCCAAAATATCTAATTTATCAAATACCCAACATCCAAAATATCTAATTTCTAAAATACCTAGCATCCAATATATCTACCTCGTAAAATACCTAACATCCAATATATCTACTTTCTAAAATACCTAACATCCAAAATATCTAATTTATAAAATATCTGACATCCAAAGTATCTAATTCCCGAGATACCCAACACCCAAAACATCAAACACCCAAAATACCAATCTCACGAAACATCAAACCTACAAAACAACCAACCTCCAAAGTACCTAATCCCAAAAATACCTAATTTCCAAAAGAACATCAATCTCCAAATCAGCCAACCCCCAAAACCCCACCCCCAATCGCTGACAGTAGCCAACTCCGTGGCAATATATCCCGAAAAGAAAAATAATGGTATCGACGTGCATCCTTCAACAGAAAGGCGGCAAATAAACAGCGACGGTTCCAAAATTTCAATTTTCTCGTCTCGCCGACGGAATTTCCCCGGCCCCGGCCCATCGGTGGGGTGCAGACCGCGATCAACTTCGCGGAAATTACTACGGACTTTCTATCGAGCGAACAGAGGAGGAAAATTTCGATGGGCTTTCTTGCGCGGCGAGAAAATTCCCGGGGAAAGCGTCTCGGCGGCAGCGCTTTGATGTTCACCGGGCGCGCCGGTGCCCGGGCGCGAACACGAGCTTTCGCCTTTGAAAGCCCCCGCCGTGAACGAAAGAAAGGCGGACGGGAAAGAAGCTCACGGGGAAACATTCGCTCACGGGAACAGGAGAGAGAGTAAATCGCGCGCTCGCCTCCGAAACGAGGGGAATTTTCGTGTCGAGTGTCGTTGCGACTGGCGAAATGAGACGCGTGCCGATCGTTTGGTCGAGATGAATATCGTGTTTGCGATTAGAATTACGGATCACGATCGGACGCTTATTATTACGTCTTATTATTACTATTATTACATCCCAGCCGATTTCGAGATTATCCCCTTGAATAATGATTTGAGTCATTTATTTTGACAGTAGCTTAACCCTTGACAGTCTTATGTCGAGTCCGACTCGACATTCTATTTTATTGCAACCTCTACCTGTTTTAACAATTTTTTCTATATTTATTTGTAGTGTCACAATTGTACCATTTGAAGGTAACATTTCAATGACTCCCAAATATCCTTGAATAAATAGAGCGTCATATTAAATCATTCGATTGAATTGCATTGTTACTATTGCACGTTCTTCTAGCTAATCACGAAATTAAGTAGCGTTATTTGTAATATAGAAATGTTTCCAAATAATCGTCGATTAATTGAGTGAACTATAGTAATCCAATTTGGTTGGGGGTCACCGGTGACCCCCACGGTATTTCGAATATTTAATGCTTTTAAGATATTAATAATTGTGAAATATAAAAACCAGCTATTTTCACTGTTACAGTAGTTCTAATGTTAAACTGATGAGATATCAGATAGTAGCTTTCCATATGCGAAGTTTTACACTGTTATTATCTCAGACAACTAATTTCAAACTTCCTTTTTCAATAGACACTGCAAATGTTGTTGCAGTCGCGAGGATTCGTTCCCCGAGCCTCCCAGTAATTGACCTTTAGGAATCAGCGCTGGGATCTCGCCCCGATCAAGTAGAACTGCACCGGATTCCCTCATTCGGAATCCCCGGAGCACATTTTCCACCTCTATAGCCATTTCCGTCTAGTAGAGGCGGTTCAGCCCCGACGAATGGAATTTCCGTGCCACGAATCGCGCGGAATCTATTTTCGCGGGGCGGAGTGACGTATTCGCGGCTCAGCATCGCGCAAGTGAAAGTAATCTATCATACGACCTATAACGCGATATCCCGCCACTCGGAACGGGGGATCCTCTTCTTGGCTCGATCCCTCCCAAGAAATTCCCTGACATTTCCCCCATCGAGGCTTCCTGGAGAGCCGCTCGCTCGTCAGTGACTGCCGGATTCAATTATGTCTCGTTCCCCGTGCAAAAATACACCAATTACTTGGAATAAACATTTCTCCTGGAACGCATCGTTTTCGAGTAAAGCGATGTTATGGATGAACGTTCGCGTGACGTTCATGTCACACCGAACATTTTTCTTAACCTTTGACACGAGCCTCGTGGAAAGCAATGTCATAAGGGAAATTTGTAGCGTTTTTCTTATAGAATCGGGTATATTGAGGGGAGTATACTGATTTTTATTTTTTCAGATTTAATTTCAAATCTAATTTAAAGAATGCAATTTTTTGAAACATTTGATTCGTTGCTTCGAGTTCTGCTTTGTTATTTTGCCCTGATTCTGTAGCATTTTTAGCATAGAATCGGGTACATTGAGAAAAATACACTGATTTTATATCCTCAAATTCAATTTCACAAAACAATGCATTTTTCTGACATGTTTGATTCGTTGTTTCGAGTTTTAATTTGTTATATTTTATTTCTGTTTAGTTTCTTCCCCAAAAATACTCCAATTATTATTTGTTCAAATTGAATTTCACAAAATAACGGAATTTCTCGAAACATGTGCTTCGTCCTTTCCAATTCTAATTTGTTATATATCATTTCCCTATTTGTCTTTCCCTGATTCCGTAATATTTTCCCTACACCATCACGCAGACTGGAAAAAATAATTTCCTTCTTCTCAAATTCAATTTCACAAAACAATGCAATTCTTCGAAGCATGTGCTTCCTCCTCACAAATTCTAATTTGTTATATATTAATTCTCTCTTTGTGTTTTCCTGATTCTATAACAGTTTCCCTAAGCAGTCACGCACAGCAATGTCTATTCTCAAATTCAATTTCACAAAACAATTTTGGAAACACAGTTTCTTCCGAGTCCTAATTCGTCGTATTCGCCGCAACTCCCGTTGAAAGACATTCGCTACCCCCGAATATCTGGAAAAATTCCATCGGAATGACGGCGGCAGGGGTTTCATCCCCTGGAAGTTTCGCGTGAAAAATGCCGCGATACTGTATCAAGCGTGATATCGAGGGTATTCAGCGAACACGGAAATGAGTGTGCACTTTCGCGAGTTCCCGGCTCGAAAGGAGCCTTTTCACCTTTTCTTCCGAGCCGGGACAGCGCGCGGAACTTTCGACTCGTGAAACATCGGCATTTTTCACCGTTCCGCCCCAGCGAAAAATGAAAGTTGCGGCCGGGTAGAAGTTTCTGTCGTCCTGCGCCGGCGAATTAATCATCGCGACGTATCACGAGGCGGGGAGGGGTGTAATTAATCGTGCTTTGATCGCCGTCTCATAAACCGACGCGCCGAAGGGGATCAGCTTGTAACAACCCGGTCCGTTCTTAATCGGTTACAAGAGGGCGGGATCGATTCTTCGGCATACAAATGCCGGCGGCGCTTTTCATCGTCATTGAAAGCTACTTTTTTCCACTCAGGAACAGCGAAGATAAATTGTAGAGGATTCTACAGTGATTCCTGGACTGCGGATTTTTGTCTATTGGCAGTGTGAATAGGGAGGCATTGAGTGATGGAATAAAAAGTGTAGGCTTGCTTGACACGTTGAATTCCATGGGGGTCACCGGTGACCCCCAATCTAATCGAATTACTGTAATTCACTCAGTTAAACGATGATTATTCGCGAACATTTCTATATTATAAATAATGCTACCCATTGCGGTGACGTTCAGTTTGATGAATGTGCAATGATAATAATTTAATTCAGTCAAATGATTTAACATTGTATTTTTTACATTTTGTGTATTTTGCTTTATGAAACCGTGCGGCGTTCAACGTGTTAAATTCTATTTTTTTTCTTATCAGTTGGTGCCTGATTCGATGGTAACTTGAAAATAAGGTGAATGATTGCCTTGGGAATGATCCTGTAAAATCATGAAACAGAGTATGTGATTTTAGATATCTGTGTGGTATATATTAGGTTTACACACCATGAAGCAAAAGATGAAACAGAAATCTGCATGGAGGTTCGAGACGCAGGACTTCAAAGCGAATGAAAATTTCCAGATGGGTCATTTTGACCGAGCATTTAATACGCTTGATGTTCAATCCCTATAAAAATGGTAACAATATATTATTTTCGGTTTCTTGACATTCATTATAGTATTCAAGTGAAACTATTTATTTCGTAAATAATTTCAAATATTTAATCCTTTTAAGATATTAATTGTGAAATATAAAAACCAGTTATTTTGACTTTTACAGTAGTTCTACTGTTAAACTAACGAGATATTTATACTTCGCCAGAAAGTAGGTTTCTATATGCGAAGTTTTACACTGTTATTATCTCGAACAACTAATTTCTGCGTCGAAAATTGGGGTCCGAACGAGGGCAGGGCGATTCTACACGAAAAAATGAATCGAAAATGCGAAATAAATTTTGCTCGTGTGACGCTTCGTTCCTGAGACAATCAGGTTTCAAAATTTGTTTGCTATTGTGTCAATGCGTTCGCGAGGCAATTTTGAAAGTTGATTATTTCGTAAATGAAGTCTCGTGCATATTATTCTACATTTTCGATTCGTTCTCTAGTGTAGATTCGTTCCCCTATTTTGTCAACATTTTTCTATTGTTAATTAATTAACACATTGAGTAGGACAATAGCAAACTCAACTTTGCGGCTGTACAAAATGTCACCGTATTAACTAACATTATTTATAATATAGAAATCTTTTCAAATAATCGTCATTCCATTGAATGAGCTATAACAATTCAATTTGTTTTGTGTCACCGGCGACACACGTGGCGTTCAACGTGTTAACATTGAAAAATTGAATTTCCTTCGGTTTCTTGTGGGAATAGTACCGTGAACTATGGACAAACACGAAGGTACGTGTTCCAGTAATTCCGAAAATGGCAAGGAAAATGTAGAATATTCGAATATCCACGCTTACCCACGACAGCTCGTAAAATCAAGCGGGAGAGTTACTATAAAACAGCGAACCCGGTTCTTCGCATAAAATCCGCGTCCCATGCTTGTGCACAGCGCCTATAAAACTCGAACGATGAAACGTTCTTACCTGGACGCATGCATAAGTCACTGGTAGTTGAGTGTCTGGTCTGGTGTCTTTGTTTTATCAGTGGCGATCAGAATTTATTCATCGACGAGACGACAAATGATCACCGTAGACGTGAATTTCTCCAACCAGAGATTTCTTATTAAAATTTACAATCTGATGCACACACGTACCTCTCGTATCTTTTAATTAGTACGAATTAAGCTCGTGTACGCTGTTTCGTATCAAACTAAATGAAATTTACTTAGAGAATTTCTTCGAAGTTGCCACAAGTTTTGCCTGAAATTTCCCAGAATTCCTTTTCTCTACGAACAATGAATCGGTTATCAGATTCGTGATAATGACTGATGAGAAATTAACAAGGATCAATATTACTGAATCCTCTTGAATTCAAAATTAAATATCACTCTGTTATCAATAATCATATTTTGGAGCAAACATGGACATATACGCCTAGAATTTTAATCTTTCAATAAATAATTAATGAAATTTTAATGATACATTAATAAAATTATTAAACGTTTTCTACATCGAATCTAACATTCCAAATTCTCAAAGTATAAAAAAAGAATTATTGGTATCATACTGTATTATAGTTCAACTAATTTATTATTCATTTATAGACACTTAGTTTCAAAAAAATTGAAAAATTCTTTCTTGTTCTTTTCAAAATTTCATTTGACAGCGATTTAAGGACTTTCTCTCGGGAATTATTCCGAGGATACGATCATTCCCGCAGGATAACGCTTCAGTTACTTTTCGCGAGCAAAGAGTTACGCATTTCCGGCGCGTCGAATTTGGAAGTTCGATTTCCAGTCCGGATTCCCAGCTTCATTCCCGCAGCTGTTAGTCGATCGTCCCGATAAAGTGGATTCCAGGGGTTAGGGACAAGGGATGGCACCGATCGAACCACGAACACGTAACCGCGCCGAGCTATCTATTAGCTCTCCACGTGATAAACGATTCGCTTCCTTCCACGTGAACTTCGCACGTAAATCGCCTGGAAAAGGATAAGCCACCAGCTAGCTGATTCGACTTACCGTGTCCTCTTCCTTTTCTTTCCTTTGGTACGGCGATGTGTGTTCTTCTGGACTGGTGACTGATGAGACGCTGGTTTTTAAATGTTTAATTAATTTAATGTGTACTTTAATTTATAATCTTGGTATAGAATTGAGTATAGAATTTTAATATATAATTTAATATATAATCTTGATATAAAGTTATATATTAAAATTCTATATTCAACTTTAATGTATAATCTTGATATAGAGTTAAATATAGAATTTTAATACATAATTTAATGTATAATCTTGATATAGAGTTGAATATAGAATTTTAATATACAATTCAATATATAATTTATAATTCTTAGAAAAATATTCTACACGTCATTTTCTGTTATTAGAGTACCAACAAAACCGTCAATCCATTTATTACTGTTACAAATTACAATCCCAAGATCATCAGGATGAAAAATACTCCTAACAAAAATTCCATTCAACTAATCTAATTCATCCACCAAGATATTCCTACTTTACAAATTCTTCACCAGAACATTCACATTACCCTCAACGCAAGAAACCAATTTTTCAGCGAACCAATGAAACAAAGACTCCAAGCAACGTCTAGAGCCACGTTAAAGATAAAAATGGCATTTCGAGTATCAGTAGAAAATGGTAAATGAACGAGCCGGATCGCGAGGCAATCGCGTCTCTCGATATTTCACCGATAAGAACAACAACCTTCTAAAGGGACAGGGTTCAAAGGGACAGGGTCCAAAGGGACAAGCCTCCTAGTCCCATTTCATCGAGAGAGAGAGAGAGAGAGAGTTTAGTTCCGAGTCTTCTGATGACTCGCGAAACTCCTCGAGACGACTATAAGCCGATATATTTATTGCCGAGATACTTTCCGAGACTTCCGCCCCTCCTCCCCCCTCAGGCCGCGTGAGTCGATTTACTAAATAAGGCCGGAAGTGGATTGCCTGTGACATCACCGTCAAACTTTTCTACCTTTGAAGTAGGATTTCAAAGGATTTTTCCCTCGGTTACCAATCGAGTCGGCCTCAATGATAAGAACTCCGAATGGAATGGATGGATAGAGGGGGTGAGATTGTAGTTTCGTGTTTCCTTCGAGATGACGCGGTTTAATTAAACGATCCTACTTCTGGAACCATGTTATTAACACTGGCAATTTTTTAATGGGTTTCACGGACTCGTTGGTCATTTCTCTGACGATCTCGAGAGTGTACTTACGAGCCTTATACTGTCTAGTTGGACTGTTGACGGAAGTTTAAAGTGAAGCTGATTAACATCGGTATTTTCTTTGTATTCAGTGGGAATTAATTATTGTATTTTCGTTATTCGTGTGGAGTATCTGGAGTTTCGTGTGGTTTCTTGTAGGAATAATGAGTGCTATGGCTTTGAATAGGGTAGTTTTTGAAAGATTTGAATTTAGTTTAGTAAATAGTCGTAAATGGTTTCGAAAATGGAATAACATTTTCTAAGAGCATTGCGAAGCTGAAAATAGTCAGAGGAAAAGTATTTAATGCTCTAAAATCTCGGAAATAGATAATATTGCTTTGAATAGGGTAGTTTCAAAAGGATTTGTAAAAATTTAATTTTCTATTATTTATTCTTATTTTCCCATTTTCTATTTTCTATTCATATTTTCCCATTTTCTATTTTCTATTCATATTTTCCCATTTTCTATTTTCTATTCATATTTTCCTATTTTCTATTTTCATTTATTATTTTCCTTTTTCCTATTTTCCATTGTCATTACACATTTTCATTTTCCTGTTTTCTATTATGTATTTTTATTTCTCATTTTCGTTTTCCCATTTTCTGTTACCTATCTACTCCCCATCTTCTATTATCTATTTTTATTTCTCATCTTCATTTTCCCATTTCCCATTCCCTATTTCCCAAACCCAGAAAATTCCAAACCCAAAAGCCCCCAAAACAAAACTGTACACCCATAATTTCCGCCCCAGTTCAATCTCGAAAAACTCCGCTCAGCCCGTAAAAACCCGAAAAATCAACCCCCAGTTCCCAAGCCCTCTCCGCTGCTATCCACCAGCAAAACTAATTGCCAGCGGATACAGGTGAGCGGTCGGCGTAGCCAAGCAACTTTATCCTCGCAGCTCGATGCCGTTTAAATCCAGCTATTTTAACCGGCCGGGAAAGTGACGTCCCGTTAAACGTCCGCGAAAGCTTCCCGACATTTCCCGAAGTGCCTGAAAAAGATTGCCCGTGCCAGTTTCCACCGAACGAGCACCCCATCCCCCCTCGCTCCCCCCGTAACGCGCGTTCCTCGAGAGAAACGGCTACAATAATACCGGCTGGCCTCGTTTGCCTGCCGCTCGGCGCGGTCTATAGACCGTAGGAAACCGGAAACGAGGTGTCCGCGGTTATCTTTTTGGAGCGCGCGTGCAACAGGGACAACAGAGACACGTAGCGGCCGCGTTACGGGGGTGGGACGCATTCGAAGCGGCCGTTGAATGCACAGAGACACGCCTGTAACGCGTTCAAACGGTGACAGGATTGTGGCCGCTTGGAGTTTCTGCGATGGAAAAGGGAGAGGAAAGGTGGGGTGGGTTCCCTTTTTTTTTTGATATCGTAATGACGCGTGGCGGAGATGTAGCGGGAAGTTTCGTGAAAAGTCGTTTGCGATCAGATGGTTAGATGCTCTGAATATTGGCAGTATTCAGAGTTTTGTTTGTTGGAAGCATTTGGTGGTCTGTGTTTTCTTATAGGGAACGTTAAACGATATTTGAATTTGATGCTTTTTTTAGTATCGAGGGAAAATGGGAAGATATTGTTATATCAATTTAGATTGTATCCTAAAAGTTACTCAAATGTAATAATATCATTTATATTGTTCCATGCTTGATATTTAAGGCTTAACCCTTTGACCTCTGTAAGCTCCAATATTTCCAGTTGTAATATTAAACATTTCAATGAATCTTAGAAAACTACCCTTACATTACCAGAGTCCTCTATATTACACATCCGAATCTTGTACCGAGAAGGAAAATAAAAGATCTAAGAAATATTATAATATTCTTCATTTTCGCTAGGGGTAGTATAAAAATTAGTTAGAGTTGCTGATGGATTACAAAACCATCTACAGTGTAAAGGGTTAATATTCTTTTACAAGATCATTGTAGTTGTACAGAGTGATACACAGAACATTACAATTAACGTAATGTGATCCATTAATTAATGAATGTAATCCAACAAGTCTGCGAACAGACACATTTTCCGCCCCTACATTCGCGAAACTGTGCCTGCAGTGTTTCCAGGTATTATGGAGGTCGTCCTTTGCTCTTCTTTTTGAGGCTGACGCCGAGGGCCCGTGGTTAATGATCCGTTTCCCGCGGAGAGAGGAATCCGAGAGTTCGGAAAAGTTCGTAGGGAAATGCGGACAAGGTGGATCGTGGGAATCGAAGTTTTCCGGGAGCTATAAATCAGGGCGGGTAATCGAGGGGTCCTTTGCTTGCTCGACCCTGCTTTCTGCGCGGGTCGAGCTTTTGACACTGATTTTTCGACGGCTTATCGGTGGCTAACTTCGGATGACTGGTTTTTCCATTTTTTTCACGTGGAAAGAGGATGCGAATGGAGTTTCTTTTGAGGAGCGGTTGGAACGGGAGTTGGAAATTTTTTGGGTAGGGTAAAATTGGGGTATGTGATATATGATTTATAAATTATTTTTGATTGAGAGACTATGATGATGTCTGGACAGTGAATTGAAATGTAAGGTTTACTGTGTTTAATTTAATTGTTGTTTGTTTTATTATTTTTAGAGTTTGTTGATAGGCCTGGAGTTTAGGAAAAATACTTTGGAAGTGTTCGGAATATTTATAGTTCCTTTGTATTGGAATTGTTTAGTAATAATCACCTTTTTATATAAAAACAATTTCAGAGGGCAATATAAGTATCTGCAATCATTTTATCGTTTTCTCTTTTACATGTGAATCTTTTCTATTTATATGTTAATCGCGATAAATAAAAAATGAACAGTTTTCGAGCATAGTATATCTTCAACATACATCGTTTAATATTATTAATAATAACCTATTATATTATCAATATTAACTTATGATATTATCAACAACAACAAACCATCCACTATCACATCTACCAGCCCACAATTTCATCTTCAAGGACTCCCACCCCCATCGCCATCTGAAATCATCTCCACTTCCCCGAAAGTCATCGAAATTCTGGGCCGTCGATTATCATTACCCAGTAATCCGTGATCCAGGGGCGATTTCATCGTCGGCCGGCACCACCATCGGCAATCGTTACATAATAAACGATGAGTTTTCATACCATGAATATGAAGCCCGGCTAATGAGCGCATTAATATTTACTAGCCGGCCGGGGATGTTTTGCGCCCTCGCGCCGACGAACCGTGCATAAATTCCCTTTTGCGCGGACACGCTCGAGCGAGCCACTCGTTCGCGCGTGCACAACTATCGTACGCTGCCTGTGTACGCGTGTACGTGTGCGATTTGCGCGAGTGTTTTGTTCGCGTTTGACTCTTCGCCGTTCCGAGCCCCTTAGGGAGCTGGCTGCTGCCCGCTGAAAAGCGGCCGCGGATCATCGGCCGTATCAGATCGCGATAATCTTGAATGGTGGTCTTGGTTCTTCTTTTATTCGGCAAGTCTCGCTGCTTGGTTGTTGCATGGCGAGCCATCGATTGGATTTTATCTCGCTGCTTCGGAGCACTGTTGGTTCTTGCCGCTGAATATTGAGGAGTCGGTTTCGAGAGACTGTTGCAGGTTATTTCGCTGATTGTGGCTGTTGCTCTTTTCGTTGAATTTCGTGTTTGAGTCTATTGAATTAGGTTTCGTGGGGTTGCTATTGCAAGTTGATAGTGTGGTTGAGGGTATATTGATTTTATATTCTGCTGGGAATTCTTAGATGTTCCTTTACGTTTGTTTGCGTTGGAATACCTTCAGACTACACATATATTTTCCGGTGGAATTAAGAATTGACACTTAGTGTGAAGTTAATTAGAACTGGTTTATTTAATACGTGGACACTGCAAGGATTGAAAGAAGAGAGGACTAAGAGACAAAGTTTGCACAAACTTCATTATACCAAAGGCAGGTTCCTGATACAATAAATACTCTATCACACTAGTTGATGACTCAATCTGTACACTATTCTATCCACCTCAGCAACGATATTCATCATCTACCTTCAAACATGTCCAAACCAACATATTAATCTCAATCCTCTCAACCACCCAAAGATACAAAACCTTGTTCATCTAAACCACTCGCCCGTAATTTTTCTTTCAACCGCTCCATTATCCGAACCCTGGTCCCAATTAATTCTGACAATCAGGATTCTTCCACGTCTCCCAACTAGTTCCGATAGCGGTCTGCCCGTAATTGTGCCGCCTATTTTTCAATGATAGCAAAAGATGCTGCTCGCAATAAACGCGAGTCGGTAGCGAAGACCGTGAAGGAGGGGGAAAAAAAGTTAACACCGAGTGCGCGGCAGCCGGATTCGTTGTTCCTTTTCCCCCCTCGCTACCTTTTTGTTTCTTCCATCCATTCACATTAATCACTCCGGCACCGCGAGAAAGGGGGCGGAGGTGGTAAAGAGGGAAGAGGGCGCCGGGGGGAGGGTCTTTTCCTTCCTACCGCTCATTCTCGTTTTGTTCGCGGCCGAGTCCGTGTTGCAACTGCTACCCTTAATGGGTTTCCAGGCTTGGAAAACGAACCGGTGGATTATGGGGCCGTGGCGTCAGAACCGGCGCGATGAACTTCGATAAGGTCTACTTAAATTACGCTGCGCTTGCGATTACCGCCGCCGGCTTTTATGCTGGCCTCCGAGCATCTGGCTACTTGGCTTCTTCTTCAATGATACCTGTGTCTTCATCGGTGGCTACCGTGTCCAGATGTTCCTTGAGCTCTTTATCTTATTTGCTAGTCTTTTGGGGATTGTGGATCAGCTGCGCGGCTGATTTTTTAGTCTGAGGGTAGCTAAGTTAGCTATTCAATAGCGTTTGTATAGAATGGCAAAGTCAGGTGTCTTCTGAGTGGTGTATATGTAGGAATAGTTAGGTTGTCTTTTAGCTACCTTGCTATTAAGTGTTATATAAAATGTTGTTTTAAAGACATGCTACCTGGGTGTCCTAGGTAGTAGCAAGGCTAAGCTATAAAGAGTAATAAGCACTTGGGGGCTAAGTTATCATTTAGCTACTTTGCTACTAAGTGTCATGTAGAATAGCAATGTTATTTCAAAGATACATACGATACCTAGGTGTCCTAGATAGTAGCAAAGTTAAGCTATAAAGAGTATTAAGGACTCGAGGACCAAGTCATCATTTAGGTACCAGGTACACAAACATTTCCAATATCCAGTAGTCTAACATATAGTACGAGGATCTAATCAAAATTTAAATGGTATCATTTAGCTACCAGAAAACTAAAAGAATCACGATTCCCAATAAAAACGTCTTAGATCTACTCCAACAGCAGCATCTTCAACAAACCAATACCCAAGTCACTTAGCTACCACCCACAGAAATCAAACTACCCTCGCTTCCAAAAGACCCCATCAAATCCCCAACAGCCAAAAATCCCCAAAGAATCCTCCTAATCCCCAAGACATCCCCTAACACCTCCAACTCGTCAGTTCCAAAACTGTTCACTGCTCCAGCATAATTCTCCCTGAAACTGCGCCCACCAGCTAGGTCCCTTATCTCGGCCACGGTACGTGGCTACACGTAGCAGCCGCAGATAAATTTTCGGATGACAGTAAGATGGATGAAGGACAGGGCAGCTGCAATTTAAGACCCGGCCAAGACGGACAATTTAAATTTTTCGCTGGCCACGGTTTCGCGCCTCTCTCTCTCGGGCGCAATTACTCTCCCCTGCGGGAGTGGGCGAGAAAGACAGCGCGAAAAACAGGCGTCAGAGGAGAGGCGACGGCTCTCGCCGCGGGTAATTGCGGCCGGCATAATTGCTTTGCTTCGATACCGTCTTCCGGCCGCCCGGAACTCGCCTGGAATTCTCTTTGACGAAAAATGACGGTGAAACTTGCCCCTCCGCCACTTGGCTAGTCCTTTTACTTCGCCGAACTCTCGAATGCTTAGGCGTCCAGCTCTTGATAAGAGATCACTCGTGCTAAGTATTTATGCTAGATACCTTGATGAGTTTACCTGCTTAGTGGAACTTTGCTTTGGGGATACTTTATTGGTTTTTCGAGCTTCTTGGAGTCTTGTTTGTGGTATTGTTGGGATCCGAGAAGTTAATTAGACTACTCTTTCGGTCTGAATATAATTGGAGCTGTTGGAGTTGTTGGAGTATGGTGGAGTCAGTGATATAGGGAAGTTGAAGTTTGGGAAATCATTTGTTTCGAATGTCAGTTTATGGAATAATCTATGCTTTAGTTATTGTAACTTATGCTTGAAGAGTCGTATCTTGTAATATAGTTTTTGAGGTAATATTCAGATTAATGTCAGTGTTTTATCATTGCTTTGTTGACGCTAACACTACCGAGCAACTACAGTGACTTATTTCCAACTTTTTATCAAAACTAGAATACATTTCTTGAGATTCGAAGAGTCTTGTATCTGAAATACACAAATTTAATTGAAAACCTCTTGCAAGAACTTCGTAATTGAAATGCAACAGAAAAATTCTCAAGTAGATCAATTTATCCCATCCAACATTCTTAGAGTGACATACACAACTGAAATTTCTAAAAACCATGCCCTCATTTCAAACGGATCCAATACTCACATTGCGCATCAAAAGTATCTGACGAACAATCAAACATAATTCCCCAATACACACCTAACCTATTCCGTCTCCGATACGAATTCCAGCAAAGTCTTCAACTTCAGCAAATTGTTAACACGGTTGAATACCGCACGATTTCATAGAGGGAGATACACAAAATGGAAAAGATTTAGTATTAAATCATCCGATTGAATTATATATTAATTAATTATATATATTAATTATACACGTGCTATTATATAACATATGTTATATATGTTTGTATTAATATATAATTTTATTATTATTATTATTATTGCATGTTCATCTAGTTTAAACGTCACCGTATTAGGTAGCATTATTTACAATATACAAATCCTATCAAATAATCATAGTCCAACTGACTGAACTATAGTAATTCGATTTGGTTAATGGTCACTGGTGACTCCCATGGCATTCAACGTGTTAATCCATGACACTGTCCAATCAAAGCCAACAGAAATTCAGCCACGCCTTCCCCATCCCTTCTCAGACGAACAAACGACGTTGCCCAGGGATCCCGGTGACCAAGTCGCACCGTTTTTCACCACCGACAAGAAACAAGTCCGTGGGCGTCGCGGGAAAAAGCGGACAGTGATTGCGGGAGGGTTGAAGGAGGCCAAGGCAGCGAGAAAGACAGACGGAAAAATAGAAGATCCGTAATAATCCGGAAACGTTTCTTCCAAATTATTTCTGCCATCCTTTTTACCACTTTCCCCGTGTCCGTTGGCAGCGTGGTAAAGGGTTGTCTCTCACAGGTGAACGTGAACGCGGGCCAACCCCCGCGACGAGATTTATTTCGTGAGTTTTTCCCGTCGCACCTGTGTGCTCGCAGCTTGCTCTGTCCACCCCTTCCCCCATGCGGTCAGGATACGTTCTTTTATTTATTTACTTAGGTATCGGTGCACGTAGCCGTGGATAATGGGATTTCTTCTTTGATAAGATAAATCTCCGATTAATTTCTTCTCCCTCCGCCGCAACCTCCGACTCCTTTTGCAGCTGGTCGATCGAGACGATTCGTAGAAACTGGAAAGTTTCACCGTTGTTCCACGGGGAAATTCGTTGTACGGTGATTCGTAATGTCTTTCGAGGGTGATTTTTTGGAAAAGTGATTATTAGGGGTTGGATTTATTCGTGATTTAATTATTAACGAATTTGTTATTGATTTGGTTGGGAGTTACTGAAGTTTTTGAAGGCAATTGTTACAGGGTGGATTTGTTACTGATTTGATTGGGAAGTATTGAAAATTGTTAAAATGTATCGTCAACCCTTGACTTCTTTTGCAGCTGGTCGATCGAGACGATTTGTAGAAACTGGCAAGGTTGCCCGTTCCACGGGGAAATTCGTTGAACGGTGATTCGTAATGTCTTTGGGGGATGATTTTTTGGAAAAGTGATTATTAAGGGTGGATTTATTAGTAATTTAATTATGAGTTATTGAAGTTTTTGAAAGGAATTATTAGAGGGTGGATTTGTTACTGATATGATTGGGAGTTATTGAAAATTGTTAAAAGTATTGTTGGGTGGTAGAATTATTACTAATTCGAAACTATTGAAAATTGTTGAAAGGGATTGCTGGATGATAAATTTATTAGTGATTTAATTAGGAGTTGTTATTGGGGATTATTGGAAGTAATTAGTAGATGATAGATCTCTTGTTAATTTAATTATGAATTTGTTACCACGTACATACATTAAACTTGCGTTTACATATGGAAATGAAGTAATCGAAGAATTCGAATTTCCTGTATTTGAAAGATTATGAACATTCATCGTTCTCTAATTTCCTAATTAAATTACAACGAATATTATACAATACTTCCATCTATTTCAATCCTGTTACATACGTTCCACCAAAATTAATATCGATGATCAAACTTTATAACACCCAAACACACTATCCAATAGTCCGACACATTTCCTCATTCATTACCGAAAAATCAACAAACTTCCAATTACGAGCTCGGTAAATAATATCTCCACTTCAATGCCAGTATTAAAATTATCGACAGAAAAAGGAATCCTTTGTTTGACTTCGCTCTTCCAATTCGCGGTCCGGTAATTATATTTCCCTTTCCCTCAATTTTGTCGACGTCGAAACATTTTCCCGTCGTAAAATAGTTCCAGCGAGGCACCCGGCTACATTTTTCCCCGGGTAAAAGTCGATTCGACGGTATAGGTTTCTCGCCGGGCCCCGAACTTCGCCTGAACGCATTATAACCTTGTTTGCGCGGCGCGCTGATAACAACGGGTATCGAGGAGCACGTGAACCTCATCACGTGAGTTTTCTTATCTCGCCTGGTCTTGTAATCCCTCGGAAATATGGCAAAAAAGTTTGATAAAAGTGGCGAAAGGAAGAATTCTAAAAAAAAACAAACAAACAAAAAAACAACGGGAAACAAAAGAAAGAAAGAACGATTGTGTGTGTGTGTAACCCTTTCCCACCGATTTCACCCCTTCCACGGCACAATACACTAATATCTCGGTGTACAACAATGGATCCATTGTGTTTGGAGATAATTAATTTCATGGAAAATTTATCCGGGCTTTATTAAATCTGCGCCGCTGCCATTCTGGTTTGTTCGACCGGTGAATCGGCGATTTAATTAAAATTCAATTCATCCTTCCGCGGGATCAATGGCAAACCACCCTAAAAATGTAGGGGAAACACGCTCGAATCGAATTTTCCAAGTTTCGCTAATTAAGGCTCTTTGACCTGTCGGAATTTTTTTTTCAATTTCGTGTTTTGCTTGACGGAACAAACATCATTTCGTTGATTATTGGTTGAATTGTTGACATGTTTTGCATGGCGGAATTTGTGTTTCTATTTAATTCCACGGTGATGCGTGTAATATAGAAATTTGGACAGATATTCTGCGATTTTTTGACAGTGGAATCGTGTTGTATTCTTGTGATATCGTTATTGAGTTTGGTGTTACAATTAAACAATAATTGGGTTTTGAAGTTATTGTTACTATTAAATTATTGCTATTAAAATATGCTACTAGTTAAATATTGCTATTATTAATATCACTGTTCAGTTATTATTAATAGAATTTATTCGTGTTGCCATTTGATTATTCCTATATAGAATTATTGATATTACTATTCAATTATCACTACTAAAGTCACTATAACTATTACTATTACAACAATACATTTCCCTATCTAACCATAATCATATTATCATCTGAAACACAAATCTCTTTATCTATCATATCACCAATAATCCTTTTAACATTTCTACCAAAGATATCAAAAGACAACTTCCGAAGTCAGAACTTAAAATTCTTTTCTCAGTTTAATCATTTCCCCTCGAATTTTAGACACTTCCTATAGTTCATTTTATAATCACCATTCCAGTTCCCACAGAGAAATTCCAAAGCCTCGATTTATCTGCTAGTTCCACTGTTAGATTAACCCTTTGAACTCTGTAGGCTCCAATATTGCACCAGGTCTAATATTAAATATTTTAATGAATTTTAAGAAAACTACCTTAAGATTATTAGATCTTCCAAATATACAAAGCTTGTACCGAGAAGGGAATTAAAGGTCTAAGAAATGTTATAACATTGTTAATTTTCAGTATGACCACTATCAAAATTTTGTAAGAGTTGCTACCACAAAACTATGTGGAGTGCTAAGGGTTAACAAATAACATTGTTCTTGTGTTCCGACAAATATTTCTCCACGAAGGAATCGTTCGAGTTACCCACGTGTCTCGAACTGATCGATCTCCGATAGGCATTTCTGATTAAACCCTTGGCTCAGATTAAACCGGGAGCACCTGTCCGCGTCGGTGTACTCGTTTTCACTGGAAAAACCGTCTTCCCTTTTTACCGGGCTCGTTCCTCCAAGAAAATTGCGTTAACCCTCTGCCCTGGCAGCGTGGAATCGCTAATAACGAGACGGGATTAGTTTCTGGGCTAACCAAGACTCGGCCAATGAAGATCCAAGTTACGATTGATCGGTCCATCATATACCGCGATTCCGTCGCCGGATCGCGGTTACGTTATTATTAAATTGGTGACGGATCCACGCTGACATTCCAGAGTATTGGGACAACCCGTAATCATCGGAAATTTTCATCTCTGACCTTTTTCTGCGCTATTAATACGCGATACGGTCGTGTAGATCGGTTTTAGATAGAGAACGTTTTAAGTTTGACGATCTTCTCGGTATAATGACGGGAAATTGTCTAATTGCGGGGAACTGTTGTTGAACAGTGGTGTGGATGGTTGCTTGGTAACGTTTCAGTGTGTTGATGGTATGGGGTTTTAGGTTTTTTCTTGGGATTCTCGAAGATTACTTTTTTCGGGAGCCTTTTAGTGAAGAATAACTTTCGTTGTATTCATTTGAATTTTTGGAGATTATGTGCTTGGATTTTATGATGAAGAATAATTGTTTTATTTGTTGGAATTTTTAAGAATAAAACGTTCAAGGTCTTTCGGTAAAGAATAGTTTTTAGTCGTAGACATCTCAGAAAATTAAATTCCTTGTATTTTATACCAAAAAATAATTTTCATTTCACTTGTTAAAATTTCCAACGATCAACTTCTCATTTTCCAACAAAAAATAATCTGTCATTTATTCAGATTTTACGACTGGTCAGAAGTGTCAATCGACAAATCCTCGTTTCACCTGCCAGTATCTGCAGAACGTTCAAAGGTTAAATTTATAAAACTTCCCACAGAATAATTCACCTCGAATTATTCCAACAATTCTGTGACCTGAATACAAACAGTCACATTTATTATCCTTTGCACTGCGCAATTCATTTCGGCGAGCGTTACAGTAGAACGTTAGACACGGCAACGCATTCGAGAAAGAATATCTCACGGGATCGACTTTCGCCTCCATTGACGCCGCATCTGCACCATCGAGCTTCGTTTTTGGTTGGCTTAGCAGGTCTGTGCCAGTATCCTGTAAAATATTAATACGAATGCTCTCGGATAGGGTGAAAATTCGATACTCGCAACCCTCTTCGAACAGCCGTTCTCTGCCACCTCTTCTCCCTGTTTCTCGTGTATATATCGGGTGTCCCGACGGTTTCCAACAAGAAAAAATGAAAACAAACGCATGGAAACACATCTTTCCTGCACTTTGTAACGAAATCCTTTAATGCCCCCGATGCACTGTGCAGAATTTAAATAGAATTACAAATGCACTAGATATTCGAGACGCAGGATATTTCTACAATGTTTCTCTTGCGCATCGGAAGATGGAGATTCGATCAATTCTTTCTATCTTATCTTTTCGAGATATTTTTTGCTGTATTGTGAATGAGCGTTTGTTCATGTAACATTGCCACGTGATATCATGTCACTCGTGATAAAAATTTTAGACCAAATTCGACAAATTTTTAATTTCTAACATTAAGTAGGTTACCTTAACTTTGAAGGTTAAGAACTAATAATAGACAAATAAAAGTAAACATAGACAACGTCGTTTTAAACAGAACAATTGAGAAGTAAATCAGGAGAATAGGTGAATTTAAGAAACATCATCTAACACCGCATTGTCTCGCATCCAAGAATTCAGCCAACACGTTGACTGCCACAAGAATTTCGCGCGTTTTGTTACAGTAAGATTTATTCCTTTATAATAAAGGCTAAGAATATTTGAAATAATTATTAATGTTTTGGTATTACAGTACTACACTATTATCTAACTTCTTATGTCACTAAATATTTTGATTCAATATAAATTTTCTTATTACAATTGTTTTCAAAGAATCTTGAAACTCCGGTCACCGGTCACCACCATGACAGTCAACGTGTTTGTCAAATATTTTTTGTAGATTGTTTCAAAAAGTGCTCTAGAAGAATTCTTCTCGAAAAGGTTAATTCGACAGAATATTCTTTTCTCGTGATATTCATCTGGAATCAAAATTTCCTTACGTTTGTTGCCTTCCGTTCGATTGTCTTCGATGGATGTTTCCGCGACACCTTGTGTATATTGCACCTGGTAACTGCAGGACGACTCGCATTACACCGTGCTCGAAATCTATTGCCAGCGGGGAATATTCAATGCGCTGGTCAGGTAAATATTCGATGAACCTGCACGACGAAGAGTAGAAGGTTTCTCGGATATATTTCGACGGCTGCTGCCGGACACGCCGCCGCCATATTTTTCGCTGAGAAATTAGGGGGGTGCTATTCCACTGAACGCATAATAAATGGGATGATGCACTCTTCGCGGTGCTTCGCCTTGTTAATTAGCTCGCTGCACTCTTTTCATTCGCGTGGATTTCCGTCGGGAATTTATGTCAAAAATCGGATTCATGGGGGTAGGACTTGATTTAACTCGTTGGGCAGGTTTCTGCGAGTTTCTGGGTATAATGTGGATAATATACTGGGTGACTATGTTAAAATTCAAAGGTTTAATGTGTAGGCCGATTTAAAATGCATTTTGCGTGATTTCGTGTGTTTTTTGGAGATTGTGGGGATTCCGTTCGCAATGTGGAGGTTTTGTTGTATTCTTTAGGTACTTTGGTGTGTAGAGATGTATAATAAATGTTTCTGTAGAAATTGAGAAGATTTTTAACTCCTTGCTTTATGATTTCTTTCACGATTGTGATTGAAAGGAAAAGAATTTAGTACTTACTCCACACGTCATATTTATTTCAGGCATCAACGATTAGTAACAGGAAAGAAATATTTCATTTATATTTCAGAAAAATAGGTAATATTTAGATTTATTAAATTTAAAGTTTTCAGCACGAATCTGACACGATATCATAGGGCAACATTTAATATTCTGATTTGAGATGTATTTTCTGGAGAAAATGTTTAAAGAACAATACAACAATAAACCTTCTACATTCCCAAATGATCCATAAATTCATTCGAAAAACATTAAAGAATACATAAATAACACAACGATAAATCTTCGAATGAATTCGAATCGTTTTTCGAATGAATTTTTGGATCGTTCGGGAATGTGGAAGACCAATAGCCATTTTCAAGGTTTCTGCCTCTTCCTGTGGTTACGCGTTAACACCGGGAGCTCGTCAGGGTGCTTGAACCAATATTTAAGCGGAAGCTTAAATCGGCAAATGTAGTTTTGGCGGTTCGGCCGCCGCCGTTGTAAACCCACGAACCGAGGATTACGTTAATACCATTTCCGAAAATGAATTCCTTATAATCGGAACTTGTTCGGTGTGCCCTGAAGAAATCGATAAATCGGGTAGCGCAGCGAAAATTGAAGGGAATCGGCTGAGAATCTGACAAAAATAATCTTACTTCGCGATGATTGAAAAATTGTCGCTCCCTATTTTCTAATGATTACAGTCATTGATTAAATTCACACGTGCCACAAAATTACTAAATTATAGTTACCTAAACGACTAAATTATTAATTAAATTACTATCTCCACCAGACTCAATAAAAACACAACAAAATATACAATAATGTTAATTTACTAAATCATTAACTAACCTCAGAAAGCAGAAGGCTCACCCAAAAATAAACCAAAACACAACAAAAATAATTCCTGAATTACCAAATTATTATCTCCCTACCTCCACATCAAAATCAGGACTTAACCTAAAAACACCACGAAGGCACTCAAAAACACAGCAAAACGTAAAAATAATCGCCTCACATATCTCTTTTCACCTTTCTCCGCATTGGACAACGAAATTTCTCTCGAAAATCCCAACTCGCCCCTTTCCCTTTGTTCCCAGCGGTCCAAGTCGCAGCCGAGTTATCAATATTTATCGATAACGTTGTCGCCGGTCGCCGCCTCTAGTCAATTAGTTTTCCCGATCGAGTTTTCGCCGGTGCGCCACGCGCGTTTAAATTAATCATGGACCAGGGGCGGCCCTCCCCCCGTACTGTTTTTCTAACCCTCGGGCGTTTTTAACCCCCGCGGGGGGGAACAAGGGAGCGGAGGTCACGCGGTATGTATTCTGGACGAACGGGGGCGGCGGCGGCCCCGTATAAATATGGAAATTTCGTAAATCAAGTTAGCCGGCGAAGTGTCGCCGAGTTTTTCAAGGCAACGTTATTTCCGTCGATTCTCGCCGACGTTCGACGGACGAGCGCGTCCTCCGCTGCGCAATTAAGCTGCTCGTTCGGTTCATTCCGTCGATCGCTCGATCGACTGTGTGGATTCGGGGTTTCGCGCAGGGAAATTGTTTTAAGGAAGAGTTTTCGGCAATTTTGCGACCAACGTGGTCCGTTCTGATGGAGTTTTTTGAGGTTACGTCTTTGGAGGGTGTTTTTGAGGAATGATTGTGGAGGTCTTTGGGGCTATTGGGAAATAAAGGTTAGCGGAGAATGTGAGGAATGGGAAGTTCGGTGGTTCTGAGGGTTTAGCAAAACTTCTAATTTTACAATTAAAGAGAAAAAGTTAAGCAAAAGATCGGAAAAATAAAAATCGAGGAAGATGTTACGCCAATAAACTGAATAAGATGAAACTGCATTAATTTGAATAACTGCAGTTTGGTTGTTTAAACTCAGTTCGAGTATGAAGGAATAGTAGCAAACTCTACAAGCAGATCTCCAAAGTTAGAACCGCAAAATTCAAACTTCTCTTGATACTGAACATCAAATTCGGAAAACAAACATTCAGCGCAACATCTTTCCGCCTGGGGCCATAGGATCATTAAAAAAAAACTAGTTCAAACCACTACGTCTTTAAAATAACTTGACCAGTTCAGACGACCGTATTCCCAGATCCTCGTCCCAAGGGCCTAAAGGACATCCTTAATCTCCGAAAAATAATCGACGCCCTTCGACGAGCCGCGAATCAAATTAAAATCCAATACTCCGCGGTGTGGTGGTCGAATGGTCGCTGCGGGGGTGGGCGTTGATTCAATTTAGACGAGAAAGAGTGGCTGACAGGCCGGACCATTGGAAACGGCACCCGCGGGAGCCGGGATGTAGCGAAAAACTCCGCAACGCGGTGCCATTCTTCGCGATATTTTATTTCGCGTATTTATATCAGCCGGCGCGTATTTTCGCGTTTGTGTTGCCGCGGCAACGAAGTACCGCGGACGCACCCGGGGACCCGGGAATTTGATTTACGCGCCACTCGACGCTCGTACGTCTTCGGGCCGACCGATGCATGGCGGCTCGCCGCTTCTCGAGACCGATAATAATGCCGATAGATCGGTTTTTCTCCATTTTTTTACAGAGCTCCACTGCTTTTTTGCGTTCCCGCCTGTTTTTTCGCTGGAAATTTTTGTTCGTTTCGAAAGGGACGTGGTCTCTGCGGTGCGCGTGATGAAGATGAAGGGCTGCAGGGGGATGAACTGAATTTACATGTGGCGATTTTGGTGGAATTCAAGGGGAGATCGCTGTGGGGGATGTATTTAATATATGCTTTCTCTTGTTATCAATTATTTTACGAGTTTAGTAGAAATGAGAACTACCCTTGATTTAGGGGTTGAAAATGTAGTTTAGAATATCTTGAGAACTAAAGGGCTTAGAGAAATAATTCTTAGTTCAAACTGTAGGCCTTCGTGTCTAGAATTCGATCTCCTGAAACATGAATATAAAACAATATTTGTTCAACTTGAATGCCATGGAGATCACCGGCGACTCCCAACCAAATTGAATTACTATAGTTCACTCAATTAAACGACGATTATTTGGAAATATTTCTATATCATAAATAATGCTAGTGCGGTGACATTCAGCTAGATGAATGCACTATAATAATAATGCAATTCAGTCGAATAATTCAATATTATATTTTTTCCATTTTGTATATTTTGCTCTATGAAATCGCGTGGCATTCAACATATTAAAACATACATCAAAAATTCTAATATGTAGTCCTTCTTCTTTCAACAGTCTTCTATTGTATAACAGTAACTAATATTAAATTGAGTATATAACAAAATATTAGAAAACTGTCAAACAACGAAATTCAGTAAAACCACTTATTTTCTCTAACTCCTCCCAGTCAGGCTCGAGAATTAAAGGATAAAGGGTCCATCGGCGAAGAACGAATTTCTTTTGCAAACCTCCAGAGGGGAGCAGCAAAAACACGCCGAAGTCTTACAATTAACACGTCGCCAGTGTTTCGAGTGGTTCCGCGCCTTTGTCGCGGCAAACGAAATATTTTAATTGTCCCTTTAATTGTCTTCGCCAGCCGGCAAGAAGAGTGGAGCTTAACAGGACCGCCAATTTTCTTTTTCCTTTTCCTTTCCCCCTTTTTTTTGCACCGTAACGTGGCTCTTTGCGGAGACACAAGGGGACAATGCTTCTCCTCGGGCTGATCAGAGGCTTTAATTATTCGTCCGGGAATCAGGACGAACCCAGTTGTTGCACGCTGGACACACAAGGGCTCGCTGCTTCCGTGTCCGTTGACCCGAAAGCCCATCCCGCAAACGGGGAAAAGAAAGCCCGCATTGTCCGGAATTTACCGAGCACCCTTTCTAAACAATGATTTTCGATTCCCGCGGCCTTTGAGTCAGAAAGATCGCTTCTTGGCCGGCGATCCTCCCGAACCAATACGGACGGCTGCATTTGGCTGCAACAAATGCGAGTGCTAGCTCTACGTTCACTTTTCTTCGTATTTTTTGGTATGTCGTGAATTTTTATAATTTTGGATTGTTCGTTGGTTTCCTTTGTTTCCTGTTTTTGGGAGATTTGATTTCGTAGGTGGGGAAAATTGAATTTTCAACTGTGAGGTAATTGTTTGTGGATGTTAAAGAAATTTTGTGTTAATACTTTCTTATGGTTATTCATACTTGATAACGAGAACATCTGAGATGAGATTTAAAACATAAAGTGTGGAAGAATTACGTGAATGTTTAGAATTTTAGATTATTCGTTGTTTTCCTTTGCATCTTGTTTTTGGAAGATTTGTTTTCGTAGATGGGGAAATTGAATTTTCAACTGTGAGATAATTGTTTGTAGATGTTAAAAGAATTAATTTTGTGTTAATACTTTTTTTTGGTTTATATTTAGTAATGAAAAAATTTGAGATGAAATTTAAAATATAAAGTGTGGAAGAATTACGTGAATGTTCGTAATGTTAGATTATCCGTTGTTTTCCTTTGCTTCGTATTTTTGAAAGATTTGGTTTCGTAGATGGGAAAATTGAATTTTCAATTGTGAAATATTTTCTTATCTATTCAAGTTTGATAACGAGAAAATTTGAGGTAAGGTGTAAAACATAAAGTTTACTACAATTAGAATTTGAGAAAACCAGGATCAATGGATTGGTCACTTGATTAAGCACCAGAAGCAAGTTTTTTTAAAGAAACACTGGGTGTCAGAAAGGGGATGAAGACGGCAGATGGAAAAAGGAATTGACTGATACAACGAAGGGAGTAAAAGTATCGTTTAGCAAATCTTCGAATGGAATTACTTAGCTTATCCTTGCCTTTGGGGACATCAAGATGGCAGTTTTGCCCTGAAAAAGGAACAAAGTAACCAGCTGGTTCTTTGACGTTCCCTTGCTAACAAGCTTGACAGTGTCTGGCTTGTTTGATGCCACGATGACAGGATATAAGTAGCTGGCTTCAGATTTCTCTGAAAATTCTGTTCTTTATGGTAGCTATCATCAAACAAGAACCTCTTGAACGATAAAATAAAAATTTATAATTAGATAGGGATATTTTAATGCACTTACTTCATTCAGAAATTAATTATTGTATAAGGAGACAAAGGATTTTTATATTAGAAACGGTCTTGCAAATTTTAGAGACAGAAAATTGATTTTCAGTTGAATATAGTACACTCGAAAATGATTAATCTAGAAGATACAGTTGGTTTTATATCAGAAGTTTTACTGTGTCGTTTTTATGTTCCTGTTTGTATTTATTTAGTGCAACGTCTAGTGGCAGGCTACTCTATAGGTCAGCTATACGGCTATTTTATTCGCTTGTTTTATTATGCTCGGCCACTGGGTATAGTAATACGGCCTGAGGTAACCATAATGTTTCGATAATGTCCATATGTTTGCGTTAGTACGCTAGACCACTACTAGGACACAGTAAACACATAGATTGTTTTCGTAAATGAAATTAGTATCTTGCAATATCAATGCTACCATTAAGAAGTAAATTAATTATGTTCAGTTTTTTAGAAATATGAATGTAGGAATGAATTCGTTAAAAAAGAATGCTCTGTGAATTTTATTGATTGATCCACTGTTTTTATTAAAAACTATTGATATTAAGTCGTTCGATTTACCTAATGTTAGACTTCTCATTCAAGGAGCCAAGAAATAATACGAAACCAGGTCGATCTAGTTCCATTTTCAATATTGCCAGTCCCCTTGTTTTCTTAGTAAGCAGGGGAAACACTCGTAGATGATCTGTGACAGGGAACACATTTCATACGACGAGACACTTTTGTCACCTCGTTTATACCTGTTCTTCGTTCCCTACACTTTACTAATTATTGCACGTTCGTCTGAATCTCATTTTACCTTTTTTCAACATTGAAATCGTTACATGGGTCATAAACATTTATATTCCTCCTATAATTATTGAAAAGATACGTATACTTTTTTCATAACTTACTAAATTTTCCCTCTTACTAATAAACATTTAACTAAACAACTTTTGTGGATATTTACCAAACATGTAAAAGTGATTGTATGCACAAAAATTAATAAAAGTAGTTATCTAAGATCACAAATATTGTGTTATTACAAAAAAATATCAAAAAATAACATTTACTCAAATAAAATGATTTATTTCTTGAAAAACATAGTAAGAAAATTATAATTGATACTGATAAACAGAAGCGCCTCCGCGCTCTCCGCAATTTTGGCGCAACACAAGGGCGCTATAGCGCTCCTCAGCACTCAATCTGTCAAGATGACGTGTTTACTCGTCGAACGCAGTTAACTGGTTAACATAGTTGGCAATCAAGTAATTCTTTAATAATTTCTCAGAGAATTATCGATGGATTTTCAGTGATTTTCAATGAGGGATATTGCAATCCCATTATTTCTAACTCCACCTGCAACAAGCGTATAGTCTGTCGCCAAGGAACGCTAAGTAGTTCCCCCACCAAGTGTCCCAACTAAAAGTTCGAAGCCAGGCCACCAGATGTCGCCTGAGTAGCACACTCCCCTATACTCATAACCGCGATTGTAAATTATTTTCGGCAACTTATACGATTCCCGTGAACTCGTGAAGCCTTATCCGCCACTCGGCCCAACCCCCTTTCCCTTAACACGCGAATACAGCGCGCGACCATTTTATTAAGTCGTCTCATTACAACTTCACGTCGGGATTAATGGACGGCTGACATTTCGCTCGCTGCCCCCGCCTCTCCTCTCCTCTCCCCTCCCCTGCCGCCCACCGACGGCGGCCATACACAAATTTCACGCGCATTACTTGAGTGTCACGCCGGCGACGCCCATAAATTCCCCCTTTAATTCGTGTACAGGAATATCGTCCCCGCGTCCTGACGTGACGTCACGAATTAATTAAACTTTCAGTCGTCTAGTCACGGCGCGCAGTCCCGGACGACAGTTAAAGTGCCGATTCCCGCGCGAAGAAAGACATCCGGGCGTATTTGCATACGCTAGAACGCTGGGCGGGGCGCGTTCGAATCGTTTCGTTAATCGGCCTCGTGTCTTTGGCTGGAATAAACAATTGGCTGCCGGGAAAACTTGGTGTACGAGGCATTGCCAATTTTTTAGGGTTTATTTCGTTCCTTTATTTTGGAAATTTCAATGTTTCCTTTGAAATTCGTTTCTTTTCTTCTGAAATTTTATACTTATTCAGGGATTTATTTGTTCTTTTTTTATTTGATGTCCCATTTCTTTTGGAGATCAATTTTTATTTGGGAATTTAGCACTTTTGTTCTTTTGAAATTGAATAGTTCTTTTGGAATTTATTCTTTTAGATTTAATATTTCCTTTCTTTTGGAGATCAATTTTTATTTAGGAATTCACGACTTTGGTTCTGCTTAAATTTAACATTTCTTTTGGAATTATTATTCTCTTTGACAATTTGTTATTCCTTTTTACTATTTCCCTTCTTGATATTCATTATTTCCATTTTTCACTGTGATACCCTCCGTGGTTCACAAAGCTAAATTACTCACTGTGTTCAGTGAAAAAAGGTGGGTAGCAACCGCGAGTTCCTCCAACGCGGAAAATGGCCGGTGCATTTTTCAAACTGCGTGCTCGACGTTTCCTGCCGGATTTCAGAAATGTTCCTCGTTATCTCCGTCGGCTTCTGTTCAATTACGAATCGCCGGGAACGCTTTCCCGGTCCCACGGCAAAGATTGCATTCCCGGCGTGAGCGAGATGACTCCCTTACGAAACGCTTCAGAGGCGATAGGAATTTTTGTATAGAAAATTGCTGCCTTGCAACTTCTCAGGAAACACCGACGGCATTTTTCAGGGTTCATAGTTCCGAGTTTCAGTTCGGCGAACCATTGATTTTTCTTAATTTCGAGGCCAGGCCTCCATTAACTGCGAGACTCGATAATCCGGAATCTTAAAATGCATCTGCGAAACTCTGTAGTCATTCTTTCTCAATCCTCTTTGTTTATAAAGAAAACTTATATCTTTAAGAACACTTCGTTACAGTTGCATTGCTGAAAATGGAAATGTTTATTATTAAACGATTTCGTTAATATTGAAACTTTTCTTTGGAATATTTTCTCATAATATTTGATTGAATATGATTGCACGTTGAACGTTTTGTAATTAACGTAACAAAATATACTCAAATCTAAACTAATTCATTATTCAAACATCCAATTTTGATTTCACAAATACAATATTAATATTTCTATCGGGAACTGCATATTATTCTTCTATTATCAATGAATTTACCTTCAAGCACGCGTTAACCTAGAACAAAATTGGAATTTCATTTTTAATAAATCATTGATAAAGTAGCTAGACCGATCGCAGAAGAATCGATTTCTTTAACTTAAAAATTCATTACAATGATTATACCTTGTACACGTTGACACAGAATAACAATCGAATTTCCTCTTATTTTCGATGATTTATTAATAACAAAGTAGCTAGGTCGATCACAGTTCAGGAAGAAATCACATGGAAGAGGTTGACAATTTTCAAAAACTGTAACAGAACTCACAGTGCTGTCCAGTTATTCACGACCGATTGATTCCTCCGATAAGTCCGACGAACTAAAATTCTATTTTCTCTCTTTAATATCTTCGACATCATCCGGGGCCCGCCACAAATTTTCGTTCCCCGTCCCAGAACATTTTCGCAGTGCCTCAGCCAGCCGCGATACCCCTGAGCTCGATCGACGGTAAAATCGGGGCTATTGAGGACCGGCCAGAAACCATTTTTCCCCGCCACATAATAACAATTATATTGGCAGGCAACGATCGAGGGTATTCCGGAAGCGGAAGGGACGACGCTCGCCGATTGTCCGGAAGCCGGTAAAGATTGCGCGTTTTCTGACGGTTTCGAGCTGAAATCCCTGCACCCTTCTCGTCGCTGATGCATCTTCATTCCGGAACCATAGTTGCGTGAAATGTTTCCGTGGTTCGAATGATTTTTCTTTAATTTCTGCTCATTGAACATCGTTATTGGTTTCTGATTGACTGAAAGTTCATTTTCAGTTGTTGGTAATTGAAAATTATTTTCAATTTTTGGTAACTGAAATTTGTTATTGATTTTTGGTTTTCATTTCGAAATAACTGGTCATTATTTGGAGGTTTTGCTAATCAAACTTTAGTTTTAGTTATTCGTAACTGATATTTATCCTGAATTTTTGAGTAAGTGATATGTAGTTTTCGTCTTTGGATAATTGAAGATTATTTGCAATTTTTCGTAACTGAAATTTGTTATTGATTTTTGGGTAATTGAAGTTTGGTTTTCGTTTCTGAGTAATTGAACATTATTTGGAATTTCTGTTAATTGAACTTTAGCTTTAATTATCCACAACAGAATTCTTAATTTTTAGGTAACTGACAATTATTTCTCATTTTTGTTAACCTAAGCATTATTTTTTCATAACGAAGCTCCAGGAAAATTGTTAGACGTTCCTTTTACTGCTATCCAAAGATTCGAAATATTTTCTCACTGATTGACTCTTTGAACACTTCAATATTTTCCATCTTTTAACAGTTTTCAAATATCTTAGTAAAAATTCATTTTACATTTCATTAAATATACTACAAACAATATCTGCCATCATCAGTCCTTAAAAATAAATTTCCACCACTCGTTTAAACAGTTGAAAACGAATTGCATACGAGTGCAATGATCAGTGCAGATCCTTTTTGCAACCTTCTCTTTTTTTTAGAAGCTTGGTACTCCACCCCTTTCCGTCGATGTGTCCCGGCAGCCTCAGCGAACCACCGCGACTGCCTTGAAATTGGATTGTTATTCTATTTTCGAAAGCAATTTTCAAGTGTTATCAAAAAGTTTTCTCGCGCCACGCCTCGGCCCCACCTTCCCCGCCCTCTTCGCTCCTTTTTTATCCCCTCGCTCGCAGTGTTTAGCTGTCCACGGGGTGTCTTTGATGTTCCACGCGTCTTGCGTGCACCTTTAATCGAGTCGGCGATTAGGCAAATGCCTCCATTCTCGTTCTATCTTTATTGAAACTGTTTTTTCAACGCCATGTTGATCTTCCAACCCCTTTCTTCCTTATAAAAAATCTTTGGAAGGTGTGAAGTATTAAACTGTAGAAATTTTAATAGTTTCGAATTTCGAATTACCTTTATTGACAAGTCACTGACATTATTTTCAATTAACTATTTATGCAATTGTCGTTAGACTCGGGTGATTCGTTGGAATATAGAAAATTGATTATAAAATAATGTTTTACAGTCGGAAATATTTTTCAGTTAAATCAAAATGTAGTATATGTTGTTTAATTAAATATTGTTCGCTTGAATCAATATATTGTGGTTCCATCAAATAATACTTTAATCGTAATATACTAGTTACAATTCAATCAAATATTTTTCACTTGATTCAAAGAATATTACTTATAACTCAATCAAATATTGTTCACTTTAATCAGAATACATCCATTATAATTCAGTCAATAATACAAAATGATTTTAAATTAAAGTATAAAGATACCAAATGGATATCTTCAATTTTCAAAAAGAACCTTCCAGAAAGAAAGAATCGATTTTTCCACGAATCAACTTACCCTAATTTAATCTCCATTTCTCCACGACAAGTAGAATGAAATTCGTTTCAATTCCACCGACATAAGAATCAACTGACTGAAGTACACCCGGAGAAGGGGAAAGTCATCCGCGTGTCTGACAAGCAGAAACGGTTCCGAGAAGATAAAGATCCTGACTTCCGGGGGAAACGAGCCGCGAGACGGATCTTAGAGTTCCCGCGGGATCGGTTGGATTACTGGCCAGACGTTGCGCATACATATTATGCATCGTTGCATCGATACGAGAAATGATGCAGATCCGGAGGAATTATGAACGAGCATAAAGTTGATCTGTATTTACGAGTAGCAGCCGGTGCTGCCGTTCCTCTTCCATTTTCGGCCCGCGTTCGATCTTCAGCGCACCCTTGGGAATCTGACCGATGAATTTGGAAAAATGGTAACAGGGCTATCACGCGGAATATAGAAGAGTCTCGATTGAAAATTGTGCGCTTTTGCCTCTTTATGCGAAGAGTAACGTGATCATCGAGAAACACATTGATTTTCTGCGAGTATCTTTCGATGGAAGCATCATTCTTTAAATTGTTTAGTTTGAAATTAATTTTGGAAGGTTCAGGAACTTGGAAATTGGGTTTATGATTAATAAATATTGTTGTATCTTTGTATTAACGTCATTTGAAGCGTTAAACTCGTGTTTTTTTAAGTATTGGAAGGATGTTTAGGAAAGTTTATTTCTTCGAGTTAATAATTGGGGTAACAGTTTCTTTTATAGTTCCGAATTTAGGGGACACTGTAATCTCGAAGTAAGAATTTCTATTGACCCAAAATATTCTTCAAAATTACTTAAAATAATAGTTTAGAAAATATAATAAAATTCACTCCACTATGCAGTGTACGGAGGCTACAAACTTCAATAAACAAATAAATATAGAAAATATTATCAAAACATTGTACCATTCAACAAATAGAAGGTACCAGAGACATTTTCAAGAATATGACTCAAGAGACCGTGTCCTCGAGCCAGTAAAATATATTTTTCTTCCAGTTAGCCTGTCCCAGCAGGAACGTGCCAATGGACGGTATTAAAATTGACAGGTTTCCCATTGGCGCGGCCAGTTCTGCTGTATCGTTGATATCTCAAAGGGATTCGAAGGAACACGATACTTTAAATTTCATCTGCGTCCAGGTCCAACCTTAATCGCATCCGGCTGACTAAATTTCCCATTCAACCGCTCCTACGGGACCGTTTTCATCGACGTCGGAATAATAACCGGCGGATATCAAAATCGAAATTGTATCGACGCTCCACGGTATAATAGAACCGTAACCGGTTGCTTCTGGTCATCGGAAGTAATCTTCGACGTGGCAATTTTTCTTGCGCGAGAATTCGTCGTTTCCTTTTATTTCCCAATAGAAAATTCAATTTTCTGTTTCTTGAGTAGTTTCTGTTATTACTTAATTTCCTTTATTTTTCGATTCTTCGAAAGTTATCACTTAGGTTGCACAAATGGCATCCTTGATTAAAAAGTCAAGTTCCAATTTGTTTGATTTTTTATTATACAATTTACTTGAAATCAGTGGACTTTTCTTTGATTTTTGAAAATTGAAATTTAGGTTGCATAAATGGTATCCTTGATGAGAAATTCAAGTTCCAATTTGTTTGATTTTTTATTATACAATTTACTTGGAATCAATGGACATGCTTTTTAATTTTTGAAAATTGAAATTTAGATTGCATAAATGGTATCCTTGATGAGAAATTCAAGTTCCAATTTGTTTGGTTCTTTATTGTTTATTTTACTTGGAATCAGTGGAAATGTTACTCAGATAATTTTCCGCATTCTGTTCATAATGTAACTTCACTGACTTTCGTTTCAAATTTATTGCCGATTATGAAACTTCATAGTTTCAACACTGCAGTTCGATTTTCGTGAAACTTCCCGTGTTTCCTTTTATTTCCTGTTAAAAATTTCAATTTTTCCTTGCAAGGTTTCTATCATTACTTAACCCCTTTTATTCCTCAATTTTTCCAAAATTCGAACTTAGATTGCACAAGCTGCATCTCTAACATCCAAAATGTAAAGAACTCATTCCCAAACTCTTTCACTTCTCATATTCAATTTTCTTCACTTAAATTCCATTTCTTTCCATTCGATTTTCTTCGAATCAGTGTAAAACTTGCTCAGACGATTTTCTAAAACATTACATTTCAAATGCAAGTTCCTTCAGTTCCATTTAAAATTTTCCACCGTTAATTGTGAAACTCGTCCCAGTTTCATCCTCGCAGTTCGACTTTCGATCTTTCAAGATTCGATTGATTCGATCCCGGGAATAGCGTCGACTCTTCGGCAAAATTTTCTTTCTCCCGTTCGAGCGGGAATTGGCCAAGAAAATTTCTCCCGGGAAGAAGAAGGGAGCACAGTGATTCCTGAATCTTCGTTGCAACATTAACGACCGCCCTCCGCGCGTAAAGTCGTTTAATATTGGTCAGTTAATAACTGGCTTAACTTTCCATAATTGAAAAAGTGCTTTAGGCGATTTCCTTTTAGAAGTTCTCCTCGGGAAGAACGTTCTCTCTCCGTTCGCTTCTTTCACCAGCGATATTTGAATATTTAACGCTAGATTCACGGAACGAGCCAATTCGACTCGCATTGTATTTTACACATTATTTAGTAAACGTTTGAATAGATTTTGGTCGATGTTTCTTAACAATACATTTTTACATCTCGAATTTCCTATAAACTAAACGAACGACCATCTTTCTAGAAACAATAGAAGAAACTGCAACATCTGTTCATAGATCTATTGTATAATATTTAGAATAGATATGAGGATCTATAATAAAATATATATTTTTATACATAAAAGTATATAATAAAATATTTCAGTATTAACACAAAAGCTACCTAGCAATTAGAGTGACTTGCGTCCAGTTTTGTATAAAAATTAAAACAATACGTTTTTTACCTTCGAATCGATCCAAAAATAAATATTCACATGAATACTGCTCTATTACATTTACTGTTACTCATAAATGTTCTAATATAAAGTAAAAATGATAATTAAATTCACAACTCAGGAAACCGTAAACATAATTCATGTTACCAATCCCAATGTCCTGAAAACGTCTAGCTAATGACACTTGCTAAAAACAACCCTTATCGATTTTCTATCGAGAAATTTCATAAGGACGGAGTCTATCGTTCCGTCCATTCGAACGGTTCCTCTGTTTTCCATGGAGAAACTGATCAAGGTTGTCCCGAGCTCAGTTCCGCGCGTGTTCCGCCATATTTAGAGGAGGGGAATCAAAACTCCGCGGCAGAGAGGGCCTCCGCAGAGCGTAAAGATGGATCTTCTCCCCCGAGAAGTTAACAAAGACGGCACATGGAAGCGCGGCAATGAAAAGGGAAGAAAGTGGGAACCCGTTGAAAGCCTGCGCGCTTCAAAGTGAACGATAAAACTGCTGAAAGAAGCCGATTGGCTGGTCGTGTCGCCTTGCGTCTTGTTGTGGATCGAGGACGAACGGCGCAACGCTGTAAAATAATGCCTTTACCGTCGGACCCTGCCCCTGAAGGTTGGCTCGCTGTCTCGTCTGATGCTCGACTGGGAATAAAACCCTGCTGAACTGGGAGAAGAAGGAAACGAGGGCATAGGTGATATTAATTTCTCTTTGACAGCTGGGAAAGGGTTTAACCTCCTTTCCTTGTGATTCATTTTGCTGCTCGGCGAAACTAGTTTATCGTGCGGGTAATTATTCTAATTTGATAGGGTCGTGATAATATAGTTTGTGTTGTTACGATATTGTGATTATTGAGATTATTATATGATTAATTATTTTGGACAGAAAGGAATTTGATGATTGTTCTGTATGTATGTTTAGTTTGAAGATTGGAGATTGGTAATAGATAAGAAGGAAATGGGGATGTAGGTGATATTAATTTCTCTTTGACAGCTGGAAAAGGGTTTAACCTCTTTTCCTTGTGATTCTTTCTGCTGCTTTGTGAAACTATCGCTGATATTGCGGGAATTATTGTAATTTGATAAGGTCGTGATACTATTATAGTTTAATAATAATATAGTTCAGTATTGGTATAACACTGTGATTATTAATCAATATATTAATCACGATATCACAGTTTCAATTGGTATAGAAGAAAAGGTAATTTGATGATTGTTCTGACTTTCTCGAATTTCTTTGTGCAAACTTTAGGTATCTATTCTTTAGGTATTTATAGCTTCTTCAATAGTTTGTAAAAGAAGCATCTGCCTGGTATCAGCTTTTCAACAATTGTGAAAGAAATTAAGAATAAATGATTTGACCTATCTTGTTGTAGTGTTAAAAAATAGCATATCTTTCTGTCGTTCTTGAGTCTGTTTAGGGTATATGTCTGTGGACTGACTTATGTTGGCTCTAGGACACACTGATTCATCCTTTGATCTGGGTCCCTGACTTAATTAGCTTGGAAACTGGGTCAGAACTAGATCAAGTGTTTTCCTTTGAAACTGGGTCGAAGTATTAGAACTGGATCAGGGTTTGCTAGAGCTTATAGAGGAACTGGATAGGTCTGAGTCTCTAGATCTAGCTGGGTCCTCTTCTGGAGCTAAGTTTGAAACAGACTAAATCTTGTTTAGGTTTAAGGTGGTTAGAAAAATTGGATTTAGAGTTGATTAATGTTGAATCAGGTTCGTGTTGTGCCTGAAGCTTGAATTGTGATTAAGTTAGTGTTAGATGGGTTAAGTTTAGACCTGAGTTCAAGGAAGATTATAACTGAATCAAGTTTAAATCCTCTTTCGGATTTATGTCTAGAATGCATTAAAGTTTGATTAAGTTAGGATTAAATGGTGTTTGAGACGAATTATGTCACTCAATTGTCTCCTACTATTTAATATTATCTGTACGCTAACAATTTTCAAAATTTCACTTTAAAATTTGCGGAAACAACAGTCTTCTCAAAGCTAAATTATATTACTGAATTCTTTGATACTATTTTCTCTAGTAATTTATTATCGAAGTTCTAATCAACCATTAATTATTCCAAAGTATTAAATTAAATTTAGACTATCAACTTCATATCTATATTCGCTCTAAAATTTCTATTTCTCTATCCACTCGAAAATTTCCAACACCAATCTTCTCAATCCAAATTATCTCCTCTCTTCTGCACTAATTTCTGAAAATTCTAATCAATCCTTAATCATCCCAAAAACACAAAATTCAAACTATATCCACTCGAAAATTTCAACCACCAAACTCCTCAAATCTTAGTAGAGAAGAGAGAAGGAGAATAACAATAAGTAACTTCCTAAAATTCTAATCAACCCTTAATCACCCTAAAAACACAAAATTCAAACTATACCCACTCGAAAATTTCAACCACCAGTCTCCTCAAATCTTAGTGGAGAAGAGAGAAGGAGAATAACAATAAGTAACTTCCTAAAATTCTAATCAACCCTGAATCACTCCAGAAAGCAGACAAAACGCAAACTCTAACCGCTGGAAAATTTCAATCACCAAAAGATCCTCCCCTTTCCCGTGTTCGCGGAGGCGTATGAGGGTACGGTAAATATTTCGGCGCAAAAGTCTCGCGGTTATTCTTCAGCGGGGAACTCGTTCAGCAGTATCTTCAGGGAGCCGCGACGTCACTTTGAAATTCATGAAGCCGAATGGCTTAACCGCGTAAGAAAAGAAGTTCCGGGGGCGTGGGTGGCGCGCAAGTTTTCCCAGCGAGCGAGGGGAAAAAAGTCCGACGGCGAAGGAAGACCGAGCAAACACATTGTTTATTTGCGTGTGACGGCGTCGAGTACTTCCTCGATATTTGAATATCCGCTTTTCGCGAAATTAAATGCAATCGTTGGCCTCGCGGAGCCGAGAGAGAGATTGCGAGTTTAAAGGCCGGCCGTGTAGCTTCCGCGTTTCCCGGCGAAATTTTCGCAACTTCCGGTCGGTCCGAGATGAATTCGTTCCGCGGAGCAGGTATAAAATTGTGGATTTTGGGAAAAATAATTGGTTTTTTTATTTGGAACGTAATGGCTTTTAAATTTGCCGTTGTCGACGTGTGTTCGTTCTTTCTTTTTTTAATTTCTTGCTTTTGTGACAAGGAGTTTCTCTAGTAAAAGGAAAATTGGAGTAGTTCGCTTGTTATTATTTATTTGGAAGAGGCATTTTTGTACGTGCATTTGTTTTGATTGAATTTTTTATTTTGGTTTTTTTATCGTGATATTTGGAAGAAATAATTGGTGTTTTGATGTGGAAAATAATGGCTTTTAAATTTCGTATTGTCAACTTGTAGTAATTCTTTTTTTTTATTTTTTGGTTTTGTGATGAGGAGTTTCTCTAACAAACGGAAAATTTGAGTAGTTTGTTATTATTCATTTGGTGGTAGAAAAAGGAATTTTTATACGTGCGTATTTGTTTGGTTCAATGTTGATTTCATTTTGAATTTCATTTTATGTTTTATTTTGAGGATTGAATATATTTGGATTTTGATCTTTTTATGATAATATTACCAGGCAAGGGATTCATTCAATCCCAGCCTCATTCACCGAATTTATATCGCGAGAACTTTCCACTAAAACTATTAAAATCATATCGTAAACTGTTCCCTCATTTTATTTCGGCTTCATCATATATTCAATTCCATTAAATGCAGCGGCGAGGCTACTTAACTCCTCGTATTATAATATCGCGAAGATTTCAAACTCAATTCAACCCTTAACTGGCTAGCTTCAGAAACTCCATGGATCTTCATTATATTTGATATATACAAAATATCAGCTGTGACGTTTATATTTTAGTATACATATTAAATCAGCAAAATATCAAATTTTATTATAATTCTCTTCTAATAAATTATTAATTATTAAATAATTTTAATTAGCAAAGTTTCAAAAGACATCGTATAACGAAGATTTAACATCAATAATTAAACATCCAACTTGTACATTCTGTAATCCAACTATTTCCTTTATCTACTTTCAGTCCACTTCAACTTAAATATTTCTTTCATTATCCATCTGTCTCAATTAACCAACACAAAGGTAACAGAAACGAGTCTTAATTAACTCTCATCAATTACAAAATCTCCCAGATAATTCTATAAACCGAGATTCTACCTCAGAAATCCTGAACCCACAATATCCACGGAACTTCTTCATCCTCTGTCCGAGGCAATCAGTGCATTCTTCGGAAAAATCCATCATCTCTGAAGACCGAATTACAAGATAGGACAATTAGTCCACTGCTGAAGGGAACATAGCATTCAATTACCATTTCCCATCGCGGTTCAGACGTCCAACGGCAAGAACGCACGGTTCGCGGGTCTTGAATGAGTCCACGCCGAAGGAAAACCGTTCTTAGTTGATCAAACGCAGCGTCCGTGGAATATTCTCGCTAATTAATTCGCTTAAGATCAACGCTGCCCGCCTAAATGAGATCTAGTCGAACCGCCGAAAGACTTTCCGCCGATTGTTTCGATGGGGATCAGCTTTTATCGCGTGTCTTCGCGGTTCAATCCTTTAAAGACAAGTGTCTTCAAAGACTTCGCTATCTAAAATCTCAAGCTTCAATCAGTAATCTCGTTATTTAACTAATGGAATATCGAACTACAGGACTGTTACACATTTTGTTATAATATCAACACAAAGTATCAATTTCTTACAGAGATATGTTGAAAACTTTGGCTGAAGTGTCCTATATTCTTGATGTCTTCTTTTATAGTCTGTGAAATGCAGATGATTTTTAAAGAAATCTTAAATAAATTGTTAAAAAACTTGATTTAGTATTAACTGAAACATAAGTTAATAAAAATTTCAATGAATGTTTTATTGTTCTAATAAAAAATCAAAGAATTTTATTATTGCTTTAGGAAACAATTTGATTGCTGGATTGCTGTAGCGCGTTAACACCTTGCGATACGATTTTTTCACGACTACACTTGTCTGATTCATTTCATCATTAATAATTTGAATTTTGGTAATTTTCAGTGAGATCAACTTATATCACCATACATACAAAAACTCAGATATCATATTATGTAATATATTTTAAATAGATAATCAATTCGAATCAAATTTAATATCTTTTTCAATGCTATAGTAATTAACTAAATTTCATAAAACGACGTTACCAGTACGTAATGTGTGAATAGTTGGAAAGTAGAATATTGATGACAGATGAGGAGTTTCTAACTTCAACTTACATGCAACGAACGCCATTGATTTTCATTCAAGCGGATTAAAAATACGAGTCTCGCTCTTCGTTACTTGCCAAGGGGTTAAAGATGGATCCGCCTTCATCCAGCGTTTGCGTCATTGTCGTCGGCGGTCTCGTTCTCCCGCAAACTGTTCCCGGTGTGTTGTCAAGTTCGGGACTGGCTGAATTATAATTACTTTACATCGCGTTACATCTGGAAACTCGACCCCGGCTAGGGAACTTGCTCAGACGTTGTGCTAGGAGGATCCTATTGGCGAATATCCTAGAGACAATCTGTTGCCGCGTTAATTATCCTCTGAAGATGGAATTCTTGTATAAGTGTCTTCGGTTTGAGACGGAAATTGTGTTTAGTAGCTTTGAAAAGTTTCCATAATGCTGGTTTTTGGAATTTTCTGGCTAACAATCTTGGGTTAGGTCTTGTCTATGGATAAGAGCTCGGAGCTTCTCTAAAAGTGAAATTTCGATGATAAATATATGTGTTTAATCTGTGATGAACGTGATCTAGATATAGATTTTGTGTTAATAATTCTAATGTAAAGTTAGGATTCAGTGCTTAAATGGAGTGTAGGTTAAGATAGTGCTGTATCTAAGCTAAATCTGGTGTCTTCTAATTTAGTTTCAATATTCAGTTCAAATCCCTTTCCTAAATTCTTGGACATTTAAATAAAATATGCATTATCAGATCTCTGATCTAAAAACACATTGCTCCTTCGCGTTTATAAAACCGCAAAATCAAATTTTCAAACTCAAAAATCCAAATCCGAAATTTAAAAAATTTTATTTCTCAATTTCATAGACCAGAAAGAACAACGTATCTTTCGTTTGAACTTTTCTCCGCTGTCTATTACTGTTCTCAAGACAATCCAAAAATTGCATTTTTCAAAAGGATGGTTCCACCCCTTTGAAATTCGACATGAAAAGAAAATTGTAACGTATTAGGCTGAACTTACACACAAAGTTTCACAATTTTTCGAATTTCCACGTTCGATAACTTCCCTTGTCACATTGATCACTTCAGCTTCGTCCTAGACCTAACCCTTTCACGTCAGAAACACAGCTACAAAACAAAGTTAGACCCGCATCAATCCAATATCGGAAAAATCAGATGCATATCGCGATAACTTCAATTTCAGAGTACAAACAGAAATCATATTCCCAGTGTCCCGCTCGAAAATTCGCCGGCAACGCAATTAACGTCGGCTATTATCAGGTGGCGTGGCGCGCGGCTTAACAATATCAGGATAAGAGAAAAGAGGCGAAAAGAGACGGTCGCGCTTCATTTTCGTCCCGATTTCCCCGCGATTCAGTTTCAGCAACAAAGCTACGCGAACACGTTGCCCTGGACAAAGTGAGGTCGGTCTTCTTTTTGCCGCCGCTGTTTTAAAAAAGAGGGGGCGCGCGCGTTGACTAAAATACCGGTTGCGACGTGAACCGGGAAAACTTGAAAAAGAGGGAAAAAGAGGGGAAGAAGGAACCGCGAAACGAACTCTTTCTCGCTGTGCGAGACTCACAAGTGCGTTCTGCGTGGTGAATTGTCGCGGAATATTTAACCCTTTGCGGACGAAGATCCTTCGAAACATAGAAAACCTTCGACATATGAATCTAAATTATATATCAACTGCTCAATTAATAGAAAAGAAAACTACATGCTGATCTCTTGCTGTTTGATTAATTAGATCACTTGTTAACAACTCAGTCTTCCAAATCTGAACATTTCATCTCACCGAAAATTAACCCTTTGCGGCCGAAGATCCTTCGAATCATAGAAAACCTTCAACGTATGAATCTAAATTATATATCAATTGCTTAATTAATAGAAAAGAAAACTACGATGGGATGAAATAGTTTTATAATTATACTTTTATAATTTTACTGCGATCAATCAAATTGCAACTGAGAGTCTCCGCTCGATGGTTAATATTACATTTCTTCCATTTTGTGTATTTTAAATCGTGCGGCATTCAACGTGTTAAATTCTCTCCATCATGGACAAATCCAAGATTGTTCCGTTTCATTTTAAAACGCACCGTAGTCAAAGAGTTAATGACGAACGTGTATCAATCATATTTGTGAAATAAATCTCAGGTCAAGTTAACATCAATCTTCAGGTGAAAAAATATTCCATTCACGCGGAACGTTTCGTTCGCAGCGTTCAGCGCTCAAAAGCTTAATTGGGGACATTGAAAATCGGCGTGGAGCATTGTTGCTTAATATAAAAATTATGGTAAAGAGATGGAAAAGGGTGGAATAAACTTTTCGTTTGTTCGCTCGACGGGAGCATAGTTCGAAATGAGATTGGAAAAGGGAACAATAGTTTCTGACGAAGCCACGGTAAACTGGAATTGTGTGCCGACTTTCGGAATACACAGACCATTATTCTATTATGCCGTGTATAATGGGTATAGAATCGAGTCGACCGTCGAAATGTTTCGAATTGCGCTCGGTGTTTCGCGGATTTCGGCGCCGGCGTTCGAATGTGTGGAATCTTTCTCGCGGATTCTTGCAAAGTGTCTTTCTGGCGTTTCGGTGGCTAGGATTTTCGCGTTTGAAAGGAGAATTTTATGTGGGAGTGGCGAAACGGGGAGAGACGAATGCGATGGAAATGATTGAAGTTGAAAGTAAACGAATTGAATGTTGGTGCCTTGTAATGGATGTTGGTGGGATACGAAATGATAATAGAAGTAATTAAAATAGGAAGAACGATGAATTGAGGATTTGTGTTCGGAATGGGAATTTTATGTGCAAGTGAAATGGGAAGAAATGAATGTAATGAAAGTGATGAAGATTAATTGAGTTTTGGTGCTTGACATGGGGATTAATGTGATAGAAACTGATAATAGAAGTGATTAAAATAGGAAGAACGATGGATTGAAGTTTTGTGTTAACAGAAGTATTTAAAATAGAAAATTAGTACTATAAATATTTTAAAGTAATGAGTAATAATAATAATTACAGTAGAAAGTAGAACAATGGATTATAAAAAAAACAACGATAACAACAACTATTTAAACCAGAAATGACAACAATAAATTTGAAAATTTGAACAATAAAAGCCAGTGCATACAAGGCTTTCCAATCCCCCAGTATTTCAAATTTCGCACATAACTCAATTTCTCGAAAATTCCGAATATCCCAAAGCAAAAATAAACCTTCACAATGCTATGACACAAAAGAATCACTCAATCACGAAAATACCCCCGAAACGTCAACCCTTCAGTCTCCCAATCCCTCAGTTCCTCGCGTCACATCGTCGTCTAAAGTTCAAACAAAGCCGACCGAACGTTCAACATATTTCCAACGAAGGAACAGATTAAAAAAAAGAAATGTTTAGCGGACTCTTTTCCAATTTCCCCGGCAATTTCATCGAATTAATTGTCCCCGGATCGTTCCCTCGGAGGAAAGAAGAATATCGGGCGGCGGTCTGGCCGCCTTCATCCAATTTAATATGGCCGGCAAATGGGAATCACGGAAAGCAGACGGGCCGATCCACTTTCTTCTTCGGTTCTTTGTGTCTCGAATATCGAATCCTCGCTCTCGCCGTCCGTTCGCGGCTGAATGGCTCCGCGAGCCGAGCTGCTTCCCCGCGCCGATCGGTCGAACCGTTTTCACCCTAACGAGCGCTTTAATTTCTGCCCTCTTTCCACGCCATTTACCGCGGAGAAGGGGCTCGATGAAAATCACGACAGCGTGACACAAATCTTTCGGCCTCATTCGGTTATCTAGCTCGCTGGTTCATTCAGGGATCGCCGGCTCGTTTTACCGTCCCGCGTTCCCTTCTTCTTATTTTCTCCTTCGAAGTTTCCTTCTGTCCGCGATCGAAGCAAGAATAAATTGGAACTCGTCGGGGTTTCGAAGAAAATCGGTGGGGATTTTCTTTATGGGGCTTGCGGTGTTTTCGAGGCGAATTGCTGGCTGGATATTGTAATACTTCGGGGTTCGATAGAAATTTGGAGGTTTCTTTTGGAGATATTGTAATTGTTGGTGTGGAGAAAGTGGTGAGATGTTTGAGATTTGAAGAAGTGGCTTTTTTATTTTAGGAACATTGGAAATTGGGAACGGAGAGTTCTTAGAGGTTTAGGGGATTCTTTGGGGATTTTAAAATTGTGGAAGTGGAGAAGGTGGTTAGAGGTTTGGTGAGGTTTGAAGAAATGATCTTTTGTTTTAGGTATAGTAGAGATTTGGAGAATGTTTGGATATTTGTAGGTTTCTTTGGAGATCTTAGTTAAAGTGGAGAAAGTGGTGGAATGTTTGTTGAGGTTTGAAGAAATGATTTTGTATTTTGGAGCATTGGAAATTTGAAACGTAGAATTCTTAGAGATTTTAAAATCGTTAAAGTAGAGAAATTGCTGAATCTTTGTTGAGGTTTGAAGAACCGATTTCTTATTTTAGGAATATTGGAAATTTGGAATAGAGAATTTTTATTTTATTTGATACCTTAACATCATATGTTTCTATTAACATTTTTGTTCTGGGGAATTTTAGCTATAATAAAGTATTTTTCAATTCTGCTTTCTCACCCATTAAACGCTCAAATAAGTATAGAATAAATATTGTTCGAATGACCAGGTTTCAGGATCATATCCCTATGATCCCCCTGAAGGGGCGTTTTATGGCACTTCGATTAAAAGAACAGATACAAGTATCGTATAAAACGAACGAACACTGCCCCATGTTCCAGAAGTAGTAAAATTTTCTGTGAAAGGCTGAATCTCGAGGGTAATCTTGGACAGAGTAACGTGGAATGATTCCCTTTTGATCCCTGCTGAGTCAAGTCCACGTATATTGCGACACGGGGATCGTTTCGCGACTTGGATCATGATCCACTTACCGTAAAAAGTAACAAGAACCCTTCTCGTCCGCTCCCTTTCGCTGCTCTGATTGGCAGGGTTTAGGCAGAGTTGTTTCGGATCAGACTATCGTAAACTGTTCATCGATACTCCGCCACGATTTATCGTTAAATAAAGCCTAGGCTGTATCATCCAGAATTTATCCATTCTCAGGGCAGAATTTATAAACACTTTTTAAACACTTACGAATTTTTAACCAATAATTCATCAGCACTTAATATTTCTAATATTTACCCCATGCTTTTAAATCATTAACTTCAGTGTTCTCGTTTATTGTCTCGCATTTGACAAGAACTCAAATTCAAACATAATCAAACTTCGACAAACATAACGCAGTCTTGACTAAATCTCACCTAAGTCATTCAACAGTACAGTAAGTGATATTAAAAATACTTCTATACATAATTTCATAACTGAATCTATGATAAAGCTAGTCTCAAACCTTCGAACAAATCGCAAACAGATTATTCCACCGAACGTGTTCAAAATCCTCCCTCGGTAATTCGAAAATTTCCCTCTGTCTTCCCTCGCAGACTACAAAGCAGTCCTATCCCATCGTCGTCAAGCCATCCATCTTGAAAGACGATAACCACCTTCCTCCAGGAGTATCTTATCGCGAGGGACTATCTCGAGCTAATATTATTTCAACGGGTCGCGTGTATAGCCCCTCACCCGGTACTCAAATCCCTGAAGCTCGATAGGCTTCTAAAAGATTTCGCGGAGGAGCAGTTCCACGGAACCGCGCCGATCACCTGCAGTTGGCCGATGTTTGGATGAACCTGGAAGGCGATCCATCATCTTGTCTTGGAACGAGATTTCCATGGAATCGATCAGCGAACGCCTTTTGTACGCTAGCATGCGCGGAACTCCTTGGGAGCTAACGTTGCGAGCCTCGATACCTTTGTAATCGAATATTCTTCTACGTAAACGCTCCGGATTCCGAATTCTGAAACACGTTGGTCCAGGGTTTGAAAGCTGTCGGTGGATTCCGTAGGGGCAGCTAAGAAGATAACGAAGAGTTAACGTAACTGGGATAAGTGGAAAATGGTTGCTGCAGTAAGCAAATTTTGATTGTTTCTTTTAGTTTCTGAAATGATACTGAAGTTGCCAAAGGTATAATCTAGCTTTTGGAGAAACGTTGTAGCTGCTAAAGCTGTTGTACAGCTGTCAGAGCAATATTGTAACTCTAGAAGCTATAGTCCAGTTCTAGAAGGTATAATCTAGCTCTGGAAGCTATAATGTAACTCTCAAAACACTGTTGAAGCCGCTACAACTGTAATATAGCTATCACAACAATATTGTAGCTTTCGAAGCTGTAATATAGCTATCAAGACAATATTGTAGCTCTCGAAGCTATAATCTAGCTCGCAAAGCAATATTCTATCTACTAAAGCTATAATCTACCTCACAAAACACCATTAAAGCTTCCGAAGCTATAGCCCTAGTTCCCAGAACTATGAATCAACCTTTAAAGGTACAATTTAGCTCTGAAATCTAAGCTGCAGCTATAAATTACCTCCGACGGCTAAAATCCAACTCTCAAATCTATAAACCAGCTCTCAGAGCTATAAACTAGCTCCGGAAGCTATAATCTATCTCTCAAAGTGATACTTCGTACAAGATGATGCTACAGTTCCCAAGGCGATACCGTAGCTTCCAAAGCAACCGCAGGATTCTTAGGAACTGCAGTTCCCATCTGTCTCGAACGTGTGTTAACTCGGCTCTAGCGAGTTGTCAAGCGAATTGTCGCGGGGCATTCGGTCGGGTTTACCTAGCAATTAATGCGAGTCGCGCGAATCCTTGAGCAAATAGCCCGGCGAAGCCCTTAGGGCGGCGGGGTTGGCTAGCTAGACGGGAACTCATCGGATCGCCTCGCAGTTCGGACGTGAAATTGGTTTGTCAACCGAGTGAACCTTTCGTGTGTGATCCTCGGGATTCCCGACATCTGGCCAGACGATCGTGAGACAATTCCGTGCGGGTCGCTGGACACGTAAAACGCTCCGTAAGATCCCGGTGAAAGGCGACTGACAAAATGAGGGACAGCCTCCTCTTCCGTTCTCTTGAAAAATCTTGACTCCCCGATTTTTCTTCCGTTGAACGAATCATTTCCGCTGCACGGCAATTTTATATGAATAGTGACTTGAACTAGAAGTGTAGTTTATTAAGCTAGATTAAGAAATTAATGGAGATATCAGGTAGAAACGTGTGTCTCTTAAGTTAGCATTAAGCAAAATAGCTACTAGGTGTGTTGATGACTTAATATCTTAGTTCAATTGAAACTGAGATTATCTTACTATATTTAAGACAATTCTAAATAGCCTCCAGAGCTAGAAAATATAATTTCTCGAAATATAACCTTGCAAAATTAGATATTAAGCAAAGACAGATGTCCCTTAAGTTAGAATTAATCAAAATAGCTACCATTTGCATTAACAACTTAATATCGTAGTCCAATTCAAACTAAGATCATCTTGCTATGCCTAATACAATCCTAAATAGCCTCCAGAGCTAGGAAATTCCATAATTTCTGAAAATAACGCTCGCATACGAATTTTTTTCGCTGAAACAACCCAGGCGTCGTCATGCAAGTAGCTAAATCCTCTGATATACCGTGTCCTCGCTCTGAGACGTTAAGAAATTCACGTCGACAGAATGCCTGCACGACAATAGCGCTGGCAGGATTGAGGCAGGTCGTCAGCCAGGCAAATACTGGCGCAGAATTTTGACTCGCCATAAATATGCTTCAAAGGGAACATATCCCCTTCAGCCCACGTCGCTGTCTTTTCTTACGTAAACGCCGGGGAAGATATCGGAACACGATCCTGCGGGACTCTTTGATCTGCCATTCTGTCTCTCCACGGGGTGACGTGGGCTACCATTTTCTCTCCCCTCCCCTGCGGCGGCGGGGGGTTATGAATTATCCTGCCAGTATTTTCTTTGGCGTAAGGACGCTACGTTCAGGCAGATTGAACCACGCGACGGGATAATACGCGACCGATGTTTCCGTTAAATTTTACCTGTGTTTGTTGGGGCAAATTGAAAGGAAGAGATTTTCCAGTGGAAAACTGTTACAGTTCCCTTTTTTTTCTTTCATTCTTTCGAGAGGAACAGATTTTTTAGCGAAAAATCATTATGGTTCTTCTTTTATTACTTTTTTGAAAGCAGATTTTTCAGTGAAAAACTGGGTTTTTAACAAACAAAACGATTTTTCAGTGAAAAACTATTACGGTTTCCTTTTCTCTTACTTCGTCGAAAGAGATTTTCCAGTGAAAATTATAGTTTTCGTTTTTTTGATTTCTCTTCGGTAGAATTAGTTGAAACATGTGAATTTACTTGATTATTCAAGATTTTCAAAGGTTTCCGTTGACTTGCCTGTTGCCTGTTCGTCGAATTGTTAACTCTGACACTTTTTGATCAGTCCAGGAATTAGCTCTCGAGATTTCGTGGTTCTTCTGGTGTGGTTTCTGTGACTTTGGGGTTGAACATGAAGTGTATTTGATTTCCAGAGGTTTTGACGAATGGTTCTGGGCTGTGTTAAGTGTATTGATCACAGTAAGTTGCTTAATGTTCATTGTGGAAGCTATTTAGGATCTAAGAATATTATTTGAGGTGCACAGTCTTTTATTAATTAACGTAATTTCATACTATTCAATTCTCATAGAATTTTTTCGACGATACTCATTCCTCCATTTCCTTTCTGTTGCAGAGGGGTAGCGACGAGCTTCTGTCGCAGAGCGGAGCAGTTAGCAATGGTGCTGCAATGAGTCCTCAACCACATCACGCGGCCGACAACAACAATGACGCCAAGAAGGTGAGCGTGAGAACAATCTCTATAAAAACCGACTAATTCATCATACACCAAAATGATTCCACTAAAAATACTCTGGAACGAAATATAATTCATCATTCATTCTCCTCTAACCTAACTTTCTCACTACAGAAATTAACTCTTTGCCTTATAACGACAAACAACTGAACTAAATCTTATCAGTTCAATAATATGCACAGTATTCTCGCGATTAGTACATCCTGTCCGATCTGCAGGATAAGTATCCGATAGTCATCCTCACCACAAAGGGCGAGTCCGCTCGGCAAGCCAAGAAGTTCGATGGTAGAACAGTTGTAATATGACATGCTGTTCAATAGGATAGATATCAGCGAGACAATATTAATGCAATTATAAAACTTTTTCACAAGAGATTTCTTGTAAATGAAATTTTCACTAATGCATTCGTGAGATTCTTCCGATTAAAACGAGACCAAACACGATATACTTTCCTTTACGATCGGTGCCGACAATATGGCGACATGTTCTTTTTCCGAGTGCTGTGTTATTTTACGATCGAGAGGTGTTGTATTTATTATTCTTTGCGGTATTTATTTTCTATCAATTTTCTAATGGTAATCCCAAGAATACTGTACTATACAAATACAACATTCAAAATTCACAACTTCTCCATGCTCAAAGAATTTCCGAAAAGTCCATAAAGCGAAGGGTTAACATTACTAATCAAACCATTTTTCAGCTAAAACAACCCCCAAATCTCCCATCTCGAAATTTCTTCGTCAAAAGGAGATTCGACCTCATCGTCATCCAATGTTCATTCAAATTTCCCATCTCATCGTGTCATATTATTTCCTCTTCCTCCATCTTCTGAATTTCTCTCGCAACGAAGAACCCAGTCCTCTATTTCGTCCTGCAAGGCAGGATTCGCTTGCGCTGGTTCAGCATTGAAACCGGACCTGTTCGTCCTGTGTCCAGCGTTCCCCTCTGACCTACTCGATCTTCCGCGATCCGTCGAAATAGAGGGGAGGATGGAAAAAAAAATGAAATCCGTCGAAAGGACGGACACAGGCCGCACACGAGCCGGCAGGATCAAAGCCGTTTATTCAGCGAGGTCTTCTGAAAAGTGATTCTCGATCGTTTCCCCGCGCGTCCGTTAATTGGCCGGCTCGTACGACCGCGGATAATTGATCCTCCGCCTCTTTCATCTTCCGGCGTGTCCGTATAATGGCGCAGCGCGAATAAAAGTGAATCTCGACGGCGATTTCCCTGTTAAATGATTATCCGTCGTTTCGCGAATTTCTCGCGTTTCTGATACCCGTTGCCGGGAATGGAGGACGTTTCTGTTTATCCTAGTTAGCATTCTATGCGCTTGAAGAGTTAGTCTGCGTAAATATTTCACAGAGATTTCAATAAAAAAGTTCGATTCAAACGAAAAATATGAATCTTTAATTAACTAAGCAACTAGTCGAAGTAAATATATATTTTTAAAATTATTTTTCTATAGGTGATTTATAATAAATATATATGAGTATTAAGAAATATTTATTTTTTAAGTTAGTGTATTTTGTCGAATATATATATATATATTGGTGACACTGATTTTTAAGAGAAATGTCGAATGTCGCCATTATGGCGGCATCGATCGCAAAGGGTTAAATATTCACCCAAACCAAAGCTTTGGTTAATCCATGTTTTAGAATATACCACACACAAATTGATTATTAAATCGGTTTTATTATCTTTTCATTATCTGCAGTTGTTTATATTGTCTGTGTAGTAGAAGTTTATTGATACAGAGAATATTGTAATTATTTTTCGAATTCATTTAACCTTCTGCGATTTATTCTCATGCTTCCACCGTTTGCTTAACAATTTATTAACCTTTTGCATTCGAGAGACGACTCCTAGTGATTTGACCGAATACAATAAAATAATAAAATTTAAAATTCAATATTAAATTTCGTGTAAGGCATCAACACGCGAAGCGAAAGTAAAACAGCTTTGTCTCTTAATTTATGCAAGATTTTCCTTTACGTTAGTTGCGAATATCGTTACCGGTATTTCATCAGGAAACAACGAATATTTATAATATCAAATATTATCGAGTGCAAAGGGTTAATTCGATTACTTCTGAACCATCCAGACAATACTGTAATTATCCTTGGAATTAGTTCCATTGTATATACTCTGCTTTATCGTCATTCTTTGATCCTTTGACTCGCGAACATTTATTTTTCATTTAATCTCGATTTCATTTAAATATTCCGTCCCGTTCCGAAGTATTATCTTTCTGTTAACAATGCCCAATTATTTTGGAAATTATTCCACCCTTCCCTTTGAATATACGACAACGGTGCTTTAATAAATCAAAGGGTTAATTAACCCTTTGACCCGCCATTTCTTCGTTGACTCGAATAACATCCTAACAGCGGAATAAATCCCGTGTTTACCGTGGATGCGCACTCGCTGCAGTATTCGAGTCTTCATAATCTTAAAATAGTATTTACCTTCGATCAACGTGGCCCGAATAATATTCATATGCGTCGACCCCTCGCCGCGTAATATCGAGAGATATTTTCCATCGGATTTAATAAATATGAATATTATACCCGACCCACATCGCTCGAAGGAAAATAATGTTCTCCGTTTATGAATATTTGTCCTTTACAGCAAATTTACTTTCACAGCGACCACACGGCATTGCCTCCCACAGAAAATCATTAGCAACAAAGTGAAAAAACCAGGAATCACCAGTCAAAGAGCGAAACCCATTGGAAATCCTAATAAAATTGAATAAATTCGAATCGAACGGAATTCCAGTGAAATTACCATTAAAACTACCGATCAGTTAAATTGACCTTTCGAAATTCTTTTATAGGTTATACTTATACTCCAGATAGATTAAAATGTATCTTAACGCATCGCGTACTAGCTAATTTTCAGGAAACTGAATTGTGCGGATGGCGATTTTCAGTGAGATCAACTTATATCACTTGTATCTTATTATGTAATATATTTTAAATAGATAATCGGTAATTAAGTTTAACATGTTTTCCAATACTGTAATTAGCGAAGTTACATAGCCAAGTGTCTATATAAAACCAAGATTTCCCGTTACCAGTATGGAACGTGTTAACACTATTTCTAATCGTTAACTTAATATTATTTTCCAACGTTAGTCGCATAATCTGAATTGACTTTTCTACTCTTCCGATTATATAATTAACAGTAGGGAACGTGCAGAATTCAACGGAGGACAAATAAAAGCGAGAAAAGAATTTTAAGTTCAATTTCAGCTGTCTTTCGACATCTTCGCTAGCAACAGTGTTAAAATTGACTAGCTCCGTTGTGTACAGACGTCCAGGATCCTAATTCATTGAAGACCATGACGCCACGTCACGTCAGGTAGCTTCAGTGTTAACTTGTCCCAGCGAACGACACTTTTTCCCATGCAAAGATGTGCGGTCCGCTAATTAACGATGATCCGTTGCGGCAGCTGCCGAAATTAATCTCCCGGACACCTGTTGTTCGTCAGGAATAAAGACTCGTGACAGGAATATGGTAAAGGTTTAGGGCGTGCCCGGACGAATATTAATTAGCTCTGGTCGTTAGCTTCCGGTACCAGGAAAATCAAAGAAAAATGGAGGAGAAATAAAAACTGTTCGAAAATAGACCCAGATCTCGCGGGTTCTTGCTCGTTCCGAAGACAAATGCTTGTTTCCTGGTGAGGGAAAGCGTGCAGCTTCGATTCCGGTGTTTTTGCAACGTCGCGAAATATTTATTATTGTCAGTGACGCGTGACGTAGGTCGCAGGGTGGAAAGGGGAACGATTACGGGAAAAATGTCGGAAGTTTAGGCGTCGCGCGCGATAGACACAGCTGTGCGTTCGTAAGCCGGGGAGTGATGCACGCCTCCGCTGCACCGGGTGCATCAAAGCTCGTTGCACAGGCTCTCGTTAATCATTTCCCCTGGCTAGCTGGAAAAAAGAATGGAACTCGTAAGTCGCTGCCTGCGGTTCTGCTGACGATTTTTCCCTTGGGAACCGGGTTTCTTGGTGCGTTGTCATCGAACAGTTGTTTGGGGATGTTTGTTAACATTAGATCTACCAAGCACTTAAACTGATTTTTCCGAATTCCTTTATAAATCTTATAACCGTGTATTTATTAAGATTTCAATCGGCTTAGATTTCAGTGTAGGTATTACTAAACCAGGTTTTTAAACGATTTCTCAGAGAAGCGTCTGTACCTTTTCAATAATTGTAAAAGAAGAAATCAGGAATGGCTCATTCTGACTCATCTGGTAGTTCTAGTGTTAACACGTTGAATGCCGCACGATTTTCAGGTGCAGAATATGGGAAATGAAGGAAATGCAATTATTTAATTGAATTGTGGTGTTTTAATATTTATATTTTGAAATTCTGGAAGTGTGAGATGCTAGGTACTTTATGATATTGTAGTTTGAAAATCTGTGACGTTTCAATTTCTCCATTGTGAATGAATTTCTCATTGTATTATTTCCGATTGATAACGACATTAACACACTTCGAAATTTGTGACAGTTTATTACGTCCATCTAACCACTTCTGAATTTCCAAACGCTACAAATATTATTCTAAAATTCGCAGAATTTAAAGTTTTACACTTAAACAACTCCACAAGCTGCAGCTCCATTACAATTCACACGAAGCTATTCCCCAACAGAAAATGCACACTTCCCGCAACTATTGCGCCTCGGTGCATTGAAAACGCGTTACAAAGCTACCAAAATGTCCCAGGAGGAACACAGCGCACGCAAAAACTGGAAAAAGAAGCCGGCAGAAGGGTAGAGCGAGGTTTCCACGGCCGAAACTAACGATTTTCGCAGAATTTACGCGGCCTGATGTCACGGGGCGCCTCAAATTTCAAACCCGCGAGGCCGCTAACGATATTGCGCTTTTTTTTTTGTCACCGCGGTCCGTCGGAAAGTGGAGCGTGTACGTTTTCAAAGTAAAAGCTGAGGACGCCCGGAGACGGCTTTGTTACCGAATCCCCCGGCCGTCTGTCCGTCGTTCTTCGAACGCGTGGCCGGGCACGGCGCTGCATTAACGAATCCGCGACGATTCCGCGCTGGCCGCCGCATTACGCGACACTTTGTCGCGCGTCAAAGTCCCGTGAAACACCTGACGCGTTCCCTTGATTCCCGCTAACTAGAGGACGGATTAATGGCGATCCGAAGATCACTGGTTTTTAAGGAAATTTGCGGTTTTCTGCGGTTAATTTCGTGTAAACTCGATATTTCTTTTGTCTTGGATGGAATTAAATGGTGGGAAATTGGAAATAAAAGATAGGAGTCTTTGTTTGCGAGGAAATAATTGATTTTCGATTTTTTACGACTTTCTGTTGTGAAGAATCCGAAGATTGGTGATTGTTTAGGGAAATTTTTCGGTTTTTGCGATTAATTTTGTGTAAGTTCAATATTTTTTTTGTCTTGGGTGGAATGAAATGATGGGAAATGGGAAGTGGAAGCTAGAAATCTGTGTTCGCGAGGAAAATGATTGGTTTTCAATTTTTGACGATTTTGTTTTATGAAGAATCCAAAGATTGCTGATTGTTCTACTCAAGTATTTGCGGTTTTCATGGTTCATTTGGAGTGAATTCGATATTTCCCTTGTTCCGAGCGAAATAAGACGATGAAGAATAGAAAATAGAAAGCTCCGCTTACGAAGGAAAAGTAACATCAAAGTTTAAATGATCTCCAACTTCCTAAATTCACGAGACTTTCTCCTTCATTCAACCCATAAATCTGTTACCACGGTTAATAAAAATATTCTCCTCCGCCAGGAAGTTAATAAATACAGTCTATTACTCGCTAGAATGTTTTTTATTAACCGTAGAAACTTCCCGGAATTACTAGCAAGATTTTCTGCATCATAGAAACGACGCGTAAGAGAGAAAGTGTCCCTCTCGTCGCCTTTTCATCGAGAACGGTCCGCAGTACCGGAAGAAGAAGCCTATCGAGGATATCGCGGCTCGAACGAACTCCTCCGGAATCCTGGGAAACCCTGAAAAATAGGATTTAGCGAACTCTACGGTAAAATGTGTGGAAGGAAGGGAGGGAAATGGAATAAGTGGAAAGTTTCTGATCCTCGCGGAAGAAATTGCTCGAACGAACGAGATTATTTTCGGGCTCGTTCTTGAATCACGGATGCTCCTTTGACGAAGATCTTTCTCCTAGTCCCTCTAAGAGAGCTTCCGCTGTGAGAATGTTGTCATTTCTCAACAAAAATTCCTCTAGACGTTATCATTTCTCAACAAAAGTCCTCCAAACGTTATCATTTCGCAGCAGAAATTCCCTAAACGTTACAATTTCTCGACAAAGATTTCCCAAATGTTATGATATTTCAACAAAAAATTCGTCGAACGTAACAAACTCTCAAGATAGATTTTCTCAGTGTTATAATTTATTAATAAAAATTGTATAGATGTTGTAAATTTTCAGTAATGAAAACTTTAGTTTAATAATAGTTTTCTAAACGTTACAATTTCCCGTAAGAATTTCCAAGCGTTATAATTTCTCAACAAAAATTTTCCAGGCGTTACAATTTCTCAATAATAATTCCCCAGGCGTTATCATTTTTCAATAACAATTCTCCAAGCATTATAACTTCTTAATAAAAATTTTCCATCATTACAATGTTTTAATAATAATTTTCTAAGCGTTATAATTTCTCAATAATAATTTTCCAAACGTTACAATTCCTCATCGATGGTCCAAGCATTACAATTTCCCAACAAAACTTTTCCGAGCATCGTAATTTCTCAACAAAACTTCCCGAAACATCTCTCATTCACAAAACCTATTATTAAAAACTTCATGCCATCATCGACTTAATTACTAAACACAAATATAACGATTAAAATTAAAAATAAAATATTCTACGTTCAAAATATCTTTCTGTAACGGTTAAACGCGTTAAAAAGGAGACACGGTGTCCCTTAGATAACTCGTACGAAGCGTTTCCAGCTCGTGTCCGTCCTCCATGTTGAATAAAGCTTCGAAAAAGGCTCTGAGACGTTGTATTTCCGTTAGCCGTGCCTCCCGGGCCTTTCCTCTCGATATCAGTCGGTCTGGATTCGCTCGGAGGTTTGTTCTCCTCTGCGGAAAATCTCGGAGGACCTAGCCCACCTTCTTTCACTCGGAATATCCCGTGGAATCGGGGCTTCAGTCCCTTCGCTGCCTTTCGGCCTGCTCCCTAACGTCGCTGGAGAACATCTAGGACCTATTACTCGCGACGACAATCGTCTGCGAATTGCTACTTGCGATTTTATCCCTGATATACCTCGTTAATCTCTGAATAAGAGTACTTTCTGAGAAACTGATATTCAACCCCTATCTGACAGGAGTGTGCAGGTATTTAATTTCTGAAATTTTATTCAAATTTCTATAATATTCTTGTGCAAGGAAATCTGAAATAGTGAAAATAAAATTTTAATAAGAGTCACAGTTGCCTATCGTTGCTTTATAATATAAATAAATATTGAACTATTTTGAATTAAATCTCGTTCGTTTATTATCAGTTATTATAGTTTCTAGTTTGAATACATTGTTGATGATTTAGTAGTTGTATTGATTATAGTTAAGGAAGAAATTATAAAGCAAGGAGTCAATTGATGTTTAATTCAGTTAAATTGACATTAAGGGAAATTGATTTGCATTTTATTAATACGTTATAATACGAGATGAAGCTGCGCGAAGTTTCTATTGTCCGCCTCCCATTTGTGGAGTTAATCACTTTGACAAATTACTGGGCTGAATGGTGACAATAGATGATCATGCATTCGAAATGAAACTCGGAGACTTGGGATTTAATAACGCGACCGCGGCGGTATTACGAATTTCGGATTTAATTAGAGAAGATGGAGCGCGCCGGTGGTAAAACGCGTGTTGTGTTATTTAATAAAATAGGCGTATCCCCGACGGCGGTTTCCGTCCATTTATCCGGCCGCGGATTTTGAAAAATACAACGGGGCGTTCCGCGTCGATGGGTCGATAGAAAATCCGTGAACGGACGGGAATTATTTATTCATGAAATTTCGTCCATTTACCGGCATTGTTTTTTCATACTTCCCGGCTCGACCGAATGGGCAACATAATATTTCACTTTATGCGCAGTTCCGCCTGTAATTATTATTCCATATTAATGCTAGGATAGCAGTTTATGGAAATTCTTACTATTTCAACGTTGTATTATAATATAAGTTTATATAATAAACAATAATATTTGTGGGAGAATAAATAACATGATAATAGTAATTTATTATAAATGTATAATGTATTATGATTTTATACAGAAAATATTAGTGTTGAAAGGAATGATTAATGTATTCGTAACATTAATGGAAATTTATTTATTGTTATGTGGAAGTTCAAGTATATTTGATGTGGAAAATAGAAGTAGAAATAGTATGACGTAGTAGTGTATGCTGGTAATTGTACTGTTTTGAGTGATAGTAATAATTGGGACAATAGTAGTATTATTTAGAGTAATAGTAATAATTGGCACAATAGTAATAGTATTATTTAGAGTAATATTAATAGTTGTAGTGATAGTAATAATAATAGTTGGAGTAATATTACTAATAATAGTTGAATCAATATTGACAGTACTATTTAGAGTAATAATACTAGTAATAGTTTGCGTAATAATAATTGGGATAATACTACTAGAAATAGTTGGGGCAATAGTAATAGTTGAAATAATACTACTATTAATCATAACACTATACAGAAAATAGTTAAAGTATCAACATTGTTCGATGAATTATGAATATAGTAGACATTAAAGTATATAATGATAGTACAAATAGCTACATTCTCTGACACAAATCTTATCTTTAATTACAAAGATCAAAAGAGAGAAAGAATAGCAGAAGGAAACCGGTGCCCGATAATTGAGCGTGCCATGGCACTTTTAAGGGCACCTTAACGTTCATCCGGGCTTCCGTTTACCGCCATTCTTCTGCGCGTGACACGACGACGCGATAGGGTCAGTGTTGCTAGATAATGGGACGGAACGAAGCGGAAAACGGCGCGTCAAAAAGAAACTGGGACAAAGGTTGGTCCATCTAATGAAACAAAGTGGAAAACACCACTCAAGGAATTAGGGCTGAACTCTTGATGTCCATCGATCTCGACTGGGCACATTTTTCAGCGTTGAGTAATTGCTACACTTGAATCTTTAATATATTTCTAAAAAAAAAAATAATTATATCGATCAAATACCAAGAAATTTTATACAAATCTAAAAGCAATTGATTTCTCAATGTAGTAATCAAAATGTAGCTTAATAGTATAGTAAATATAATAATTTTCATTGTTTAGAATAAAATACCGATGTATCTTGCAGCGATTAATTAGATTAGTTACAACGTTCTCTGTAACTTCTATATATTTAATATTAAATTACTGAATGTTATTTAATGCTATTTAAACATTTACAATCTTCGTGAAGATCAAGCGACGTATTTTACATCTGTATTGACGAGTTGAAAGACAGCTTAGCCCCCTTTCATTACGTTAATTCGATACCGAGCCTCCGTTTCCGATGGAGAAATCAGGATCGCAAATTTTTTTCGGTTTTCTGCGCGGTAAACAGTTTCTCGAACAGGATTATCGAAGTTCGCGAGCGTCCGCGTCACGTCTGATCAATGGACAATGCGCGGGGTTTTAATTTCTGTTTTAAAGTGTGACCGTTAATCAGTTTAAAGTAAAAGGGAGCCAGCGGATTGAATTAAAAGTCCCGATTAAAAGGGAGCGCCTCGGGGCCGGCCGGAAATATTAAGCTCTCGCGTAACTCGATTCACTTTCGGCCCGGAGTTTCCTCCCACGAATTACTGCGTCGCGGATAAATACGGGACTCGCGGCTGGACAGTGACGCCCCGAGTCCTTCGAGCAGTTGTGAATTAATTTAAATGTTTTTTTTCGTCGGTTTTCCAGCGCGGACGGTCGCGGCGAGCTTGTTTCATTCGTTTCTATGAAATCCTTTGTATTCCGTGGGTTTTTCTGCTCTGTAAACTCTCGAAAAGTTTGTCGGTACATGTTGTTGAAAAACCACGCCTATTAGTGTCTATAATGGAGAAAACCACGCCTATTATTGCTCATAGCAGGGCAAGCCACGCCCATTGTCCATAGTAGAGAAAAACCACGCCTCTTTTGGTTTAAATTGATAGACAAATCAAGCTCAATATAGTTTATAGTATAGAGAACCTAAAACTCATTGTAGATTTAGCGAGGAACATGTTTTATCATTAGTACGCCTCAATATGAATGTACCACGCCTACCGCAGGCCACGCCCAATAAATATTTACTTCCACTACGAAAATTACCAGTTATCCTTACAAAAACAGAGAACCATAAACAGTATTTTTACAGTGAGTAGATGAAACCACGCTTATTTCGACCTGCATACACAAGCCACGCCTCCTCCTGCTACCAATGAGGATAGCCACGCCTACTAATATTCAAAATGAATAAACCCACGTTTATATAATTCATTACTACCTACAGTAACTCAGATATGAATACGAAGTGTTTCAAATGATTTCAATCGTAAACATCCACCTCTAAATCTTACTTTCAAGCTGATCACTTCTTTGACCACACAAAGCTCTCAGTTCCCCGCAGTATCTTCCAATAATTATATTCCCTGAAACACGGGGTAAGTAGATTATACGTGGTCCATGGTTCCCGGGATTTAAGTCGATCAGAACCCATGAATGGGCTCTTGGGGGGCTTCTGATTGGGACAGATTAGACGGCCGTCCCTTCTCAAAGGCTGCGTGGTTAACCCATTTCCAAGATTACGGCCGACGGAAGGCCGCGGCGACAACAAGCGCAACGAAAGAGCGCTTCTTTTCTTTTCTTTTCTTTTCGATCGGGAAAGCTCCCGGCTTTCGTTTCCGCTTCCCTTCCTGTTCGGCAACCTAATTCGAAAAGTGCTTCGGAAGGAACTTCGTCTTAGAAGCAAAAGTCCCTTCCTACGTCACTGCCACCTTTCCAAGTTAACGCTGGATCCACCGGTGGAAATTACTGCTTTCCATTTTCTCATCTTTGCGATGATTAACGTTGTTGAAATTTGGAGGGAAATTATTTTCAAAATTCGTACCTTCGTTCGCGTAATGTAATAAATACTTCTCAAGTCAACGCGAGATTTACTAAGTTAAACTTACTAGTTCTTGTTGTTTTAGTTTGCAACTAATAATGCTACAGTTGCGTTGAACGTTTGAGAACGAAATGAATTTCTAAATTAATAACTTGTGATATGTATATCGATAAATATAAAGTAAAATAATAGTTACTAAGGAACTTAGAAATTGAACGTTAAAAATGATTAAAATATTTAATAGTTTCAGTGTTAATATTTCAGTGGAAGTGTATCGACACTTTTTAACCATTTTTTACAATATGTTTCGCTGATGACGAAGCAGATGGATCACGTAATTTTCGAGCAATTGTTTTCCGCCGACTTCAAGGAATTTCCATATTAGAAAATACGCGTCCGATCACCTATGAAGACATCTAAAACCTGACCGAAACTTTCGGCAGGCGTGTCTGACATATTTCGCGCTGGAATGTTTCTCTCCGAATACGCTGAAATGCGCGGCACGATTTTCGGATGCCAGACGTCTGCTCGTATGGGTAATCCGACGATTTCTCGATTCGCGGAGTTAACCGGATCTCTTTTCGCCATGCTGGCCGCATCGTGAATTCCTTGTCCGTCTTCTGATTAATTAATCATCGGATAGCTAGGCGACTGGATGAACTGAAATTGATTCGGGAACTAATATCAGATGGAGGGATTGAACTGATTAAATTGGCAGATGATATTTAATGATGTATCTTATGTATAGTGATAAGTTTGTTCTGGTAATGTTATTGTAATAGTAAATAGTTATAGTAAATAGTAAATAAAATTAATAATAAATAGTGTAAATATTAAATAAAAGTAATAGTAAATAGTAAACAGTAAATAAAAGTAATAATGAATAGTAAATAAGCAAATAAAAATAATAGTAATAGTAAATACTAATTAAAATATTAATAGTAAATACTAAATAAAATTAATAGTAGTAGTAAATAGTAAATAAAAATGATACTAACAGTAAATAATAAATACAAGTAATAATAACAGTAAAATGATTACAAGTCTTATTAAGAACCAATATCTCCATAAAAAAAATCCTCCCTCAAAAAACAATATCCTACTTACCATCGAATACACATAAATCAATCTTCATTCATTCCATCTTCCTAAACAATTACCAATCAACTGTCAGTCACGCATATCCATCTCACCCCAACCTCCAAACCATCTTTCCCCAATAATTTACAAAACAAATCAAATTCCCCATAACCCAAGCTGTTCAGCATTTAAAATCCAATCACCTTCCTAAACTTCTCAAATCTCTGTACCACAGATTATTCGAATTCTCTCGGACATTTCCCAGTTGCCAGGTCCCTGGTGAATTAAGACACTCAGAGCAAGAAAGAAGAGAGAAAAAAAATCAGCCCCGTGGAAGGAAGCAAAGAAGTTCTTTCGTTCGCGGGCCAGACGTGTTTCTCCGGTATCCCCTAAGTACCCAGCGCTCTTCCGGCGTGTTCCTCCTTTTTATTTCTCCCGGTGGCGGCTTCAATATAGAGCTTGCAAGCCCGCCCACATAATCGCGGAGCCGGGGAAGGGTTGAAATTTGGTCGGTGCGGCTGGCCACGCACAAAAGAATCAAAGCGCAGAAAAGGTAATGGTACGCCGGTGGCGGCCAGTAATATTCCGGATGGGCTCTGCTTTCGGTTCGAGTGCCCTCACAAAGCTGACGGTTAGATAAATTGCTCCCACCAGCGCCTGTCTTTTCGCAGTCCGGCCGGACACCGTTCGTTCTTTTCGGTAATCTTCTTCCCTTTCTTCCCTGTCCACTTGCTCTTTAATCGCCTTCCGAGTTATTCTCCGCGGGACACATTTGTCAACCGTTACGGCCTTCAGATTGGACATCAGGCAACTGATCTGGCAAGGGAATCTATTCAACTAGCACATTGATTTTTGTGAAGTTTATGTGAGATATAGTTGTCAAGATAATATTTGACACTTTTTTTTTATTTTTAACCCTTCGATTTACAGTATCGTGTCAGGCGTGACGAAAATATTCAAGCGAATTTACGAAATTTAAGTATTCATTCTTTTTAAATGTAAATTGAACATTAGTTTTCTTTTATCGATAAGTTGGGGTGTTCAGATTGGATATCGGGCAACTGATCTGACAAGGGACTCTATTCAAGTAGCACACTGATTTTTGTGAAGTTTATTTGAAATACAGTTGTCAAGAAAATATTTGATACTTTTTTTTATTTTTAACCCTTTGATTTACAATATCGTGTCAGACGTGACGAAAATTTTCAGGTGAATTTACGAAATCTGAGTGTTATTCATTCTCTTTAAATGTAAACAATTCTTAACAAATTATTAACGATAAAGAAGTTGTATCGATTACAGTTACAGTGATTTATATTATTATTTAACTTATACAGCGCAGCTGACACTGTTTTTAGAAGTAAAATGATTTATATTCATAGCAATGTGTTTATCATTGTTCCATGAATGTGTTTTTGTTATTGTTTATATTGTCTTAACCTTTTACTCCATTTTTATGGTCGGTGATTACAGTCACCTGTAGTAGCGAAAGGATCAAGATGTGAAAACATCCCTTAAAATTGAGGGTTGAAAGTATATTGTTGTAGAATGTCTCTGAAACTAGCGTGTGTACAAGAGAAATCTGAAGCGTTCGAATTTTGAGGAGTTTTTAAAAAATTGTTGTATGAGCAGGTTGTGCCTAGTTTGATCGAGTTCGTTTAAGTTCGATTAGGTTCTGCTTGATTTAATTTTAGTCAGATTTCAGTTTGATTGAATTTAAGTTAAGAATTTAGAAATTTAGATTCCTAGAGTCTCAAAATTTCGAATCTTAAGAATCTAATGACTTCTAGATCTATACCTCCCAAATATAGGGATTTAAAACTTTCAAACCCAACATCTAGAAAATTAGATACCCTAAATTTGTAAAATTTCGAATCTTAGGAACCTTACAGCCTGTGACTCTAAAATTCCAAAAACGCAGAAAGTGAGACATCTACTATCGCAAAATCTTCGACTTTTCAAACTTAGACACTACAGAGTCCACAAAGAATTTCCGTAAGCATTCTTAAGGAAGAAATCGTGCTAATCGCCGCAGTAAAAAGTAAAACAGAGAATTCAATCAATTAGGTATCAATCCACTTAACTCGCTCCCTACCGAGAAAACAGCATCAATCGCATGGTGTTTCAATTGTATTTCCTCTTAAGAAAGGGATCGAAGCAATCGGAATCAGCCACGATTGGAATCGTGCTCGAGGAACGCGTTTAATTCGCAAGATTCAGAAGGGAACACCTTTCCATGCGCATAAGGAAGTGAAATTAGTAGAGCTGGATACTTCACTGTCTGCTACCGTATGCCAGCAACGGAAGGAAATTAGCGGGGGCGAAATACCTCAGCCGTCCGCGTGGAAGGAAGCTTGATCAGACAAATGCCTGTCCATTTTTTCTTTCGCTCCCACCAAAGCCGGGGCTCGGTTAAATGAAAACCTTTTCGGTCAAACTTTCTGGAATACTGATAGGGGTTGCGTCTCACTGTCTATTAAATTTTAATAGGATCCTCCTCTGGCCTGCTTCTACCTGTAAACATCGATTTATATTTCATTCTTAAATCCTGGGGAACAGGAAACTTGTAATGAAACAATCTAGAAGAGTTTTTAAAAAATACTTCGTCTCAGCAGGTTGTACTTGGTTTGATCAGGTTTGATTAGCTTTTGTTTAATTCAGTTTTAGTCTGGTTTAAGTTTGACTTAATTTAAATCTAGTTTAACTTCGATGTAAGTTAATTTGATTTATGTTTGATCTAGTGTAGCTTTAGGTTTGTACAAGTTTGACCTAGTTTCACCTCGTTTAAATGAGTGTAATTTACTCCAGGTTTAATCCTTAATTCTAAATCATAATTTTTCTAAATCCCTTTTGAAAAACATATTTATCCATTCATTCAATCTTTTTGTCTGGTTCCAACTATCTCTACAGCGATACAACAAAAATTCTAAGTGCACTCTGTCTTTCCTGCATTTGTTTATCATAATCGTCAACGTTCCTTCATGAAGTATCAATCCACCTGCTCCACTTCTCCCGTTTAATTGTTGATTACCCGCGGGATTAACCCTTGAACAAATCCACCACGAATGTGGGAACACGCTGCTAAGGGGGGATGATAAATCAAACGGATGCGAGATTAGGGCAAGGGGGTGAGTCGGGGTGGTTGGGCTGCTACAAAGTAGCACGAGACAGGTAACATGATTCCCATTGAGATTCGGAGTTGCTGGCGCAGCGCCAGACCAGCCTCCTTCCTTCTACTTTCTCTCCTCGTCCCTCTTGACACCCATTTCCTCTTGTAATCTGACCATAACTTACTTTCTTCCTCGCGGACCTTTTTGTTCCGCCGCGTTTCATTGCGTTCCATTTGCGGCTGTTGCTAACGACTGTTAACCTCTTGCCCTATGATTTCTTTGTCAACTCTGATCGATACGACTACTTTGTCTTTAATAGTTTATTGGAAAAAAGACATATTGTTGGCATTTTCTATGTTTAGTCGAAATGACACATTCGTGACGACTTCTTTTTGCAGTTATTAACAAAATAACAGATGTTTCTCTGAGGAATGTTTAAAGAAATCGATATGGCAAGACGAAAATGGAATTGTAAATTAATTGAAGCATTGATAGATGCACTCTTGGAGTTTCTATAAAGGAATTTCAATATGTCAATTTAAATGCTCGGTAGTATGTTTTATTTAAAAATAGGTGTTTAACGATTTTCGAAAAATTATTTTAATATTTAATAAGACTATAGTTTTTATTTTTCATATGAACCATTAAACGTATGAAGAAACGCTCAATCGTTAACACCACAGCTACAAAACGGCTTAAATTAATCCATTTTAGAATCTCTAGTTATCAAGTATTTAAATTCTAACAAAGTTTCTGCGAAAGATTGCAAAATAATTGCGTATTTGTACGGATTCAACAATAAAGGATCCATTAAATCTCGAGGAACATATTCTTCTAATTTTCATAATAGCTTAGAAATAACTCACTCCAATTACTCGGTAGTTTGTGTTAATTATTGTTTTCCAAAGAGACCACCGAGCAAATTTTACCTTCGGCACCGTTAACACTGCAAGTGTTAATTAGTTGTAAACGGATCTTCGATCGCGATTAGCGCGAACGTTTTATCCGTAGCGTGTCTAAGCTCGGCTGCGAAGGGCTAGTTAATTGGTATTAAATTACAGTTTAATTAATTTCCGCGAGCGCGACCCGCCGCCGAAACGAAATCGCGGAATCGATAGAGGCGAAACGTTGTGTTACGGTAATCCCGCGGCAGCGTTGCATTTTCTAGAATATAATTGCAACGTGATACAATATTAATAAGCGTTTGCGAGAGGGGTTGGGGGTTGCAACGAATGACGTAATGTATATTAATAAACAGAAACCGGGAGCATAACAGCCAACAACGAATTATTAATCACTCGTTCCCAGCGATGTACCCCGTTTATTATTAACGTCCATTAATTAATTATTATCACTGATTATTTTCGCTCGGTTTCTATCATTCCACCGAATGACATTTCGATCGAGATTTTTCGAAGGGATCGAGATAATGTAAATTACGCCTTCAAAAAGAACGGAATTAATTATGCTGAAACTGATGTTTAATATTAATTGCGGATTGTTGCTCACCCGCGGAAAAATATTCCGTTCAGTGTGAAAGGATCGTACGTTACATGGCAATGCTCGATTTCCTGATTATTTTTAACTACCCCTTCTGAATGCAACGGATACTTTTCAAAGAATTAATTATTCCCGGGATATTTCACGCTGATACGGGTAACATCTGAATTGTTGTTTATTTTAATGACATTAAGTTTAATGCGCGTGTAACGCGGCAATGGGTAATGCCGTGATTATTTTTAATTACCATCCCTTGCGTTGGTCGAACGGAACGGGTGAGATATTTTTCAAGGAATTAATTATTTCAGAGATGTCCCGTGTATTAATAGAAATTAGGTTTCGACATGTCCGACGAATGTGTTGGGTTTTGTTCTGTAGAGTTTGTAAATACATTCCCATTTATCACTGTAGTCTCATCAAAATCACGAAATAAACATTCTATTCTCTACATCCAACAAATATTAAAAATTTAATTTATTAATTCCAAACTATCAACAATTTCTCATCAAGATCATCGATCAAACATCAATAGCAACCTTCCATTCTACGCAGTTAGCAAGTAAATTCAAATCGATCACCAAAGTCGCACGAAAATCATCGATTCCGAGCGCGCCCCAGCGACTCGGTCTCCTCTCGTAAATTAGAAACGGCAACTCGAACACGAGTAGTCGAGTGGCTGGCGCAGTTTCGCCGTCGCGAAGCGAAATGTCAAAAGCACCCGCGGGTTTACATCGATCCCCGGCCCCGCACGGTTAATGCGGGCTTATATTTGCCGGTGAATCCAAACATAACCGGAAGTTTCGCGACGTTCGATCGAAATATCTTCGCGCGTGTTCGTGCCCGACCGACCGACCGAGGCCGGGAACTAGATCGAACTTACCAACGGAACTCGTACAAACACTCCGTCTTCGAGAAATATTTGACGCTAAGAAACCCGGACCGAAACGAAGATTAACACGAACAGATGTCCAATTAATAAACGAAGAACAATGAAACCTGCTGAACTTCGGTTTGCTCTAGGTGTTTCGAATTCGCCGGAGATCCACTCGGAATTTTGCCCTCGCGGCCCGTGGATCACGGGAAATTGGAAGTAGTGATTAATATGTTTGATCTAACTTCTGCTTGGCAAGGTATATCTTCTAAGGGAAAATTGTTGAACTATAATTCAATGTTAATTTAATATTCATGGTTGTTACTGTTTGAAATTCTGTAATTCATCTATTTTTATCTATTTATCTATTTGTAATTTATGTATTATTTTATTTTTGTTATGTATTATTCTCTTAGTTATAGTTTCAAAATTTTCTACAGTGTCTTAAGAAACAATCTTAAAATTTCTAGAAATGATTTTCAACATTATGACAGAAATAATAACTATATAATATTGTATACTACTCGCTACTGCAATTTATACATCTTAATTACAACTTCCAACTGTCTGCACCATGAGAAGCATCAAATAACCGGAAGGCAATAATCTCAGTTCCCGTATATCCCTCAACAAACATGTTTCACAAAAACAACTGAAAATCATCCCACACGCCCTGGCAGCGAGGAATTAGCGTTTCAAGTGTTGCTACTCGGAAATGCAAAAATCCGCGGCAACTGGAGGCAAAGGTGGCTGGTAGCATTCGTAACCGCGACGATAAAACGCTATTGGCGGTTGTAAAGCGGTAGAACTGTGGCCGGGGCCTGTAAAAAGATCGACCGGCGCGTATACAGAGCGGAACTTTCCGCCAGGGTATCCCGCAACGCGGTGTAAAAATAAGAAAAACGGTTGCGCGTGAAAAAAATAAAGAAAAGACCAAGAAAGAGAGGCCGCGACTGGGGGAGTGAATAAAGCTCGCAGTCGCAGGAAGTTTCCGCGCGCGTTACCTTTCGCTGCGCGATTCCGTGCTCGCGATAGTTGGAAACTTGGGCCAACTGAGACCTGGGGGTCTAAGAAGTTAGCTGCTAGGAGCTGGGGATCCTGGACTTAAGGACCTCGGTGCGTAGGAAGCTGGAGACTCGACAGTTTCGGAGAACGTTTGGGAATGTTAATGGCCTGGAAAGTGTGGAACACGGTGACTTACAGCTTGTAATTCGAGGATTTTCGAAATTGGCCAGGGGTGCTGGGGAGTTCGAGGTTTTTTGGGGATTTCGGGATTAGCGTTTTCGGGATGGGGTTCGGAGGCTAGGCGTTTAATAAGAAGTTTAACAGGTTGAGTGCCGCACGATTTTGCAGAGAAAAATATACAAAATAATCTAGTATCAAATTATGTAATTGAAATTCGTTATTATTATTGTAGGTTTATCTTGTTGAATGTCAGTATATTAGGTAGTATTACTAGTAATATAGAAAAGTTTCCAAACAATCATCGCTTAGATAGTTTGTAGAGAGCAGTGTAAACGATTCTGTTTCTTAATAATATTGAAGATAAAGTAATAATATAATCTATTTTAAAAATATCTTGACGAACAAGCACACTTTTAAATAAACTGATGTCGAGTCATGCTCGACATAGGAGTGCAAAGGGTTAAAGATCTGAGAGTGTAGGGTTCTAGAAATATGGAAATCTGCAAAGTGTATTGACTTTTAGGCTTAGGTCCTTGGGAAACTGGGAACATAAGAATTTCTAGATTCAGTCCCGAAAAACGTGGGAATTTGACAACCTTGATACATGGAAAATTAAAAGATCTATGTACCCGTTGTTGTAAAAATAAAGAAATTTAGGTATTTAGGAATCTAAATGTAGAGTCATAGAAATTTCGTAACTCTGGTATTCAGAAAATGAAAAACTCTAAGTACTTACAATTATACATCTAAAAATCTAGAAATTTGGTATCATTGGTGTCCAGAAAATTCAAAAATTTAAGTAATTACTCTTACAAAACTAAAATAATCTAGAAATACGGAAAATATGGACATAAAACCCTAGAAACTTAATAACTTTAATATCCAAAAAATGAAAAAATCAAAATCCTTACATTTATACAAATTACAACGTTTCTAAATACGAAAACTATTAAGTACTTAAGAATTCACAGACTTCAAAATTAAATAATGTGACAAATTCATTACCCCAAAATCGCAGTACGCAAGGAAACAATGAATCGAAAGAGCAAAAAGTCGAGGAAACAGGATGCAATATGAACGCGCGCGCGTGTCGACTGCACGAAAATCGAATTTATTAAATGTTTTCGGAATAAACAACGGAGCGGATACAGATGTAGCGAGGTATAGCGCGGAGCGCAGGATTATCCTGCTTTATTTTAGTTCAGTTTACTATTGACGTAGAAGAGCAACGCTGTTCGGGATCGTACATCGCGGCGTAGTCTCGCGTAATCCGCAACACGAGTAACACAGTCGAGATTAATTGGGAGCCTGGTACGGCGGATTTTAATAGTAGACGGAAGTAGGTACTAGAACGTATAGTTTCTAGTAAATAGTGGCGGTAAGTTTTGCTTTGCTGCGAGTGTGCAGCAGGTATATCAGATAATAGGTAAATACAGGTTGAACGTTACGCTGCTAGATGGGAACTGGGTGCTAAGTGTTAGATATTACAAAAGGAGATTGCGTTGAACTCGAGCTTGCAAAAAGAGTAAATTCATTAACCGGAATGGACTTGGTATAGCTCGCGCCTTCGACGGAGGAAAATTATTTGGAATAATCGGCGTGCTATCAATTTTTAAATGAAATTTGTAGGTATACATATTTTTCGTTTATCAGGAATCACAATTTTTGGGTAGGAATTAATTTTACTTTGATACGTTGGCATTGGAGATGCATTAGAATTTTTCTGTAATTACAAGGATTTCTAATTTATCGAGAATTAAAATTTTTGAATAGGAATTCATTTTGTTTTAATATGTTGGTATTGATAATTAAAATTCTTGAATAAACGTCAATTTTATTTTGATACCTTGATATTAAAGACACATTCGAATTTTCCTGTAATTACAGATATTTATAATTGACCGAGAACTCAATTTTCCAAATAAATACGAACAAATTCAAATACACTTCTGCTTTAATACCAACGTTTCAAAATTATTCAGAGAATCAGTACGAAAATTTATTTTCCGCAAACATATCAATAGAATGATCAAAGAAACTAATTATAAAGGTAATAAAACATTTCGCCGGTACAATGGAATCGATAACCAATGACCACAGTTGAGTATTTTCGATTTTAAAATACAAATAAAATTCCCACGGTTATAAATATAATACTAATGAACCCCTATCGAAATTATTGTCTCAGTTTCACTCATTTATGCAGCATTTCGTTATTCATCGGCGAATTACTTCAATGATGTCGAAACAAACTCCGTGCGCTACGGGAAACGCCGCGGTCGATGGAAGTCGTATTAAACGTATTAAACGCCGTGAATAAATATCAATTTGATTGATCGCTATCGGGATCGTTTTCGAATCGTTTCTCCCGGTCGCCCGACTTTTTCCCTCGGAAAACGCGGAACCTCCCGCTCGTCCCTGCTCGTCCCTGTACAGAGTGAACGTTTCCTGGCGTTGATTTATGGATGTTACTCCTGGCCACTGGTTATAAGGGACTCGAGCATGTGTGCTTTGAAACTGGCTGTTTCTCGATCGCATTAACGATAAAATTACCGATAATCCTAGGTTCGAGTGAAATTTCTGGCATTAATTTTTGAAATTTTCTCTTTGAAAAAAGTTTTTTGCTTGATCTGCTAGGAATTGGAGAAAATATTAGATAACAGTAAAAATTATATGTAACAATAATTATTATATATAATAATTAAAACATATTTGAATTTATATTACTTCAAAGTTATCAAAACTTTGAGATTTAAGTTGGAAAGGTTCGAAGTATTTCAAATGGTAGATACGGTAATTTATATAGATAGATGATATATTCATATTTACAACAAACAGTTGTAATTTAAAAAATTATTCAATTAAAAATCACATCGGAGTTAACAAACTTATCCACGGTTAGCTATGCAAATACACCAGCTTCGTATCGAAACTGAAAATAAGAGACCACCTGGCCCGAAAAGCTCCGAAGCAAATTTTTGCTCCAGAAATCCCTCTTTTCCCGGGCTCCCGTGGCCGCTGTCGTTCGTAAGAGATAACAGGGGCGCAATTAATCATATCCGGGGCTGCGAGCCGCACCGGCGTGTCCAAATACGTTATGAACGTAGCGTACGCCATTGTATCGCGTAGCACACGGCTACCAGACGCTACTGGACAACGCGGCCTATGGGGGAAGGGGCGGTCCAGGGGGGTTGCACGGTTCATCAATAACCGGTATTCCCAGCCCTTCTGTCCGTTCTACGATTCTACATCCTTTCCATAAAACTAGCAAGACTGCGTTCGACCCTCTGTCGCTTTGCCAGGCAATTTATTAACTCACGGCTGCAACACCTTTGCCCGTTTTGCAACGTTTCGTTAACTTGTGCTACGTGCGGGTTGGGATTTCTGTGTTGTTGGTGTATGTGGCTGAGATAAGAGGAAGATGGCTTGGTGAAACTAGTCGGGATTTTGAGGTGGGTGTATTTTGAATCTGTTTAGGATGATTGGTTGAATTGGAGGTAGAATAATTGAGAGGATTGGAAGCTTGGGCAGTTGGCTAAGGTATGTCTAGTTTGGATCTAAATTGATTTGGCAATCCAAAGCAAAATATTAGATTGGACTTCTTTTTAGTTGGGAGTTATCTAAGTTAGAACTCATCTAACTTGGGACCTTTTTAAGTTAGAACTCATCTAACTTGGGACCTTTTTAAGTTAGGCCTCATCTAACGTAGGACATTTTTAACTTAGACCTTATTTAACTTGAGACCTTCTTAAGTTGGACTTCATTTAACTTGGGACCACCTTAAGTTATACCTCACCTAACTTGGGACCTTCTTAAGTTCGACCTTATCCAACTTGGGACCTTCTTAAGTTCGACCTTATCCAACTTGGGACCTTCTTAAGTTCGACCTTATCCAACTTGGGACCTTCTTAAGTTGGACCTTACCTAACTTGGGACCTTCTTAAGTTCAACTTCATTTAACTTGGGACTTCCTTAAATTGGGCCTCGTCTAACTTGTGACCTTCTTAAGTTGGACATCATAATTTAGGATCTATATAAGTTGAAGCTCATATAACTTGATACTTCCCTAATTGAACCTCACAATTTAGAACCTACCTAAGTTAGACCTCATCTAACTTGGGACCTACCTAAATCAAACCTCATATAACTTCTGTACCATCCAACTTGAATTAATAAAAAATCCATGTAATCCAGTCTCGCCTGACTTTCACTCTATCTAACTCTGATACAATCTACTTTGTGCTCCATTCAATACAGATTCTATCGCACGCATGCTCCATTATATTTCACCACTGATCACGCATAGATCCCATCATCGACTGTAAAACTTTTCCTGTTCCATTTTTCACCGGCCCTCATACGTTAAATGAAATGTGCAGACACTGCATTGTTCAACTTTTTTTTTTCATTGTTATCGAACGAACCGTTTCCAGTTTTCCGTGTTCCCTCAGTTGGTAGATTTTCGAAAACAATGGAACCGTTCACAAAATGGGCTCCAGTTACTACAAACAGCAGCTATTCCAGCGAACGAAAAATTTTGAGTTTCCCCGGAAAACAACTTTTCCGCGAAAATTTCCGGCATTGTAGTCGATTTCGAACTAATTTAATCCCAAACACGAGAAGCCGGGGAAGATAGCTGCAAAAATTCTGACTTGTCGAAGCTTTCCGAAGTAACTCCCGCTTATTTTGTCGGGGCGGGCATCAAAACCGACGTGCATAAATCTGTTGGTGCCTTCGACGTGAAAATCCACGGCTGATAAGCGCTCGTCAGGGATTTGACAGTGACAGAAGCCTGCATTCGCCGGATCGGGTCCAGATTTCACGACTGAACTCTCGCGGCGCCGTTCTCGTTCGAGGGAATGTTTCCTGTCTCTCAATTAAGCCCGGAATTTGCGCAAGGAAAATCGCTGGAGGATATTTTTAAAGTTTCCACCAGCGATTCGGAAGAGTTACAAACTTTCCGGTCTAGGAAATCGTAAATTAAAACCAAAGATTTGCCAATGCTTCAGACGTTTACTACTGACCCCTTAACCCTTTGCGCTCCTGTGTCGTGACTCAACTCTAGTTTTATTCGCGGTCTATTTCTTTGTCGAAATATTTTCCAAATACATTATATCATGTTATTTCCAATATTATTAATAAAAAGAATTGTTTACACTGCTTTCTACGAACTATTTGTCAAAATGCATTTCAAATCAAACATTACACAATATACAGAGTTATTAAGAAAAAATGCAAAAGAAATTCGGATAGCAAAGGGTTAAAGCATCTTCGAAGCAGAATTCAAACTAAGTTTAGTTTGGACCTGGCTAGCTATGATCTGATTAGACCTATCTAGATCTAAGGATCCAGTTGGATGTGATTAAATCTAAATCAGATTGGATCTACGTAGACCTAAAGTGGATGTGATTATATTCAGCTAGATCTACGTTGGATTCGACTGAATTTAGACACGGCAAGACGCTTTTTCTGATGAAATTAAACGCAGTTAGCAGCTTTCCCAATCCCTATGGACTGTTATCAGTGAACACGTTCCCAGGAACACCATACCTGGCTAGCAACGTTCTCGACAAGCAAAATCAATATCCGGCAATGAATATCAACCAATAAATACCGTCGAATCCTGCGAACTGGTACACGTCAAATCCCGAACAGCTCTTCCTATTATCGGTATTGCGTTGCCCGGGGCCCATGATCATCCGAATAACAACGGAACCAACCGATAAACGGCTAAGGGAGGATTGGGGGGTGGTAAAGATTGAAAGGAGAAGTAATACCAGAAGATGATAGACAAGTAGTCACTTAACGCATTCACTGGGAAATTGACAGTTACCAAAACTGTATTCAGACAAAAACGTGTTTCCATTAGAAGTAATACTAAAAATAAATTGACGTCTTAGCTGAAATTTCAAAATTAATATATCAGTGTATTGATTGACTTACAGAATGTCATACATTTTTCTCGCCAAAGTAGCACATGATGTTCTGATACGTCATTGAAATTGTGACAACATTTAACCCGTTGCAGTCGATTTATTTTCACTGTTGTTCCCTCGAAACTTGTACTTATTTTTAGAGAAATTAATTAGGTACTTTACAACGGTAGAATTCAATATTTTATATTTATTTTATTTATTATTATAATGAGATTGACATGTTATAATCATTCAGAATATGGTACTTGTTGAAACACCACAAATAAGGTATTATCGTCTCCAGCATGACACACAAGTGTAAAAGGTTAACCCTTGGACAAATTTGACGTATCAAAACGTCATAACTGTTTCTTGTCAAAGTCGCACATAACGTTCTGATACGTCATTGAAATTGTAACATGTAACCCTTTGTACTCAATTCACTTCTAATGTTGTTCCCTCTAAACCTGTACTTATTTTTAGAAAAACGATTAAAGGTAGTTTACAGCGGTAGAATTCAATATTCTATATTCAGTCTATTTATTACCACAATATGACTTAATTGTTGTAATCATTCAAAGTATGGTACTTGTTAAAACACCACAGATAAGGTATACCGAATTCGTATTATCGTCTCCAGTATGACACACGAGTGCAGAGGATTAATTTTTTCGCGGACTGTTCAAGTTGAACCGTGAGTTTGTACACTTGCCGCGCAAGCCGGCTCTCCTCGACGCCCAGCGACAGCGTGCCGCGGGGAATTATCGGCGAAACGTCAATATGCATTAGCCCGACGTCCGTCGGACCGTTTAGGCAGCCCCATCGCGCAACCCCTTGATCGTAGCCCCAACATTGTCGAACCTCCGCCTCGGTTCCACGATTTTGCATTTATCGAAACGCGATCAATGCCCCTCTGCCCCGTTTCTTCGGGTTCTTCAACCCTTTCGCGGTCGCTTTCGAATAATCGCGCTTGTTTTCACTTCCCTCTATTTGCCAGATTAATCTTCCCTCTCGCGGAAAATTCCCCTGGATAAAATGGCACGCTGAAAATTCGAAACTTGTCAGAAATGATATATCTCCACTTTGAACCCGTTGATCTCTGTTTTCAATTGAATGTTCATGGAAAGTATTATCTGATAATTGAATTAGGTCCCCAGTAGTCCAATTGGCTACCGTTGCTGAACAATTTCGCCGTTCAAATGTGAATACACCGGTCGACGTTTAAAATTGCCACGGTTCTCCTTTTTTTTTTTGTTTGTTTCGCTGAGGTAAAAAGGAAGCGCATTGTTGTTGCGGCAGTCGATATTCGCTTGATGCCGTGTTTTTCGCCGCGATATCGAGGGTGAAAGCGTCGTTCCCCGCTACCGTTGTACTTTCGGGAAAATATTTGTCGGCCTCGGTCACTGTTGCCATTCCGCGTTTCGCGTCGTGCTCGAAAATTGGGCGAAAATGGCGGTCTTTGAAATTAGTGTTTCGTGAAACTGCGAGAAAAGAAAAGCGCGCTATCAACGTTGTGTTTGTTTATTCAGGAGTTAGCTGAATGATAGTGAACGAAGACTGGATGTCATTTCTGAAGTTAACACTAAAACTACCGAGCAGTTAAATTGACTTTCTGAAATTCCTCTATAGAAACTCGTGGAGTGAATCTATTGAGACTTTAATTGATTTACAATTCAGTTTTCGCATTGCTGAATCAATTTCCTCGATAATTTCTCAGAGAAACACTTGCAAAAAGAACTCAGGAATGTTCTTTAAAAATTCTAAAAATAATTTAATCGAATCTGTATAGGGTGAATCTAGGAGGGATGATCCACCTTCTTTGGTATTGTTACATCATGGATATCTCCAATATTTAACAAAAAAAAGAACATACTACTAAAAGTAGATACATATAAAAAATAATTAAACAAATCTCCATCCAAAATTCAAAATACCACAAAAGACAATTGAAAACACAAACATCCAACATAAACAAACTTCAAAATCTCTGTATTCCCAAAAATATTTCACTCATCGCACAAAAAAGCACAAACTAAATTACCATTTCACATTCGTCACAGTTCACAACCGTCCCATTTCATCCCCACCATTCAAACTTTATTCGAGGAGAAACTGCGCCCTGCAAGGAGCAAATAAAGGATCCGCGTGTATTTAATTAATCATGGCTGGCGGTGGCGGGAGGGGGTTGAAAAAGAGATCGATAACGTCCGTCAAAGGGACACCGTGAGCGCGCAGCCTCAATTAAAAAGAAAAAGGGACGCGGGCAAATGAATTCGCCCGATAACCGTGGTAAATATTTCCCGGCGAAGTGACACATTAAATAGCGCGGCGTTTTTTCACTTTTCTTTCAACGTTCCTCCGAGTTCCCGCGTCCCTAATAAAATGCCGGACCCAGACCCGCGGAATAGGGGATCGTTTGATTGTGCGCTCGCGTGTGGTCATGTAAAAACGAGTTGCCACCATTTTTCATCTCCACGGGTACAGAAACTCGTTACCCCTTGCCCGGGCTTCGCCCCTGCACCCTTTCTAGGGTCGCTCGGGTTTCGATTTCGATGAATACACGCCGGCCGTATCGATTTCGATAGGTCACTTGTCCTTTTCACGTGTTTCAACCCCCACCGTAGCTGCCCCCGCCGCCGCACGCCCCCCCCCCCCCTGACAGGTCGTTTTCACTAGACGGACTCTCAATGATCTTCCCGCACGGCAACATTTTCAATACCACCCCTCCGGTGTAGCCACCTTCATTGTGCACTCTGGTAATATGAACAATTTTTCTCGGGCTCCGTGGTGGTGAGTTCTGTGAAAGGACGGGTCGGTGGGAAAAATCAGGAGTTGATTGATTTTCGAGTGTCAGTTGAGGAGTTAGTGAGCTGTTTTTGGGGCGGGGGTTGTTTCGGATTGTCTTCGGGAAGTCGGATGCTGGATTTGATGTCGAGTAGTTGGGTGTTTAGTTCGATGTAGCTTGATTGGGTGATTGTTTGGTTACTTTGATATTCGAGGGTTTGACTGTTGTTTAACCATGCTGATTAACTGTTCTGTTATTGTACTAATCAGCTGTTTCACTATTTAATTATTCAAGTACTGAATTATTCAAGGATTCAACTATTCTACTAATCAACTATTCGATTATTCAACTGCACAGCTATTCAACTGTTCAATTATTTAATTATTCTACTAATAAAATATTCAGTTATCCAACCTTTCAGCTGTTCAGTGATACGCAACTATGCAATTACTCAATTATTCAACCGCCCAGTCACACAATTATTCAATTATCCGACTACCCAACTATTCAATTATTTCACTATTTCACTACCTCACAGACAAAGGCGATAATAAACTATTCCGAAAGAACATTTCCAAACACTCTCTTCAAACTACCCCAAACACAACAGCACAAACATTATCCCAGCAATCAGATACTCAATCACCCTCTTAACCACAGAAAACCGAGTTCAAAAAAGTATTTCCCGTCCCCGAAAGAAAAAGAGAGCAGCCACACACTCAGGAACTTTCCTTCTCCCCGGCACTTTCGAGTGTATTCCGCCGCGGAAGCAACACGCTTATCTGGAAACTTCTCCGCGCGGATGTTGGGTCGGGCGTTTTCGTGTCTGCTCCCCGAAAGAAAGGAATCTGGGTTTCCTGTTGGCGGTCGGGAACGTGCCCGAAGGGCGAAAGTTGCGCCAAAGAAGAGAAAAAGAATCGCGGGGAGGTGGGAGGGGGTTGGTCGTGGCCGGGGGAGGCTGAAGGAAACGTTATGTAAGTCAGAGACCGGGAACAGCGAACCTACTTGGAATTCTAATGGGGATAAGACCATCGCGCAGCCTGTTGCGTCGCGGCACGTGCTCCTATTAAACCCGACTGCGACCCTGATGCGCTATAATTGTCACGAAATCACTTGGACGCTACCATTCTCGCATACTAATGTTATCTCCTCGTTTCTTCCAGATAACACATTTTTTCTGAATTTCTCCTTTTCTACCTCGAGTCTTGCGATTCTTGGGACGTTGAATTGTGAACCAAGTAGGGTGTTTTTAAACAGCGTTTGTTTAATATTTTTTAATATATTTAAAATTTGGAAATTTTTTGTTTCTTGGAATAGTAATATTTGAACGATTTGGAAGGTTTCTGGTAATTTTTCTAACGTCGAAGCTGAATTCCTGCAAAATTCGAGAATTTTGAATTTGGGTGTTGAAATTTGGCTTATTTGTTTTAAAATAGACTATTTTCACGATTAATAAATAATAGGTTCAATTCGGACACCTATCTCTGTAAAAAAATCAAATCGCAACAGAGTTTCAAGATTTCTATTAATTATTGTTACACCAAAATAGACTATTCATAATGTTAACAAATAAAAACTTTAATTCAAACACTTATATCCCTCAAAAGTTAAATAACAAACCAATTCCAACATATCCACTAACACTAGAACTACATAGCAGTCAAAATGACTGGTTTCGGTTCTTTAGTTTTGTAATTATTCTTATCTTTAAAGTATTAAATATTCGAAATGATTATGAAATAAATAGCTTCACTCGAATGCTATAATGAATGTCTGAAGAAACAGACTTTGCTATCACACTGAAAGGGCACGTTTATTTTCGAGATACTGAATTGGTAATAGCTAAATAGTTCCCTGCTTTTTAGCAGTTTGAAATAAAATTTCCAATTTTACCAGTTTGAAATGGGACAAATTTGTGATGGACAAATATGAAGTGAAATTTGCAATTTTACCAATTTGAAACGGGAAAAATTTGAAATAGACAAATATGAAGCGAAACTTCCAACTTTACCAATTTTAAACCTTTGCATTCGACAGTATTTTTCATTACAGATATTCATTACTTTCCCACTAAATATTAACGATATTTTTCGCAACTAACACAATTGATTATCTTATATATATTAAGGGACAGAACTATTTTATTTCGATATTTCATGTGTCGATACGTTACACAAGGTTTAATAAATTTAAAATTGTATACGTTTGCTGCGTTAAATCAAGTGGCGACTGATAGGCGTCTCTCAAGTGCAAAGGGTTAAAATGGGAAAAATTTGGAATAGAGAAATACGCAGTGAAATTTCCAATTCTTTTTCTTACTACATACATTATTGTATATAGTATAGTATTTACTAGAATATTATAAGTTCATTTTTCCCGCGGAAAGCTGGCTCGCAGCCGCCACTCCCCCACCACCGGTCCATGAAGCCGGCGCAAGCCGAACGCGGCCGAGAGTCGTCGGGGACACGCGAGTGTCGCCGCGCCGCGACATCGACCAGTCACGAGCGGGACAGATTCTGCGCGCGGTCGGTTTTATTTTGGATTTTCAAGCGGACCACCGGTAGGTTAGGTTTCCCCGCGACAAAATAAAAGTGAAAAGCGACGGTGCGCCGGGGCAGAAAGTATTTCCGCGTGACGCGTGTGTGCTGCCGGCCGCCGTGATTTATCATCGCTCGCGTCCGTTGACACGCGCCGCGCACCTATGGGCATGCGCGTCAATTTGAAAAGTGACGCGCACAGCAGGACGCGGCTCAGATTCTCATTGGACGTCGTCACGAATGTGAGTTTCCGTTTGATCGTGTTTTATCAACCCCTCGGCGTATTATTTACTTCCACTACTCGACAATTTGGAAGAAATGCGACAAAATTCTCCGTTCTACTTCAAGTGGACATTTCATTTGAAGATAATACATTGGTAATAAGTTAATAGTCCGCTTTGATCCGTGGGTAAAGAAAGAGGTTAACCCATTGACCCATGATTTTTTTCTCAGCTCTGATCGATGCGGCTACTTTGTCATTAATAATTTATTAGAAAAAGAGAAAAATTCTAAGCTTATGTCATGCCCCTATTTACTTTTAAGTGTAACAGTTGATTACAGAAGAATAAAATTTACTTTAAATTCGAATGAACCAATATATACATTTGTTGAATCATGTTGAAAATCTTCACCACGAGTCTCACTCGTTGTTGTAGGACAAAGAGTTAACTGTTGTTAACACTGGAACTACGTAGCAGACAAAATGACTGGTTTTTATATTTCGTAATTATTAACCCTTTGAACTCTGTAGGCTCCAATATTGCACCGGGAATAATATTAGATATTTTAATGAATCTTAAAGAAACTAACCTACAATTATTAGATTTTTCACACATACAAATTTTGCACTAAGAAGGAAAACAAAAGATCTACGAAATGTAGCATTTTTCATTTTTGCTAGGGATACTATAAAAATTAGTTGCAGTTGGTGACAGATCACAAACCATCTGGAGTGCTAAGGGTTAACACTGACTGCCACGACGGTCACTGATGACCGGAGCTTTCAAATTATAAGAAAATAATTATGACTTAGAAAATAATTGATTTCGAATACAAATTTTCCGTAACGTAAATAACTGAAGAATAGAAGAATTTTCATATCAAAGAATTAATAATTCTTGCTTTGTATGTTTGCTATAGAAAAGATAAGTGATACATAAAACACTGATGTTTTGGCAGTCAATGTGTCAATATCTTAAAAACATTAAATATTCGACACGATCTTGAAAATAAATAGCTTCACTTGAATTCTATAACAGATATCCGAAGGAACTGAAAATAATCAATTACAATTGTCATAGAGATTACACGTCAACCGTATTAACCCTTTGCACTCGAGGGGTAACTCTTAGTCACCACTTGGTTGATACAGCAAAACGAAGTTGAATGTTTAGTATTTTGAATGAAACTTTGTATTGCTATGTGAAATATTTAAATAAAATAGCTTCGTTGCTTAATTTACCTATGAATTATCGTTAAATTAGTTTCAATCAATGTCGTCTCTATTTGGTCGCAAAATGTTAAATACTTCCAGTGAAAAACTTTCGAGTTCAAAGGGTCAAATGCTCGGTAGTTCTAGGGTAGAATTATTCTAGAAATCTTCATCGCGAGCCTCACTCGTCATTACGGCAGGGGGTTAATATTTCCGATGGAATTCTTTTTTAAAAAAATAACGTTATCCATGGATATTCCGAAAGCTTGATATCGAATGGATTATTGGGTTTTATTTATGGATGACAAAAGGTGCACATCCTCAATGGACGTGCAGTGTGCACGGGAGAGGTTAGAACAGGACAAACTGGACGATAAATGGGGGTCTTTCTTCTTCGTGGATTGTGCAGGGTCTGGTTTCACTCGAATAATGTGACAGCTGAGTTTTTATGCTGAGACAGGCTCAGACAATCGTCTAGTAATGTTTGTCAGCGAGTTGGAGACTGTTTGTTGACTTAGAACATTGTTTGATTTTATTTAACGCTAACCGCATTGGGAGATCGTTAGAACTTTATATCAATTCTATATTCTCCAATTAATCAGTTTTTTAATTTGAGCCGTTCATTTTGAAAGTGGTTTAAGTCCGATTTTTAAAAAAAACAAGTTAATCGTTATAATGGTTCTAAAGATACTATATTTCTATAATTATAATTTCTATAATTGAAACTATATAATTGTAATTGTACAGAAATTATTATTATTAGTTAGTGTTAATACGTGGACTTTGATTTTCGTATCGTAGGAAGTGTTTGTAGATCCTTTTGCCAAGGATTTATTAATTTTATTAATTTGTAGAGTAAGTATGATTAATATTGATAATTTTATATATACAACCCTCAATTTTGAGCAAACTCGTTGTAAGTGACTACCTACAGGTTAATTCAAATGTGAAGCACTGAGTAGGCGGAGCGAAGGCTCCTGGCTCTGCCTACTCAGTCCACTTTTGAATCAAATTATATCAATTTTCATTTATCTTGCTAACATAATCCTCTTTCATTAAATAAAAAAAATGTTACGTATTATTTGACACAATGGATAGTATTATAATGTAGTTAATATTAAAGCGAATTAGTTAATTATTCATGATTAATCTCTCATTTCTATTGGACGAGTCGTGCAACGTGGTTGGATTTGACAAAGGGCGCAATGAAACCCGACTAGTGTGGTCGGTTAAATAATCGTCACATGTTTATCAAGGGAAATACTTGAACGCGGTTTTGGGGGCTCGTAATGGCGAGTCCCCGAGGCTGATGTCTCCTTTAACGAGCAGGTATGACCACATAATGGATCCCAACCATTGCCCAGGGTTTTCCTCATTTACGGCTACCTCTAAGACCCCTCGGGCTCGTCTACCAGCAATGATATAAAGATTATCTACGCGATAAAGCGTTTTAGAGGCGCGGCTTGCTAGACAAAAGCCGCGAATTACACTTGATCTATTTATTACCCTCTTAAAACCACATTTTCACACCGTTTTAAATAAGTAAAGTTGAAGTGAACTAGAATGATTAAAAAATTGTTTATTAATTCTCTTAACCCCTTGCCTTATAGAAAACATTTGATGAGATTAATCGATGTAATTATTCAGTTGACGTTGCATTGCAATCAAATAATTTCTTTATGAACATTTAATATTCACCGCGTATTTAGTCTTGCATTGAATTTCTCTCTCTGCTAGGAAGTTATTAATATAAAGCAAATTTCTATTAATTTCTCGAGATTTCTGGTCATTTCTATTTAATTAGAATAAAATAAATTGCTTTCGTTGACAGGTGATTTCGTGAATGTTTATGTTTGGCAAATACACATATTTGTTTATTTTGGAATACTGCGGGGAGTGTTCGATATAAAATTATTCCGAACGTATTCGCTCGTTGTTTCCTCCGATCGAGAGAGCCGGAGCGTTTTCTAACGGAATTGGAATGTTGACTTCCGGTTGACGGAGCGCATCCTCCCTCGTTATCAGACCGGTGGGAGGAGGTCACGGTGCCCATTTCCTACAAGCGATTTTCCGCGAATTGCCTCCATTATGTCCAATTATCGGCTCGGATGAAGGAAGACATATTCTTGATGGGGAGGGAGGGGGTTGGCGGTGGTTGAGAGCCGAAGATGGACCGAAAGAGGGCGGGAAAGGAGAATTTTTATTATGCTTTGAGGGAGGATCGCGAAGTAACCCTTGCACGAAAGGGTTGCACTTGAAATGAGTCGAAGAAAAAGCGAGTATTCCAATAGGAGAGTGAAAAATCGTAAAATTTATATTATATAATAATAATTGTTCGTCAACGTTAACCATACGGGCACATTTTATCTATTTTTTTACCGTAACTAGTCAAATAACTGACTATAAAATAGAGATAAAAATATTAGATGGTAAATTGTGTTTAGTGGAAACAGGAACAGAAGGAAGGATGAAAATTGAGAAACCAATTATTCGGACAATATAGAAATTGATATAAAATTAAATGTACAAAAGAAAACGCAGAATTTTAAATCCAGTTATTTCACCGGTTCTCGGTTAGCGTTAATTATTATTTCACATAAAATTTAACGCTTTGCACTCATATGTAATGCTGGAGATGACAACACAAATTTGTCATAGAACGTTTGAAATTGTTTTAAAAAGTACCACATTATAATGAAGATAAATAAAATAAATATAAAACATTGAATTCTTCTGTAAATTACTTCAAATCAATTCCCTGAAAATAAATTCACACCGAACAACATTGAATATAAATCGAGTGCAAAGGGTTAACAAAAGAAACAGTTATTAAATTTTACTTCTACGACAAAATTTCAAGTTACCAATGTTCCAGAATTCGATACTCATTAATCAATTATTAATTACTGATAATCCAGAACTCAGAAGTTTCTAAAACCACCCCATATAAAACAAAGCATCGAAAAACAATTCTCCCAACATCTAAACTCCAAAAACTCGATTATCCATGTAGTCTCGATAATCCAAAGTACTCAATTTCCCAAAATCTCTGTATCAGTGAAACCCAATGAAAATTTGTATCTTGCCCTCAGTCATAAATACAGGTTTCGTTAACTTCCTCCGAAGGTTAGCATTCGCTGAGTGCATTCCTTGCAGTGACATTCTGCCGAAAAAGAGAACAAGCGAAAAGACAGAAAGAGAGGTGAAACGCGGGGAACGCAGATGCCGGGGCACGTTGTCCAGGGACGGAGAGAGGTCCTCGAGGTCGTCGGCAAGAGAGGTTGAACGGTGCTCGAAGTCAACCTTATTTGCACCATGAATTGCGCGCGTTCCTCGGTGGCTTGCATCAGGGCAATTAAGCCTCTTCTTCTGCGATCGACAGGCACTCGCGCGCCGCGTCGTTTCGCCCTCGACGTCTCGAGTGTCTCATTTGATAGCCTCTTCCTCGAAATTGCTCGGACGTGCCCGAATTGGACACTTGCTGACACTTTTCCGTGCCAGATATTCGCGCTGCGACTCGAAATATCGATGCAGCGAATAGATACCTTGATGCTAGTGTCGCTGATCGCGGCAAGATGGCAGTGACGGCGCTGCCAGATTATCGTAGCAGTGGGTGCTAGCCCTAGCTTGCTAACATAACCTCTCCATCACATTTTGTAATTTCGTTGTTGAGTAATTTGTAATGTAGTTTATGTTTGTTATATTGAATAGAAATATGAATGTTATATTGTTACGTATTAACTTTTTGCTTTACTATAATACGTGTGTCACAATTATTACATTGCGTAGGATATCGTAGAATTTATGACGTATCGATCACAGTTGAGAACTAAATAGAATTAAGTAACATTATGAAGATTAAAGTAATAGTTCTCGCAGATCCCAAGTTTCTCTGATTGTAACTTCTGTTATCAATTATTGCATTGCGTAGGATATCATAGAATTTGTCTATCTTTTCAATAAATTATTACTGACGTATCGATCACAGTTGAAAACTAAATCGCAGAATTAACAATATGAAGATTGAAGTAATAGTTCTCACAGGTCTCAAGTTTCTCTGATTGTAACAGTTTCCTCCAGTTCATCTCTGAGATTTTCGAAAATACCCTCTGCCCAGTTGATATTTCACTATTTCCCATTGATGTCCAAAGGAATCACTAGAACACAGTGTTCAAATCTCGTCGAAGCGACGTGCCCCAATAAAACTACGGCCGTTCCAGGTTTATTTTACGAGTGCGCCAGCCAGAGTCCTCTCTGTTCCGCTTGTCTCTGAAATTTACTCGTATTTATCGTCGTTTCTTATCGTGGCTCGAGCCTCGCGGATCCGAGGCACGTATAAGCAGCGGCTTTACGAGATTTCCGCCATATTCCGTCTCTTCCTTGCCCTCTTTCCCGCCGGTTCACCGGCTCGAACCCTCCATGTCCTCTTCCCCGGCGGAGCGAAGATGAGTTTCGAGTCTTCTGGAGTGGCCTGAGGTGGAAGCCTAGCAAAGAAGCTGCCCCTGGCCGGCCGGCTAACCTTTGAAATTAAACTCTCGACTTCTTTTGATTCCGCGGTAATTCTCCTACCCCCTGGCCCGCGGAAAGAGGAGAGCTGGCCAGAAATTTGCACCGGGTATTCATCGGCTGGCACGTGGAACCCCGGCATTGTTGAGATGATCTCTACGAGTTAGTTATTATTAGGCAAGCTTTCGTGCAACATCGAAACTTTTTTGGGGGAATTTTCAGACAAAATTTATGGAAAGATCTCATTCTCGTTCCAAGAATGTTGACAAATTGAAAATAGAAAAATTAATTATTAATTTGGTAGTAGAATTTTAATGTGCCTAATGTTTGAAATATTGGAGTGGTGTTTGTTGGAGGTGAATTATAGGAAATTTTGAAACGCGTATTGTTCGGTAAATTTAGAAAATAGAGTAGGTCGTTTGTTAATAAATGTCGCCAGTTGGTCTATATTTCAAAGTGAACTGAATATGATTCGAGTGACGATTGTGAGGGTGCTTAAGATGAAATTTCATTTGCGGAGGATGTTATTCTGAGCATTGATTAAATGGGACTGAATAATTGCACGAATTACATAGTCGATGATGGACGGTAATAGTGTATCGTAATGCAATTAAAAAGTAACGAACCGTGTACGATAAATTTGCCGCTGTGCATCGAATTATTGTCAAGCATGTCTTTATTATGCATTATACGTGCGCGCCTGATTATCGAGCCTTATACGATAATACGCCATTATACGGACTCACTAAGGAACTCGTTGCATTCAATTCCTACTGAAATCCCTTGAAACTGGGACACAACGTCTCAATCGAACCTGTTTTATGCTGTTTACTTCCTCCAAATATCTTTGAATTACAAATAGTGTACTAATAGTGGTCATTTGGTATACATACCTATAATTCTTAAATTAAATAGCATTCAAAACATTTCTTTCAAAGAATGTCTAACCATGTAATTGTTTCAAAGACATTAATTCTTTCCAGAATAAAAATTTGGCCGAAAGAAACGACACGTTCCCTTGTGCAAATTATTTAGTTTCCAATATTCTTAATTTTCAATATTTAGATTTTGAAAATCCTTGACTTTCAATATTTAAATTTTCAAAATCCTTAACTTTAAATGCTTGAACTTTGAAAATCCTTAATTTTCAATGTTTGAGTTGTCAAAATCCTTAACTTTCAATACTTAAATCTTCAAAATCCTCAACTTACAATATTAAAATTCTCAAAAATTCCATTTCTCACAATTCATATTCCCAAATTCTCAACGCAATAAATTTCAAACTTCCCATTCTCAACCCATCAAAATCCCCAAGATATTTCGCAACATTCCAAATCGCAATTCTGCCATTTCCTTCGCTGAAAAATAAAACCATTAATTCTTGTATCCTCCACAAGATGTCAGTCTCTCCACAAAATGGTTTCTAGGTGACCCCTCAACCCCATCCACCCGCGAAACCTTGCACATTGTTCCACACAGCGCGCATTAACAACAATCCATTCGTGTTATCGAAACGCACATCCAATTCCCTTGGAAAGGAAGAAACATCGCGATTCCTTGGGATGTCCTCGAGCCTCTACCCTGCGGGAACCGCATTTTCCGATCGGTTGAACTCGACAAACCTCAACAACTCTTCCCCGGTCGGTGGAAAAGGCGGTTACGTAAGGGAAGAAAAAGAATCAGTGTTCGAGGCAACAGGAAGAGAGCTCGGTTCGCCGAAGAGCGAGGGAAAAAGTTGTTGGTCGTAGGTCAGGCGGAGGTCGGGGGTGAACGGGACGGGGCTGACTGCGAGCAGAGAGTCGATTAGATTGAGCCGTGATTGAAAATTCTGCCGGCGGCAACAACGGTTTCGATTTAAATGTATCCGCGAGCGAAAAGTTTCGTTACTTTTACACGCGGTAACCAATGGGTCCCGAGTTCTTCCAGGGTTATTTGGAAGTCGTTGCTTGTCCCCGCGCGGGGCTCGATTCTCGTTGGTCGGGCATTTGTAACGAGCACTAATGGAATTTTAAAAGCGTGTTTGCGAACCGAAGTTTCCAACGGTATGGAGGAAATAGGAGTGAAGTGGTCGGCTTTGATATATTTTACTTTCTGTTTGATTCGTTTTTTTCACATCGAGGAATGTTCTTTCTGTTGCAGGTTAAACTCGACAAGAGCCACAATAGCAAACCTTCGAGAGTCATTCATATCAGGAACATCCCCAACGAGGTGTCGGAGGGTGAGATCGTCCATCTTGGTGCACCCTTCGGTCGCGTTACTAACGTCCTCGTTCTCAAAGGCAAGAATCAGGTGAGTCGATCAGTTTCTTTTTTAGTTCTTCAGTGTGGAGTTGACGGTTATTGAATATTTGATTTTGAGAAGACGAATGGTAATATTTGTGGGTAATGAAAGTTGGAGTGGGTAAGCAAAGTTTGCATTTATTTGTATAGTATTTTAGTTTTCAGTGTTTGGATTCGAAAGAATTCGATTCAAAGTGTTTGAATTCTAAATGTTTTAATGCAAAATATTTCAATTTACAATATTTCTATTTATAATATGTCAACTTACAATGTTTCAATTTATAATATTTCCACTTACAACATTTCAACTTACAATATTTCATTCGCAATATCCCACTTTATGAATATTTCCATTTACCATATATATTTCAATCTACAATACTTCAATCTACATTTCCACTAACCATATTTGAACTCCTACTTTAATTCACAATACTCCAATCCACAGCACGCCAATTCATAACATTTCCATACCCATATTCCAACCAATAACATTTCAGTCCAAAGCATTTCATCTACGAAATTCCAATGCACATCTCAATCGACAACACCCCACTTCACTATCCCAAACTACAATCTTTCCCTCCACAATGCTTCAATTAACAATACCTAGCACAACCCCATACCATCACAGTATCAAAAACAACAGCATAATCTCCCTTTCAAAACTCACCCACAGTTCTCGAATCGCAAAGAAGCTCAAACAATTCTTCGCGATCAGTAAACCCCAAATAATCGCTACTTCTAATTTCCAAATGTCCGGGCTGCGCAATAATACCGACCACGCATCAGTTCGACATGGACGCGACCGAAATTACGGGGAATCCTTGCTCAAACAATATTTACGTGGTCTCGGTACACCAGGTCCCTCCCGCAAAAACACGTTTGATCCGCGGGTCGGGTCGGAATTCGAGTTTGTGCCGCACGAGCGGCCCTCTCCGAGCGAGACCCGGGACGCGGATGGCCGGGCGCGCAACAACAGAAACAATCGAATCATCGATTCACGGGATTCGAGTCGATGATCGGCCATTTAGGTATTATTATCCATTATTAACCGTGCGTTTCGTGCGCGGCACAGAGGCGGCGTCCGCACAAAGGCTCCTCTCTGTCCCTCTGCGTGGCCCCTGCCCCTTTTTCCGCGCCCCCGTCCGCGCCCCGGCTTTATTCACCCCCTGGCCGCCGGTGTTCCATGCATCGCGGCGTTATTATTCTGGATAGGACTCGATTTACCCCCACTGGTCGCGGTTTGTTGAGTACTCTTTCACGGTGATCGAGCCGCGTTCTGTGTCCTTTGATTGGTAGGCGTTTATCTCCTTTCGGTCTGTGGCGATTGCTAGTGAATGATGATTCACTGGGAATCGAGGGGAATTTTTTGTAGGTGTTGTGAAAAGGAAGATCATTTGGTTTTCATATGTTTATTATCGCGTTGATATTTGTTTGGGTACTTGAGATCGCCATTTTGAAAAGAATGGGGATTAGAGTTTGGAGTTGGCTGGTTTCGATGAAATGAATGTATGGTTTTTGATTTTACTGGAAATTGTTGATATACGTTTCATGTTTATATAAATTGCATTTTGATTCGGTTATTTCATGTTTTTAAATATGGTTCTTGGTTCAGGAGGTTTTCTTTTTAAAGTTTCTTATTATATCTATTTAATGTTTAGTGGAATAATGGTTTAGATAAAATATTGCAACTGTGAAGATCATCATAGAAGCAGATAGTGCTTATTTATCTTTGAAATCGTAAATCGATTGCATTATTTAGGTTGCTACAAACTTCCAATCTAAGACAAGATGGCCGCCGAGGTTCTAGCATTCACTACCAGATGGCGAATCTTTCAGACGACGTTATTTACTAATTATTACAAACTTCCCATCATTCCTGTTCCATATATATATCATTGCTAACTACAATATAATCTCCATGGTGTGCAGGTGGTCCGAAACGATACATTTCCCGCAATAATTTATCACTTACATACATTCATCCCTATACACGTTGCAAGCGACTCGGCATAAATTAATATTAACCATCGTTAAACACGTATTTATCGTTGATTACGAATTCAACCCGTGAATATTTCAATCTCCGGTATTAGCAATCGGTTGTAGCCATTTTACGAATGTTCCGCGTCGCGATCTCGCTGTGAATATTGCAACAATGCAACTTCGATCGTCTAAACTTCTCTCAGTATCACTTTTACGCAAAACAATTTACGAACATCATGAATAAAGAATATTCAAAGATTCCTTTCATTTTTAACGTTTTAACACGATGGTTGTATCGTCTGATATACATGATTTTCAGCCATTTATGGAATATTTTAGCGATGTTTCTTTAAAGTCTGTGATTAACGGGAACTTGCGTGTAGGTGTTCGCCTAAACGTACCCCTGCATTTCCTCGGTTAATGCGTATGTAATTTGCCTGCCAGGCAAATCTCTTCATCTGGTTCAATGCGGCGGTTCTGTGCGTCGATGCATTATTTTAATCCACCCCCTCGCCCCTCTGTTCCGGCATAAACAAACCAAGTTCGCATTATCGTACCTGTTGTGCTGACCGCTCTCCACGCGTGTTCTACCCGTGTATATTTCACGTTTCCATTAATTTGGAATCGAGCCACGGGTAAACACTCTTGTACCTTCGACGGCTTCCGTCGAGCAGATTTCGCTTCCTTAGTTATTAATTTCGGAGGAAGTTAATTAGTTTCTTTGCATTTTTACCGTGCATTTTAGTGAATTTCTTTCTTTAGCGAGAGATAGTTTAATTTATTAGATTAGTTTGTTAATGAATGGGCAATGAATGTCGCTGTATTATTATTATTATTGTTATTTACGGTATTATCATGATTATATACGATAATACATCTATACGTCTGTCACTTCAAATACAATAAAAAAAGAGAATTAAGCAATAATGAAATTTCTGTTACCAAACTATGTGGAACAATAAAGTCACTCAAATTTTCCTTTCCTCACTCCCAGTTTTCAACTTCTTTCTATAATTACATTCTCTAAACTTCTACGGACCCAGAGCACGATTACACACAACGTTTCTGTTCCAAGAATCATCGTTTAAGACAACGCGTTCCCACGAACATCCACCCTTTCGCCCCAACACTCAATTGAATTCTCCATACCAACCTCCGACAGGATTCAAAACCCGAAATCCCCATGTTTCCGTTCTCCAAAACACCGCGTCCGCAGAAACGTTCGCCCCTCCCGCCCCGAATTTGAACTTTTCTCCTCCGATTACACGCTGCATACAAGCCCGCGCCAGGAACGCGATTCACGGGGCGGGAGGTGGGTGGATATCGAAAATCCGGGAGGCCCGTCCCCGGTTCGCAGGATCAAACAAAGAGCCTGTCCGCCCGTTCCGGTAACCAACTTAACCGGAAACTTCGAATCAAAGCAAACACAGCGAAAGTGCCCGCAGGGGTCAACTCGCCGGTTCATCGTGAAACTCGATTTACTACCACCACCGTCCCCGACGCTACCATTCGCCGCCCTCCAATGCCATCATCATCCACCCCCTACAACCCCTGGCCGCCCTGCCGCCTTCCACTCTTCACCCCCGATGTACTTTGATGCGCCGTTACCGGAGCACAGCACGCCCCATTGTCGTGTCGCAACAATGCGGCCGCGTGGCTGTCTGTTTGCGTGTAATTGGGAAGCTTGGCCCCGGCCACGCGCACGCGTTTCATGATAATAACGAGGATCCATCCATCCATCCATCCCCCCCCCCCTCTAACCCTCCTCCTTCGCGAGGGATGATCGAGTTACTTCGATTGTCTTAGGAGGGGGGTGTGTTGTTGGCGGAGGCACGTCGAACTCCGTTTCCTTGGATTTTGGGTACGATTCGAAATGGGTAATTGGCCTCGTGGAATGGCGGAGTGAGGGTGATTTTGAGTGTTTAATGCGATATGGTAATGATGGTGCAATTGTGCACTGACGGCAGTAGAATATTGGTAATAGTGTATTGATGGCGACAATGAAATTGTTTAATCGTAATAATCAGATATTAATAATGTAATACTATTATTGGTAATGATTATAATTATTATGATGATGATAATAATAATATTGTCTGGTTGGGTAACTCTTCTTCGCTTTTAGAGAGTCTTTATTTTCACTTAGTGTGATAATTATCTTGGGTAAGAGAAACCATAGTGATTATATGTAGAGAAAGGCAAGTAACAATAATAATAATAATAATAGTAATAATATACTTTTATAATAGAAATAATACAGTATTAATATTACTAATAATGCGATATTACATATTAACTATAAAGTGATAATTGCTAGAAAGAAATGTGGAACTGGAAAATTCAAATTTTATTCAAAATATTGTTACAACTAAGATCTTCAGTTAAATTTGAACTGAAGCTTACACTAAAATCACCGAAACAAGCTAAAATATTTTAAATTCAATCTTCAACCAGCAAATATAAACAGAATCAGACCATCGAAATTTTCAAGAAAAAGAATTTCCAACGTCCGAAATTCAGCCTTTGAATCCTCGAAGAATCATATTCCAAAACTCGAAAGGATACGAATCCGTCGAAAAGAAACAAATCCGTCCGAAAACCGTTTCTTTCAGTATTCAAAAAATCAATCCCGCGCATTCGCTGAACTCACTTTCAACCTTCGCTTTCCAATACAAGCAACCCTGCATCCTCTGTGACCCGCGGTTTCCCAGCGAATCCGAGCCGGGGGATAACACTTTCGAAAAAACACGGGTAACAGAATTTTTCACCGGTGGCCGGCCGCGTTAATTAAAATCCTTGCTCGCTTGCGTTCGGAAACCGTTCGAACGGCATTCAGGAGTTCATATACACCGGCGAGCCGTTCTCCACGGCTTCGTTTTCATTGCGTCGTTCGACGTGTCCCGGTTTTAAGTCCCTCCTATTTTCGCTTCGAACGTGCGACCTGTATCGCCGGCGCTGAAATAAAAATCTCGTTTGTTTCTCCACGAGCTTCCTACGAACGAGCGTTTCGTTCAATTAACACGCGAGTTCGGCGCCGATCGGTTCTTCGAACTTCTAGCGCCTTCTAACAATGCGTTATAGCGCGATGCAGGTCGCAGGACGCGCAGGAAAACATTCGAGTGACGCGCTGTGTCTGGAATCGAGCGGCTAGATGGATGGAATTATTTTTCCGGGTAGATTTTTGGAAATCATCGGGTAAAGTTTGTGTGTGTTTTTTTTAGGATAGTAGTAATGAATGATTAATGTGATTTATGTGTAATTTGTATAGGAATAGGGGTAATTCAACTTTGAAGTATGGAAGTTTGAAGTTTTGAACTTTGAAGTGTTCAACTTTGAAATATGGAACTTTAAAGTATTGAACTTTGAAATACTCAACTTAGAAATTTTTAATTTTGATATATTCAACTTTGAAATATGGAATTTCGAAATTTTCAACTTCGAAATTTTCAACTTTGAAATATTCTACTTTGAAATATTCTACTTTGAAATATTCAACTTTGAAATATTCAACTTTCCAATATTCAACTTCCAAATATTCAATTAAAAAATGTTGAACTTTGAAATATTTAATGTTTAAATTTTCAACTCCGAAATATGAAACTTCAGAATTTTCTACTTTGAAATTTTCACCTTTGAAATATTAATCTTCGAAATATTCAATTTCTAAACTTGATTATCTTCAAAATCATTTCGAATATTCAGTGCTCGTGAGGCCCATAATTACGAAACACGAAATACGAAACCAGTCATTTTCACTAGTACAGTAGTTCTATCATTAAGACACCATAATATCGGTAGTCCTATTACTTACAAATTACTTCAACCAGTACGTATTTATTTTTCAAAAATTAAGTCACGAGTTTGTCCGTCTAATTTCCCTCTAGTCGCGACACTCTACGACGAAACGAACGTTTCCGCCCTCGCAGTTCCGTCTGTTGATTTTATTTCACGGTTTATGGCCGGTTTCTTCGAAAGTATTCGATTGCTACGCGTTTAATTGTATACGGCGAACCTTCTGTAATTACCGGCACGGTCGCCGCTGAACGGGACCAGCCGTTCCGTGCGTTTTATCGATGAACGATCTTCGTTCTGCGCTATTTGCATGGGTTTAATATTAACACGTTGACTGCCATGAGAATTTTAAGCGTTTCTATATTAGTACTTGTTCTGCCTAACAATGAAAAATGGCGCTAGAAATAATTATTACTCACTTGGCATCATAGTACTGATGTTGCACTGTTATCTAGTTACTGGATATTTTCATTCGACAGCAACTTTCTCATTGCAATTGTTTTCAAGCAATTTGGAAGCTTTGGTTGCTTTTTTCGGTTGGAGGGTTGAAATTGCTTTTCGATGATATTTTCTAAATTCCTTTGCTTATCGAACATTTATCAAAAATTCAATTGTACTCACTGGATTTTTACAAATTTGTATCGTCTTTTGGAATTTCTAGTACGTCTCTCTTTAGGGTGTATTTGTGTTTACTTAATTCTAGATTATTAAAATGACATTAATAAAACTCGATCTCATTTTTGAAAAATTTATTCAAACGATTTTACAAGTTTCTAGGATTACCAGTATACTACTTAGTACCTAAACAAGAATATAACTATAGAAACCACCCCTAACTAATAAAACTACTTAAAATTCAAAACATCCCTAACATTTTCCAAACAGCTTGCCACTTCAAATACATTAATTACAATCAAACTTAAATAACCCTCCCCTTCACACTCTTGCCCCAATAATTCCATTTTCCAATCCCCATTTCATTCACACACTTCCTTTCAATTTTCTCAAGTTCTCATACACAAAACTACTTCCGAGTTCAATACAAGAAAATGACTATCACACAATATTCACCTCGATATCTTCAATTCCCAAAGAAACCAAGGACCACTGTAACCCGACACGAGCACCCACAGTCTAGCCACCTCAGAAATACGCGAGAAACGATCCGCGCGGTCCTCCCGAGAAATCCGTAACGCGATTACCGTTTTACGTTCGCGCGGGCACCGCGGCAGGATTTAATGAAGGGAACTCGGTCACGGCTGACGAGTGTATAGCGCGATTTTAATTTCCAGCTAATTAACTTAGCCGTCCCAGCCGCTCAAAGGAATCACCGCCAGGATGCGCCTCCCACACAAAAGAGAGAAGCGAAAGAAAAAAAAATAGGGGGAAAAAGAAAGGGCACAGAAAGGGAGTGCAAAGAGCCCGTAGAAAGCTAGAACGCGGCGGAAAGAGGGGGCTGGCGGAGGTCGGGGGCGGAAAAACGAGTAAATATAGAAACGTTGCAGTCGAGGAATGTCTTTTCTCCTTTTTTTTTTCACCCGGGAACCCGGCCGGAAAAAGGAACGCGGTGAATATGATAAAACGTGGCTGCCGAGGCTTCTTTTCTATATTAACATTTTAAATTCAATTTAAATTCAATTAAAGTTACCCACGCCGCCGCCCGCTTAAACGATCTGCCGGCCGACGCTGCGCGGCCTGGCAATGGTGAATCAAAACGTTCGGATCGAGGTTGAATGGACGAACTCGTTCGGCGATCGCTTTTGCGACCGATTTAATGAAACGTACGCGGTTTATGGCGCTTTAGAGCGGAGTACGGTGTGTGGAGATTTTTTTGGAGGAGTTTTTTTTTGGGTTTTTGGGAGGATTCTTTGGGGTTGTGTAATGAGTGCTCTTTGTTTTTTGGTATTTCGAAGGTTTTGTGGGTTTGAGATTGCGAGGGACAGTGTTTCTAAGTATTGCGAAGTTGAGTTTTTGAGAATTTATCATTCCAATGTTGAGAGTTTCGTAATTTGATATTGGAAAGTTAAGTACTGTGAGGTTGAATTTTTTGGAATATATTGTTTCAGTGTTGGAGGTTCCGAAGATGAATATTTCAAAATTGGAAATTTCTGAAGTTAATGTTTTAGAATTGAATATTCCGAAGTTCTGAAAATCACAAAGTTTAATATATCAAAATTAAAAATCCCAAATCTGAATATTTCAAAATTTTCTCTTTCAAAGTTCAGTATTACAAATTCCAGCCAGAATGGCACATGCTGTATCAAACCTCAACATATACAACAATCCATACTCACTTTCGAACAGCTGTCCCATCATAATTTAACGCATCAAATCGTCGCGAAAAATTTCGAAAATCGTCGACAGCGCACGAATTTTTCCAGCAAACCTGTGTTAACCTTCCACTGGTTTTTCGACCGGTGATTTTGCGATCGTAGAATATATATCGCGGAATTTGGCTAAAATATCGCGGCGGGGAAGGATCGGGAAAGGATATTCATTGGATGATCGGCGTTGCCGGGGCGAGAGCCGCATTAAATTAAGATTAAATTTCCATTATGCAAATGGGCGGGCGGTCGCGGGAAAAAAGGAAAAGTTGCGTCGGCGGGAGAGCGAGGGGTGCGTGCCGCAGGTTTATTTATCGATTCGCCGGGGGTGCATCGCATGTAACAAGCTCGTTTACCTAAATATGGACTCGCCGCGCCGTTGATTCACGACCTACTTTCCCTCCTTTTTTCTCTGTCTCTCTCTCTCTCTCTCTCTCTCTCCTTTTCCTCGCATTCTTCAACCGCAACTGAGTCCCTTTGTTCCAACTCTGCAAATGTTTGTCGAACTTCTTTTTTTTTTCTTTTTTTGGTTTGTTCGTGAGGTACGCGCATCGTCCCTCGCATGTTTACCCCCATTTTTATTTAATCAAGGTGGCGAAACGGAGCAAGGGTGTTTTTGGAAATTTTTGGAAACTCGGAAATTTTGGAGTTTGAGAATTTGGAACTTTGGTACTTGGAAATTTAAAATTGCGAAAACTTTCTGTTGGAAATTTGGGCATTTGGAAACTTGGAAACTCACGACTTTGGAACTTCGGAACTTTGGAACTTCGGAACTTTGGAACTTCGGAACTTTGGAACTTAGGAATTTAGGAATTTAGGAATTTCGGAACTCAGAAACTTAGGAACTTAGGAACCTAAGGACTTAGGAACTTAGGAACTTGAGAACTTAGAAACTTAGAAACTTAGAAATTTACGAATTTAAGCATTTGGAACCTTAGAAATTTTTCTGTGCTATGCAGCTCCATATAAACCTACATTCCACTTGATTTTTTACTGCATTTCTATAGTCCTGAAATTTCCAAATTTTAATTGAAAATCTTCCAATATAAATTAAAATTAACTTCATGTAGCTTAGCATCAAATTTTCGAAATACTTCGTTAAGAAGTAACTCTTATTTTGCAACCCTTTCATCTTTCAGTTTATTCTTTCATTTAATAACAAGCATACTGATATTATAATTGATTAATTACCAAGATTTTCAACTAAATAACAGTTATAAGTAGCTTCGGTTTCGTTACTCCAATTTTTTGGTGGTTGTTTTGTCAGAAATTTCTTCCATTGGACTAACTTCAGGATTTTTTGAGCTGGCTAACTGAAACCACGCGAATCGTCTTCGTGATGTACGCGCGCACTTGAAGTGCTGAAAGGGTTAGGTGAAAATCTGAAGTGGTGTGGCAAAAATAGGGGTGCGGGGCAAGAGGCCGGAAAGAATGATGGCTGGGCTTAACGAGCGTCGAAATCCAGGGATCTATTCGTTTCTCTATATTCCGCTGTCTGATTGTCTTCTCTTGCTTTCCTGTGCTCCCTTTTTTCCCTTATTTTCATATAGGTAACGAGGGTGGAATTGTCATGAAATTTCCTATCGAAACACTTTTGTTTTTCATTAATCCAAAAATTCACAATCAGATAAATTAATATAATAAATTCTTCGGTATTTAAAGTATATTATAAACTAAATTTTATAAATGATAGTTAACAGTAAAAGTGATATTAAATATTAATAACGAAGTAGAAAATACAATGATTTGTTGATATTTAAACCATATTACAAATTAACCTCACAAGTGATAGCTAAAACTTAAAGCAACAGTTAATACTAGTCTAGAAGATACTAATTTAATTACATTATTATTTGAAATACACTATTACTTGAATATTCTAAATAATTAATTTGTATGTTCCACATATTAATGCTTTATAGAAAGCTCAATATTATATACAAGACTTCATAATTTCACTATATCAAATCAAGTGGTGAACAAGAGTTACCTCCCGACTGCAACGAGATGAAACACTCAATTACCGATTCCACGTAACTCCCAATAAACATTCCCGACTGCAGCGTGCAATCCATTCACAGTTTAACAACTCGGGGAAGAAAACCCTCCCCGGATAACAGTCACGGTGAAGTCCCGCGCCGCAACGCAACCGTAGTTAGCCAGTTAAAGCGTTAACCGAGACCTAATCCGCGCGCGGCGAGTTAGTTAAATCGTTAACCCGGTCCCGGCCAGCCTGGTAATTCATTCTAGCAACGCGTGTGGCATCCCTTAACCCTTTACGACCGGCCGGACACGTGTTGCGAGCTGGCCCTTACGATTCCGCGATCGAGAACCGCGAGATGATCTTCGGGGAAGCTTCCTCGCGCGGTTTTACATCGCTGGAAAACGGTTTACGACGCGTAACCGCGAGCGTCGCCGTTACCAGCGTTGTTTTCTAATTGCGCGGAGCGCGAATTGAATCGCGTTACCGTGACGGGTGCCCTTTCTGCGGGAAGATTCTCGTTTATCTCGGTTTTACGAACGTTTTACTGCCTTCCGCGGGGAATTCATCGCGGCTTCCGTGTTTCTTCTCGCCCGACGTATGTATCGCGCGGGCATGGGGAATTTGAACCCATTAACGCTAGAGTGATTCATTCTTACATTCTTTTTCTGTAATTATTGAAAAGGATCAGACGCTTCTTAGGGGAATAAGGAGAGAAATTGATTTAAAAATACGCAAATTAAATTATAAATCGATTGAAATCTCAACAAACGCAATGTTGGAGTTTCTCGGCGCCTCTCAGTCGCCCCTCGATTTGTACAGGGACATTATGAAGTATAATATTTAATGGTAAGTTTCGTGTGATGCATTGATGTGTGAGATATTCAAATAAAGCCTATTTCTTCAATTTGCGTATGATTTCTCGTTAAGTTAGTTTCAAGAAACACTGACTATATTTTGTCAGAAAGTGTGTTGGGTATTTTTGGTAGAAAACTCTTGGTGAAGGGTTAATATCTTTTTTTTAATATTGGTAATGGAGATTGTAGATTAATAATGGATATCGATAGTAAATGTTAGTGATAGAAGTAATAGATTGATATTAGTAACAGCAAATATTAGAAACGATGAATAGTAGTCATATAAATAACAGATTAATACCAGACACTAATAGCCAATATGAGAAATAATGAATATTACCAATAGAAACAGATTAAAACACGTAGCGATAACGAATCTTAGAAACAATAAAAATTAGTAACCACTTCCTTAATAATTAAATACCCAATATTATCTAATCTGTAATGTAATATTTCCAACAGCAAGATTACTCACAAACCACTGCACTGTAATAAATTTCATACCCAACAATTTACATTTTACGCCCCTTCATCTTCTGGAAACAATTACAAGGAACGGACGCGAGTACAGCTTGTATTCGAGGCGCAAAGGACTCAGTGTAGGACCGAAAGTCCCGAATGTTGTCATTAGCGGAGAAACCGTTGAACTTTTGAGCCGTGCGGCGAACAGGGGCAAGATTCCCGTTGCAGACGCAATGGAAACCACTTCAGACCCCTTGAACCACGCGTCGGTACGTTTAATACCGTTTTCAGTCGCTGTCGGGCCGCGATTGTATGAAATCCCCCGGAGAAATGAAAAATTTTACCGATTTCCTGGACCGAGCCGGCGATCCTCGCCCCGAAATTGAACGTCTCTCATTTTTTTTTTCCTTCTTCTCCTCCTTCGTTCCTGCTTCGTTTATAGACCGGCCATCTCCACCGGTGAAGCGGGTATATGCAGAGTAATCTCGAATCCGCGATCATTTACTCGTGGACAACGAAATGAAACAGTTCTGTGGGTTCTTCGACTATTACTTCGGGGATCGGCGAATCTTCGTTTACTTTGAAATTGATTTATAATCATCTGAAACACTTCTTGAATTGTTTTGTTTGATTTTTTGGGTGTAATGGTGTGTAGAAAGTTATTATTCTTTTAATCTAGATCAATTTTTCGTGTACGATAAGCCTTCACAAATTTCGTTGGAAGAAATAGTCATTTTCCGTGAGTGTTTTAAAGTGCCCTTCAGATTTTCGAAACTTTTCAAAATATAAAAGATTTCGTTAGCTTATTACAAATAGAATATTACTTAAATCATTAGATCATCTAATTCCCTACATCCAATGAAAATTCCGTTTTCATACTCCTTTCCCCACATTCGTTATTTACAAATTAGAAACCCTTTTTGCTTAAATCAAACAATTACACGATAGAGAAATTCCTTCACTTTAAACAACAAAATTCTTGTATCAAACGCACCCTTGACGCCATTAAAATGGTCCCTGAAACAGCGATCTCTTAGAATTAGCAACCCTTCTCCCTATAATCAAACAATTACACCATGAAAGAATTCCTGCACTAGAAACATGAAAATTCTCGCGTCAAACGTTTCTTATGTCACCAAAATGGTCTCTGAAACAGCGATCTCTGTCGCGAGCAGCGTTTAAATGACACGACCGTCATCAGGCAAAGGATTAAAATCCTTGGAAATATCAAAGGGGTGTCAGTATCAATGAAATTGGCAGCCGGGCCCGATCGACCGCAAAAGTTGCTCGATTCACGCGGTCGACTCCCTTTAATTGACGATCGCTGGCCACGGTTAACGCGTAATCACGGCCCCTCATTCCGGAATAAATTCGGACGGTGTAAATCGTAATGAAAAGGCTAAATATAAGCTGGCTCGGTCACGATAATATTGAAAATTTCGATTCATTAGCGCACCGACGTACGCGTATCGCCTGACGGCCGGCTGATGAAGAGGAAATAATGAATCCCGTTACCGCGATGCGTGTAACTGCGCTCAGCGATCCGCCATTAAATTAGATACATGGGGAGTTTGCATGGACACCCTGTATAAGGGAACTTCTAATTAACCCTCTGCGCTAGAAGCTTCCACAACGGAAATGTTCAACGGTTTCTAATGAGATACGCATAATATTTATTATAATTAAGGGAAAAGGAATTATAGAATTTATTTCAATTCAATCAAAATATTTTGTGTTAGCTGTTTGTATGTTGGCGTATTTTGCAGATTAAATAATAACGTTGAATTTCAAACTTAATATTGAATGACTATCAAGTTAATATTAAATATCGAAGTTATCAGTATCGAGTTTATTGATTTTTGTAGCTTTCTGTGATAATCGTTTATTTATTTTCATTAATTGACTGTTGAAGGTGATTCTATGGGTTATAGACGAAGTTAGGAATGTTTCAGGAGAATATTTTATTGAGTATAATTGTTTTTTGGAAAGTATTAGGAAAGAATATTTTTTGACGGAACTTGTACAATACGACTTTCGTTTGTACTATTTTTCCAAATATTTTACAGTCCCCCAGAATTTTGTTTCTACTGCAGTGAAGCTATTCTATAAAAACAGAATTCAAAACCAGTGTACAGAAAATTTCGCAATCAGCGAAGAAAATTCCGAACGACCACGGATTGCCGAATAATTGCGACGCTTCGGACCCTGGTCGCAGAGCTCATTTGCAGGCGAAACGGTGGCGAATCCAATTCGCCGTGTTTTCGCCCGAACTACAATAGATTTGTCCGTTGTGCCGCGAAAAAAAATATTCCGCGCCACTGGAAACCGTCATTTCCCCAGCACGTTTAGGAAACCTACATATTCGTCCCTCTACATCTTTTAAAACATCGAAAACCCCTGATTCGATTACTCAATCGTGAAAATGTAAATTGCGCCATCTACGGACAAAATTCCAATTAATTCTTCTACCAAGACAATTGCTTCCAATTCCCCCTAAAAGAAAAAGGAACATCCAAAGTATATATTTCCAGAAAATTTTTTTATTCCGGCAATTTTTCGAAATAACAAAATCCCAATTGAATCGCTCATCATCGAAAATACAAATTGCAACGACTACACGCAACACTGTTAATTAATGCTTTTCCGAGGATCATCACTTCCGTCGGACAATTTTCCATTTCGAAAACAAACGAAAACAAAGAAAAATATTGCCGCGAACGTTGACGACCCGTCATTCAGTATTTTATTCCGTTTCATTGAGACGAGTCCGTGGCGTTTTCGATAAACTCGACGCGACATTTCACCGTTGGACAAAAATATCCCCGGGAATCTATTTCGGCGGGCAAACAGCTGGAATGAATCGATTGCTTGCGCGATTGTGTGCCTCCGGTGGCTCCCGGCTGTCATCTGAAAACGTTGTCGGTCGTTTCCGGGGTGGATTAATTCATTGGGATAGCGAGGAGAACGTCTTCGACGATGTTGACGGGGAAGGGGTCGATCGCGAATTAAAAGATGAAACGTTGATGCGTTTGAAGGGAGTAGAATCGACGGTGTACAGGTTGGTGCGTCGGGATCGCTGGAAATAGCTGGCTAACACGGGTTAATCGGATCCCATCCCGTTTGCGATTGGATTAAAGTAACTCGCTTAAGACCAGGCTCGGTCTAACCTCGGCATTGATCCTGTCGCTTAACTCGGTTGCCTTCCGCGACGTCGAATTTTCGTTCGGTCAACCGTGTAACATCGTCAACGGGAACCGTTCTGCCTGCGTAACGTGACGATTAAATGCATCGATTTGTGAATTCGTTTTGCTCGAGTTCACTTGGGACAGACTTTTAGGTGATGAGTTTTTGGGGATTTTAGGGAATTATAGTTATTGTGTGGTGGAAATGGTTGGGTGGTGATAAGTAAATTTTAGTGATAGGTAAGAAGAGGAACAATACGTAGGAAGTGTTAATAAATGGCGCAGATATCAATGGAGAAGTTGCCAAATGGCAAAACTATCGATTAGTAAAGTTGCTAAATGGGAAAGCTACCAATTGGAAAAGTTGCCAAATGGCAAAGCTACCAATTAGAAAAGTTGCCAGATGGCAAAGCTACCAATTAGAAAAGTTGCCAGATGGCAAAGCTACTGATTAGCAAAGTTTCCAAACGACAGAGTTACCAATTGGAAAAGTTGTTAAATGACAAAACCTCCCAATTGACAAAACTACCAATTAGCAAAGCTTCTAAATGGTAAAGCTACCAATGAGCAAACTCCTCAAACCTCAAACCTACCAATTGGCGAAGCTTCCAATGAGCAAAGTAGTAAACTGACAAAACCACCAAACAACAAAGTGATCTATCACTAAAGTCAACCCACAGCAAATCTCTAATCATCAAAGACAACTATTCACCCTATTCACTAAACAACCGTCCGTTCAACTCATACCCATCCATAAAAGATTGCCACTTTAAAATCATAGCTTACCACGCTACACCTTAGATCAATCCTCCTTACTATCTATCAACAACCTTGCTCATCCTCCTCATTTCCAACTACTCTGTCTCTTCCACAATCCTTAACCATTTCATCCTTCCAACCAAATCTCTCTTCCAGTTGCCGAAGTGCGAGGACAGGTTCTCTCTAGTAGCTTTAACCAATCAACTGTGGAATTTAGTTGGAAAAACCTCTCGTTCTGCGCGCAATAAAATAAAAAAATGGAGCGTGTACTCATCGAACGCAGGACGAATGCACGTAGAGTATATTTTAATGAAAGCGAAACAAAGAAGAGTTACATGTTTATGTGAAAAAATAAAGAATTCATCGCCGAAAGAATTAGTATCATGTCAAGCTTTACGATGACGTGTATACTCGTCAAACACAGTGTACTGGTTAATGCTTTCATAGCCTGGAATATTACATTCATAAGTAGCTTTCGGATGAGAGCCGTGTCTAATAGGAATTTGTTCCCAACGTTTCGCCATCATTGCAGCTAGCTTCATCAGGAGCTAAAGACACACTGACCTTATGATGTAAGGTTCCCTTTAGCCGAGCCCATCGAGTTCGCTCGAATTTAACATGGCCCACAAACAGGATAGCCGCGATACAACCGTGTCGACGGGTCAATCTCGGGTGCCGGCTAACTTTTCAATTTTCTGTCGTCCAACTCCGTGTGCGCTCGACACGAACGATCCCAGATGCGCGCGCCCGTCGTACGTGTACGATGTGCGCGAGTGTCGCTCAATTTCCTCGGCGACGAGCCGGCCGGCTACCTGTAGACGGATCGATTTATCACGGCCTATAATTGAACGGAAGCAATTTATTAATCGGCCTTGCGCCCCGAGATCGATTATACGACGCTGAACACAGACGGCGATTCTTTTATTCCGGCGCTCCGTGGCCCCGGGCCCGGGCTCCCTGAAAATAGGTCCCGGCCTAATTTCGATTCGACAGAGAGAAACGTTCCTTTTGACCCGCTTTTGTTCCTCCGCCCGCTTCCACGGGATCGGCCGAGATTTATGATACGCCGGGTTTGTTGCTCCCGAACACGGGGGACGCCGCACGGTTTCCAGGTTAAGGGATTGCGCCACGGGGAATTGGATACTAACTTACGCGAGGTTTGTTTGCGGAATCTTTTATCGATCGCGCCTGTCGGGAATGCGGTATCACCGTATGCGTTAGGATCATGTTGACACATGGGCGAGAGCAATCGGTCATCGCTTTGGGTAAACTCGGGGCATGGTAGCTAAATTATCATAAGACCAAACTGCACCTGATGGTACACCTAAAGATAACACTCGAATTTTAATTTAGCAGTTGAGTTCAGTATCTAGCGCAGTAGCTTTGCTGCTTGTTTTAAGTGCTAGTTATCTTATAGGCGAGTAGCTTCTAGATGTCTCTGCACTTAGGTAGCATTCCTGCTAGGTGAGTTAGTCTTTAGCTACCTTTGCAGCTGAGTAGCTTTCCTGCCAAGTGTCTTCATAGGTAGCCCTATCCTTGGGTAGTTCCAATGCTATGTAGTTTTACTACTATGTAGTTGTTGGGGTATTGGCAAGTGAAGGTAGCTAACAGCGAGGACATTTCTGTAGCTCAAGATTCTTCAACGTAAGAAGGGAACAGCCCAGGAAGCTAAGAGGGCGACAATCGAAAATTAACTGTTGGGGGATCCCTTTCAGGCAGCACTGAAAGGCAGTCAGCAGTGTCGCAGGGTCGGAATCGTGATCCGTAGAGTAGCACGTGATCGGCTTTACGACTTGCTATGACTTCCTTGACGGATGATGGAGTGCACGAGGCACGCGAAGTGGAGGCAAGAGTGAAAAAAGGAGGAAAGAAAAGAAACGAGGAAATTGGAGGGGAAGGTCAGCCGGCGAGTTTTCACCGGGGGCTTTTCTGTGGCTTCGATTCCCATTGGCCGACTGCGAGACAGCATTTCCCCCTTTCCCCCGGGATCCAGGGGACTCTCCCGCGTCCCGTCTTATTCGTTACGTTTTTCACTCTTCACTCTTTTTCACCCCCTGGTTTCGATTTATCCGCGGAACTTTTAACGAAACTTTTTCATCCCGACTTCTGCTCCCTTCTTTGCTCCCCGGCCGGCCTCTTCGTCGTTGCTACTTAAATTGGAATCCTCTGTCGAATCCCTGTTCGCGCGCCTATCATGAGGTCGGTGTCTAGGAACTACGGGGTACTTTGAGATGAACGATTCTTCATTGCAAAGACAAGGTAGCTCGATGATCGTTTAGTATGATGAATGAGAGTGCAGCTGTCTTTCGTTCATAACTGCTGAGGTATTCGATGTTCTGTTTAGATGTCAGGGATTTTTAATGCTTGATAGCTTTGCTGTTTAGTGAGTGTTGGTCAGCTTTGTTATTTGGAAACTTTGTCAATTGGTAGCTTTGCTATTTGGCAACTTTGCTAAGTGATAACTTTGCTATTCAAAAAGTTTGCCAATTGGTAACATCACTGTTCAAAAACTTTACCAATTGGTAACTGTGTTATTTGGTAACTTTTCTGATTGATAACTTTACTATTCAGAAACTTTTCCAATTGATAGCTTTGTTATTTGGCGAATTTTCCAATTGATAGCTTTACTATTTGGAAACTTGGCCAATTGATAGCTTTGTTATTTAAAAAATTTTCCAATTGGTGACTGTACTATTCAGAAATTTTGCAAACCTATAGCTTTACTATTCAGAAACTTTGCCAATCGATAGTTTTGCTATTCAGAAACTTTTCCAATTAGTAACTTAACTATTCAAAACTTCCTCAATTTGTAACCTTCCTATTTGGCAACTTCACTGTTTCATAACTTCCCCATTCAGTATCTTTTTTATTTACTAGAAACAAGATAATATCGTCCTCAGAATCCAACCCATTTAACACTTCCGTTACGAAAAAAGTAGCAAGTGGGGGAAAAGGGTATCCAATGATCGTGGCGGATGCTCTGGAGTGAAAAATTTAATGGTACGCGGCCAGTTTGTTGTTCATTCGTCCTCAAGATGGGCGAAAAAGCGAAGAAGAATTGAAAAGAGTGGCAAGGGAGGAAAAGAGAACGGAAAGAGCTTGTTCCGAGAGATGCCACTCGAGGAATTAAATTATGTGTTCCTGCGCCCACTCTCTCCGTCCCTCGTTTCCGGGCTAAGCTTCTACCGTCTGGTTCCTCCTGGGTACGGAAAACACACTCGCGTCCGTTCCACGCGACTCGACTTGGCCTCGAAACTCGATAATGGGTGCTAATTAATTAATCGAACCGATGGAGGCCACCCTCTTCTCCCTCTGGAGCCCTGGATATCAGAGCTTAACCCCCTAGGAACTCGCCCCGGATAATCATCTCAGGTGTTTTTGGCTGCAAAGTGTCTTGCGGGTTCGTTATATTCTACTATTCTACTTTTCGTGTAATTTATTTAATCATGCGTGTACGTGATTAATGAAATGTTTGGAATTAGATTTTTTATTCGAAGGAAAGTTTGGATTCTTTCTATTGGGATATTTCAGCTAAATTATTTGATGTTTCTTGTACTTTTAATTAACGCAAATATGTAGAAATCGTGGAATTGCAGTTGTCAATTTAGATTTATTGGAAATTATTTGTTCTGACAGTTTTAATCCCCTTTCGTTGAAATAAAGTCTCTTTAATGAAGATTTTTCTGTGGAAATTTAATTAAATGGCTGGAGAATGGATAACGGTAAGTCCACAATGGTGTAACAAAGTTATTTCCGACAACAATATTTCATTTCAGACAGAATAATCTCACATTCGTGAGAATCATACCTGGTGATTCTAAACTTTTGATGTTTATAGGAACGTATAGATACGTTCGTGTATTTGTTTCATATCTTGTCGATTGTTTGGAGTTAACCAAAAAGACTGCCTCTGCTGACGAGCTTGCTATTTTTTAATTCAATTTCCATCGAAGCCGTTCAAGTTTAAATCCAAAGAATCCCATCGAATCCTCCGCGTTCCATGTTTGCGGAAACATTTCGCAAAATAAACATTGACGATCCCCGAAACGCTTTGTTATAAGCAGCTTGGTTCGCCGGGAACCATAATGCGGGGGATCGAGTTTTGTACGCATGGGAAACGGCCGTGTGCGTGCCGGCATTGTAGACTCATGGAAACACGAGCTTTAACTGAAACTGAGGTAATCCTCTTAGCCTTTGGGGTGTTTATTAATTTTTAGGTAAAATTTGATCCGCGATGGGACACGGAAAATGAAAACCGCGTCAAATCACCGGCGAGAGGGATGGGGTGCAACGGGGGATCGATAATTCGTACTATAACCCTTTCAAAACCTGCCTGCAGTAATTTTACTGTCTCGAAGGGGGTTCAATTATCTTTGAATTCGAATCACAAAATTGGAACTCGTTTTAGTTATAGTTGACATTGATAATATTCCATTTTCCACGTTTTTTGAAATCTTTGTTAATTCGCGAGTGATTTTTGGGTTTTCAATTTAATTTTTGTGGAAAATAATTTGAAAAATAGTTTGAAGATAATCTAGATATTATGTGTTTAGCAGAGTATAATCATTTTGCCTGGTTTTCTGTAGAAGTTGGAGTAGGATTTCATTCTTTAATGATACTGTGACTCTCAATACCACCCCTTACATTGCTGTATTAATTAAAAATTCTAATTCATTTAACACCTTGCCCTATGATTTATTTTTTACCTATGATCAATGCAATCACTTCGTCGTTAATAATTTATTAGGACAAGTCACAATTTTTATGATTATTCTATGTCTGCGTTTACTTCAAAGGTTAATGATTAATAGTAAAAACGTAACATTTCATTTATATTTAAACAATATAAACATTACTTAGATTTCGCAAATTCAGTTAGAAATTTTCGTCACGAGTCTGACATCATATTGCAAGTGAAGGGGTTAACTACACCCAAATATCTTCAAAAACACTTGCACACTAAAAATCCCACAAAAGAACCCTCCCTAAATCATCCGTTTCCCATCACAACCCCTTCCAACCACAGTCCAAAGCCCCCAATCAAAATAAAATCAACGAAAACCCACTTCAACCCTCAGGAAACCAAAAATCTCTAAAAAAAAACCTCCCTAAATCATCCCCTTCCCATCACCAGCCCTTCCAACCACAATTAAAAAACCCCAATCAAAATCAAATCAACGAAAACCCACTTGAACCCCAAAAATCCCAGAAATCCTTTAAAATAACCCAGTAGAAAAAATCCTTCAACCCTTTGGCGCTTCACGAGCCCCATAAAGCACGACCGAACGGGAACCTATAAGCCGTAAACAATGGTTACCGTGGCCGGGTACATAAGCCGCGTCAAATTATCAAGATATATATTCCTGAGGTTCCTCGGCAGTTCTCCTTGGCCCGGGCTGCGCCGCTACGCGGCAAAGAGAGAGGAGAACCAGAGGTTGGTCCAGGGGTTGGTAGAAACTCCGCTCAGACACCGTTCGCTCGGCCCCATTGCACCCTGGGGTCCGTATTAATGATATAATATTTCTTTGATTCACCGGAGCTTCCACGTTAACAACCCCCCTTCGCCGGCGTGTCTCTCGTTTAAGCGGGCTCGCGGACAAAAAAGAGGGCGGGGGCGAGGGAGAATTGAAGGGGAGGGTGGGCGAGTTCAAACGCAGTTCCTGGAAACCCGTTTCGCGTCCCTTATAGCTCGGATAAATTACATTCATGCTCCCACCCTCCCCCGCCGCCTGTCCTCCTCTATCTTCCCAGACGTCATCCCCTGAGCAAACAACCCCCGCGGATCGTCGACTGGAAGACGAGATCTTGAGAGTTTATTTAAATCAGAAATAACTCCTCCTTTGCCCGCCCTACGCTATTAATTCACCGGTCCCGGTTGCCGGGATGCCGTCGGACGCTCGCGTTGATCGAGGCTCTCTGCTTGGATTTATTTGCTGATGCCAGGTTTCCTCGGTTTTTAGGATTCAAGTGGTGTTTGTTCGGGTGTTTTTTTCATGGGTTGTGGCTTTGAGTAGGTGGTTCATTTTTCAATTGGTAATTTTACTATTCGGAAGCTTTGTCCGTTGGTGGCTTTGTTATTTGGAGATTTTGACAAGTGACTTTACTATTTAGAAAGTTTGCCAGTTGGTAGGTTTACTATTTAAAGGCTTTGCCAATTGGTAGTTTTACTATTTAAAGACTTCGCTAATTGGCAGCTTTGCTAGTTGGAAACTTTACTGTTTAGAAAGTTTTGCAACCGGTAGCTTTACTATTCAGAATCTTTGCCAATTGGTGGCTTTTCTGTTTGGAAACTTTGTCAGTTGGTAGCTTTATTATTCAGAAAGTTCGTCAATTGGTAGTTCTGATCCTTTATTTATCAATTTCATTAATCATTTTTACATGGTAAAGCATACCTATTTACAGTTGTAAAAACACTACTCGAATTTATTAATGTCTACTAACTTTATTTAGTCGATGAAAACGGAAACCATTAAATATGTCTGTACATGAATAAGTGAACTTACAACCCTTTAAAAAAACTTCTCGATTACCAGCTTGTTCCAATTCTCCTCAATTTACACTATATTTATCATATATCCATTATCATGTTTATTTTTACCTTTTCATTATCTTCATTTACACGACATTAGTGTATACACAATTATTCCTATTATCAGTTACCATTATCAATCGAAAAGCTCCCACCACTACATCGAATCCATCTCCGAAATGAGACACCAAACAAACCAGCCCAAGGGCCGCAGTATCCGTAGAGTCTCAAACTTAAAACCAAACAAACTGCAGCCATCCCAATGAACTTCACAAACACGAAATAATCAACATTCATCAAACTGCATCCTCAAATGAAACATAAACCCAAGGAATCGAATTCCCGAGTCCATTTCACCGAGGCGAATCAGCAGTTGCTCGGAAAAATGTCCGGCGGAAGTGTACCAAAGAAATATTGCTGCTTTTGGAGCAGTTTCCCGTTGCAAGTCCGCGGAGAATTTCGCCGCGCGTGAATAAATTTTGATCGAGCGTCCAGAAAGGAGCTGCGAACAGAACGCACACGGCGGTTGAAGAGCGGGGCGGGAGGGGTGGACGAAACGAAAAGCTCCAAGCTCCTCTTTTCCGTCCTCGAGGACAGAAGCGGCTTTCCCTGTTGATCCTTTGGGACGGGCTGTCCTGCAAAACTTCCATCGCATTCGTGTATACGTTGTCCACGCGTCTGCATAGTACACGTGTCTTATATTTGCTTATCTTTGCATTGTGTAACGGCCGCTGTAGCAAAGATCAAACGTTTACCGCCGGCAGCGACAACCTTTATTCGGAAGTTATTTTTGCGAGAGAGTTGCCAGCAATATTTCGAAACATTTATTCGCGCTGGAAAATTGAACGATTCCGAATTGTGCCCGATCACCGGAGCGAGGATCTTTGTGCGAGTTTCTAATCGATAGAAAAAGGGAACCTCGGGCTTATCCCTTTGGCGAACATTTTTGCGAGAGGATATTGAATCTTGTTTGCTTTGTTGGCGCCTGGTTTTGCTCGGGGTTTGCGCGGCGTTTTAGCGTGGGGGATCTGGGATTGGGAAACTGTTTGTGATTCGTTTGGTACGAGTATTTCTCTTGGGTTGTTGGTGTGACGTCTATGGAATGGTGTTAGATGTGATGTTTGGGAGGAGTTTGATGTGGATTTCGCCGTTTTGTTCGTATTTCGAGGGTGAGGGTAATATCAGTTTTCGTAGATTATTTAGTAACTGTTGTGTTGGTAGATAAATAAAACGAAGTACCTTGAGGTTCACTGAAATGTATACTTTGCATATTTGCAGGATTTAATGGTACAAAATGAATGTTAAGTCTTGTTCCAAAATTTCTAACCAAAGCAATCATTATAATTTATTAAAAGAATAACTATCTCATAAAATAAATGTCCAATCATGTTTCAAAGGTCCCAAGAACCACTCATTACAATTCACCAGAAAGAAAAATTTCCAAAACGAGTGTTCAGTCATGTTCCAATGACATCAAACGAGGAAACAGTCATTACAATTCCTTAAAAAAATAACTATCCCATAAAATAAATATCCAACCAAGACTCAGTCGCCACAATTAACTAATAAAACAAATCTCCAAAACGAATAGCCAATCATGCGCCAACGGGTCGCAACAAGGAAACAATCATTACAATTCATCACGAGCACCAGTGAGATCCAAGATTCCACCCCCTTCACGCAGGGCGCGGACGTTTGGTCGCGTGTAAAAAGCCGTTGCCTCGATCTTAAGGTCCCGCCGCGTCCAGACGGTATTCCCAGCCGAATCGTGATCCCGGATTACCACACGTACTCCCCTTCCGCGCGTTCGGCCTCGCCCCACCGCAATCTTCTCATCCTGGCAGCGGCGGAGCTACCGCATTCACCTTACGACGGCCATAAAGACGTTATTGGATCGAATTCCCGTGCCACGCCGTAAACAACCCCCGCGCGGCCGTGTCGTGCACACACAATGTTTACCGACACACAGCCAACCGAGTCATCGATAACGGTAACTTAATCATTTCGACGCGATATCTGGGACAACGTATGATGCACCTCGGGCTAAATGATTTTCGACGTCATTACCTTGAGTTTCTTTGGAATTTAATACTTTGAATCGAATTACTGTAGTTTACTCGGTTAAACGATGGCTATTTAAAAACGTTTGTATATTGTAAGCAATACTAATACGGCGATATTCTTTTAATTGTATATCTGGCTTCCATAGTTAAATTAATGAAAGATACTTTTCGTTGGTGCTAAAGGGTTAAACGAGCAGAATTATATATTTTTAAGAGTAAGAGTACAGTATGATATTCGAATTTTTCTAAAATCTATCTTCTTTAAGTTAGAAAAATAATTTAATGAAATTCAAGATATTACTAATTCAGTTAATGTTAAAAGTCATCTGCATATTTTTAATAATTGTAAAAAGAGATAGATCGTACGGTAGTTCTGTATCTTTCTTCGCGATTTCTCTGTCCTGCCTCATAGCAGCCATTGTATTTTCAAGAGATGGCCGCCGTAGCCTCGCGTTTCGTGGATTTACATTGTAATTCCTGACGTCTCGGTTTCCGAGGTCATGATTTTTGTCTTACGTGCCACGCGCTGGAAATATGAGACTGAATGCCTATAAATTATTCGTTGGAACACCTTGTACCTATACACGTAACCGTATCCGCAAAATAATAATCGCCCCAATGCCACCCCCTTGTGGTGATTTACGAGCCCATAAACGCGGCCCGTACCCTTGTAATGGGGTTGGTTACCGCGGGGGATATCCACGCCTCTACGATTATCGTCATGCCACCCATTCTTTCGGTGATTGTACATTCTCAAGATGCACATTATCGTCGCATATGCAGTCCACGGTGAAAGTATTCGAACGGCATGCTGGAAAATCAATTGTCATACGGAAAGATTTACAGTATATTGTAATTTATTGATACTAGAAATCGAAATGATTGGATTCTTTGTTTCGCAATTATTGGTATCTTCGAAGCATTGAATATTCGAAATCATTTTCGAAGTAAATAGTTTTATTTGAATATTGTAATGAAGGACTGAAGAAACTGAAAATAATGAAATTTATAAATTGAGTGTTCCAAAGTTTAATATTTTAAGGTTGATAATTTCAAATTTGAACATTTTGAAGTTCCATATTTGAAAATTTAAAATTTCAAAGCTCCATATTTCAATGTTGCATATTTCTAAGTTGAAAATTTGAGAATTCCATATTTCAAAGTTGAATATTTCAAACTTGAATAATTCACAGTTGAAAGTTTCAAAGTTGAAAATCTCTAAATAGAATATTCCAAAGTCGAGAACCTAAAAATTGAATACCATAAAATAAAAAATTTCGAAGTTACTTTTAAATTCTAATATTTCAACATTACATTACCCCTATTTTTACAGTGACAACACATTAATATTCAACATTAATATACCCTCTAGATCTCTATAGTTCAAAATAAACCTACACACAGAAACAGCATACAATCGTTACTATCCCCAGCGCATTATTAACAATAAATAATCGTGCAACATTAAAAATTAGAAGGCGAGTGGTTAATAATCTCTAATTTATTCATTAGGAACAGCCTCGCGCCCCCGAAATTTCGTCGCGGACTGTCTCGCCTCATTTTCCCTCGTTTCACCGGCGTGAATAGATCATTTTCCCGGGTATCGCAGTATGAGTTTAATCGGCAAACAATAGCGTGGTCATTCGTCGATTCGCAGCTCCCCTCCCCTCGGCCCGTAACGCGGCACGCGTGGGGTTGACATAAGGACATCGTATCCTCGGCAGAAATCCGCGCGGAGAATTTCCGTCCATTCGGCCGGAAACCCAATTCCGCGGCTCTATGCGTCATTAGCGCTGGAAACGGAGTTAACGCCGTTAAATTCAGGACGGTCGACGGTCCGGTCGCGACATTATTCCCTCCGCGTGTGTTATTCTCTGCGCCCGTGTGCGTTTTCCACGCCTACGCTCAAATTTTCCCGTGTTCCTCGCCGCGGCGGCCGGTCCCAGCTGAATGATCAGCCCCCATGGAAATGCGAATGAATGATCGTTCGTCCCGTGAAACTCGATTTCCCACGGACAAACTGCGTTTTTCGGTGAAATTTCGATCCACGTGCTAATGAAGCCCCTTCTGATTTGAGTCCTTTTTTTCGGGGAATGTTTCTTGTTCGGTGTTTCATTTTTATCCGTCGAAATTACTGGTTTTGGGGGCTTTGTTTGGGAATTATCGATTGAATGCTCGAAATGATTTTGAAGGTAAATAGTCTTAACCCTTTGCGCTCGAATGTTCTTTGGTAGAAATATTCAACGTTTTCCAATAAGGTGTAGACGACGTTTTTCAAAATTAACTTAGAGTTAATGAGCATAAATTAAGGAACAAAGCTGTTTTACTTCAGTATTTGGGGCAAAGGGTTAATTGAATAGTGTGATGAATGTCTGAGGAAACTGGAAATAATCTGTTAGAATTTTTATAGGGATTATGACAGTTGGACTTTTTAGAATTATTTATCGGTAATGATGCACTAGTGAAACGAGTTCCATGTTGTTTCTGTGGCTGGATTTACGTTAAATCCTACAAATTGTTAAAAAGAAGAATAATGATTTATTATGACTGTATTGGATTATAAAATAATGAGAATAATGTTTCATTTGAACTCGAAAGAACGGAATGACGTGATATCGTAAGGCAAAGAGTTAATTACGAGTTTGTTTGTGAATGTTTGAGTTCAGTATGGTTTGTTTTGTGACATTTGTTTATTAGTGTTTGGGATTTGTGGTAATATGAAACTGGCGGGATGATTAAAGAGTATTTCTAGAAGATTGAAGGTTAAATTTGAAAAATGATGATTTGAAATTTTAAAAGTGTATGTAATGGAATTGTATTATTTAGAACTTTGAAATTTTTATAGCTCGGATTGTTACTGAATTTTCAATTTTTAAAAATCTGGTACAGAGCTAAATTCTTCATCTATATTTTGTAAGCCAATTTATTGATAAAAAATGATTAGAATGTAGTTGTATTAAATACACAAAATTGTGAGTTGTATTATCACAGTTAGGATGTAAAAGATACGAACAATTATGGTAATGAAACAGAAGTTAATTCACAGTTTGAACAATAATTCATTTCGAGGCCACAGCGAGTTATTCCAATAATCGATTTATTTATCAAGGCTCGATTTCTTCAGGGAACTTACAAGGATTTCGTATTCTATTTCCCGAAGGTAAATGACAGGCATTCCTTATCCGTCTGTAAAAAATGGCGGACCGTTTCCTCATCTAAGCCTGTGCGTGATCGTCCTTCCAATTCCCTGCCCAATGGCTGTTTACGTAGTCGCCGGAGTTTCGAGAAATTTAATAGCTCGATGTCGTTAATTCCAGTTGTTCGAAGTTCTAGGGGATTGAGGGGGCGTCCGTGAGACTTCTTTGATCGGATTTCGCGACTCGTTTAATAGGAATCGCGCGTTAAGACCTCGCTTCTGTCTCTGAACCACTCTAGCAACATTGTCAGCGCCTGTACATTAACAAATCCCTAGATGATCGTTCAAACTCTTCATTACAGTGTTTCTAATTGTTTCTGTATTACTGTAATTTCCTTGTAACTCGCCAATTCCAATAATTTGAATGAAATTATTCAGATAATTAATCAAACTCTGTATGCTAAATATCTTATTTTCACTATATTGAAAATTCATCAAATGATCGTCAACCAGTTTATCATTGATATTTAGCTAAAAGTCTACAAAGGAGAAAATAATCTTCATGAACATCCTTTTAATCATTCACTGTACAATAATCAATCATTTCACTATCGTTTCTTACAATTATTCACACAACACAATTACAAACACAACCCTTATATAAATACAATTCTACTTTTTTTCAAATGAATAAACAAACTTCCATATTAAAACGTTCAAACGAAACAACTATAACCCCAATTCTTCGATAAAACAGTAAAAAGGAATTTAAATTCTGAACAAATTAAATATTCAACCCCTTTTAGCTCAATTTCGTAGTAAAACCGATTAACAAAAATATTCCCAAATAAGTGAACAAACTTCTATATTAAAACGTTCAAACGAAACAACTATAACCCCAATTCTTCGATAAAACAGTAAGAAATAATTTAAATTCTGAACAAATTAAATATTCAACCCCTTTCAGCTCAGTTTCGTAGTAAACACGATCAACCAGCCCCAAATGCTTCGAAATCTTCTATCCCGACCCTGCTTTGCTCTTTATTCAGTTTCTATTTCTCGTTTCTTAGAATATTGTTGGCTAAGGGGGTGCGGGTGGGTTCAGGGGTTGGCGTTCAAATAATAAACCGTTGAATCGGTAAATACGGGACGCGAGAAATTGCCCTAGCGCCAGTCACCGTGCGCGACGTTCTACCCTTAAGCAATATTGATTCGAACTGAAAAAAGAAATATGGCGGGGAACATGGCGGCTGCCGGGCGGGGTGAGGGGTTAGGAAGTGGATCAGAGGCACGATGCAGATGCAACGTTTCCTCTCGGCCGCCGATTGGAATGGATCGCGGGGGAACGGTGGGATGCAACGAAGAAATCGGGGGATGAGGCGAGCTGCCAGAACTGAGACAGATGTCGCTGCCTATCGGGTGTAATCGAATTCTTTTTTTCTCGTGTCACTTGGGAACCACGGTTTTCGAGCCACGAAATTCGTGTAATAAGCAGGGAAAGATGTCTCTTAACCCTTTACGCTCGTACGTTGAATATGACTCGACAGTAGATTTATTCGATAGTGTGTGACATGCTTTAATTATGAGAATTTTAACAATTTCCAATTGTTTGTACGAATTTTGTCGATTTTTTGGTTTATTCGTCGAAGTCAGAAGCTTCTTTATTGATTATATTGTTAGTTTTTTAATTAATTCAGTAAGGGAATTTGAATTATTTTGTTAATTGCCACGTTGATGTGCCTCAGTTATATTATACATAGTCTTCAAATTTTCATGAAATATTTCGATTACGTTTGATATGTAAGAATCAACTGTTGCTTCGTATTATACGAGAACCGTTGTTTCGAATGTCGCGCGCAAGATGGCTGCCATCGACCGGTTGAAAATATTACGAAAGCCTGGGGGTAGACTTGGAAACACCGGAACTCAATTACGGAGATAATTCTGTATTAATATTTGGGTTCCTTGATGGTCTGCACGTGAAGAAGTCTCTTCGTAGTTTGTGTTTCAAAAAGTGACCGTTCTGGTACGTGAAATTCAAATAACAGCCGTCTGATTGAAATGAATTTGTTTTTTTTCCTGTCCCGCTGGAAAACCTAAAACGCGAAACGCAGCGGATATTCAATTAAACGGCAGTTTACGTTCCATTTAAAAAGTTCCTTTTGCTTCGAACTTTTAACTACCCCGGTTTCACAGTCACTTAAATCTGAAAAATTTCGTATCTGCTTTCCCATGTGCGGCATCGGGATATATGAGTACAGTGTTCCGGAATAAGTTTGTTTTCCGATAAGGGCTGCGCGACAGTTGTGAGGATTTTTGTTTTATTTGATTTTCTGTTAACCAAAATGTACGTTTTTCTGTTTCAGGCGTTTTTGGAAATGGCGGATGAGAATGCTGCAGCAGCGATGGTGGGTTGCTACGGCAACTGCATCGCTCAGCTCCGTGGCAGAGTAGTCTACGTCCAGTTCAGCAATCATCGAGAGCTCAGAACCGATCAGACACACCCCAACAATGCGGTGAGTACTCAAACATGCTCAAACATATTCAAACTCAACTTATTATCTCTAGAAATAAGTAATATATCATTGCTGATTAATTCCAGCGTGAAGTTAAACATTTTTACATGAATTACAATATTTTCCTTAGGGAATCTGGCGAATTAAAAATATTACCATATTTAAAAATTCGTGATTTATGATATGAGTAACCAAACATCCTCAAACTGTAGAATATTCGATACCTTCGAGTTCCATTTCCTACTTGCCTCAGAATCCAAAATTACGTCAAACATTCCGTATTTCTGCAACATATTCAATCACACAACACTCCAAACACACTCAAACATACTCAAAAAAGTTCCCAACAAAGTTCCTAACACAAAATCACTCATCCAACCAACAACTATACCAACTATCACAAAATAATCACAAAAGATCCTCATTCCTAGTAACACAACAACCAATTCCCACAAAAATAAACCAATAAACCAATCTCGACAAAACTTTTATAAAACCAGTTTCTACCTGCAACCCCGAAAATCCAGAACCCCGGTTGGCCCTCTAACAAGCAAAATCACAGAAAGATTGGCCGAAAAAATAAAAACAGAATCATACAGAAAGAGAGGAACGTTCGTAGCTGAATAGCACGTTAACATCAAAGAAAAAGGTAGCCTGTCGGGAGTTCCTTGGACTAGCTCTCCAACGATACACGTTCCCCATTTTTCTCTCCCTTGCTCCCTGAAAATTAGTATTAAAACAAAAAGAGGAGTGACGCGCGAGTGGGGGCAGAAAAATGGCGGTAGTTCCTTGTAACTAAGGGGTGCGCCGTAGGTTTCTACGCGTACCGGGGGTTGAATATATGAAAACCAAGCGGCCGCGGTAATTTTCTGACGCGGCCGTACGCTAAAGAAAGCACACGGGGTCCGTGCTCTTTGGATCCGCGCGCGAATCCCGGAGTTCGCTCTTCCATATTCAGTTATTGCGGAGCAGTTCGCGCAATTACTTTTTAACGAGTGGCTCGCCCGGTGCCCCCTTAATATTTTCATAATTTCAGTCCACGGGGACTGGCCTCGTTTTCCCTCCTTTTTTTCCCCCCTTCCGCTGGGAAACACGCGTACAAAAGCGCCACAGGTAACTTGCACCCCTCCCCTACTACCTTCTCTGGTCGAAAAGTTATTCTAAATGACATTTCATGGGGTCTCGCTGTTTGTAATTTATGTGCTCTTCATGGGACATGGGACACGCGTCTTTGGAGGTTGGTGCAGTCGGTTGGACTTAGTGTCGAGGGGTTGATTCAGTGATAGTGGAGATTGATGGTTCCCTGGCGTGAATTGTTTGTTTGCTATTGTTTCAGAATTTTAGTTTAGAATTTTCTGGTGTATGGATTGGATTTATATTTAGAAAATGTTTGAGTTGAATGTAAATTATTGAAAATCAGTTTTACAATATTGAAAACAAGTTTCGTTATGAACTAGTACCTTCTGGAATCAATGTTTAATATATAAATTACAAAATACAATAAATTAGATTTTCTATCAAGAATTTTTCTGTCATTAAGACTCGTTTCCAAAATTTCAGAGAATTTGAATTTATGTATAATTATGATAAACAGAAATAGGTTAGAAAATCTGTAGAATAATATTTTTAATGACAAATTTGTCGCAATATTTTGTCACTTAACAAGGATGAATTTCAAACAAATAGTACAATTGTATCTTCATGATTAATTTAATAGTATTCAACGTTCGAGATTCATTCCAGTGAATCAGATAATAGAAAATTCTCATCGGAAAAGATTAGCGCGAGCGTCGGGTCATTTTAGTGGATACGTCAAGTCAATAAACAGTCGGATCTGGATTCTCCATTATAATTAATGCGTCCATAACTTATGAATAATCCCTGAGGCGAGAGGGAGAAAGTCCATCTCCTCTGTGATCCTGTCTCCGCTGTGTTTCCACGGCACAGGTGACACTGTCCGTCATATGAGTTGTCTTTGCAGGTGTTTAGGTGTCTACCGCACGTGTCCCTGTGCTTGTCATCCACCGACCTACTTGACACGTCTCAGTCAGCTATACTGTTCCGCCTCTGAAACATTATATAGCAGGCAATCCCATGCAACAAAAAATATTTTGCTTCGAAGTCTGGTTCGCTTTGAATAATCCTTTTTTAAAATTCGTTGTAGAGATACTAGGTTTTCAATTATAAAAAGTTTGTTCTGCATAGTTTCCCACTGAGATACATAATATTTGAAAAATTAAGTTTCTGAATTAGTTAGACAATATCTGAAAAATTAGAAAGTTTCTAAATTAGTTACCTTAATTTAGAAGCTTTTAGCTGTTATCGATTAGATAAGATTTGGAAAATTAGAAAGCTTCAAATTAGATAAAATTTTAGAAATTTAGTTTACAGGTTCTATTTTATAATGAGAAGTTTGTGATAAATAAATATTATACATTTTTGTGTATGTTATGTTTTATAGTGTAAAATTTTGGTAAAATTCGACAAATTTGATGTTGCGATATTTAACGTTGAAGATCGGTGTGGTTCGTGTTGATGGAAAAAATTTAAATCAATTGTCTTTCGACACAATTGCGGTTCCCAGGTTTCTCCGATAGCAGTGATTTGTTAACAAAATTCCGCTCTCGAAAGTCGCTTTAATTCTCCGGTTCAAACGTTCCCGGCGTAAATTGCACTTCTGTGCACTCGATTTACGCGGAAGTTTGTCGCGAAACAATTCCAACAGGGCGAATGTGTAAGCGCTTTTCCTCGTTGACTTCATGTTTCACCTGTTTGACGCGTGCGGTTTTTATTCCGCAGCATTTCACTGTTATTTTTTCATTGATTTCGGTTGGCAGCGGTACAGTGAATTTGTTTTAAATATTTGCAAGCTTTTACATGCTGATGAAACGATTTTATTGTGCTTGAAATTGCAAACTAGTAGTAATAGTCAGTAATTGGTCAGACACAATTAGATAGAAAATTCTTCTAGCATATTAGAAGCTTAAAATAATGTTCTTTTAGGTTTCTGTTAAGGAATATTTTAATGTGGAAGAACTTTATAATTAATCATTTATTTTGTTAGGAATAGTGACAAAAGATCAGTAGTATGAATCAATAGTAATTTAGACATTCTATTTAGACATAAATTTCTTTTAATACAATATTTTTGGATCAATTAGAGTTTAATAAAATTCTTTTAAGTGCCTTAGAACACTCTTAACATCCACTAATTAGATATTCAATAATTTGTCTGTTAAGTGATAGAGCACTAGTAGTTACACTCAGTAATAGGGCAGGCATACCTGAGTATACAATTCCACTGTAACAACTGAACTCTAACAATACTTCCTCAATTTTCTAAACAACGATGTCATTATTATTTTAACTCCCAACTTTAATTACTCAACCTCACAGAAATACAAAAACAATACAATTAAATACCACTACATTCCCACTTCAACTTCCAACCGTTCAAATCTCAATCAAAATTCCCTTGAATCCCAGCAAAACACACAAAAGGAAAAATATAATATTAATCGCATTGGTATTACTCCACACTGATCTACCCGAATGCCACCGCATTAAATAGCATTATTCATAATACAGAAATGTTTCCAAATAATCATCGTTTAACTGTGTCAACCATAGTAAATCGATTTGCTTGGTGGTCACCGGTGACCCCCATACCATTCAATATGTTAAAATAATTTGCTACAAAATAGAGATAACCAAATTAGCTGATAAATACTTTTTAGTGAATACAGAAACGGAAGGAAGGAAGAAAATTGAGGAACCAATTAATTAGACAATATAGGAATTGATATAAAATTAACACATTAATTGCCACGAGAATTTCGAACGTTCTGTGTAAACATATTCTTTTATAACAAAGGCAAATGGTATTACAAATAATTATTAATGATTCACTATCACAGTACACGTGTTACACTATCATCTAGCTGTTTGTGATACTAATTACTTTGATTCAACATCAGTTTTCTTATTGTAATTAATAAAAAAACACATTAACTACCACGAGAATTTCGATTGTGCTGTCTAACAAAACATATTGTTTCATAACAAAGGCAAATGGTATTACAAATAATTATTAATGACTTACTATCACGCATTACACTAGTTACACTATCATCTAGTTTGTGTTACTATGTTTAGTCGACATCACTGTTCCCATTATAATTATATTTAAGCAATTTTGAAGCTCCACGTGTTAAATGAACAGAAGAAAACGCAGAATTTTAAACCCGGCCGTCTCCCGTTACGGTTAGTGTTAATTGGCGAAGCGTCCCGATAATAAGAATCGATACTCGTCGCGCGGCGACGGCGTCGGCGGCTTGAAAGTGTAACGCGTGACACACGCGGGACACCGGGAATTAGTTCGCGATGAAATACGTCGGCGATTTCCGCGGCGATATTTATTTGTATTGTTTTTCATCGCCGGCACCGGCCGATCGAAGCGAAAGAAACGGGCGTCGAAACTTTTTATGACAGTTCCTCCTCTTCCCGCTATAAAGTGGAGAGAAATTACTTATTAATTGCGAAACTTCCCGGAGGCCGCGGTTCACGGCGGAAAAAGGGGGCCGGCTAGAAATACGAGTTTCCGGTGTACCTCCTTCTTCTTTCATTTTTTATCCTCCCCCTTTTCGCCCCTCCCGCCCTTCTTTCGCTTCTTCTTCTGCTTCTTCTTCTTCTTGTTCTTCTTCTTCTTCTTTCCTCGTTTTTTCTCCTTTTTGGGAAGAAAAACAATGAAAATAGTTTTAATCCACTTTTACGGCGGAAACTCCGGGAACAATGGTTTTGTTTACCGAGGTCGGGTAAACCGGCCGGAGCGTTAACTTTCATAAAGGGGATAAGAATTGCGAGTATAATATCAATCCCTCGTTATCGTTTAATTTAGTCCCGCGTGATTAACGCTCATCTCCGCAATTTTTCCGACCGTTCCTTGTTCGTTGGCAGGAAGTACAGCTACTAAATGGTTCATTGTGGTCGAGGTTATAGTTTTCGATTTTTGTTATGGAATGTTTTCTAAATGCATAAATTTGCAATGTAAATATAGAATAAAATGTTTGTTTGTATATTCTAGTATAACTTCTGTAGAAAATCATTTTTATAGAAGTATTACTCAAACGAAAGTTTCTAATATCTATTTGATTAGTTGAATTTGTTTTCAAGCTGCACAGAATTCCTAATAACTTAAATAATAGTATTTATTATTTTAACACAGCTACATATTTTTATAAAATTGACAAAAGCTTACGAATTTCAGTCTATACAACGTTCAATTTGTTATTTATCCCTTTGCACTCGTTAGTAAAACTATAGAATCTTATATTTAATGTTAAACTTTGTATAATGCCTTGATACGTGAAATATTGGAATAAAATAACTTTGTTCCTTATTGTACTTGCGGTTTCCCTTCGAGTTAGTTTCAATGAATATCGTCTTCGCTTCGTCAAATAACGTTAAACCATTTTAGTGAGAAACTTCAGAGCGAAATGGGTTAAACAGTAACTTTTCCAACTCCAGTAGTTCCCAAAATATTCCTCGCCCCTAGAATTACAGTTTCTTCTCCTCAGTATTGATAACAACTAGTAAAAATTCAGTATCGAACGTGCCTGCGAGGTACCAGAGTAAGTTCTAAACTTTCGTCAATATCAATAAACATCATTTCGGTGGTGAGTAAATATCATGGCATTCCGGTTTCATGATTCAGTGTACGGGTAATTCGTCGTAAGTTAGTCGGCGCAGCTGGGGGTCCAGTTATTTGCATAAAAGTTGCAGAAGTCGTCGATGGATCGATAGGAAACGTCGTTATCATTAATAAACGGGATCGAGCTCCGCCGGAGTCTCGGGTTTCCTGGTGGCTCCCCAGAGGAGACTCCGGGAGTTGTCAAACTGCTCTTTCCTGCCGGGTGATCCGGCAACTTCCCGGAAACGGACACCGATTCCCCGGGGATCGCCAAACTTTCGCGGTCACGGGGGGAAGGGAAAATAATAAATAAGCGGCTGACAAGGAACGTTCACCCTGCGATTTCGATGAAACTTTGCCTGCCCCTGGAACAACCAGAAATAAGGGGCGCATAATTTTTCGCTTCGAAAAACTTGAATTTTGAGGGGTGGGAAAAGTTTTTCAAAATTGACACCATGTATCTTGTGATTTGTTGGTGGTTAGAATATTATTTATATGACAACGTTTTGTAATTTTAACAGCAAAACTGTCGAGCAATTTAGAGTGACTAGTTTCTAATTTTCTGTAAGAATTAGAACAATTTTAAGGGGAGGAAAAAGTTTTTCAAAATTGACATCCTGTATCTTGTGATTTGTTGGTGATTAGAATATTATTTGAATGGCAATGTTTTATAGTTTTAACAGTAAAAGTATGGAGCAATTATAGTGATTAAGTTTTAATTTTCTATACAAATTAGAACAACGCGTTAATAAAATAACACTTAACTAAGTATTAGTATAATAATAAGTGTCATGCTGCAGTGAAAAAGTTTCGTCAAAAATTGAGTATCATTGAAAATAGGGGTAACTACTCCTATCTTCAATTTTACTTTCATAACGATATAAATACATGTTGTGTATTCAATTCTGAATTCAACGACGTGAATGAGGACATAATTATAGAATAATAAGGATGATATATAAAAACTAAGATAAAGGTAGTACCCCCTCAATTTCCACATTTCCTAGATTCTGAAAAAGTTCGTTCACCATATTGTAATACACAGAAAGATACAATTCTGCCATTAACACTACATTTCTATCTCCAGTTCGAAGATATCTTCAACCCCTAAACCGCGCGCCCTTAAAAACTGCAATACCCTCCATTTTTATCTGTTTCTGAAACTTTCAAAGTTCCATAAAAGGGATGCCTTAGCAACGTTTCTCGCAGGGATCGCGGAACGGTTGCTCGACAGCGCGTGTCCGACACTTTTACCCCCGCCGCGTTGTCGGTCAACGATTTCAGATCACGGGTCCTCGCGAATAAAACCTGATTTCCCAGAAATTAAATGCAGTCACGCGTGGATAGACCCCGGGGAACTTCCCTGAAACACTTTTCCCTCCGCCGAATATCGTTCGCGCGGAAATTCCCGCGAATGCGGGGCATTCTCGCTGTATAAAGTGCCGGGGAAGAATAAAAGGAGAGTCGGCCAAGGGTGCAAGCGTCCTCCGAAATTCCGGATGATCATTGGAACGTTGCAAATTTCCGGTAGTCCATAATTCTTGCTCAGGGAACGCTGTACTCGTATTTCGCTTGACTGTTCTTGGTAAAAAATTAAATTATAACTGACAACTTGCGGAAGTTAGAGGGTGAATTTCTTTTAGCTTAGGACGTTGAAAATATTGAAGGATATTTAGTTGTGTGGAAAATTCCGGAGCAGTGTTTGTGAATTATCTCGTAGAGTTTCCCATGCATTTATTATTGTTATTGTTATTATTGTCGTTGTTATTGTTATTAGTATTACTATTACTGTTACAGTAATTAATATTATTATTATTAGTATTATTATTACTATTATTGTCATTGTTATTATTATTTTGAAATTTAAGTCACAAAGAAAATGATAAAACTTTTAGTTGAATATCAACAGAATTTTGTATTCTTAATGTCTACTGATGTTTCTGAAATACTACTCATTAAGATCATGTCATTTTAGGATATTTGATTTTTCTCTAACGTTCAATGAGACGCTAAAAATTTGACAGTCCACTTATGCTTTTTTCGAAGCGATCAATTCACCAAGAGCGTCAAAGATTTGTTCCCCTTCGATCCGAGAGCATTTTAACGGGACGTATAAAGATGGTTTGGTTTGGTGGCGTGAAACCACCCCTAGAAGAAGGTCGAATGATTTCTCGCTGAACATCCCGGCTGACAAACGACGCCGAAAAAGCAATCGCCGTGAAAGCTTCGGCGATACTTGCATGCACGTGCGCCGCTCTGCTTTGCGTCTTCGGAACGTGGCACGTGTTAGGGAATTCTTGCAACATTGGCCGCGCTTCGTGTCCCTCGAACATTGAGGAAATCTCGATGCTGTTCCTTCGAGTCTAATAACCGCAATTTTCATAACACTTTGCATATACAGCACCACAATTTCGGAGTATCCTGATTCTATCTCCTCCGTTCTGTATTTGGAAAGATTCTACGGAATAATTTCATAGCGTTTTGATGGAATCTCTACTATGCTGTACTTGAGAAAATTTTATAGAATCATCTTATGCTACTGCGATTAAGTCTTTAGTATTTTATGTTGAAAGAACTCGTGTAGAATAATTTTCTATATGGGTATTAGAATTTTAGAGAAATCCGATTGTCTTTCATTTTCTATTGCACATTTCAAAGAATAAATTTACTAAGCATTATTTTCTTATATTCTAAAACAAAATGTTACAATAATTTTATAGATTCGAGAAGATTCTGTAGAATAATTATATTGTAATATGATTAAGCTTTTACCATTTTATATTGAAAAAGTTGTGTAGAATTGCTTTCTAGATAGATATTAGAATTTTAGAGAATTCGAGTTGTTCATTTTGTATTTGAACAAATTCCAAAGAATAATGTTTTAGATAGGTGTTCCAATTTCAAAGAATTTTAACTGAACTTCATCTTTCCATTTTGCATTTGATCAAATTTTACGCGATAACTTAACAGACACTGTAATTTCAAGGAACTGTCTTTAATCTTCGACATATAAAAAAAATATCCCAGAATAATTTCAAAGAACCACGATCGAATTTCGACGGTTTACAAAAACGTCTCATGAGAATTTCTTACATATCGTAATTCCAAGGGGAACAACTGATCGAACTTTCTACGCAATTTCCCTTCGTCCCGTTAGAAAAAACTGCGCGGAAAGCAGCGAAGACAGAACATCAATTTCGGATACCGGAGTAGTTCGAAAATCGTCCGTGGAATTCATCTCTGCTCAATCCTGATGGGATTAGGTCCCTCCCGGAGCAGCGAGCAGGTTCTCGCGAGCATCCGGCGGAAAGTTTCCGGTGGATTATTTTCGAAGTGCTTCCCTCTAAATGCAGGCGCCCGGGAACTTTGTAATTTCAATTACATAAATGTACAAATAAGAGCAGTCCCGGGCGCGATGAACTTCATCATCCTCGGATTACCATTTATATTCGACGCGGAACCTCGGAGCCCGCCGATTAAACGTTCGGTAGTCTTCGGAACAGTTCGGGCAAGCTCAGCGCGGAATTTCTTAGGTTGAAATGCATCTTGATTACGATTTCGATCTTCGATTCGTGTTTTCGTGGAAGATCACCGTGAAATTCGAATAAATAACTAAATGAAGTATTAGTAATTTATATTTGAAAAAATTATTATTTATTAATTGTTAATAATTCAATAAATATAGGTAATATATATATATATATATATAGTAATTAATGTAAATAGTATTACTGTAATTAATATACTAAAAAAATTTTTAAATTATAGAATAATAATATATTATGTATATTATATAATTAATAATTATACAGTATAATTATATATTCTTGATTTTTCAATATCGGGTCACACGGGACCCAGGTTCACATCTCCGTGGAAACCGCAGAGAAATCGATTCCATCATGAATAGACAAATCTTACGTTAAATCTTGGTGGGCGGGGCCGTAGCCGCGTAATCTCCGCAATATCTAGCGCGCGGCTCCTCGTTGCATAAACAAAAGGATGCAACAAGGGGATTTGGCGGATGAAAAAAATTACACGGGACAGGGCGTGCAGGACATAGTTAATACGTCGCCTCGCCCCTGGGGGTAATATGTCGGTTAAGTGAAAGGCGCGGCCCGGGCGGGGGGTGAGACTCGTTTAATAAAGACGCCGCGCGACAAAGCGTCCCCCGCATTGTATAGTAATTAATTTAGAAGTGAGTTTACCGTGGCCCCGCGACGCAGGTTCGTTATCCTCGTTTCGGCGTTCTGTTTCTTGTACACCGGTGCAGTTTTTCTCTTCTCGTTTCGCCAGTGATTTCGAATTGCACTGGTTTTTCGCGTGTGTGGGAGTGACGTTAATGAGCTGCCCAAGGCCGTAGCATCCTTCCACTACTTTGAACTCCCGCCACGCCCCTTTTGTTTCTGGTTTTGTTCATTGCGAAGTTGGAGGATAGAGTTTTAAATGTGTGGAAATTTGGGGTCAGTCGTTTCTGTTGATATTTAGAGCAGTTGCTGCGTCTTGGTCTTCGGAAATATTTTTCTGTGGGAGGAGTTAACTCCGCCCATTTGGTTGAAAGGGTAACTATTGATTTGTGATTGTTGTTTGGGTTTTTATTGATTTATGAAAAATTGTGTTTTGTACTAATATCGTTGGCTTTTTATTGACTTCAGCAATTCGGATTGCATTTCTGTATTCAGTACCATTGACTCCGCCCATTAATTATTGTTGGCTCCTCCTTTATATTGATTTTTCCCATCGCTCTTTCATTAACTACTTCAATTTTGAATAGATTCTCGTATCAACTATTATCGTTTTCTTGAATTAAGTATCGTTAATTCTATTTACAAATCCTGTATTTGCTCCGTCTACCATTGCTTTTACTCCTCCCATTAACCATCTTAACTCCGCCCACATGTTCCGCATAGCTTCTACAAACTTCAAATTCGTTAAAACAATACTTATTGTACAAAACTATTTTTCTAATCGCTTCTAAAGCTCCACTACAACTTAATTGTTATTTCCCATTAGAGAAATGCTTCTTGTTATTTCTTTCTCTAACTGTGTCAATATCTGCAGAGTTTTCCTGTCTTCCGAAGCTGTGCCGTAGTAACTTTCGTTTTTCCCAGGCATTCTTTCATCTCCCTCGTTTCTGTGGCGAATTTCGGCACACATAAAAAGTCGCCGTCGCAATCTGGAGACCTTGCTCAAGATTAAGAGGCATTTTTACGCGGCTTACCGTCGTCTAAGCCCCGGCTGTGTACCACGTTAGTTGGCAGTTTCGAATAATTTAGGTAGTAGCAGCCAGCCACGGGGCACAGAGTCTTTTCCCGGCTTACTTGGCTTTATTTGTGTCGTCGTATTGGTCGTTGCCGTTTTATTCGATTAGTTTTTACCTTTTCAGTGATCGCGCGAACACGAAACTTCCTTATCGACTGTTCCTTTTACAACCTTTTCCTTCCAACAGTCTGTTATTTTCAATTTTTAGTTTCCAATTGTCAAATTTACAAATATCACATTTTCAGTTTTCTAATATCAGGTTTTCAACTTTCAAACATCAAATTTTCAGTTTTTAAATATCAAAATTTCAACTTTCAAACATCAACTCCTCAATTCTCAAATTCATAATCTAATATCCTAACAGTAACTGTAATGACAGATCTCGCATTATTCAAAAATTTAAGTCCCCAATCTCCAAAGTTCTCAGTTCCCAACAGCCCCGAATTCGAATAAGCTTTACTACCACGCGAACGAAATTTCCCTGCAGCCCCTCTTGTAACAGGGCGATAACAGCGAGCGCGTAACCGTAAATTCTTAAATAGTTCGAAATTTCTTGAACTAGTTTTTTGATTCCGCTTCAAGGATGGTCCTCGCGCGGCGTCTATCAGAAATTTTTACGGCCCTCCCCGAGCAAAAGGGCGAGCCGAGACGCAAGAATGTTCCTCGAAACGTGGCAGGAATATACGAAGAAATATTAACACCCACCCCCACCCTCGTCTTCATTTCACCAGAAGTTTTTCACGGAATTCCTTTTCATTACCAGCAATTATTAAGAACGATGGCTCGGCCTAAGTAAAAAGAAACTTCGCAAACCTAACAGAAATCCATCAGCCGGCTAATAATGAAATATAAATCTCCCGGAGCTTTTGTTAAAGCATCCCCTCCTCCGCTCAAATCACCCCCGAAGAACAGCACTAAATCCCACCATTTCGATTTCACAGTGTAGCCGTAAAACTTGCAATTCTACAGGGAAACTTCCAATTTTTACGACAGCTTCGATCATTCTACTTCCTCCTTTCCCTTTGCAACAACCGGCCGTCATGTAAATTTTCCAAGAGGAGTTCTCGCGCCCCGTGAAAATTAGGTTTCAGATTTTCACGCTTTAATCAGAGTGTCTTAGGAACTAACACTTTGTTGATGCACCGTCGCCGGCCCATGACAAGGGGATTCTTTTTCATAGCCGCACGACACCTGTTCCCTGGCTGCCTTCAGAACCCTGTGAACGCCGGATTTTAGGGCGGAAAGTGTGCCGGGGTCCGCCTTTGTACGAGAATATACGGGGGAAGCTAATGGTTTTAGCGGGAAGGAAAGTTTCGGTGGCCTTTAGAGGCGGCCCGTGGCCGTACGAAGCCCCATAAAAAGTATCCGTCGGTAAAGCCGTGACATAATTCTACTTTACACCGACGGCCGGCTGTTGGTTCAGAACGTGGCCGTGTCCGTGTCCCTCTTTGCTACGGGAAAGGGGTGATTTTTCAAGAGCGACAGCTTTTTCAAGTTTTTAATCTGGAACGTCTGAGGGCTGCGTGAAAAATTAAAGACGCGGGCGATGGGAGACGCTGCGAGATCGTTGGAGGGATGAGACTTGTTTAATTTTCGAAATTTCTGGAATTATTGGCCATGCGATAGGGGTTGAAGGGATGAAAGCAAGTTGGGTGATGATGTTTGATTGTTCTGGATGATGTGATGGTTGTTTGATTGATGGTTGAGGTGAGATATTGTGTGCCAAGTTTCGATTTTGTACTCTGTGTGGGAGGGTTGTTACCAGGGTGTTGGGATTATTAGGTTTCTTATTTTTTCTGACATTTCTATTGACATAAATATTTTTAAAATATTATATTCTATTGTCATTAATTCTTGGGAAATTTTTCAGAGGTTCTTATTATGAATTTCACTTGGAAAAAGTTCAGGAGACTAAAATGTTCAAACTTATAGAAACCTGGAGGTATTTTTCGTGCGTACAAATTTTTATACGTTTTTAGTAAAGATGTTTCAAATTATAAAGTCAGTGTAGTTCCAAATGTTTATAAATTTAATATCTTCCACATTTCCAAATGTTCACAAATTTATTATGAACCACATGTCACATCAGAAAGTCAACATATATCCAACTTCCAACAAATTCATCAGTAAATACACCTCGAATTCAAAGTCAATATATTCCCGAGCACAATTCCAACCTCCCTGCATTTTTCCCAGACGCATCTCCTATTCTAGGAAAATTATTTTCATAAGGGAGCAAGTCTGAAACGATCATACATTTCGGCGGAATCGTCGCAGGCAGGTCTTAAGGTACGAACTAAGAAGTGCAAAGGGCGCGAAAGATGATAAAAGAGCAAAGAGAAGAGACTGCTCTAAAGGGGCGGGAGGGGGAGCAATATACGGAGGCGTCGCGCAGAAACAATGCAGCACGCCGTAGATCACCCAAGGCACCCTCCATTAAAAATATTACGCCATCTTGCCCGCGTAACCACTCTCGAACCTACGACCTCTCTATTCCCGCGACCCCTATCTTCCGCCCCTTTTGACTGGTCCGGCTAACAATATACCATTGTTAAGCCCGTCTCGGGTTCTAAAATATCCGAGTCACGACGATCATGTTTCACGTGAACCGAGAATTCCATATTCACCCCCACTGTTCTGTTTTCACCGTTCTTAGTCGAAATTTTCCGGCTGAACACTTCTCCAGGATTTTTTTCTTTCTGTGAACAACTTAACCTTTCCACTATTTCATCGTTTACATTTTAGTATTTATGATTTATTTTGATATTTAGTTTTATTATTAGAAACATTGAGTAGGTGTGATTAATTTGTGTTCTATTGTAGATGTTAGGGATTATTTATTGAAGCTTTAGTTGAATATTGTTTTATAATGATTTAGTGTGTTAATTGATTTATCTGAAATGTTTTTGTCTGTCGAGTGTTTGTTAAAGAAGGTATTTTTTAATGAGATTTGTAATTGTAATGTGGTTATAATTGAGGATTTATTCGAATAGTGATTAAGGATTGAAGATTGCTTAGTTTCTACGGATTTTGATTGGCGTGCACGATGCATCATCGCGTGTCTCGTCCCATTTCGGTTTGAACGTGCGAAATCCAAACACAACCCTGCGCTCGGTTGTCGCTCCCATCATCCCCCTTGCTTCTCGTCGTGTTCCATTTTCCGGTCGCGACTCGCGCCCGTTATCCATTTTACTCATATTTCATTTCGCTGCGGCATGCGAAACAGGGAAACGTAGACGGTTGGGGGTTGGACAGCTGAAAGAAAAATCGAACGTTCACGTGAGTCTGAAAGGGCCGGAGTACCTTCATCTTTTCACGGAGTGACTCGCGAAGTCTGTCTTTTTGGTGGATTCCATGAGTCTACTGGTTTCGTTTTTCCCTTAGTTTCTTATTTCCTCAGTTTCCTTTTCTCTAAGGTTTCATTTTCTCAAGTTGTAATTTTCCAGAGTTTCCTGTTTTTCACGTTTGAATTTTTTGAGTTTCCTGTTTTTCAAGTTGTAATTTTCTGGAGTTTTCATCTTCTGAAGTTTGAATTTTTCAGAGTTTCCATTTCCTCAAGTTGTAATTTCCATAATTTCCAGTTTCTCAAGTTGTAATTTCCATAGTTTCCAGTTTCTCAAGTTGTAATTTCCATAGTTTCCATTTTCTCAAGTCTGAATTTTCCAGGCTTCCCATTTTTTAAGGTGTCAGTTTCCCAACGTTCCCATTTTCTCAAGTTCCAATTTCCCCAACATCCAATTTCCCAAAGTTCCCAATTTCTCAAAGTTCCCAATTTCCCCAAGTTCTAATTTTCCATAGTTTCGATCTTCTCAAGTGTGAATTCTCCAAAGTTTCGATCTCCTCAATTTCCAATTTCCCAGTATTCCTTTTCCCCTTGTCACACTTTCCATCGATGATCGGCAGCAAGATGGTCGTGTTACTAAAGAGACGATTCGTTTTGTCAGTCTGTCGGCCATCGATTTCAATCATACGTAACTCCAGTCGAGTCTTTCCTTGAGAATTCCTGGATTCCATTACGCTCGTGTTTTTTTGGGGAACAGGGCGAGCCAAGGTCTACCTTTTCGCCTGATGCTTTTAATGCTGGTACCTCGTTCGTTCAGGATAAAGGAGAGCGTTCATTGGACAATATTACAGGAGGGATTCGCGCCCGTCAAAATGATGGAGTGGCCCACCAGCCAGACGAACTCTTCTGCAGTCAGAATAATCAGTCTTCCCGGATGCTGCCGTTTCTATCCCCTTTCTCGGTTTCACTTCTGCCTCTTCTCTCTTTTCCCTTGATGTTCTTCCTTTTCCTTCTATTTCCGCGAAGAGTGCTCCCTGGTTCGATGTATAATGCAAAGTTAGATGTTTTTTTGATTGAGAGGGATTCATGTGGTTCCTAGTTTCCTTTGTTGCATTCTTCTTTGATTATTCCTGGTTGCAGCATGGTGCTTGCTTACGCAATTTTCATATTAGATGATTTAGACTTTCTTCTTGATAATTGAGTCTAAATTTAGAGTCTTTAGTATTCCAAACATCCTAGTGTCTCATATCCAAAGTGTCTTAGTGTTCTAGACCTAGATCTTGTGTCCTTCAATTCCCCAGTTTCCTTTCGTTCTGATAGTTAATAGTATCTCGAAATCCTAAATTTAGCTTTAGTATATTTAGGTCTTTAATATTCTCTTTCCCTGATGGTCTAAAGCATTTTTAAATACCCAAAATACCTTAATATCTCGACGAGAAATTCACGTGAATTGACGGACAAAGCAATTTTACGTCAATGTTTCTCAGATTGAAGCATTATATGAAGTATAATATTAAATATCAAACTTTATAGCTTCACTGTAGGAAGTCAAGTGGTGACTGAGATTCACCTCCCGAGTGCAAAGGGTTAATATCTAAAAACACTTACTGTCTTCAGTGCTAAGTTCCGTAGCTACCGCAGCTCTGCTCAAACGCATTCTACCCGTTAAATTCGCGATTGCGCAAAACAATGGTCACATTCTAGCAATGAACACGTTCCCCGTCGTCCATTGAATCGTCTGCTGAAAAATTCCCGGGCAATTCTTCACCGTTCCTCGTCCCCCGGCATCGGCAACCCTCTCGAGTATTCTAACGGGTACAAGATGCTCGCTCGTTTGGCAAACAAATCGCTGGCCCGTTCTCCTCGCGGCGTTCCGAACGGCCGCAATTTTCCACGGCATCCAGGCGTTCTTGGGATGAACGTTAATTCTTAATTTCTTCATTTTCTTTGGTACCGGCCGCCGTTGCGTTAGGAAAACATATCTCCTCGAGGCTGTTCTTTGCGCAACGAAACAATTGCTGGGATATTTCGAGTTCGCTGAATAAATGGCCGGGCGCAGAGTTCTGCGAGGCACGTTCCCCGGGAAATTTCATGGAATGTTGATTAATTGTAGATTAAATCCACCGGCGCGGCATTATTATTTTATACAAACGCGATTATTATCCTCCCGCGAACCCCCGGTCCACGATCCCGCGATTGTCTAACGCGGTTCTTTGCAATCCCGTGATTCAATTCTTATTAACTCTCGGATACTCGCAGCCGTTTGAAATTCAGTTTGCTGCCATTGACATTTAAGGAGTTTGGAATAGGGAGAAAGGAAAGAAAATGAAATTGAGCAATTATTAAACGTAGTTTGATTAACCTTTCCTTATTTTCTATTGCTTTTCGAGGTTGGAGTTGGGAAGAGGTATTCCAATTATTTTTAGAAAAATAATTCGTAAATCGCGAAGAAAGCGTTGATTTAATGTTATCGGAGAGTTTAATATTGAAATCACAAGAGTTCGAACCCACAATTTCGGAAAAAACTGAAATCGAGCAATCATAAGGAGCAGTTTAATTCCCCCATTTCCCACCGCTGTTTGAGGTGCAAATCGATTCGTTTGAGGTATTTGATTATTTTTTAAAGGCTCATTGATTATAAATTAAACTGAAAATATTGATACGTTACCAAGGTGCTTAATATAGTTCGATTGTCGGTCACAAGCGAAAATAACAGTGTTTGTCGATCGAAATCTTTCGATTCGCTGGAGAATCGACGATTTTTCGTGACAGTTTTAATCCGAAACGAACAAAAACCTTCGGAGCGTAATGCCACCGGCATTGTTATTTATTATCGCTGCTTTTATTATTCGTGCGCTTTCCGCTTCCGCTCCATTTCGAAAGAACCACACGCCGCGGGTGATGGCGCGGTGTCTAGGGTCGCTCGGTTTCCGACGATGTATATTTAACCCGGCGAGAAGAGGGTTGATCTCGCTGTTTACCGTCGCCTTGATGCCACGCGGAAATAAGTTACGCAAATGTGGTTCATCGGGCCGCTGAAAAGCTCTTCTTTTTTTTTTATATTCGACAGCATTGCTCTGTCTGTGACACTGTGAACATTTTCGAGCTCGTGATTTTTTCCCCTCGAAATTATAGCACGTCTGTAGGACTTTGTGGTTTCGATTTCTAAATTCTATGTTTTACTTTGAACTTTTTGGAATGGGATTTTCGAATTTGGAGGTTTTATTTTGTGATAGTTTAGAGATTTTGGAGTTGGAAGATTGAGAGATTAGAAGATTGAAGATTTAATGGTTCAGACTTTTTAAATTCTTTAGATTGGGATAAGAAATTGTTGTTGATAGAATTTTGGGGTTTGAAAAGATAATTTTTCATATTTTAGAAATTTCAGAGTTAAGAAGTTTGGAAAACTAAAAATTCAAAGGTTGATGCCTTTTAAATTCCTTAGATTAGAATAAGAAATTGTTGTTAATAGAATTTTGGAGTTAGAAAATTTCAGTTTTTGATATTTTATAAGTTTTAGAAGTAGAAAATTACAAGATTCGAAGTTGAAATACTCCAAATTTTCTTAATCCGAATTCCTTAGATTTAAATAAAAACCTTTCTTAATAAAATGTAAAAATTCTCAAGAATTTAATGTTTTAATGTTCCACATTTCTACTACACTCAGATTCAATGTACAGTTTCTCAGATTAATATCAAAGATTGTTTTTTATAATCCAATGTCGAAGTTGGAAGACTGAACTCTCCGAAACCGTGTGTTTCTAGAACAAAGCGAGGTATGCGAAGAATAATTTTTCATTTCATCGCGAAATAACTTCGCAACGTGGTTGGAATCAAGCGACGAAAGTTTCCGCGTTCCTTTAAATATTATTTTGTAACGGTACAAAGCGGAATGAAACTTCCGTGCTTCGTAGTTAGATAAATCTCAGTTTCAAGTGGGAAACGAAGTTTATTCGAGACGTCTGATTCGCGTTGGCTAATGAAAAACTGACACACAAATCGATAATGAAACATTTCTATGTGGAACCAGTGAACGAAGACGATGGTACCTCGGTTATCCTTGATAAAATTCATTTCAGTTCGTTGGCTTGATCTTCGTTCGAGTCTTACATTGGCAGTAATATCCGAGGAGAAAAATTATTCCAGACAAAATTGCGATTCCGAATGAAACGCTGATAATATCTTCTCTTTTTTATTTGAATAGAAGAAAAGGTTGAAGTACATTCATGGAGAAACAATTACTAAATACATATCTTTTCTTAAAATCATATTTTATATTATTTTATATTTATTGGCAGCTACCAAACTTCCTTCCAATACAACACGTTAAGAGATCGATTGATAAAGTTTCTGATAGATACAGTAATAGGAAAATCTCTGGCACTACAGTAATATAATACCGATACTCTCAGCGTCCGAGATTCATAGACAGAAGTCATCAGAGAAACGCAATAGCACATCAGCCGCAGATGAACTCAGGCCAAGGAAGATTGCTCCCGCGGAAGACTGAGGCCCGCGGTCGTTACTTTGACTATGCACTTGGCCAAAGCGGCTTTCAAGAGGTGAAATAACTGCTCCAAGGGGTAGTTTCTATCCCCTTTTGATGGCTAGCCCTCGAACAAACCGTAAGTGCTGGGACCGAGAACATTACCATAACCTTCCGCTACTTGTTGCCACTGATACAGCCATCTAGCGTCTAGCTTCTACGTCTAGGTCGCCCACACAACCAAATTATTGAATCCCTTTAGAACACAATACATTAGAATCTTCAACTATTCCTTCTTTGAAAAATAATTTCGAAGAGAAGGAATTTTATAGAATAATTGAATAATAAACGAAGCTATTATGCCTCTTTGAAGACATTTTACTTACTGCTATATTTACAACCGAAAAATTAATTACAATATTCTTAGCCATGAACATAGAATCGACAATCGAAATATATTAAGCACCTTGGTAATGTATCAATATTTTCCGTTTAATTTATAATCAATGTGCCTTTAAAAAATAATCAAATATCTCAAACGAATCGATTTGCACCTCAAAAAGTAGTGGAAAATGAGGGAAGATTAATTAAACTGCTCTTTATAATTGCTCAGTTTCAGTTTCTTTTGAAATTGGAGGTTTGTACTTGTTTAATATCAAATGAAACTTTGTAGAACACTATAGCCTAATCTCCAGTTGCCGAAGTGTTAAGAAAAGAATAATCTATTCATTTGATCCACAAGGGAATAATACAAAATTAGGAAAACACTTTGACGACAGGACTTCTGCCTAGATGATCAGCACACAATGAGGGCCGTGCGATTAAACATCGATTAATTTTCAGTAAAACGGCGTCTGCGTTTAAATCGCTCCCTTTGCCAGGTTGAGCGGCAATTCGTCCCGAAATTGCAGTTGACAATTACACGGCCATTACACGCGATTCACGGGGCTGGCTGTTCGCGGAGGCCAAGCCCCTGGAATCCAGTAAGAATCAGTGCTAGGCACCGTTACAACTTTACTCCCTTATAACACAATGCATCCCCCACGGAGTTTACAGTTTCTGCAATCCATCCGGCGCTGGCCCCGGCCCCCTGTTGAACACGTTCAAGTTTTACTCTCGCCGGCAAGTTCCAGGCTAATACATTCGAGCATACGTGCCCGAAAGTAGTTCCGGCAAGTTTCGCGGAGCAGGCATTGCAATGAAACAACAGCTGCCACATCGTGTCCTGTCCCTCCTTGCTGCCCTTCTTATTTAATTAAACAATGGTCGGAGGTATTTTTCCAGACCCGGCAAACAATCGTTATTTTGGAAGTTTGTTATTTTGGAATTTTGAGTTATTGATGTTCGCGGAGCAGGCATTGCAATGAAACAACAGCTGCCACATCGTGTCCTGTCCCTCCTTGCTGCTCTTCTTATTTAATTAAACAATGGCCGACAGTATTTTTCCAGACCCGCCAAACAATCGTTATCTTGGAAGTTTATTATTTTGGAATTTTGAGTTACTGATATTCGAGCGGTACTTCGTTTCGATTCTGAGGGGTTGGAAATAATGGTTTTGAAGTTTTGTTGGTATTTCAGTTTGGACGTTCGGAAATTTGTTGTTTGAGTTTGACGTTTTGAAACTTTGGAAATGTTAAACTTAGGAAGTAATGAAGTTCAAACATGTAAAAATTGCAAAATTATAAAGTAACAGAGTTTCTCTCGAAGTTAACTTTCTTAGTTTCCAGTTTTGAAGATTTATTACTCTTAAGTTTTGTACATTTGTTGCTTCCCAATTTTGAAATTCTCTGATTTCCCAGTTTCCAAGCATTAATATTTAGTAACTTCTCAGTTCTGTTATTGATGTTTGAGCGGTTCCTCATTTTGTGATTCCGAGGCGTTGGATATAATACTTTTGAAGGTTTGTTAGTGTTTCATTTTGGAAGTTTGATGTTGAGGATGGAACGTTGCTGTCTGAGTTTGACGTTTCGAAACTTTGTTACTTCATAATTTTGCAACTTAGAAACTTCTTAATTTTGACATTTTTGAACTTCGTTGCTTCCCAAGTTTAACATTTTCAAACTATCTTACTTTCCAACTTTTAAATCTCATTGCTACAAAATTCTCTTATTTCCCAATTTTCCATTTCGGAATTTCCTTATTTCCCAACTTACTCCGGACACGACAGCTTCACAGGTTCCATTATTTTCAAATTTCGAGTTTTCGTTCCACTCGACTCATTGGAAAAATAATATTTAAGTACTTTCGATCGGCGTTACGTCGGCCAGGTAATGGAACATTTTTATTTCTCGATAAGGGTGGGAGAAAAAAAAATCGTTCGCTCGAGTTCTCCGTGCTCCAAGCTTTTTTGTTCGCCTGCCAGTTCTCCATTAACGCTCGTTTATTTATTTAACGCGTTTCCCGGGCTTCCCCGCTAATATTTCCCCCTTTTATTCGCCACTCGAATCCCTTGTCGGCCCGTCTTACAATTTCTTTTCAGCCTGGCCACGATTTTCTTCTTATCTGTTTTCACCTAGGCCCACCCCATCCTCGCCGCTGCCCATCGAGAAATTAAGGTACAACTTTAATTGAGCCGTTCCAGCGGCTGCTCGCAGCTGGCGACTTTATTATCGGCATACAGTATAATTAAACCATCTGCATCTTTTTAACCGGCGACCGAGGAGAGAGCGTTCACCGTCATTTTTCGAGCCGGAACTTTCTTAACGGCTAGGGAGGACCCTGCTCCTCTCTGTTTCCTGTTCAAACTTTTCAATTAAAAACGATAGAAAAGTTCCTTTTTAACCGCTCGCCATACAATATCGTGTCTGAGTAGTGGGGAACGAAAGTTCACGAAAGTAAATGTCGATTGTTATGAGTTCGAATTTGATATTGTTCCTTTGTTATGGACTGTTTTGCTTTGAACCTTTGGTATGTAACGAATGTGGCTTTTCATGGAAATTTCTAGCTAAGTATCTTTTGTAATAGTGATTTAGAAATTTTTAGGTTAGGTAGATTAAAGTTTAATTCTATATTTTGTAACGGAGATTTAAAAATCTTTAGAGTAGGTAAATTAGGTACAGTTTAATTCAAGATTTTGTAATAAGGATTTAGAAATCTTTAGGGTAGGTAAATTAGTTAAGGCGTAATTATAGATTTTGTAATAAGGATTTAGAAATCTTTAGATTAGTTAAAGTTTAATTCCAGTTTTTGTAATGAAGACTACCAATTCAATTCTAGCTTTGAAGATAAATAGGTGAATAGCTAGGTAAATAATTCGATCAGAACTTATTAAAAATTAATTTTATATGTTAGACATAAATCAGAACGAAAGACTATTTTGCTATCAATGTGTAACCATCAAAGTACACTTATAACAAGAAATTTGTTTGGATGTTTGCAGTCTTGATAGGAAAATAAATCAAACAGCAGGGTGTTAACGCGATTGTGAGCTTGACCAGAGGGAATAGCGGAAAAAAGGTGTGTGTCTCGACAGGAATATTCGTCTAGGAAACGAATAGACCAGGATTTTGAGCGTAGAGAAGATGTACGAGCCCAGGGAGCTCAGAGAGTTTCTTTTCGAAAAAGATGGGGGAAAGGGAAGACAGGCTCAAATTTATGGCGCCCGTGCAACGGAATTTATGGCTTGGTAATTGGCAAGGTGGAATTGGAATAAGAAACTGCGAGGAACTTATTGGGCACGGATCCGCACCGAAACGCGAGAAATTCACGTTGTCGCGGCTAGGATTTATTGGGCAAACAGAATAGGGTATGGTGTCCTTCTTTCACTGATCACTCAGGTTTCAAAGGAATTTAAACCAATTAGAAGTGTATCAAGTTCAGTATCATTGAATCTAGACCTAAATGTTTCATATTTAGTTGAGACTTTATCATGCTAGGCCTAGTCTAGACGTAGTTTGTAGTCTTCATACAAAGTTAGCACTGCTAGACCTAACCTAGACATAAGGTAGCTTGAAACTTCGTTCAATTCTCATCAAATCACGTCTAGCTTAACTATATCTGATTTATCGTGTCTTCACACTGTGTGACACTTGACATGAATCTAGTTCTTTCAAACTTTGGAAGACTCAGTGGAGACCTAACCATTTTACATCCAATTGAAGCTTCCTACAGTAAAGTCTTTAACCTAACCCAGGCCTAAACAAGACCTAGTCTCAGTTTAACACCAGAACTAGCAGTCAAATTGACTTTCCAAAATGTTCTCATAGAAACTCCAAGGGTGTATCTACCGAGTCTTCAATCACTCAAACCTTTCGTGTATCATTAAAACAATTTCTTTAGAAACCTCTTGGAGAAGCATCTGTTATTCGTTCAATAGACGTAAAAGAATTTAGGAATGGGTCATTGTAACTCATCCGGTAGCTCTAGTGTTAACCCCTTGCCTTAAATAGAATTTAACAAACATAAATATTACTCGTTTACTTTGAATTCTAATTAGATAATCTTCTGTTATCAATGATTCTATTGTAGGGAACATATAGACATAGAATATGCATAGAATTTTTCTCCTTTTTCATTATTAGCTATGAAGTTGCTGTGTCGATCACAGTTGGGAAATAGATCATAATGCAAGGGGTTAAAATCCAGATACCCTAGAAACAGTTTAAACTGCATACAGACCTAGCGAAATCCTAGTGCACTCTAGTCTCTAGACACTAGCTGAGTTCGGTCCCCAAACACGCTTGACCCAATCGTGTTTAACTTGACAAGCCATAACGTAAACTCAGCCTCCCTGAAGCCAACTCATCCGTCCTCAGATTTACGTAGGAATGCCGCTACATGAGCTAGAAACAGATACACGGCCAAAGAACTTTCCCTGGCACTTCGGGGCGTAATTTCGTGTCTTCAACTTTCACGGAACTTCATCGTTCGAAACTCCACTCGGTTACTTCTTCCCGGCTAGCGACGGAGCTCGTTAAGGACGCTCTAATTGCCACGTAACGCGCGGATTGAAGTGTCGTCGCGATAATAATTTTACGATCCCCGTCCCCCGGTGTTCCCCCCACTGCTCCGAGAATTGCCTGCCAGGTGTTTTTACGGAGCCCCGTGGTATACACCGCGGAATATTCAGCCGGCACGCACCGTAAACCCCGTGTTTCCCGGTGGCCGAGTAACTGCGCCCTAAAAAGCTTCTGCTGTTTTGTAAAAGTGGACTGAAAGTTGTATCGGCCGAGGGCCCGACGCCGGCCGGATGTTCGTTTATCCTTTCGTGCGTCACTTTGACGGTTTACGGCGACGTGAAAGCGGCCGGGCTGCGATCATGGGACGAAGGGATCTAATCCTAATGGAACTTTAAAGTGAAATCTTAAACTGGCCCCGGCCGTTAAGAGTTTCATGTTTCTTTTAGTTCCTTCGCCGTTCTGTTCTTTCCCCGGGATAGCTTGAGATAATGGTTAATTTTTTAGCGTGATGTTTCAAGTTGGAATTTTCATATCTTTCAGGAGAAATTTATGGGGCCTCGTGGATCTCGTTAAAACAGAGCGAAAGAAGTCTGAATAGAAAGTCTAAATAAGTCTTGATAGAAATACTTGCTGGAGGCGGACGTGAAGTCTCGCGAGTTTGTGGGCGCCATGATGGCTGCCGCCATTACGTGACCTAACCTCCAAACTAACCTCTAGACGCTCTAATTAAAAGTCTTTTTAAATACAAATCTTCACTGTAGTAGGCAATCTTGTAACTTTTTCCTTCGCAACGAGACCAACCCTCTAACATAAATTTTTCATCCAAAACACTGATTAAACCAACAATTTACATTAAATTTAACTACTTTCTTCGCTAGAAAATTGTGTTAACCCTTTGCACTCCGAATTTCTTGCATTTTTTCCTCGATACTTCTGTATTATTACGATATTCCAGTTGAAATGCATTTTAAAACATTTGTAGAGAGCAGTGTAAACGATTCTTCTTACTAATAACATTGAAAATAACGTAACAACACATTTAAATTAAATAGATGTGTTACTGACAATAAGATTATATAGATATTTTTAAAATAGATTATAGTATTATCTTGACAAACAAGCACACCTGCAAATAAAACTGATTGACTCACGCTCACGGGAGCGCAAAGGTTTAAAGCTCCTATCTATCAACTTCCCAAGACTCAACAAGTAGATCACTCTCTAATTTATAAATAATTCATATCTGCCAACTAGCAGTATACCTGTAACCCAACAATTAGTTTATAAATAATTCATCCTGACCCATAGAAACTCCCCATAAGACTACAGCGCCCAGAGAAAACACCTTCGGCGTGTCCGCGAAATAGAAGCTCTATAACGCGGAATCGTAAACGCAGATAACGGGAAATTACTTCGGAGGCACGTATCCGTACTGACGACGCCATGAAACGGTCGCGCGTCGGCTGTCCCGGGTCCAGACCGCGTACAATTTCGTTGCGGCTTTGTAAACCGTTCTTGTCGCGATTGCAGCTCCCAGCGGCCAGTAGTTGCCAGTCCTTTGAGCCACCATCTTGCGTACCCCGGTTTTATTATCGTCGTCCCCATCGTGTGGTTACACTGATGACATCATAGGATCATCCCCTTAGTACCGTAGCCTATCAGCTGCTCGTATCTCTTCATTCCTGCGGACGTTCATTTTTCGTTGAAAAATTCATCTTAATTTAGATCGAACGTTTGGAATCGACGGCCTATATCGGCGGGGGCGTCACGTTCCACGGGAACAACGGAGATAATGCACACGTTCAATCAAAACGCGATAGGTACGCGTCCCCTATTCATCCTGTCCGATGAAGTAACAGCGCGTTTATTAGATCGATCGCTGTTTGCACGCTTCGCCCTTACAAAAGCTTCATTCCGGCCGATCGAACACGCCGCTAGAGAGACCGGTTCCACGGGCAACTTTGGGATGCTACCGTGTCTCTAGGGTGTTTCCGGCTTGGGCGGGTCAAGTCACGTTCGGTATTCCAGCAGTCGTCCCCGAAAGGTCGGAAGAGATAGTTCTGTCCCTGGAAAAGTCTCTAAATCGCTGCGAGCGGGATCCTCGAAGACGAGTGCTCTAGTCGTGGTTGCGACTGTGGTAAGCTGTTTGTGGACTCTGGCCACTCTAGAGCGGTTCTTTCTTGCTTTTAGGGTCTTCGCGTCGAATGTTTCTCTTTTGGAATTTTGTTCTTGGTGGGCTGGTGTTTTGGACAGTTTCTTTTTTGGCTTGGACGATTTTGGTTCGGATTTTTTGAGAGTCGGAAATATTGTTGTTTTATTTGAGTTTGGAATCCTCGTATTTGTTTCTAGCTTTTAAATTAACCAATTTTTAAATCTTGAAATCTTCAGATTTCCGAATTATTAAACCTTAAAATTTTCCAATTTTCAAACCTTCAAATTTCTCTGTTCCCTAATTTTCATGTCCTCAAATTTTCCAACTTTCAAATCTCCAAATTTTCCAACTTTCAAATTTCTGAATTTCCAACTTTCAAACCTTCAAATTTCCCAACTTTCAAATGTCGAAAGTTCCAACTTTCAAACCTACAAATTTTCTAGTTCTCAAATATTCAAACATTCAAATACCCAAGTATTCAAATTTTAAAGCTCACAAATTCTCAAACATTCAAATATCCAAGTGTCCATATTTAAAAGCATTCAAATTTCCACATTTTCAAATCCTTTTAAAAAACGAACATTCACACCACTTCAACAATTCCACAAACTTCCCCAGCCCAATTAGCAGTACCAAAAGACCTTCAACTACACTAAAAGGAAGCTAAATCGTCCAACATTCCAAACACAACGACGAATGAATTATTAACGATAACTCTAAGCTAATAAATTACTGTCCTGGAAGCTTCGGTGCCAAACAGATTACCCTCATCTCCCATCGATTATTCGCGTTTAAAGTGATTGAACGAAACGAGTCGAAGATTGAATGGAGGGGTGGGAAGTCGGAATCGCGAGGGGAAAAATGAGTTTTATGTTTGACGGTTATCGCCAGCCCTGATTACAGTCTCCTCAGTGTATTTTCCGGTGGCCGGTCCCCGCGTTCCCATCGAAAACGGATATAGAAGCAGGCCAGCGACGCCGGCTAATGGCATTGTTTTCTCTGGCACGGCCAATTTCGGCCTGTTGCATTTTTAATCGGTCGAATGAGCGTTCACGTCGGGAACGCTCGGCCGCTAACCGTTCGATTAATATAGAAATTCAATCGGCCACTTTGCGCCGACGGCGCGAGATCACGTGCTACGGAGATCGATCATTGAAGGCGCCGCTTAATAGATCAGGAACTTTAGTCGTTAGCTTCAATTTTTGAAAAATTTTCTTTGTTGACATTCCAGTCCTGTGGTACTTTCAACACTTTGACGTAAATTACGTCTATAGACGCCCATTGCGTGTGCTTGCAGATGCAAACGACGTCTATAGCAGTCCTATATTTTTAGTATTATAAAACAATTTAAAAAATGTATATCACTGTTGAATTTATTACCCTCTAAATCCTTTAGCCTTCTTTTAATAATTGTTGAAGTAAAACAGTTACGCCAGAAAACTCCTTCAACAAGAATAATTCGTAGACATTATAAAGTGTTGAGGCGTCTATTAGAAATTTTTGTTCTTGTATCTTTCAATATTGTGTTACATTAAAACAGAATGTAAATGAAGATCATGTGCAAAATAAAGTTACGTTTATAAAAATATATCTCTTTTATTTTTTCCTAAATTATTTTCAAAAAATATCGTTAGATCTTTCACAAAACCATCCTCACAGTTTGAATAACCACGAAATAATAATTCCCAAGTATCTCATTCTCACCTGTCCGCTACTTTTAATCCTAAAAACTATTCACCAACATAAATGTTCAATCTCTAACCATTCACAACCGTCCAATTCCAGTCGAACGTCCGTATCTCCAGCACACATTGCGTTCATCCGCGTGTCAAGGGGTTAATGACGGATAACCTCGCGCGTTTCCCGGTTTATAATGCTTTTATCACGCGCGGCCCATTTCCACGTCGGAATTTTCGTTCAATTTTGAAGTTAGTTAGGCCCGTGAAGCATTTATGGCCGGCGGACGGTCACGTCGGCCATTCCTGTAAAATTAGAATGACCGGTGGGCATACGGGAGCGGCCGGGACGCGTTGAAGTATTTTTATTTTTCCGTCGAAAGTGGTATGGAATTACCGGGCCGGACGTAAAACGGATAAAATAAAATTAAATAATAAAGTCCACGGGTTTTCCCCTTGCGCCTGTACACGTGACTCGCGTCACGCGTGTCTATGTGCCTCCTGAAGTATGAATCTCCCGCGGTCCGTCCTCGTTTTCGCGACGAGCAACATAATTATCGCTGCCATGAGAACTTAAAGATTCTCCCTTTTCACTGTTACATAGCCGCAACACGGGAGGAACGCCTCCCAAAAAAGGGGATGGGAACTTAGGAATTGGTTCCTAATTTAATAAGGATTCCGAAGTCCCAAGAGTGGAATTTAACCGAGCAGAAAAACAAGAGGAAGCTATTTCCTTCCAGCAAGTGACTCGAGCACAGCCTGACAAAGCTAGATAATCAGTGTCGCGAGCGGAAGCGGGATAGACGCGTTCGAAAATCGAGGGTCGAGACGCGGGACTTCAAAGCGACGCCGCGCGCGTCGAATGTAAACATGCAATGAAGAAAATTTCAGTTGCAGTCATTGTAACTTTACCTTCTCAAATGTAGTACTAGTGAATTCCTGAGATTGTCCTGGTTAAAATAAACCCAAACACGATGGGAATCGAACTAGTTTCACCGACTTAACGTAATTAACAAAATCAAAGGCTCGTTTTCATTGAATCGATAAACTAGATCGATTCACGTCGTGTTTGGACTCATTTTACTCAGAAGAATTGGTACTATGATTGAAAAGGTAATCAACAATTTAAAATTCCATCGTCGAAAATTCATAATGTTTTAGATTTCTGAGTTTTAGAGTATCTTTATAGTAAACAGACAAAAATCTCTAAAGATACCAAGCTTGTAAAATTGTAGTTCGCAACCAGCGTAATAATAATGATAATAGTAGTAGTAATAATAATAATAATATTATAACAATAACAATAGTTACTACGAATATTCTCCCCTGTTTTTTCTCTTCGAGTTCTTGTTTTAGTTTGATTTTCGGAAAGGAAATTGAAAAGTGATCAACGTTAATTGCGATTCCCGATTCGGAGAAGATTTAAAACGCGGGTAGATTTAAAACGTTTTTTACCGTGGAATCGCGCGCAAAGTCGATCGCGACGCAAATTATTTTGTAATACGGCCCCGCTCGCACGGAATATTTTCCGAATATTTTCAATCAAACGGACACGCGAGTGACGTTGATCGCGTTTACTTTATTTTTCGAATAACGTGTATTTACCTGCGCTGCGCCGCTGCGAGACAAGTGGACTGGGTACACTTGCTTCGAAAATGCATCGCGTCCGCTTGGTGTTTCCTTGTTTTTTAGTTTTTTTTTTTAATTTTATTTTTGAAGGGGTGGCGATCGTTTGTGCACGATAATTCGGGGCATCGAGTGTTTCTGCGCGAACGTTACACCTCATTAACGTGTGTTTTTATTGCTCGATGATGCTGCCAGGAGGAATTACCTTTTTTAGGTATTATTATACTGTTGGGAGTATTATGGAACGTTTCAGAGGAAAAGGATTTTGGAAATATTGAATTTGGAGGGGTGAAAATTGTTTGGAAGCGGAGAGTCAATTTTTGCACTGTGGATGTTGAAATGTTTGCGAGTGATTTATTATGTTTTGGGCGGTGAGTTGTGTAAGATGTGCACGGAAGTTGAGTTTTAAGATTGAAATTCTTTAAGGTGAACCATGAATTTCGTGAAAGTTGATTTGTAAGTTAAGAATATTTGATTTTGAAATTTAAAAATTGATTTTCGATCAGAATAAATTTCGCAGAAGAGAATTTCCAAGTTCAGAGCACTCAGTTTTAAAATTTCAAACGTTGATTTTCCAATTTCAAATGCTCAGATTAACGAATGAATCTCTCAAAATTGAATTTTCAACTTCAAAACCCTGAACTATCACAATAAAGTCTACAAAAAATATTTCCCAAGTTCAAAATATTTGATGTCATAATTTCAAAAGTTGTTTTCCAATTTTAAATGCTCAAATTAACAAATGAATCTCTCAAAATTGAATTTTCGAGTTCAAAACCTCCAACTACCACAACAACCTCCACAAAAATCGGTTTCCAAATGCTCAAATTAACAAATGAATCTCTCAGAATTGAATTTTAAGTTCAAAACCTCCAACTACCACAACAACCTCCACAAAAATCAGTTCCCAACTACTCAAATCGCCCAATTACCTCCCAAAACAAACCTTCCAAATCCAAAACCTCCAACTCCAGCAATAATCTTGCACAACCCGCGATTCCGGGGCCCAAAGCGCCATGTTTTCTCAAAATCGAGAAGCCGGAAACGTTGAACCTCCTCCTGTTTTCGATGCCGCCGAATTGCGGCCGGTATTTATTTAATCCGGGAGCGTCCCGCGTAATCCATTCAGCGGGAAGTTTGCAAATATTTTTCGCGTGACTCTCGAAAATCTGCCTGCCGCCCACTTGGCTCGCGCGACATTACTTAAAACGCTTGTCGGGGCCACTCGATCGATTGCCCTTCGCGTGGAAATATCGTTCCGTCGGCTAACTTGGTAACAAGTTCCTCTTTCACGGGACTTCCGGCGCGACTGTGCGGTTTCAGAGAGCCCCGCCGTCCGTGCAGCGTTTTCATCTGCGTCGAAATTCCTGTGTCGCTGTTCCTCTTTAACGTTTTATGCAAATCCCCGGCGCAGTTGGCTTCGACTTGGTTTTCGACTTATTTTTGACTTATTTCTGAGACTTCGGATTTGAGCGTTAATAGGAGAACTAGGCATTTAACCGACATCAGCTCTTTTCATAGGTGTGCTATTTTTTGGATATATTTTTAAACTAGATCATATCATTATGTTGTTTGAGATATTACTAGTAGGAAGAATCGTTTACACTGCTCCTAAATCTAGAGCAAATGTAAATATTTGTTTGCTTTCTCAGAAATTAATGTTGAATCGAAGCGATCGTAGTTAATGAATAAATCATTTAATGGTAATCTAGGGCATTGAATGTTTCCCAGCCATTGTTGGGTTGTTATTGAATAGTGTTATCTGGAGAGATATCTCGTATATTGTTAAGCAGTGATATTGGTAGGTTATTAAACAGTAATATTAGTAGCAATAATTTAGTATTAATAGTAAATATAGAGGATCAAGTTAACTAATGTATAAGTAATTTATTGTATCTGGAGTCTTGTTATTTGATAGAAATTATTGTTGGAAAATATTGTTCAAAAATGTTTACAATAATTGATGTTACAACCATTTGACAACAGATTTCTTTTTCACTGTTCTACTGTGTGATACATTAATTGACAATTTTCAAATATTTCATTATTTATCCTAAAACTACCAGATGACTGAGAATGAATCATTTCAGGTTTCTTCTTTTACAATTATTTGAATTGATGATTTATTCTGGTATATTTTCCAAGTTTAACTGGATCTAAGTTAGGGAAGAAATTCATTTTGCACACATGGGAACTGTATTTCGAACAGCATACTAAGTTTCTGGTTTTTCCTTTCGTTTGCAGAACTCTAACAACCAAGTTGCAATTCCTGGACAGAACCAAGTAGCCCAGACACAAGCTGAGACTCAGGGGGGACCCAACACAGTCCTCAGAGTCATCGTTGAGCAGATGATGTACCCCATTTCTCTGGACGTGCTCTATCAGGTGAGTTCTAGTCTATTAATTTAGCAAATTAATTATTATAGTGCTAACACATTGCGTACTGGCTACGAGAAATCTCGTTTTCATATAAAGACACTTAGCTATGGAACTTCGCTAATTACCACAGCATTGAAAGATATATTAAATTTGATACGAAACGATTATCTATTTAAAATATATTACATAACAATAAGGTATGTTTTATATTATATAACAGTGAATTATATTTTATATTACATAACAATGAGTTGAAAATTGAAAATTGCCAACAGAATTCAATTTTCTGAAAATTAGCCGTAGTCAATGCGTTCAATTTGAAAAAGGTACTAAATTCTGGATCTTCATGCAAATATAAATTACTTCAGATTACTATTATTTAAAATATCGATTGACTTATATTACAAGATCATTACCGAATCAATCTACTTAATAACCTCTCAAATCATCTCTGCAATAATTGTACCAAAGGGACTGCAAAATTCTACACTGTTTCCCATCATATAATCACATTGTTTAAGTTCAAAAAGTTTCAATAAAATCCCCTGTTTCTCACTTTTCCGACCAGTTAAATTAAAATGTGAAAATAAAAATTTCTCACTCTCGCAAAACCGTTTATTCATCACAGAAGCATGAAGATCCACGATCGACGCCACTCGACTTCTCGAAAATTTCTCTCGTATTCAAAGCTACTAACAAATCTCCTCGAAATCCAAATTCACCAATTCATAAACGAGATTCAGAGATCGTAACCGACCGGAGTTATTTCAACCACAGAAATCTAAATCGCTAACAAGCATTCACCGATACGCCGCGCACTCGGACCACGTAGGAAAAAAAAAAGCGGCCGAAATCGTTCGGGAATAATGCAGGATATGCAAAATTAATCCGATTTCGCGGCAATTCTCGCGAATTCGATTCCCGATTAATCGGATATTTCTCCGGTACACTTCGATCGCCGATATAGGGAAGAGTTGTAGCATATTTCGCGCGGTAAATATTCGCGGTTTCGGTGTACCTTTCCTCTCTCTCTCTCTCTCTCTTACTCGCTTTCCCGGTGAATTCTTTTTTATTTCACCCCGTCGCGTTTCCGTTAATGGAATATTAAATAATCCGGGCGCGTCGACGATATGTTTACTCGGTTCATGAACGAGGAAATGCCTTGCGTCTAGGTCCAGCCAATATCGAACCGAATAATGGAGCAACGAGCGTTCCCTGAGCAATCGGGACGTTTAAAAAATCAAAGGACCATTTATCTCACACGTCGAAATTTTATCAATTTTCCGTAATTTTCGTTATGTTCCGTGTTTTTGGATGTTTAAATCTATGATAGCAGTATGGACCACTAACCTTTCGTCTCGAATAGTGTATATGGGTACCATGGACGTTTAAAATTACCGGAAAGCTAGAAAACGCCATAAAGATAATGGAAAATTGGAAAGTGCTGATTATTAATATTATTAGTGCTTATTTCTTTTATTAGTTCTTATTTCTTCATGACTTTACCACGATTTTTAATTTCTATTGCAAAATGAAATGAAAATTTAGTTACAGTGTTGTTTGTATAATAAGTTAGACACTATAATGGGTCTCTCAGAATATTTTCAGATATTTAGAGAACCCGAGGTAATAAAAAATCATAATAGGTCCACATTGCTAGCCACATTAACGAAAAGAATATTCCCAGCGGAGTTAACACCAGAACTACCAAATTGAAATGACCTATTTCTAAATTCTTTTGCAATTACCGAAAAGGTGGTAGATGCTTTTATGAAAAAGAAATATAGAAACTGATTTAACTTTGAAAACTCAATGACAGAACTGAATTACGAAGCGGCGGAAATCTCAGTAGTTTCAGTTTTAGAATACCCAAAATGGAAAGTTTGGAAAGTTTAAGGAAAATTTGAAGAATTTAACTGCATGGTAGTTTTAGTGTGAAGCCATGAATGAGTGTAATCTAGGTGTAATTGGGACAGCGTTGAAGACATTGTGCCAACGTTCATCGGATGAATTATTGAAAAGTTCCATGCGGGGTACTCGTCATAATGTAAAACATTATTTATATGAATTCATACTGCCGCGTTCATTAGAATATTAAGTGGCTTAATTTCTGGCGCGGAGTACGGCCGTGTCCCGCAGGTTTCATTTATTAATCCGCCGAAATTGTTACCTCGGCGAGGCTGTCGTTGAATTTTCATGGCGGCGGGATTCGAATATTTTCAACTCGCCCGCGTGATCGAGCGGACAAGTCGCGCGATGGGGAGTTAATAAAAATTGTAAATCTAACTGGTCGCTAGAATTAGCCTGGCACACTGGAGGAAATGGGAAATTTTGTATCGCAACCGTGCGACACGGTTCGATGGATGGTAGAACGACGGCCATTTTGAACTACGAATATGTAATAAGGAAATTTCGGAGGGGGGTTGCATATTTTCGGAATTATGAATTACAATGGGGGAATAATGTAACGAGCGGTTAATACTGAATTAATTCAGTGTGTCACGGTGCGTGGGTCGTAAGCACCATTCCGTTGCAATTAATTACGGTGGGAGGGTTGATTAAAATTGTGAAGCTGGAGGATTGTGGGGCTTGATTGCATCATTGTGACTCGAACTGTTTTGAGAGTTTGATTTTAAGATTTCGTTGTTTTTTTTTTTTTTAATAAGTTGGCGATGGTGACTTAACCTAAATTTAGTTCACAATGTAGATCTAGTTAAGTTTAAGGCATGTGAAACTTAGAAGTAACTTAGCTGGTCTTGGATGCAATTTAACTTTGTTCTGTCCTAACTTTGAGCTAACTTGAATTTATTTCAACCAGTAATGAGATCAAATGTGAGGAATTGTTTGTTACCTTCTATTGAATTTTGTAGACAACTGTTTATCACTAGAAGCCCTTGAGACTCTTAACTTTATCATCTCTTAATTTTATCAACTTCTTTGGTCACTAAAATCACAAAGTAAGCCTTTATAAACTCTTAATTTTATCAATCTATTTAATTACTAAAATCACAAAGTAGACCACTATTTATCACTAAAAGCCTTTGTAAACTCTTAATTTTGTCAACCTATTTAATTACTAAAATCACGAAGTAAATTACTAATTATCACTAGAAGCCCTTGTAAACTCTTAATGTTATTAACCTATTTAATTACTAAAATCACGAAGTAGACCACTATTTATCACTAAACCCATGTAGGCTCTTAATTTCATCTCCAAAGGAAAGTTAGTTCACAGGTTAACAAAAGGATCATTTAGAATGATCACAATAGGAAGTATTATATTTCCAAAAAAGGTACAGTCTGTAACATATAGAAGCTACACTGTAGTACAAAGGAAATGGTTTGAGTAAATTTAAGAGATCCCAGAAGGGCTGCCCAAGACAAAGTCATATTGGCGTGTTCATTAAGGAGCGCTCAACTTAGAGCCGGATGGCAGGATAACCGGTGCGCTTCCAGTTCGAGTTGAGTGGCCCATACATTTTTAAGCGCATCCACTATCTTGTCGAATAATATACTACCTCGTGGTCCGCGAACCGGAGAGAACCCGGCCCTTCTTTCCACGTGAATACACAGTGTTTTCATAGGTGACGCACGCTAAACATCAGCCTTTCTGTCGCTCTGAATATGTGCAAAATAGGACCCCCTTTTCAGGAAGAAACATGCACCACACGATTTGAATGGAAATTCGCTGGCTTACAAAACAGTCGCAGTAAAGATGCTGTTCCCCGTCTGTTCCTTGAAGAGGAAGCTTACTCTTGTCTATTATCAGCCAGTAATAGTGGAGAGGTGTACACCAAGAATGCCAGTAGGTCATCATTTGTATTCAAAGATGTCATTATAGAGCTTCGGTTGCTTAAGCATTGTAAAGTGGACGTCTAATAGCTGTTGAGCTACTGCTCCTTATAATCATCGGGTTATAAGGATTCTAAGTACCTTCGCCTCTTGAGGAGCCTAAGTGTGTCGTAAGGATTCTTAATGTTCTCTTCTGCTAAAGATCCTAAGTGTCCTCATCTCATTAGGATCATAAACATCTTCAAATTCTGTATATGCTAAGCTTCATGGTGTCTAGGGATCTTACGTGTCTTCGTGTCCTAAGAGTTCGAAGTGTCTCAAGAATCCAGAATACTCTAAAAGTCTGTTCTAGAGATCCTCTATCACCTTTATTGCTTTGGCATCCCAACTGTTCTCTTGTCCTAGGAACTGAAAGTGTCCCAAGAATCCAAAGCCCTAAAAATCCAAAAGCCCCAAGAATCCAAGAGTCCTAAAAGTCTGTTCTAGAGATCCTCTATCACCTTTATTGCTTTGGCATCCCAACTGTTCTCTTGTCCTAGGAACTGAAAGTGTCCCAAGAATCCAAAGCCCTAAAAATCCAAAAGCCCCAAGATTCCAAGAGTCCTAAAAGTCTGTTTCAGAGATCCTCTATCACCTTTATTGCTTTGGCATCCTAACTACTCTTATGTCCTATGAACTCAAGGTGTCCCAAGAATTCAAAGTACCCTAAAACTTTAAATGTCCCAAGAATCCAAAATACCCTAAAAGTTCAACTCTTCCAGAGTTACTCTATCGCCATATTAGTTTTAGCACCCTAACTATCCTCATGTCCTAGGAGTCCAAACTGTCCCAAAAATCTAAGACACCCTAAAACTGCAGTTGTTCCAGAGATCCTACAGCTGCTAACCTCCAAAATATTCTAGGTGTCTCAAAAGTCCAAGACACCCTAGAGTCTCTAACAGCCCGTGATCACCAGGACACTTTGATCCCCTATCAACCTAGTCTCCTCGGTAGCCAGCTTTGGTCCGTAGCTGAACTTATAATATCCACACTAATAAAACGTCAACGCCGATCCAGTCAGATGAGCTTTAACGTCGACAGCTTTCATCTTCCGCAAGACCAAGCGTCAGTAATCCGCGTAGCGCATTAGCGGGACACGTTCGCGTCCGCCGAATTGAAATTCCCGAAGATTACAGGCGTTTCGTTGTCCAGCCATCGTTGTTGCCGCGGCCGTGCAACAACGGCCGGCGTAGCTTCACGCATGCCTGCTTTTCCGATAAGCACACAGCCCGCTCCCGGATTTCCGCTGACGAATCCGACGGACCGGCCGAGCCCTAAGCCGGTAATGGACCAGCTAGAAAACATTTCCGGATTACACGCCGGCGATTGCTCGCTGTTTGGCTGCGTAAGTAGGCTTAGCAGTCGATTCTGCCGTTGGCCAGGATTTACATGAACCGCGATCGCCCCGGAAGATTAACCTATGCCCCGCCATCCTGCTAAGTCGATTTCGCGTCGTTGGCCGGAAACGTTGAGCTTCGATTGCTCCGACGACGACTGGCCCATCAGGAAAGGTCCTGGATGTCAGCTAACAGCTTGACACTTGGGATCCTCGTGATCTCGGATAAGCTGAGAGTATTGCTATGTCTCAGCAGTGACAATTGGAATTCCCCAATTAACAGTCTGAAAAGGGAGACACCCCTAGATGGCCCCTAATGCCAATTCAAGCCTATGGATTCTGATGTATGCTTTGTTTCTTTCATTCTTTGGAAGAGAGTCTACAAATCACTTGAAATTTGTATTATTTTTACATTATTCTGAGTCCATCGTTTATCAGGAACGCAGTGGGACAAGGAGCAAGCTAAGTTAAGAAAATAGGGGACGCTACTTCGAGACACCCCCAGATGACCCCTAATGTCAATTCCAGTCTATGAATTCTGATATATGATTTTTTTTTTCATTCTTTGGGAAAGAGTATACAAATCACTCAGATTTTTGTATTTTTTCATTATTCCGAGTCCCTTGTTTATCAGGAAGGCTGTGAAACATCAAGAATCAAGCTAAATTGAGAAAATAAGGGATGCTCCTTCGGGACATCAACACTCAAAATCTTCGAGTTCACAGATTCCTCAATTAAACGCAGTAGAAGGAGTTCTTCGTGCCTGAAAACTCACCGCCACCCCTCTCGCCGCAGTGTACTAGCTTCGTGAAAAGAAGAAAGGGTGCAGTAAAGAGGAAGGTGTCGGGTGTGTTCAGGTGTGCAAGGTTTTCTCAAACCGGCGCTATGAAAACTTGGTAATCCGTGGGAGGCGCTATTAGTCAGTGTCTAGGGTGGCGACGGGGGCGGTAGCCGCTTTAAAATTTCTAATGATCCGTGAACTTAACGAAACGTATCCGTTGAAGGGGTCATTGATCGCGGAAACTTTTAATGGCGGCTTTTTTCTCGCCCCGGTGCGTTCTCTTCTTTTTTCCCGCGGAACACCGGGGAAACTGTATAGTCCGCAACTCCGCGTAACCGGCAGTTATTAAGCGACGGAGATTAATGCACCCCCGATGGCTTCAGAACTTCCGGCGCGGTCCGGTATTTTTCCCATTCGGCACGGTTCCAGTTTGTATTTTCATACTTACCCTAGTTTAGGATAATTCCGCGTTGTCTTTACACTGGAAATTAGTAGCGGAAGAATTCTTACCTTGTAGATGATGTTCGTCGACACTCTTCTGGTGGATGATGGTATCAAATGGACACGATTTATATAGTGTGTGATAAGCGACAGTTTGTCACGCTCTTGTAACCTGTAGTTAGAATATTTTCACTTGCGAAATGGAGCCATTAGTTTGATATCTAGTGACCGAGATCTTTTTAGACCGTATGTATTCTTGCATTTTGTGTATTTTTGTTGGTGAAGTTGCAGAAATTAGAATATATAAGTCACGTTTTGATGAAGTGATAAGGCAACTTTGATTTGCTGTTGTTTTCTCTTCTTTGTTCCTGCATAATTCTTTAATGATTCTGTTTTCGTAACCCCTGTGTGTTTCTGTTTCGGGCCTGGAGAATTCGGTTGACCCAGTGTTCTCACTCCCTTAGTTAGCTTAATAGGTAGACATGTCCCAACTGCAGTGATGGCCCTCTTCACGAGCAGCTCTGCATCCTGCATATGGACCAGGCCAAAAATGGCAGATACAAAGTGTCTCATCGCTATGTCCCCGAATTTTCCGAAAGTTCATACTGTCGCGTGTCATATGTCCTTAAACTGTTAATAATTCCAATGTATCATTGCCAAATCCTTTCTCTCTTCGAATTCGTCGATAACCTAATCTATAAAACATATTAGGTTATGTCAAAACTCTTCAAGCTAAAAACAAAAATCTTTCTAACTGATCAAACATCACGAATAATCCTTAAAAATATAAACCTCCCATCTACAATCTAATCAGTCTCAATTTAATTCAAGTCACATGTTGTCAAACATCATCATCAAATATCCTCAAAAATGGTAAAACTTCCCTCCATCCCGCACAATATTCCAAATTTCAAGTACAAAATAACCGAAACGAACATACCAAACGCCACGCCTCGATCCAGATAAAATATCAGCCCTTAGAAAATGGCAGAAGGGACATTTCCACGGGGCGGTTGTTTAATAACGGGATACAAGGTACAGCCGGCAGGTGGTAAAACAAGAGGCAAGACGTCTTCGATGCGTTTACGCAGGGAGAGCGTGCCCCTAACAAGAATTCCTCGATTTGACCAGGGACGTAAACGTTAAAGGCCGGGTCCGTCCGCGTTTACGTTCTTTGACGGAACGTTACGACCGGTTTTACATTCCCGGCAGCGTCCCGCGAGTGCTAGGTGTCCGAACGCGCCGAAGGAGGCGCGGGAGACGGTAACGGGGGGAAGGAAGATGTGTACAGAAAGAAATTACAGCGGCGGAACGACTGGTTTCGAGGGCCGGATAGTTTTACGACCGCCCATCCGCCGACTGTATAATCCGATTTACGGAACGAACTCGTGCCCGGCTCGGATCGTCATGTACGGAATAATGCTCGTGCACCTTTCTTCCGTTTTCCCGACGTCTTCTCCTTTTTCCTTCGTTCCCGGTGCTTCGTCGCTCGTAACCCTCAGGGCTGGTTTTCATATCCCCTTGGTAACCGACCGTTATGATGATACGGCGTTCCCTTTGGCATTCACGGTATGAATATGATGAATCGAAACGGAGTTGCCGCCATTTTGTTGATATGAACTTGCGGCTGATGTCACGAGAATGAGTGGACTTCTTTGGGGATGATTTTAAGTGTTTTGGATTTGACAGTAATATAATATGTAATAAAAAGAATAGTAATAATAATAATAATAATAATAATACAATATAATATTATTAATAGTACTGATATATTGCAATTTTCAAACATTCGCCTATATTCAAGGAAAAGAATTTTCAAAGAGAATAACTTTTCCATAAAAACTGCTATTAACAGTGAACTCGCTATGAGGAATAAAGAATTGTTTGAAAAGCGGGAAGAGAAATTTAAAATAAAGGTTCATTCAGTTCCAATCATTTTATTACAACGTTAACATTAACGTTACAATTCTCTCGGCGCACGCGAAAGAAGTCAACGGGGCGTGCCGTACAAAAGGCACGGACTCGCCGTGGCCCTTTGTCATCAATTTTTCAGACCCATAGCCTTCGGGGAGCATAGAGCCAGCCGGAAACGTCGAAACGCGGGACGAGGATTAGCCGAAACCATAATGTCGTATTCCCCGTGTCGTTTGCCCGCGTGTACATCATGAATAATGGCGGATCGTCGACGTCGACACGGGCGAAATTACGTTACTATTATTGCACGTTATTGCATTACGCGCGCAGCAGGGGGTTAGGGGGTCAGGGAGAGGCACGGAGGGGGGTTGTAGATACCGCGCGTCGATAATCGAGAACGCGAATTAATAACTGTTACATCAATCAATATGTACAACAGCGCGTCCGCGTCGCCGCTGTACACTGACCATGAAAAGGGACGGCGATAGTTAAGGGTGGGGGGATCGAGGGTGGGCTGCAACCTGGATGGCCCTCGGAATCGAATAACACAAACTGGAGGGCGCAATAACAATTTCGTCTTCACGTTGATTGAGAAATTATCGACTCGGTTCGCCGTTTTGCTGAGGCTTTCAGCGTCGACTGAGACTTCCGCTACATAGCGTATCAAGTATCGTACCTGTCACACAAGGTAATCTCTAATGATTCGAGAAATATTCAAATGTGTTAAATGTATGGAATATATTTAAAAAATATTGAAGTGTATTAGAGTTGTAGAATATCGTCTTTGCGTTAATTGAGAAATTATTGATTGGGTTCGCCGTTTTGCTGAGGCTCTCAGCGTCTATTGAGGCTTTCGCTACATAGTGTGCGAAGTATCGCACCTGTCACACAAGGTAATCTGTAATAATTCGAGAAATATTGAAATATGTTAAATATATATAATACATTCGAAAAATATTGAAAGGTCTTAAATGTATACAATATATTCAAAAGAACGTTGAGAAATATAAAATGTATTTTTAAAATATTGAAGGCATGAGTGAATTTGTTTCATACGGATTATATAGGATGAATAAATGCCGCTTCTGATAGAAAATGTTTTTTGTTGTTAATTTAAGAGATGAAGAGATTTCGTTTTTAAGTGGCAAAGTATATTTTTAGTCAGTCCACTGCACAGTGCGTTTGCACGCGAATTCAACGACCTTCAATACGTGTATTCGATTGCAAACGGTTTTCGAGTTTATTCGATGCACAAGTTTCCGGATTAACTAGAATAACACCTGCCCGAGTGGAGGGTATCTATTACGGTTGCCCACGCGAGTATAGGTTATTATTTGGCATCGATTCTTCTATTCGAAGCTTGGAAATGGGAAGAAACGTGATTTTTTAATAAACAAATATTTTTAGCGACAGGCTTGATTCAGTTAAATATTAGATATAACTCGAAATAACGGTAACGCAACGATAATAAAGAATTGGTAGCTCCCGGCGATCAGCGAACGACAGTCGATTCAACTCGCGTAGCGAAGTTCCCGTTGCTAGGAGTTTGAGGTCAGTTCGTCGCGTAAAAGTTTTCCCATCCGAAACTCCGGTGAAAAATTCTTAAGCAATTCAGTGACGGACCTCTATCGACAACGTTATCACAGTGGGCCACGGTTTCAGTGGTCTGGATACGGTGAACCGTCGACACACGATGAGAAAAGTGTGCGAGCGAATTGCTTTTCACGCGTTAAATATAAATTATTCAATTGAAAATTTGTATTCTGAGAAAAATTCCGTATTTTCGTGGATCTGGGTGAAAATCTTGTGTTGAAACCAATTATACGATACTCGCAGATGCTGGGAAAAGTGATGTCTTTATTTTGTTTGCAACCCCGCTGTGATTATTCTGATCGAAATTACAGGAATTAGGTCGAAAGATCGTTCGGAAAAATGTTCGGGAAAAATTACACCGCCGCTCGAACGTTTCCCGACCGCGCGCGCGCGCGCGCTTCTCGACACACGAACCTTTGAGATCTTGATTTCCCACGGGATTTTCCTCGGCGCGCACGCTTGTGTCCGCTGAAAAGTTGCGGCAAAAAAAATATGGCCGATAGAAAACGTCGTGAACCGCATATCGGCGCGAATATTACGGCGATCCAATCCGAGACGTTCCTGTAATTTATTTTTAACCCTTTGCGCACCTACATCGAGTGCGACTGGACATCAGTTTTATTCACGAGTATGCTTCATTGCCAAGATATTTTAAAAATACAACATATTATTATGCTGTTTTCAATATTATTAACACTAGATTTACTGACATTCACTGTACAGTTTATTCTATTGTTCTTAGAAGAATTGTTATCTGTTTAGATCTTAAAAATTAGAGGTTTCAGAGTAGACAATTAGGATATATATTTGCGTAACTGCGTTAATGAAAATCGACCCAAACATTTACCAAATAATACTTATAAAATTCAGTATGAGTAAAATTGACTCGTTCCGTAAATCTAATGTTAATAAAAAGAATTGTTCACACTGCTTTCTACGAACTAGCTATTTTCCATAGTGCATTTCAAATAAAACGTTTCTAAAAATACAGAGTTATCGAAAAAAAATTGCTAAAGGAATTTGGAGTGCAAGGGATTAACTCTTATACGAGTTTTCTAATTTTACTATTGTGAATTTGATGTCGAAGATTTAAGTGAAAAATTAAGTGATATTTTATTTTTGTTAAGTTTTCTATCTGAATGTTCTAATATTTCCCGTCAAATATTCGAGAACAAAAGCGTCGGTTCACGAAAAATGTGATATCAAATAGCCTGTCACTGATAGCAAAATAACTGTTGCGAACAGACGAAATAACCGTCGACAGTAATTAAACAAAACCGCCCGTGCACTCACTCATACACGGACGGGAGCGCGTACGTGTCGCCGGCGGCGAAAGAAACGTCATCGATTTTCTGCAATTCATAAATATAATCCGTCGGGCAGTCCGGAAATTCGTCGGATTTCCAGGAGCCGATTGTGCGAGCGCTGTTAATTAATTATATCGAATATTCCATCCCGGAACGTTTAAACTGAAAGTTATAATTATTTAGCGAGTTTATTGTCACGGATTTACCAGAAATCTCAATTTTTATCGGGATTATTCGTATTCCTAATTTCTTCTATTATATTGCAAAAGTATTTCCGTGAACGGGATTTCATTTATTATTATTATTATGTTCCCGTTGAAAGGACCGCGGCAAATGTGAATATTAATGTGATATCACGTTTGTTTGGAAACCGTTCTCATGAGATTAAAGATCTCAATTTATAAATCATCGAAATAGAAATACTACATGAATATTTCACTCGTACGTCGATAGTAATATAATTCTGTTTAAATATTCAGTTTATCGACGGTATGTAATATAAATACACTTGTCTTCTGTTGGAATCTGTTTAATCTTCAGTAACCCATAAAATGTTTGTATCTTATAAAATAAATAATTAAATAGTCAATGCTAAAAATAAATATCATCCAAATAAACCACGAAATTATGAAATAAAATACAGTAGAAACATAGCGGGGAGCATACCTTTTAAAATACATTTTGTTCCATATCGGTAGCTCAATTGGTTCTCGAGATATAAGCCTTCAAAGTTCACGTAGAAAACCGTGGTAGCGTTATTTAAATTCTGCGAAATACGCTACTGTTAGTAGCGAGCGCTGAGACAATCGCTACCACGCTAGACGTCTGAGAGTAGCGGAGTTCAGCGTGAGCGTGCGAGCAAGACAGCGATAGTATCGGAGAAAAAATTAGGGTTCCCTTTACACGACGATATCTCGGGAACCAGCAATCGTATCTACTTCAGCCAGAATGCATTTTAAAGAAGAAGATTCTCCGCTTCTAACATACCCAAGCTTATTCACGTCGCATCACTAGTTTTTAAATGGCAGACATTTAAAATTTCTCAAATTTCAATACATTTTACATTCACATCCGCTTAGGAATATTCTCATAGTTCTTCTAATAATACTGTTCTCGATGGCATAAAATCCATCAGAATGATTCAGTTAATTAATTTCCATCAACGATTGAAGGCTTTCTCATTGGAAAACGAAATGGTATCAATGTTCAATGCATATTACAGTCGCTGGGCATCCGTACGATTCGGTACTTCACGAAATCTGATACGTTTCTTCTGCAGCGATTATTTTCGTCCATGATTAACATTGAAATTCATTGGCGGCGGGTCGATGGACATCAAGGAAGAAGGAATCCCGTGATTTTCGGTCGGCCGCGTACGCGAGCGCGATCGGAAATGCGACCGACAAAAATTCAAATGGCAAAATCGAAACGCTGTCAGCGTATCAATGGCCCCGCAGAAACACGTTCCGCTGCTCCCCGTTTTTTACGTTTCACGGTGGAAATCGTGTGAACCGTTATCGTGCGTTCCTCGATGTAGACGGGTGGAGGAACGAGATCGCGACAATGCCGTCTACCCGCGCGTATTCCGATCGAACAGCTGACCCTTTGAATACTCTTTTAATCGTGGATGGAATTACAATTACGTGATTTCGCTGGAGCTCGACAAAGCGTTCCGAACAATGGCTAATAGACGTAACGCACTAAACTTTCACAGTCTACTAATCACTTTTAACTTTCAATTAATTTTACATACTATTTACATTCATTCCAGTAATGATCATTAAATGAATGAAATAATGAACATTCTTTTAATTCAATGTAGGCTCATTCTCTGCTGATTTTAACTTTAATTCATATTTTATCTAGACTCGAACTTAACCTACCTTTTATTCAAATTTAACCTCACTTAATTCTTTCGATGGGAATTAAAACTATTCATTGCCCTCTTTTATCACAATTCTATTATCCAAATATTCACAGTACAATTGATAGAAAATTTACTTTATCTATAGTTCATTCAAAGGACATTTCAAATGATTAACCCCTCGCCCTACAGTGACGAGTGAAACTCGTGCTGAAGACTTCCAGACTAATTTAAAACCCAATGTTGCTCATTACTCACGAATCAAAGCAAACTATTTTCTTATTATCAATGTATTATCTTCAAATTAAATTTCTACTTCAAGTAAAATGGAAAATTTTATTGTGTTTCTTCCAAATTGTCGATAGTAAAATGTTACACAAGCTTTATAGCGAAAGTAAATATCGTAATAAGTATCGTATCGTATAAGTAAATAGTATTAACTATTTGCACTCGGAAGGCGACTCTCAGTCAGCATATAATTTGCGGTAAAACAGTAAAATCTGATATTTAATGTTGAACTTTGTATAATATCTCGATACGTGGAATATTGGAATAAAATAGCTTCGTTCCTCAACGTATTTGTAATTTACCTTCGAGCTAGTTCCAAGGAATATCGTCTTCACCTCGTCAAAAAATGTTAAACATTTCTATTAAGAAACTTCCGAGTGCAAAGGGTTAATTTATTTTCCCGCGAGAAAGGTCACTTTATTTTTGTTAACGGTTCCAAAGACATTATCGAAGACTGTCCCGCCATTTCGATTTCCCATCCGGAAACGATAGTGCATAAACCTTCCTCGACGTTTGTCCGTGGAATTTATAACTTCGCGTTGCAACGCGATCGCCGTAAAAAAAAAGAAAAAAAGGAAAAGGGAGGGTCGCACTTTCCACGGAAGCGCTTCGGGAAAACAAACAAGCAACCGGTAAAAAACCGAAGGATTTGCCGCGGGAGGGTGAGGAACGCGAAAGTTTTTCGCGCGCGAACAATCATCGGGGACGAAAAGCGCGGACGTAAATAGAGGCTCGGTTGAATGGCGCGCGCGCGGCCGGTCTCGCGGGGCGGAACCGAAAAAAGGGGGATGTAAAAAAAAAAGGGGAAATATATAAAATACGGAAATTTGTCACGCGAACGTGAAACACCACCCGGTATTTGCGTTAATAACGAGCAATAACGCTAATGGTCGTGTCGGTGCTCGCTTAAAAAAAAGAGCGGATGGAAAAAAGTGGAAGGAAGTTTTTTCTGCTATCGAAACCGGGGGTGCTCGTTAATTGCCAGCGAGTCTGTGAACGGTGGTTTCAAAGGGAACGTGAATTTTCTTAAGGAAGTCTTGCCGGGGTATTTTTTATTTGCAAGATAAAACATGTATATTTATAATTTGAACGTGAATAGACTGTTGTAAATACAGGAGTCGAGATTTTCTGTATTTTAATGTTGTTTTTCGATGTGGTTGAGGTTGTTGGGTTGTTTTTTCAGAGGTTCTCTTTTGTAATTAATTTTTATGCTTATAGGTTATGGAGTTGCATTACGATACGTAAAAAGTATAGGTGTTCAGGGAGTTAGAGACGTTTGAGGGCTTCGAATCTGAACGCAATTACCCTAAAAACAAGCTATTTCCGCGGGCGTAACGATAATGAGCACCTACCCGTGGAGTGCGGCCATTTTTATTGTTATTAGCTTTCTGTGTCCCGTTATGCACCCTGGTGTGCAGTTGCTGTATATTTTCTGGTTCATTCTGGGGATTTTATTAACGAACACCTTGTATTTGGTGGGATATGTGGGTGGAGGATAGATAATGTGTCGTTTCAGGGGTACCTGGCTTCAGTAATTACGAAATTATTGATTCCGTACTTGCTTCCATACCATTTCTGAGTGGTATGTTCATCAAACTAGCTCAAACCATTCGTCAAACATATTAAAACAGTATCAAACAGTCTCAAACGATTAAAAACATTTCCTAATTGTATTGAACAATTTCATTCGCTGAATTCCATCATATAACACAGTTCCTTAAAATGAATTTGATAATTAATAAGTAAGAAGACTCTTTAGTATACACGTCGTCAAACCTTATCAAACCTCAGACTTACAATTTTAACAGTGTATAAGAAGAACTTCATATGGTTATTCAATACTATTTGTAAATATAAATGTTATTTTAAATAGTAAATATTTCACTGATAATATTCAAAAAATAATTAAAAAACAATTGATGAAATTAACATCACATTTCCTCCGAGAAAATAAATAAATGTTCAGAAAGATTCATGCCTCTGGCTGCGACGAGAAATATCTGGAAATGTGAATGGAATCGTGCCTCGCGTAAGAGGTCGGATTTACAGGGGCGGCAGAGGGATGAAGGGGTGAAAGAGGTCACTAATGCAGCTAGTGTCACGAATTCTAGCTTCCATCGAATATTCAATATCGCAAGGCTCTCTGCCAGATCGAATCGAAGATTTATTTTCGTGGGCGTAACGATCAATCGTCGGATTAAACAAATAAAGAACGCAGCACACATGTTCATATAAAAAAAAATAAGTAGTCAAACTGCGAACACCGTGCAAGCAACGAAACCAATGATCTCATTTAAATTAACAAACGAATCCGTCCCTTTCCAGATCGAAAACTGTAAAATTTAATAACTTTCCGACTATGTTTAACTTGTAAATGCAATAACTAAAAGAAAAGGAGAACTGCGAGCTTCGACATATAGGGTGTCCTACAAACGACGATTCAACGAAAGCAGAAGTATCTTCATTTTCTAAAGCAATTATTTATTCTCCTCTGAAGGAACACTCCTTCGCAATTTTCTTGGAAATTCTAATTTCATCCGGCAAATTTTAATTTGCAGACCTTTGAGATCTGTAACGTCTATATCGGCAGTCCCTTTGAAGCTGAAATAATATTCCCGCTGAGAAAATTCGAAGACAATTTTTTCCCCGGAGCAAATTACATTCGATCGCGATTATTGTGCTTTCGAATGCTCAACGGTTACTGGGGTTTAATTGATTAGTGTTCAATTAACACGTTGAATGCCATGGCGGTCACCTGTGATCCTTAATCGAATCGAATTACTATAGTTCGCTTAATTAAACGATGATTTTTTAAACTCTTTTCTATATTATAAATAATGATATCTAATATATGTTCAAGTAGATCAACGTGCAATAATAATGGTGCCGTTCAATCAAATGATTTAACTCACCACTTGATTTCATACAGTACAACTATAAAATTTGATATTTAATACTGTACTTCGTAAAATACATCGACTTGAGAAATATTGAAATAAAATAACTTTGTTCCTCAATGTACATGTGATTTCTCTTCGAGTTTTACAAAATGTCGTCTTTATCTCATCAGAAAATATCAAAATATTTTTAGTGAAGAACTTCCGAGTGCAAAGTGTTAATATTATATTTCTTTCATTTTGTGTATATTGGTGTGTGGTATCGTGTAGCGTTCAACGTGTTAAACAAATGGTTAATCCATAGAAACAGAATTCAACGGCGAAATCCACACGCCTCGCAGTCATTACAAATTCGTTTGGCCCATGAAAATTGAACAGCGAGTCTATTAGGTAATATCGACGTCGCACGGCACGTTTGTTCCGTTAACGGATTACTTGAACGCCAAGTTACGAGGCACTCTCGAAGAGATTTGTACTAATGACGTTCATTAAGTATTCACGGTGATTTTCGCTGAGCGCGCTGCGGTTAATCAGCGAAATTCGAACGATTCCCATAATTGCGCGTGGATTATAGAATTTTAAGAAGCTTTATGGAAAACAGTGGCCGGCACGCTTTATTATTCTCAATGGGCATCCCCAAAAACTTGCCGGATAATTGCGAGTACGCACACTCGACTAATTTAATCAATTATTGTTCCACGCGAGCGTTAAATAAACCTGTCGCGCTATTAAACAAACATTTTAGTTTATCGAATCGAAATCGGACGAGCCTCGTCTGCAGATATTAATTGCAATTTTCTATAAGTGCGCTGTTCTATAATTGCACTTTTAAATCCTTGTTCAAGGTACATTGTTATGTCTAATATTGAAGTAGTGGGCGGTCCTAGCTCCTAATGGGCGTAACTCGGTTTACCTGACCAGTAGCGAGGATGTGGGCGGGGCTCAGTGTGGCGTGAGCAGCCAACGCTCGCGCTATCCCCACCATTTTATCGATTAACTGACCTACGTCACTGTGCTATAGACCAGTACGCAACGAAGTACAATAAGACAGTACTAAACTGGCAACTAATAAGACTATAGCAGTATCGTAAGCAAGTCTCTATATACTTACGCTACCGGTACCAATTAATATAACCATACAAAAGAAATATTTCACTGTAATAATCACGTTCTTATAAATAATAAATCTCCATAAAAATTCAACTAAATAGCATAACATTCATATCGATTGTACAATCAATTTAGAAATATTTTCGTTAGGAAACTAGTATTTCCAACGAATTTCTGCGGTTCCCCATTGGCGATATAATGCATTATTTTTCAATTATTTCCCGGGTTCACGGCTAAAAGGATAACCGAGTATTTATCGAAAAGGTCGATGTAGTCGCGGCTGGTTCGATCCCAGCGTACCACCCGGAGGGGCGGGCGTACGAAATTTCGTGCTTGTATCGCACAACATTCGCAGTCGTGTACAGCAGCGAGCCGCGGGCTAATAATCGCGCACCGGCCTCCGCCGAACACCGGCGTCATTGTCATGCATTTTGCCGGGCGGAGTGGTCGAACGATTGCATTAATAATACCGGCCCACCCCCACACGTATATTTGTGCTGGTTAGCAGTTTCGTCATCGCGCCCGTGAATTGCCATTCAGCGACTGCGTTGGGGACCGTCCTGGCATTTCTTGCTGATGAGGGGATGTAAATCCCTCCACCTCACCCCCTCCCTCCCTCCCGTCCTGCGTGACGACGACTGTTTTCATTAATTCAGTTTGCGGGATGCTCAGGTTCATCGGAGGAGACCAGTTGGTCATTTCTAGTCAAATATTTTAACCCTTTGCGCTCGGAAGTCTTTAAATAGGAATATATATATATTCTTAAAATTATTAAACATATTGATATTATAAACAAAAGAACTAATGATTTAAAACGATTAATATATGAATCACCTATTATATAATCAATACTATAAAATATAACAACTCCACTAATTATTATTACTGTACTTAAATAAATCAATGATGTATTCGTTTCTTTTTCCATTTGGGAACTCTCAGACCTTGCTGAGACTTAACCTTGAGGTGATAGGTCACTGAGCAATGAATAGGTGTCTGAGAGATGAACAGAGCTTGATCTACCTTTAACTGAGATCTTAGTGGAATCTAATTTTGACTACACTCTGTGAGAAATTGATATCATTTATCATGTAGATTGTGCTGGGAATTGTACATCAGTATTTAACGAAGCTGTGAAATGATTTCCATCGAAACGTCAATTAGTGAAGTGATACGTTATCAGCAAACAATGACCGTACATAGTACAATAAACTGGACATCGATGAAATTGTACTGAAGTATATTTAAACAACAAATGTTCATTATGAGCTCGCAGCTGGACTTGATTATGTGTTTATGTCATCGTTTGATTGTAATTTACGTGGGCAAGGAATTTATCTGCCTCGAAAAATCTACATTCAGCGCGTGTAATTCGATTTTTTTCGTTCGGTACTCGCGGCTGTAAATATCGCGATGTTTGATCAAATCATGGGAAATATATTAATGCATTTGCTCTGTTAATTTTTGCCGGTGGCCTTGGTAACTTGACGTCGAAACAGGCGATGGTAGAACGTCTCGCGGCACGTGATGAAAATCGGCGTGACTGCGCCGTAATTTTTTAATTACTCCCGCGATAGAAAGAGGGAGAGGGAGAGGAAGAGAGAGAGAGTTAATTAACGAAATTTGTTTATCCGGGCTGCACGGCGAAATTTGAGACGGCAATGTAAAATATTTCTGCAATCTTGAGTGCTTTTAATTACGTTACTGTAAATAAAACGCTTAAAAACTGTTGCTTAAATAATATTTCGTTGAAGCTGCATTAACGAAACGCGAAAAACTGCTATTAAATACTGTGCACCGATTTACAACCTTTCACGAACTACTCGGTTGATATTAATTAAAGTAGCTTGAGTTAGCAGAGCATTTTAGTAACTCCATTTTTATACAACAATGTTCACAATCCATCAATAATTTTCATTTTCTCTCTTCATAATCATGAATGGTGTAAAAGAGAAATTATTTTCGTTGCATGCTTCGTTATAAGCTCGCTCGCGGTCCTGTACAGAGGCCTAGTATCGAGGTATCGGTCATTTTCATTGCTACGATATCAGAAATGATCCAATTTGTATATTTATGAGTTAGGTATGCTGACGAGATGGATTTTCTTTCTGTTGCAGATATTCACGCGGTTCGGCAAGGTCCTGAAAATCGTCACCTTCACCAAGAACAGTAAGTATACGGTCTCTGGCCCAGACCTTTCTAATACGGAGACAGTAGTCATGAAACTATCCTGTATAGACGCCACTCTCGCGAGCAGACATGCCACGGCACTTTAGTACTTCAGTGTGCTTGACGTGTACATTCCAGCCTGGCGACGTCGACGTCGACTGCGCGCAATTCGTGCCCGTCAGTACTTTCGGTATTGCGCTCGAGTGTTGCAAAGGGTGTCTCGAAAGCACCTGTTCTTAGGCTTCTATTTTTGAGCCGGAATAAAGGGCCACGGGAAACCTTTGGGCGGCGGCTGGTCGAATTTTTGACGGACACTGTTGTCGCTACGTGTCAAGCATTAGTTTCGGAATTGACAAACTTGATTGATGTCCGAGTACTGAGGAAATCAGTTAGGTAGCTAAATTAACACGTTGACTGCCACGATTCAAATTGCTTGAAGACAGTTATAAGAAAATTGCTATTGAATCAAAATATTCAGTAACAGAAGCTAGGTAACAGTTCAATATGAGCACTGTAATATTAAAACAGTAATAATTATTTCTAATACTATTTTCCTGTATTATAAAGGAATAAATCTTACTATAACGAAACCCTCGAAATTCTCGTGGCATTCAGTGCGTTAAATCTGAATCACGTTGTAGCGATGAGATGAAATGAAATATTTTGTTAAACTTTTGGATGTTAGTTCTGAGTTATTTTTGAGCATAGATTGATAGATTCTCGTGGTAGATCGAGTATCGTAGATTCTCAACAGCATTTGTCTTAATGTTATAGTTTGATAAAAAGAAATTCAACAATTTCCTCCTGTGTTTTTCATTTTCTATACGTAGCGCTGTGGCGTGTAGCATACACCGGAAGCCGGTAGAATCATCAAAGCAGTGGGACAATATACAAGCGGCAATTGTTTCGGGAAGTTCAAAGAAAGACGTTCAATTAAACCGACAGCTGCGCGAACAAAAGGACCAGCAGATTTTCAAAGAACAGCCAGACAAATAGTCGTTGATTGGCGAAATCAGAGAGGCATAGGTCCCAAATTGAAGCCAAGGCGCGCTCGCAGCGTCCAATTAAAGTTTCATTCGGTCAAGTGGCTGCTCGCCCATTCGATCTTCATATCCTTTTTCAACCTTTTCGCCGTGCGCCTGCCGATTCGATACCGTGCAATCTTGGCTTTTATTTTCGATATTGCTCACACAGCCTGCATTGCCTTGCAACCTGAATTTCGATCGACCTACTTTATTTATAATACAGAAACGTTTTCATATAATCATCGTTTCATTGAGTGAACTATAGTAATTCGATTTGGTCTGGGGTCACCGGTGACCCCCATGACAGTCAACGTGTTAAAATTATAATCACTCTTCAACATTATTTTTCATTTTAGAAACCACTTATGAAGACAATCAAATTTTCCCTTACTGAAATTCTTTTTTGGAGATGTACATTTCTATAAATCCTCGGTTCAGTTATTACCATTGTTCTATTTTCCAAGAATAGCACTAAACCCAAGAAAGAATCTTAAATTATAATCGACCAGTTTCCCCGCAAAAGGCTCTCAAAGTTTCGACCAATGAAGCTCGACGCGTTCTGTGGGCGGGGCAAGTTGGCCGGCCCACCTGTCACGTGCCGCGCATATGACCGCCCGCCCAAGCGCCGCGTTAGTGTGCGTTTAACGTGGCGCGTTCCAGTTCGAAAAACATTTCACGAGGCAACACGTTTCTAAATTTTTATTTCACATTCCCGCGTGTTTCGTCCTCTTAGAAAATTCCCTCGTTACACAGCGAAGCTCTTCGCTTTAGTATGCACGGGTTGCAACGCGAAGAGAGATATTGTTGCGGAATCTTTTCGGCACGCGATTCCACGCGAGTAATTACCGGAGGAATTTTCATTGCGGATAAATCGTCCGCGTAAAATTGTGTTGAACGCTGACAGTACGGGGGAAATAAAAATGTGGAAAAACAGGGGAATAAAAAGGAGCAAGGAATCGACTCCGATCCGCCGTGAGCGTTTTCCATTGTGTTTATCAAAGATATCTCGGGGAGGAATTTCAATTTAAGAGGCGCAACGATTCTGTTCCTCTCTCGTTCCCTCTTTATCTCAATGTTGTACGCTCGTGCCTCAAATTAAAAACACACGCACAACTCCGGTTTCGTTCTGTTTTGTTTTCTTTTTTTTCTTCCGCTCTCTCGGCTTTCTCTCTTTCCCTCTGTATGCGAAATGCGCGGTGGCCCCGGGGCCACCGGAGATTTGTATTTTTCATTTCATTTCATTTCATTTGGAACGCGCTGCTGAAGCGGATTCGCGCTCCGAGCGGCCGGCCCCGCCCACGCGCTCCGCGTTTCCGTCTTTGATCCGAAATTTGAAGAACGCGGTACAAGGTTGCTCGGGCGTTGTTCAATTCGCTGGGAAGGTACGCGCGTAGTTCTGATTTAATTTTATTTTCCGTCTCTTTGTTGCGTTTCGCTGGAATCTCGGAGACTTCGAAATTTTTGGGAATTTTCGAATTTCGCGCTGGGAGCCGTGCGATAGCAACATTATGCATTGTTCGTTTCATTTTCCCTTTGATTTCAAGCTTGTATATTATTTACGAAGCGCGTGTGCACTATTTTGTTACTCGATCGTCGCCGCGTCTGCTGAGAGTCTGAGAGTGGGGTCTGAGACACTTTGTCACATATTCTGCAAAATGTGACAATTTGTGGAGCACCAGTTTTCAATTATAACTATACTGTGCAGCCATGTATAAAAAACTTCGTTAATTTCAATCTACGTAAAGAACCCTTTTAACGCTGGATTCGCGGATATTTATTGTACAGTTTATTCATTTTATATATAAAAATGTATCATTAGGAACCATAATCACGTAATTGAATCAATGAAAATCCTAAACATTCACCAAATAAAGTTCGGAAAATTCAATATGAGTCAAATTGTTCCGTAAATCTAGTGTTAATAATTTACAAAAAATTAAAAAACAGATTTCTCATTACAAATTCATAAACTTTACATTAACAACTGTTGTAAAACATTGAATAATCGAATTACAATCATTGCTCCAATTCTCATCATCCAAAAACCGCTGAAAAGACTCCAAAAATCATTCTCCAGTAGTATAACCCATTTCCAACTAGTCAGGCACGAAAGGTAATCAGTAAAAAATCACTTCCACATCGAGTATGTTATTACCCGTATGTACGAACGAGTCCAATCGTCTCGATAATAGAAATAAAATCCGAAAAAAGCCCTCGAACCATCCGTTCGTTCGAAAACCGGAAAGTAGGGGGGGGGGGTCTAATGGAATCGTCGTCGACCGATTTTCATTTCGGCGCTCGCGCGCGCGCCCCCCCTCCGGGGAATATTTACGACGTTAATGTCAAATTTCATCTGCATAAAAACACCGAGCGACATTTTATTGCTGATATAATGCGACAACCGGTATTATATATGGAGCTGTTCCCTGTTTTTCTCTTTTTCTTTTTTCTCTCGTTTCCTCGATGTTTCGCGACCGGGCCGGCAACGTTATTCAATTCCCATCGTTATTTGATCGCGAGCGCCGAACGCGACCGGCGATAATAAAAATTCTCCGCGAATCCAGAAGTGTCCAGTGTCACAACGTATTACCGCAAATCCCGCGTTCGCCCTTTATTCCTGTTTAATTTCCGTTTTATTTAATATCCAACGTTGACGAACGCGGCTCCGCCCCTCTGTGAAATTGCGCGCAGTTTTTGGAAATGAAACGGCAATATCCCTTGCAGCTATGATACTATTTGTTCTTTCATTCCCCCCCCCCCCGTTTTTTTCTTTTTTTTTACGGAACACTGAGGGACGAACGTCATTCCGACCTCTCTTTCCGCATAATCCCTGTGACCAGCGGTTTTATATTTAGTTATACGGCCATTGGACACTGTAGGCGATCTATTGACATTCCCGATTCGTTTATAGTGTTTTGCGAACTGTTTTTTTTATAGATCTAACACGGAACTCGCGTGGAACATGTATGGCGTGTCGAAACGGGAGCTAAATTGTCGAGATTTAGTGGTTTTTTTTTTTTTAGTAATCTACGGTTGCCTTCGGTTTCATTCGGGATTGATAGAATATTTTTGAATTTAGTCGTGTATAGGTATGTGTTAGTACTTTGAACTAGTATAAATTCATTTGAACCGCCAGCAGTAGGCTTTTTGATCATTTTGTAATCCGTTTGTGGTATAAAATTGCAAGATCAGTTGGAATTATGATTCATATTTTGAAAATTATTGCTTTTAGATAGATATTATTTTACATAACCTATACCCAGCGCAACATAACCTAACACAGGTGAACCTAACCCATAACTTGTTCCATTCGAAATCTAATTTAGACGAATATCTTCGCAGATCAATATTTGAAGTATCTTCCTTAAGTTATATCTTAATTGAGCTTAAATTCAGCTATAATTATTAATTAAGTCGAACCACAAACGATAAAAAGTAACATATACATTTTCCCACATGAAAATTCGAAATGAATATTCAAGCATGCATCATCCACCGAATTTTGCATTCAGTTTCGTTTCAGTTGTGATGCCCGAATTAAGATCATAATAATTTCACAATTCATCAGGCGTATAATGGAGGCGGTGCTAAAAAGGGTTCTTTTAATTAATTCAATTTCGTTTGTTCTTTGTTCCAGGTACTTTCCAAGCGCTAATACAATACGCGGACATGGTGTCTGCGCAAACTGCTAAACTCGTGAGTATCCAGTTTTTCCCATTTTTCTCGTTTCCCTGGAAAATTCTTCGCTTCCCGCGCCACGGCGCCGCGCGGTAAGGGTCCCTGCCCTTTAGTATCGTTACACTGACGTCCCCGAACAGCCGGATCGGAATTTTTCGTGGTACATTTCGAGTAACACCCCGCCATCCATTAAAAGCTCCAGCTGTTACGACGGGAATAATGCAAATTTTAATTCGTCCCCGGTATATCCCGCGGAACCGGCCGTGTTTTTATTAACGGCGAAGGATACTCCGTTGCTCCCGGGCCCGGTGAATTATTAGTAAGTGCACGGTAACAAAGTGGATCAATGAATATCCGGCGATCCCGCGAGTAAGCTTTTATTCGGGATAATACTTTTAAATGAGTTATTTAAAAATACTCTGTGTATACATTAATGAGCTGGAGCAGCGGCGTTCCAAAATTCTGATGCAGTGAATTAAGTAATGAATTCGTTGAAGGAAATATTCATGTTCACTGGCTGGCCGGATTAATTAAAGGTATTATACATACAGCGATTTTTGAAGTATATTTTATGGAATCCAGTATTGAGGAACATGTATTTGGGAATTATTTCTAGTGGCGGTTTTGCCGAGTGAATAGATGGATTAATAAGGAATGGAGTGATTCTGGGGTTTATCGTAATAAACACGATGCCTTGTACATTTAAACAACTCGTGGAAAATTAAAATCAGGATTACTAACTTTCGTGACTTGAAATTCAAATTTTTTAATTTCTTATACAAATTCACATCTTGGAATTTCTAAAATTTTGCCTTTAAACTCACATCGTCAGATTTCTAAATTTTCTCATTCAAATTCACATCTTCAAATTTCTAAATTCTCTCCTTCAAATTCACATCCTCAAACATCCGAACCTCCCTATACAATTTCAAACTTCCAAATTCCAACTTTCGCGTCGGAACTTCCAAATTCAAATTCAAATTTCCGCGTTCGAAAAGTCTGAAGCTCGCTAACCTCTTCCTACCGATACGACTCGAAATCATCGACGCGCAACGCATTTCACAAGGTCCACAGCGGAAAAGCCGCAGAGAAAGCCACGATAAGCCCGAAGTACCGTGGATTAGCCGCACGCGTGTCCAATTTCGCTAACGAATAACACGCGGGGAGTATGATAAATAAAACAGAGCGCGCGCGCAAGTGCACACATGCGCGTGTACATATCATAAATCAACTTATTTTAATCTGGCCCGTAAGCCGACTTCGTTAAAACTTTTCCCGCTGGGAGAACTTCTGCAGGGATGCGGCTTGAACGTCGCGCTCGTTAATTACCCGAAATTGTGATCGCTGGAATAAAAAGTTCGACCTAATGATATATACGTATATACATATATATAAAACGCACAGTCCTCCGTTGCACATGAAAAATTCTCATCGAACACGACGATCGTGTTTCCCTCGAAATTAATTAACCCTTTGACGTCGCGTCGTGGTTTTCGGCTGCAACTTTCGACGCCTGCGCTGGGGGCAGCGCGGTTAACGCCGCGAATAAGCTGTGTCGCCGTTAATACCGGCTGTAAGGAACGAGACTGGCTGCTACGGGGAACTAGTTGCCCGTGTTTGCCCGATTTAACAGGAAACTGTGGCGGAGCACGCTGATTTATGGCGTATACGGCTTCTAGACGCGTTTTAGGAGGCTACCTCGTTATAAGCTATTGGGACGGAGAGCTGAGTGGCTTATAACGAGGGAGGGGTGTTAGTCTGTTGTTAAATTGGTGTCTGCAATGGGAAATGTTTATTACTCTTTGATTTGGTTGATGATTAAGGGGAGGATATTGTATTTAATGTTTTCATGGAATTCATAAGTTAATTGTTGATTGATTTGTTATACAAAGAATGTAATGGTGAAATTTATAGAATTCATAAAGTTTGATCGTTTCTGTGTTACAAGCGCTATTAATATTGATAGTTTTATAAATGTTATCGTTTATCAGATTGTTGTAATTAGTTATGAATAATTATTAACTTCAAAAATCATAAAAATAACCCTAATAAAAATCATTTAGTAAGTTCCTTTGTTCTTCTGACATCGCACTGAAACATTAATATCCAGAAATTGGAATTGCTTCATTTCTGTAAATTCCAGAAAACATTAACACCGGGCAACTTCCACTCTCTCATATTTCCAGCATAAAGAAACATTAACTAAGCTAAAATCTTCGTCACTAAATCATTTTTCTCCTGGACATTTCCCATTCTCGTTTATGCTTCAATGCCAGAAACATTCCGCTTCAAAGGAAAGAACGGAAATTGAATTTGTACAACAAGACGATCGTTTTTCGGCCACGTTTGCTATTTCCCCGCAGCTCGAGCTCCGAATTATGCCAACCAAACACTGGAACGAAGTCGATCGTACACGATACAGGGACCGGTTCCTAAATTGCTACCACGGCCGAAAATCATAGCGATTAAACGTCAATATCGGGCAATCACGGGTACAAAAGCCGGCCTCGACGATATTGGCCGAATTAAACGAGCGTGTACATCGGAACCCGATAAAATGAAGGCGCCCGGTACCCGGCGAGCGTTTATTAATCACCGAAGAGAGAAAAATTAACTTAACCCCGTTCCTAGTGCTGCGAAGAATTTTCAGAGAATCAGATGCTGCGGAAAATATTTCTGTAATTAGCGTCGGCGCGGAGGCACGCGAAAAATCGACGAAGGAAGTATGCACGACGGGCGAAAATGGCGTTAACTAGCATCGAGAGGAGCTTCGATATTAACAGTGATTATATACTCGAAGATAAAGTCCATAAAAAACACCATTTACAAGAAGTAATAATTAATATTGACTTTTTTTCAGTTCAGATGAAATTGCTTAATATTATTTACATTGAAACTTTGAAGGATTTTGGCAGATTATAATGTAATAGGTGATTAAATAAGAAATGAATTGTTTTTTATAACTTTGAATGTGATTTTGTTAATAATTTTGTTTACGTTGCAAAATTGGAAGTATTTTTAGTCAATTTTCTTGCAGCAGGTTAGAAGTGAATAAAGTATACAGAAGAAAGTTTTTGTCTACAAGGCTTTGTTTCTGAGAAAATTAAGTTTGAAGCGTTTACAAGCAATGATAGTCACTGGTAGCATTACAGTGGCTCTCAACGTCAGGAGAATTTTCCTCGCGAACGAGCCTCCGTACATAAAAACTTCGTTGCATAATGTTGACCCATTTCGTTATGAAAAAAAGCTTCTCTTAATGGCATCTTGTCGCTCTTTCGTTAATTTAATTAAAAACACTGTCCCTCGTCGTGTTTATTCAAAGAGCTTTCTTAAACGATTTAAATTTCACGTTCCCTGGACACCAGTGGAAACCCGGCTTTCCTAAAAATTGTATTTACCTTCAGCAAGGAACTTAAAAGCACTCCGTATTTTCTCCATTCTCCCTTCTTCTGCTTTTCGATTTTCGCATTTGTTTTTTCACCGGTGATCCTCTTAGACGAAACTTCCATTCGATCAAATTTTACCGATTTCCATAAAGGAATCAAAGAAAAATGTTGTCCCGTATTGTTTTACATTTCCAACGAAATTATGCATTTTGTTTTCACGGTTTCCATCTCTAGAATGAATCTAAATTCAATTATAGTGTCACAGAATTGTTCAGTGTGACATTTTTTTACCATTTAATTTTAGATCGTTAATCACATCTATCACTTATGTAGCTCAATTTGTACTTTTTAATAGTCTGTGTTATTTATATTTTTTTCTATCATTAATTTGGAAAAGAATTGCTAAATTTTTTGTTCTTCTTCTTGTTATAATTCTGATGTGATAATGTTACTAATTTAATATGAAAATATACAGCTTCTAGTAACAAATGGAATATATATTTTTGTTGTTGAGGCTCATTTGTAGTGGTAGTATTCAAAATTCTTAACATTCTTATTATAATTATTGTTATTATTATTTTCTTCTTATTATTACAATTATCGTTATTTTCGTCTTATTTTCTTAATATTACTATTATTATTACTATTATTATTATTTTATTATCCTTATTTTCTTCTTGTTATATTATTTTATTATTGTTTTCTTCTTATTATGATTTTATTATCATTATAATAAGAATACAGCTTATCATCAAAACGAGAATGAAAAGGGTTCGACGAAAATATTCGTTCGATTGAATTTCAAGGGGCCGAGGCACTCAAAAATGGATAAGAAGATTGTTGCACACGTGTTTTAATGACACATTCGGATTTCCCTGCGTTCCGTGTTCAACGAACGCCCACGGGATTCGCGGCCGAGTAAATTTTACAAGCAACCCCCGATTATTTGCGTTCCCCTTTGTAAAGCCTCTATCGACTTCGTTTCCATTATAATTCCCAGATGTAATTGCCTGCCGTGGAATCCGCAGCTCCGACGCTTTGAATTAATATTTACGGATCGCGCGTTAAAAAAGGCGCCGGGTAAACTCAAACAATTGCAATTACAACTCGATCGCCGCCGGGAAATGTTCACTTGGAACGATTGCAGTGATTTTTCACTCCGACGCTGGAAATTTGATTCGCGGTCGGCTGAGCGGCCTTGAATCTTCCATTTTTCTTTCCATCACACTGCTAAAAAGCTATCCAATATTTTATTACAAATAGATATTCCACATTTTAATTTTATATTCGAGTTTATTCGAATCTTTTAGAAATATTCTCTTGTGTTTCTCATAATACGCATCAGGCGCAACTGGAATTGTGGTTTTGGTAGAAAAGAGGTTATGTCCTTTGTACAAATATATTTATTGACTATAGTTTAAGGAAAAGACAAGCTTGAAGATTTGTTACACGATTTAGATTGGAATAGAAGCTTCCACCTTCAATCTTCATAAACATTTCCAATTTATAAGTTCTAATATAGATTACTAAATACTAAACCTAACCTCAAATTACATTTATTCTTATCACTTACTCTTTTCCATGAAAAAATGAAAAGGAAAATTTCCCAAATTGATACATTACACGAAGTATAATATTAAATATGAAATTTTAGAGTTTCGCTGTATGAAATCAAGGGATGAGCGAGAGTCACCTCTCGAGTGCAAAGGGTTAAACTGTGTTTAACACAGGGATACGTGAAACATCGAAATAAAACAGTTCTCCAATTTATACGCTATTTCCCGTCAAGTTAAGTTTGACAAAGTGTCGTCTGCGTCTCATTAGAAGATGACGAGTATCTCCGGTGAAACACTATTAAAGTACAAAGGGTTAATAAACACGCGTGCGCGATCCCGAAGCGTTTCGTCCTCGGGTTTCCCGGGTGAAAAGGGGAGACGAGCAAGGCGGAAGATATGAAATAACGCGCGCCGTACGTTTCGCGTTCCCGAAAAACAGCGGGGAAAAAGGATAAAAAGACAAAAACGGTAAAAAATGAATGAAAAAGAACGATTCGGCCGGTTCTTGCGCGCCGGCGCGGAACCCGTCCGCTTTGTGGCCGTGTTCCCCGTGACTTCCGCTAAATTGCGAAATCGCGTTCGCCGGTCCGCCGGCGAAACGAGCCGACAAAGGCTTTTTTCTGCGCGGAGCCGCCGATTGCTCGCAGGACGATCGGCCACTGGCCAGCCCTCGGATTTTGTTAACGCTACGGTTCTCGGTTTGTCTGCGAATTTTGAATATTGTTGGGAAAGGATACTTCTGATGATCGTTTTGTCATAGTATCGATGAATTTTGGAACATTGATGGGGAGAAGAATTGATAAATTGAAAAGAAAATGAATGAACAGTGTTTGCAAGAGTGTCCGCGGCGAGAGTATCGGTTATTTCGAACTTCGACGTCGCGATTCACGCTCGGACCCTACGACGTTTTACAGTGATAGGGTTAGTATGGGCGTTGAACTGGAACGAAAAATATAATTTCACAAAAAAACATCTAAAGCTCAGTGCTTTTCGTGACATTCGTTAGGGTAAACTATTTTCCATTATAATTCTGCTTCGATTACATTCTTGGAATTTTGAATTTGATAAAAAGACAAACTGATGGTAGAAAAGACCTGGAGAATTTATACTGGTGTGTTTTTCGAGAGTTTAGACGCTTGAGAGTAGAGTACATTGTAAATATTAAAGAAACATCGAGGTTTTAATTAATTTCCTTAGAATTTGTGCGACTTTCTTGGAGAATTCGTGAGAAATTTCCTTATTATGTTGAATCTTGTTATTGAGAATGTTTACAAGAGTCGTAGAATAGAAATTGAGTATTTTCTTCCATTTTAGATTCTCCAGCATTATAGTAGCTTGAACATTAAAATCTCTGCCACCCCTTAAAGAAATGCAAATTTTTCTTCCCCGTAAATTCCTTAGAGAACAATAAGACACAGCGAAAACAATGTTCAACAAAAACTACATCATTCCTTCGCATATACAGAACTGCCAAATAAAATTCGTCAAAAAGTTCTATCTTCTCAGAACACCCCCACCAACCCTTCAATACTATTGTCCGAAAACTAGAATACTACTTCGACGATTGTTATATAGAAACACATTACACAATAATATATAAAACATATTATATTTATTAATTACATATCCACAAAAAGAGGGTTTAATCAGAACTATCATATTCAATTACTACAAACAAGTCTACAAACCTCATCCAACGCCGTTCCGCCGCCAAAAAAAAAGTTCTGTCGAATCAGTAGCCTCGCCGTTTAACCTCCCCCATAGATCCATCAGTGGGACAAGCGTTGCGGATGGATCGGGGGTGTTCGTCGAAAAGGAAAAACGGATTTTCGCTCGGTTTGAGGTGGAATGGCGGATGCGTGGTAAACAATCGATGCAGGAAGAGCACAGGGAGTCTCTCTCGCTCTCCCCGAGCGCGGTAATCGAATTTCTTCGGTCGTTCGTCCGCTCCCGAACGAGTTCTCCGCGCTCCAGGCGAATTCGATTACACCAGGAAAATTCGAATCCGCGCCGCGTTTTATTAGCCGGCCGCGCCGCTAGACGGCGGCGAAAATTCGCGAAATTTCTCGGTAGCCGGAAATCACGTTTCGCTGCGAAAGGGTTGGAACTGCGGGGGTTGAAAGGGCGGGGAGGCGGAGGAGTGTCGCTTTGGCCTGGAACTTTTGATTCGATATCCTCTCGACGTTCACCTGCCGAAACCGATTTCCATAAAGATCCTCGATGAGCCGAGTCGATTACGCTTTCAACGCTGCGAAATCGATCCAGATCTGCAGCGGGGCTCGCTGAGGAACATTTTGTTGGTATTTCGACAACCGGCGCTTTGAATTGAACTTGATGGCTTTGTGGGTTGACGGGAATGGTTCGAGGAACGGGTTCGCGTGGTTTTGAATCGTTGAGCAACGAGTGCGTTTTAAACTGATGGGGACGTTGGTTTGTGGAATCGTTTGGAATTCGGTGAATATTAGGGTCTTGGGGGTTTTGCATAATTATTGGAGCATTGGGATGCTTATTTGATATTATTGTTGACGGGTTTGTAGTATTCTTGGTGTAATGGAGAAGTTTGAGTGTAGTAGAAGCTCGAGGAAACGGCAGTGTGACTCAAGTAATGGAAAATCTCGAATATATTGCTATGTAATAAGTCGCGAACAAATGAGTTAATTAGTCAAACAGGAGAGCACGAAGTTTCCTTTCTTCCTATTCAGCAATCGATACAGAATCTAACTTCATCGAAGGTTTTGTACATTTCGAAGAATCTTCGTGCGCGATGGGTTAAATAGATATTCAGCGAATCAAATTCATTTTCCCAAATACTGCGGTAATTAGCAGTTGCGTAGCTAAGTGTCTTTATATAAAAATAAGAGTCTCGTTGACAGTATGCAATGTTAACGCGTTAAACCGTGTCGGTGACTGGTGACTGATGCTTCTGAATAACTAGAAAACAATCGTAACAGACAAGATAATCGATGTAAAATGAAAATGTTTAATAACGTAACTAAGTTGATAACAGTGTAATGCAAACATTGTAACGCCAAGTAATTAATAATTGTTCCTCTTCTTTGCTACAAAAGAAAAACTACGGGAAAACGCTTAAGATTTTCGTGGCGCTTAACGTGTTAACACATTGTTGACCGGTCACAAGTTAACTTGTCTTTGCACTTGTTTTAGCTATTTCAATTTTTCAAACACAGGACAATGTAGAACATTGCAACAACAAAATATTCAAAATTATATTTCAATTCACTATGTGTAAATAAAGTATATTGAAGTTTATTTGGATTGTCTCACTTTCATATTTAATTACGAAATAACAACCGATTACATAAGATAGCTTCTGCATGGAATTGCCGATCAACAATGTGTTAACCAATGAATCGTGATCGTCCTGCGCCGATGAACCGCTGAAAACGTACGAAACTGTTCCCCGAACCGGCGATATTAAAATAATTCCGCATTCGGAGGCAACCGGAAACAAGTTTCTTCTCGCAGACCGTTGCGCGTTCTTTGTGGCAAAGCGCGGCCGTATCGTTCCCAACGAAAACGAAGAAAAATACGGTCGGACGTTGCGCTCGCGGATCGCGGCCGGGCCGCGAGCAACAGATTTTTAATGAATTCCCGTGCACGCGAATTCTCCTACGGCGTAATCAGTTTAAAATTATTTCGGTTATCCGCCGTTTCCCCCGCGTAAGCAATTAGTTAACCGGACGGCCGGTTTTCTGCAAAGCGAACGTTAACAATTTACAACGGGCAACGCTGGCGAATTCTTTCGGTCGAAATTAACGGGAATTAATAAACAGCCGGGCGAACGACGGGGGACGGAGGGGACATTTCGCATGAAAGTTCCCGGAAAAGTCGGATTAAATTTCGGAATCGAATAAAGGAACTTTGCGGGACGTTCCAAGGCAACGCGGGCCGCCGTTGTGTATTCATTTAAATTTCATTTGGACGTTTCTGGTCGCGAAAATACCACGCTCGCAATCAACGGGCGAAACATTTTTCGTGCTTTTGAGCGGCAAGTCTGTATGGCAATAACTTCTTGTTACGTGGAACGTTATTTCGTAGTAGGACGACGATGTTGTTGTTTGATTAGCTTGATTGTTTGGTGTTTGATCATTCTGTGAAGTTAAGTGTCGGCTGCAACGATTGTAACGGGTTAAAGCTTGGAATGATACTGATTCTTTCAACGAGTTCTTTATTTTTCTAGAGAAATTATAATTGTGTAATTCTTCTTTGTTCTGCTTTGGTTTTTCATTGAAACACCCTGGCTGCATTCCTTCCGCGTTTGACGAGTACACGCTTGATTTTTCATTTCATTCTACGGTTAACAGGTCGAATTCGGGGATAATCGTTTAATTTCGAGGTTCGCGTGTGCAGTTGTGAAAGATAGTTTCTTTTTATTGAGCAAATTTGAAGGGAGATTTTTTATATTGGGTGTGGAAGTATGCAGGGAGAGGAAATTAAGTACAATAGAGAGGTAATAGGAATATTTGAACGCAATTTTTTATTCGAGTGCTCGAGTGTGGCGCAGCAGGACCATGACGAAAATCGACCGTTCATCGAGCGTCAATTGTCTCCAGCGTAGAATCCAAAAAGCGCATGAAAGGACGGGTCCACGCTGGACGACTCAGTGTAAATCTAAACGTCGCGCAACTCGCAAATAAAACATTTCCCACGTACTGCTTCTTTGCTGCATTTTTACCTTCACCACACTGTAACATTTCATTTTAGAAGTATCAATAATACTAACACTTAGGCGACCGCCTAAAAAGAACTGTACAGCCTCCTCCATTATCTCCAATTGAACTCATTCAATTGATTCAGTTAGAATCTGTGTTTTGTAAATTTGATGAATTTCAAATAATCCCACTTCAAGACTTACGAAGTAACAAAAGAAAAGATAAATAAAATAAAAGGCAATACGTTGCTAAGTGAAAAGTGGGAGAACTCCTCATTCGGTTGGCTAAGTGTTAATAATAAATAGTAATCACAATAATAACAAGCAATAAATATGAATATCACTAATCAACAATAGTAATCACAATAACACCAAATAACAACAATAATGAATAGTAACCACAACACCAAATAACGACAACAAACAATAACCACAACAATACCAAACAACAAACGTAATAAAACCACAATTTCCCCGGAAACGTCAAAACGCCCAAGAAAAGTCATTCCCACCCCAATCCTAATTCCCAACGCCACGTCTAAAAATTCAAACCCCAAAGATCCACAATCCAACACCCGATCAACCAACCTCCAAACAGAAAGCTCAAAACTACAAACACCCCCACTCGGCCAACTTTTCACTCCCCACAGCAACCTGTCCCCGATGGAAGTTTATTTTTATCGTGCAAACATCATTCGCCATAACCTGATCCCTCGTCTCCTGACGCCGGGCAGGCAGGGCAGCGCAGCGCAGCGTCCAGTGGACCCTTGAGTAACGCCACGGGCCACCTGTACGCAACCGGTCCCGTAATTATGTATGAAATTCATTAGCCCGTGTAAATGACCGACACAGAGATACAGGGGAAACCCGGCGGGCCGGTCGGTCGGTCGGTCGGTCGGCCGGCTGGCTGGCACCCACGCACAGCACGGGTGCACGCTTCAACAATGCACGGTCAGCGGTGCATACGCGGCCGGGTCAAACACATGGCTGCGTTTGCTTGGACGCGCTCCGGGCTGTGTGCGCAGCCTGCCTATTCGTACGCAGTCTTGAACCTGCATACACAATTAGACCGCCGCGTCTTTCCGGCGCTAACTGCGCGCGTTTACGGATGCATTCGACGCGATGCTGGTTGAGTAGCTTCTCGGTGCCCGGATTGATCACCGTAGAAAAGAAAATTCTCTGACTTCAACACGTTGAGCGCCGGCGACTTAAGAGACATTTAACCCTTTGCGGACGAAGATTCTTCAAAGAACACGAAACCTTCGGCAGATTCGGCCAAATTACGTAACGGATGCTTAAATAATAGAGAAAAAGGAAACTATGCACCGATCCCTTGCTATTTGAGTTATTAAATCATTCATTGAGTTTGCAAATCGGTATTCGATATATGAAAGTTTGATCTCGGCGAAACGTCAACATTCGCCCGCAAAGGGTTAAAGCCTGAGCGCCGGCAACGTATCGGCCACTTAGCCCAAACGCTGGCTTAATTCGTTTGTATCTGATCAATGAGTAGCTAGAAAAGATATTCAAAACATTATACATTTTCGTAAAGTAGTATATCTTAATTGCATATTCGTCAAATCCAGAAATGAAAATCCAGAAATCCGCATTATTGCGGGGCCGGCGTTCAATGTGTTAACACGTTGACTGCCACGTCGGTCACCGAAGACCGGAGCTTTCAAATTATTTCCCAATAGGTATAATTTGTCAGATAACTAATGTCGAATGGAAATATTTCATAGCGTAAGTTAGTAAATAACAGTGTAACGTAAGCATTGCGATATTAGATAATAAGTAACACTTCCTCTTTATCTTTGTTACAAAAGAATAAGCGATACATAAAACTCTGAAGGTTTTCGTGGCAGTCAACGTGTTACCACTAAAACTACCGAGCTGAATTGACTTTTTGAAATTTTTCTACAGAAACTCCAAGAGTGTGTCTATTGAATCTTTGATTGATTTACAATTCAGTTTGCGTGTTGCTAAATCAATTTCTTTAATAATTTATCAAAGAAACACTTGTTATCTTTTAATAATTGCGAAAAGAAGAAATCAGAAAGGAGGCATTTTGATCTATCTGGTAGTTTTAGTGTTAAATGGCTTTCGGGTGAGAGCCGTGTCCAGGAATTTATCCCCAACGGTTCGCCATCATTGTAGCTGGCTTAACCAGTTAACTGTAGAATTTAGTTGGAAAAACCTCTGGTTCTGCGCGCAATAAAATCGAAAAATGGAGCGTGTACTCGTCGAACGCAGGACGAATGCACGTAGAGTATATTTTAATGGAAGATCGAAGCGACACAAAGAAGAATTACATGTTTATGTGAAAAAATAAAGAATTCATCGCTGAATGAATTACTATCGTGTCAAGCTTTACGATGACGTGTATACTCGTCGAACACAGTTAACTGGTTTAATGAGGAATAGGTCATTGAACTCTAGGAACAATAACTTTGTTTCTTAACTTATACATGTTTTATCGTTCAACTCGTCTCAAAGAATGTCGCCAACTTAAGGAGTTCACCCTTTGCACTCGAGAATATTTTTCTCAAGAAATATTCATTATTTTCTGATGAAATATCAATATTTTTACAACTATCATAAAGAAATACCTGGTATAAATGAAGTGACAGAATTATTTTATTTCGATGTTCCATGTGTTGATACATTATATAAAATTTAATATTGAATTTTTTAATATTGAATAGTTAAAGAAAGCTTCAGATATGCAACGTTAAATTAAAAACAATTCTGTCATCGTTGTTGTGTTCTGTATTATTCTTTGACTAACATTTGCGTTGCTCTTTCGTGTTTCAGTCGCTGGAGGGTCAGAACATCTACAACTCGTGCTGCACGTTGCGCATCGATTACAGCAAGATGCAGAATTTGAATGTGAAATATAATAACGACAAATCCAGGGACTACACCAATCCCACGCTGCCAACAGGCGACGCGAATTTGGACGCAGCGTCGTTGGCGCTTGGCGGCGAACTTCTTCCTCAGTTGCTGATGGGTGCTGGATCTCAGCCACGCGCTAGAATACCCGGTGAGTGACGACTGTTTACTAGAATCCTGTAAATTACGTTCTCACTCACGTTTTGAAACTATATTTCAATTATAATACAACATTCCAGAGTAAAGTTATTGCAGCCTATCATTCTTGAGCTAGAAATATTCCGTAAATTAGCACTTCCTTTACGAGCGGCTTAGAAAATGCAAGGAGTACTTACAAATTTTGTAAAAGAAATCTAGTAAATGCTATTGCAGATTTTGAAATGTTATTTGTCAATATTCACAGTGTACTCACAGATTTTCCCAATCAGAAACAACGATTGGAAAATTATGAATTGTAAAGGTATTTGGAAACTAGAACCCTTTGAAGTCGTCGAATTAATTCTTTGACCCGCAACTTTCAACGTGCTTCAGAATTTTCTAGAAGAAAACCAAACACAATTCCAAATTTATAAATATTCACCAGTATTTACAGTGTACTCACAAATTTTCCCAATTAGAAACAACGATTGGAAAATTATGAATTATAAAAATATTTGGAAATTAGAATCTTTTAAAGTCATCAGACTAGTTCGTTAATCAACAACATTCGACGAACTTAATAATTTCCCAAAAGAAACCCATCAAACACAATTCCAAATTTCAACATGTTATTCACTAATATTCTCCCCAATCAAAAACAACAATCGAAAACTCTATTACAAAACCGTTTAGAAACAAGAACCCTTTGAACTCACCGAACTAATTCGTTAATCAGCGTTCGAAGCCGTAAGACGTCCCGGTAACCCTCTCGTCGCGATTCATCGGCGACAGTACGACGGCAATATAAAATTTAATTAACACCTGACCCAGCCGACAATAATAGTCGCGGCGTTGCACAATAACGAAGAAGCAACTGTCTCGAATTCGTCGCGAGTAAGTGGCGGCGGCGCGGCCGTTGCGGGGCGGCGGAGGCCGGAAGAAGTATCTATGAAATTAAATTCCCGACAAGTTAGTAACCGGGCCGGCGAGTTTAACAGGAAGTTTCCCAGAACGTGGCTGTTTTTTTCATTATGAAAATTGAATTCCACCGGATTTTCATCATCCGCGCGCCGTTATCCCGCGCGTTTCCATTACTCCGCTCGCATCAGCCCGCGGGGCTGCTCCCAGTTCGCTTTTTAAAACATTCCTCCTTTTTTATTCCCCTCCGTCCCTCCAGTTTCATCGAAGAAGACAGACAGACGGACGGCCGGGCGGGCGGGGATATTTTTGTTAACGAGTGCTGCGGACTTTTTCGTCGCAGCTCGCGACATACCTTTGATTTGTGTTTCAATTGTGATCGATAGAATCACTTTGCCAATAATCATTTTTAGAGTGTATTCTACATCTGTGTTTACTCTACAATAGACTAATTGATAACAGAAGAAGAATGTTTCATTTGAATTCAAAGGAATCGAGTGATATCTATGTTTGTTAAATTTCGTTTAAAATGTTCGGCGATTTTTCTCAAGTTTCTACTACAATTAAACCTTTCCATTACACCAAGAAGAATATAAAATTAACTGTAATATTATAAATAACCACCCCAATATTCCAATAATTATCCAGAATTCCTAAAACTCTAATATTAACCGAACAAATTCGAACTATTCCATAAATCAACGTTCACGCTGCCCCCTCTATCCGCCATTTTGTCGGTGACAGAAAGGTCCGAACGAAAAGGCGAGCGGAAAAAGTTTCGCGAATGATTCCGGTCGATTCGGACGTAAAGCGTATCGCGAAATCGAGCGAGAACCGTCGCACAGTTAAATTTTACAACGTATCCGTCGATGTTTTGCAACACGTAGCCCCCCACCGGCCATTGGTGCGGATCGATGGCCGCCGCCGCTGCCGGCCACCCTCTTTTCCCGGCCGGAACGGCGAATCGATCGATCAATTAGCCGTGCGATTTCCCGGCGTTCAGTCCATTAGAATTAATTATATTAATAGCAATACCCGACCCGTTTCTGTCATTCGAACGTTATGATAAATTGTTATTTCGTGACTGACCGCGAGTCGCCGGCCACCGCCTCGTCTCCCTGCTTCCAATTTGCCGGTCGTTTTCAGCTCCATTTTCGAGCGGGATCGAATTGCGTGCGGTCAGACGGTATTATTTCCTCGGGTAAATTAATTAATTGCGCTACAACGGGAGAACACGGGTATCCGGCGCCGATCGATGCGCCGACGAATGTTTCGACTTTGCGCCTTGTCGCCCCTTATATCTTCGGAACCTTGTTTTCGGCGGATTCTACCGGTTAGTTTGATTTCTCCTGTGTTAATTGTGGTGTTTACCTTGAAGAATCTCTCGTTTTGCGCATAACAAAATGAAAGAATGAAATGTGTACTTGTTGAACACAGAAATGCGGAGAAAATCAAAGAAAACCAAGGAAGAATTACACGTTTGTCTAAAGAAATAAGGAATTTATGGTTGAAAGAATGAGTATCATTTGAAGCTTTAAGATGACGTGGAGATTCATGATTTAAGATTAACTGATTATAGATAAGCTGTTGTTTTCGAATTTTATTAAGTACTTCGCTATGCTATGATTGATTTGTGAATTGATTGCCGCGTTTGATGGAATATGGGTTAGGGAATATGATTATTGTGGAATTGTGTTTTGGAGATATTTTGTCGAACTCTGAAATGTTGTATTTTTTGTTCCTAACTTTAATGTTTTGTATTTAGTTATATGTAACATTTGCAGTTTGGTCAGAAATTCTTGAAGTTCTTTTGATTTTGAAATAGTAAAAAGAACTATTCTCTATTGGAACTGGGAAATATTTACATTCCATACTTAACGTTAAATAATTATATTAAAAATATAAAGATTAACATTTTACATTTACATAACCTCAACCAGTTAACTATTGGTACGTGTACCTTACAAGAAAACCTTTTCAACCAAAACAAGAACAAATTTCTTTTCTTCATCCCCTACTTTCAGGGGTATTACAAAAAATATACTTTCAACCCCCAACTCCAAAGATTGTCTTCACCCGTTCAAAGTGGACAATAAGAAAAAACGTCAAATATTTTCTTAAATGGTTTATTCGGAGTTGTAAAACACATACTTTCAACCCTCATCTTTAACCCTTCGCACTCAGAAGTTTCTCACTAGAAATATTTAACATTTCTTGACGAGACAAAGACGATATTCTTTGAAACTACCTCGGAAAAAAATCACAAGTACATTATACAAAGTTCAACGTCAAATATCAAATTTTATAATGTCATTGCGTCTAATCAAGTAGATGGTCACTTTCCGAGTGCAAAGGGTCAAGGGATGTTTCCCCCGTTGAAAGTGAACAATAAGAAAGAACCTGTCAAATTCCATGAAAATCAACTGGTTGAAAAGGCGCCCTTGCTAGTAACTTCGTAATTCCGACCAGGCTGCAAGAGAAAACAACCTGCAACCCATCGAAGACAATTCTGGTGACCGATTCTAACGACATCTTGTAAATTTCCTGAAGTAGAGTCCATTGCAGGGGCACCGGGTGTGCTGCCCACGCCCTTCGCGGCCATGCACGGTCTGCCCTCGCCCTTGGCGGGCCCCTATAACGGGGTCCCGCCAGCCGGGGGCCTAGCCGGACTCGGGGGTTTCCATCTCAGCGCGACAGGCCTCGGCGTACGCGTGCCCACCAACGCACAAACTTCCGCGGTGTTGCTCGTCAGCAACTTAAACGAGGAGGTAAGTGCCGCCGATAATCCTACGCTGGTTTCGTTCATCGAGAACAAAGCACACGGGGTTCGTAGATCGAATCATGAACAGAGATCACGGAGGTTCGTGTGATATGCGAGACTATTTCTGGAGTAAATCAGACGAAACCACCGAGAAACGAAGACGACGAAGTCTGACACGTCGTCTCTGGCTGTTTCTCGGTTTCCTAGAGTTTCAGGGAAGGGTTTTCAATTGTCTTCGGGGGATTTTGAGTCTCGCATAAGAAAAGGTTTCCTTCGTGACTGTTTGTTTATTCAGTAGGCGCTGCCGCGCTCTCGGAATTGTTTTTGTTCGACACTGAGGGAAACGAAGTGTTTTCTGGACAGTATGGAATTTTTTGATAAGATGTTGATTGATTGTTACGGCGAGTTTGAGAGTTTTAAGGTTTATGGTAGTTTGTAGTGTTCGATTTGAGAAATTTCGAGTTCTTAGCAGTTTGAGCTAGTAAATTTGAGGCTTTCTGAGTTAGAGATGAAGGTAATTAGGAATCTTGGAAATCGAATGCCGATCTTGGGAGATCTTAATGTATAATATTGAGTTTAAGATTCTCTAAATTCACTGGACATTCATTTTTCAATCTGGAATTATTCCCGTTACCTCCAACTCAGTCTCAAACTTAGTACCTCAAACGATCTAAAACTCGAAGTTCCTCGAATCTAATACTATATTCCATCTTAAACTAAAAAACTCTCTACTCGATGTACAATACTAAATCTAAAATTCCCTAAAATCGTTAGGAATGAATCTTTTATATCTTCGTTCTGTATTTCTAAACGAAGCTTCCATTTCTCTCAGTGTCTATCTACGTACACGAAACTGGCTTAGGTACGTACATATACAACGAAAGTTACACGAATACTACGATACGATTAAAACGTAGTGCTACGTAGGCAACCCTTGCAGTCTCTCCATCCCTCGACGCGAGTTTCCCTTGCCGAACAGTCCTCGATACCTCGTTCTCCGTGCACGTGTTCGTCGCTGTCCTCTAGAGAACAGCGAATAAAAATCCAATGAACAGAATCTCGAATTCGTTCGCTAGTGTTTTTTTTTTCTCTATTATCAGAATCATTGGTATCGAGCGAGTGTCTCCATCGGCAACTAGGAAAATCGTAGTCTCGATGCGTATGCAACCCCCCTTTACGTCACGTACCCTTTATATCTTACCCCATGCCCCACTGACCCACTCATTCTCGAAACACACATATAGAAATCTTTCCGTACGTCACCATTCTCTGTCCTGAGCGGCTCGTAGCGTTGTCGTCTACGACGTTACTTCCCAGGGGATGTCTTTTGTTTCTGAGATGAACAATTACGTTCTTGCAAGGTGTATCAATCATTTAATTAGAATCTTTCTTTGTGGAAGGCACGTTCCTCGTGCGATCCTTTTGGAAGAATTGTTTTGACGTTTTGCTTACGTTGCTGGTAGCTTTGTTGGACTCTAAGATTTAGAAATGTAATGAAAATGTAGAGAAATGTATAAATGCAAAAGTGAGAGTTGTGTTTTCAAGATACTGATGGTTTTGGTTTAGGTCTTGATCATGTTTGAGTTGGATAGGTGTATGATAGTTACTTTAGATATAGGTAAAGTTTTACTTAGCTACTAATAACTAGGCAAAGCTTAATTAAGTTATAATTAAGTACCGAGTTTGATTTAATACAAACGTAGAATTATTAATATCTAATCAAGACCTAGTCAAAACAGTAAAAGTTTACCAAAAGCTAATTTAAATGGTAAAGATAAGAGCCTAGTTAAACTCGATGTAGCTACTAGTAGTCCTAACTAAGACACTAGTACATCACTAAATATTTTACAAAGCTAATCAAGACCTAGCCAAGACAATCAAAGTTCACCAAGACCTAACTCAAACACTAAATATTAACTAAAGCCTAGTTCAACTTGATATACCTATTAGTAGTCCTAACTAAGACACTGGTACTAAACATATTACAAAGCTAACTAACATCTCATCAAGATATTATATGAATTCTTCCAAAATCAAAACAATTCTATAAATACCTAGTGCAACTAGCAAACTTACTAATCTACTAAGCACGTAATGGTAGCCAAAAGTATCACCAGCCTGTCAACTAGCAACAAATCTCAATAAACAGAAACGAAAGGCGCCTCCTTAAAGAAAACTGTGTGTCGACGTCACACTTCGCAGCTGCAACTATTGTCACTACTGTACTATAACTATGTGTACTACTATCGTTGCGCCGCGCGCACAAGCTTCCGACCAGTGTCTTTTTCCTCTGGCGGGCAGACATTCGAGTATATACCTTTATATATATATATATATATATACATGTACTTTCCCCTACTTTTTACTTTGTATTTTTTTTTTTAAAAGAACCTTTCGCGAAATCATTCCCGCGTTACGAGGAACGACAAAACCACGAGGGATTCATATTGACGAGAAGGTCCCGGCCTGTTTCTCTGCTTCTCACTCCGTCTATCTTCTCTCTCTGTCTGTTTCTCTGTACTTGTTTCCTCCTCTCACGATCGCGGAGGGCTGACAGCCGAAGGAAAATCGACCGGAAAAGTGAGTTCCAGCTCTTTCGTTGCTCCCGGCGTGCATATATCTCTCGTACGTCGGCGCGTTCGCGCCTCGTCGAGTATATACGTCAGAAACATAGATGCGCGCCATTTATTCTCGTATAAACCGTGGAAACTGACGATCGGTTAATTAAACGTTTTTTATTAATTCTAGTGACTTTTAACTTTCATATTGTTCCACTTGATTTATCGAATTCTACGAAGTTTAAACAATTTCAAATTTTCTAAATTTCGAAAATTATATTTAAATAGTTATATTATTGCAATTCCTATGGAGAAAGTATTATTAACATTATTTGGGTTCCGATTATAAATATCTAAAATTCTTAGCTATATCTTCACTAGCTTTTGGAAAATTTCTATTAAAATGTTATTGAGATTATTCATTCCGATTATAAATATCTAGAATTATTTCTTCACAACTTTTGGAATATCTTCGCCATAGCTATTGAGAAAGAATACTATATTTTATTGTAATATCTGAATAAAATAATTTCTGTATTGTCATTGACTAAACTCAATATTTTCATCGAAAATGATTGTCGAGGCGCAATTCGTTGATTCCCCGATGAGGCAGCGAAAGGTCTGGAAAGCCCCTAAAAAAAAGGAAAAAAGAAAGAAACGAAGGCATGAGACTCGTGAAACTTGTGCGCGTGCCAACACTATACATTGAATCCTATTTTACTCGCTGACTACTGACTGGACTCTGTCTGTTCTCTGTGTAGATGGTCACGCCTGACGCTCTCTTTACCCTGTTTGGTACGTCTCTACATTTATATTATTAATTATATTACATTATTAATTATTATATTTAACATGCGTGGACACACACACACGCACACACATACACACATACACACCTAAATACACACATACACACATACACACATACACACTGATACCGTAAAACTTGGCACATATAACACGTAAACGAACGCAGACACGGAACACGAGAACACACACGGGACACGATTTTTCCGCGTGTTTGGAAGCAATCTCGAAGAGTGAAGAGAAAGAACAAACGAATTTGCTGGTCTTTCTTGTTTTTTTTTTTTTTTTTTTTAATTGTTTTTCTCTTTTATTTTATTTTATTTTCATCGTGCCGAATGAATGATGTTCACACAGTGTTCACGTACATCGGGAAAGATAACACGGGACAGAAAAATATAGTATTTCTATCACGGTGTATCGTCACTATCGGCGCTGTCATGTTGCAGAAAATTTTTTTTTTTCTTCTATTCTGAACGTAGAAATTTTTTTGTTTCGTTGTTGGATGTGTTTCATTTGTCTCTCTCTCTTTCTCTGTTTTTTATTTTATTTTTTCATTGTATTTACTTATTTATTTATTTATTTTTTTTTCTAGTACGAAAATATCTCGTTCATCAACACTCTCTTGTATTCACGTGTATATGGATATAGAAAATTTGTATTTATGTTTTCATTCGTTTTATTTTCTGGTATTTCTCGTTTAACGTTTTATCATTTTTCCGCCCCCCCCCCTGCCCGAATATTTTCGTGGATTTTCAACTTATTTTATTCACTACAAGCTATATTCTCATTCCATTCACATATTCCACCCATGTCATGATCATCGAATCATCATCGTCCGCCCATGCGACACATTCATATATTTTTTTCATGTTCTCTATTTCCAAGCATCTCTTCTAAATTCGTTTCGTTAATATTTTATTAATATCAGTTCCAGACACCTTAATATTACAGAAGCTTTCGCTTATTTTACGTAATTCCATAGGAGCTCACTTCTCAGTAGCCGATCGGTTCAGCTCTGACCTACAGAAAGTTCTCAGACTCGAGATAACGTGCCTTCGATTCTCAATGGTAGCCTGTGAACACTCTAGTACCATTGATGTTTAACAGAATAAATTTCTGCATGACGTTTGAGAGTGTTTGACGACGTTTGAGAGTGTTTGACGACGTTTGACAATGTTTTGAGCCACCCGTTAGCTGGACCGATCGTCACTTTGCATGACCCAGATCTTAGTCCGATCGTACCCCGATCTCGATCGACTGAATCTATTGTCCCGAATCATCTTCGACGATCCTTAGACACCATAAGAAATTATCCACCAAGTTGGAGGCGAGTCGAGCTTATTAAAAATGATGTTTGCGTGTTGTGCATGTAGGCGTTTACGGGGATGTACAGCGTGTGAAGATTCTCTACAACAAGAAGGACTCGGCACTGATTCAGATGGCCGAACCACATCAGGCACATTTAGGTAATTTTCAATTGATTAATAAAGAAGCCTAAATTCACCTGCGATTCAGTTTGAGAAGGTTTGAAACTGTTGGAACATGTTTGACGATGTATTTTTCAATGATATCTTGTTTGTGGCAGCACTAACACACATGGACAAGCTGAGAGTGTTTGGAAAACAGATTAAAGTGATGCTCAGCAAGCATCAGACGGTTCAGTTGCCGAAGGAGGGTCAGCCGGATGCCGGTTTGACGAAGGACTACACTAACAGTCCTCTGCATAGATTCAAAAAACCGGGCTCGAAGAATTACCAGAACATCTATCCACCGAGCGCGACTTTGCATTTATCGAATATTCCGTGAGTAACTTTTCAGAAGCGACCGTCAATTGAAACTGTCAATTTTCTACGTTTTATTAACGACGTTTATAATTTTAGTAACACTGTAACCGAAGAGGAGATCAGAGATGCTTTCACTAAGAATGGCTTCACCGTGAAGGCTTTCAAGTTCTTCCCGAAAGACAGGAAAATGGCGCTCATACAGATGCCCAGCATGGATGATGCTGTCACTGCTCTGATCGTGAGTATCAGACTTATCTTTCTGCAGTACTAACATCATAGACTCTCACTTTATAAATAAAAATTCTCGACTCCTACTAAACCTACCCTCGAATCATTCTACATAACCTACTACCTAACCTAACAGACTTCTTAAATCCGATCCCATGACCTCAGAATTCCTCCAGCATTAGTACTGACCTAATTTCAAACAGAATATACCCAAAACAGAAGATGCAACTATTCAAATCTTTCCAGAAAATGCACAACTACCAGCTGAGCGAGTCCAACCACCTGAGAGTATCATTTTCCAAGAGCAACATCTACCAAGAATCACAAATAAATTACCAAACCTAAACTCAGCTCATTCTACCTAATCTAAAGGACTTCATAAATCAGACCTCCTAATCTTAAATTCCCTCTAGAACAGTACTAACCTAACCTCAAACAGAATACACCCGAAACAGGAGATGCAACTATCCGAATATTTCCAGAAAATGCACAACTACCAGCTGAGCGAGTCCAACCACTTGAGAGTATCATTTTCCAAGAGCAACATCTACCAAGAGTCAGAATAAAATTACCGAACCTAGACTCAGCTCATTCTATCTAGCCTAAAAGACTTCATGAATCAGATCTCCTAACCTCGCAGTTCCTTTAGAACAGCCCTGACCTAACCTCAACCAGAAGCTGCAACTATCCGAATCTTTCCAGAAAATGCACAACTACCAGCTGAGCGAGTCCAACCACCTGAGAGTATCATTTTCCAAGAGCAACATCTAACAAGAATCACAATCAAACGATCGGCAGTGGTACCAGCCCTACGCCCTAGTCCCCTTCTGGTCGCCCGGCGCAGTGTACGACTGATGATCCCCGCGATGGGTCCAGCCAGTTGCTCATCCGTTCCTACAATGGCTGCAACTCCCGATTCACTGGCCACCACCGTTGCATCGTGCTTGGATAAACGGCTAAAGGAACCAGCAAGCGACAAGCAACAGCAACAGCAGCAGCAGCAGCAGCAGCAGCAGCAACAGCAGCAGCAACAGCAGCAGCAACAGCAGCAGCAACAGCAGCAGCAACAGCAGCAGCGGCAGCAGCATCAGCAGCTATGACTAAGGGAAGCAAAAACCGCGCGCGAACGAGCCAGCAGCAAAAGTACTTCTGGTCCACCGGGACAGTACACCGTGTATCCATTTCTAAGATACAATCATTTTTCCTCTGATTAAGAGCCGGACTCTGATCCGCCGGACGTTAAGACTGTCCAGGCCTGCGAGGACAGAGGTAGATCCGCGATAGATCAGAGAGACAACAGGGTCTGGGTATGGCGAACGCGTTGATCAGGGGTTGGGTTTCCCATGGCCGATCGAAAGAAAGTAATCTGGGGTTCTTCAGGCGCGCGACTCCCGGTGAACGATTCCCGTTGGAAGCCGTGAACCATGTTCAGAGAGAAAGAGAGAGGGAGGGGGCGCGCGCGCGCGTGCTCGCGCGCCTCCCGCGCATGTCTTGACAGGAAACGATAGAGACACGAGACGAAACACGAGTATTCATTGAAGGGAGGAGGGAGAGACTAGGATTAATGGAAAAAACAAGCTAATGATAACGATAATGGGTACGAAGAGGGACTCGGTGAAGAGCCCTCGGCTCTTGTACAGAGTTAATCTTTAAATCTTAAGGTATATTATATATATATACGAACGTGTATATATATATAAAATATATATATATATATATATATATAAATATATTATATATTTTACAAGCGTGACACGCTAAGCCAGTCGAGGCAAAGCGTACAAAACTACACACCTTCAAGGGAAAGAAAAGGAAAAAACAAACTGAGAGTTAAGGGAATTTTTAAAGTTAAACAAAAATGAGGCAACAAGATATGTTATACACACACCATAACAGAAAACGAGATGGAGAAAATCCGCTGCCGGGCAACGTCGTCGTCCCGACCGGATCGATCGACGGTGATCCACGCGTCTTTGTTAGGTTGTAAGGTGAACGCGTCGCCGACGTTTTCGGTCGGCGGTGTGAAAGCGACGTGCACACAAACATACACACACACAGTTAGTCGAGGATAAAAGCGAGGTAGCAAACGAAAGCGAGAATGAAAGTAGGGTACCCGATGATGAGGATGAGGATGAGGATGAGGATAAAGATAAAGATGAGGATAAAGATGAGAATGAGGATGTTGATAATGACGATGATGATGATGTTGAAGATGTTTATGATGACGACGATTTCTTATTCGCTCTCCCGTGGCGCTGTCCAGGCGCCTCGTGATCCAAACACGGCTTAACTTGTCGGGTACTAAGGTTTTAATCGTTTTAGGGCTGATTGTCAACGGGACCCTTAGCAGAGTTTTCGCGAGGTGCTCGCGCTCTTTCCTTCGAACCAGTTGTGTCTGTAACCCTCTCTAGTTTTCGCTCGCTCGGCAGGGAAAGGCGCGAGCGATTCTCCGAGGTATTTTCTTCACGCCACGCGTCGCAGCCGGTGCTTCTTCGTCGGCCACCCGATCTTTCTTTCCTCTTTTTAATCTACTCCTCTATTCTTCGCTATGTCTGCGTTCTTGTTCTTCTTCTTTATTCGTTATTTCGTTCGTGCGTTAACCGAGAGAGTCGTTACCTTCAGTATTCTCGACGGCTGTATCCCCTGTTTTTTTTTTTTTTAGCTAGATCGACGTCGACATGTTTCGCGTGATCGGACCTCGATCGTGTGATTTAGCTCGACTGGCCACGTGGCGGGATCGTTGACGCTGTCGCACGCCGTTGCGGGTGGTATTTTTATAATTTGTATGTTTCGACGATAAGTATTAATCACTGTCATACACTCCCACATAAATACAAATATACCCCACACATACGTGCATGCATACGTACGTAAGTAAATACGTGTATACGTACATACGTGTATACGTAGATACATACGCACATACATACATACATATAAATATATACATACACATACACGAACACGTTCACACGCAGAGACGCAGGTTTCTTAGCTGATAGGTGCTTAGGATTGTGTAGAATCTTTAATCGTAATTAAATAAGGGTGGAAACACACGTATAATTGAGAAAGGAGAAGGGGAGTGAACCGTTAAACATATCGCTAATTAAACAAGATGATTGAACGAGTTTGTACATGCATAGGGGACGACTGTGTGAATCAGTGGGGAAATTCTGGAACGCCTGGAAGACACGTTCCTCGCGACGGATCCGGCGCCATCTGGCCGACGTGTATATCCGTCGCGGGCTAGAACATGCTTTTCCAGTCCGGTTGACGATTAGTTCCTGATCTCCAAGCATTCCTTTCGATAGGCGACGCGAAAAGAGTGCCCCACAAAGGTTTCCTCTGGTGACGTGGTCGGGTCAACCACGGAACAGTGGACGAGCCAGGCGTGCAGGGGTGGTTCGAGGTCTATTGTGTTTTGAATGGTGATGTTGAGACCATCGGTGTCGTGTAAGATAATAAGGATTTAAACAAACAAAAGGTAAAAAAACAATTGACGATGAAACTCTATGATACACGTAGACGTTACACTGCAGAGCGTAAATAATTATAAAAATATATATATAAAGTATATATATATATATATTAATTGAAATGATGGAAGGGAGGCCCGAGAGGGGGACGTTTCATGAAATTGAGGAGAGAGAACGATAAAATATGGGGTTCCACGGGTTTTCTACTCGCACGCGAGACCCGCCTCCCGCCAGACACACACAAACACACGCAAACATACATACACGTACATATACACGCATATAAACACGGTTACGCGAGATCGTATCCTCGTGTCACGAAGCGAAAAAAAATTATCAGTAGTGTCGTAGCGTCGTGATGAACTGGTCGTCCGGGGTAGCGTCGTGATGTTCACTTCGCACATCCGGTCCGACGGACTATGGTGGCGACGTCACGAAGCTGCCACGGTGGTCCGGAGATTTTTGTCTAATCGACGTTCTGTTGGAGTCAATTAAATCTTATTAATATACGTATCGACCGTAGAAAAAAAATGGTAGCGGAGGGAAAGCGCGTGAAAGTGGTGTGGTAAAAGCTTGTGGCTGAGAGTGTGCTGAGGATCAACTGAGAGTGAGAGAGTGGGAGAGAGTGTGGGGAGAGAATGGGAGCGAGTGCTGTCGCGTGAGCAAGAGAGAAAGAGACTAAATGATACTCGATGCGAGGAGTGAGAGAAACAAAGAAAATGCAAAAATTACAAAAAAATATATTTAACAAAGCGAGTGCCGGCCCGGGCAGTGTTGTTTGTGCCAAAGTAGGCTAGCCGTTAATTCTAGGAAGGGGCCTCTCGAGCGGCTTTTTGGGATCTGGATCCTTGCGGTGCTTTGGATGGTGATCGTTGGATGTGCGGATCTATTGGATCCGGTGGATTTTAATTGCAGATTGTGTTATGAAAGTTTGCGAACGTTGACTGTGTTTTTCTGGGTGTTCATTCAGTTTGTTTTTGAATCCAGTACTAGATTTTATCTTTAGAATTTGGATTGTTCGGATCTTAGACTTCCTGGATTATTTGGATTGCGAAATTCTGAGGTTCTCAAATTTTAGATTCCTTGAATCTTTGGCTTCATGGGTTTTGAAATTTTCAGGTTTTCAGATTTTAGATTCGTTGAATCTTTGACTCTTTGAATTTTTTGAATTCTTTAGGTTCTTTGGATCCTTGGGATTCTTTGAATTACAGGGATTCTATGAATTCTATGGTTTCTTTGGATTCTTGGGATTTTATGGATTCTTCGAATTCCACGAATTCCATGAACTCTGTGGATTCTTCGAATTCCACGAATTCCATGAATTCTATGGATTCTTCGAATTCCATGAATTCCATGAATTCTATGGATTCTTCGAATTACAGGAATTCCATGAATTCTATGGATTCTTTGAATACCATGAGTTCTATAGATTCTTTGAATTCCACGAATTCCATGAATTCTTTGGATCGCCAGAATCCGGATCCCAATGGCCGCAGAGAGTGATGAATCGACCAATCAGTAGAGACGTAGCGAGTAGCCGGCATGAGCGAAGGGGCCAGTCTTTGCATCTATGATCTGTCTTTCGAATCTCCGATATATTTACATTATTTAATCTGACGACTGCATTTATAGATTCTACCGAGACGCGGAGGGACGCGTCCGTCGTGCGGGACGCTCCTCTCGTTACACGTCCACACTGGGTACACAGAACATACACGTTCACGTTTTCGGTTGTTGGTTTAGGAGCATTCTTCTGTAACTAATTTTCGAAATGGGTTCGTTTCCAGTGATTTCCGATTCGATTTTGATGCTCGAGGGGACCCTCGATTCTTTTCTACATATATTAAAACCTCTTACACAATCAATAACCATCAATCGTAACATTAAAATATTCAAACACAATCTCACTAATATAAGCTTGTACTTTATTATGTAAAAATATTCTAAAAATTAATCTTCATAGGAAAAAATCTTCCTTGAAACCAAAATCCATCATTCAGGATCACCCAGACCTCCATTAAATACAAATTAATCACATAAACATAAGAACAAAAGAGAACAGAAGGAACAACTTCGATTTCCAAATTATCATTTCAAATATCCAAAAAGAACTGTACCATCCCCTCCAGCATCGATTTTGGGATTCATTGCCTCGCAAATCAGTATGTTTGTCCGCGTCTTCTACTTTAAGGTTCTCATCGTTAAGTATTAAAAACCAGGCTCTTTCAATTGTCCCGCGCTGATCGCCACGAAACAGCACAAAGAAAAAGAAAGAAAGAAGGAAAACGAAAAGGCAAGACCAAGAACAGGAAGAACAGAAAATCCGGTGAACTGTCAGCCCTGATCTCTCCGTGGTCGCTTCAGGGCAACGTGAATTTCTTCTTCGGCGCGAAGGAATCAGTTGAAGGCCTCCCGCACAATAGTATTTCCGGCACAATGTCTCGCAAGCGTACCTGAGATGCCTGTAAACGTCGCCCGCGTGACGGGACGCCATGGCTTTTCCGTCGAGTCTCCGTCACCCGGCGTCCACAATTCTGCTGTTCATTTTACCGACGTTCTCTACGAGTTTCCGTACACATTCCCGCCCCACACGCACTCACACACGCGCACACACACACGTTCGTACATAGAAAACCACACGAAACACGCGCACAGACATCCATCATTTCGTACAATCGTTTTCGTCGCGTCGGACTGGGTTCGATTCCCGGGGCCAGACGAAATACGTAATCTTCGACACCCTTCGTTTTATTTCTTCGGGACACTTGTATCTTGCCACTCAGGAAGTCTATAATACATTGCCGTTGCGAAAGGATTTTTAAACATTCATTGAACGAGCGAAAAAAAATAATGTAAGATTAAAGCCCCAGGGGTCGAGGACACCTTCAGCGTCGACGCGCTCCGTGACTCTTCTGACCGACTGTTTATTGCGATGACAATGATTTCCACTTGTTTCATATCTGATTTTTCTGCCAAAAACTATGAGAAGCGAAAGCTTCGATGGATTTCTAAACGAGAGACAGTAGTGAAAGCTTTAAACGAAGAGAAAAAAAGAGATTAATATCAATTCGGTGAATCAAACGGGGCAGCCGTACCGGGTTGTGGATTGTCTGCAGGGTGTCTGAGATTCGTCGCACAATTCAGTTTCGAGCGGATGACGCTTGTTGTCCAATCGTTTCTAACGTCAAATATGTTTTTTTTTTACATTTCTTTTGAAAGATTACCTTCTTCCAACGGTTGTAAATATTTAATGGTGTAGCAGATCTTATTAAGACTCATGATATTTTAAACGGATCGATTTTTTCAATTAATTCCGCATCGTGTGAAAACGGATATCGATTCCTTCGGATAATTTTTGTGTTCTTAGGGGACACCTTGTAGACGATTTAGATTGAGTATATCATTAGCTGGGTTGAGGGGGGCCGAGGTGAGGGTTGGGATAGCCAGCACTCGCTACATGGTGTCGCGGATACTCAGGCTCCGAAATTTCTCCAGACCAACTTAAAGAAAAAAAAAAAAAGATGATAAAAGCTCCTTGCGAAATTCTAGAAGAGTTGTTCTATTATATATATGTATACATATTCAACGTAACTTCCTCATATAGACAACGTATTTTTATATACTAATAGAGACCAAAAAGAAAAAAAGAAAGAAAAAACGGCAAGACGAATGTCTCGATCGCTCTGATCGTTCGAAGCGCGGCGTGCTTGCATTCAAATAGATCCCGGCAAAACGCACCATGGACACTCCTTCAATTTTCCACCCTTTGCGGACGGTCAAATCTATCGGTAGATGAACGCTCGGCTATTCAAGACGAACATCCGTAGGTCCATTGATCTCTCTCCCGCAGCGCGGGGGTTCGGATATAAAGGATCATTCCGCGAGCTGTAAACATACTAAAACGCAGAAGCAAGTGGTTTGTGAAACATCGGAGTTGACGTTGAAACAATCGTAGACCTTCAAACCGTTCAGAGCGAGCTGTGGGCCGCGGAGGAAGCATTAAAACTGTGACAATCAAGCTATCGGATCTCATCAAACCGCATCAAACTTCGTGAAATCAAGTCGAACCTCGTCAAACGCCATCGAACATCGTCGAACATGATCGCGAGATCTTCTAGTACAAAGTATTCCACGAGTAAATGTTCTACCAAGCGTATTCATCAGCCTTGAACAGTGATATCCGAAGTCCCAAAGGGTCAGACCGCTGAGCATGATCGAGGAACGATCAACAATTCTTTTCCGAACCAGGAGACGCAATGATAATTTTCAAAAAGATATCGATGAAACATAACAGAATCTCACGAAAGAGAGAGAGAAGAGAGGAAAAGTAATGAAATATTTAAAACCGTTCGGACCAAGGAAATTCGGGGTCTGGTTCGAGCCACGCAGTAGACGAAGCTTAGCCTACAGAGGTTATTAGTGAACTTATAGTAGACAAAACCACAAAAAAAAAAAATTAAATATGGCATGTATGTAAAAAAAAAAAAATAACAAAAAACACACGTTCGCTGAACACGAACCGACATACAGAACAAAAATGGACACGTAGAGTCAGATTATATTATATATGTATATATATATATTGGACACTGAGCACACGAGAACACGAACATTACGTATATCCTCCTACATAATATACATATACATAAACATAAACATACATATACATATATATATATATTTGATATATCGCAATGTAACAGGTGTGTCCAAAACAAAAGTGCGCGGCGACTGCATCCCCAATAATCTATATTTTATTAATAACTGATAAGTCTAGGGTTATATCGACGTTACACGGATTATGTAATGAAAAATTAGAAGAGAAGATTAATCTATTAATGAATATATTGTATATGCGGTAGGGATGCGAGTGTGGTCCTGTGAGAAAGGGGTAACAAACGCTGGAGAAAGAGAGTCTCGAGTATAAGGTGATGCGAGCGAGAGATAGAATGAACGGTGATTCATGCTAGAGGAAATGGATGGGTCCGTTGAGTGTGAGGAAGATCGCGCGTAGATCAGGTTTAAAATTAATTATCGGTAATTGTGTAAAATATATCGTTGAACTTCAGGATTGTCTGCTTGCCTAATCGGGGCCTTAGGCGTCGTTCGATCAGGGATTAATCTGGGCCAATCTATCTGTCATCTATGCGACCAGCGGACCGCACAAGATCTAGTCCCGTCTAGGTTGCCTTAAAGTTGATTCACGACTGATCATCTTTTCCCCGGATAGGCCCGTTTAATCCGTTCAGAACGGGCTGGCAAGATTGAGAGATACCTTTAACGCGCACCCAAAAGTCTCGGTTCGGGCATCGATGGGTGCCGGTTGTTGAATTAAGCGAGTATTTAATTTTTCCTACGAGGCGAAAGCGTTTAAAAGACACACAGGGTCAAGCAGAGTGGGTGGAGAGGTGTGGCGAACTTCGCGAGAGACCAAACGGAGGATCTCGTTGGGCATGGGAGTACCTATAGATTAGCGACTTGGATGATAGATGACAGGTTCACAGGTGAAAGTCGAATCAGTCCCAGAACGTTCCTCCAAGTCCCCTAATTTGGCTATCATCAGTAAAATTCGCTGGTCCAAGTGGTACGCCGTTGAATCCAGGAAGAAGCTGGACCTGTTCACTGCTAACAAGTTAGCTACCCAGGTTCTAGGCAACTCGACATATCAAACCTGACAAATAAAATCTATCAGATGGTGACTTCTGCAGCTGCTTAGCTACCTGGAGGATCGTTTCAGGACTGCCACGACTGTTCCTCTGTTTCCTTAGAGAAGTTGACCATTGTTGACCGAATGATTCCATGATCTTCTTGCCTGCTTTTCTCTTCCGTGGAAGCCACGAGTTAGAACTAGGTCTGAACACCTGTCTGGGACTTTCCGGCGGGACCAGTCGATTAGGATGACAGTCTTGCTCGACTGGCTTCCCGAAGAGGAGTCCTAGACCAACTGGTGCAAGATGAGAGTAGGTCTCGGTAGCTCGACTTCTATTATTCGTTAGCTGATCGTTAGAATCGCTGTTGTACCATCAGTGTAAGAAGAGAAAGAAAGGTCAGAACGCGAGGCTGATCGGTGCTGAGGTCGGGATTAGAGGGCTGCTAGAGGCCCGACGCGATGACGACACCTATTTATAGACCACGAGAAGAATCAGTCCGCTAGAACTGGGGACAGATGCGCATAGGAAGCTAGGGAATGAGACCAGGATATCAGTGTGCTCGAATCGGGGCAGCCGAACAGGCTGGAAAGGATCAGATTCAAGTGGAGGGGTGATTAATTGTAACGGAAGATGCAAAAACGTTGTCGCTAGAACTACCAACACCGGTCGGGTTAAGACCGTTTTTGGATTTCTTGTTTTCCAATCTATCAGGACACGTGGTGTTCCCATCGGAATCATTGACATTCGTGTACATATTGCGACGAGATCTTAGACAATGCAAACTCTAATGATTTTTTATAAGACGGTTATCGTGGGAGCCGGTCGTCTTGGCCGGCTCCGGGGTAGTTCTAGCGTTGAGTCACACCGGAGACGTAGAAATTATCTAAGATTTTAGTAGCTGTTAAGTCGACGAAGTAAGATCAGAATCAGCGAAGAAGAAAAAAAAACACACAAGTATATAAAACGTCGTGAATCATTGCGGGAGAAGTTCGACAATGAACGAGAGAACACACTTGTAGCGTCTTAGAAACTCGTGTAGCGAAGTCCTTTCTAATTAAGCCTCCAGAATTTAAACGATTTACTGTGTATAGTTGAACGACAATCACACTCGACTCTCTGTATCGGCTGAATCTCGTCGGCGAGAACAGCCTGTCGATTTATCCTTCCTCGCGTCACCTCGTTACACCTTCGTTTCAGTTCGAGCCTTCTTCTCTTCTCTGACGTCGTTCTCTGTTCAAGTTCTTGCCTTTGCGCCCTACCAAGTGGCTTCCTGACGATTCTGTTCCGATCACCAACCCGAGGATCATCCTGGCGACATTTGCTAGGTGATTTCCTAATATTTCTTCTTTGTTTCTCCCTTTTCCCCCTTTCTCTTCGAGTGCTTCTCGATTCCTCAGTCGCGGTTCCGGTTAACACCGCCGAAAGGATCGCCTCTGATAGGTCGAGCAGTTTAGTAATCCTCAAGAGACATGTGTTGAGGATCTTCAGTGGTGTCCGAGTCCTTTTAGAGAATTTATTCCGTCGTAGGACCTAACCAAAACACAGCAGAGACCTAACTCATACCTAGCTCTGGCGATGGTGCCTAAACATAGCCCCTATCTATCTGAAACGCCTAATAGAGACCTAGCTAGGGTCTAGACCACTTGGTCCAGTACTGATACCTAACCTACAATTGGCTCAGACCTAACCTGGTCGCTATCTGTCCAGTTTTGGCTCGATCAATGCCTAACCTAGACCTAGCTCTGGCCCTGGTGCCATACACTTCTCAGACTAAGTCGAATCATATGTTAGATCATGGCCTAACCAACACACTGATCATTTGTCCTCTAACGATGAAGATCTTATACTACAATCTTATAGAAACTTTGGGACAACTCGCCTGAAAGGACACGGCTACTCAAAGATCCTTAACACACGGACTCTTACCTCAGTTACAAGGGAACTCGAAGTTCACGCCAAACAAGAGGGAGACAATTAACGGAGATGCATAGTTGTGGGCCAGGAATTGCGTTGCAAGTCACAATCAGCTCGCCGCCGGCAGACCAGACAAATCAATTTTCATTTTGTACTCGAGGAGCACAGTGCGCGACAAGCGGAAAACCAACGCGAGAATCCGATTGTCAGGGCGGGCGTTTTACGATTAAGCCGGGACACATCTTAGTTGGTTCGACTTAGGTGATTAGTTGCCGTCGCGAAGTGAGATCAGTAGCTTAAACGACGGGGTGACCATTCTCGATCGTTCACCGAGACCACACGAAAAAAAAACGGAGGGGAGACAAAAGACACCAGAAGGAATCGATTCTCATCGCGCGATCGCTCGGTATTGAATTGTACGCTGTTCGAAACCGGCGGTCATCAGGCTTGGCTCTGCACCAGGTAGCTAAGATGATCATCCTGGCCTTCCGCGGTCTCGGGTCTGACTCTGTTCGATTAATCTGTCAGTGCCAACATTTTCCAGTGGTTTCAGTTGATAGGCTCGCTGAAAGTTTCCCCGGTGAACCGGATGAAATCTTTGACGAAATCTGCGAGAGCTCGTAGATGAATTAGAATCTTAGCTACCCTATGGCCTAAGATCTCAAGGTCCGGATTTATGGTGATGAATTCGTTCGAAGGAAATCTCACATGTGTCAGGTGTTAGTTAGGCGGTTTCCCTTATGTTCTAAGTGAGGATTGATCTTTTGCCAGTGATCCACTGGATCTTTCATCGTTAATGGGATAGGGGGTTCAGGATGAACCGATGGAGGATCAAACAGGATTCAACTGTGTTCGATCAATGTATAGTTCAATGTCGACCGACGATTCCTATGAAGCATTTACACCGACGCTCGCCTATTCACCGGTTTGCATTTATACACATACAGACACGTACATACACATGCACACGTACAGGCCTACACACACACACACACACACACAAACAACCAAACAAACAAACAAACAAATATACACATACAGGACATAGAGAGAGCCACAAGGCGCACATATTCGGCAGAAGTATGGGCACATACCGATCGCTCTTCCACGTGTCTTCTTTCGGCACGATGCGATTTATTATACACGATTTACTACTACGATTTTTATACCTCAATTACAGAGCCTCCCTGCAGAAAGTATTGTCCGATTTATGCGAGTTTACGCGCATCGGATCAGCCCGGAAGTGCTCCCTTGCACGATGGCGCGTTTCTGTTTTAGTTTTTGCTCCTCGACGCTCGGAATCGTGCGATTCAATTATTTAAGCAAATTAAAAATGAATTATTATAACAACAGTGGAACTACTAATTTCTTCGTTTAGAATTATTAAAAATATGCAGATGCTTTCAACAAGAATTGCTAGATAATTCGATTTAGTAATATATGGATTAAATAAATTTAACTACTTGCTAGAAATACAGTAGCCCCTCTATGATAGTCCTCTGGCGGATGCTATGATACTGCCAGCGCGCAGACTCAATAGCGAGAAGTGGGGCAGCAATGCTTACGCACCGTTTCGTGCGCTGCTTCTCTATAGTCACGCGCTGGGAACCGTTCAGAGTGCATCTACGAAGGAAATACTGTTTGAATTCTGTAAGAAGATTCTTTTACAAAAATATCAAAAAGAAAATCCTGAACAGTGCGAACTTTGTGTATCAATATCTTCGATGCAAGAATATTGAATTTTCTTTTCTTACGATGGCAAATGTTCGTTTGCGTAAACACTAGTGTTCCACTCGCGAGTGGATTCTCGAGCGGAAAAGGAGCAGGAATTCCTCTCGAAACGCATTGTGATCACGTTCGTAGTTGTCCTCGTATCCTCGTTCACTTAGAGAGACAGTGCGTCGGGCCACTTCCGAGCGCGAGTCGCTTTTTTTCGACGTCTTTCACGCGTCTCGCAACGCAGATATCACCTTCTTCGAACGAGCATTATTATTATTAATTGTTTTTTGTTTTTTCGTTTCTTCTCTTCTTCATCGATGCATTCGACCGACCCGCGCACGTCTTCTTTTGACTCCCGCGAATAATTAAGTTAACGTTTCATTAAGCGTCGTTTTATTTTTAGTTTGTTTCGTCGCCCCCCCCCCCCCCGCTTTCTTCGATTCCCACGATATCTTTTTCTTCCCCCTATTTTCGTTCTTGTATCGTTCCCGAGCCCGTTTTATTTTTACTCTTCTCTCTCTTGTTCTTCCGTGTTTTCGTTCGTTCTTCTGTTCGTTTCTTTCCGTTTTAATCACACACGCATACATACATACACACACAGACACACACACACGTATACGTACACGCTCACACTGATTTATCGCTACCCATTCAATTATAATAATTATCGCCTATTTTTTAATCGTCACCGTTTATCGCCTACTACGTTCGTTTACTATTAATCTAGCGTCTAATTAATGTTTAAAACTACTCGTTTATACTTTATTCTATTTTTTTTTTTGCGTCGTTACTCCCTAGTTCGTACCCTCCGCTATTCGCCTATTTCGATTTTTTTCCCTCTTTTTCTCTCTACCTGTTCGTTTCTCGTTTTTTTTTTTAAATCACCGCCACTTTTCACTTTCGTTTCTCTTTTGTTCTTCTGTTTTTCTCTTTTTGTTTTCTTTTTTTTAAATCCGATCCGTTCGTTCGCGATCATCCTCTTTTACTTTTCCGTTCGCCCGCGAGGGAGGAAAGGGAACCACGAACGAGCGGACGCGCGAAGCGACGAGGAAAAATTGCGAAAAAAAATGGAGCGGAAAACGAGAGAAAAAAAAGAAAGAAAGAAACCAGCGAGAAACACAACCGCGGTCATGTTTTTATTTTCTTTTCCCCGTTAAGAATCGAGAGCAGCGTTCCCTTTTCTTTTCTTTTTTTCCCCCGTTCTCATTTCGACACCTTTAGCTTAGGCTCGTCAACAATTTCGTATTCTCTACTCCTCTTTTTGATTTTTAGTTTCTTTTTTCGTTCGTTCGTTTTTTCTTTTTTAACCGACACAGCGCTACTCTGTCGTCTTAATCTATCCAGTCTGTCGCTTTCAGACACGTTCTCCTTCAGATTCTCTCTAATTCTCTGCTATCATGCTTACTTCTTCATAGTGATTCTCTATCCTTCTCTCTTTCTCTCTGTCTCTGTGTCTATTTCTCTCCATCTATCTCTATTCTTTACTCTCTCTCTATCTCTCTGTCTCTCTCTCACTCTCACTCTCTCTCTCTTTCTCTCTCTCTCTCTCTCTCTCAATACGTATATCGTATACCTTTGTATTACTTCTTACTCTTATCATCGGACTGACGATACTTATGCACTCGATGGATCAGATAGATGATTTCAACGATCGATGATTTTCATAAATTTCTTTTTCTTTTTTTTTGTCTTACACCGTCGAGTTACCTTGAGAAAGCGTAACCGTTAGTGGGATAATAGAGTGCATAATGATCGTCGGCCCTCTTATTACTATTACTCTTACTATATCGTCTCTACTTACTGTATCGTCTACTTACTTACTTACTATTACTACTAGTAGCGCTACTATTTCCGCCTGTAGACCGTGCCGACCCATATCGCCGCGTCTCGTCGACGCAGATTCGAACGAACACGCCGGCGAATCGTCGCTCCCAAGCTTTCCCGACCGCCGCCTACCCCTTTTTAATCGCAGATTAATCTTACGCTACCGAATGTTACGCTACCAGCGACCGTAATCTATGCGTCGGCAGAACGGCGGTCACGAAAGCACGCGGAAACAGAGCTGTCCGATGAGTTTTTAAACCGATCGATGCAATCCGTACATTTTCTTTATTTTTTTTTTTTGTTTTAAATCTTCAACACCCTCCGCTTCGAGGATAATTTTTTTATTTCTGTGTAAACCGACGAGTGTGTGTTTTAAACATTGACACTGTCAAGCCAGCATGAGAATAATATCACGTTTACCGTTACGAACACGATGTATTTATTATTTTTTATGAGACAATAAAAAGGATTGCGAAGCATTTCTCCCGTCGAACTTTAAGAAGCGGAGGGTGCGAGTGTTCGGTTCGTTCGAATCCGCGGCCCAATCGAGACGCACCGATTCGATTTTTTACCACAACAACAAAAATCTGTACGCCATCCGCGAGAACGCGAGCCTGTTCTTTAGTTTCTTCGCCTTATGCTCGCCGAAGCTCCGACAAATCCCCGTCCGAACCCTTCCCCATTGATCCCGTGTCGCGAGACCGGAGATCGAACGACAGATTTTGTACGGAATCTTCCTCCTTCGCCCTACCACCACAACCACCACCACCATTACCACTACCACTACCACTACCACTACCACTACCACTACCACTACCACTACCACTACCACACCCCACCATCCTCACCAACCACACACATATTTTACGTTTATAATTTTCGCGCGCCGGAACACGCGAATTCCGGCACCGTTTCGTATTTTCGCGATGGCTTCGGTTTTCGCTCTGCGCACGCGCGATCCGCGATCATTCTTTTTCCGCGCGCAATTCGAAGGAAGGAAGGGAAGGAAACGATGGGAAAGATTGAAAAGAAACAGTAATGAATTATTAATGGAAAAAAGAACAGAACGAGATCGTCGTTCGCCAGCGAGCGGGCTAAGAAAACTACACGTAAAATAATGCATATAGCCGATTTTGTCATGGAAAACGCAAAACATGAATGGAAAGATAAATAAACCTGTCCGTTTTTTGTGTTCTTTCTGTGTATCCGAGTGCACCGTCCTTGTCCAGCATATCCTTTTCTGTTTCTGATCATGCTCGAGGGATGTGAAGAATTTCTTTTCATTTGTCATTCTCTCGTTGGAAGCGTTCGGGAGGATTGCGTTGAGGATTTTATGCGCATCTTTTAGTATCGGTGCATAGATTAATGGCGCATCTATCTTATCGCTACATTCAAAATGTTTGTGTACACTTATATATATATATATATTTTTTTTTTTTAGAAAACTTCGAGCCTTGTCAAATTGCGTTTACTTGAATTTTGTATTGTATTAATTTTTTAATATTTATAGAAAATTAAATGGTTAAATGAATGTAAACAAATTTATGGTATCCTCCACCCTCGAGCACTCTTCGTTTTCCAGCTGATTATTCTGATTTTCGAATTGTCCACTACAACGATCGATTATTCATTCGTTCAGAGGAATAGATCCAGAACAAACAGCATGAGGGTCTCTTCCTGTCATGAACGTTTTATTTTAATACACCTTTTTTTCAGAGTCTCACCGACGCGCTGTCTCTGTCCTACTTGGCTGTCGTGAATCAAGTTGGACTTTGATTGGAATTAATATTATTCAATGAAATTCAGAGGAACCGAATCTCAGAAAACAGATTCTGGGAATTTGATTATAAACACTTTTTCTTTTGTCAGATAAATGAAACGAATAATAACCTTAGTATTACTTTGCATTCGTTTAAAAGTGTCCGACTATGAATTTAACCAGCAGGCGTCTTAATCAAGATCTCCGAAATGTTCTCTGCGGCGAGAAGAAAAAAAAAGTTCGACGAGAAACGCTTTGGAAGTGCGATTCCCATCGCAGAAATTCATTTGAATGAATGAACGTTAATTAATCTGCCAGTAATTATTCAATTATGTCTTCATATTCCGTTCAATCTATTAATCTGTATTTTATCCGTAGATTTGTCATTGTTTCTAAGGAAGATTATCGGTAGGAAACGATCGGTAAGGATTTCCCGAGAATGTCTAGCGAATTCGGTTCGAGGACTTGTCGGTGTCAGAGGAAATTTGAAGGAAAATTATCTTCGTAATTCGAGCGAGCATCGAATTCCTTCGTAAAGAGGAAAACAGAAAACGATCGAGGATTAATCGTTCTTTTCTATTGAAGACACGTCTTAGAGTTTCTCAAGGGATCTAGAAGACCGAGGATCGATGTTCCAATGTCCTGAAGACGAGAACGAGGAAAGAAAGACTCTTTTGCGCACAAGCTTGCCCAGAACAATCGTTAGGAATCGTGCCTAGATATTTAAAACGCGTATTCTATGGGATCAACGTGATTACCTTTTTAGGATCTGATGAGAATGACAGAGTGAGTGAACGTGCGTGCGTGTGAGAGTGCGAGAGAGGGAGAGGGAGGAAGCGAGAGTGAAGAGTGGATCAACGATTAAAGAAATCTGCGCTCGACAATGAAGCATACTGGTCCACTGGGTCGCGATCGATCGTGGCTCGTGGATCGCTTGGGAAATCGACAGGTCTGACAAGCAAAAGTGAACCGGAAACGACGTGTCAATGTTGGTAAAAGTATCGTGGTGAGTTGGTCGCGATTAATTCAAAAATATCGATATCTCAAACATTTCTTTCATTGGGTTTCAGATTATTCGTTTTTCAGTTACTGCGAGATTTTTCTAAGCCGATAATCTCGTGACACGCGTTTCCGAGTCGTCGGGGATCATTGACAGTACCCATCAATGATTCAATAATTTCGTGAACTCTGTTCTTCGTTTTAATCTAGATAGATTCAGGAGAAGGAGCTTTCTGAACAGAGTTATATTGTAATTTCTTATTTTTGTACCGTGATAGTTTCTTTTTTCGTGATTTGTGAATTAGAATGATTCTACGTGAGTGCTGAAATTTTCCCTGACAGGCTTGACCATCAATCGCGCTATCATTTTGTATTGTCAACCACGGTAGCATAAATTAAATCTACTCACTTAGTGGCACACCCTATAATTTCCGTATTTCATAGATTCTGTTCTACTTGTATCTGTACCTATATGTAGCCCTACGTCTGTCTGTATACTATTTACGAAACTATATATCTATATATACATATATATACACATATCTCGATGTATGTACATATAATGTGACCTTCTCCCTTTTCTACCTGCATCTCCAGCACGAATTCTATTGAAAAGATATTTAAACGAAAGGAAGTCAAACGAAATCCATCGTTTCGCGTTATACGTAATGGAATTCCGATGATTCTCGAAGAGTAATTTGAATGAATGCAGCTGTAATTCACTCTTTCCATTCTCCGAAGGAAAATAGAAGCGAAACGATGGAAATTGTCGATGGGTTTTCTTCTAACTTCTCTTCCAGCTCAAAACCGACCACCATCTCGCTATTCTACTGCCTATCATCGTCTTCCTCCTCTTCGACAACTTACGAACGGCCTACCACTGCAATCAGCAGTACTTTGTACAATATATTCTTGCAAAAAGTAGACGAGAGTCTGAGGGACATTTTTACATTCACTTTCAGAGGCGCGAGTGAGTCCATTTTCCACTGAAACGGAACCTAAAAGTTCATCGATAATCAGATACCAATCAGAGAATACTTTTTGCAAGAATTTCTCTATTTCACTGTTGCTATCAGTGTCACTCGAAGCTTCGACCTTCTCAAACCTTCGCTAGAGCGTTTCTCTACTACTATTGCTTCACTGGAATGTTTTCCGTTGCTTTAGTAACTGGATATTTTCGAACAGAAAGAGAAACCAGAGCACACAGAACAAGCTTTACACCGTTTGGTAAAAAGTATCTTATTTCTCTATCGTATTTTATCCAACCTACTAGTGGGCCATTGAAATGTTTGCAATCCCCGAAATATACTAATTTCATGATAAATATTATCCAAATGGAGCGTGATATTGCTAGGTAAAACATATCTCAGAGATAGAGGGAAGCATGCCCTTTAAATTGCATCTTGTTTCATGTCGATAGCTCGATTAGTTCCCGAGATACAGGGCCTCAAAGTTTGCGCTCTAGATGTCAGGAATTCCTGGAGATAGATTAGTAGCGTAAATCTATCTACGCTAGCGTAAATACGCTGACGCTTAAGCCAGAGTGTGTAGTGTGAACGTGCGAGCGAGAGATTCGAGTGTGCAAGTGAGCCAGATAGATCGAAGTGCGAAAAATTAGACTCTTCTTTACACGACGATATCTTAGGAACCAGAAGAGATATCGACATGAAACAAAAAGCAGCTTAAAGAGGAGGACTCTACTTTTCCAACAGTGTTCGTTTCATTGACATAGCACGGCTAGTTTCAAAGTGGCCGACGTTTGAATTTCCATGAATTTTAATCCACCTTAGTATCATGTTCGAATTGTAATTTCACTATTCTCGCTGATTTTCATGACATTTTTCATAATGAACTTTTATTAAATGTCAACGAACGAACACGGTTAGGATCTATCTCTATTCTAACAAACAGACAGCGGATACTCATACGAATACAGGTCTCTCTACGTTATTTTATAAGTACAAAAGTTGTCCTTCCACACAGAGAATTTCGTTAAGAGAAAAATGTTCTTAACATTAGTTCCGTTTATTAATTAGAAACGCATGGAGCCCGCAGTCTGTGAAACAAATATTCAGATCATGCGCTTTATAAGACGGCGGCAAAGAATCGATGGAATATTAGACTTCCGAATTGTATTCACCGTTGTATCTTCCGCGTCATTGTCTTTCTCTAATGTTCACTCTCTGTCGCGAAGATCTATTAGCTGAAGGGGGAACGATAGAAGAGCGTCTCTTTCGATCTCTGATTTCTCCCGGTCAGATCGCAGAGCGTCCTGAAGACGTCCTCGAGAGAAAGAGGACTCAAAACCGACCCCCTCGAGGAGAGATCTATCTTTCGAACGTGTGAATGATGGAGAGCGAGGAGAGAATGCAAAACTAACGCTAAAGAACAGAAGAAAAAAAAAAACAGAACATTTTTCCGTTTCTCTTCGGGAACGCGTCTGATAAACTTCGATATAGGAGTATAAAGTCAATTGCCCGTAATTTATCGTGTAACAAAATGTCGCGGGCTTCCGCGCCGGCGACGATAATTTAGTCGTGATAAGGTTAATCGATACTCGCAACAGTATTGTAGATAATATACGTCAAACGACGCCATGAGGGTCAATGCTGGAGACTATCCGACAGATGTCTTTTTTTCTTAAATAATATATTGCTCACATAGAGAATTATTCGAAGCGATTGTTCGTTTCACGGTGCTCTCAGTGGATGAATCTACCGGTAATCTGTCGAGATTATCGTACCTCTAAATATATGTCCATTACATTTCCTCGAGAGTACTCGAAGTTCAACTGTCAGATAATTTACACGTGTCTCATCGGAGTTTCCGAATCTCTCGGAGATATTTCTCCCGACCGCGCCGTGGCTCGAACAATTCCGCGAAACGCAGGAGAACAGAAAGGACCGCGGCATCGCGCGGAAACCAGTATTGACGGGGAGCTGTACACACACGTATACACGGCACACAGGACACGTACACAATGTAACGACACGAGGATAAAGCAAACGGAAATACAAAAAAACAACAAAACAATGGATTAATAAGGAACGTTGTATAATGTTTTACTGTCGCTCAGATAAGCCGACGTAGTTTCGCGAATTATTAGCAGGTAATTAATTAAAGAGCGGAGCGTACTAGGTATACTTGCCGAGCCACTTTTTACGCGGATGTAATTACTCTGTTCGTTTTATGATTCCGAGGAGAAGAAAAACCAAAAAAAAAAACAAAAAACACAAAAGAAAAGAAAAGAAAGTAAAAGAGAAAAAAGGATTGTCTCGGGGGCTTCTTTGTTCCCGAAAAAAAATGTTCGTTTCGAAATTCCATTAAGCTTCACCTTGCCTTTTTTAATTGAAGAACCGCGACCGGACGGAAAAAGTGGCTCCCATTCTTTCGTCGACGTGCAGAGAGGGAATTGCCGCCCACGTTAATTAAAAAAAAGATTTCGAGGAAAAGGGGGGAAAACAGGTGGCACCGTGAAAGAGGGGGAAGAGGGGACGGAAAGCTCACTTGCGATACGCACGGGGTCGAACTGGATGGGAGATGTTGGTCGAAGCATCGGTATATATGTATATCGTAGGCGAAATTGAATTCGACACCGAAACTGGTCGGGAAACTAAGAGAGGAACGCTTTCTTGTTTCCTCGGCCGTTGTTTCACTCGATTCTCTTCCTTGGCGCGAGAAAGCGGGCTTGATCGACGGCCAGAAGGATTTCCCTGGGAAATGGGAAACTCAAGGAAAATCGGGAAACTAGGGAAATTTTAGAGGAACCTGGAAAAATAGAAAAGCTTGAACAGAGAAATGGAAAATTGATTGAATTACTTTTAGTAGAAAATCAGAGATTAAAGGCAATGATTTTCTTTGAAGACTCATTTCGTTGTAAATTACATTAAGAAATATTAACAGTCCTTTTTTAAAGGTGTTCTTGAGAAAATATTTAACTCTTTGTGTCCTGAGTTCTATCATTCTACCATTCAGTTGAATTTTAAGTTAAACTCAATTGAATCTGACAGATGTTTATACTTTATGAAATATGTATATTTCGAAGTAGAACGTGAAGGGTTAAAAACGGCTTAAAAAGATGTCCTTCACTTTCGATCAACGCCAGCTGTCTCCGGATTCAAAATGGAGGAAATGGAGCATAGTACAGAAAAGGTGGCGAGACGAAATGGAAGAGGCGAAGCGACGAGTAAATTTGAATTACTAATCAGATTTGGCCGCGCGATCGCGAGACGCGCGAGTTTAGGACGAATATGTTATATATAAATATGAATATTATAAATATATATTAATATTTAGATTTATATTAATATGTATAAGGGAATGTTACTGTATTGCGATTATAACGGACAACGGTGGGTTAGAGACGAGCGACCTAGACACGACGTTTCGCGTGTTTTCTATTTCTCATTATCGGCACGTGCAGTTATTAATCGAATGCAAAACGACGAAAAATAAAATATTCCGTTGCAACGTGACTGTTAGGGGTACCGATATTGGTCTTGTATTGTCACGGTGATTCTGTTATTACAAAAAAAAGAGAAAGAAGCAAAAAGTATTTTAGAAAATATTGATAAAAACGAGTGCGTTGTTGATCGACAAGAAATATGTTCAGTATTAACCTAGAGAGAAGACAGCGCAATCGATGAACTTTCCATAATATTATTCACAAGATTGAATGAAGCATTATTTCCGTAACAAATATAATTTAAACAGTGTATTATTAATCACCTCGTATGCTGAGGGATCAATTGTCAACGATAAAGTACGAGGAAACTAAAAGCGTTTCTGGAATTACCGAAAGTTAATATACAATAAAATCAGATGAAGATAACTGCAATCGAATTACACAGAAAATAATTCTAAATTTGTATTATTACAAAGATACATTCCAAAGAACACGAAAATCATGAAAATCACGAAGTTCGTTGCTTAGTTTCCAATATTTGCTTTCCGATTTTCATAGATTCGACGTTCGACGATAGATTGCGCCGTCTTCTGTCGAAGCAAAGGCACGAGCGACTCGCAACATTCCAATCCATCTCCGGCAGTGTCTGTCAACGCGTCCTCGTTGTGCTCGCATTTCCCGTTGAATTGTTTAACCGCGTTTTCGACGACCCAACAACACACTCCGTTCCTTTGGAAACGAAAATTTCGCTGTTCGCGTGATCGTCGAACGATGAAAATGAACAAAACGATGTGGAAGCGAAGGAAAGGGGAAGAGGAAGTTGAGAAGAAGAGGATAAAAAAAAAATGAAAATGAAACTGTATAGACGATAAGGAGTTTAATGAACTACAATAGAATCGTAACAAAAGATTGAGAGCGTATTGTTTCGCGATTCCGTTCGGCCGATGAATTTTTGTGACCGTTCAATTCCGCCACCGTTATTGTATGCGTTCTCGTTATTCGACGATGTAAATACGTTTCGCAGGCTTCCTCGCAGCAGTTTTTAAGGGGGTACGCTAGTTAATGTTAACGGAAATTCGCTAAGACTAAGTTTCACTGTTGGACTGTTTTTTATAACGCAAGAAGTTTCGTGGCAAAACGAGAGAGAGAGAGAGCGAGAGAGAGAGAGAGAGAGAGAGAGAGAGAGAGAGAGAGAGAAAGAGAGAGAGTGATAGAGAGGGAGAGAGAGGGAGAGAGAGAAAGGGTTAAAACAAACGTGAAAAAATAACTGAGAACGACGATGACGACTTAGCTGTTAATTTTCGCCCGTATCGCCGCTGATCATTGATTACCGATCGTGTGTAACCTTCGTTTCCTTGTCTAACGGCAGCCGATATTATTTTGTAAAGATGATGAAAAATAAATCGACAAATGTGTAACAATGAGGTTGTGAGAATCCTTAATCACGAGCGTTCGCTGCTACGGAGATCAATAAATTATTGAGCAAACGTCTGTGAAGTTACTTGAGGGGATTTCTTTGGTTTTTTCATCATACTGATTAGCGTGTTTGGTATTCTCATTGGTGTTTCTTGGTGGAATGTTTCTTCCGGGGTGGTTTGTGAATTAGCATTGAATTTATTTTAGCTTGTGAGATGTTGGATTATGAATTTGTTAATATTTCTTGTCTCGAAGGAAAGATTAAATGATCTTATGAATTACGGGATAGTTTATGAATTGTTGGAACGAATATTTCAGCTTCCGAACGTGTTGAATTATAAATTCCTTGATATTTTTTATTTCAAAGAAAATTAATTTCTTAATATCTTTTATTTCAAAGAAAATTTAAGTTCTCAATACTTTTTATTTCAACGAAAAGTTCATTTCTTAACATCTTTTGTTTCTGCACTCGATTCTTCGGTTTCGTTTGCCTTTGACACTTTTACTTCTGCAGTACCTGTGACAGAGAAATGACGGTTGATTAAGATTTCACTTGAGAAATTCAAATTCTATGAATATTTCAACATTTTAATTAAAACTCTTCACGCGAGCGTAACGTTTATTACAAGCACAAGTATAAAATGGTTCCCCTGTGATCTTGAAAGATCAGTAGCCCCGGAAACTCAATGACCTCGAGGGCAGAACGATCATCGGGACCATCATTCTCCAAGAAAAAAATTAATTGGATCGAGAGAAAGGATCAACCGAGTGGGTAGGTCATAAAAAACATTCATTTGTCGACTGAAATGCAATATTTGAATGCTCCAAAAAAAGCTACGAATTAAAACAGAAAAACATGTAAGTATTATTCAGAACTGTGATGTCATCCTCTTGTGTCTCTTTTTCTTTGGCTTCTTGTAAAATAATATTGACCTTAATAAGTATAACTTACAGAAATGTTAGTTTTTAATATGTTTATAATGTATTTAAACTATTGTTCGTACTTTCAGTGGATTTTCTATTGGATCCTGTTTCTTCATTTTCACTGGTGATTGTCTTTGGTTTCATTTCATCATTTGGAGAACCTTTCTTTTCTTCCTGTAGCGTTTCCTCTTCAAACGGATTTTGTACCTTCAGCAATGGTTTCAAAAATACATTATTCTCTCCTATGCGTCTCTCAAGTGTCTTTTCATCTGCAGGTTCTGTTACTTCCTGTGTCCCTTCCCGAGTTTTCCGTGTTGCAGCTGCCTCTTGATTATAGTACAACTGTTGATTAAAGTTTTAAAGAATATTTCTTGTGAATACAGAGCAAATAATTATTTTGACACGTTCGTGACATACTGTTACATGGAGACCTAGGTCTAAACTAAATCGAATTCGTTAAGTATAGATCCTGAGTCCAAGTTTCAGGAATTTTTGTAATTTTTCAGATGAAATTTAATTTCCTTGTGTCATTTGGTCTCAGATGGCTATAAGGAACAGTAGCTTACAGAGACTGGTGCCTGAGGCAGATTGGTAGCAGTAATCCGGAAGCCCATATCGTCAGCCGTGTAGTGAGCAGTTTGTATGACGCCAGCGTCATCGATGTAACTGTAACTACCGTGAATTACACCATCCAGTGTTTTGAACTCCGATCTTGCTGAATTGGGAGCACTGTAGCCGAAACTGTACTGGCCATAGCTGTCTTGGTAGTTGAGCAATGGTCCAGCTGGCTTTGCCGAGCAGGAAACCAGCAGGCAGCAGGTTGTCAGAAGAGTCTGGGAAGCAATTAGAATTCTAGCTTCGAGGAATTAGTAATTAATTATTAATTGTACTCTCTAATGATAGAGCGAAAGATAGATTAAAAGAGATTGATTAAAAAGCAATTAAATTTCTAGCTTTGAGGAATTATTAATTAAATATTAATTGCATTCTCTAAAGATAGAGTGAAAGATAGATTAAAAAGATAGGTTAAAGGTTAGCTACGATCATTCAAATTCTATAAATCTATAACATGTACCACATTGATTTACTTTAACCATTTCCACTCAAGATAGATTACATAGATTATCTAAAGCCTAGCAGTGCCAAAAGATCCCATCAATTCACCATCTACAATCTATCCCATCAATCACAATCTATCTCTCAATCTATACATCTATCTCTACCCTACAGACTCCATTACTATTTCAATTCTAAGATCACGGGTAACACATCTTGCAATTTTATCTCACCGATCACAATCTATCCCTCAGTCTATCTACCTCCATCCTACATCCTCCACCACCACCTAAATACCAACTCAGCACAAACACTCCTCCCAACCAGCCAAAAATCCACAAAAGGACACCTACACCCAACCACATCCCCAAAACCCTCTAAACATACGTTCCCACCAGCGTCTACGTAAAAATGCCAAAGTTCACGGCGCAGATGGCTAACTATAGAACCCCGAGGAACACTGAACCACCACGTGACACCGATACGCAATCACCGAGGGTGCCAAACTAGGAAGTGCATAGCCGCATGCCTCGCCCACTCATCGGGAACTTACGTATGCGCGCTTCATGTTGGATCCGGTTGTCTTCGAATTTCACCGCGGCGCATAAGACTATTTATATGGCCATCCGCCGATGCACCGAGTCCTCCTCTTCTCCGTCGTTACGGAAACCCAGAACCGGACGATCGGAGGACCAAACGAGACGCGAGAAGAGTAACCAGTCACGCCTGTCTTCAAGGCCTCCGCTGGAATCCGGCTCCGAAAGTGTTTTCAACCACGGAGCTTTTTTACTCGGCGAACGACGCAGCTATGCCCTAATACGACGAGTCTCAGGGCCGTCCAGGGTATCGGCAATAACCCGTTGCTGAGGAGATTCCCGCTGGGAGCGCGACCAGGATGCAAGGAAGAGGCCGTATCACCGATATCTCGCTCGTATTTTCCGCCGGCGCGCAGACGTGGCTCAGTCGTTTCGACGGAGCTAAGGCGATTGGATTACGGGGTGAAGTTTAAGGAAGTTTTCGAGATTCCCTGTGGCTCGCATGCTGATAGGTAACGGCGCGCATCATTCGTTTGATGGGATCCAGAGAATACCGAAGAATGCAAAGTTTCTTTGCTGTTGTCGCGCTGACGACGGAACCTTTTCAACCAGCACTCGAGGATTTCGATGAAACTCATGTGAGACATTGTTCTTGGGGAAATATTTGATACGGGTGTTTTGTTATTGGCCAGTATTATCTTTGGAGGGGTGAGAATATAATTCAAAGTTGAGGGTTGAAGGTATATTGTTTAGAATATCTTTGAAACTGAGGGGTGTAGATAAGAATTAAATTGTTCTTCTTGTAGTGGAGAATTTATATTTCTTTTTTACACCCCCTAGTTTCAGAGATGTATAAGTATAGTTTTAGAATATCTCTGAAACTAGGGGGCACAGAAAACTGTAACTAATTAGTACAGAACTATAACTAATTAGTGGTAATATATCATAAAAATCGAGGAGCCATTATCAGCTCAGACGAGATTCTTAATAGCTTCATTATCTGTACCGGTTAATAAGTAATTCGCATTGTGGAAACACGTTTCAGGGTAATTAATGCAGCGGCGGAGTTATATTTAGATTCGTGTCGGTATCAACAAAGATTCCGTGGAACGCCTTGTCGGTAATTAATAAATTAATTACACGATCAATCAAGTTAAGCTCTTCAAATATTCTTCCCAGTTTAAATTAATTAACGTCAATGTTTTTGGTAAATTGATACAAAACACTACTGATTTAAAAATCATTTATGAAAAACCTTGATATTAATTAATTACACGATTAATCAAGTCAAGCCCTTCAAATATTCTTGCCAGTTTAAATTAATTGACATTAAAATTTGTAATAAATTGATACACAACACTACTGATTTAAAAATCATTTATGAAAAACCTTGATATTAATTAATTACACGATTAATCAAGTCAAGCCCTTCAAATATTCTTGCCAGTTTAAATTAATTGACATTAAAATTTTTAATAAATTGATACACAACACTACTGATTTAAAAATCATTTATGAAAAACCTTGATATTAATTAATTACACGATTAATCAAGTCAAGCCCTTCAAATATTCTTGCCAGTTTAAATTGATTGACATTAAAATTTGTAATAAATTGATACACAACACTACTGATTTAAAAATCATTTATGAAAAACCTTGATATTAATTAATTACACGATTAATCAAGTCAAGCCCTTCAAATATTCTTCCCGGTTTAAATTAATTGACATTAAAATTTTTAATAAATTGATACACAACACTACTGATTTAAAAATCATTTAATAAACGCGGGGAATCAATTCATCGACACTGGAAGCTGATAAAAAGCTGGATAATAAACCGGAACCAGGTAGCCATTGGAAAAACAAGTTCACGGATCATTTGTCACTCTTCCGTCAATCTTTCAGTCCCGCCTCGTTTGTCGGAAATCGTCGTCGCCCTCGATCGCACCTGCGACGACGCGCGGCTCGATTTGCATGCTATCCTCGACCCGAATTTCACGCAATCGATCTTGACACAATAATACTTTCTGCTACGAAATTACCGATATCAATATGTATCGGTTTCTTGGCGCAACATGTCAGAATGCATCCGCGACACGGCGACCTGTTTGTCAATTTTTCATCGGCTGGACCACAGAGTGGAGCCAAAAATAGCGGGTCGTGTCTTTCGACACCTCGCAGGCAATAATTAAAATTGAAGAAACCGAATACTATTACGTAACATTATCGAATGATCTTTACAATCATTCCAGAACTTCGAATATATTAGAAATTTCAATGAAAAAATATAAGCCAAAAATTAAAGGAAGAGTATAAAATTATGCATCTGTTAAAGTGTGAAAGTTAAAAAAATAGTAAGAAGGGAATTAGGTGAAATCGTTTGAGAAATCGGATGTATCGATGAAGTATTGTAATTATATATAGGTTAGGTCTGTTCTATAGGATATGTACCATGATTATAGGTTAGGTCTGTCATTCTACATTTTCTCAGCAACCCAAAACAGCCCCGATTCTTCAGGATCGAGCGACATCGAGGAAAATAAACAGACACGAACGTTCCAGACAGTTTCTTTATTCCAACTAAAGGCAGCTATTCGTTGGTTATATTTTATAATATAATTCCCGCGTGAATGTTCCCCTTGATGTTCAATAAACAAGCCTTCCGTAAGCTAGAGCAGGCCCAGCGACAGCGAGGACATCCGCGGATTTGGCTGCCTCGTTGGCTAGATTCAATTTTTCGTTCAAATGGGCGGTTACGTGTGCGGCTTTCGCTACAGCAACTTCCGCTGTGTCCTGGACTCGTCCGTCAGGACCAATGGGTGCGCCAGGAACGAGCACAGCGTTGCTTACCAGCGGCACTGACACGGCTGGTGCAGAGGTCACGATGGTTGCTGAAGATCTGACTGCTTCGTTGGCCAGGTTGAGTCTCTCGTTAATCTGTGCGGCTGCGTGAGCTGCCTTGGCTGCTGCCACTTCCGGTGTGTCTTGTACTCTTCCGTCGGGACCTACCGTTGCTCCGGGGACTGTTGATACACCCACCACCAGTGGCCTGGAAAGAATATCAAAAGGTTAAACTCGTCTCTAGATCTATGGAATGAAAGACAGTTGTTCAAATTTTGATTAGCCCCTAGTACCAATGACTTCAGTAGCTAAACTCAATGATAACGGGTTCTCAAATCTAGATGCAACGTTAGATCCATCCCTCTACCTCAGAAGTTGATAATTATTGTTGATTAATGTCATAATCTAACTTACATCTGTTTAGCTACCGCTTAGATAGCTAAGGTACCTCCAAGGTAGCTATAGCCACCACTTAGATAGCAAAAGCTACTACTTAGATAGCTAAAGCTACCACTTAGATAGCTAAGGTACCACCAAGGTAGCTATAGCCACCACTTAGATAGCTAAAGCTACCACTTAGATAGCTAAGGTGCCACCAAGGTAGTTAAAACTACCAGCAAGGTAGCTAAAGCTACCACCATGGTAGCTAAAGCCACAGTCAACCCCAGCTAAGCCCGAAAACCAATATTCACCTGGTCAAATCCGCCGCGACAGACCTAGCAGCCTCATTAGCCAGACTGATCCTCTCGTTGACCTGGGCAGCAGCATGGGCAGCCTTAGCCACAGCGACTTCTGCGGTGTCGACGACCCTACCATCAGGTCCAAGCGGCGCACCAGGTATTAGAACAGCAGCAGGTGCACCAACTACCACCGACGCTGGATTGATCACGGCAGGTTGCAGCGGAGCTAGAGAGGACCTGGCAGCCTCATTAGCCAGGCTGATCCTTTCGTTCAGTTGGGCAGCAGCGTGTTCAGCTTTGGCAATAGCGACTTCAGGGGTATCCAGGACTCTGCCATCAGGTCCGACGGGTGCCCCAGGTGTCAGGGTAGCGATGAGAGGCGAGGAGAGGATGCCCGGCTTGGCCAGGGCGACGGAGATCAATCCAACGAACGCCAAGCCGACTGGCGACATGTTTGAGGCTTGAGACTGATGTTGGTATATTCAGGTGACCCGGTGAACAGAACAGCAGACGTTTCGTGGAGACTAGACGATCGGTGGAGGAGGATCGTTCAGCTCGTACTATGAGCCTAGATTCGTCCTAGATCAGCTTTTATAGGCGGATCGATCGCGTAACAAGACGACCCGCGAGAAAAATCCGCTGGAAGATTGAAATGGTCGAGACGATACCGGAGGATCGATCGATCACGGTTGGTCAGGTGTTTCCGCTACATGGGGCAAGGTAAGCGTGTTTGTAAAACGAGTACGACGGTCTGCGGGTGGCGGCGCCCTGGAAAAATTCTACGGGAGGGCTCCATTTTCGTGTCTCGCTGCGACGAGGCCGGGAAGACACCCGATCCCGTTCGTCATTTCTCCGCGACTAGCCTGGCCATGGGAGGCAAGGTCGACGCCAGCCGAAGGACGATAGTCGCGTAACTGATCGCGACGGTGATGCGTTCGACCCTGTTGCCTGTTAGATCATAGGCTGATCTTTTTCCTCGTTTTTCGATACGCTGGGCGTTGGGGTTGGCACTTTTTAAGGAATAAGGGGTTGGACTTTCTTGAGGTTGTGTTGCTGATTTTGTAACTATTGTCGATGTGCTATCGATATGTTTGTTCTTTTATTGTTTGTTACTATTTTAGTTGGATTATTGATAATTATATATTAATAATTATATTTGTTGTTTGATTGCTGGTGTACGGTTGGTTCGATGCTAATTTTTTAGAGTAGAGGAATTGTGCTTTTGGAGTGGAAAGGGGTTGTAGAGATATTGGTTTAATTGAAAAGATTTCGTGAGTTGTAATTTAATTAATTTTTTTATGATTTTAGTGACTTCGGTGTGTTATTTGATTATTTTCTCATGAGTGTTTCTTAATTTTAGTGTGTTTTATGATTGAATTATTTAGTGTGCTATGTTGAAAGTTATAATATTGAGGGGTGTTATAATAAATTGAAGAGGCCGGAGCGAGAAAGGGGAGGTACAATTCTTTCAGTCAGACACAACACGAAACGTTGCATCACGCAGTGTCTCATTACACCTGACGCCCAGTCACACATACACCTTTTATTCTAATGGTTACAAACACGTTGCACCGTACAAGAAATCTGGTCGCCGCGAGAACTAGTTTCTCAAAAAATCGAACGACACAAATTCCTACTTCGTCTGTGTCGCTGAAAATCTTCTGTTTCATTCGCGAAGTATCATTGATTATGTCACCCTTAAATTTCGAAATTCCCTGTCAGATCATTTTCTTAAATCATTAATGCCCGAAAGATCATTCGGTCCTTCGTTCCCATGAAATAAACATGTTACCAAGTATCGTAGGTAGTCCAAATTAAATTTAATTCAGTGCTTAACACATTAACCCTCAATACAAACATAGACGTGTAATAAATAGTAAGAATCTATAAATAAGATACTGTAATGATAATAATAATAAAAGTTACTATTAAGTAATACATTAAATAATAAACATAAAAATAGTTACTATTAAATAATTAATTAAGAAATAAGAATAATAATTATAATTATGTTCCATAACGAATAAATTTCTTCCCCCTCGCAAGAAATTCCCAAAAATAAAGTAGCGTTCACAAATCCAATTTCCAAGCAAAAGTCCCCAATCGAAGGTTAAACAATTATCACCTTCATCTGATTCGCTCGATCTCTTTTCGCTTCCATCCTCCGTCCCTCTCGCGCAGCCCTTAAAAAACGTTTCTCACGGTTTTCGTCAGGTTTCAACAGTCGGCAAGAATCCCAAGGCCGCGCGAGGAGGAAATCATCGGTCACGCAATCGGGCGGCAAGAAATTCGTTCTTTTGTCGCGGGAAAAAATGTCGATCGAGTGCAATCGACGTTTACGACAGATTCGATTTGGTTCCCGCCTTCCCCCCTCGCCGCTGCCCGCGGACCTAACCCTTTTGTTTCGATTGTCAGCGCCGTAAGGAGACGAAAAAGACGCGATTGGACCAAATGTCAATGTCAGGTGTACCGGGTCTGTATTGGACAGGGCGTATCCCAGTCGCGCGTTCTCCCGACACGATGGGAGAACCCATGGAGCGAAACCTTTTTGCTCAGGTGCTATATAAGGCCCATGTGGCTAGGTGGTTACCATAAGACCGGACCAACGCACCTTGGCGAGTGCTGAGCTTCAGATAGCGCGCAAGGAGCCGACGTTTGTACACCATGAACGCTTTAGTGAGTATTGCTCGTGGTGACCATTAACACATTGAACGCCGGCTGAATTTCAGCTACTAGTAACGGAGATGTCGGTGATTATATTAATATGTCTTTTTAAAGTTTACATCAATGTTTACATCAATCAAACCGAAATTTGTAACTTGCGAAAAGGAATAAGGAATTCGATTTTGTCATTTTAGTTTGGATTTCTGTTATACGTATCTAAAATGTTACATTAATGTAGGACTAGCAATTAAACGGTAGACATGTGTTAATTAACTCCTTGGCCTATGATTTCTTTCTCAAATCTGATCGATACGGCTACTTTGTCATTAATAATTTATTGGAAAAAGAGAAAAAGTCTGAGCATATGTTATGTCTATATTTCCCTTTAACCCTTAAAATGCTGAGTGGGGTCCTATATGGAGACCCCAGTATGTTTATAGCCAAAATCAAAATAACGGTAATGCTTTTAGAATAGACAAATCATCCACAATACTTGACGATAAAAAAAGAGAAAATACATAAAATATGAAAAATTACAAAAAATTACTTACACAATTTACAGAGGAATAATATGTATTTTGAACTCGAATGAACTGAGTAATATGTATATATTTGTTGGATCAGGTTGAAAATGTTCACCACGAGTCTCACTCGTTGTTGTAAGGCAAGGGTTTAATTAGTTGTTATTTGAATCGTCGAAGTCGTAATTTGATGTGACTTATAGAAAAAGGATAAAGTAGAGTTAGTAATTAATTATTAGATTATGGATGTTGGATTGAAGTTATAGTTTGATGTAGTTTGCTGGAGAAGGATAATGGAATTTATTTTGATAGATGATGAATGTTAAAGTTTGTTAGAAACGATGAGATTCAATTAGAATTATTCTGTAATTCTCTTTAATTTAATATTTCTAGTATTGCGAAGCATTTGGTTTCTAGCGTTGAAGTTATTGAAATCTGATCGTATTAACATAGACTTTTCTTCAGAATGAAGCTGTTGGGAAAAATGTTCTCATCCAAGTCTCCCAGACTAAGACAAGCTTGTCAATTACAAATTTCCAAATGTTCTAACCCATTCTAAGAAACTAAAGTTCAAAGAGTTCTCTGATTCTCACCTTTAATCCATTCATAATTTCAAATCTGTCCATTTCCTACAAACTTCCCAGCATCCCCATAATCTTCACAACTCGTGCGTCTACTGAACCAACAATAAAATCATCGATCTACATTGCTTTCAGATCATTTTCTCCAGCATCTTGGCTGTAGCAGTCGCCAGGCCGGGTCTGCTGCTTAGCCCCCAGTTAGCTACCCTATCAGGCCCGATCTTCACGAAACTGGTCCCTGGAGCCCCAATCGGCCTGGACGGTCGGGTGGTGGACACACCGGAAGTAGCTTTTGCCAAGGCAGAACACGCAGCCGCCCACATCAACGAGAGGGTCACCTTAGCAAACGAAGCAGTGAAGTCTGCTGACCTGATCGCCTATACATCACCAATTTTAGCTACCAGCGATCTAGGAACCTTCGCCGTTGCCAAACTGGTCCCGCCAGCGCCGCTTGGGCCTGATGGCCGTGTAGTAGACACACCGGAAGTAGCTTTGGCCAAGGCTGAACACGCGGCTGCCCATATTAATGAGAAGATCGGCTTGGCAGCCGAAGCTGGCAAATCGGTTGAGGTCCCTTTGCTAGTGTCCGCGTACTCCGCTCCGGTGATCCAGAAGTATTTGATCTGAGGAGATGAGGCTTTCGGGTTAGGCTATAGTGGCTGACGTTGGCTGACATTTTGAGATCCCTGTACATATGACTTCGGCTGGTTTAATAAAGCGAGTTTAATTAAATGAGACTGAATCTGGTTTTCTTCATTCTTGTCCTTGATCTGGATGTAGCTGGCTTTTAGAGGATCGGTTTGGAATGTATTGATTTCTCGAGAATGTTTTTGTTGGGAATTGCTTTGTAATTGTTGATGTTAGTTTATTGGGTTGATGGTGGTATTAATGATTCAATCAGGTTCTAAAGTAGTTTGAAATTTACACTAATTATTTAGCTTAAAAATTATCTTTCTTGACAATGAAGCTTTTGATTTTATTAGTATTGTTATATTTAATTAGAAATTCTTATGCTGTAAATTATTCAGTCGTTTTATACTCGAGACAGTGACTTTATTGTTCATCTCTTAATACAGTAAAGATAATCATATAAAATTTACATTTTTCGAAAGGTTCAAGTTAAGTTATCGTGTGTCGAAATGTATTTTCATCTTACTAAGATGGACAAAGTGTCAAATGGAAGGTTGAGTATTGGGTGATAAAATACAAGAGACGACGTTCTAGAATATCCTTCCATTTTCCACAGAAAAATCCGGAAGATTCCCTTTGAAATGTTATGCAAAGAGGCGAGTTTCGTTTGAAGTTCCCGCATTCGGAGAAAGATCTACTGCGCAGACCTGTTGGCGATTCGATTACTATGCGCAGGATCAAATGTACGTATATATTCTCGTTACTGTCGGCCCTTATCGCAGTCTGCCTGCGGCTGTCGAGGCGGGCAAACAGCAGATAGGAGAAACATTTTCCACTATCACGTTTCTCGTCCTTCTCATTTCTATTCATGGCAGAGAACATTGTTGAAGCAACGCATCGAAATATTTCAATTTCTCAGGTTACCACATCAACGAAGTTTTTAATAAATTTGTATTCTCTAAATTATTGTTCTTACAGTTTGCACACTTTGAATATTTGAGTGGTAGAAATTTCCATAGAAGCTTCAGGTGTTTCGATCTGTACAAATTTTGGTTCTTCAATTTATCTAATGATGGGAGTCTTAGAAAATAATATAATGATAATAATTTGAGCCTTAAAGCCTTGATTTTTGAGAGCTTCGAGCATTGAAAATTGTAATCTTTGAAAGTTTCAGCTCTGAGTGATATTTTGAATTAATTTTATAATCCTTCGAATCTTGAATCCCTCGACAAAAATTTGCAACCTCTCGAACTCAACTTTCAAAATTTCAATTTACAAATTCTTTTATATTGAAAATATCATTGAAGTCTTCACTCCTATATTTAAACATTTCTTATTCTATTCCTTTCGATTTTAAGTTCTCCTAATACTAAATAGAACTAAAATTTACTTAATAAAGCAACAGAATAATAAGAAAAATCTTCTATGGAATCAAAAAATTCTGTCAATCACTTAAGAAAACTTCATAAACGTTGAAAATCAATAACAAAGGAAGATAGAGAACAGATCAAGTATAAAATCCAATTTCAATAGAATTTCGTGTTTCTTAATTGACACCAATCCTCTTTCTTTTTTCCTCGTTGACAGCCACTTAGAGCAAGGTTAACGAAATACGATTATAATGATTGAATACTTTAACACTGACTTCTGGTTCAGATATGCTGCGGCCTTCGGCAAGGAACGCAGCTTGAGCTGACGAAATTACAGTATTCACGGTCAACTACTTTGTTCCTGAACCCCAGGGCGTGACGCGTGTAAAAATCGTTACGACACTTTGTTATCATCGACGTATGGTCTGATTGTACCACTTAACGAAGCCAGAAGTCTGTCGTATCTAGATCGAAAGGAAGAAATAGCGAATTTGTATACATCTTTATGCAATATGCAAAATTCTTTGAACCTTTTAACGTTTTAACTGTGTTCGACATGTATATCCGTCACGAGAAGATTAATCATTGAATATCGATGATTATAGGAGAAATAATTGATGTAGATAAAATTGATTATCTTTTGCTATGAATATTGAGATTTTTGTAACGTTTTAACTGTATTTGGCGAGTATATTCGTCAGGAAAAAATACTGATTACCTTTTTCTATAAAAATTGAAATTTTTGTAATACTTTAACGATGGAATTTCATTTTAAAATTCTTTATTTTCATGTGTAATTGGAAACAAGGGATGACGATTTAACTCCTCATTAAAATTCAGTTTCATTCTTCAATGGTTTATTTTCTTTTTCAACCAATAAATAATTTTTATATCTAATTAAATTACTATACAGTGTTTAGTGTATTAATTTAACCCTTTCAGACCTGATACACTAATATTATTAGTCACACATTATAATTAATATTTAATATTCACAATCTCCAATGTTAACATTTAATATTTAAAATCTTGCTTTAAGCCTATTTCTATTAAAAATATGGTACACCACATTCGAAATACCTGTTATAACTAGTATTCAACATCAATCAACATTCAACATCAATCCTCTGTTGTAAAACAACTGAGGTTTTGTACAAAAATCAAGCTAGAAGGGGTTAATTCGCTCACGTTCCGAGAAATCACAGTCAAAAGCTTAATCTTCGCGTTCTCATTCAATAAATTTCGTTTAATGACACCCGCGACGCAACGAATGAGCAATTTCTATTATTCTCTGTCGAAATCGAACTGTTTCTCCCGCTCGTTAAAAAAGTAACAGCTTTCTAATGTGGCTCGTACGCATTACCAAATCGTTTTCCGAACATTCAGACGCGAATTGACAATTCTCGACGACGATTGCGACGGATTATGGGACGAAATTGTTGCCCAATTCTTCGTGCAACGTGGTTACAAAAAATTCTCACGGTTTGCTTCCTTTATTTCGCTGCGGTGTTCCTTTATTTTCTTTCGAGATAATTTATAGAATACATTGATCGGAGTGCATCATTAGAATTTTCTTTTATTAATTATTTTCTAATAATATATCGTCGTCATTTAAAATGACCACTGATTCTGGATACATTTTATTTTAATCGCGAAAGTAGTGTTTTTTAATGGAAACAATTTTTGAAATAAAATTTGAGATTGTAGGGGATCATTGGTTGTAAAGTAGTGTCACGTGAATCTTGTTGCTAACGAACGATCGAACGTTAGTCGGTGCAATATATCGCAACAGCGAAAAAATATTGGGAATGCATTCTCGGTGGAGACTGTCCTTCGGCCTCGAGTCCTTCGTTCGTTCAGGGTTGCTAAGTCGTTCGACACTTCCACACGCCTTTGTTTAAATGCCGAGCGATTCTGAACGCATTACCGAAATTGGAGAATGATATTATTAAGAAAAGGAAAAGTGGAAATGGAATGGTAATCAAATGGAACACTTTGGTATATGGAATAAAATAAGGGAATTATGTGCGTGACGATTGAAAATTATTTCAGATGTGTATTCTAAATGAAAGTGCGTATTATATGCATTGCTTGGTGTATAGAATGAAATAAAGGAATTGAGTGAATGAATGTTGAACATTATTATTTATTTTATTATTTATTTATTAATGCATTGTATTAATTGTTGTATATATTACTAATATTATTATTTCTACTTTTATTTCTACTTCTACTTCTACTTCTACTTCTATTTCTATTTCTATTTCTATTTCTATTTTTACTTCTACTTCTACTTCTACTTCTACTTCTACTTCTACTTCTACTTCTACTTCTACTTCTACTTCTATTTATATTTATATTTATATTTATATTCATATTTCCTAAAACTATTATTTGATTAATATATATTCTAAATGGAGATACACGTGATATATTTTATTTGAATTCAGAATGAACCTACTGTAAGAAGAAACGTATCATCAGAGAAAAAAATTACAATGCAAGTATCTTCCCACTATGATTAGGATTTCCCTTTCCCAGATCTAGTTCCATAGAAATATGTACCGACTGTAACTTCCTCCGGCATTACGCCAGCAGGCTTCTCACGCGTAACATGTGATTTCTCATATTAAAAACAGACAGAAATATAATTTATGGCGGCCGATTGTATCTCGCTGTGAAACGGAAAGGTGGTATTAATGCAGTAAACAACGATGGAAGATAAACTTTGTATTTTTATGTGGGTTATGGCATAGAATAAATAATTTGTTTTATTGTAACGCAGCTCTTTAACGATTCGAACTTCAAGCATTGTTATGCGAGCCAAGCGTCTACGCAAAATTTCCTTGATCTGTTTAGACAGGATATTAATTTAGAGACCTTAGGGAATAATTTGAACTTAAAAAAATCAGAATTGCCACATAGAAAGGTAACCAAAATTTATTCCATTCACAATTGGCGATCTAAGTATTCGTATCACTCGAAACTGATTCCAGTTTTTGTCACCTGCGAAAAATTCTAGTGATGTCCCGTGAATTTTTTGAGCAGGATATTAAACTAGGGACCCTAGAGGATAATTCGAGTCCAAAAAAATCAAGGTCATTCCACGGGAAGGTATCAAAATGATATTTCCTTTCCAACCACCAACTAGAACACAAGTGCCATTCGACACTGATCCCAATTTTAGTCACCTGCGTAAAATCCTAATGATTCAGGCTACGTTTTATAAGTTCAAATTATTCTTTAGAGCTTCTAGTTTAATATCCTGTCAGAAATAATCACGGAAAATCACTAGAATTTTTCTCAGACTCATGAAACTGGGATCGGTTCCAAAAGTAGATGTGTTCAGGTCGGCGATCGGGAATAAAATGAGTTTTCGATACCTTCCCATTGAATGATTCCGATATTTGTGAGCTCAAATTATCCCCTGAAGTCCCTAGTTTAATATCCTGTCCAAAAGAAATCACGGGGCATCGGTGGAATTTTGCGCAGGCATCTGGAACTGCGATCGGCCCCTGTGAAGCATTCCGCGCTGACGCAAAAACTGTAGCACCTTGAAAACTGGAGTATAATACGGTGTAGCACTTACGATAGAAAGTTATTCAATCAGTTCTACTTTCCCTGGTACTGCAATGATTATGCACAATAGGGCACGCTGTGTGTTGTGCTGTACACACTCTTGCATAAATGTTTCGACATCGAGAAAAACAGTGATCGATCCAATAACGTTTTGTCTTGACAACTTATGTGACTACCAAATAGTTATTATACTTGTCCCAGTGTTTCTTCTATACTTGTCCGTACATAAGCTCAGTCATTTTTGTTCCAACAATAATCTCAATGGAATTTGTTATTTCATATGACAGTATTATTATTACACCATCATATAATTCATTATCATTATTATTATGTTATCATATATTACATTATTATTAGTATACATTCATTATTATTATATATTATACTATAATTATTGCACCATCATATAATTCGCTATCATTATTATTATGCTATCATATATTAGACTATTATTAGTACACCTTCATTATTATTAATATTATACCATAATTATTGTACTATCATATATTATGCTATAACTATTATACTACCATACAATTCACTGTCGCTCCTATACCATCATATATTCCACCACAACTATCATACATACTATCATACATTACACTATAATTATCACACCATCATCCATTACACAATCATTCCCATAGAATCACATATTCCACACTTACCATACTATCATACATCACACTATCCTTACCATACCACTATACACCATCACACTACCACCACACTACCATACATCATACCACCATAATCGTACTCCCCTCGCCATACACCAAACCACGCCATCTCTCAACCATCTTCATTCTCCATTCACGCAAACTCATTCCAATCAATCACACCCCAATCCCCCTCCATTCCCCTTATCATCAAAACACCATATCCGCGTCATATCCACCCACGGACCGTCTCGCGAGACGCATACCCCCACGAAAACCGCAAGCCCCCGTTTCCCTCGCGCTCGATCGATATCCTTCCGGTCCAGGAGTGCAGGGACCTCGCTCAAATGCCAAGGTCCTGGCTGGGCCCACAGGGGTGGGGGTAGGTAGTCCTTTTTCCTGGCGAACTTCCCAGGCGACGTTCGTCAGCCGGTTACCTCCTGGACCCCTCCAGGTCGTGGGCAAACCCTGGTAGTAGGGGGCGGATGATCACTGCTATAAATGGTACCAACCGGCCGTTCTCCAGGAACACAAAACGCGAGAGATCGGGCCCGGTGGGTGCCACACCGGCTGGAGCGGAAATCGAGCGAGTACTGTGTGCCCGGCAGCAGCGCCTCGAAGAGGGGAGCAGACCGATAACACGCCAGGAGAGAAAGGGACCGATAGAGAGCCAGGATTTTCCAAGGGCGACATGAGAGGCTTGGTGAGTCCCATGCGACCGGGACCCGTGCCCCGGCTAGGTTCGGTCCGCGGACAAAGGAAAGTGAAAGGTTAGGGTAGATCGGGTCACTCGGCCGGGTCAGAGGAACGGCCCACGCGGCTGGGCTTATGGGCAACTCGGGTGTGGGCATCCGCTCGAGAGATGCTGATGGAATTATTGCGCTCATGGGGGACTCCGGTTTTTGGGGGACCTGTAGCTCTCGAGGGAATCTCTGCTTTGTCTTTTGAATAGTGAGCATGGATTTACCGTGGGCAGTCTTTGGAATCAGTAATGTGTTCATGTTTTGAGGGGCTGGATTTTGGAATTTTTGCACCCGGTTTTGGAAGATTCTTGTTTATGTAGAAGTTTGTTTTTTGGAGATATGAGTCGATGGGATTTTTGTATCCTTTTTTGGGAGCTTTATTTGTGAGATTCTTTTAAGGTATGAGTATTCCTTGGATATTTGTTATTGTGCCTTTTGGGAATTTGTTTCAGTATTGTATGGGCGTTGGTTTAGTGGAAGTTCAGTGTTCTGAATTGTTACTGTAACTGTTATAATGTATTTTATGTTTCTGTTTAAAGATTTACACCAGTCTTGAAATTAAGAATAATTCATTGACAGTATTCAAAATTGTTCTTATGATATGTCAGCCTTTTAAATTCAGTCTCTACTGTTTGATGCTTGTTGTCCCAAATATTGCTAGCTATAACTGTTATAGAATACAGAAGAAAGAAAATTAAAGAATTTCCTTTAAAACATTCCTCATATCTACGATAACGAAATACATTCAGAAAAATGATGAGTTAATCGTAAATTATAAAACTATGTTTTAGATTATTTTACTCGTCGTGGCAGCGAGCTGCAGGGCCGGCTACTTGAACCCTTCAGGTTACGCCGAGCCCCAAATTCACCCGCAACCTGCTCCGCAGAGGTATGCACCCCCTGCACCGGTTGGCCAAGACGGAAACGTGATCGACACACCGGAAGTGGCTCAAGCAAAAGCTGCCCACTTCGCTGAATTCGCTAGGGCAGCAGCCAGAGCAGCTGAAGAAGCTAAGAACCAACCCCAAACAGCGGAATACAGCCCCCAAATACCATCGCAGGCTTACAATTACCCCTCCGCTCAGCCAACAGCACCAACTTACGTCAGACAACCAAGCTACCAGTCTCCAGCACCAGTTTATCAATCTGGTCCAGGTGAATTATTTCAAAAGACGATGGAATAATGAAATTTTTGTATGAAAATCTCTTGTTTTTATGTTAGAGTGTTAAAGAATTTATTTCTAGCAGCTCTGTGAAGATAATATTAGAAAATTGGGAAACTTTGATTTTAATATAGAGGTTAGGTTTGATTTTAAGCAGTTTGCATTGGTTGTGGCGATTAGGGGATGGAAGTTTCATTTTAGGGTAGTAGAATCTAGTCGATGAGCAGTAGGTTCTCTCTTTCTGCAGTTTTTAAGTGTGTTATAATTGTTTTCAATCAGGAAAATAAAGTTCTGGATAGTACTTTGCTAAAAAAGTAATTTAGCAATGACTTTGTGTGTAGGTTCTGTTTAAATTAGGTATAAAATTGTATCAGAACTAATTAGTTGCGACGCAGATTAGTTTTAAAGTAACTTTAAATAATCTGGGCAAGTATAAAATAGTTATGTACTGTATTTAAACTGCATCAAACAAAATTCTAAATATATTAAACCTTTGTTGCTAAAGCTAGATTGGGTCTAGGTTGATCTAGCTCATAGATCATACATCTATCTCACTTCTCTCAGTATATCCAAACAATAAAAGAAATCAATATTAAAAATTCTATCTACTATATCAGTTTGCAACACAAATATTTAGTTTTCATTAACAAACTATAATAATACATTCAATATATCAAATAATCTCCATTATTCTTTCATAACTAAATAAATTATAATTAAAATTAAAACTGAAGTGCTAGGATTGCAACAGGCCTATACCAGTAACCATATTTATCTAAATAACAGCTAATCAATTATTTATCCATCATTTCATAATCAAATACGTTATAATTAAAATTATAACAAAAATTCTAGGATTACAATAATCCTATACCAGTAATCAAACTTATCTAAATAACAGCTAATTAATTATATACTCATCATTTCATAATCAAATAGGTTATAATTAAAGTTATAACCAAAATTCTAAGATTACAACAAGCCTATACCAGTAATCAAACTCATCTAAAAAAACAGCTAATTAATTATGTACTCATTATTTCATAATCAACCAGGTTATAATCAAACTTATAACCAAAGTGCTAGGATTACAACAAGCCTACACCAGTAACCAGATTTCTTCAACTAGCAACTAAATAATTATTCGAAAAAATTTCAGTTCCAGCTGCAGCGTACAATCAGCCGAATCCCGTGGCCTATCAGCCTCAGTACAGCAACAATGCTAATTACGCTGCACCGGCGAACTACGCTGCCACCGTGAAGCCCACCCCGTTCGTTCCCGCGCCACTCGCTGATGATGGCACGGTAATCGACACGCCGGAAGTAGCTGCTCTTAAGGCCGCCAGGCTGGCGGAGTTGGCCGAGGCCGAAGCCAGGGCGTACAAGTACGCCCAGGAATATAAACCGGAAGCTCAAGGCCAAGGTATGCACTCCACTGCGGATATCACTTGAAAAATTCGGTGTCAACGCTCGGCTCAACGACCGCCATTTTTGTTTGGCGGAATTTTCGAAGAATAATTGTCAATTTGATTTGATTTCTGGTGTTACGAATACCAAAACGAAAGGACAATTTTAGTCACTTCCTATGGAAATTTGATCCTTGATGTTGTCAATATTAAATATATGATATTTTTATTATTTGATATTTCTGATATTGATAAAGGAAATTTTAGATACTCTGCATTGTAAATTTTATTCTTGATACTTATTTGTATTGAGAAGGGAAATTCTGGTTAGTTTAAAAATGATATTGAAATTTATCTAAGATTGCATTTATTATTAGTATTTAGTACTTTTGGATCTTAGGATAGAATAAAATATATTTTATAATATGTTGTAGTTAATATTAATATTAATTTACGTTAAATTTGTTTACAAAACCTTTGTGAAACTCCTCAGTTTTGAATAGGAATTTCAATCAAAGTGTTAGTCAAGGTTTTCATTAAATTTTCATTAAGATTGGTTAACGACGTCCAAATAAAAATGATAATGGTAAGTTGGTAGTTGTGTAGAGTAACATTTAAGCATCGAGGAAGTGTAAGATCCATTTGTAACAGGCCTTACACGATGCAACAATCAGACTCTTTCCCAACAGCTTAATCGTTCGATTGTTCTGGTGGGAATGGCCTGCAGAGCCACTAATCGCTGCGACTATGATCGCAAATTAGCCATTCCGCGTCACGAATATTAAACAGGGTCGCCTGGGTCAAGTGTTGACTTCAGTAAACGATGTCTGTATCCATTAACAATTTATTATTAATATTTCTCACGCTTAATACAATCAAAATCAAAAATTCAATCAAAATGAAAATATTCTGTGGTCATTCTACAATTAAATTTAAAAATCTACAAATAATAATGATATTTTTAAATTATTAATTACTAGGTATTTAATAGGAAGTCTTTCTAGAAATGTGTTTGCAAGTATTGCTAACAAATTTGTTGGCTCGTAATGAAGAAATTAATTTTTCTTTAAACGTATGCTAATTGTTGAATTTTTTACATGTGAGTGGACTATGTTAATTGTCTGAGGAAGTGCTTGGACAAGAACCGGTTTCTTTTGTTCCGTATTAACTTGAGCACCACTCCCAAAAGCAGCTTAAGTGTTTCGACACCTCGTGTGAAGATCGAGTATCGGATTTAAACTGATCGAATTTCCTGTTTGATTGACATTCTAAATTGAGACTTTTGTTTGCTTGACCTATTCTCGATTTTAACAGCTTTATTCATTATACAGATACTTTTAATTGGCTCTGCCTCTTAATTATTGAAAATTATATTATGATCCTTTATCGTTACCTTTTTCACATTTCTATGAATATTCTTTGCTTCGTGAATAACACATTTATCAATTATTAATAAAAGAAATTAGAGTTTCTTTAATTTCATAGATAAATCTGTTAACAGTCTCATACTGAGAAATTCTGAATACAAAATTTACATAATTTTCATTCCATAAAATTGCCAGCAGAATACTGCGTTACCTAATACACTGGAGACTTCAATGCGTGGTAAGAAGTGTCTTCCGTCCCAGCATAGAAGATACTTGATAAAAATAAAATTTTACATTTATGAAAACTGTAGATATCTCAATTTTTAATGTTAGTTCAAAGGAGAGACTATTCCTTACTAGATCATAGAATAAATATTCGTTTTATATAATGATAAAAATAAAATAGAAATATAAACATAAAAGACAAGTATAAAAGTAGAATAGAAATGTAAAGATAAAATATAAACATATAAATCAAATAGAAATATAAACATAAAGTATAAAAATAAAATAAGAATATAAAGATAAAACATAGATATAAAAATAAGATAGAAATATAAAAATAAAATAGCAAATTATTTCAGAATATTTTCATTAATGTTTAATATTTAAACAATTGTTTCAGCTTACGCTGGACCTCCGGGTGGACAAGTTCCTTACAACGTTGGACAATACAATGCTCCAGCAGCCACAGTGTTTCCTAATCCAGGACCATCGTATCCTGCGCCTCAATCCGCCTACGCGAAACCATCGTTCCAACCGCAAAGCTATCAATCCCAACAATTAGTTGGCGCCTACTGATCCTCGAAATTTGACAACGAAAAAAAAACACGCGATATCTGTACATAATCTAGGCCAATAAATTGTTCACATTTTTAAAAAAAAAGTTACTCAATCTTTCTATTTCTTATATCCCTCCTTGATATCCTGTTTTCTTAATTATTACCACAATCAAGATGCAAGTCGTAAACTGAACTTTTATGAGCCTCTACATCAGAGCCTTAAAAAGTTTGTATAATATTATAATGAAAAAGAATTTTGATTTTTTACTGAGAAGAAAGAAAAACATTGAATATTTTAATACATTTTACATTGAGAATATATTTTATTAATTATTAATGAAGTAATTATATTATTCATATAATTCTACTTGATATTGTTTATCATTCAAATATACTCTATCATTAAATTCAATTTAGATTAAATATCAATTGCAATACTTCTTCCCACGCGACTTCTTACTTATTTCTACATCTACTCGCCATTTGATAAATAAGTTTCGTTAATTATCACCCATCAGTGAATATGAATGGCCATTGAAAAATAAGAGACAGCGAAAATAAATTCTACAAAAATATGAATATCGACGATTTCCAGAAACGTACTTTATTCAAATTTCGTTCTGATAAAACGAACATTCGATTGTTCTTATTGAGACATTTCGATCCGCTGCATTATGCAACGAATATGATTTGCGTCTGGCATATTTACCGGATGCAACTAGGTCAGTCAAACGCGCAGATCGAGGTGCCGCTGAATCTATGCACCACACGCATAAATCGCGAACGCGTTTCGGTCGTGCGCGACCGCAGGTTAACCCACATTCGATTTCACTATGCACTGCGGTTAGCGTAATCCAAGAATTAGAAAGAAATCCTCGCCTGGACCGAGTCAGCGAGAATACTTCTTCAGGGCCGTTTCGTGCTGACTTCTTTCGTCAACAACTGCCTAACACGCTGGCGAACGTGTTTCCAATAACGTTCAATACCGATTAAAGGAATAAACAAGGTTTTGTTGATGTAAATCTGTTGTTTGCATTTGTTCTATGAATGTTACTGTAAATGTTTTCTTACAGGATATAAGTGTAGTTTATTGTGTTAATAATAAGTTATATTGCATAGGAATAAATGTTTCATTATAGAAAATAAATGTAGTTTGTTGTGTTAATAGTAAGTAATGTTAAATAGGAATAAATGTTTTATTGTAGAAAATAAATGTAGTTAATATAAATTGGACTTAAGGAGATTTAGCAGAATTTAATAGGGATGTCTTGTTGTTTAGAATTTGAGAAATGTTTTGTATAATATTTTATTGATTTCTAGTTCGAATTTCTAGTTTATTGATTGATATTAATAAGTATTAATATTTATTAATAACAGAATAATATTTTTTACTGATTTCTAGTTTGATAGATCGCTCCATGGGAATTTATGTTTATATATTAATGAAAAATGATTATGAAAATCGGGGATTCGACATGATACAAGAACCATTGCAAAGAGACAGCATTGTTCCTCTTGCCAAAACGAAACCGCGAAGGTTTGCGTAAAATCTGTGGCACAATCGAGATAAAAATCGAACTGGTAGCAGACGACTGAGGCAAGAAGCATCGTTGTGCGTAACGATCGTCTCGTGCTACTGTGGTTTCGAAAGAACATTTCATTGATGCAAAAACTATTTGTTACTGTAAGCTCAGTGGTGGAATCTTTTTTCACCAACTATCACTTCTAATTTCTGTTTCCTCATCATAATTGTACAAATCATTAAAAGAACTATTAAAAATAAGTGACAGAATTATTAAAGAGAATTTTACAATAATAATTATAATTCTATTTCTTTAAATTTGTATAAATTTGTATAAATTTCTATAAATTTCAATAATATGTTATTTTGTATAATATTGATTTTATATAATCAATTTGTAAATTGATTTTATAAATTTTCCAATTTTCTGGGTAGTTTCGAGCTGTTTTGTGGAGACTTTTTCAATTTGTTCAAGGGGTAGATTGAAGTTTTATTGAAACGGAATTACCTTTCAGCCACGGGCTGCCTCCAGACAGAATATTGCGACATAGGTCACCGGTGTACGAAAGACGTGAGAAGAAACGATCCGGGGAACGGAGATTCGTTCCTCCTGAACGAACTCGAGCATCGTGATTCGTCGTTTTTACCGGCGGAAAGGTTGAGAATTGGAACTTTTGTTCTTTCTGGCATTCCCGTGGCTGCCTGCGTGGAAGGATTAAGAAACAGGCTGCCGACATCTCAATTTTCAAATACTCTTTTCTCAAATAAAAAAGAAACAATGATCTAAAAGATTAGATTTAAGAATATTAAAAATATTAAAGAAATGAAGAATAAATATAAATTTATAATAAGAATATCAGAAGTTTAACGTATAAATATATAGTTATACTAAAAGTATTAAAAATATAAATTGTAAATTTATAGTTATAGTAAAAATGTTAAATATATAAAATAAAAATATATATTTATAGTAAAAGTATTGAAAATATAAAGTGTAAATATATAGTTATATTGAAAGCATTAAAAATACTTAAAATACAAATATATATTAATATATATAAAACATTGAAAATATACAGTAGAAATATATATTTGTACGAAAAATATAAAATACAAATGTATATTTATATTAAAAACATTAAAAATAGAAATGTATACTTAAATATAATTATAATTTAAAAAAATGAAAATATATGAACTGAAGGAGTTTTAATATTTGAATGAGCGATAAGATAACGAGAGCGCAGATGTTTGGAATGCTTTGGAAAGGTGAAGTGGTTTATTTCTCAGCCTAGATACTTCAAAGGCAACGTTAACAATCAACTTTAATCCAATATGCCATAATCGTGTACCATAAGGCGTGGATTATGTATAATCAAAGACCAAGTTCTGCGTGAACCTTTGCGCAACACATAAAAGTCATCGACCTGTTCGTGTCGTGTTACGTTGTAAACAGGGAATCTGAGTCTACGCTAATTAATTGAAGTGGTTAGGCACGCCTATTTCTTTTATCTATCAGTGTTTGATTAATTTCTGAACGTAGAAGGCTAATTTCATTAGCATTCCCACAATGTAAGCTACTATGTACTGTCAAATAGAAGATTCTAATAAAATATATGCAAATATAAACTAAATATATAAATAAAAGAAAATAAAATATAACCACAGTAATTTGAATGATATTTTACTCAATTTTGAAATAATCATTCTTCAAAAATAATGTAAGTATAAATATACAGATTCTTAATTGATTTTTCAAATTGACTACGATGTAATTATATTTCGAAACAATAGAACGTTTGTGTTTTATTAATAATTGTATAAATCAAACGTATAGATTAAAAAAGAAATAAAGTACGAACACAATAATCTGAACATTTTAACAAATTTAAAAATGCAGGAGGATCGATTTTGAAAAATAACGAACCTCCAAATATACAGAGTGATTCATAATTGATTTTTCAACTGACTACGATGTAACTATATTTTTAAACAACAGAATATTCATGTATTAATAGCTACAGTAAGATAAAAATATTGTAATGTAATAACCAACTGCTTCTTCGATTAATGCCATTATCGTTTATATCGAATGTATTAAAAATATCATTTGTAAAATGAGAATCGAAGGATTTCGAAGCTGAATCGAACAGAAATTGGCCGATCTGTTTCCAGCACGACGTTTATAAGGGGACGAAAACTCATCGTGCAAAAGAGGACTACCTTGAAGGGATCGCCGGTGGATCTATGATCCAGTCTAGTCGTCCGTGAATCAAGGCGTGTTTTCAAACCGCAGAAAAGTCTCTGCCTAAGTTGCATAGCCTCGTGTTGCACCGGCGGGGGTGGGGTTGCACTGAAGAATAACCTCGAAAAGCCGAGTCGGAACATCAGGGACGTTCTAGGAAGGTCTATGTATAAGTGAGCCGTTCATTTTCAAAATGGCTGAAATTCATTTTTCAACAAAATCAAAAGCTAATGATTTTAATCACTTCTTTCTATGTTATCTTCCTATTTCTGAACGGTTTCTCCCTTTTTAATGGACTTAAGACACTTTTAAAATAAACTCGGTTTTCTTCTTTTAAACATTTTTTTTTAGTGAATTAAGCCATTTTCAAAAAACATTACTTTTTTATTTTTAAATGCCTTACCTTCTTAATGGACTTGTGCCATTTTTTAAATAGACATTATTTTTTTGTTTTTAAACATTCTTTTTATCAAATGCACCTAAGCCATTTGTAAAAAACATTACCTTTTTATTTTTAAATATTTCTTTTAATAGACTTCCACTTGCAAACTAAACTTTACCCCTTTATTCTCATTTTCTTTCCAAATAAACTTAATCCACTGTCCAAATAAATCACGATCTAACAATCCGTTTGTAACATAAATTTATGAAATGTATTCTATAGTTCATAGAAAGTATGTGCATTATTTTCCTTTCATGTTATTGGAATAAAGGGTTGGAATTTATTCGTCATCATTTCAAATCTCACCCCTTTCAGTGGACTGTCAGAAATGATTTTTATTGAGGCCTGACAGTTCCACGGTTATTATTCGTGACAGAAACAATTAAGGTATCGATTATCGTCTCATGTGTGATCATCGTAACGTGGTTTCGCGTTGACATCGCGACGCTATAAAAGCAAGATCGACCGATCGAATATGATACACTCGCAACCGAGACGTCCGTTTCGTGGCCGGTGGTGTCTCGACAGCATGAGATTACTCGTAAGTGTGATTAACACGTTCTGTGCCACCGAAAATTTCAGATATACTTTGCTTATAAACTGTATCGATTTTTTCAAATGAAATATAAAATTATATTTAATTTTTTCATGATTTTTATATATTTCAATATCATCTTGTTTACATATCCACTGCTTTGTAACGTGTATCACTATACGTGTCTCGTAAAAAATATATGCTTAGAAAAATTGACCTGCCAGAAATGGTATACGCGGCACTGAACGTGTTAAAGCCTGGGAAACGTGAATTTAGATGAAAATCTTCGGTTCCCAACTTCACAGAAACCAATTTTCACTGATTACTACGTTAAACTTGATTCTTGATAAAATAGACAAGCTGTTCAATCAAATATGGTCAAATACTGACACAAATTTCGATTCTCTTAAACTTCAGTTTTTAAATTTCTGATTTTATCAATAACCAACATTAATTTCCAAATAATTAAAAGACACTTTGTTCACTAACTCTTTAAATCACTAAATAGTTCTAACAATGATATAACATTTAATGAATTAAATTTTAAAGAAACACAAAGTATCGTGAGGAGTGAGAATAGTGTTCCAATGATTGACTTATTAACACTAGAACTACCAGTCAAATGACTTGTTTCGCAATTATTGATACCTTAAAGGCATCGAATATTCGAAATGATTTTAAAAATAGTTTGAATTCTATAAAATGTCTGAGGGAACTGAAAACAATCTATTGTTACCATTTTTATACAAATTATATATCACTCATATTTTCATTAGAACTCCATAAAATGTCTGAGGAAATTGAAAATAATCTATTGTTACCATTTTTATACAAATTATATATCACTCATATTTTCATTAAAACTTCATAAAATGTCTGAGGAAATTGAAAATAATCTATTGTTACCATTTTTATACAAATTATATATCACTCATATTTTCATTAAAACTTCATAAAATGTCTGGAGAAACGGAAAATAATCTATTGTTACCATTTTTATACAAATTACATATCACTCATATTTTCATTAGAACTTCATAAAATGTCTGGAGAAACGGAAAATAATCTATTGTTACCATTTCTATACGGATTACATACCAATCACGTTAAATGCTCGATAATTCTAGTATTAAACGAGACTTGATTGATTTTTAATGATTTTCCAGATACTCCTGGCTGCGTTGATCGCATCTACCACAGCTTCAGCGTACGAAAACAAGGAGTATTATCAGTACAGAGGCCCGCCAGCGCCATTGACGAGCGATGGAATGGTCATGGACACACCGGAAGTGGCCCACGCGAGGGCAGCCCACTTAGCGATGCACGCGAAGACTATGGCTAGGTTGAGGAAGGCCCAAAACGATTATGAGATGTACGAGAATAATGACATGATGATGACGATGCCGCAAATGATGGAGGAACCGACGATGCAGAAGCGACAGCGTCAGAGGAACACGATGGCACCTCTGGCTCCTGATGGCCGTGTCATGGATACTCCTGAGGTAGGTGGAAAATCATTTGTACGCGTCCAGAATTGTAGTTAAAAATTGTTTTATTATTTTTTTGTGATGAAGGATGAATTATAAGTAGGAAATAGTGTGATGAAGGGTTTGGTATTTGACAATTTTTTAAATTTCATTTGGAAGACTCATAGTTGGAGTTAATGTGAAGACTATTTGTGATGGTGATTGAAAAATTGATATGGAGAAATAATTGCTAGTAGTTGAAATATTTATTTCTTTGAATATTGAAGTAAAATTAAGTTTCGATCATTTTATATTATGTTTTTTTAGATGCTTCAATGATTAATTATTAATGAATATTTCATCGCATAAATTCTCCATTACCCACTACCACTTCCAACTTGCTTAACAAGCAAAAACTAAAAGTGTTCTACAAATTCCAATAATTAAAACCTTCAAAAACCCTCAAAGATAAATTTTCTCCATAAAATTTCTATTTCTTACATTTGAAACCCAAGGTGGCCGAAGCCAAGAGCGCCCATCTAGCGGCACACGCCAGAGCAGCATCGAAAGCTTCCGAGTTCTACGAGCTGGACGTGTTCGATGGGAGGAAGAATTTAGTCTACCTTACACCACTACGTGTCACATACAATTATCCATCGTCGAACGGTTACAGAGGGCCATTCGCGCCATTGGGCGCCGACGGACGAGTGATCGACACGCCGGAAGTTATGAGAGCGCGCGAGGCGCACATGAAGGCTCACGCTCGCGCGGTCGCCATGTCTACGCAAAACGATCTTTACTACTGAAGGGAAAAGCATTCTCATGGTCCATTGATGTTCTAGACGAATAGGTAGGTGGGATAAATCAATGCAAACTTCATGAAAATATTATTCAATCGAATCCTTCGAGAACACCCATTTTCTATTCCATGCATCTGAACCTCGCGGGCAGGGGTTCTCAACTTGCTCGAATTTCGTGGATTCTTTCACTTATATATAGACTTTGGTACACGAGGAACGATATTAGAAGAAATTTTATATGTATATTTGATTGGGAAATGAATTTAAAATTGATTTAAATAGAACGTGAGAGTTGAGAATCTCTGTTAGAAGAAAATCGTATGTGTTTCGTGCAGAATTTTGTCTGGTGAGTTCGTTCGGCGTTTCGATGAAACTGTTCGAGATTAATGACGGTGAAAACATGTTGAAGTAATTATGAGAAGCATGGTTCGTATTGTACCTGATTTTTTAATGGTTCACGAGAGCCGAATGGTTTGACGAAACTCGAACGAGGAAGCTGCAGGGCGATGAATAAGTGCTTGTACATAATTTCACTCGGTTAATGTTAACGGTGATCATTTTTGGATAAGAGTAATTAATCTAGGTCCATCCGAGTTCATGTTGCTGACGTCGCAATTTGAATTTAATTGCCATATGTAATTCTTAATCGTTAAGAAATATCGATGTAGGTTTTAAGTGACAGTTACATTGTCAGTTAATTGTTATACCACGCGAACGCAGGGGATTCTTCATGGCTGAAGCTTAATAATAAGAAAGCAGTCGAATTAAATGATTTATGTCAACTCTTATTGCCACCATTGTGTATTCTTTGTATGATATTACTATGGTAGAATAAAATACAAATACAAATGTGTTTCAGTCCTTTCTTTTCTTTATAAATATCTAGAATAATTCATTTATAATTAATATATGTATAATCAATTTATCATTTACAATTAACTAACTTCCTATTTATTAATTATTTAACTAATCGACTCAACTGTTCAATTATCCTTCCAATTTATTCTTCACAAATTAATCAGCTAGTCTATTCAACCATTCACTACAATCACTGTTCATTCTCATTTTCTAATCTCCCTAATTAACCTCATTCCTTAAGTATTCTTATGGACGCTTCTCTTAATGATAGTTTATAATATAATTGATCTAAATGTTCGTCAATCTTTCCAATTATCCGTTTATTCCTCCCACTCGGAATATATTCCTAATTACCCCAGGACAAATTCGTAATTACTCGTTTATTGGTATTTCTACAGTGTCTAATGTCGTGTAAGTGGTTACTTAGTTGCAACCAGTATCGGTTTCAAACATGACTAAACCCACGTGGGCTCCGCCGTGCACTTATTCTGTCATCCCACACCGTGCCGGATTACTCACGCTCGAATGTAGGCAAAATAAGCGAGCAGGTCAGTGGGCGTCGTCCAATGAGAAATCGAAAGGAAGAGCACTCCCAGCTTGGCGCTGAACCTTGCGAAACACGGATTCCGTCTGTTCAAGAATTCCCTTACGTTAAGCAGAATTCATGGCTCGCGATCCATGTCGCTTAAATTTATTATTAATTGGCGAATTAATCAATTCTCTGGGATTATTAAATTTAGTTTGAGGTTCGGAGGGTTCTAGCGATATTTTATTAATTAATTGATAATTAAGTGATAGGTGTAGAAGATCTATATGGTGACACTTGATTCATAATTCTTGAGGGGTAGTCCTAATTTTGTGATTCGTCCTGCGGAAAATTAACAAGAAGATAATGTATAGTTTTCAATATTTTATAAAGTTTTCACGATCGTTCTGTTTTAAATAATTTGATGTTTGGTGATGGTGCACGGCAAATTCGTGCTGGCCAACCCACTTTTCGTAGAAATGTAACAGAAGTGCATACAAAGTAGGCACATCTATCCTTTTTTAAACTTTGATCATCGTTTACAAACATTTAATGATATGCAAAATTCAAGATTTGTATAGCTACGTGGTCGGACAAGTATCCTTTATTTTCTGCGACAAATTTCAACTGCCTATCGTTTTCAGTTTTCACGTAACACTTGGTTTTCTGAAAAATTCGACCGTTTTTACAAAACCCCAGTTTTTTCGGAAACTGGACCTGACCCAGCAATTTGGTTTCCGGATTCGTATTTAGGGTAAGGAACTCTATAAGAATCACATAGTGGTTATTACAAAAAGTAACATAGGTCAAAATTTGTTCCACAGTGTAATCATCGTTTAATCGAATTATAGTAATTTAATTCGGTTGAGGTCACCGGTGACCCCCATGGCGTTCAACGTGTTAACCCTTAACACTTCACATGGTTTTGTAATTTATCTGCAACTGTAACTAATTTTTATGGTATCTCTAGTGAAAATGAAAAGTCCTATAACATTCCCTCGATCTTTTATTTTCCTTCTTAGTACAAAATTTGGATGCGTGGAAATAATTTTAGGGTAGTTTATTTGATTCATTAAAATATTTGATAGTATAACTGGTGCAATATCGGAGCCTATAGAGTTCAAAGGGTTAATCATACAGATAAAATCCAGCTCCGATCCTCGAACCTTTAAACGCACGATATCTACTCCAGACAAGCGTTAATTTCAATATCCTCGCTTAAATAGTCAATTACGATCGATCCAAGCGATAATGATCACGGGAAACTGCTCTTGGGTCCGGGGTTCCGCTCGAACAAATGATCCATGAGTCGTGTCTGCTACCGGTGGTCCCGCCGGAGATCCTTGCACTTATCTTGCCAGCAGACACCGTCGACAGAACCGGTTCCAAGCATAAACCGACGTAAACGCGGCACGCCTGCACCGACACGCTAGACGGTAATTCGTATTGCCAGCAAGGACGTGATTGACCGTGCCTGACGAGAAATGCGACGGGACACAGGGTTCAAAAGCTCATGACTCGCCCATTGGTGTCTACTTTCTCATTCTACGATTTTTCAAATGCATTCGAAACAATTGAAACACAGCGTTTTCAAAATTTTACTGAATTCCATTTTTAAACTTGTTAGGTTTCATTAAATTCTAGCTAAAAAATGAACTTATACTTTTAACCAATTTAATTTAGATACTCTGGTTGCCTTAATTAGAATAATTCATAGGAATTTCAATATTTCCTTTAATCTACCAAATGGTTCTATAATTTAATTTTGTATCAATTTCCAACGAATTGGATTTGAATATTAATGTGATAATTATGTAGTGCAACAATTGAATGATAGTTCAATTTAGAATAATCTTCTATTGTAAATTATTTTTAAATGAAAGCTTGGAGAATAAGAGAATTGTACTTACCACTTTCTTATTGAGTAAATAATTTAGCTAGCGATTAATTGCAAGCACTGTAATATATATTATACATTTTGCTTCATACTATGATACTTCAGTTTCTAATAAATGTTTCTTATAATTTAAACTATATTATTGATTTCTGAATGAGCTATAGCTTCAACGAAATCTACTTCAGCCACCCAAGGCCACTTCCCCCACTCCCAGTCGTGCTGCAGCGTGATTGGTGGAGGTAAGCGTTGGGCGGCCTTCAACGGACAACTAATTCTGTCGCAACTATAAGTCACGGGCCGTGTTCACGCCTATGTACACGTGTACCGACCACGCACGCGGCTAGATTCCTCGGCGTAATCAGATTTACGCTCGCAACCGTAAACCCCCGTTTTCACTGCCGTGTTTTCCGCTGCAAACACGAATCAATCTGATCTATGTCACGGGCATGGCGGCCAGGCACGCTTGATAGCCGGCTGATTGTGTGTACGATCGATTATAACAGAGGTGCTCAAATTGATGTATGTCGTTTTGACAAACACTGCTCTATTTCTCGTCTCATGTCTTACGAATTATTTAAAAATATTTTTCATCTCTTACTTAGAATATTATCTATTGGAAAATATTTTTTCGTTTCCATGTAGTACCTTATATATTTTTATACAAATTCTTGAGTTTATTATTCAAAGTGTTATCTATTGGAAAATATTTTTCAGTTTTCATATAGTGTCTTGTATGTTTTTATACAAACTTTGAGTTTGTTATTCAAAGTGTAATCTATTGAAAAATAGATAAAACTTCTTATAAAAGAACTAAATTGATCACTCAAAAAATTGTTAGAAAATAAGTTCACCTGTTTCAAGCAGTATCTTATGAATCGTTCTAACGGATTTTTAACAATAAACCTACCAAATGAAATTGACTCCTTGAAATTCCTTTATAGAAACTTCAAGAGTACTATTGAGAATTGATTTTTCAGTTTGCGTATTGCTAAATTAATTTCTTTAATTCCTCAAAGAAATATCCGTTACCTGTCTAATAATAGCAAAATGAAGAAATCAAGAATTATTTTGACCTGTCTGGTAGTTTCAATTTTAAATTATTGTCTATAGAAGTTACCGAATTCGGGCCACGCGAATGTTCTTATCGCCCAATTGAAGATTCAGCGAATCAACCAGCTGTTTTGCACAATTGCAGCGACTTCGGAACTTTATTCTAAGCTTCTTGCCCTCTCGCAACATTATATACATACACATAACAACGTACACTTAAGAGTATTGCTCAATCGTGGAGAAAATGGTAACACTGGAAAGAAGAAAAAAAAAGAGAGAAACACTTCCTACAGAATAAATTCTACGTGATCAAGTTCCCGGTTGATCGCGGACTTTCCTCGACCATCGAACGCGATAAGGAGATCACCTTGACGAGGAATGTGATTATGAGTTCCTGCCCGGGAAAATGATCGATACTATCGTTCAAACGGTACAACGGCCCGTTATTTTCATTTGCATTCGCCGACAAACAACTCGTTCGACGCTTTTCACTTTCCATTGGAAAAATACCTTGTACAACATTGCATTCTACTCTGCCACATCTTTTTTTTAAGAGACTCCTTCTGTTAACCCTTTCTCCTATAATTTCGATCGCAGTGCCTGATGGAACTACATCATTTTTAATGATTGGCAACAGGAAAAGAATGTTATGTTTAATCCGTGTCTACGTTTACTGTCAAGGATTGTTAAGAAATATTTCATTTATATTCAAGATGAATATGCAATGCTTAAATTCGTCGAATTTGATTGAAAACTACCTTCGCGAGTCTGATATAGGAAAAAGGGTTTAAATGCGTAACGGAGAGAAAAGTTTGAAAGAGAAAAAGTGAAGAAGTTTAGGAACCAGCAGCTATTTTGTAACAGACAGTGTATTTTTCTACAGTGGTGACCGTTTGAGTCGACAGGAGGTAGCTAGAACGCGACAAGAAACCGTCGCGATAGGAGAAAGTATGCGGGACAGCGGTCGGAAATGTTTATAGTAAAACGAACAAGTTGAAGCGACTTGGTTGGCCAAAAAGTCTTCGAATTTTCTTCTGCACTTACATACTTCAATAAAGGAATAGAACAGTCGTCAAATAAAAATAAAGCAGAGGAGGAATAATTATTAGACAGTGGATTGTGTAGAATAAAATTGTCTGACACAGAGAAGCCAGTGATTAGCAGAACCTAATTTCCCTAAAAGTCTTAATAGCTTGAAAATAAAGTAACAAATAAAATATGTTTATTAGTAATTACTTTATATCCTTTATATTCACTGCTTCATCTGCTATGCACTTATTTGTTACAAATGCATAATATACACTATCTAATAATTATATAGAACGCGAAGAATAAAATTTACCGAAACACTTTCTGACCAACCGAAGGATAGAGATCTAGTAGTTTGTCTGATTTAAGGAGAAGAGAGTAAATTAAATAACTTGGTAAAATCGTTACGTCGATTATTGGTAGACTTGGTGTTCAGAGGTAGATCGAACGTGATGTTTGAAGAGGACGGAATCCTCTGAGAGCATCGATTGCAGTGTGAGTAATGAATTTCCGATATTCTGGAGGGATTAGTCGCCTAGTAGTGATTCCAGTTGTTCTGCTGGCCCCATGGATTGGGTGGATTGTAGGCGCCCGACGGGTTCCATGATGGGGCTGGGCCTGGTGGGCCTGGTGGGACTCCCGGGCCCCGTTGCGCCTCGGAGTTGTAGAGGGAGAAATGGACGGCCTTGGCTTGCTGCACTTCCGGTGTGTCTACCACTCGGCCGTCTGGGCCCAGTGGAGCTGGCGGGCCACTGAAATTTCAGAATGAAAATTGATTAGCAAGAAAGTGAGATGTGCGATTGGAGAATTGAAAAATTGAGGCGGAAAGTTATTTTATAATTTTAATTTGATGCTTGAGTTCAGAGAAAGGCTAGTTTGTCTTACTGATTAAACATTTTGGATAGTTTAGGGTTTACATATTTAGGTTTTTGATTATTTTACTTTGTGGTTGTTCAAGTTTTTAATTATTTAACTTCGTGGCTATTTAACGTTCTATCAGTCATCAACTATTAACTACTGAACTATTCAATTACCAGCTGTTTAATGTTTCAATCATTTGACTTTGTGGCTATTAACTTTTTATCAATCATCAACTATTAAATACTGAACTATTCAATTACCAGCTGTTTATTTTCAATCATTTGACTTTGTGGTTATTTAACTTCCTATCAATCATCAACTATTAACTATTGAACTATTGAATTATCACCTATTTCATTTTTCAACCATTTAACTCTTAAACTAACTTCTCAACTACTTGAATTTCCAATTGAAAAACTCCTCAACTACTTAGATCTTCAACAATTCCACTTTTCCATTCAGCTTTCCAATTACTTAACTTCTCAATCATTCAACATTTCAATTACTTCAATGTTCAACCACGAGACTTTCAAAGTTAGCTCTAAACATTATTAAAATGATAAAATCAAAACCTGTAGTGTGCATAGTTTCCAGGAGCGTACCCAGGAGGGCCAGGATATGGGCCAGCACCGGTAGGTCCTTTCGGCGCCCTAGCATTAGCGTCAGCCAAAGCAGCCAAATGAGCAGCCTTCAGCTGCGCCACTTCCGGCGTGTCTACTACTCTGCCGTCTGGGCCCAACGGCGCTGGTGCTGCGTGGCCGCCGTATGCCCCAGGATGACCGCCTCCGTACCATTGTGGCGCACAAAGGACTACGTTTAGGGTGACCGAGAAAAGTACCTACGCAGAAATACCTGACTATTAATACATGCACATATCTTCAAACTGAGAAACTCATTCACGCTTCACTCTGAAGTTAACTTCACTTAGCAATAGGCAACGAAGCAAGAAACTTATCTCTCAACGAACAAAATAATCTATGATGCAATGCAAAGAACCAGTGAAATGAATAAAAAGGAATAACGTACTAAAACTCAAACATACTTTTCCGATCAACAAACCAAACACCTCTAAAGATTCCATCACAAGAACTCTCAATATTCAAAAATATATCCAAATAAGTCCATCGTTGCTCCATAAAACCAAAGAAACATGTGCTCGAACATAATCAAACGCGATCAAATACTGTCAAACGATGTCAAATCTCGCCGATTTTACAATGGAAAGTATATCGAACGATCCCGGATAAAGAGTATTATTTCAACAGAAGGGAAATCATTGGATTGATAAGAGAACATAGTGAAACAGTATGTGTACTCACGAGATAGTGCATCATCTTGTCGAACCTCCTCGCGGTGCGTCGATCCAGCGACTATTGATAGAGGTTTAGATTCGCATTACGGCTTCCAGTATCGTGGATCGTCCAATTTATAGGGGTATGGGGCCCAGGATCGATCGGTCTGCATGCGCCCCACCCCTTTCTGCGGCTAGCAAACGGGGTATAACCACACCCAAGGAAAATGCTCTGTTTAAGGCTAGCCTGCCCTGCCCCGTAACATTTACCAGGCATTAACAATGACACCGCGTGTCCCGTAACCTCGTCAGGAATAAAACTCACCTTCCAGCGGAGCTATGCGACACGCGGAGCGTGGACGCACGTCATCGCGGATGCAATTCCGACGTCCTCGGTATTTATCGGGGCCTAGAGTTCTGCAATGGGCGGGACCGGTGCCCTGTTCCTTGGATCGTAATGCTTGCTGACGAAAATATTGCTGGATCGTATTTATGATTTATTTGAGTTTATTGTTATGTTGTATAATTGGTTTTTATTGGGATTTTTAACGCGGAGTTCTCGGTTTATGTTGCGCTTAGGGTGTTATGGGATTTTTAGGGTGCTGTGAGGGATTGTTTGATATTGTTTGATGTTGCATTATATTGTGTTATATTATGTTATGTTAGATTATGCTATATTATAGTATATTTCACTATATTTTACTATATTTTACTATATTTTACCATACTTCAGTATATTTTATTATATTTTACTATACTTTACTATATTTTACTATATTTTATTACATTTTACTATATTTTACTATACTTCACTATATTGTATTATATTTTACTATACTTTATTATATCTTACTATACTTTATTATATTTTACCATATTTTACTATACTTTATTATATTTTATTATATTTTATTACATTTTACTATATTTTACTATACTTCGTTATATTTTATTATGTTTTATTACATTTTACTCTATTTTACTATACTTCACTATATTTCATAATATTTTACTATATTTTGCCATATTTTACTACATTATACTACATTACATATATTAGATTACAATATAATATATTTATACGTCATACTATATTACACTGAACAACTACACACATTTCCCAAAATGCGGAACTGGTTAAGTAATTCATTTCTTAAGAAAATAATTAAGGATATTTGAATTTGAGTAGGTTTTGTAATAAAAATCTGAATGGTTTGAAGCAATATTCTTTATTATCATTATTACTATACTTTCTTCAACAGTTTGGTGCTTTAATAATATCTGGAATCGAGAAGTCATGACATCGACCTTGCACGCAGAATAACGTAGAAATAGTCTTGATCAATCAAGCGATAAATCGGTGTTATGCTACCGTAAAGAAACAGGTGATGCAAGGCGATTCATGTAAAGTACCTCATTGGTATTAGACCACGAGTTTTATGAACTTACAGCATTTTACGCCACCCGCCCTGGACACAGCGAAATATTTAGTGAACATTAACGAGACTTTTTAAATCCTTCGGAATGTAATAAAATTCATAGCGCGATAAAGACAGTTTTTTCCGATTCGAAATTCGATAAAATAGCTCGTGGAGTTCTTTGTCCACGTGACTATGACTATTAACTTACATTCTTATATAGTATATAGTATATAGTATCGAAAGAGAAATAATTTCACACTAATACAGTATTATTTAAACAAACAAGGATAACGGTATTTTAAAAAAATTCATCACAAACCTCATTAAAAATATTATTTTTGCAATCATTTTAATGTAACTATATTTTATTATACATAATTTAAAATATATCAGAAATTGAAAATATATCCACGTTGGCATACTTTAAAAGAATCATTTTAATAAAAATTCGACTTCAATTTACAAATACAGATTTTTTAAAGAAGAAGTAACAAATTTCTGAAATGGCACGGTATACTAAGAAGTAAATGTGAATATTGAATTTGATATTAATACAGACGTAATTAATTAGGGCAACTAAAGCAAACATTTCATCGTTACTACCACTGAGATCACCGTGAAAGATAATTCAATCAGGTTCAGCTGAATTTCTTTAAATGCCTGAGCTAATCGAACTCGATTTTCATCAAGCAATACTGTCAGACGTCGATGCAAGTGGTGCATTCAACGATTTCTCATTGAAATAAGCAACGTTGCGACAGTTATCCTGGTTCAAAGACCACCTCGCGCATTGTTCGCGCGTTGACCTGAACGGGACCGCGAGCTTGTCGCCAACGCTTCGATAACAACCACAGAACTAGCTGGTCACTAACAATCGTATCGAATCTACATACAGCACGTGACATTTAGGAATTTATTCGAACCAGTGAAATCTCAAAAATAAATGAAGCCGATTAAAATCATGATACCTGAATTTTATGAATAAATCAATCTTAATTCAGCAGTATTCTCTTAAATATAATAAATAAGTAAATCTGAAAAGAGTATTTAAAACTAATTAAAATTTCACAAAAACTGTTATTAAAAATGAGTTTCCCATATACTATTATACTTCCATATTTATTTAAACTTCAATGGAATAAAAAAAAAGGATCAAGGAAAGAATTCACACAGAACAGGCAGAGGAAGAAAGAGAAACGAATAAACATTGTTTCCTTAAATAATTGCAACCACTTTAATATCAAAATCTCAACAAAATACATCGCCCACTCCCAACGCATCCATCATGCAGAATCTCTACCTACAGAATAAACCCATAGCGGTACGCAATGTTACATAAATACAAAAAAATAAATGATAACGAACCGATCCGCCAACCAGATGCGAGATCGTCAGAAACACGTTCCCAGAATATGAGGTACAAGTTACCGTCAACTCTAGAACCAGAAAAATCCAAGAACACTACAGTCCCTATGCTATAATCTCTAACAGAATCAGTGAAACCTTCAAGGTCACGCTACAATATTAATGTTAAAAATAACCTTGAACAGTCTTCTAACTGCCATCCAGACACTAGCGAAACTACTCTAAGTTATCCCACAAGTCACAAAATTCATCGGACAAGGTTACGCAATTGAAACGAATTTTTCCAAATTTCCTTCGAATTTCCTGGTGCTAGGGCTGACACCATGCGCGATCATCGATCCTCTTAACGATCTTCACCAGTGTGGCTGAGCATAGGGATCCGAGTAAGCCAGATGAGAGATTTTCGAAATTTGCTCGGCATGGGCTGCCAAGTGGGCTGCCTTCGCATGGGCCACTTCCGCCGTGTCGACCACTCTTCCGTCGTGGGCTAGTGGCGCTGGTGGTCCATGGTACGCTACTTGCAATGGCGCTGTTGCGTAGGGCGCGCTGTATTCGTCGTTGTAGTCCGGCGCGTAGGGAGAAGCTTTCGCCGCTTCCGCAGCGTGCGCCGCCAGGTGCGCTGCCTTAGCGTGAGCCACTTCCGGCGTGTCTACCACGCGGCCGTCGTGGGCTAGCGGCGCAGGAGGGCCGTGGTACGCTGCGCCGTAGACGGGGTAGGGCGCGTAGCCGGGTAGGGCTTTCGCCGAGAGCACGAGGCACGAGATGAGAAGCTGGAACAGTTGTCTGAAGTTGAGGGTTTTGTTGGTGGCTGGTGTTGTGTGCTTGTTAGTGGGTTTGTGGAGTTTGGTTGGGGATATTGAGAATTAGATGTGTAAGGATTAATAAATGTGAATTGTTGGGATTTGGTTGGAGACATTCAGAATTAGATGTGTAAGGATTAATGAGTTTGAATTGTTCGTTTGCTGTTTGAAGCAACTGTTTTGTTAAGTGTGGATTTGTTATTTATTCCTTTGGGAAAGCTGTCTTTGGAAAGTGGAAGGTAGAACTGATAAAAGTGTAAGTGGCACTAGAATTTGGAAAATTAAATTTAATGTAATGAGTGGACTTTGAGAGATTGATTAATCGTTTGGAAAATTATCCTTTTTAGCACTGTGAATATTTAATAGTTTAAAGATTAGAATCTAACCCATTTCAATACCCGTTATTCAAAAACAAAATCTACTTTTACCAACATTTCCCCTTAAAAACAAACACACACAACAAACTTCCCAAATGACTCCCAAATCTAACAATCCTAACAAAACTCAAACATCCAAACTCCCAACAAGAGTTCAACAAACTATCACCGACAAACTCCAAAAGTCCAAAACCTCAAACAAAACTCCCCTCACAAACTCTTCCAAACAGAACCAAACCTCCAGAATCTCAAACAAAATTATACAACGTTAATCTCAAACAACAATCCCAGTGTCTCCAACAAACTCGTACCAGAGCCACCATTCTCCAACGTAAACAAGCCCGAACCAAATCAAACCAAACCAAACCAAACCAAACGACGATTCTTATCAGAAGCAGCCATCTAGCGGAACACCAGAAGTGTCCAAGTGTCTTTCCAGGTACTCACGAGGGACCTCATGTTCGCTTATAGGATCCGCGGAGCCGTGATGGTTCTGCCGGCCGAATGAACCGGGTACACCTTATATAGTCGTGGAACAATACGAGGCGCCCACTTCGACGCCGGTGTAAACAACGGCCACGCCGCGGTTCGAATATCTACACGCACACGCACGCGTGATCCCGCTTGATTTTGCACATAATGAGCGCACGGGGTGGGCAGGTGGCACTACGGCCAGGGAGGGGGGTGCAGGGGGCAGGCATTTCTATTTGGCAACGCGGGGAGACCGTTAAGGGTGGGGGTCGGTGGAAGGGAAAATGGCGAACGAGGGACGTGGAACGTGGAAGAAAACGGAACGGCCGAGGCGAAATGCTCGCTGGTTGCGTCAATGATGGAAACCCGGGCGACGGGGATTGCTTGGTTCGATGGAAAAAGGATTGGGCTCGTTTGGTGATGTTTGTCATTTGGTGGTTTCGTGGTTGGCTGAGATTATTGGGGATTGTGTAGGGATTGTGTGTAGATGGAGGATTTGTCAATTTGGAATGTAATATTATGAAGTAGCTTTCTGTTTTGTTGATTTGGATTTATAGATTTTTATCTGGTAATCTAGGGATTAGGGAATTTAGCTAGATTCTTGGGGATTGTGTGTAGATGGAGGATTTGTCAATTTTGAATATAATATTGCGAAGTAGCTTTCTGTTTTGTTGATTTGTATTTATGGATTTTGATTTGGTCATTTATAGATTAGGAGATTTAGCTAGATTCTTGGGGATATTTAAGGTATTGTGTTTGGGTGGAAGATTTGTTAATTTGGAATATAATATTGTGAAGTATTTGTTTATTTTGTTGATTTGGATTTATAGATTTTGATTTGATAACTTAGGGATTAGTGGATTTTTTGTTGAAGGATTTGTCAATTCAAAATCTAATATTGTGAAATGGTTTCTTTTATTTTATTTATTTATGCTATTGATTTATGTTTATGGAATTTGTTTTAGTGATTTGGGGGTTGAGTTGGACTCAACTGTTGGACTGTCTGCTTTGTTAATTGAGTATATAATATTATGAAATACCTTTTTACATTATTTATATATTAATTCAATTTGGTTTAGGGTTGAAACAAATTTCCTAGAAGGGGTTGCTTTTAAACAAAGGATTTTTTCTTAAGTTGTGATCTGCAAGAAGATGACGTTGATAGTTCAAAATGTATATATTATATTAATATGAAATATTATTTTATATTATTCGCTACTGAAGTGCCAAAGAAATTATTACTGTAACCTTATAGTGTAACAATTGTCATAAATATTTGTGTCGACAAAAATAATATTTAAATAGTAATAAATTTAAATATTTAATAGTAAATAATTCATAGTAATAAATTTTTACACTGAATGTACAACCGTTTTTCTCCTAGAATTTATTAACAATGAAATAACCCTTGACAGCTTAATGAGGAGAAGAACTATAAGATTGAAAATTAATGAAACTTTTATTCTCTTTTTAATCTATAAAACTGAATTAATGGAGAAGAATTGTAAACATCATTACTACTGTGATTTCACATGTTACAAACATGGTAATATTCCCAAAGATCAACGAATATCATTTTCAATGCAAATTCAACAGGATTCCGTCACGTATCGCTACGCCCGAGTTCTTAATAAGCCCCGGAGCAATTACATTTTGCGAAACACCGTGAACAATGACATCCGAACAATCATTTCTAACGAGCACCTACCACCTAATTGGGACAAGTTCGTTACAGTGTAATAATTCCGCGGTATAATTCGTAATCCAGCGAATTCGATGATCGTGTGCTCCAGAAAACGAAATGAATTTCTGTCATTTGTTTCAGTTCCTTTCGATACTTTTCCATTTTATTTCGACACTATTCACTGTTACAGATATCAAAACTAATTTTCTTAATATTATCTTAAATACAGTTAAGTTAATTACCAGATTACCAGATTCTCAAATTACCCAATTACGAAAGTATCAAATTATAAAATTACCAAATTAAGAAAGTATCAAATTACAAAATTACCAAATTACCAAATTACCAAATTACCAAATTATCCAATTACCAGATTATCAGATTATCAGATTATCAGATTATCAAATTATCAAATTATCAAAAATATTAATTAATTCGATTATTGAAATAATCCGTAAAATTAAAGATAAGTCCTCTGTGCATTGTGGCGAGTATTGGGTAAGTATCGTGAAAAAAATATCAGTTTCCAGGAATGCGAATTAAAACGAAAAAACAGTAGAACATTGGTAAAGGTTTGTCGAAACGTGTGGTGCAGTATTAAGCAATTGTAACCAGCAGACTATGTAAATCGGACGTTTCACGCACGGATGACGGAAAACGAGAGAATTCGGGGACCATGACGACGGAATTTCTAGCTACGCTTTTTCACCGATGAAATGTGTGGTAGACGTAACCGTGGCGAACGTAATGGAACAAAACAAGAGCTGCGTCGACTTCTTGACATTAAGTGGAAAGATCAATTAATCTTTATCGTCGGGAAGAAATTATTGTCAACCAGGATATTAAATAATCAACCTTGGATTTTGTTTATTCGTTCAAAAGATTTGATTTGGAAGTGATTATTTAAATTGGTTTGGAGACGTTTCAAGATTTATAATAGGATACTGAATTCTAATCTCAGTAAACAATTTCTGAGAATGATAAATAAATAAATTATTATAATTAAATGACGTACTTATAATTTGACAATTGGAATAATTACATTTTAATCAACAAATCATCAGCATTTTTATTCAAATAAATACAGATAAATTATTACAGTAAAAATAAACAAATTCACAGGAATTAAGAAACAAATTTATATAAATGAACCTAATACGAATCACTGCTACTATCATCAAATTACGTCACTCGAATAAACAGAAATCTAATTACAGAAATAAACAAAAGCAAATTATTCCCATAAATGATATAAAGCTGTGTCTCTCCCATAAAATATTCAAATAAATATGAGTCACTCTAAAAACTTATTGAAGCCAATAATAGGCAATTTGAATAATGACGAGCCATCCGAATGAATCATCCAATTACAGATGACTTATATGAATTATTAGAATATTTCGCTGCAATGAATTATGAATGATCGTTACTCAGCACGAGGTGATCGAACAACAAGAATCAACTATGCCAATTATCTTGCAACCCTTTCAGCTATGAGAAACAGAAGCGCTGCTCCTGTTGCCTCGGCTGTCCCGCAAATGTCACTCAAGTGCAATCTCGTCCGTCATAGTATCCGCTACCGGCGAATAACGCCGTAAATAATCGAGTAAATGTCGATGCCCGATACATATAACACGTATATAAGTACAATAGGCATTCCCTGTCGACAACCGTCCCTGGCCTCGTGGCGAGCGCAATTTGTACCGGGTCACTGACACGCCTAATCGTCCTGCGAACGCTCGAGGAATGATCCTGCATCAGGAAGAAGGAAGTCGATCTTGTTACCGGGGTTTTGTTTGTTCAAAATGTTTCCTAAGGAAGTTGTTAAATTAAATTATTGTTTTTCTTTATTAATTTAATGTAGATTTTTAAATTAATTAAGAGAATTACCCTGAAAACACACGAGAAGTGATCCTGCATCAGTAAGAAGGAAGTCGATCTTGTTATCGGGATTTTGTCTGTTAAAAATGTTTCCTAAGGAAGTTGTAAAATTAAATTATTGTTTTTCTTTATTATTTTAACGTAAATTTGTACATTAATTATGAGAATCATCCTGCAAACGCTCGAGGAACGATCCTACATCAGAAAGGAGGAAGTCGATCTTGTTATCGGGATTTTGTTTGTTAAAAATGTTTCCTAAGGAAGTTGTTAAATTAAATTATTGTTTTTCTTTATTATTTAAATGTAAATGTGTGCATTATTTATGGGAATCGTCCTGCAAAGGCTCAAGGAATGGTCCTTCATCAGGAAGAAGGAAGTCAATCTTGTTATCGGGATTTTGTTTGTTAAAAATGTTTCCTAAGGAAGTTGTTGAATTAAATTATTGTTTTTCTTTATTATTTAAATGTAAATGTGTGCATTATTTATGGGAATCGTCCTGCAAAGGCTCAAGGAATGGTCCTTCATCAGGAAGAAGGAAGTCGATCTTGTCATCTCGAGCTTGTCTGTTAAAACTGTTTATTAAGAAAGCTATTAATTGAATTATCGTCTATCTTTATTACCATAAATACGACGAAGTTTTAAATCTCTATTATTTCCAAACATATCTTCAACTTAAAACATATCCTCCATCACTACCTATAAATTCCCTTCACATTATAATTACTTTTACGAAACCATTGTTTATCTTTATCATAAAAATAAAAGAAACACAAGAAACCCCGTTATTTAAAGGATGACCCAATAGAAACACACAAGTTTTTAGCACTACTCATTATAACAACCGTTCATAATTCAAAGTTTCCCTTTTAGCAGCCATCTGGGCCGAGAAATGGCGCCGCGGCCCACGCAACGGAGCGCCAATTAATACTGAGACTGATGATCGTTTAGCACGGTCCTTAAACCGTGCGCGACGCGAGATAACCGGAGTCAAAGACAATGCGCCGACGGGCGTGCCGAGATTACTTGGAATCCCGTGGAAAGGGCTTTTGTTCGGGCACCGTATCGCCGCGATCTGAGCATTATTAAGCCGCCCACGTGGCGGAGGCGACACGCGACACGATTTTCTGGCCATTCCTCGGATACCTGGCATACCTGGCGCGAACGAACGCAAACGAGCCTGTCTTTAGGAATCTTTTTTGTGGATGATCTTTAAAATATTGATTTTTTGTATTTTGTGCGTTTGATTCTGAATGATTGAAGAGTGTATGGGAATTTTCGGTTGTGGTTAGTTTGTAAAATATCGGTTTGGAATTTTGTGTGTTTGTTGTTGTATGATTGGAGGGTGTGTGGGAATCTTTCTTTCTGGTTAATTTGTAAAATACTGATTTGGTATTTTATGGATTTAATTTTGTATGATTGGAGCTTGGTTGAAAATTTTTCTTTGTGGTTAATTTATAAAATACTGATTTGGTATTTTGTGGATTTAATTTTGTATGATTGGAGCTTGGTTGAAAATTTTTCTTTGTGGCTAATTTGTAAAATATTGATTTGGTATTTTGTGGGTTTGATTTTGTACGATTGGAGCTTGTGTGAGGATTTTTCTTTGCGGTTAATCTGTAAAATATTGATTTGGTATTTTGTGGGTTTGATTTTGTATTATTGGAGATTGTGTGGGGATTTTTCTTTGTGGTTAATTTGTAAAACATCGATTTGGAGTATTGTGGGTTTGTTGTTGTATGATTGGAGAATGTGTAGGAAATTTTTTTTTTTGTTAGTCTGTAAAATATCGATTTGGAATTCTGTAGGTTTGTTGCTGAGTGGTTGGAGAGTGTATGGGAATTTTTGATAGTGGTTAGTTTGTAAAATATCGGTTTGGAATTTTGTAGGTTTCGCTTTGCATGATTGAAGAGTGTGAAGTGATACATCCGTGTCTTCGAGTCACTGAACTGAGAGAATTCACTCTCAATGGTAGAAGAAACATGAAGTTTTTCGATGCATTCGACTCAACATGAAATATCTGAATCGAGGCAACAGTTTAGCCGCTAATGATGGTTTTGCAACTGGCCGAGCGATTCTCTCGATTGAAAATATGAAAAAATCCAGACCTTCGGCAAGAAAGAGGCTCATGCGTGGTCGGGCGCATACATGCGTGACGCCTATTCTTTCGTTCAGGTTTTGCAAAGCAGCTGGGAATTATTTCTGGACAAGTTTCACGGGATCCACGCAATACTGTTGCACTTTTTCTACTGTGGAATTTGTGTAACTGAAATCTCCACTGCTTTCATTGTTCTCTCGCATTCTGTGCAACTTTTTGTGCAACTTTCATCTGGGAATAACATCTTTCTGTTTCAAAAATTACTGAATTTCTCACTTTGCAATATTTACATAGTCTAATTCTTGATAAAGTTCCCATTCGTAAAAGAAACTTGGAAAAAATTAAAGTTGGCAACATGTTTATTGCGATTAATATTTAAGAAACGTAGATTCATAATGAAAATAAAAGTTATCTTTCACAACATTTATTCAGTTTACTTATTCTTCTTCTATTGAATTTTGGATATTTCCTACAGTGAATTTTACCATTGTTATTAGAAAAGTCAAATTAAAATTTTGAAAGCTGTCTTTTGATAGTTTCGGTAGAAACAGTGTTAAAGAAACTGATTTAACAACACCCAAACTCAATTGTAAATCAATTGAAGCTTTAAAAAATTGGATTCTTAAATTTTCGTTAAAAAAACTTTTTTGACAGTATAGTTGATTAATTTTGAAAATCAATTATTCAATAGATAACGAATGTCTCTCAGAAAAATTCAATAATAAATCAATTCAAGTTTTAATATATGCACTCCTCGAGTTTCTATAAAGAAATCTCAAAAAGTCCGTTTCACTGCTCGGTAGTTTTAGAGTTAAGTACGTTGAACCCTTTCAGAATTCGAAGGATCCCTGTTTCGCGATGGTACACAGAAAAAGCTGCTTTCAGCAGAACCCACTAGTAAGTGTGTAACAAACGATTCGCCACAGTCAATCACCGAGGATTGATTGTTCCAAGGAGACGCGACAACCTTCGTTCGAATCGGTGTGCCAACGTTCCTCCACTTTTTCCCCTCTCGTTTACGTTAATTGCAATTCGTCCATGGGAGGCGCGAGGCGTGCGTCGAGGCCGTTCTCTCAGAATAATTGAGAAATCATTTAGCAGTAAAGTTTCGATGAAATTGCGATTCTGCGAAACGTATTCGTGATTTGGTCCGTTTTATGGACCTGCTCGTTTCCTTTTTCGCTGCCTCGATGATGGACGAACCGGTGTACAATGGACGAAACCTCAAAATTCGACTCACATTACGAAAATTAAAGGTTAACTGCTGCTAAGTATAGTACCTCGACATCAGTTTTTTCCACAGGTGTGCTTGTTTGTCAAGATATCTCTCAAATAGATTATATTATTACGTTGTCTCCAATATTATTAGTACGAAGAATCGTTTGTACTGCTTTCTACGAACTATCCATTTTTTAAAACGCATTTCAAATCAAATATTGTAATAATACAGTTATCGAAAACTGCAACAGAAATTCTAAACAACTCATTCATCTCATATTCACTAAACAACTCTCATCAACATAAACAATCAGTTACTAAAACACTCACAAAATACTCCACAAGTGACACTAAAACAATCACCTAAAGCCGAGCATTGAAATGAATAGATGTGTTCAAAGGAAAATACGTCCATGTTTGGACAATTACTAATTTTCATAAATTTCAATTTAATAAACACCGTCCTTCTTAGTTATTAAAGACTTTACTCGTTCCGTCTAGCTCAGAAAACCTTGCTTTTTATATCGTCTGAGAATATTTAAGCTACAAATAGCTTGAAAAACACGAATTTCCTCAATTTCCGTGTTCAGGATTTAACCGTATTGGTTTCCGACCTTCGGACCTTCCGCAACATATTGTTAGATCGCCTCGAGGAATCCCGGAGCTGGCTTCTTTTTCGACGCCAGCAATTATTCCGCGAGCGTCGACCAGTTTTTCGTCGAGCCCGGTGAAAAAGGATGAACGGGGAAGCGTGGTAGCGTGCACCTGACCTCGAAGCCGCGCGGGACCTTTTGAGTGACAAGTGCCGCGAGGAGAAGCGACAGGGCCCAGGCAGACGTAATGTCAATGTCAGCACCTCAGCTGCAGTTGGTGCAGGGTGTGGTCCCCTCCTACGGGTCGTCGACTCCCTACCAGCCGCACATATATAAAAGGAGATGCGTGCTTGGTAAGGGTACGACATAAAAGTTCGTGTACCCCTTAGGGCGAGTCCTGGCCAATCACGCAGCAGCGCTCTTCGGATGCACCATGAAGTGTCTCGTAAGTAATGGACAGTGCAGGCGGCGGATTTGGGGATATCGGGAGTCTCAGCGGCGAGGTAGATGGGAATCGGGAGATTTTGAGTGATCTGTGGGTTTGAGTTGTGGATTTGGCTGGTGACATGGATGAGAATTTAGACTTTGTGGTGAGGTAGATGAGAGGTGAGATTTGTGATGAGGTAGATGAACATCGTGAGGTTTTGAGTGATTTGTGGGTTTGAGTTGTGAGGTAGATGAGAGGTGAAGTTCTCGGTGGTGAGATAGATGAAAATTGTGAAGTTTTGGGTCGTAGGATAGATGAGAATTGGATTTTTGAGTGATTTGTGGGTTTGAGTTTTGAGATAGATGAGAGGTGAGGTTTTGGGTGATGAGATAGATGAGAATTGAGACTTTGAGTGGTGAGGTAGATGGGAATTAAGACTTTGAGTGGTGAGGCAGATGAAAATTGTGAGATTTTGAGAGTTTTGTGACTTTGAGTGGTGAGATAGATGAGAATTGAGGTTTTTGGTGGTGAGATAGATGAGAATTGAGACTTTGAGTGGTAAGGTAGATGAAAATTGTGAGATGCTGCCTTGTCATCGTTTAAATACTTGCAAACTAAAAACTCTAAAACACATCAATCTATCCTACCTAGTACATTAAACAATAACATGCACCAATAACTTCAAAATTCCCTGAATTACTATACAAGCATATAATCATCAAACGATTATTACAAACCCATTCCAAACTTCATTATCAACGTACATTCCACACACCACAAAATCCACGCAACTCAATAGACCCCGCTAAATCCAAAGTCGCCATCACCAATAATCAATCCCCCAAAACTCCACGAAGGACTCACAAAAGAAACACTTCTTTCACTTCGCAGATAATCTTCTTCACGTTCTGTGGACTGGCGGTCGCTGAACCAGGATATCTGGCTCCTGTGGTGTCCTACGGCTACTTTGGCATCCCCATAGGCTACGGCGGCCAAGTGTTGGAGACGCCGGAAGTGGCGCAAGCGAAAGCAGCTCATTTGGCTAGGCAGGCGTACGAGGCGGCCAGGAACACGCTGGGTTATGCACACGTGCCAGTCTTGACCCGCGTTTACACACCTGCGATTACCTACGGCGCGCCCATCGGCGCTGACGGCCGGGTCGTCGATACACCTGAGGTCGCCGAAGCGAAGGCTGCTCATCTTGCTGCTCACGCGCTGGTAATTGCCGCGGGAAAATAGCGAAGCCGTTCGAACTATAAATAATGAAGCGTATGTTCAATCCATTCACTCATTGCGTACCGGCTAATTTTCAGGAAACTGAATTGTGATGGCAATTTTCACTGAGGTCAACTTATATCGCTGTACATAGAAAAACTCAGATATCATATTGTTATATAATATATTTTAAATAATCAATTCGAATTAAATTTTATATTTTGTCAATGCTGTGGTAATTAGCGAGGTTCCATAGCTAAGTGTCTTTATATAAAAACGAGATTTCTCATTATCGGTACGCAATGTGTCCCATGAAATTTTTTTCTTGAATTTTTAGATGAAATTCTGAGTGTCCATAGTATCTTGGAAAAATAGTGAAAAAATCTGACATATTCAACATATTATATATAGCAAGTTGCAAAAATCTTAACTTTGTTATTTCCTATTTTATAAATAATTTCTCGCGACAGTGCAATCATAGAGCATTTTGTAAATGTTCAAAACTTTAAAAGAAGTATAAATTTTATCTGGAAATATCGTTTGATTCAATTTATTCATTCTAAATACTAACTCATATTTATCCTAATCATTAGATACATTATTTATTAAGAAATAAATTGTCTATAACAATTTAGAATGAGCGATATATTAATAGATGACTGGGACTTAATAAGTTAATGACTACGCTTGCTTAATCCTTTGCACTGCATCGGCGTCGCTCAGTCGCCGCTCAATTTAATACAGAACAATTATCTAGGAGAAAGAGAATTTTATTTGAAACAGTATAATTATTTCATCACAGCAACACAATGAAACAAGCCGCAAATCAAACAACGTGCACACTATTTATATACTCGGATGCTCTTCTCACTCGCACGCTTTCTAGAACACTCTTTCATTATCATGCATTAATTTCACATATATTTGGAACATTCTAGATTCATAAAAAACGAACGTTAACCCTCTGTAGGCCCATGTAACTTTAAAGTCACATATCAGTATATTGGCATCTTCTTGATTTATTTCATTTTGCACTCGAAGTATTGAATAAAATTAAGTAATCAGTTAACTTAAACTTTTATATGCTCAGGCATGAAAGTTTAACGTCATTGTAACTTGAAAGTTACGAAATATATTCGTTTGATGGAATTATTGAAATTATTAAATATATTGTTAATTCGTATTCATATGTGGATATTTATTAATTTTGTATTACATAGATTTTATTATAATTGTGAACAAAAATTCGGCCCATAAAGGGTTAAATCAATATAGACGTATCTGTAATCAAGTAACTGGATTGTTTTGAACGTAACTTTTAAATTGCAGGAAGCTGCAAAAAAATTAGGACTGTACCCATACGGCGCTCTGGCGTATTCTTCGATCCCCTATGCCTATAGATATGGCTATGGTGCTCCCCTTGGTCCCGATGGTAGAGTGGTCGACACACCGGAAGTCGCGGAAGCGAAAGCCGCGCATTTGGCAGCGCATGCACAGGAGGCAGCTAACGCACAGAAAATATAATGACCTTTAACTGAGAAATTTTGTTGTAAAGGAAATTGTCATAATTCAAGGAAACGGAACTTTTCGAACAGGAAATGGCCGATAGATTTTTCCTAATAACGATAATTGTCTTGGAAAAAGAAAAGGAAGAACAAATAATAAAAACTTTGTATTGTACCAACTGATGCAAAATATTGTTCCCTGATTTTTGAATCCTTTTGAGGTTGAACTCGAAGTTTCTCGAATTTCAGAGATAAAAAATTGAAGATCGAAGTTTGTAGTTTGATATGCTGGTTATTGGATTAAAAAATCACGAGAACTCATTAACTCTTAACTAACTATGATTCATTTCTGAACTATAATCGATACAACTGTTTTATCGTTAATAGTTTATTAGGAAAAGAAAAAATTTGGATATTTATTCTATACGTACGTTTACTAAAAAGGTTTACGATAATAGAAAAGTAATACTTAATTTACATTTTTAAAAAATGAATAACAATAAGGTTCTTCAAATTCAGTTCAAAATTTTCGTCACGAGTCTAATACGATATTGTATGTCAACGGATTAAAAATTAAGATTCAATGGATATTTCATCTTTGAACTGAAATTTTGAATTTCCCTCCAAATTAACGCCATCTACGTCAAAACGCCCAAGCTACTAGCCAATTAGTACCGAATCTCGACCGACAGGTGGCGCCACAATTCACATTTCAAACTATTATTTGCTTCTAAATTAGATAATTAATCACCGAGTCTTTGGAAACCGGTTATTTGTATAATGTACGTTGCATATGCCTCTCCCTACATTCACATATGCTCAGAATAAATTCATAATGTATAATCATCGAGTAATTATGTTTTCTTTGTTTCCTAATGCAGTTATGAATACTACCTTCGTTCATCATTGAAAATTCTTAACAACTCATTACTTTCACTTCGAGGGTAATAATAACTCTAATTAGATATTCGTTAAGAGTCTACTTTAATTCTATCAAATACAAATGTTTATTAACTGTTTGTAAAGTAACTGCAAATTAATGACATATTGCGTTCGTGTAAAAAAAATTATCTGGAACAACCTTTTAAAGAATCATTAACAAATAATTAATGTAAAAGGTAATCTTATTAAAATTGACATAGGGTAATAGCTAAGGGTCTATTGTACATTTTCTAATTACTAAGTAATACAGTATTGAGCTTTTATAATAGTACGTGTATTTATAGTATCTATTGACGTTTCTTTAATTTCAAATTCGACAATTTCCCGCTGAGTCAGCGCCATCTACAATGAAACGCCCAAGCTATTAGCCAATTAGTATCTAGTTTACACCACTAGACGGCGCCACAGTTAGTTCTGTTCTTACTAATACTTCCTTAGTCATCATGCTTCACGAGTAGGTACCAGGGACTGATGAGATGCTTTTTCAAAGGAGGTCGCGTCGACAGTTCTATCTCTGTCCTTGTCGCACACTAGCGCTGTCCTTGTCTTACACATTGCAGGGATAGGGGAAAGCTTTCAAAATGACCAACCGCTAGATGGCGATACTATCGCTTGCCGGCAAAATTCGCTATCCTTGTCTTACTCATTACGTGGATGGCCATTGACGACGATCTTTAGATTAATTGTTCTATAGCTTCCTATGGGGCGATTTTGACGTTCGATGACTTAAATTGAAGCTGAGTAAACATAGATAATTATCATGCTATTCCGAATTGCAGAGCGAAAGAGGAACTGATTGAAAATCGCTATTGAATGAGTGTTTGATAAGACCTCAGTTTTGATAGTTAAATATGTAATTATTATACTATATACATAATTAAAATGAAATTTATGTTTTTAAATATTTACTTCTTTTGATAGAATTTGTTAAATAATCATTCAATTGTAGTGAAGCAATTAAATAAGCTTTATTTAAGATATTTCGTATGATCATTGCTTGTCGAACGTTAAAGCTGATGGCTCGTGTAAGATTCTTGATTGGTTATTAATTGGAAATTAAATATAGAGCGTAAGGAGTAATCTGGTGATACCGTTAATTAAGTCAGGCTAGATGATTTGTACAATAAATAAATTCCGTTCTTTTTGTAAGAATAGCTTTATTCGAGTGGTTAGCTTCTCAGCTGTTTCCTCATGCAAAGTGTAATTAATTATAAATAATGGGACTCCGTTAAAGTATCAAAGAACGTTTATATTAAATAAACTTTATTCCGTTGTAATAAGGATTCGTCCGACGTGGAATATTGAATAATCTACATTAAATCTGCTCGTTATGCATCGGTCAGAATGGATGGTGTTTAATAAGACAACAATTAGTCAATTTCGTTCGTTTATTTCTCCGTAATGAATTACCTCCTTGTCACTGCATTTTGCATACCTATACATTATTGGCTTAAACGATATCCGCCGATGATCTATATCCTTCTTAGAAATATTATTCAGTGCTGCAGGATCAAGTGGTCGAGCAAAAAAGAACAAAGAGTTGTCGCGTTAATGAAGTTACTTACGCATGCGTTCTGCACACGTGTAACTCACTTGAAGGCGAATTTCACACGAATTTCTTACGCCTCTCAATGTATCCTTCTTTTGTTATGTTTCTTGTTCCATCCCGCAGCACTGTGTTACGTTAGAAACAAATTCCAAGCACAGTTCTCCAAACAATCGTTATATAAATATAGAAAAATGTTGGATGCGGGGCTGGGGGGAGGGTTCGGGGAGAGGGGATACAATTACAAAAATCTAAAATAAATAAAATCCGGAAGATTGGAGATTGCGAAGAGAGAACCAGAGGAATTGCACGTGGTACACAATTATTATTAACACAGTACAGGCCCTTACAAATTAGACGATCTGTGAACATGCGTGCGAAATCGTTCGAGGATAGGGATACACATAGATATTTACAGGGACGACCGAGGTTACACGCGAGCGATCGATAATATCTATCACTTATCACATTATCTACGTAAGAATCACTAAACGCAGCGGAATAAGTTCACATGTAAAAATATATTCAAGTGCGTCCATCCGTTTGATCCGTCGTCCATCTTGGAGACACGCCCCGCGACAACATGGCGTGTGACAAAAATCATTTCGTAAATTCGGATTCCTCTATTTCTGTAACACTAACATAATTTATACTCTGTGGCTCTCAATTTATCAACGTTTTGGAATGTTGTTTGTCTTTATAATAAATTATCGTTCTGTTTTATAGACTGTTTAATATTACTCAAAGGAACTTTAAGGAAATCTGTGCTGTATCATTTTGAAGTGTTAATTGAAACAGTTGAGAACCACTGATACAGATAGATCACGTGCTACCGTCATGGCGGAGCCTGTCTCCAACCCCTGTTCGGCGGTGGCCGGGTCACTTTGACCCAGGCTCCCAAAAGCCTTGCTTCTCGACAATGATTCGTTTATAATTGTGAAAATAAACGCTTGGACATGCACATTTTCCATTTTCGAATAACGTGTCGTCGAAAAGAACATTTCCTCTCGAGAGAAACGACTTCTTCGATGCAGTTCGTTCTACGCGTAGAATCTGTTCCATGAAACTCGACTGCGGTACAAACAGAATTCCGGAAAATGGGCGTCTGCAAGGATATTGGACAAATTAGCCTCGCGAGGTCGATGGCGAGCGAACGATACACACGTCTAAAAGATTCTCGACTCAGTGTCGCATCGATTTTCCGCGAAACAATTGAACCGGTGAGATCAGAAAGCAGCCAGGTCCGTTTCTATCAATTTCCCGAAAGCAACAAACGCAATTCTCCGTATCTAAACGATAACCATCGATCGGTGTCTTAATTTCCCGATAAAAGTCGACTGTCTCTGATCCCGCCGGCGCAACAAGCCTATCAACTAAATGGTAGGAATGATTAGAGCGGTCGCCAGGAAATCATGAAGATCCGATCGATCAACACTAGAACTACCTAGCAGTCAGGCCGACTTTCCGAAATTTCTCTGCGGAAACTTGAAAAGTGCAACTATCGAGACTTCGATTGATTCGCAATTCGGTTCGCGTGTTGCTAAATCAATTTCTCTGGTGATTTCTTCTAGAAACTTCTGTTATCTTTTCAATGATCGCAAAAAGAGGAAGTCAATAATGGGCTGTTTCGAGCTGTTCGGTAGTTCCAGTGTCAAAAGCACGATCGTGGGCTACGGGGGACAAATATCGAGTATTTAGCGAGTCCGTCCGCGTTTCTCCTCGACTCGTGCGCCCTGTCGCTGTACACACTCGTTAAACCTACATCGATGTAAACCTAAATGTACAATTTGTGCAGTTGCATCAAGCCGACGGACCCGATCCCGCCGAATCGAGTGTTCCGCGCTGGAACGCGGACGTTTGAGCAATGCAGGATCCTATGTTGCTGAAGCGACTGGTTCGTCGCCCAATGGTTCGCGCGACCGTTTCTCGCGGCGAATATCCTCGCCTGACAGTTGCTAGTTACTTTTTGTTACACATAAATTACGACGAATTCGAACTTTAACCCTAGAATTCGTTGCGAGTCTCGGCAGGTGTCTGGCTGTTCGTATAAAATTTAGAATGTATAAAATAAAACAGAAGCTGTAAAACAATCAACTGTGTTGTTGATCAGTTGTTAACAGGACCATGTCGAGCAATGTCCTAATAAATAGAATCCTCTAAATGAACATAACTCTACAAACAGTACAGTAACATAACTCTCCTCTTTACGGTAATTCGAAAAATTCTATCCAACAGAATAAAGACGGTAAATTAAATTTTCTATTTCGTCTTTGAACAATTGCAACCTTCGTTCTCGACCCCTTCACCTACAATATAGTGTCAGACTCGTGGCGGAAATTGAATTTTGAAAATCTAAGTGTTATTTATATTTCTTAAATATAAATTAAATATTGCTCTGAATAAGCGTGAATCGTGATTTTTCTTAATAAGTTATTAACACGTTGGGTGCCATGGAGCTCACCGGTGACGCCAACCAAATCGAATTACTACAATTTATTCGATTAAACGATGATTATTTGAAAACTTTTCTATATTACAAGTAAAACTACCTACTGCAGTGTATAAGAATAATAATAATAACGCAATTCGATTACATAATTTGATATTCCATTATTTTCATTTCACATACTTTTCTTGTCAAAATCGCGCGGCACGCAACGTATTAACGACACAGTAGTCGCATCGATCATAGCTAAGAAATAAATCATAGGTCAAGGGATTAACGTTGCCTTTTACATCTAACCACGTCATCGACGTAATCCTGATCCAGCGGGACAGCCTACCGAGACATCGAATCCTCTTTAGTGTCCTTTCTTCGGCTCTCCGTGGTCCAAGGAGCCCGATCGTTAACTTCAATAAGTGCGAATCCATCATCATGTACAAGGTTATGGCAATATTCAGGAAAGGATGGGACCGCTACGGGCCCTGCCCATTAACAATATATAAATATACACTAGGGGAGTCCACGGATTCACCAGTTACCAAAATCAACAGCTGGCCAGCCACGAAGAGCGCTTAGGAGCGTTACCATTTCCTGTTCGGGCACATTCTGTTCCGGACGTCGTGTCTGCAGCTCTGGCTACCCTCGTCGAACACGGTGCCCTCCTCGCAGACGAACCGGAAGTCGAGGACCTGCCTCGAGGTGAAGCCAGGAGAGCAATAGTGGAACAGCCTGCAGTCTCTGTTATCACCGTAGAAACGGTACATCTCCTTCTCCAAGCAGTTGAAGCCGTCTTCCTTTCTCAGGTTCGCTGCCTTCCGACTGGAAGACCTGATGGTCGCTGCCACCAGTTCGTCGGGTTCTTTGACGGAGCTCTTAACAGCTTCAGGAGTAGGCTGGGTAGAGGTCTCAGCGATAAAGGACATCGTCGTAGAATCCTGTAGAGTCTTGGTGGATTCTGTCGAAGCTTCCTCTGGTGTGTTGATGGTAGTCGTTCCTACGTGATCAGGCTCGCTGGGTATGGTAGCTACCGGAGGAACTGTCGTGCTGAGGATCTCCACTTCGATGAACGAGTAGCTCTTCGGTGTCGTTGGTATTTCGGTGGTCGACTCGATTTCCTTTAGAGTTTCTTGGATCGTGGATGCTAGGGTCGATAGTCTGGTTACTGGGTAGGGTGTGAAGGTCTCAGGGATGATGGTTGTATGCTCTGCGTCCTCTTTGTCCTCTTTCTTCACGTTGGTTGGGGACTTCTGCTCGGAGGGACTGGAATCTTGGTCGCCATTGTTTCTGCTGGGAATTTGATCTCTTTGCATTGGTTCGACGGATACGTTAGGACTTTTGGCTTCATTAGCCTGGTTCTTGTTTTGGTCCTTAGCTTCATCTTTATCCTGGTGTTTCTCCTGGTCTTTACCTTCATCCTTACTCTGGTCCTTGTCCAATTTCCCCTCCAACACATTCTCTTCGCTCTTGCCAGCCTCGGTGGTGCTGACAGCTTCAGTCACTGGTGTTTCTGTCATGGTCGTTGGCACTTCAGTTGAATCCATTTCCTTCATCGTAATCGTAGGAACTGTGGTGACTGATTTCCTGGCTAATAAGGGGAATTTCCTGATGACAGGCTTGGGTGCTAGCTCGTTGTAAGACTTGGGCGGCTTTGCTGGCTTGGGATTCAGCAGACTGATCCTAGGTTTGATGACGACGGGGTTAGGGGTCGTCGTAGGAGGAATGTACGCGTAGGTCTTTCTGGCTGAGACTGGCTTGAACAGTTTTGGAGGTGTTGGTCTAACAGTTGTAGTAGTGGTAGTCGTTGTTGTAGTAGTTGTTGTTGTTGTGGACGTTGTCGTTTGCGACAAGTGGGCGTCATCGTCAGATTTCTCAGTGTTCTCTTCTGTTCTCTCAGTTTCAGTGTCTATCATGGCGGTTGTAAAGTCTACTTTGTCTGCTTTGCCTTCTTCATTATCGTTAGCTACCTCATCCTCTATTTTCACGTCCTTAACCTTTTTGTGCCCTTTGTCGTCGCTGAGTTTAGAGTCCTCATGCTCTATGTGATCCTCAGGTTCCTTGCCCTCTTCCTTATCGTTACCTGCCTCATCTTCTACTTTCTTGTCCTTAACCTTCTTCTTCTTTTTATCATCATTCAGATTGGAATCCTTATCCTCCATGTAATCCTCAGGTTCTTTGCCCTCTTCATTATCGTTAGCTGCCTTATCCTCTACCTTCTTGTCCTTAACCTTCTTCTTCTTTTTATCATCATGAAGATTGGAATCCTTATCCTCCATGTAATCCTCAGGCTCTTCGCCCTCTTCATTATCGTTAGCTGCCTTATCTTCTACCTTCTTGTCCTTAACCTTCTTCTTCTTTTTATCATCATTGAGATTAGAATCCTCACGCTCCTTGTACGCATCAGCTTCTTTGCCCTCTTCATTATCGTTAGCTGCTTTATCTTCTACTTTCTTGTCTTTAACCTTCTTCTTCTTTTTATCATCATTGAGATTAGAATCCTCACGCTCCTTGTAACCGTCAGTTTCTTCGCCTTTTTCATTATCATTAGCTACTTTATCTTCTATCTTTTTATCCTTAACCTTCTTTTGCTTTTTATCGTCCTTGGAATTCGAATCCTCGCGCTCCTTATAATTGTCAGGCTCATAATTGTCATCTACATAGTCATGGGCACTATTCTCAACAGACTCTGAAGACTTCTTGCTCTCTGACAAGTCCTCTTTCTTCTCCTTAGGCAGCTCATCTGTGAATTTCAAGATCCCCTCGGTACTATCCTCCTGATCGTTAGCTTCCTCGTCGTTCTCTTCGACAGTCTCTTCCCTAGAAGTCTCAGTGTCTTTTGAATTGTTCTCAGAGGAGCTTGGGTCTTCATGATCTTTAGGGTCTTTATAATCGTTCTCTTCGTGGCTATCATAGAATGCTTCTGTAGAATCATGATACTCAGAGGATACTTCCTGGGAAGTGATCTCTTCACTTTTGATCGTCGAGTACTCCTGTGAATCCTTTTCTTCTTGCTCCCCCTTTGAGAACTTCCTGCTCTTGTCCTGTCTGTGAGTGATGACTTCTCTAGACGACGTCTCGAACTTCATGCTCTTCCCTCGCCTAGAGCTTTTGACTTTAGGTGTCTCTTCGTCATCCTCATGACTGACGTCAGTGCTAGATTCATCCTCTATACCCTCCATGGAAGTTTCTTCTTCGTAGTAAGTTTTCTCCTCTATCGAAAGGTTCTCCTTCATCTCAACAGAACCTAACTTTGCATCGTGCTCCTCTTCATCTTTCAACAAAGGAGTTGTGGACTCTTCCTGTGCCTTCACTTCTTCACGTTCCTCCTCTTTCATCAGATTCTCCACATGCTTGTCTAGAACCTCGTACTCGTTCGCATCTTTACGATCATCCTTTCCTATCTTTTCATCCTTTCCACCTTGATGACTTTTCCCATAGCCTGTGCGATGTCCTACAGCCCTAGTGTCCACTTCTTTGGAAGTCATCGACTCTGGCTCGTCGAAAATGTGCTTGTCAATTTGTTCAATCTCAGAATCTATGACTGGAGTCGTGGCGATTACCTTTTCTTCAACAACTTCGTCGTCAACTGGCTCTGCAGCCTCATCGTTTTGCAGTTTACTTTCTTCATTCTTCAGGTCCTTTTTCCTTGCAGATATCTTCCCCGAGGATGATCTGATCCTAGAACTTTTCCTCTTGGCATTAGGTTTCAGTTCTTCTTTAGATTTTTGTGCTTTTTCTTCGGTTGGTCCTTCTTTTTCCTTGTCATCTATCTTCTTAGGCTGTTTGCTACTTTTTGGACTGTCAGGCTTAACATCTTCCTTAGTAGAATCCCTTTGAGCAAACTTTGAAGAGTATCTAGCAGTTTTCGTGGTGCCAGTCTGTTCTGTTGCATCTTTAGCATCTTGCTTCTTTGCTGAGTCGATGTCAGTAGACAGTATAGGTTCAGTAGTCTGCTCTGTCGTGGAAAGTATAGGGACATCAGTTGACATAGCTTCCTCTTCAGTGACGCCGTCCATGTCGGAGGATTTCGTCTTCAGATACTCGTTTGGATCAAGAATCACAATATCTAGGACACGTTTTTCTTCAGCACGTTTTGCTTCACCATCATCTACCTCTTTCGAAGAGTCTTCCTTATTTTCTTCTTCCTTAGAGCCGCTAGGATCATCTTCGTCACCTTTTACCTCATCTGAACCAGAATCTTTCACATCTGACTCATCGTCCTTATAGTCCTTAACATCAATGTACTCTTCAGCATCGGACTCCTTCGTATCCAGCTTCACAGGTTCACCATCGAAGTACTCCTCATCGTCAGCTCTATCGTCTTTATTCTCCGTGTCGTATTCACTGTCATCATATTCTCTAGCTTTGAAATTCTTCGAAGCCTTTGGCTCCAAGTCCTCCAAACTCACCTTGGCTCTAGGTTTTCTGTTAGGTTTAGCTCCCTGGAGATTGCTAGCTCCAAAAACACTGCGAATGCTGTCCTCGTTGAACTCAGTCCCGAAGAGGATGTCCCTGAACTTCATCAGACTCTCTTTGATGGCTGTGAAGTCCTTAGGCCCGTCATCCACAGCAACTTTCTTCTTATCACTGATGTCTACCACTTGGACTTCTTGTCTCTTGGGCCTGTCGCCTCCATAGACGAAGGAGACCATGGAATTCTTCGTCTGGCCCACGGACCTCTTGAGTCTCAGCGAAGTCCTGCTGACGCCGACACGTCTAGCATTACGAATCTTAGGGACATCCCTGTAAAATGGATCGAAGGATTCATCCCCTTCCTTGTAGTCGTCGTAGCTAGCTGGAATTGTTGGCAGAGGCAGAGTGACCAACTGTGTAGTGTTCAGGGGTCTGCCTGACTCATCGCTGACGCTGGCTTTAGCAGTGACTATCACTCTGGACTGGGATGGTAGCAAAGGCGATGGGTTCTGCACGATTCGCTGAATGTCTGGCGGTGGCAGGTTGATAGTGATTTGATGGGGTTTGAGCTGGGGTATTGGCACAGGTGGCAACACGTGGATGTGCTGTGTGACTTGCTCACTGGTGGACTGTGAAGACTGCGTTGACTTCGTTGCACTTCTCAGCGTTGGGTAGAAAGATCTAACTGTCGTTTCATCAGTGGACGGGGTTGGCAGGAAGTTTCCTGTGATTCTTTGCTGCTGGGAGCTCTGGCTGGTCTTCGTTTGGACTAGTCGAGGTGGCTCTGAGGGAGTTGGCACCGGTGAAATTGTCAGCTTCGAGACCTGGAACAAGTGGAGATTGTTTGAAGACTGTTTGAAGCTTTGAGTTTGAGTTTGTCTGAGTTTGTCTTAAGTGCAGCTTCAGAGAACCAGAGGCAAACATTTCTAACCCTTTGCACTCGGAAGTTACCAAAAGTATTTAAAAAGATATTTTGTAAAACTAACTCGAAGAGAAATCACACGTACATTGAGGAACAACGCTATTTTATTTCAATATTTCTCAAAATTGACGCACTATACAAAGTATAATATTAGATATCAAATTTTAGTTTTATTGTATGAAATCAAGTTGTGAATGAGAGTCACCTCTCAAGGGCAAAGGGTTAATCTAACGTGTTGTGAACTGTTTGAAGGTTAGCTAAGGTTTGAGTACTATTATCTGACACGAGACAACCTAAACGAATTACCTTTCCTTTACTGGTCGACTGAACAGCTTCCAGAGGCCTTATATTCTGTTCCCCGGCCTCGCGGTACTCAGAAGTCTCCCTAGGGTTGTTATTATGCAGCGTGAACTGCTCCGTAGTGCTGGAAATCCCATGATTGTGGAATATAGGATTAATCAAAGCCGGACTGTTCCCATTATTACTCAAAAGCGTCTGTATAGTAGAGGACGTCGCATGGAATAACGGAGACACTGTCGAAGGCTCGTTGTGTATAATCTGCGGGCTGGACGTCGAGCTGAACCTGATCTGGTGGACCTGGGGTGGCTGGACAGTCGTAGAGCTAACTCCTTGGTTGCTGAACAACTGGTAAGAAGTAGCCTGCTGGTTGTTATTCCTCTCGCCATTGTGGAAAATGTACTGATGATGGTATCCGCCGTTCTTGTCGTCGTACAGGGATTTAGACTGACTGGTGTGCACCTGGGGGAACGGCGGCTGGGGCTGGAAGTGCTGAGGGTAACCTGTCGGGTGGGAGAAAGTGCTCGAAGATGGAGTCGTCGACGGTTTGTTGGGCTTGGAGGTAGTGGAAGTCGTTGTAGACGTTGTCGAAGGTCTCGCTGACGTGGTGCGCTGCTGATGATCATCTATGGCGTCTAGGGGGTCGATGTCATCCTCGCTGTTCTCGTGCAAACTGCGAACACAGTGGTCAATCAATCTTCCACGTCGAAACTAACTATTCTGACAGCTGTTCGACTGGCCTAAGCAGCTGGGGCCAACTGAATTGGCACTCGAGTGCACTTTCCTGCATCTCTCACGGTGCAATGCTGCTCTGACGAGATAGCAGGCTACCCTCAACCGATCAGGACAATGCGGCAAGACTCTTCCACTCACAATGTCTGAATCTTCTCTGTCTTCGATGCATGGTTATCATTGGCGATAATAAAGGACGGAAGCAAGACTGACTGACGGAGTTACATTACTGACGCGAACCCAGCCGGCTTATGGTTCAAAAGTGAAGAGGAGCAAGGAGATTCGGCCGCTCCATTTTAGCTCGCAGCTAGGCCATTAACACGAAAATATTTTTAATGAATATATGGTCACAGTCGGCGGTATACGTTACAAAGCAGTGAAAACAAAGAAACAATATCAAAATATATAAAAATGACCAGAAACTTGAATATAACTTATTATTTTATTGAAAAAATCAGTACAGTTCATAAGCAAAATATAACCGAAGTTTCCGTGGCACGGAACGTGTTAAGAAAGACGCGACGAAACTGATTCCGCCATTACTATCGGACCAAGCGGCGCAAGTGGACGTCTCCCCTTGCCCCTCTTCACTTTCAACCCTCCCGCTACTACGGGTGACTATAGTCACCGACCACAAAAATGCAGCCAAAAGTTAAGACAATATAAACAATAACAAAAATACATTGATGGAGAAATGATAAACACATTATTATAAACACAAATCACTTTGCTTCTAAAAGCAATGTCACAACCGCGTTTTTGATTTCTTTGTAAATTGTTTTTCTATATCATCGTGTGCTCTAATAATCATTGATAACAGAGGAATATGTAATTTCTATTCAAATTAAATAATATTTGTTCAATGCCACTTGAAATCTTCACCAGAGTCTGACATTATAGGGCAAGTTAATGTTCTCACTTGCTACAGCGTTCCGTTCTACACAAGGAACTTCAAAGCGAAGCCCGCCGTAGCGAAAGGGTTAAGCCACAGGCCATGTTCACGTCAGTAACGCACTGTAGAGAAGTTGGCACTATGGACTTTGATCTCCATCGTTACATTTCACTCGCATTTAGTCTTACTGTCGTCCTTTGTTACCATCACGCGACCACCACCGAGCAAGCGTCGAAGACTGAGACCGCGGCGAGTGGAAGAGTCGTCTTGCCGCTCGGTCCTGATCGCTCGAGGGTAGCCTGCCATCTCAGAGCCGCACTTCGCGCGTGCACTGCTAACAAAGTAGCACCGGTGAGCCGTGTAATTCGGCTGACAGGCGAGACCAGACAGGAGAAAACTGCAAAAGTCATCGATCGAAAATCGGTGTCGCACGCAACCGCCCCGTACACGCCTCTATCGATCCTCGATCACGCGAGCCCAGCACGAAAGCCGGACTGGTATGTGGATCGCTGGTCCTTACGAAACCCCGAGGTGAACGCCCAGACAGTCGCAGATAAACATTGCGTGTGACAGGTGGAGCGACCAATCTACAAGTCGTAATGATCATTTCACCGCGATCACGTATGCGTGTGTATATAAATTCCTGGTCGCGGTGACTAGTGTTACGTGCGTCAGGACCGACGCCGGAAAATACTGATTGCGAGCGTGGACTCGTTTCGATGACCGGTATCGGGTGGATGGGAACGCCGGCCTGGGAGAATGTGCCTCGGAACGGATGTTTATTTAATTCTTCATTAAAGCGCTATTGAGATCGACCTGATTGCGGGGAATATTTATCATCGGTGGTATTATTAGAAGGAGGTAGTGATCGATTGCATAGGATTGTTGGATAACTTGATAGTTTGTTGAGAAGGAACATTGTATGGCACGTTTCAACTTTCTATGTTACCTGAGAGGGTAGCGGCAGGCTTCGGATTGTCAAGCCTCCTGTTTCTGTGGTTTAAGCCGGAGAAACGTTCGGAAAAAATTCGAGTTGATTGTTGATACTGGGGGATAGATTGGGGAATTTTTTCGTAATTTTGGATTGAACATCTTGGGCAGGGAAAATAGAAACAGGGAAATTAGTATTTTTAATAAGGGTGTGTTTTCATTCTAATTTCTATTTTCCCTGCCCAAAATGTTCAATTCAAAAATAGGAAAAAATTCCCCAATATATCCCCCGATATCAACAATCAATCCGAATGTTTTAAAGAATGTTAAATTTTAAGAATGTTAAAGAATTTTTAACGATGCTAAAAAACAATGAAAACACACCATTATTAAAAATACTGTTTTTTGATGAAGTACGATTTGATTGATGAATGTGAAGACAATATAAGATTGTTTATAGTTTCAAGGTCAAGGCAAGGGTTGAAGTTTGGCAGAGAATACTTTTAGTAAGTTATCGAACGGTCTAATTTAGTGCAAGGACATTACTGACCCCATTATCCAGTTATGGCCTATACTGAGAGTGTTTTAATGTCTGACCCAAATCACTGCGGCTATTCTACTGCCTGACCTCATTTATAATATAGTATAGGTAATTATAAAACTTCTGTAATTATTCAGAGGAGAAGGAACATGCTCATTCATAGACACAAAAGTAGAGTCTCTTTGAAGAATAAATTTATCATCAGTGACATTTTTAATTATTCAATTTTCTCTGAAAAAAATATTTTAGTTAAGTTTGATACAGATTAAATATTCTTTAGCTAGGAAAATTGATTATTGAAGTATTAAGCTTCTAATGTAGCCCACTCCAAAATGATCTTTTAATTAATTGAAGAAAAATTTGAGAAAAGTATCTCATTAATAAAATTGTTATATATTTAATTTCCTCGAAAAAGAATATTTTAGTTAAGTTTAATATAGATTAAATATTCTTTAGCCAAGAAAATTAATTGTTAAAATATTAAGCTTCTAATTCAGCTCACTGCAAAGTGATTTTTTAATGGATCAAAAGAAAAATTTGGGGAAAAATCGTCTCACCTTAAGGTGACAGCGTTGTTGCCATAAAGCTCCAAGTTCAAGTTGTAGAATCTCTCGCTCTTGCTGCAATCGACCTCGTCCACTCTTTCGCAGACCCTGGTTTCCTGATCGAAGACGGTTCCGTTCAGACAGAGGAACTTTATGTCCATAATCTCGTCTGAAACCAAGTCTCATGGTGAAGGACAGGGTCATTATTCGGGGATGCTCTTCAGGGTAAACGTTCACGAATCATCTAAACACTTCATAGCTACTTTACTCAATCATTACACAAACAATAATCTCCCCTTGACAATGGAATGATTATTGCTAGCATAGAAGAAAGCAGAACAAACAAATTTCCAACCTTCATCATCTACTCTTTTACAATAAAACAAACAATAATTTCCTCTTGTCAGTATAATAATTATTGTCAGTATAAAAGAAGCAACAATTAATGAATTTTCAAAAAATAAACATCAATCTCTGCGTTGATCATCTAATCTTTTACAATAAAACAAACAATCATTTTCACTTAACAGTGTAATAATTATTGTTAGTATAAAAGAAGCAACAATAAATAAATTTCCAAAAACTAAACATCGATCTCTGCGTTCGTCGTTCATTCTTCTACAGTAACTCAGTACTCTCTATATTTATCGTCAACAATTTGAGAAACAAATTAATGAATTCAATTGCATTCTAATAAATCTGATTCCTTCAGGCCTTCCGTTTAAACACGCCAACCACGGTCTGCATTTATGCATACGCCTTACCATAACCGCCACCAGATGTCGAGGAACGCTACCATATTCCAGCTAGTCGTAAAACTCTCGAACTGGTAGCCGAACCGCTGACTAATTGATTAATTCAATTACACAGGCCGTTTCTAAATAAATTAAGAACTCCCTTGCTCTTTCAATTAATTCGTCCACTTAATAAAACTTTTTTGCAACCACGGAATAAATGCCATCGGCCAAAAGTCACGAGCAAGAACCAACCTGTTAATGATTTATGAATCGAAATCGATAAATATCTGTCGCGGATAAAAACGTTCAAATACCAGGCTTTCGTAATACGTATGATCTATATTAGTGTACATAGAATCAAATACACTCAATTCTGCTTTTTCGCAATAAAAATTCGCAATAAATATTGTTGAAACGTTGTATCTATAGAAGGATGATGATTGGTGCTAGGTCTGGGAAATCAGCAAAATGATACGATAATCCGTATCAAAATTCATGTTAGAGTTTGGTGATTGTGTTAAGTGAAACTAAACTTTGCAAAAAGATAAGAAATTTAGAATTCGAATTTTAATCGAGAAGATTGGGTAAAAACAATAATTCGTGTTAAATCCGTACCACTTGGAAAGAGAAAACTTATCCCTAATAAATCAAATAACTCGTAAATAGAAGAATAATTCGTAGTAAACCGGAATCGTGTAAGAAAGAAGAACAATATGTATAAATATAAAATAATTCATATTAAACCAAAACTGTGTAACAAAAGAAAACTAACTCACGATAAATCGACCAAATGATATAAAAATAGGAAAATCAAATCAGGATCACGCAAAACAGCTCGAGTAAAAGCAGAATCGAGTATACTTTCTTTGTTCCTTCTGTTCCGAAAAAGAATCATACGTAAAATGTGAACCGACAGTAGATTTACTTTAAATAATATTAAAGTAAAGTAATAATAATATTAAAAATATAAGGTAGATATTTGAAAAATATGTATTTAATACTATTTAAATATTATTTAACTATTAAATATACATTTTTCAAATATCTACCTTATATTTTTTAAATGTCTGTTTCATATTCTCCGAATATTTAGTTGATATTTTCTGAACATTCACTTTGCATTTCTTGTACATACGTACAATGATTATATATTAATATATTTTATCTAATATCTTATTCATATTAAAAAGTGTGGCTTAAAGAAATAGTCTTTAAATATTTGAAAAAGATCTTTAACCAATATTTCTGTGCTACTACAGGGAAGATCGTGGCAAGTATCCGGTGGCGATTTGTCGATTAAGTTTACTCGGTGTCGTGACAATTAGAATCGATAATTAAGGCCCACGTGTCGGGGCCCCGCGGCTCGATAAATCGACCGGTTCGATCGAATGATCGAAAGGTCCGCCCGGGGGCCCCGGCTAGCGCCGATCCGTGTTTTGTAATCGATCGAGAGATCGCTCCGCAGAGAATGTCACGGTCGTCGAGGAACGTTTACTGACCTAAGCCGAGAGTGTCTGGCTTCGGCGCGTCACGAGAAATCGAACGCCTGCTTTCGTCATTTTCCATGGCAGTGTATCGAAAATATTTTCATTTTCAAATTATATAATCGACCATTTCATCTTTCTATCTACATACTTGAAGTGTTTTGTAGCTTTGCTATAACCGATGGCTGTGTCGGTGGAAATCGAAATTATGATTTAGATCTTGGACATTTGTGAAAAATTATTTTTTGTTTTGTTCACTATTTGGCGATGATGGTATATGTGGAAGATACTGTTAATTTGATTATTAACTTGATTTCACTATTGATTTGATTAGTCATCTCATAAATAATATGGTTATTTATGTTCCGTTTATTTTTTAAAATAAAGGTGAATAAGACTGTTGCTAGTTTAAATATATTCTTGATTATCTATAAATTGTTTAGGTATACATTATAGTTACTTTAGGAAAGGTTTTGTTTGTCTTTATTTTTGAAAATGAAAGAAATATGTGAAACTATATTATTTATTTGTGGTTTGGGTACCTTTCAGTTTTCAAATTTCGATGAAAATTCGATGTATTGTGGATGTTGTTGATAAAGGAAGTAATTTGGATTATCCATGACCCAGCCATCGATTTTAATTTGTTGGAATCATAGGTGTCGAATTACCTTTCTGACCGATGGTGCAAACATGGAACATCTGACATCCGGCCTCAACGTCAGCGTAGTATCCACCGATCACCTTTCCCTGACACGAGAAGTTCGTCTCCGGCAGGTTGTCGAAGTCCAAATACTTGCCGAAAGATAATAATACATTAGAAATGCTATGTTATCGTTAGACTGCGGATTTTTATACACTTATGGGAAATCTGGAAATGCAAAATTGCACAGAATTCACGCGAAACGAAAAAATCTATAAAATATCGGAGGTGTAGCGCTCTCTATAATATTTGTTAAGAATAATCATTTTCCATATTAGTTTTTCTAATTATATTCCTGAAATTTTGAATTTGCATAAAAATCTGCTGTCTAGTTATCATAATTTATAGATTAAAAAATTGTAGCTCTAGTTTTATTATATTAAAAAAGTTCGTTGACTTTCCTTCAAATAAACAAATTAACTTTCAGAAATAAAAAGAAAGTACTTTAAGTGATACTTTAGAATGCAAAAATGGCCACAACGTTTACTCAACGTTTCAAAATTGCTAAACAAATTTATAATGGTCATGCATCCATAGTTCGTTATAGAATACTTTAGTATGGAAAACTACAAAAATCAAATTATTCAGAGAAATGACATATAAGAATACTCGATACTAGAAAATACAGTTTCCAAATAAATCAGCGATAATAATTTATCCATTTCCCGAAAATTCGAAAGCTCAAACTTTAAAGCTTACAATTCTATGAAATATCCAACATAAACTAATGTGTATATTTCTCAGGAGAAAATGCTCTCTCCATTGTAATGGCCTTCCAATTACCATTTGGAAAATGTAAATTTCCACAAATATCCATTGAAATGAAATGATTCGGTACTCACGCCAGGTTCCCCCGCGCTGCATAACAAGGAGCCATGCTGGAGGTTGAGGAGTGACACGAAAACTGCAACAGAAGAGGACCATTGTCAAGCTTCTGTTAACACGAGTGTCGATCAGGCAGTGAAAGTGTCGTGGAAGTGAAAATAATTTTCACGTCTGGCACGGGGGAAACGGTAAGAAAAGGCTACGTGTTCGGCAGGGGGTAATTTAGCTGGTCTAATTTATGCGTTTGCGCAACGCCTGCGCCCAGGGAACCCTGTTACACCAGTTGCCGTTATAATTACGAGCAACTATCGACACGCACGCAGCAGTTTCGACAGAATATTTAAAAGAAAATCCAAGTCGATCTGTTCCGCGGCGAAGTTACTTCCCTCTGACGCTGATAAATCACGGAACAGCCCCATTATTCTTCGGGGTACCAATAAATCATTTTACGCTGCTTCTGTTTCGGTTTCTTCCTCCATTTATCTTCCCTTAATTATTAAACACCGAACGGCTAATTAACAAGAGGAACTTTATCAGAAATTGTTAAATTATATTTATTCATTGGATTATTGAAATTGTTACGATGTAATACAATTGTGTAAATAACGAAATTATTGGATGAGTTGTTAATTAGAAAATTAAGTAATTGTCATAATATACTGAAGTTATATAAATAAAGAAATTATTGGCTAGGTTATTGATTAGAAAATTAAGAAATAATTATTATAGTATATATAATTCTTATGATAATTGTTTTACTATAATACAATTATATAAATAAAGAATTTATTAGCATCATTAATTAGAAAATTAAGAAATAATTCTTATGATATAACATAATTATGTAAATAAAGGAAACTGTCGACTGAATTATTACGTAGGAATTTAAGAAATAAGATCAATCAATTTTAGAATAAAAATGTTAAAATAGTTTTATTTACAGATGATTTTTATTTAAATTTGAATCGAACGATGAATTGTCCAGAGACGAACGAAAGCAAATGTTATTAGCAGAATCGTGTTAAATGAACGAGCACCCAACTAAGAGCACTGATTCCATTTGACCGTCAGCAAAACGATTATTAATAAAATAGAATGTCACACGGTGCGCAGAATCGATTGGCGATCGAGTGGTCGAGTTGTGGGCCGAGGTCATCAGGTGTGAATACGAGCTGTCCAATCAGATTCGTTGCCGGATCCTGTCGATCACGCGAATCTAATATTTGCGATCGAGGTCTCTCGCGTTGATTTTCATAATTACCCAGCCTATCGACCGGTCGAACGCTTCGATTCCGGTATCGAACCCGATTCAAATCAGAATCTAGAATAATATCAGATTAAATTCAATTCCAATCAACAGTTCGAGCCGGCCAGTTTAATTGCAAACTGCAAATTTCACTCTCCTATCAACCATAAAACTTCTCCTATAGAATTCCCGTATGGAACAGAAATTCGTCTTGATAAACCATAAAATAAATTCGGTACACCGTACGATACTTTCTACGTCCATGTTTAATCGATCGAATTATTCAAGCGAATGAAGTGTTGCTACATTGAAAGCTCGTTTTATCGACGTTTGATCAGCACTTTAATATCCGACGATCCGTAAAGGTATAATTAAAATATCATCGTTACGGGATATTGTGTATGAAAATATAAGTGGATAATAAATTTACGAGGAGCGACGAAAAAAATAATAAAAGATTCACGGTCAACAAGTCGGCCACGGGGAATTTCTAAAAGCAGAGGAAAAAGACTGCGAAGTTTCTAGGAACGTGGTCGTGGACGATTAAGCGCACCGTATCGAAAGAATCGTGTATAAAATTTCGATTTCTACGGTGGAATCCCGGCAGCACGGGCCCAACGCACGCTTTCCATTTCTCTCTCCTTTCCCTTTCTAACCACCTCCACGCGACGATCGACACCCACTTTTGACATCGATTTTTAACAATTCGTCATTCGCGGACGATGTGTGTCAACGTTTCCAGGACTGTAATGAACTTCGTGGTTACGCGAATTGTGTAACGACGTTCGATTCCTGTTTGGCTGATTGAAATATCGTTTAATTATGATGTGCTGGTAATTGGAAGAATGTGGAAAGTGATTATTAAATTTGGTATGCTTTGGTAATCTTTTGATTGTTTGGGAATGCCGGATAATTGATATTAAGGGGGCTGGTGATGTTAAGTTTGTTTAGTGGCAGTGAGAATAATTATAGTGTGAAGGATAATAAATGATGATGATAGTAATTGTGAATGTATAGTAATAATAAGTGTGAATGATAGATTATAATGTTTATGACTGTTGTAAGTTGTTTTTAGGAGAATTTATGTAATTTACAATTCACTAATGCAGTTCGTTATATTCAATATGCAATGCACCATTGGAGTTCGTTATTCCCAATTTTTAATGCATTAATGCAGTTCGTTATTCCTAATTTCTACTCCATCAATATACTTCATTGTTTCAAATTTCTATTGCACCATGCACTTCATCATTCCCAATTTCCACTGCACCAATGCACCTCATCATTCGAAATTACCAATGCACCATTACAGTTCACCATTCCCAATTTCTACTGCACCAATACACTTCATTATTTTAAATTTCCAATGCACCATGTGCTTCATCATTTCCAATTTCCACCGCACCAATGCACTTTATCATTTGCAATTACCAATGCACCATTACAGTTCATCAGTCCCAATTTCCACTGCACTAATGTACTTTATCATTCCCAATTGCCGCTGCACAAATGCACTTCATCATTCCTAATTTCCACTGCAACCCATCATTCCCAATTGTATAATTCCGAAATGAAAATTCACAACCCCTAATACAATAATAACAGATTATTCTTCGTTACAAAGTGATTACTTTAAGATTTCATACTCCTACAAAATGATCAAATCAACTTCATCATTCCCAATTTCCTATGCAACCCATCATTCCCAATTGCATAATTCCGAAATAAAAATTCACAACCCCTAATACAATAATAAGAGATTATTCACCGTTACAAAGTGATTACTTTGAGACTTCATACTCCTACAAAGTGATCAAGTCAACTGCATCATTCCCCATTTCCAATGCAACCCATCATTCCCAATTGCATAATTCTGAAATAAAAATTTACAACCCTTAATACAATAATAAGAGATTATTCTCCGTTACAAAGTGATTACTTTAAGACTTCATACTCCTACAACGTGATCAAACCAAACCGGCTATATCACAGTATGCATCCAAATGCACACGGAAAGTGCAACGCACGCTGGATTTTCCAGTCCACTTTTCCGCGTATCCGCACGCAGTGGCGCCGTACACGCCAGTGATATAATCCCTTCAGCGCGTAATACCTGTGTGAATCCCGTGACATTTAGATCTGCCAACGATCCGCCGACCCGTTGCTCGTCTTCGCGAGACAACTCTTGACAGTCACCGACGTCACGACGATAAATCTATCATCCGAATGGAAATCGCATAACGCACAGGCCAACTAAACTGATTTACTCCTACTCGATCGATGATCGAGTGTGGATCAATCCCATCTAACATCTAGGAGAATCGTTAACCCGTTGCCTTATGGTTTCTTTCATAACCGTGCTCGTTGGAATTAATTTAACCCTTTGCTCTCGGGATGCCACTCACAGTTGCCATTTGCTTTGACATGGAACAATTATGAAATTCTATGTTTAATATCAAATTTTATATACTGGAATTGGATGTGAAATATTTGAATAAAATATATTTAAACCTTTATTTGCTTATTACTTTTGTTTAGCAGCATTAAACGTTTTATGAGTTAATAGGGGACAAAGTGTTAATTCTTTGGATATGAGATGTTACACACGACATTTGCTTTGATATAGAGAACTTATAAAATTATGTAGTATCGAGAATATTTATTGTAGGATGAATGGTTTGTTGTGCGTGCGTGAGGGCGACCAGGTCATATTGCGACGGACCGGCGCCGGGATGTTTGGGAAATAGTGTGACTGCGTTTAGACAATTTCGAGTGGCTGAAAGAATGCGAGGAAGAGTATCTGGAACTGAGCGACTGAACCGTGAGAAAAGTGTGTACGTGACTGCGTGAGTTTTGACTATGGACGGAAGATGCGAGTGAGAAGGGTGCAAGGGTGAGAAAGACAGAGCGAATGGGGGTGTGTGATAAAAGCGAGTGGAAATGCGTGCATGGACACACATTTTGGTGAGCGACAGTGGAGTAGGACATTTTGGTGAGCGACAGCGGAGTAGAACACATTTTTGGTGCGAGAGTCGTGTGTTGTATTTTACGTGTTGTTGTCCGTATTGTTTCCTTTATCTTATTAAATATATTATTGTTTTCCTAATTCTCTTTTTACTAAAGATCCACATTTTCAAATATCATCTAATAGTAAACCACCACCGATATACTATAATTATGTATTCGATATCAAATTTTATGTACTGTGATTAGATTTGAAATATTTTATTAAAGTAATACTAACTCTTCAGTTGTTTATTACTTTTGTTCAGCACCATCAATAGTTTCATGAGTTAATAAAGAGCAAAGAGTTAACCTTTCACACTCGAAAGGCGACACGACTTCATACAATAGAATGATAAAGTATAATATTTAACATCAATCTTTGCATAATGCATCAACATACGAAATACTGAAATGAAATAGCTTTGCTAAATTTATGTTTAAATCATTATTAAATTAATTTCGAAAAATATTATCTATATTTCATACGTAAATATTAAATATTTCTATTAAAAAACTTTCCAGTGCAAAGGATTGATATTAATAATTGATTAGAAACATAGAAGAATTACATGTTTATTAAAGTGTAACAATTGACAGTAAAAAAGTAATATTAAATTTGAATTGAAAAGAATCTCAAATAATAAATATCAATTGAGTCTTCCTTAAAAATCTCACACAATATTCTATGGCTATTGAATTTTCACGGGATATCAAAGAAAAATATTCGATTCGTGGTCGAGTGAAATTCTGTTCATTTTAATGACCGCTGATTTATAGATCGGCAAAGCCGATCTGATTAAGAAAGCCAGTGGAAATCGAAAAAATCCGAGGATTGTAGAGGATCAGACCGAAAATAGAACGCGTAGGAAGTTAATGGAAAATGATTTGCAACTGGTTTACGGTTTTGCTGGAATCGGGGGTGAAAAATGGATATAATCCGGACTCAATGATCCCTGATAAATCGAGGGTATTTAAAAAGCGAAATTGTCGAGGATTAAGTGAATTTTTTGATGGGCTATCGGTGGCTGATGAAATTTATGCAGGTCGAGTTTCAAGTTACGTTTTTTACACAGCCTCTTTCCTGCTTGGTCTTTATTTTTGGAAACTTTGAATCATTAACATAAATTGCCGATGCATTAATGAATACACATAATTCTCAGTATACACAATCAACAATTTTTTTTGCAATAATGTATCGTCGACGAATATCCAACGAAAATGTCACGGACAAACGTCACGGGATCTTTATGTTGTTGAAAATATTTGAAATGCAGTTTGAAATTTTTCTCGGCTAGAAAACGCTGCGAAGACTCGTGATTCGATGGTTAAATCACGGTGATGTATAATTAACCGATCGATCCAATTATATCGATCGTAATTCCACGGATGTCTGGGATGGTGGCTAATGAAAAACCACTTGACGTTAAATAATGTCCAATAAATTATATCAATTAGAGGCCGAAGAATCGTTTCCCGTCTTCGATCCTCTGCAATTATTTAAGCATGACAAAAAGCTGCAGCTTCGCGAGCTGCTCTCGTCTCGGTTCGAGATGAGCAAGATTGTGTAATCGGCTCGGCTCGATGTAGCAACGTCCCAGAGACGCTACTGTAACGATAATATCACGGTAATGGTCGTAACTGTTGCGATAATCGAGGCACGGTTCCCTCTCGACTCTGTTTTCTATCTGTTGGTCCTCGAAACATTTTTATTTGGTGACGGTACTTTAGGGTGATTAACAAATGGAGGGCATATTAATTGGAAAATAATTATAGGAACGTATTTAGATAATTTGGAGGATATTACAAAGATTATTTTATAATTAAAAGTTATAGGAAGGTACTTGTATTTGTTTATAGGATATTAAATAAAATTAGTTTACAATTAGACACTATGGGAAGATGTAAAAATTATAGGAAACTATTTATGGTTGTTCATAGGATTTTGGAAAAAATTGTGTTAGAATTAAACTCCTTCAAAAAGGAGCTTATCATTGAAAAGTAGTTCTGAAATAATTTCTTATAAGAAAATTCCAAGGTGAATTGAGCCATTATAAAAATACAACAGAAGAAACTGTAATGAAGCAATTAAAAGCAAGAGATTAATCTTTATCATTTCTCATTTTATTTTCTTTCATAAAATGTGAACATTGAAAGCCTTTCAATTATGCAACTGCTTGCTTCATTCATATTTCATAGGTTGACTCTTTATAATTTCTAAGTATAATTATCTGTAAATTAATTTAACACATTGGAAGTGTGAAAACCAACAAAGTCTTCGATGTATAAAACAGCAATTCATCTACTCGGGCAAAATCTGCAGCTATCGATTCCCGTTGCAGCTCCACGGAGACCTTTATCTAGCCAGTTTTACTGGTCCTACATTTACAGCGTTGTTTCTCAAGATTTAATTGTCCCATTGTTGATCCCGGTTAAGATCCGCGAGGTGTGCTGCGGTTACTAATTGTTCTGTTCGTTTGATAATTTGCAACGTGGGAAGTCTGATTGTTGGCCGGGGTCACCGAATTTTTTTCGATATTATCTGACAGACGCACAGTTATAAACGAATCACTCCTACCAAATCCACGTTTCATTCAATAAAAATAAAAATTACTCTTTAATTAGTAATAGAAATAAAAATTGACCTACGATGAACAGCGGAGATAAAAATTAATTGTTCGGCGACACTGGAAATAAAAATTATTTTTTAATCAATATAATAATTGATCTTTAATCAGCACTGAAAATAGGAATTAACTCACAATCAGTAAGAGAAATAGAAATTGGCTTTTAATCAACACTGGAAATAAAAATTATTTTTTAATCAATATAATAATTGATCTTTAATCAGCACTGAAAATAGGAATTAACTCACAATCAGTAAGAGAAATAGAAATTGGCTTTTAATCAACACTGGAAATAAAAATTAATTTTTAATCAATACAAAAATAAAAAAATTGATCTAATCAGCACTGAAAAGAACAATTAAGTTTTAATCGATAAGAAAAATAGAAATCGGCTTTTAATCGATACTGGAAATAAAAATTAACTTTCAATCAGTAAGAAAAATAGAAATTGGTTTTTAATCAACACTGGAAATAAAACTTAACTTTCAATCAGTAAGAAAAATAAAGATTGATCTTTAATCAACGAGAAAATAAGAATTGAATTTTAATCAGTGCGAAAGAAATATTTAAACCGAGCCTTCTACGAAGGAAACAATTTCTAAGATGCAGATATTTCCATTTTATTGAAATGTTTCTGCACTTTAGCTCGTGCCTCGGTTTTCTAGACGGCGTCCGAAGTTATTACGCGGTGTCAGAATTCCTGGCGTCCTTATCATCATTCTAGTTAGGTAATTGCCGCTGTCTACGACGCCTCCGCACAGATTTTCAGATGTAATTACTTCCGGGTCTATGAAAGCCCTCTCGGGTTCGGCCCATCTGCATAACTTGGCTCGTCTCGTTTTCTGAGATCACCGTTTGACGTGTTTCAAATGTTTCTCTCAATATTTACGTAAATATCACTTACGTGAGTTTTATATCATTCGCGAAAATGTCCATTCCATAAGGAATTAAATAACGTAATACAGCTAATCGCATTAAAAATTAAATAATGTAATATACATAATTGGATCAAAAAATAAATAGTACATAATAAATAACTGGATGAAAAATGAAAGGGTATAATATATATAATTGCATAGAAAATTAAATAACGTAATTCGCCTAATTAAAAAGTGCACAAGAAAAAGAAATTCAAGCCTCGACTCGTAAATTCATTAATTACGAATATAAAATTTCAAATCTTAGAGATGCAGAGGAATAATTGTTTCACAATAATGATTTAGATTGCATGAACCATTTTCATCGAAATCCTCCTTAACAAGATCAACTCTAAGATTAACTGTTTCGAAGAAGGAATCATTTGAATGAAAGATCAATTCACGATTTATCAGAATGCAAGTGGGTGCAGCGATGATAGGTCATGTTGCAACGGAAGGATTCCTACCGTGCATGTCACGGATTGTCAACGAAACCTGAGCAATTAATGCGCCGGAGCCGCGCGCCGAACGAGCCGACGACGAGCTAAACAGAACCACGACAAAACTAAATGCTCGTGTTTGGTAAATTGCAGGGCGTCACCTTGCTCCGCAACAATGCCAACATCTCACTCTGCAATCGCGGCGCCCAGAGAAAGTTAAGTGACTCTGGGGAATTCTAACACGCCCATAGGACTCATCAAATGATGTGCTAACGGATCCCGTTGCAGAAATATCGTTAATGAGTGGACTTTCTAAGAGAGAATCCAGGGAAGAAGTCATGGATCTTCGAAATTAATATGCTATTAAGGTAATGTCTGCGTGTATCCAGGAATTCAGGGAAAAATTGGCGAGTTTGATAACGAAAGAAGAAATATAGAAGTAGGTTTAAGTAGTAGGAAAATTAATTGCATTAAATATGGAACAAAATTGTATAGAAACAAAGGAAATTTGACAATTTTGGTAATTCAATGAGAAACGTTATGACTAGTTTTTTGAAGAGAAATATTACTAAAAGAATGAAGAGCCATTTCTGGTTATATAGTTGCAATTATACAAGTGACAAAATTAACTAACCGGGAAATTAATTGCACCAAATTCGTAATACTATCGTACAAAAACAAGAAATTTACAAAACTGATATGCATAAATTGCAATTGTTTGGACAAATTACGAACGATTAAAGAAAATTTCGCTTCACGCTTCTCAATCTCGATTTTGTTCACGGAATACTGGTTTGCTTGCGTGCAACAGTATCATTGCTATCGTAGGACGCAGGAAGTTATATTTCTCGAGTAGGAAAAAATCTGTGAAATTCTAGGAAAGTAAATTCCGTTTAGAATTCGCAATTTGTACTTAACGCAATAAGGAAGCAGTAAATAACGGCAAGGACGTTTTAAATTACAACAAATAACATTTTCGTTCGAAATATTATTTATTTCTGGTATTAGTTCATTTCCGCTATTCGATATGATCGAATAAAATGTCTTTTGAAAATTGGTTCGGCTCGAAACACTCGTTTTCGTAGGATTAAGTCTTGTAGCGTGATATAAGCTTTCACTATCTAAGTATATCCATTCGGTACAACATTATTCAATATATAACGATTATTACACAATATATTAATTTTGTTTATTATCCAAATATTCATTAAATCCTCGAGAAGAAATTGAATTCAAGTGAATTTCAATGGATGTTTTCAACTGAAGGTACTTAATAGTCGAAGATAAAGGATGTAACGTGAAAAATGCAGCAACAGGAAGCAAGCACGTCTCACTGATTTTATTAGAGCCTAAAGGCCAGTCTGTGGTATTGTAAAATCACGTAAGAAGAGCACCTTTCACCTTCCACTGCACGTAAGGCCGCTTTTACACCGAATATCCATGGTTACGTCGATAATGCACGGCCGCCGGCGTGGGCCGATGCATCGATGCAGGAAATATCGAGTACTTAGCGCGTGTACGGACCCAGAGAGACACTGCCATTAGCAGGCTGCAAAATTTCTATGCACTCGTGGCAGAGTTTAATGTATAAAATTGCACACAATGCACGCGACACGAAGGCATACATAAAACATCCCAAGTGCAAATACATAAAATATCTCAGTAAATTTGTAGACAGATCTTTTCATTGTTATAACAGCTTATTGGAATTTATTATAATAGTGACGATTGATTCTGAATTTGTATAGTTCAAGTATATCAAGATCAAATTCAAAATACCAAGAATCTAAATTTCAAGAGTGCTAAAAGTTCCGAAGGTCATAAGTTTCAAGTCCTGAAGTTTTAAAGTTGCTAAGCTCCTAGGTTCCTAAATTCCTATGTTTCTAAAATTTAAAGTCCCAAGGTTTCAAAGTTCCGAAGTTTTAAAGTCCCAAAGTTCCTAAGTTCTAAAGTTCTTAAGTTCCAAGGTTTCACAGTCCCAAAGTTCCTAAGCTCCAAGGTACCAAAGTTCTAAATCCTCAAGCTTCTAAAGTTTCAAAGTTCCAAAGTTTTAAACGTCCAAATTTCCCAAGTCTTAAGTCCCAAACTTTCAAAGTTTCACAATTTCAAAACTCCGAACATCCTAATCGTCAAACTTCCAAACTTAATTGTAACCACCACAAATTTTAATTTCAAACCCCAAGATTTGATCATTTCATTTCCCTTCACTAATACCGGTTAAAAGACTAAACACGTAGAGCGATAAATATTGATCTAAAGCAATTGACCACCATGTTACATACACAGAAACAACGTAACCACAAAGCGACGTAAACCAAAAGAACGTAATTGAAGGCACCACTGTATTCAGGGACGAAAGGGTGAAACGTAGGATCCGCGATTTCAAGCATGTAAGAAGACGCGGCGGTGGCACAACGATCAGGAAAGGACAAGACACGCGCGGGAAGAAAAACAAGATCTGCGGAGAATGAAAGTGAAGGTGAGCAAAGAAACTGACGACCGGGCCGCTCGGGCCGTTGCAAAATCGCGGCGTCGGCGTCGGTAAAAGGACAAGAAGGTCGTAATTTGGCCGGCACGTCATCGCTTTCTAACGATTATGCTATCGTGACGCGTCCGTTTAAGCGTAAATGGAGCGGCGATTCGACCTGCGGAGGCTTACATATATAATTAGCGGCCGAGATTAGTATCTTTTATGGAAGCGTTTACATAATAATTATTTCACCGGGGCAAGGAACGCCGTGCGCCGCATTAATTTCGCGGTTTATAGCGTTCTACCTTGTAAAAACCGATCGGGGATAACATTTAGGACGCTTCACATTCGAAAATCGCACGCGAAAGTCCTAGCTCCGCGCATGAACGGCTGCGACCGTTTAGAAAAAGTACGGTTCAACCTGTTACGACCCGCGGATAATATGAAATTACGCCAATAAATGATATTACAAGGCTGCTGGTATTTAAGGATATTATTTGTGCAAGTGGAATTAACTGGTAATGGTCAGACTCTGGGGCGGAATGCGGATTAACGGAGTTTCCAGCTGGAGTTCCACGGAAATTCTTCTGTGGAGAAACGTTGCATCTTCTTGGTGCAATTTTTAAGTGGGATATTTGTTGATGAACCTCTTGCTCTATGGTTTACTTCTGAGATGTAATCGATACAACTGCTTGTAATGTATAATTATTGATAACGGAAGAATAATATTTGAATTTCGAAGAATTGAGTAATATTTATCCTTAGATTCTCTTTAAAATCTTCTCTAGGAGTTTTATTTAGGACTTGGTTATGTTTCTTGGCTCCTAAAGTTTGGAAATTTCATAATTTCGAAGGTCCAAAGTTCCTAAGTCTCAAGATCTCAAAGTTTCAATGTTTCAATGTTTCAAAGTTTCAAAGTTTCAAAGTTCCTAAGTTCTTAAGTTCCTAAGTTTCAAAGTTCCAAAGTTCCAAAGACCCAAGGTCCCAAAGTTCCAAACTCCTAAATCCTCAACTCTGACATGTTTAAGACTTTAAACTTTTGGCACTTTGAGACCTTGGGACTTTGGAACTTTGGAACCTTCTAAATCCTCAACTCTGACATGTTATAATACAAAGGCTTAATCATCTTTTAACACTAAATCTATCGAGCAGTTAAATTCACTATTTAAAATATCCTTACATAAACTCCAAGAATACATCTATCGAGACTTCAATTGCTTCATAATTCAGTTTACACATTGCCATCAAATTCTTTAATAATTTCTCCGAGAAACATCTGTTATCTTTTGAATAATCACAAAAAGAATACATCAGAAGTCGATTTTATTCTAAATTTTAACCCACCCGGTAGTCTTAGTCTTAATCAGTTGATTCGTCTAGGATGATACCTCGAATCTTTCTCTTCAGTCAGGCAGATTATCCGAGAGTGAACGGAAGAGAAGGAATGCCCAGGATCATCAGACCTCTTAAATATTTATGAGAACGCTCAGCATCATTCACCATCCGAATTCTTGTCCTTTGTAAACTTTCACCGGACCGGGCCACGCTCCCGCATTTTTTTTCTCCTCGGTCTAGCCGCGCAAACACCGTGAAACATTGACGTATTAGAAACTCGTCGGATCTTCTTCGCGAGTTGCACACGGGAACTTTCTATAGAGACGCGAAGTCATCTTCCACCTGAGGCGAATGTTTATCGAACGTTCGATGCCCTTCGAAGAGGAATAATAAGATCTACTAATCCCTTCTCTTATAATATCGAGTTTCACTCGTGATGAAGATCTTCAATCGAACTCGATAAGCCTACATGCTATTCGTTTATTTATTTTTTAGATGAATGAAATATTACTTGGGTATTATCAATCTTTGGAATAAACGTAGACACAGGATGAACATCAAATTCTTTCCTTTTTCTAGTAAATGATCAGAAATAGTAATAAAGAGGTAAATGATTGGACGGTGATGGAGTTGTAGATGATAATGGCAAGTTTATGGAGGATTTCTTAAATACTGCAATAAGAAAATGATTTTGTATGGAAAATTGTATGAAAATATGGAAAATTATGGAAAATACTATTAAGAAAATATAAAGTTTATAAAAAATATTTGTGAACTAATTTTGTGAGGATCAGAGAGTAATGATATGACTCTTGTAATGAAAGGGATTGTTGAAGTTTAGATTATGTTTATTTTTATTATTAAATTCACATTATTTCAGTTTATTGAAGTCTGGGTTATTTCAAATATATTTAATTTTGTATAATTAATTGTCTTTTAGATTTCAAGAATTCCGAGTTACTGATGATAGAATAAAAGTTGTTATTAAGGGTTTCGTTAAAGGCTAAAGTTTATGAAGTTTAAATTCTGGTTTGAGAAAAAAGATCTAGGTGATGTAGAAGTTGGGAATGAAACTGTTCTTTGGTTTGGACTTTTTTGCTAGGCGAAAATTTTGTGATTTTACAGTTACTCGCCTCCTGGTTCAAGAAAGGAACATTCCTCTGCAAACGTCTTCCATAAATAGAGTTCATTAGCATAATTCTGGGCAATCAGACCGGCGTGTTTGTTCGACAGAGTAGGCAGCCGATGTCAATCCAGGTCAAACGGCAGCATCGTGCAAGGAGAGCAACATTCATGAAAGAACGTTTCTTTCCTACGAACGCTTACTTCCTGAACTCTGTTACTATTTCTGGCAGCTACGGTGACGTACCGTGGCGCGAACCATTACCGGATCTTTGCTTTTTAGCTAAGAGTTTGAAGCAAACGAAGCTGTCAAGTCATAAGGTTTGAGAGTTTGGAAATTGTAAGCTTCGAGAAAGTGTAGATTGAAACGTGTGAAAATTTAAAGATTTAAGGACCGAAATACTGAAAAGTTTAGAGGCTTGGAAGTTTGAAGATGCGAAGATTGGAAAATTTGGAGATTTGAAAATTTGAGGATCGAAAAATTGAAAATTTGGAGATTTGAAAATTCGAGAACTGGAAAATTGAATATCTGAGAACTGAAAATTAGGAAACTTATAAGTTTTAAGATTTAAGAATTGAAAATTAGGAAACTTGTAAGTTTGAAGATTTAAGAATTGAAAATTGAAAATTGTAAACTTTGAAGATTTGAAGATTTGAGAATTGGAAATTGAATATTGGAAATGGAAAATTGGAGAATTAGAATTTGAAGGTTTAAAATACGTTAAACTTGAGAATTCAAAAGTTCATTATTAAACTACCAAAATAGATTAATAATCACCACATCTACCAAATAACAAAATACTTCCTGTTATACCAAACAATACCAAACACTACCAAAGTACGAAAGACAAGTATACGAACCGAAACAATCACCGAATCTTAATATATTTCACCAACAGAACTTTTCAACACGAATTCACCTTGTTAATCTGCACCTACGGTACAGCTATACCTTTCGATCCATCGAATCCGTGTAAGTGTTCCGCACGGATACGCGAAAATCGCCAGGGGTTCGCGAGACAGCCAGTTTCGTAACACAGTTTCATGCGATCGCCGCGAGTTAACCGTGCGCGGCATTTTTGCGGGACACACCGGCTTTCCCGTTCGATTTGCATACGTTCAAAGGGGAAATGTGGCTCGCCACGTGGACGCCGCGACATTTTCATATTCGGCCCGGACGCCGGACACGTTTATGGGAATTCTTGGCGATCACGAAGTCGCTTGTGGCGACGGCACGATCGTTGAGTTCATTTTCCAATCAACAGTCATGAAAGGTATCAAATAATAATTTCTCGTTTGCAAATTTATAGGGAAATGTTTTCGTCAGCTATTCAGGTTATACAGGAATGAGAATAAAGTGTGATTTTTAATGGTAAAGTTGGATTTTATATTGTGCTTTCACATTTTCAATGTTTTAAACTTCCAAAGTTCAAAGATTCCTAAGTCTCAAGTCCTAAAGTTTCGAAGTTCCTAAGTTTCAAAATCTCAAAGTCCCAAAGTTCCTAAGTTCCTAAGTTCCAAAGTACCAAATTATAAAGTTCCGAAGTTCTAAAGCTTCAAGCTGTGAAAGTTTCAACGTTTTAAAGATCCAAGGTTCCTAAGTCCCAAGTCCCAAAGTTTCAAAGTTTTAAAGTTGTAAATTCTTAAGTTCCTAATTTCCTAAGTTCCTAAGTTCCCAAGTTCCCAAGTTCCAAAGTTCCGAAGTTCCAAAGTTTAATTACAGCCATTACAAATTTTTATTTCAAACCTCTAGATTTTACAATTTCATTCGCCATCTCCAATACTAGTTTCGATTAGCTGAAAACCAGAAAAATGCCGGTTAAATTGAATTCACCTCCGTTTTAGAGATCGTTAAAAGACTTTCGCACGTTGCAAACGTAAAAAGATCCGTATCTTACCAATAAAACCGGGTTTCTTTCGAGATTAGTCTGCAGTTTTTGAACCGCACAAAACACACTCTGTAACAGTTGCATAAGATAGAAAGGAATGCAAAAAACATTTAACACCGTAGATCAAGTGGAAGAAAGAAAAACGGAGGAACATGGAAGAAAAAGGAAAAACGGTGCAATCATCGAAGTGTTAGAGGATATCACTGAGAGCTTACGTAAACTATATCAAAACTAATTGCTCAGAAACTAATAAATCAATCATTACCCCAGACTGTCAGGCGAACCATACGTTTAGTCTGCCCACTGAGAAACATTTCCCTCCGCGCGTTAAATCTTCGATCGAACGGTTCACGCGCGAGAATTTCAGCGAGACCTCATCAGATGGAATGAAATTCATTGAAAATTGAATGTTCTAATGAAATTTTAATTGATTCCGGGCGAAATCGCGTACAATTGTGTGTACCGTGGAACACGAGCAACGAACGTGCGACCGAGTTAAAGACCCCGGACAGCCATTAACTGAAAATAAAAGCCGACGAAAACGCCCACGTGGCTTTTGCCAGGCCTTTCACGCAACCGAACCGATGCATTTTTGCATGCCGGGCGCACCGAGCCGAATCGCCCTGCTGGCGACAGTGTTTTTCCTGCGCGGGGGGAAAACCGACTGCCAGGCGACGCCGGTTTTCGCATAATTTCCTATAATTAATCCGACGTTGGATAACCGACCCGATAGGATAAGAATAAACGCGAGTGCAACGAACGCTGGAATTCGATAGCAGCGCTGCAGTAAAATTCACCTTTAATTGTATTTATGATTGAAGTAAACGCACGTTACACGTATCACCCTGTTCTGTGATTATTGATCATCGTGCTGAGAATTTTTATGCCAATTGAAATTTCTTTGAATTATTTTATAGCCACGGTAACTGCTAGAAATGCGCTTCGATTCAGTTGAAACTAATGGATAGTATGAATCGCGGAGAAGTCTGGCAATTGATATCGACAATTCATGGATAGTAGTGTTAATTATTGTTTCTTACGTTGAAGAATATTGTTAATTAATGCGACCAATTTGTTTTGAAATGGAATATTTGAATATGACGATGTGAAGGAAATTGATGTCAGTAATTCATAGGTAACAGTGTATCAATTATTAGTTATGTTGACTGAGTGAATGGATATTGTTAGATAACGTAGCAAATTTATGTGTTTGAAGACTGAATATTTTGATATGAAAATATCTATGACATTGAATGTTTGAATATTTGACTAAATATTTTGTGTTAACCAAAGAATAAAGAGAAATAAAATATTTTTTTGATCTGCTTGGTTTTCAGTGTAATAATGATAAAACTTTTTTAAGTCTTAGGCGAGTATCGACAAGATCTACCGGTGACATTATTGTGAATGACGTCCGCTTCCTTGACTCATTCATCTTTTTGCTCCTCAATGAAACTCCCTCGTGCCGCATACACGCTCGCGTAGACACGTGTCCGTGTGCACGCCGAACGGTCACGATGCACAATTCACTCGGGCATCTAATATTCCTTAATTAAACGATATCTTGAAAAGATGATTCACAATTTTGCCTCTGCCAATCCTACGCGCAGCCATTTCTATCAATATTCAACGGAGACTCATCTGCTTGTCATTTCATATTTTAAGAAATTGCTAACCAATGCTGTAATTGTGGGCATTAATAACTGCATCTTAATCACTTTCAAAGGAATCACAATATTAATCACTGAATTCTGAAGCAAAAAATCAATGTTCAAAACACTCATCAGCTCGTCATTTCATATTTTAAGAAACTGCTAACCAATGCTGTAATTCCTAATAATATTCTAATCACATTCGAAGAAACCACAATATTAATCACTGAATTCTGAAGCAAAAAATCAATATTCAAAAGACTCACCAGCTCGTCATTTCATATTTTAAGAAACTGCTAACCAACACTGCAATTCTTAATAACACCCTAATCACTTTCAAAGAAACCACAATATTAATCACTGAATCTTAAAGCAAAAAATCAATACAAAAATATCTCTCCATATTAAATTTGATAGAATATAACTCCACCTCCTTTCCAATGAAAATAAGAATTACTTTACTAACAGCCAGTTAACAAGTGAAAGTCAACGTAAGAAAATCAATGATACAATAAAAAGTACCATCGTCAAAGTGTGAAATAACGTTGCATCAATAATTTCTATTGCAGTTTCAAATGATTGACTCCGGACTGCAGCGTACAGTGCGTCGGCTGCAGGTCGAAAGTGAAATTTAAACGTTTATAAATATATAATCATTGAAATCCGACAACAGTTTATGTTCCCGGAGTTCTTTTTGGAACGCTGACAGCCTCGTGCAACAGAAAAGTGCGCCACGATCCGAAGATACTTCTCGTGTCTCGCGGATAATCGAGAACTTCCGTTTCCTGTGACGGCCCTCGAATAGCAATGACTTCGTTCTCGCCTCTTTCTAACTTTCTTGCGCATAATAAGCCCGGCACGCACCGCGGCACGTAATCCAGAAATCCACGGAAACGCAGTTCAGGGATGCCTGAGCCGCACCGAACCGGAAGTGGACGCGAGGATCGCGTTCCTTGCCCACGACAGGTGTTCATTAGGCATGCACCTGATGTTCAAACACCGTACGATCGGAGAAACACTTTAATGTTCTTTTTCCTTCGAAATCCATTTTATTGCAGAAAATTAATGATAGGCGTTTTGAAATAAAATATATCAAAATGTTCAAGATTGATGATTTAGGTTATTAGAATTAATGATAGGTTTTGAAGTAAAATGTATTGAAATGTTTAAGATTGATGATTTAGGTTATTAGAATTAATGATAGGCGTTTGGAAATGAAATGTACTGAAATGTTTAAGATTGGTGATTTAAGTTATTATAATATTATCTTTGAAATGTATGCTTGAAGTTTACTTTGGAATAGAACATTTGTGAAGAGTAGCTTAATTTTATAAATTAAATTTTTAATTTTGTATGATGAAGCTTGAAATTTTGAAAATTCGGTTTAGCTTATAACTTTTTTGAAAAGTGCTTTTGAACTCTTTGAACTGTCTATCAGTTATTCAATGATTCATTGAAATAAAATTTAACAATTCTTCTTGCGGTTGCAAGATTCAGCTGTAAGGTAATTGAAAGTTGCAATTAAACCTCGGGATCATTAAAACAGAGAGACATAACACCACTAAAAAATATTAACACTCCATTTTCACTAATTTCCAAGTCAACAAGCCAGACCCCGCAATTACTTCAAAACTAATTAGCCTCCCAAGTATATGCAGGAAATCTACATCACAGGAAACAAGATATACAAGTGGGCGTGTCCTATCCAGTTACTTTGTGGTGGGAGAAACCACGAACGTCCTTGAACAGCCTCGCTGTTAAATCTGGCTATACCGTTTTCTCGATCGACCCCTCTAACCATTCTTCTCGTTTTTACAAGGTGAATCTACCAATAATTGACTACCAATAATCACAATACATTAATATTACAAACATTAACATACAATATTTAATATTTACATTAACACTAAAACTATCTGGCACATCAATATGACTGATTCCTGGATTCTTCCTTTCGGAATATTGACAATGTTGGTAATTTAATTGTATAATACGACGATGACTCAAATAATTATTTATATTATTATATGTCTAATTAATTACATCTTTCATAGAGACCTTTTGAATTTTTGTAACTTCTTTAGTACATTAGTAGAATTTTTGTGATAGTACAGTTGATTAATTCTGAAAGTTAATTATTAAATAGATAACAAATGTTTCTCAGAGAAATTATTAAAGAAATTGATTTAGCAATACACAAACTGAATACTAAATCAATTAAAGTCTCAATATATGCACTCTTAAAGTTTCTATAAAAAAATTTCAAAACGTCAATTTAACTGCTCGGTACTTTTAGTGTTAAACATTAATATTAAAATATTTATATCAACTATTATGTATCAAACATTAATATTAAAATATTCATATCAACTATTAGGTATCATAACCTTAACCGATCAGTTAAACGGGCATATCCTCGTTGATAACTAAACATAAAACATTCACACAACCTCAAATAATGAAAACCATGATTTCATTATTATTTTATTAGTACACTTTGCTTCCCAAAAAGAAAACCTCGTGGAATATACACCTCTTCACGCATTCCTCGCGGCGATATTAATTACCAGGTTCGTTTTATGCTAATTGAAGATACCAGCTCGATTTTCTTGACGAAGACAATGGCAGGCAAGGTGAAACTCTTCAGTGAGAATGGATGAAAGGTCGACGTGAGATGTTCGGGGCTTTCGGGTGAAAGAGGCCATTGTTCCTGTCGGACGGCTATTAATTAGAATTAATTAGGAGGATGCGTCTTCGCTCGTAAAACGGGCGAGCTTCCGTTTGCAGCCGATCGTTCCCAGTGCAGTGGAAGGCTCGGTTCGAAAAGTGACCGTAAATAGACGACAAATTATACGAAAGATGCGCCTCCGCGGAAAATTGACCCGGATTCGAAGAAGGAAAGCGAATTCGCCTCGGGAGAGATCTACGGTTTCGTCACTGATCGCCGCAATTAAATCTCCGCGGGGCCTCGCGTTCGGTTTTACGCGAAACCGCGATCGCTCGCGGTGTTCAACGTTGTCTTAATAGCAAAAGCATTGAATATTTCAATATAATTGATACACGCTTGTTAGAAAAATTATGGGGGCAATATTTTTTCGAGTCTATGCGATATTAATGAAGCTTGAGTTTGATGGTCGTTGTATTATGCAAGTGAAACTGTTCGAGTTATCATTTTGCAAATGATTTTGCGTGTTCGAGAGTTTTATGATGTTAATAATCTTGGAATAAGAACACTGGAACTTGTTTTAGATGGCTATAGTGTTATTATTATAAACGACTGTAGCTCATTATTTTAAATACTTCAATTGACTGTTAATTATTTTCAATATTTACGTTAATTATTCATTGTTCTTTTAAAGAGATAATTGGAAATACTTTATTCTTCCGGTCACGATAGGAAGATTCGTAAGTATTCTTATCATTCTCTTGCTTATTATTGTTTCGTTTTATTTGTTTGCTATTGTAGGAAAGGAAATTTATGGGAAAGACGAAAGATAAAGGGGGACTGTTGACGCAATTTATGCAACTAACGTCAGCTGCACCAAAGAAGAAACGAGTAAAATCTGGCAAATCACGATCGAGAGCGTAAACGTTGCCCGGTATCCTGAGGAACAGGATTTCGAGTAAATGTCCTTTCGTAACGACGAAAGCTAAAGGCTAGCCGACGCGGCTTGTACGACGATAACAGAAACACGCGCGGCCGCGTTTTTACAAGGCACTTAACGCGAAATATTGAAAATAAACTTCGTATTATTATATAATATTTTCCGCGTAACACAACGCGCAAGATCGAGGTAAAGCTACATCTTACAGATTTTACGAAGAACTTTACAGTCCTGTTTTATGTCACTTTTCGCTTGGAAACGATCGTTTATTGCTTATATAGGGAACTCGATGGACCACACGTTTATTAAAAATCCTTGGAGATATGGTTTCTGGTCATTTTGACTGGTGGATGTAAAATAAAACAGTAATAAAGAAATTTTCAATGAAATTATGATAAATATAGTTAGAATTATTGTTTTAACGATTTATTTAAACTTATTTAATTATGTACAACTTTGAAGACAGAATACAACCTCAAAACATTGACAGTATTACAAAAATAAATAATAAAATTGTCCACATCACAAAATTTACATTCAAACATGTTCCTTCTTGACAATCCTAAATTCAACTAAAAATTACACTTGAATAAAACATCAATTGAAATCTTCAGAGAATGAATGAAACGTAATCTGCTCAGTAATTCGAATGCATTAGTTGCACAATTTCCAACGCAGAGAATTTGTAAACATTTGTACCGTATCTCCGGAGTGATTCAGGCGAACCCTCAATCTAATCTTCATCGGTGTCAATGAATTTACTCGCGCTAACGGAGCGAGCAGCGTTCAGTTAACACTCTAGTAGCACAATCTCGCTGGAATCATTTTCCCCCGGCAATTGCTTTCGTTTCTTTTTTCCGGCATTCCTCGCCACGGTTCGTTCGCTTTATTAGCGTCCAGTGATAACAACTTCGCTTTCAACCGCTCCCCGACGGTGCACGAACATGCCCCGGACTTTATAATTGAGCAGGACTACTGGCACGCAGCCCGGAAACGAAACGCGCAACGTGAAACCGAAAAAATAATTAACATCTACGGTATATCTGAAGAATTCATCGGCATTAATCGCTATGAAATTATCTTCGATACTTCGACGCACGGTTTTCATACAATGGAACTCTAGCTATCGAATTAATAATATCTAAATTAACGGACACTAGGAAATAATTAATTTATAATTAAAAAGAACATTTTGACAAGGTTCCGATGTACCTTCATGAATATTAAAATCAGGAGAAAAATAATTGTGACAGCTTTATATATTTCTTAACATCCTTTTATAAAATTATTCTGACATTCTTCTAATCGCTTTATCTTGAAATACTGTGCAATTTTCGCAGAGGAAAGTCGTAAAGAAATGAGAAATGAATACGAAATGAACACTAAAATTTGCATGCAGTGAGAATTTAATAAGGATCTATGTTACACCTTTGAAAAGGAAGAAAACGTGTGAAAAGAACTGCCAAAGTGATCATCCCGCGGAGAAGAGGAACGAGAGGATCGTGAAAGCAGTGATCTAGAGCAAACTATTCGATAGTACCGATGGAAAATCGTTCCCAGCGGATGGAAGTGCGTGGGGCGCGTTGCTCTTACCAATTATTCGGCAACGTGAGAGAGTGAAATTAAGATCGTGACTAGCACGCGTCTTACGTGACATCGGGAATGGGTAGAAACACGCTTCGAAAGGTCTAACCGCATCCTTGCGCTGCAGTTACGCGGTTACGTAAGGAGAAAAGTCAGACAGTCGGGCAAACAGGAGGAGGACAGCCACCGGGTAGGAGAAAAGCAGGAGGAAACGCGGTTTACCGGAGATTCTAGAATATTTGTGCGTTCATCGATCTAACCAGCTGATGATTTAGCTAATGAACATCATCGTCTGAAGGTTTTAGAATGGAGAAAGGACTAGGATCGTTTAATTCGATAATTGGGAAGAATTGGAATGATAGATGATCATTTGAGAATTAAATTAGAGGAATATGGAGTACAGTTTATTTTGTGATAACGTTGGGAGATTTGAATGTTGAAGACTATGAATGTTGAGAGTTTCATAGGTTGCGGGTTCCGAATGTTGAGAATTCCAAGAGTTGAGAATTCTAAGTGTCAAGAGTTCCAAAAATTGAGAGTTCTAAGCTTTGAGAGTTCCAAGAATTGCCAGTTCTAAGCGTTGAGAGTTCCAAACCTTGGAAGTTCGAAGCGTTGAGAATTCTGAACGTTAAGAGTTTCTCCACTGATTTAAAAAAAAATTTTACCCATTGATCAATACTTGAACCAAATCTAATCTAAGTACTTTTCTATCACCATTTGGACAAACATCAGATCTATGACTAACCCTGACCTAGCTCATTTTCTGTCTATGGACATTTACTATAAAAGTAACCTACATTTAATCAGCATCTGTTCCAAATCTAACAGGTGCTTAGGTCTAACTCAGTCTTAGATATACACTCTTCTAGTCCTAACACATTTATCAGTGTCTATCCCAGATCTAGCTTATCGTTCTATAACCTAGATCTAACTAGCACCTGATCCTGACCTAACATTAAGGCTCCTGTAGTTAACCTACGCTCAAAACAACATGGCAACTAACTGAAGCTTGACCTAGATTCAATGAAGTCTATGACTGGATAACGAGCAATTTTGTAGAATAAAGACGTCCAAGTCTGAGACATTGAGACATTTGTTAACACAAGTAATATTTATAAAAGAATTTTAATAACCCCTACAAACATCTCTATTTCGAACTAGAAAGTTTATGATACCTTACGCAATTGGAATGTGCCTATGAAATTATAACTTTCTGTTTCTACTTAAACCTGCCAGCAGGAAAATCGAAACAGATTTCGTAAATCATAAACGATCCCTCTCTAAAACAAGTGTCCAACAGATTTCACACGTCTAATGAAGAAAATAATGTAATCTTCGGACATCTAGTAATTAATATACCTTCGACAGGTAGATTATTATGAAACAAGTAGCAATTTTTCATTTTTCTACGTCTAGGCAATTAAATTGAGGAGTTTGATGTATCAAGGGCCTTCACAATCGTTCTAACGCGTCGGGCAGGTATTTCTCTAATTATTCCCAGCGCCACGGCTCGTCGTGCCGATTAATTTCGTTTCACTTCACGTTAGCGAGCCATTGGCTCGCGTAATCAATCCGCCATTGTTATGTGATCACGGTAACGACGTACCGGTCGCGTGTCAAATGATTAATACGTTGACCGTCCGCGCGGTCGTGCGGGCGAAAGTTAATTATTTCGGCTGGATTCCGTCGTTATGCAAAAATCTTTACAGTGCGCCTGTTATTTATAGCGCAGCCCGACGATTCGAGGACTTTCTCGATGGAGTCCATATTTTCGACAGACTTTCCGATCAACGTTCACGCCGTTACGCAAGAGATTAAAGATAGTGTCGCGTGCTATGTGTAGCCTGAGGATTTTGTGCATTCATAATACAATTGATTGTCTAAAAATTGGGACATTGGAATGTTTCACTGATTTGCATCACTGGAACATATTTATGTACCTGGGCTACGGTTAGATTGTCGGTCAATGATCGTATCTTTACATTTTCATGGCAAATGCACTGCCATATCACTATGTTGTCATATAACCTTATTGTTATATCTAGGTTTAGGTATATATTTCTGTAAATGTCTAAATATTGTGAGTCATTTGACTATTGAATCGTAAGAATACAGATATCAGTTCGCTTTATGATAATACTTAGCGTTTTGAACTTGAAAATTCTAAGTGTTGAAAATTCCAAGCGTTGAGAACTCCTAGTGTTGAGAGTTCTAAACATTGAAAGTTTCAAACGTTGTGAATTCTAAACGTTGTAAATTCCAAGCGTTGAGAATTCTAAGCATTGAGAGTTCTAAACGTTGTAAATTCCAAGCGTTCAGAATTCTAAGCATTGAGAGTTCTAAATGTTGTAAATTCCTAGCGTTCAGAATTCTAAGCATTGAGAGTTCTAAACGTTGGTAGTTTCAAAAGTTGTGATTTCCAAGCGTTGAAAATTCCACGTGTTGAGAATTCTAAGCATTGAGAGTTCTAAACATTAGAAGTTTCAGACGTTGTAAATTCCAAGTAAATTGTAAAACTTTAAAACGCTCTGCACTTAAATATTCAGATACCTATTCCTAATTATATCACTAAACAGCAACTTCGCAGACATTCCATACTCCACTTAAAAGAACTAGAAAACTTCAACTACTCCGCTCCGCAGTTCCCACCGGAAAACCAACCAACCGCATTGATAAACAAGAAAACAGTCGAATCAACGGACGGATCAAACAGGCAAACTAGCAACTGTCGTTTCGCTGTCCGAGCAAAAGATATTCGCCGATATGATCCCGTTCCCTCCGCGTTTAATTGAAACGCGGAAACGCGGGCCGCGGCCTATCTTTCCGATCGTTCCAAAATATTCTTCCGCATATTTCATGCTTCGAGGCGAGCCACGCAACCTCGTTCGCTCTTTCGTCCGAACTTTCTTCGGTTTGCCGGTTGCGGCAAGGCAAAACGGGTGTTCCCTTCCATCCGCGGCGACGCGACGCGACGCGACGGGACGCGGCGATGCACGCCCTCGCATCATAAACGCATTTACCGATGATTCATTTGCGACACTGGCCTGTTAGCCGATTCTCGATTCCATCCGCGTGCCGACCGACGGACGAATTTTGCGACCAATCACGCGGTCACCGAGTCCTTCGGTTTTGCTTCTAGACTACGTTGCCTGGCAGAGCTCTGAGGAAATCGGAAGATTATACGTATTGCAGTCTTCTGATCGGTTATGTGACCGAGTCCTGTTAGAGTAGATTCTGGGCTACGTTATATGATTGAAATTTGAGGAAATTCAAATATTGTGGGTAGATATTGCAATTTTCTGATGAGTTATTGTATAGCTTTTAGGGTATGTTATCTGATGTATTTATGAGAAAATTAGGGGATTATAGGTAGATATTGCAATTTTCTGATAGGTTATTATCATGTATAGCTTTTGGGCTGTGGATTCTGATGGATGTCTGCGAATATTAAGGGATTGTAAGTAGATATTGCAATTTTCTGATCGTTTATGTGGTGATTGAGTCTTCTGGAGTTAGCTCCTAGGCTACGTTGTCTGGCTGAAGTCTGACGAAATTAAAAGATTATAGGTACATATTGCAATTTTTTGTTCGATTATTATTATATACAGCTTTTAGAGTACGCTATCTGATAGAAGTCTGAGAAAATCGAAAGTATATAGGTAGATATTGTAATTTTCTGATTGATTATGTGGTGGCTGAGACTTTTAAATTTAGCTTTTAGATTACAGTGTCTGATAGAAGTTTGAAAAGATCAAAAGATTAGACATACAGCAATTTTCTAGTCACATCGTGATTAAATTCTTTGAATTTAGCTTCTGGACTACGACATTTGAGAAAGGTCTGACAAAATTAAAAGATTATACTGCAATTTTGTGATCAATGGTATAATCACTGAATCCTTCGAGTTGACGAGTGTCCATTGAATCAGCAACGAAATGATTATTTATTGTTAAAATATAGTAATTCATCTCCTAGAGTATCTAACAAGACTTTTAAATGAAGTTTGACTTGGAATATCAGACTAATATTTTCCTTGGTGCTAATGATTATTGGACAGGTCGGAGGCAGTTAGATAAATGAGGACCAAGATTAGCGTTGTCACCCGTGGATTAAGTCCTCTTGGATCGGATTAGGCTCACTGGAACGCAATTGGGCTCGTTGGAAGTGGGTTAAGTTATTTAAGATTGGATCAGGTGCATTAAGAGTCTATCAGATGCATTAGGATCATAGCACATTACGTCGCTGTTGGGTTCTCTAGTTAGCTGCATTTGGTTTAAATTAAAATAGCATAGACCCCGTTGGACACGGTATAACTGGATTAAATTACACAGAATTAATTCAGGCGTGGATTAAATACAAATGTTTTAATTAGAACTGGATCAAGAATGCCAGGATCGTGCTGTGTATTATATATATTAGATAAATCTCAAGTTCTTCAGGAAGGTGCATTTTTAATTTGTACAAGGAAATCCCTTATAATCGATAGCAAATAGAAACTATTAACCCCTTGTCCTATAATTTCTTTTCTGTTTGATGAAACCATTTTGTTAATCAATTATTATGAAAGGAAGAGAACTTAATACTTAATCTTTATCTACGTTTGCTCTGAAAGTTAACAATAAATAATAGGAAAGGAATACTTAATTTCTTTTCAATCTTGTTTTCGAATTCGAGATGCCTAAATGTTACATATTTTTTCAAAATAAAGCCTAAACGTTACTTATCTTTTTTCACGTGAAGTAACATTTAGGCTTTACGAATTAAGTTTAAAATTCTCGTTACAAGTCTGACACGATATTTTATACAACAAGGATTGAACTAATAGTTAATCTCCATAAAAAGTTTCGATTTAATCGAAGTGATCCAACTAACAGTAAAACACGCTACCAATGTATACACATCCGTATCAGTACAATGACAGCCGTATTGAACGTTAGTTAGGCTCGTCAAGATCGAATGGATAGCGTCTAAACACTTGTAATTTCAGTATCAAACCGATCATACCAAGCAATTATGAAAGTAAACCGGTAAATGACAAGGTAGATAGAAATGCGAAGCATGGGGCTCGCGATTATCGTAATAACAACGTTGTTATTCAAGAGAGCTAGCAAAAAAGTATCGAGCGATCACCGCGAATTCCCGGATTCCGTTGCCCGATCCGATTTTTTCCTCGCCGATTTCCACCGAGCCGATGTGGCTCGATTGCATTGCACGCAGCTGCGCCGTTGCATTATGCAGCCCTGACTTTCGTCTATCCGCTCGACTGTTCCTGGCTTAATTAACGGCCGCGTATCGTGCATTTTTGACTCATCGTTTCCGTACTTTTACCGAGTTTTTAGCGAACGAAACGTTTGCATCTGTTCAAACCGTGACATTACAATATTTTCATGCAAATTCTCCGTTTTCAACGCGTAAATTGACGTGGGAATCTGAAAACATAGAGCTTGGAAGTAGTTGGGTAAACTTTTTAAGGGAAGAGTGAAAATTCTATAGAAGAAACTAGAAAAATAAATACTTGATTATATATTAACATAACAATTAAACTAATAACTGAGTACAATAAGCAACGTGCAAAATTGCACAAAATGCCTAAAATACGAAAACATAATGTAAATTACCTAAATCAACTTCTCACAAAAATAAATATTCAAGGAATAGAAATTCGAAGTAATTCCATAATCCTTTAAGAAACCACCCTAAATTCCATAAAAAAGCCACAGAAACTCTCAATTCAATTACCTAGTACCCACCACAATAATAAAATCACCAATACAACAATTATACTCGAAAACTGCACAAAACACTCGCAACGCAAAGGCATACAAACCATCCAAACCACAAGAGCATCCTCGACGATCCCTAAGTAAAAATCCTTCTCCACCGAAATCACATTTCCCCAATTTCCGAGAAGCGTGAAGCCTAAAGCGTCAGAAAAGCAACTTTATTCAGCCAGTGACAGAAGCGGCGAGATATTTTCGGTCGGACCGTATCGAAATAAAAAAGGAGCCGTCGATCGCGGGGCAAGGATCGATAAAGGAACGATCCCCGACTGGAACGAAGACATTTGTATTCATTACCGCGGCCGTACACGCTGGAACGGCCGCGTCTCTGGACCACCAGCCGAGATTACCGCGCGAAACGTGCCGAACCACCTTTGCGCGAGCCTCGTTCGCATATATTTATGTTTACGTAGGAGCTAAATGGAAGTTGCATCGACTGCGGCCGGCCAATGGAATGCTGCCTCGTGGGACATCCGTCCGTGAAACGTATGCATCGCGGTCGAAACACGTGGGACGAGCACATCCACTTGTTTGGAATTTTATTGTAGATAGCGATGGCGCTGCAGCCCCCCTTTTGATGTAATCCTGTCGCTTAAAAGAGGCTCCAGCGAGCCGGAGTCCTTTTTCAGCGTGCAGGATACAAGCTTTCAAGTTTATTCGCGTAGATCCGCGAATTCACTGGGATAAAGTGGTACGAAGCTCCGGGTGAATAGGCTTTGTCAGATGAACTGGGAGACCGTAGGGTGAGGGTTCTGTAATTTTCCGGTTTTACCGGGGACCACACAGAATCTAGGGTTTTCAGGATTTCAGGATTTCAGGAGGTGAGCTGGGATTGAAAAATTTCGTTTTGGGATGTGTTCTAGGGTCTTTGGGTTTTTGGGACGTGGCGGAGATCGTTTTATGGATTTATAATCTGCATGTGTCGAAGACGTAGAGGTTCCGGAGCCTTGAGTTTTAAAGGTTTCGAGGAGTTAGGGTCCGAAGATTGCAGAATTTCTGAGTTTTATGGTTTTAATGGAAGTGTTCTTGGCTTTTAGGGGTTTGAGACGTTGGGGTCTAGAGGTCATGGAATTCCAAGGATCTGTAGTCTCGAAGTCTCGGAGATATAAAATTACAAGATCTGGAGTTTGTAGAATCTCAAATTTTCGAATATTCAAGAACTTAGGGTTCTAAGATTGCAAAATTTCTGAGTTTAATAATAATAATTGTGTAGTGTTCCGAGCTTTTAGGGGTTTGAGAAGTTAGTTTAATGGAATTTCAAGGATATATGTTTTTAAAGTCACAAAGATCTAAAATTCGAAAATTTTGAGATTACAGAGTCTCAAGTTTTCAATTTCGAAATTTGAAGATCTCAACGACCCAGTATCTCTAGCTTTTTGGTGTCTAAGAAGTTAGGATCTAAAGATTCTAAAATTCAAGGATCCACAATCTAAAATTCTCCAAATTTTAAAGTTCCAATTTCTCAAAGAATCAAGAGGTTATTTTTAAAAAACCAAAATACCTTAAAATCAGTTCCAAAACCTAAAGTCCTAAGACTCCAACACCTTAAAGTCCAAACTTCAGAATCCTAAACTCCAAAAAGCCCAAAATCATACAGTCTCAATATTTCAAGATGTAACGATCCAAAATTCTTGATAAACTACAAACTTTTAAAACTATCCCTGCCCAGTCCTATCATTCCAAACTTCCTCAAACCCTGAAAGTTCCAAATACTTCTCGCATCTCTTAGAAAGTCTCTTTCTCCTTATTAATATACTCCCAGCTTCGTTCAGTTGACATTTTTCTGCATGTTTTAATGAATCCGTGAAAAAAAGTAACTGGCTGGTTAATAACTCAACCCAAATTGGCGGAAATGAGGTTCGCCAGCGGGGAATAACGCGTATTCTACGTACGGAACGAGTTTAAGACCGCTGAATCACCACTGTATGAAAGTTACTGCGCGGATCGTGAAAATAAAGTACCGTGTCTTACTTGGCTTATGATATTCCGTAGATTTAATCAAGCACGTCACCAACAGGCGAAACATCTGTATAATTACGACATCTAGTTAAACTTAATGCCTCGTTATTGCGCAATAAAATAAAAGCAAAGACTAATATCACTCCTGAGGCTAATTCTACGAAATTATTCTTCCAGAAAATCGCCAGCACACACGACATAATTGCTCCTTTATTATTCCCAGGGGAAATTCCTGTAGCCGGTGTAATTATTTTAAACGTTTCGCTCTGTTAGCAACATTTCTACATCTTCAATAATCAGCCCCGGGTCTTTGGCAATAAAGCTATGCTTAAGAAACTTGGCGAATTGCTTAATGAAGTCCTCGCGTAACGTGATAACAATTACATTCGCGATTCTCCTTCTGCTTCTGCGAACTCTCCGCTCCTCCCAGCGACTCGATTCATTCGAGATTCTTATATCGTGCCCGGCATACACCGCTGTCTTTGCATTCACGTAGGAAACACCTTGACTCGACACGAAAACCCAGTTAACACGGTGATGCGCGATTGCCGTCTGGGCACGTTAGCTAATTTTCTTCTGGCGAATTGAAAACCTCGTAACATAGACACTGAGGATAGAAAAGACATTTCTCTGCATAGTAAACTTACATTTTTATAGAACAAAGAATATTTTGGAATTCTATTGTACAGGAGAAATACTTATAATTTTCAATTGATAAAGATTCTAATATCAGATATAGATTAGATTAGTGAATAATTTTCTATAACAGATTTTTCTTTATAAGAAGATTTCTTTATATCTATGATTCTTCAATTTTTAACCTGTAAATTTAATAAAACGAAGAAATGAATGAATCTGTAATGTTTGATAAATTAATTTTTGAACAGAATTTTCAGCTAGCGAAAAGATTATTTATTTATTTATAATTTTAAGCTTTACGATTCAATTAATCTATATTGAAAGACCTAGAGTTAGGTCTGAATGAAGAAAATGCAGGTGAAGGTTAATAAAAAGTTTCACGAAATTAAATAGCCATGCAGTGAATGCATTATTGCATCGATTTTTTAAACGTCAGCTCCACATGTCAGGTGTTAAGAAACTGAGCAACGAGAGGCATAAAACTCGCCGCATGCATCATGCACTTCTTCCGTGCATTGTTCCGTTCCCTCTTTCGAGGACCTTGTATGCAACGACCGAAGTTGAGTTAGGTCAACCCCTGATACACGAGTGCAAGTTCCTTCTCGGTGCATTGTTCGCGCGATGCACCATATTGCATCGCTTTATTCCGCAAAAAGGGGCATATGCGAGCACGAGGGTCCGAAACTTACTCGGGATTGGCAGCAACAAGATAAAACTGCTCCTGCGATCTCATTTTCCACGCGCAGAAACGAGAATGCATGCAAGCTGCATTAACTGCGTTAGAAGCTGATGACACTCACCCTGCAACAAAAATCCATGCAGCGCGAGGTTCATGGCTACCAGGTGATCAATTCCTTCAGCCTGAAACAGAGACGAACAACAAATCAATCATCTTGAAAAGAAATTAGGAGAAACATTGAATTCGACTCAAATCAATTCAAATGTCCCGCTTAAAGTTTCGTGTTATACGAATACGAAGACTCACAACGCAACTGACACATATTCTATGAAATGTTGGTTAGCATTGTATCGAAAGAAATCAATTTATCAAGCAAAAAGCTTTAAAATAAGTTGCAGTTAACAACGAATCCAATTCAAATTTCCCTCTCAAAGTTTCGTATTATACGAGCTTAAAAAGTACCAAGGCAAAAAGTGAAGTTTCCTGAAATTTGCGATACCAAGAGTCACAGAGGCTCATTCTTGGATTCAAAATCTCCAAGAAGGAGACTCTAATTAAAATTCCATCAGGTTTAAACAAATTCAAATCTGCTGCTCAAAGTTTCGTATTATACGAACGGGAAAGGTAATAAATCAGAAGATGTATATTTCGCAAAATTTCATCTTCAACGCTGATTCGTCGACAATGGTCCCACTCGTCCGCAACCAACGGCGATAAACGATCGATGAAAAACCGGCCATGTGCCCGGTCCATGGCGGCGTGCTCGAAACTACTCGTGTCGGGCACAATGGCCGCGTTGCAGCGGAAATAATTCAGGTCGAGCGTGCACGGACGGTATGCCCGCGCGTAACGGTGCCCGACGGTTTCGCAGAGAGCACAAAACTCCGCACAGAGAGAACATTTGGTCAATTTTTGGGTCAAAATTCGAAAACTTTTAATGCAATCGAAACAGAACAATGAAATTTTTCTAATTAAAGCTGAAACATTGTAGAATAAGGGGAGAAGTACGCAGAATAGTATAGTCGAAACCTTTTCACCTCTCAAAAGTCAATGTGACCTTTACATTTAATCATTCTTCGTTTCATAAATTAATTTTTATAGACTTTGAAATCGTATATTCGAATCATAGAATTCAGCCAGACGTTATAATGGAAGAAACGAAATCTTATTATATTCACATAACGAAAATTGAAGATAGGTTAACTAAGTAGTCCCTTAAACAAAATGATCTTCATTTGAAAAATCAAAATCTTCTGCAAATCAATTCCGTTTCTATTTATATAACGCCTGAATCAAAACAGAAAATATCCATTGTGATTGAAAAAACTGCGCAATACTCTAACAATTTAAACAAAATATAACCACTATATGCTTAACACTATACGTCACAACATTTGTCTGAAGCATTTGTTTGTATCACTAGTACTTTCTAAGTTATTGAATTTCGTCCGGAAAACGGCCGTTTGGCCGCACTGTACGTCATATTACAAGGTAAGATTTTCTCGTCAACCCAATATTTCCGGCGCGACGGGCTGCTTTTCCCGGTTTTTGCGCGCTTCCTCCTGGAATCCAGCTCGAGGCCTTCCCCGATTCCCGCTGGGACGGGGCCTCGGCCCAATTACACCCAAAGATCCTCGCTTTCTTTCGACACCGGCCGAAATCGGCTCGCCGCTGCCGCATCGCCCTGGGCGTCGTGGATTTCAAGTGCAGCGAGGGCCTGCGATGCAGGAGCAGGTGTGGTTCACGCTGGAAACGCGCTTTCGCTTCTGCCTGACACGCGTGAAGAATGTTTTTAAAGATCGACGGAGGATTTGACAATGATAAAACAGGTTTGACGATGTTTGACGATGTTCTTAGCGAATTTTAAATGGAATCGGCGAGTCGGTTGGCTTGGAATTTGATTGAAAGGTATGCGAATTGAATTTTGTAATACTTGATTGAATAAAGTAATCTTCGATGAAGTAACAACTGATTGAATAATACGATGTTGCATGGGGTAAAGTATAATAGTCAGCTGATTTTACGCGGATGCTCGGAAAATAATGAAATAATGAAATAAATGAAATAAGTAAAATATCAATGCTTGTAACACACATGCATCAGCAAGGATTAGTAAAAAAAATTCAAATGACTGTTTCTCAATACCGATATTTCATAAGAAAAATTAGAAACTTAAAAACAGTGTGGATTAACAGTGAATATCAGATTGAACTTTGCGGTTGCACGTGTGCAATTTCTCTTCTATGGATGTATTTCATTCGATATGAATGTAAAACAAGAGAAACATACTGCATTGCACATGTAAATCGCATAATTCTGCGTTGAACCCGAGCACCAACAATGCAACACAGTACATAATTGCTGGCCAGGTGATTTGTTTAATTGATTATCCAACAGACCGAGATTCGTGACGATTGAAACCGTACTGCAACCTTGTTGCAACAATCGCAGGCTACGCGAAAGGAACAATGGAAGCCACGACAACTATACGTAAAATAGTTTGATAGGTTGTAGCAGCGGCGCACGCCGCGAGCCACCCAGTGCTACTCTTTCGCGTGGCACATCACGAAACTGTAGACCGATCCCTTCTCCGCCGATTCGGGGACGCACGAGGTGAATACGAAATCGGTGAACACGGTCGCCATTAACGTGCGTGCAATTTCTGATCAGACCCGACGTCTTTTGTGCCATAACTCCGAATACTTGTCGGGAACGTACGTGCCGACTGGACAGGATTGCCTCTGAAGTTATTTCTGGACACCAGAGTTAATCACCTTTTCACCACCTCGCACAATATCTTTTTAAATTTAATTGGAAAGATGGAAATTATGGGGATGGAATGGAGTAGACAATAGTAGGATGGTTCGAGGTTTAAAATTGAAAAGTTGTAAAGTTGTAAAGTTCCAACGTTCCAAAGTTCAAAATTACTGACGCCTCAAAGTTCTAAATTTGAAAAGTTCTAAAGTTCCAAAGTTCCAAAGTTCCAAAGTTCCAAAGTTCTAAGGTTCTAAAGTTCTAAAATTCTAAAGCTCTAAAGTTCCAAAATTCTAAAATTCTAAAGTTATAAAGTTATAAAGTTATAAAGTTATAAAATTCCAAAGTTATAAAGTTCCAAGGTCTCAAGGTCTCCAAGTTACAAAGTCCTAAAGTTCTAACGTTCCAAACTAACGTTTCGAAGTCCCAAATCTCAAGTCTCAAAATCCCAAAATCCCAAAACCCCAAAATCACGAAAGCACAAACTTCTATTACATTATTCTAAATAAACTACTCCCCATCTACAACACATCACACAGCACAAACGCCACATTTTAACAACAAAAGCAGCAAACTCCACCAACACACTTTCGAAGGAACATTCGTCTCTGAAGAAGCCCATTAAAAAATGCTGCAAACATTCCAAAGCACCGGCGCACTTGCATTCAAGAAGAAAGTAAGTATGTCCCACAAAATGCAATTCCCGCTGAACCATAACTCTTTATCTCGTGCCATTTTTTCGTAATTACAGTCAGGAAAGAAATAAATCGTGTCCCAGTTGCGTGAGCCGCTCTTTGCAGAACGAAAGTAATTTCAGCGCGATTGAGGAACCAGACTTAACGAGCGCAATAATTTTACCTGGTAATCTCTAGATCTTTTTAGCGAAGATTTTAATCGGTCCCGCTGCATCGGACGTTTGATTCGTAAAGAGGAGAAGGTCGTGCGCGCGTGTTTCCTTCTCGCTTCTGCATCGGGCCGCGTTCCCTCGGCTTAAAGACGATTTTCACCTTACGTAAAACCGGCACATCGGCCGTGACTCGTTTCCATGGCGAACGACTTTCCCCGATTCCGTATCGCGAGCGTTATACACTTTAGAAACGATCGACGCCACGCCTTTTACCGAGGTTATTCGGTTATTTTTCGCGAAACCGTGGATCGTTCCGCGATCAATCCGCAAATTCGAGTAGCCGGTTGATTCAGTCGTACGCATTTGCAAGGTTCAACAACTTCCCGCAGGTGCTAATTATTATATCCTTTAACCAGACTTTCTTCTTATTCCCATTGCAGCAATATTTGTTTAATTAATACATTATTAGAGAGTTTCGTGTATTTTTACCTGTAGACCCGTTCGATACACAACATTTTTTTTGCAATTTCGAGCCATTGATTGAGGCGGCTGATACGTAAGCTCGTTTTAATTGCGCGGTTAGTTGTCTTCTTGGCTTAACGCACGCCTTATGTTACATTAAACGCCGGTGAAATATGTGTATCCCAACTTTCACATGCTGAATTACTAATTACTCAATTTTTCCGTGGTTTACGATGGTCTTCGCATTTTTACGTTTCGCGGTTACATGTGTACTTTCTATTACATTCCGTGTAATCTTTTATTATTTCTCGTGTAATAAAGGGTACGCTTATAATTAGCAAGTATGGAAATACAAATATTCGCTTGTACTGAAATATAAAATAAGTAGTGGGCAGTCTGAGGTTTGCAAAGCTAAATGTCCATGAAAAAATCAGTATCAAGAGCTCATCTTGATGTTACATGGTTATTATATCTCTTCCGATGTAAAGAATAAAGATCACGTTGATAATATTCAATATAACAATTTGTTCCATATTTAGAAACTCATTTAAGAAAATTTCTAAGTAATACTTGTAATAATTGACATCTTGTAAACAACTGGCAACCTATAAACAAATTATGAGTACTAATTCATGGCTCTGATCAAGATAGATAATCTTCTGAAAAGAAAATAATAATTTCCTCTCGATTTTCCTTTATCTGTACTCTTTCCTCCTGCATCGAAACACAATGAACGTTCGTCGAAACAAGAATCAACCCCAATTTCGTAATGGCTGTTTCATCGATCTACAGATACGCCCGATTTGCTCGATTCTATCCGGCAATTTCCACGGGCTCGAGTTCTAATTCCACGGTAAGAAGGAAAGTGAATTCCGAATCGACCAAGACGGCTACTCGCTTAGCATACGTTCAACTTTTGGCGTTCCTCGGTTTTCTTCGTTTTTTCCTTCTTTCGAAAGTGGAGGCCTCAAGGACGTCTGCGCGTGGAAGCGACAAGTTGACGACTATAAATTCGTTGAAATTTTGAGGTAACCGTGGACATTTCACATTCCACGATCCTTACAATCTATATTAACCCTTTTGGAACGGGGAAAAGTGTTTGGCGATTGCTGTTGTAGAAAACTGATTACGCTGATATTTTAAGTAATAAGATCGTTGGCACCTTACAACTTTGGGAATGTGTAGCTTTACAACTTCGCAACTTTCGGATTTTGCATCTTTGGTACTTGGAACTTTTGTACTGAGAACTTTGGGAGCTTGAAACTTCGGTACTTGGAACTTTAGGACCTTGGAAGATTGATACTTGGAACTTTAGGACTTCGGAAGACTGATACTTGAAACTTTACGACCTTGGAAGACTGACATTTGGAACTTTGGGACCTTGGAACTTGATATTTGGAACTTCATGATTCTGAAACTTTGGAACTTGAAACTCTGGATGCTTGAAACTTTGAAACTTAGAACTTTAGAACTTTGAAACCTGGGACTTCGGCACCCTGAAGCTTTGCTCCTTGCAACTTTATAACTTTAAAACTTTGGCAATTTGAACACTTGAAAACTTAAAAACTATAGAATTTGAAATACAAATAATATTCGCAAGTTTTAAAAGCAAACCTTCAGATCACAAAAATAAAATAAAATCATTCTCCCGATTCCTTCATTCCTAAATGAACGTTCTAAAATTGATCCATCCCTCAAAGTCTCTACCACATTGTCCCATCAAGTGTCAAGGTAAAACCCTCGAACGATTCATCTTGAAACGAACGAAAGAGTTGAGAAGCTCGTCTGAAAGGAGACACAGCGCATCCAAGTACTTTCTAAACCGATCAGACCGAATGCGACAGGACCGCGACGTTTGTTCCATTTGACGTCGAGTCACGATCGTTCGTTTCGAAGAAAACCATTTTCCCGGCGGAACGTGTTACGTTATGTTGACTAACAATCGCGCTCGTCTGGAGAGAACGGCTCTCGTTTCCGGCTTTAGATCGATCGGCCGGATATTGCCTGCGGCCTCGCGTGTCGGTCCCCGCTGCCGATGATCTAGATCCACCGTGTTCCTCGCCTCTTTGTCAGGACGACGGTTACACGAGCACGAAGAATTCCTTCCTTCCCACTTTCCGATAGAATTTCAAACGCTCGCGATTTCTTCTTCGTGCGGAGGCAACGTTTCGAACGGCGAAATGAAACAATTTCATCGAACGGCGAACGCATACCTTTTTATGCGGCGCTTTTTTGCAAGGCATAAATCGCGTAACTGTTTAAACAGTAATAAATTCATTACACGCGGTTACGTTCTCAAGAGTGAAAGTCGATCCTCGACTAATATACACCGGTCGCATTAGAATAGTTTATAAAGCTGTGATTCAGTGCGCGTCTGTGAGAAACTGCGATACACCATCTGGACTGTCGCCATAGACGTAAATTTCTGCGAGTACAGCTCAAATACTTTCTATGATTAGAGCAGTAATGATGGTGAACGATTGGTATATAGTTTCAATGTTATAAAGTTCAAAGTTTCTAAGCTCCCAAGTTCCAAAGTTCCGAAGTTCCAAGGTCCCAAAGTTCAAAACTTCCAAACTCCCAAACTTCCAAAGTGCCAAAAGCCAAAATTCAAAAATTCCACAGTCTCAAAGTCCCAAAGCTTAAAATTCTAAATATCCTAAGATCCAAAGATCCAAAGATTCAAAGATCCAAAGATCCAAAGATCCAACGATCCAAAGACCCAAAGATCCAATTCTCCGAAGCTCCAAAGTTCCCAAGTTCCCAAGTTCCCAAGTTCTAAAGTTCTAAAGTTCTAAAGTTCTAAAGTTCTAAAATTCTAAAGTTCTAAAGCTCCGAAGTTCCAATGTCTGAAAGTTTCAAAGTCCTAAAGCCTCGTTCCAAAGTTCCAAAGTTGCAAGATCACAAAGTTTCAGAGTCCCACAGTTCCAAAGTCCCGAACCTCCGAAGTCCCAAAGCCCCAAAGTTTCACAGCTTGAATTGCGGCAATGTCCCAAAGTTCCAAGCGAATCCCGACGCCTAACAAGTCGCACAGTTCTAATGCTCTAAACACAACACCAAACATTTGCACGTCTGCCGGTCGCGTGTTGCATCAGCTATTTACATAGCCTCTACACAATACGCTAACCGAACGAATTTCTCACGAAAATCGACAGTCGTTCGTTCACGAGCCGTGGATGCATACAATTTCATCCACACGATCCATCCGGCTTTCTTGCGATCTTACATAACCGGCTTAATTATCGGCTCGCCGATCGGCTCTTCACTGTAGCAATAATAAACGTACTCTTACCTAATCGATGAACATCAACGATAAAACCCACCATCGAAATAAAACAGAAGAAAAAACAAACCACCCCGAACGCACGCAAAAATGGAACAACTGACTTTCTTTTTCAGCCGAAGGAACACCTGTTTCGTCTAATGGTTTAACTCGGACACCGTCCCGGCTATCGATCGCGAAGATCTTCGGGTCGCTCACGGAACGAAGGTAAAACGCTGGATCGTGATCAACCGAGGGACCCATAAATCACGGCGAAGCGCGATCCTCGATCGAGGTTGCGGAGAACGGAGGATTCTAGATCGCCGGATGAATGGATCCGATCGTTGAATTCATCCCAGCAATGAAAACCCAACTGGAGTATTAAGCTTCTCGTTTCATTACGTTCCATTACGTTTCGTTATTACTGTTGCGAATGTTATTATTATTTTTTTTCATAATCGATAATTCCCCTCATTTATCCCGATAAAGACGGAGCCGAAGAGTTCGAAGGGGGTCACGTCAAAAAATGAATTCGATCGATCTTGAAAGCGATAATTATTCCGTTTGCGTCCGTGGGAATCGGACGATTTAGACAAAGATTAATTGATCGCGCGAGCCGTTGCTACGGTTGCTTTCACTTTCCATAAAATCGTCTCGAATTGAAGCATAACGCCGCCGATCCCGGCGGGAAGATGATCTCGGAAAGAGAACGGAGATTCGCGGTGATACGAAGCAGGTATCCTTTAAGAGCGAACCGTCGCGGATTGCATATTGAATAAATGCATCGAAAGTAAGTGGATCTTGCGCATCCCTGATACCATTTGTGTCGCAAAAATCTGCAATCGTTGGAAATGAAATCCGTTCACCGTGTTAGCCGCCGTGGAAACTTTCGCGGCGATACATGTGTGAAGTCGGAAGTTTTTGTTTTTCTATCTCTTGGGGATTGAGTATTGTGCATTGAAAAAGAAGTAAATGTTTACGAGCATTGAATATAAGTAAATGGTTTCTTGTGTATATTCTTTTACTTGTATTAGACAGCGAATGCTACGAAATCTAAAGTAATTAGATGGTAAAAAGAATTAGCAGAAATTAAGGCAGACATAATGACAGTAGTATTCAGTGAATGTTTCAGTAAACGTATTGTACGTACGAAATTTAAGTGTCTACTGAAAAATTCAGTTAATACCAGCAAATATTTTATTCTTTGTTTTTATTGTACTGAATATTTACTTACAAAATCCCTAGTAAATTATAATAATTACGTTAGGCTGTCGACGAATAGCCGAGCGCTGCGCAATGTTTGCTCTGTCATGTGCAGAACTGGCAGAAGTATTTTATATTTGTATACGATTGTAAATTGTAATAAGTACGTTGGCTTGTCAATAAATATACGTGCATTGTGAAATTTTTGTTGCTTCGCGGTTTAAATTGCAGGAATTCTTTTTTTATTTCTACAAGATTGTAAATTATAATGGGCCCGTTGGGCTGTCAATAAATATGTGACCATTGTGTAATTTTTGTTCCTTTACGTTTAAACCGTTTCACCGCTGCCAGGCGATCGACGTTTAGGTTATGTAAATTGTAACACACACAAAACAAATCTCCGTTCGCCGTTCGATTGCGCCTAAATGGCCGATTTGTTGATCGCAATGCGATACCCTCTTATGGTGAGCTCGTGTTCCTTATTACCCTTTCAAAATACGCTTTGGATTAGACATTCAAGTGACAAGTTTTACACAGAAAAATTCGGTAGAGTTGTGTCGATTTTAAGCTGGGAAGCGAATGAAATGTAGTCGGTCATGGCGCGGTTAAATGTTTAGGAGTAGCGGTCTTAGGATCTTTGAGTAATTAATTCACGGACTTCCTGAAGTTTCGGAGGCTTTGAATTTTAGAGGAGATGAACTATTAAAATTTCTGGAGTTCTAGAATTGATGAATAAATGATTCGTGAACTTTTAGATTGACGGAGGTTTCGCATTATTAAGTAGTAAAATGGCGGAATTTTAGACAGTTAGAGGTCCGAAATTATTAAATAGGGAAATTATGGAGCATCATAGTTTTAGAGTTTTAAAATTATTAAATAGTAAAGTTGAAGGCTCGCGAATTTTTGCTATTCCGAAGTTATTAAATAGTAAAATTGTAGACTCTCGAATCTTTACTGTTCCAAAATGATTAAATAGTAAAATTGAAAACTCTCCAATTTATACTATCCCAAAATTATTAAACAGTAAAATTGCACAGTGTCAAATTTTTAATATTCCAAAATTATTAAACAGTCAACTATGAACTCTTAGAGTTCAAGAAATTTGAACTTCCTAAATCAACACATGGTCTCTCAGAATGTTAGAGTAACCAACTCACAAATTCCTACAATTCTAGAGTACTAACCAATTCAACTATTTAACTGCTAAACTCCTGAACTGTCCAAATTGTCGTCTAATTAAATTCTAGACTTTGAACTCTAGAATAAATTAAAGCTACAACTTCTAAAACCTAACACATTTAAACACCCCAAAGTCTCGAAACAGCATTAGAGTTCTACACTCTTAGAGTCCCACTCACTTGAACGTCCAGTAGAAGCAGGAAATTAATACTTAACAAAATAGTCCAACATAAAAGCAGGAAATCGAAAATACTATGAATCACTTGAATCAACTTCCTAATCAAATGAATTATTGCGAAATTCTTACATAATCCGCACCTTCCATCATACCTCGAAAAATATCAATTTTCCGGTGCCGCCGTGATGAATTGGCTTATTTACACTTTCAATCTCGGCGAATGGCCTTTTTTCCCCAAATAACGTTTCCCCGGCCGATATTTTCTAACGGGTCCAACTGACTGAACACCGATAACCACTCAATGCTTTAAGGTATTACATGGCAAAACAAATTTATTTGGCAACGTGGCTCAAAACCCCGTAATTTATTCTGTGGCCGCGTGAAAATCAAATAGGTGATAAATCTCTATGTACCGCAGCGCTTATCCAGCAACGGGCTTTCGAGGAATTCATTAGAATTCGTTAGAAGTGTCGCCACACGTTGTGGCTACATTTTAGATACATTTCGTCGTCAGTGAAACAAGACACTTCATTTTATCGCGGAAATATGTGTAATATATCATCATCTTCCAGGAAAATAATTTTCTCCTTGATTTAATTAAATTTCGCTTTCATCAGCCGCCTCTAGAATTTTCCTTTCTATTTTTGGATTCATTTAAAAGTTTCACTTGTTAATATGAATACGAACGAATGAAATGAAAGAGAATACAATTAAATTAAATTAAATAAAAATTAATAAAATTAAATTGAATAAAATTAAAATAAAATAAAATAAATTAAATTAAATTAAAATAAATAAAATAAATTTCAAACTCTAGAGTTCTTATATCAGGTTTCAAAATTGGTTCAAAATAACTTTAAAAAATGGCTCGCTCTCTATATTTAAATCACACGAAAGCAAAAACTAAATTAAATAAAATACCAATAAAATATTCAATCAAAGACAAAATATGAATGAAATTACACCAAAATAAATTTCAGGTCCAAAACCTCACTTATCAAATTCGGAAATTAATACAAAATATAGAAAAGAAATTGAATTATCTCTGTGTATGAGGTAGTTAAGAGTAAAGATGCGACTGGAAGAATTTCACCGTATTTAGAGGATCGTCAGGAACCCGAACTTTAAAAACACGTTTAAACAGGCGTCGTTACAGCAACGCCTTCACTTTCACCTTTTCGAAAAACGTTTCTTCGGTGCTCGCGGGTCGTAAAGGCCCGACGAAACTCCGAGCTTCCATTACACGAACCTGTAAATTTCACTTTACGAGTGCGACTGACACGTTCGATCGTTTTATTACGTTTGCATGGGGGTTACAGAATAATGCACACCCACGTAGCCGCGTGTAAACCAGGTCGTCCCTAGGACCTTACGGTATTAGAATTTTTGCCGCGGGCATTTCTCTTTTCGGCACGCCCACTCGGACTGTGTTAGCATCTTCGTGACTTACGAGCGAATGGAATCGGGGAATATTGCGGTTCGAATCGATGACACTGATAAAGGAATAAGGGGAGAGGAGGGAAAAGGAATTAATGAACTGTAATCTTGTAAAGCGATCGATGAATAATGGATTTTATGCATATGTAGCTGTCATTGGTGCACTAAATGAGTGAAAAGGAATAATTTTAATGAAATTTAGAAATGTTAGATTTATAAAAGATTCGTAGAAAAATTAGAAGCGACAGGGAAAAGGAATTAATGAATTGTAATCTTGTAAAATGATGAATGAATAATGGATTTTATGCATTGCTGGCTGTCATTGATGCACGAAATGAATGAAAAAGATAATTCTAGTGAAATTCAGGAATATAAAGAAACGAAAACTGCAGTGAAAGAAGTAAATTGCTACTGAATGATAAATCTTGTCAGTTTAATTCGTAACAATTTTTACTTACATAAAAATCAAATAATGGACTACAATCTTGTCGAACAAATTCGTAAGCAGTAAAAAGAAAACGAAATCAAATTCGACATCGAAGAAATTCTATGAGCAGACTAATAACTGATGAAACTGTCAGCAAAAAATGGCAAACGCCGAGGCGAAAATCGCTTCATCCTGCGAAGAAAGAAGTGCTGCGTTTAACGGGTGACTAGCTTCTATCAATGTCTCTTTTATCGCGGCCCGATCGGCATCAATCGATCAGCGCGAGTAATCGAGAGACCTTTCGAAATCGGCGACAAGGAAAATGAAGTCCTCTTGGCACTGGGAAGGACAAAGATCGAGATATCGGCTGGCCAATGGACTCTGCGATCGTTTCGCGCGGCTATCTTCGTATCGCGACGAATCAAACAACTTCGGAATCTACTAACATCGAATAGAACGCTGTAACAAGCATTCTGCGAACTTGTACGATCGCTTCCCGTAAAGTTCACGGAGAAAATTAATTACAAACGGAGGGAAATCATTCAGCAAGCAGTTGTAATTATTTTTAAAAGACCAAAGTGAAGATTTCATCAGGAAAAGGATTTTTTAACAATAAAACTATCAAGCAATTATTATTATTTTTAGAAGGCCAAAGTGAAAGTTCAATTAGAAGAAAGATTTTTTAACAATAGAACTATTCAAGCAGTTATTATTATTTTTGAAAGACCAAAGTGAAGATGCAACCAGGAAAAAGATGTTTTAACAGTAGAACACTATCAACTAGTTAAAAAGATTGATTGTCAAATATGTTTTATTAGTGTTAGCACAAGGAAATTGATTAGTTTAAAAATTTCTCACGGTAAATTATGTTTATAGTTTCAATAATTGCGAAAGTAGAAAACTTAGAATTGGTCGTTTGGAAATATTCGATAGTTCGAGTGTTAAAGCGTTGAAAATCGTTTCCCCAGGATTATACATTAAATCCTTTTATTGTTCGAATTGAATTATTTCCTCGTAACTTTCGGTTTTATACAGCAATATTTATCATCGGCGAATTAATTAGTGTTTTGCAATTTTCCAGGTGGTACTCCAGTTTTCATAAGAATTATATAACATACGTGTTACCTGGGCGACGAAGTAAAACAAAAAGGAAACGTAGCGTGGCTGCATAACCGTCTACTCGGCTGAAATAATAATATGCAAATGTATCGGCTCGAAAATCTTGGGCTAGCTTTGCTTCTGCTGACCGCGCGCGTTTAATCTGCGCCAGGCTTTTAGATAATTCGCGGGAAAAATTCCGGGTACTCTGTCATTCGACTACTGACCCGTTCCGGAAGCAATTCAACGTGATATCGATTACCAGGACCGGCTATCAACGTATCGGTTTCTCTTGATACTAATACCCGTTGAACAATGTGCAACGTCGGAACGAAAGTTGCCAAACTGAACGACTGTATCTGCTGGCACGGGAGCCCATGAATCTCAAGTTCCAAAGGATTCTATAGCACTGAAATCATTAAAATAAATTTTAACCCTTTGCACTCGGAGGTATTTCGTTAGAAACACTTCACGTTTTCTAATTAGACGAAGGCGATATTTTGTGAAATTAACTTAAAGAGAAATCACAAGTAAATTGAGTAAAATATTATAAATTTTATAATATTCATAATATTATATAATATTTTAATATTTCACACACCGCATTATACACAGTTCAATATTAAATATCAGATTTTGTAGTTTTACTGCATCAAATCAAGTGGTGAAAGAATCACCTCTCGAGTGCAAAGGGTTAATTACAAAGTCTCAACATTCCAGAATTTCCAGATCGTTACAAAGTTCTAGGATCATAATATTTCAGAGTTGGAAGGGACCAAAGTCCATAGAAGAACCTCGAAACTTCAGCATTTCGAAGCTTAACACTAAAACTACCAGATGGGTCAAAATTCCTGATTTCTTCTTTTATAATTACTGGAAAGACACAGATACTTGTTTGAGAAATTATTAGGGAAACTGATTTAGTAATACCTAGAACTGACCTTTAATTCATCTCCATTTTCATCTTATAACATGCTGTTACTCACATATAACATATCTATTAGCCATACTTAATTACATTCATGTATTCTTGTGAAGTGAATATTTTTAATTTGTTTATATTAAATTTATCATTTCAACCACCCTTATCGTATCGTTGTGTACACCCCTGGCGACTTATTGTAAAACTGAGAGAACATTTGTTTCCTTCAACCTTTCCCTCAATTTCAACATTTTTAAGAATAATCCATAGAAATCTTGAAGGCAAGAGATGGAAGCATTGAACCTCTGATGCTCCAGAATCCTAAATTCTTCGACTTCAGCAGCCCCAGAATAATAAACTCGTGGTTCCCTCGGTTCCCCGGAGTAATAAACTTTTTGTGCAAATTGTCCCACTATCTCTTTAATCGTTCGTGCCGTAATATAAAAGAAAACCGTGCTTAAACGGACTGTTTCTATCGACTTTCCACAATTTCTTTCCATGTACAATACGAAATCTGCGTTTCTTGCTCCCCTTTTTCCAACCCCCTCGCCACCCGTCGATCGATTGCTGCCTAACGATAATCGATACGTTACGTAACCCGGTTTTTTACCTGCTCGAAATGCTTCGTGGGACTTTCCCCGAATGTGTCATATCGCGGAACAACCGTTCTGTCTTTTCTGCATCTTTTTCGTCGCCATAAAAACACTGCTTAAGGACTTCTTGCGAACGATTGGCTGAAGTTTTCCTACTGGATTATATAAATATGACATCCGTGATCTTGTCACGGTGTTTTTATGTCGGTACACTTTAGATTCTATGTACAGGGTGGTGTAAATAAAGAGTGGTTTTATACGAAGAAATAAATTGACGGTAACATTTTTGTTTTCAAAGTTTCGTAGTTGGAAAAATATGTAGAAGTTAAATTGACTGTGTATGCAACGTAAATATAATTAACAATATAATATAATTGTATATAATTAATAGATAATACACAAAGAAATATGTATTTAAAGTAAATTGAGGGAGTTAAGATTAAATTCATACAGAAGGTATTTAATGAAAATAATTTAAAAAGAATTGTATTGACTTGAAGGGGCTTGTTAATAGGATATAATGAATTTTATTAATTTAAATAAGGTTGTATAGTATTTTAGAAAAAGGTTCACATTTATAAACCGATAACTAAAGAATTTATTTAATGAATGAAGAAAATAAAACTATCAAACAATGAATTTTATTACATTAATATAAATATGTAAATTAGAAACATCTTAAAACTACCAAGTGTTGAGTTAACTGTTTTTTCTATTTCTTTAGCCTACATTTATTCTATTTATCAAAGACACCTTGTACAAATGTATTCATTGAGAAAATTGTGCTCCAGCGACCGATCACGTTTTACCAGAAATTGGTCTCGTCCGTCTGCACGAGTGCGAATTAAAATATTACGCGCTACACCCGACTTCTCGTCAAATTACGCGGTGGCAGACACTTTGACTGCTGCCCGACGAGAACTTCGACTCGAATTACCGCGAGACGGTCCGCAAGATTCAAACGAGGCTGTAATCATCAAGGCTGAGTCGATTGAGATGTCTGAGCCAGGTTGATGACGACCAGTTGTGCAATTTGCTTGAGACAAATCTGTGAAATCACCGACGGTGTATCGACTCCGAATATTCGAACGCAAATTTCGTGAAATTTTTCTACCCCTAAAAATGTCAAATTGTATCTCAATTCTTAAGCAAACATCTCAAATAAAACCAGCCGAAATTTTATATAAAATTTATACAACATTTTCTATAAAATATTCTTTATCTCCAATTAAGTTCTGTAATTTAAACTTTAGGTAGAATGGATTTCACCTCGAGTTAATTTCTTCTTTTTCCTTTATTCTAAATTTATCATTTTTATCATTTCAATCTTATGTAGAATATTTAACTAATCTAACCGAACACATTACTTTCCCATAAAATCTAATACAAATAAAAACATTTCTCAAATATCCATAACTTTCGATAAACAATTGTAACAGAAACCAAGGCATAAGTGTTTAAACGAGATTTGTTGTCCACGCTCTTATTTATTCAAATGTATGGCAACATCTTTTATCTGTGAATCTATATCTTAAACGATCATCATTTCTGACGCATTATTGCAAAATAAGTCGGACGTCAAGCGGTTAAGTGACCCGAGATATATAACAAGAGAGATCTCTTATCTATGATCCCGCATTGAGAGCAAAGAGGCCCCGTTTCAAAAAAGGTCCTTCGAAAGGATCGCGGACAACAAACGGTTGACATTTCGCTACGGGTTACATAAATGCCGTTTCCGAATCGAAACAGAGAAACTTCGACTATCGCTCGGTAGGATATACTGGTCGCCGCGGAGCGTGCCAATAAGACGAGAACCGCCAGCAGCGATAGTTGCCGGACAACCGGGTAACCAGTTAGCTTTCATTTTCGATAACTACCCGTTCAAATGTCTGCATTCTTTTCAAAGGTCGGTAATCGCGCGTAAGACCGTTAATCGTGAACGAAGAAAAAAGAAAGAAATGAAAGAAATTGTCAAACGGGTTGATAAATCTTATCGGCTCGCGTTATAATTAGGCACTTGCTCCGCAGCCCGGCCGCCATATTTTTTTCCCCTACACCGTTGCGTAAGTCTGTCGCGTTACGTGGACCACTTGAACCGCAAACAATGATCCTGGCCAGGTTTTGCAGCGATTTCTTACTACATTTTCTTTTTGCCTTGCCGGTGACCGGGTCAACAGTGACCCGTGCGTCACTTTTTCTCGAGTTTTCTTGGTGGAAAAATTGTGCATTGGCGATGGGAGTCGATTACGTTCGAAATTGACCGTAGAAAGTTGTTTCTTTTCGGTTGAACTTCAAAATGGATTTTCGAAGTTCCAGAAATTTAATAAAATTGATGATTCGATTCGAATGGGATTGATTACGTTGTTTTAAGGACGTTTTTAAATTTAATGTGAAACTCGAAATGAATTTTTGAAGTTCTTATGTCAGTTATGCTTCGAATATTCCTTTGAATTCTTATATCGAGGATCGAATAGCTCGAATACTGGAAGATAATGAAAGAAGATCGACTGTTTCAACGTGTAATCGATGTAAATCTAATAGAACAACAAGTCCCAGTAATTTATCAACGTTTCTGGATCAAAGTGCCGCCGTTTCCGCGGTTTTCCCATCGATCTCGGTTCCTGGATCGCGAGGCAGGGTTTCCGTCAGGTGTTCCGGTGGCCGCTAATAAGCGGCGAGCCGAGCACGGGCGGAGGCGTGCAGAAACGCGGGAGAAACACGCCGTTTCCCCGGTTAGATTCGATTAATCTTGTTTACCGGATCTCGGATCCGTTCCAATCGTTTCCTGATACTTTTCAATCGTTCCTTCACTCCCATTCAAGCGTTGACCGCAAATTAAGTCCATCAAAAAACCCCCAGCCGTCACTTTTTCGTTTTCCGCCAAGACAAAAATCGATCTGTGACGAATCTCGTCGGGGTTTTTCTTATTGCCCGAACCTTAGCTGATTCCAGGTGTAGCATCGAATCGAAATGGTGGAATACCGTTTTCTTGTACGAGGTTTCATTTCCGAGAAAATCGATCTGGAACAGATGTAAGACACGCGCGGCGTTTGAAGCGCGCGCCTCTCAAACGGCTTCAGCGTGGAATATCTCGAAAAGGAATTCTCCTATGATAAAATTATACCGGACATTTTTTGTTCAATTTTTTCCGTAGAATCGCATGGTACTGGTTTCAGCCGCTCTCTTTCCGATCGGAACGCGATACGGCGCTCGAATGCTTGCAACAGCCTTCGTTATCCAATATTTATCACCATGAATTTATGCTTCTCATCATTTTCATTTCAAATATCAATCGAACACTAACCTCTTGCTGCGACGGAATAATAATGGATTCACCGGAGGATGTGCCGGCGGTTTTTAATGAGATTCAAAACTGAGTTTCACCTCGGTAAATTTGATTGAAAGCAGCTTCTCGAGAAAGTTTCTGTATCTTAATACAACGAAAAGGTTGAAGTAAAAAGGAACACGAAATATATTTAATTAGACCAATAAAGTTTTCATTATTATTATTATTATTACTACTATTATTATTACTGTTATTGTTGATATCACACCCATCATGACAAAAATGGCTCACTTGCCAAATCGATTAACTCCACAGTTTGAACTTCTTAAGATTTTATCGTTAAAACGATAAACTAAATTTAATGGTTGTGATATGGTATTACAAAAATTCTGTTGTCATATGATATGTTCATTTTATACATTTCAAATATCCTTTAGGTTAAAGCTACACCTGTAACAATAAACTAAAATACGTTCTAACACTAAAACTACCTACATTAAAAATTGACTTTCTAAAATTCCTTTATAGAACTCCAAGAGTGCGTCTATCGAGACTATAATTAATTTACAATTCAGTTTTCGTATTGCTAAATCAATTTATTTAATAATTTCTCAGAGAAACATCTGTTATCTTCTTAATAATTACAAAAAGAATACATCAAGAATGTGTCATCTTGACGTGTCCGGTAATTTTAATGTTAATTTTCCAGTTAAACGGAAACGTCGAAAATCATTGTACAGATATTAAATCGCTTTCGAAGTTAATCGATTCGGCAGGTGAACCATTCACATAGTACCATGCTTGCTGTGGTAAAACAACAAAGGTTAAGAATTCTTTCGTTCTAAAGTTTCGCGTGCTCGAACAATGGACGAATCGCCGCGAGCCCCGGACCATTGATATTAATTTCCTTGATTTCCATGAATCAACGTATCGATAATTGGTGACTGCTCGACGGTATCGAGGAATAGCTGCTCATTAATGGGAATCGTTCGGCCGTCGTCCGATAATTCAATAGACGATTCACAGTGTAAAACCGGTTCGACGAGTGTGGTCCGGCCGGAGAAAGGGGCTCATTCACGGGGCGAACAATAAATTATTGTATCGAATTTAACGCATAAATTGAAAGCGGCCGAACAATGGTATTTACGGTATCTCTTCTATTACGTGCATGCCTCATTGTGTTTCCAAGTGGCGCAAAAGAAAACGCCCGGTGACTTGTATAAATCGCGCGACCCCTGATAAATGGCCGTTGCCCGGAAGTCTGCGAGGATAGATGATATTTACGACCCTTCGCGGCCAATGATTTGGTTCATAAAACAGGACGACGACATTAACACTAAAACTACTACGAAATTACAGTTATTTTTTATTATTTCTGAACACTAACGTGTTCCTTGAAATTTCTTCAATTGACATATATAAGAAATACACAATCGAATCGTATACATAACTACCTGCATAATTTATAGTTGTCAACGACCCAGTTGGGTTAAATTTGAAATATACAATAAAGAACAATGTATCAATAATTTGGACACAACAAAATTAAAAACATTTTTACCGGTAGTGTTAACCCCTTACAATAACGTGAGATCGACGATGAAGATTTTAAATAGAATTTAACAAATATAAGTATTGTTGACTGGTCACGAGCCAACTCGGATTTGCACTTGAATCAGCTATTTATTTCTGATACACAGAGTAATATAGAATATTGCAAAAGCAAAATATTCAAAGTTATACAGCAGCTACGTCCAAAGTTTTATTTCAGTTCATTACGTATAAATGTAGTATACCGAAGTTTCTTTAGATTGTTTCACTTTTATATTTAATTGCGGAATAATAATCGGTGACGAGGAACAGCTTCTGCGTAAATTTGTCTGTGAACAATGTGTTAAGTATAATATTTTGATTTCTCTTGGAGATTTCATAATATCAGAGCATGAGTGAACCGTTCGTGTACTGATATTTCGAAAGCATTGAATATTCGGAATGATCTTGAAAATAAATGGTTTCGCTTGAATACTGTAGTGAACGTCTAGAGTTAAATGCTCAGTAAACCTGTGTTAAAACGTTGCGAGTTTAATCCGTTGAATTATGTAATTCGGGGCGTTTCGCCGGTGTCTTTATCCGAAGACAATTCGTCACGACTGTTCGAACGTGGCAACGCGTGTCTTACGGTTTAATCGGTTTCACAATTGTGTAAGGAAAAATTCGTATTGTGCTCGGATCCAATTAAGTCGGAGTGATATCGGGTTACCGTAACGCGCGTTTGGGATAGAATAATTGCAACGCTAATAACAATGTTTTCATTAAGCCCGGTGAATAACGAATAATTGAGAAACAATATTCGAGGGAAAGAGCAGCAATGAAAAGGTGAAAATGACATGATTTTCTATTGTGCCCGAATCCAATAAAGTCGAATTACTTGCCCGTGTCTTTGGGATTTAATGACTGCGATGTTCAGTGGATTTGTTGAATGTAGGAAATGAGTATCGGATGATTGAGAAACAAAATTAAGAATGAAGTGAATGGAGTAGTAGAAACGTGGAGAAAAGTAATAGGAAGATTAAAGTGATGTGATTGAAGACGTTTGAGGTTGAAACTGTGAACGAAACAGGTGAATTGCGATATTAATAATAGTGTTTTCATTAAAAACAGTAAATATTAAGTAAATATAAAAAATATTGAAAATAAAATAATGAAAAGATAAAAATGACATGACTGAAGACCCAAGGGGTTGAAATCTTGACGAAAACACGCGAATTGCAATACTAATAGTAGAATCTTCATTAAACACAGTAAATATTAAGCAAACATAAAAAAATATTGAAAATAAAATAATAAAAAGGTAAAGAACAGAAATAGAGTGATAAAAATGACATGATCGAAGGTCTAAGGGATGAAAATCGTGTTTACAACGGACGCAACGAGTGCAATGATTGCCAATGGTTCGGCGAAAAATTGCAACAGCATTTTCCTCGTACACATTTGTGACCGGCCAGGATGTTTGGCATTTAAATAGACATTTCACGATGTAGGTTGAAAAAATTCGCTGCCCCGAGGATGCGGGATCGTTCGAGGCGATCGGTTCGCTGATTTCTAATTGGTAGAAAGCAATGCGATGATACCTTCTTTTTCCTGATCTGCTCGAACCGGCGTCGGAACCGATTTTCCGCCAAGGACAGAATCGTTAGACAACTTTATCGCCGGTAATGAGACAGTTAACCCAGTAAAACGGAAATCGTAATCGTTTGTTCGGCCGCGGACGAGAAATTTGTTGCTCGCCCGACGAATTCCGAAAATTTCAGTATCCGCGTTACATATGTTTCCCGAATTCCGTGTCCAAACACAATTACACTATCCTCGTTAATGAGATGACTTACCGGTGATCAATATTAAACTCATAACTCGAATTGAAGGGAATGAATACGGTAATAAATAACGCAAACGCAATTATACCATTATTATTACAAGCTAATAAAAACAGCGAATTGTTAATCGATTAATTAAGAAGGTAAATAAGTCGTAAATGTATCCTGGTTGATAGTATCAGAAATAGATGATGGATTTCCATTGAAACTAATATTAAACGTGTCATAAAACATTGAATCGCTTATTGGTGCAGATAATATTAACCCATTCGCTACCAGGATTCGTTTCAACAGCAGCCTTTAGGATTACAATATTTCATTCGATAAAATATATCTTTACAAAATACTACTATTACAATATTATTATAGATAAAACAAACGTGAATTTAACACTAAACCTACCAGACAGATCAAAATGACACATTCCTGATTTTTTCTTTTCGCAATTATTAAAAAGGTACATACTTCTTCGAGAAACTATTCAAGAAATTAATTTAGCGATACACAAACTGAATTGTGAATCGATTAAAGTCTTAATAAATGCACCCTTGAAGTTGCTATAGAGAAATTTCGAAAAGTCAATTTCAAGTTCGGTAAGTTTACCGTCAATTCGCCGTTCTTCAGAAAATATGAAATACAATTGAGGCTGGATGAAACATGTGACGCTGGTAGCGAACGTGTCAACGAATGATTTATTTTTCTGATTACGAAATATTGGGATCGATCTTGTACCTTTGTTTCCAAGATGAATGAACGGGTAGCCCGAATTTCTGTGCACGGTTTCCATCGGCTCGGATATATATTATCCCGATTAGATAACAATTGCAGTGTGAGATTCGCCAGATGCATTGCGCCCGATTTGCAATCGGTGTTGCGTTTCTCGCAGCGTAAATAAGAAAGCATTCCCGTGACGTTATCTAACTGCGTGAAATCTAAGAGTTCCGTTTCACTTCGTGGCGAGTCACCATAAATCAAAGCAATACTTGCGTATTATTGTCCCTATCACAGCCACGTCAAGGAATGCGCCGGTAAATCAGTGCATAGAGAGAAAGACGGAGAAAGGAGGGAGAGAGAGAGAGAGAGAGGGAGAGAGAGGTGACCATAGTCATTTAATTGTAATTAAAATCGAATCCCTCTTACGCGAACACCAGACATGAATGTATCGGTCTGCGCGCTGATAAATTAAATTTTAATAATTATGCCATGCATCGAGGTACAGTAATGAGTACCGTAATGGCATTTCTTAATGAATAGTCCAATACCATGGATCTACGGTTCGCGAGAAAAATTTACTCATTACGGAGTTGTGTATCGCGAAAAAAATGCGTTTGATAACCGAGTAACGGCGGTGCACTCTCTCCCGGTGTAATTTTGGCTTATTTCTCAAAGGATTCATTTCTGTGCCACGTATCGACTGCGTGATGCAATTCTTCTAACAAGGTAAGTCACCCGGCAATTATACAGCTTTTTCTTCTTCATTTCGTTCTGTCGCTGCGAGTGATAATTGTCACAATAGAAGAAATTTTCTCCTAGTACAGAGTTTTTTATTATTCGAACTGGGGACTCTCGAAGTTTGGAAAGTTTGAAATTTTAGACTGATCAAACAATGGCCTACCGAAAATACAAAATCACAATCTTTTATTATTCAAATTGTGGACTCTCGTAGTTTGAACAATTTGAGATTTTGCAGTGGTCAAACAATGGACTATCAAAAATATAAAATCTCACAATTTTTTATTATTATGGACTCTCAAAGTGTGAAATATTTGAGATTCTAAACTGCTCAAATTCTGGCCCGCCAAAACTCCAAAATCCCGCGACTTTTAATACTCAATCGAAGAATCGAACGCTTAGAAACATAGAAGATTCATCTACTCTCAAAGCTTTATAGTCTTCCAATCTTAATCAATTTAACAAATACATAAACTTTCAGAAACCCACTTCCCTCGACCAACCCCTAAAGTCCCGAAGCTTTAAACTACTGACCTAATTTCCGCACTCCTAAAACTATAGTTAACCCAGAGCACATCTACCCCAACGCAATATCCACCTCTCAGGCTAGCAGTTCTCTAGTATTTCAAAATTTCCCAGAACTAAACTGGCAGATGGCAAAAAACCTCTGCCTACGATCAAGCTACCATGAAAATCAACCTTCCTGGCGATCATAAATCTCGGAACGGGTAACGTAACATGAATGGGTGTTACATTCACAGGTCTGGATGATTTGGAGGATCCCCCGCGCGAAACGAGAGGATCCCCCGAGGTTAGATTGTCTTCAGGTAGTCATCAATCAGCGACACCGTCGAGGCACGCTTTCTTAATGCCACACCGGCCCGTTGCAGCTCGCTAAACAAAAATAAAGATTCCTCGCCGCCAATCAGCGATTTCCTTGCGCAACAGGTGGTTCGCCTAAGTGTCGGCCGCGCGGATTCTCGGATGGAGATCGCGATCCACGAAAAGAACCGTGTACAGTCCACGCGTGCACCCTCGATCGTACCGATAAATTAACTCTGAACAATCTATACCTGGCCAGTAATACTGTTTTTCTTGTTGCCCAATCGAAGAGTAGTAGATACAACAGGAAAATGAACGAGGCAGCAAAACGGTTCCGCGTTAATTCACTGTAACCCGTTTTTTCATCGTTCGATGGGAATTTATGTAAATGTGTCCGCATCTCTCTGTCTCTATCTCTCTCTTTTTCACTGATGAACATTTCCAGAGCAACAAGGTGTAATTGATTGCCTCGTGTTGCGCCGATTTCTGAATACGCTCGGACCGAGAGGCCTGGGTCTGGTTAATGCTAGGTTTCGCGGTGGTCTCCAGGTAGCTATTGGTAAAACGCTGTAATTTAAGGATGTCTACGAACTGACTATCATACACGTGATCCGATCGTTTTCAATCATTAATGGGCAGACGAGAGTGTTGTAATGTTAGATTTTAGATTTTTTGGGAGATTTGGATTATGCAAATCTCGATCGGAATTTATGCATAATACTTGCTTACTTTTAGGATACTGATAGTATTCGTATAAATAGAATTTTCTTGGATTGTTCTTATAAAATAGGAACGCAGGAAATATTTATTTTCCTTATTAGCAATTTTCAGGCTGCGAATAGTATAAATATCATTGGAATTGAGAGTTCATTAATGGTAGCTACTATGAAACAATTCCAGTATTTTAACCAATTTACTGTGATAACTGGAGCAGAATTTGAATTACAGGATTTTATACAGTTATACATATTTAATATTCAAATTCGATTATACCGCAATGATTTCATAACAAAAATCTTCTATCCCTCGAAACAATATCCCATTGCTCCAAAAAATTCGCCAATGAATCGATTAATCATAACAATATACAATCTCAGAACTTACACTTAACATTTAAACCCAATTACATCCTAACAAAGGTTCCACGATAACAAAAATCGTCCATCATTCCAACAAGTATCCCCGATTCTCTAAAAAAGTCCCATCGATCAATGAACCAAATCATCGTCGAATCTAAGCGTCAAATACTCCACTATCAAAAAGCTCGTCGATCATTACCTGAGGAATCCTGCAAGCGACGACTCGTCTTCCCGTATCGATCTTCGTTCGACGACCTCTCGAATGATCCGCGTATCGGCTACAGTGTCCGCGACGCAGCTGGGCTATCGGTCCGTGGTCGCACGCAGGATCCCGCGCATGTTAACGCACACAGCATCCGCACAACCGTCGCAACTCATTCTATCATCCGCGTGTCCCGCATCCTCGGTCATCGGAATCCCAGTGAGAAATCGTGGAAAAACGGAAAACCACACCAAAACCGGCGACGATCACACAACGAACCGATTTATCGTCCCGCGATCCACCTGAGGTATCCTCGGTAAACACTTTCTCCCTCCTCCCCCTCCACCCTTTCTCTCTCCCGCCCTCCCGCCCGCCACGACCGCCTATAGGCACGAAAATAACCCGTGATTGCACAGAAACACGTCGACGATTTCTTCTCGGAGTCACGAATTCCTAGGCCGAGGAAACCGGCACGTGCCGGTCGGTCCACAAAAGACTGCCGGCTGGACCTCTAACTCGCTGATAGTGTCCAGCGGTTTTCGCTGGATGATCCTCTAATTTGCACTCTGGTCTTAGTTATATATTACTTAGGTCTTAGATAGGTCTTGGTTAGACCTTCAGATCCAGTCGAATCGTTCAGAAAAAATCAGAGGGAAGCTTCTTTTAGCTTGCAATTAGAAAAGTCTTTGAAGACTTCATAGGGGATCGTTGCTTAGTGCCCAAGGGTCTTCCGGTTGCAGTGGCTGTTCGAAGACACCGATCGCCACGTAACTGCGTGTAGCACTTCCTGGACACTATTCGAAGCTAGGGAAACTCGTGGAAGTCGCACAGGAAACGAGAGTACCGAGGGTGAGAGCCGCGGGCAAGTGACACGGTCCGCAAGGATCCGTCAACCTCGCTCCGTGGAAGCGATCGTCAGACTAAAGTCATCGTTCCACTGGAAACCGAGTGTACGTGCATGGGTTTCTTATCCCTCCTGTTAGCTCGAAATCCGTTCCTTCTCTCTCCTTCCCGCTCGCGCTCGCCTCTGTTGCTCGGCTCGTGTGAGCGTGTCCGTGTGCCTCCCTGTCGCCTGGAACACACACTCTCCGTCTTTCTCTCCCTCCCTCTCTCTCTCTCCTTTGCTCTTTCACTGGCTCTCACCGGCTCTCTCTTTCTGCCTGTTACCGATTCTGTCATCGACGGTCAGTGGTAGGGATACCGAATCCAAGGATACCGGGCGCCGATCCACGAAAAAAAACGAGGAATTATTTGGCGAAAACGCTTTGGAAATCCGTGAACGACTTTTGCCGCGGCGCCGACAACCTAGCGGAGGGAGGACGACGCGACGGACCAGGTATTTTCGGGACGGAGATACGAAAGTTTCGGGTTAATTTCTTTTTTTTTGGGTCGTTTGAGTATATTGTGCAATGACGTTTTATTTGGAGGAATTGTTTAATTATTGTCTAATCAGAGTGATTGTGTTTGAGGTAGTGTTGGGGTGTTGAGGTTTTTCAGTGGAGATTAAGTTTGAGTTTGTAATATTTTTGGAGATGGCAATGTTTTTGATGTAATTTAATGGTATTGGAGATTGATATTAAATTAGTGGCTTTTCATAGTTTATGTGCGTTGAAGTTATACGGTGTTCTTTAAATTAGTACGAATATTGGATGGTATTTTAATTAGAATTGGAAAAGGTTATTACAAAATTGACTGTAACAGCATGGAAAGAATTTAACACAAATTTCTATATACTGTGACCGGCATAGTGACTGTCCAATACCTTTTACTTGCCATAACTATGATTCTGTGTTCTCTAATCTTGCTTCGCTAACAGAGGAAACTACAAGTGTGACATTTGATACTTTATATGTCAGTAAAGTGCTTAATGGTTTAATATCGTTTTCTAGTGTCATTTAGGAATTTAATATCAACGCAAATGCGAGTGCACTTAATTTTCGTTGAATATTACAACTCGGCGGTTACGTATACGGATAGAATTTTTCCTAAAAATGCTTGAAATTATTTCCATTCCTCTCTATTTCAGTTAATTACCATTTATTTAAACTTGCTAATCAGATTAACCAGAATTTGAAATATAATCACTGTTTATTCTTTAAAAAAAATTCATTTTTAAAGAAATTGAAGTACAATCCCAAGAAGGAATAAACATTAAATTTCTGATGATCGTCCTTCCATGTATCTACCATTCAAATAATTCACAATAATTAGAATTCATCAAGAATTTAATTGACAGGATCTGTCACCGACTTCTCAACGCAGCAACCCCACGTCCGACCGTTGAAAAAATTACAGATAGTTGATCGTGACACGTATGTCGACTAACATTTTACATTGTCAATCTCAGAACAATAATTACGTGGGCAAGACGAGAACGAAATGCCCGGTTCCACCTGGATAACATCCGATATTCACGTCGTTCAATAACAGGCATTGTCGAAATTGCCCGTTTGTTCTTGACGGACTAATAATTACCTCGCAACCAAACACGATACCCAATACTATCCTAAACTCACCGAACACAATATCAAATCGATCTACGTATTCCTAAAACAGTGACACTCAACAAGAACCAATAACAATAAAAAGCACCAATTCAATTTCCATCAAACGCAACATTCTAATGAAACCTGTTAATAAACTTGATCGACTGAAACAGAAGATTAAAGAAACGTGTCGCCAATTCTATTTCATTCTATAAAGCTCCGAATGAATCGAAATAATTAATTCAAGAGCAATGGATCAATAGGATCTCCTGTCACGAACAAAAAGGAAGATTGCAACGTGATATCTCTAAAACAGTCAACAAAAAAATCACCAAAAGCAATTAAATTTCTATAAAAATGAACATTTTAATAAATTCTCTTAATAAACCTGACCGGTTGAAACAAAAACTTAATGAAACCTGAAACCCATTCTATTTTACTCTATAAAGCACCGAATGAATCGAAATAATTAATTCAAGAGCAACGAATCAATAGGATCTCCAGTTACGAACAAAAAGGAAGATTGCTATGTCATATCCCTAAGACAATCGTTGCCAACAGAATATTAATTCAAGCCAATTAAATTTCTATAAAAAGGAACATTTTAATAAATTCGCTTAATAAACCTGATCGATTGGAACAAAAAATTAATGAGACCCGTAACCGATTCGATTTTATTCTATACGTCTTCGTATAAATCCGACTGATTAATTCAAGAACAATGGATCAATAGGATCTCCTGTTACGAAACAAAAAAAAATTGATTAGACGGCATTGAGATAACGCGCGGAATTCATACTTTTCCTTCGAGACTGAACTCGAGCGAAACGAAAATAGAACAGAACAGGAAGGTGGAGAGAAAGAGAGTGCCGGCAACAAGAGGCCAGGAATCAGCTGAGAAAAGTGCGAGGGAAAAGTGAGCTGGATGGCCTTCGCGACAATTCACTCGTTACCTCTTGTTTCGCCGTTCGAATTCAACTCTGCTAGCGGGGCGGAATTGACGGAAAGTCAATTCCGCCCTCCTTCGACTGAAGCCAGTCTCGCTAGATCAGTTCCAGCAAAAATATTAGGGTGGCAGAGAAGTCTCTTCGTTTTATTCAGTGTGACGTTTATATTATGAATTTTATATTGAATAGAAAAGAGGTGGATGCTTCTAGGGATGAATAATTAAAAGCGAACGATAGATTCCTTGTGTACATTATTTTACTAGTACTGTTGAAAAATAAATAAGTGGACGTTGTAAAATGTGAGCTAAATACTGCAGAAATTTGACGGAAATTAAGAGAAGATAAAATTAATGTAATGTTGGGAGACTTCCTGGGCAATCGAATAAAATCGCTTTCTTCGGATTATTCTAGCTTTCATCCCCTGCACTTGTTACTAGAGCTAGTATTAGGTTCATCGACGTCTCTACTGTAATTTAATAGCGATTTAATACGTCTGTTCGACGTCACGCTCCATAAAAATGATGGAGAATGATGAAATATGAAGACTAATATTGTGACACAATTTTATTGCGCGGAGGGTAGTAAAGTATTCTATAAAATAATTTAATTGGTGTTTAAGGGGCTTTTTTGTGCGATTAAAATCTGTTCCTCGGCGGAGTTTGTAATACTAGTTAGCTACTCAGCACTTGAGAGTTACTTAACTAAGTTTATTTTATTGAATGACTTGGATACAAGCGAATTTTTAGCTGTGAACTAAAATTATAATTCTTTCAGAGATTGATTTGAAAAGTAGCAGGTTTGAATTAATTTCTTGACATTCTTAAGTAATATCCGTAATTCTTAAATTGTTTTATTAAAGCCTTAAACATTCATTTTCACGTCCAAAGTAGAACATGATCAGCAAGTGGCAGACACGTTAAAAGGAGTTAATTTCCAAAAATTATCCAAATGATCATTCTAAAATTATATTATTCAAGAATTTCAAACTTGTTGTAGCTAATGATTCACACATTCCAAACAGTTCTCAGAGCTCATCACTGATGAAATGAGTCAATTAGATAAATGACAATTCCTAAAATTATCGAAATTACCATTCTAAAATCATATTTCTCAAGGAATATCTGCAAGAGTCAGTAAACTTCTAACTTGTTGCAGCTAATGTTTCACACGTTGTACATTCTAAAGTATTCTAGACGGTTCTCCAGGCCCGTCGCTGCCCTAAGATGAATGACAATCCTGTCGCGCCACGGTTCGTCAGGTCGGGCGACCCGCAAAAGAGTACACACTAATAACTGGAGCAAAGCTTGTTGTGTAAGCCGGTGGGTGGCTGCCTTTCTCCGGCGTTGCCCAGTTTTAATACGATCGTTGTATGCGAGAACGCCGATTTCTGTGGCCGCGGGATCGGATTCTTTTTACTCGCGCCAACGGGGAGAGACATTAGAGCCACGAGATCAGCTTTTGTGTAATAATTAGAACGCCGCGCCGGAGGGAGACGGCCGAGATGTTTTAATTATACGCGGCTGTCTTAATTGCGCTTAATTGCGGCGTCGCGCAGTGGGCCATTCGCTCGATCTGGACGGCCAAAAGTCCGTTTTAAACATTTTACCTAAACCGAAAAGATTGTTGCTGTTTGAGATAGCTGAATGTATGAAGAACAATGTCCTACAAATTTATTTATTCTTGGAACACTCGAAAAGTGGTGAGCTATCCCGAACGTTATAAATTTTCGACTATTCTGCCATTTTCGATATTTGAAGATATGAAAAATTGATATTAAAATTGAATTCAATGGAATATAGACATCTAGCAGTGTTTTTATTAACATCAAAATATCAAATAGAAAGCAGGAATAAATAATCTAATAAATGAATAATCTAATTAACTAGTAATAATGTTCTCGCATTACTCTCAACATTCGGAAATTCAAGAGACTACCACTAAAATTAAATTCAATCGAATATCTCAATCGCTCAAAACATCAGCATTCTAATAATTGCAAAACAATTCTCTAATTATCTATTCTTTAGTACACAATTACCCGCCTTCGCTTAATCCCCGCAATTAATACCCGTAATTGCCGCAGAAATCCGGGCGGCAAACAACGCAAAAATCCCGGGGTTCTTCGCGCGGCCGTTCGACGTTTTTAAATTGCAAAAATTGTAAAATGGCCGGTGCCATTACCCGGCTCTCCATAAAACGGGCGAAATTAATTCCTCGTCGAAACTGGAAGGTTCGGCCGGGAACACCGAACGGCCGCCGGTAATTACGATCGGTTTTCAATGGCCCGTAGTTACGGAAACAGTCAACAACGGCCGATAATAAAGTTACGACAGACCGGTGTTAATGTTATGCGGGCTCGCCTCGTATTGTTGTGCCAGTCAGTCGCAGCGCGCGCGTGGACCGACCCTCGGACAGCGCATTACTCCCCCGAGCGTTGCGAGATGATAACGCTTTCGCCTGGTCCCGTCGACGATCATTAATCAATCGTCGACGAGATTTCGAGACTTCGGACGAATCAATCGAACGACTTACAGTTACTGACACTCCGCATCGATCGGTCGGATCTTAATTCGATAAAGATCTTAATTGGAGCAACTAAAGAAACACTTTATCGCGGTAAATTTCACTTCTCACGGAAGAAACTAGACGCAATCCTACCGTGTGCAATTAACCAATTAACTGTGGACTTTAGTTTGAAAAATCCCTCGTTTCGCGAGCAATGGAATCGAAAAACGAACGTGTACTTGTCAAACGCGGGTTTTAATAAAAACCCAAAGTAAAACGAGGAAGAATTACACGTTCTCTGAAGAAATAAAGAATTCATCGTTGAAAGAGTTAGTAACATTTCAAACTTGAGGATGTGCATACTCGTCAAACGCAGTTAACTGGTTAATTACCTTTACGTCCCCCTGTTACCTTTACCAACGACGAATACGAAATTAACATAATTTACATTTAGAGCGACCATATTACGCAAAGCGGTTGAACTTTCGCACAATTTCGGTCGAGAAATTGTAAAATGTCACCAACTTAGGTCACGTCGTTGCATCAACGCGCGGCAACATTTTGTTTCCACCGGGGAGAGTGAATTAAAAATGTGTTTTAGGAGAACGTCTATCGAGGTCTCCGCATTGTGCTTCGAGCCTGAAGTATCGCGTTACTCGTAAAAGAATCGTAACGAACGGTCGTCTTGAGTGTCCGGAGGCTCTTGCACAAGAATGGTACAAGCTTGTAATATTAATGGATTCGCGTTGTAGATCAACGGTGTCGCGAATATGAAAGTAATCTCGTTAATATCTCGTTAATTTCGACGGGGGCAAAATTATTGCGCGGCGACGGAGAGCCGCGTTGCGCTCGCGTGTGGCCTGATAGCGAGCAATTTATCGGTCCGGCCGAAAGAAAAGCCTTGTAAATGTCCCTTGCTCTTTTCTAATCATATTAGCATATCTAGGTGAACCGTGCTCTCAAGAGTGATTGTACAGATACGCAGCCACCAGAGGCCATTTCCTTTTATCGTTCTTGCGGACAGAGCGACAAATGCCGTGTAAGTGCCACGCGGATATGTGACTGTCGTAAGGCTCTCCCACTCGGTCTCGCGTGGTACCTTGCCTCTGTTTCTACGATCTAGCGGATCTCGTTCCTGTTTTGCAAGATCTGTGATCGATCTCGCGATCGTCCGAAGGATTGTCCGACGATCGTTCGCTAATTCAGTCATTCTCTTCGTTCCGTTGCGTGACAAAGCGCAATTGAAGAAGAAACATATTGGTCTGCTATTTGGACAATATTGATGGAGCCCAGAGATAATTCAATATTTCGCGAAGAAAACTTATTGAAGGTATTCAAATACGACTTGGGCTAGTTATTAGAGTTGATTTTGAAGGTAAGTAACCAATTTTGTGAAGAAAATGTTTAAAACAACGCTGCTTTGGTGACATTTTGGGGGTATCTTTGGGGACATCAAACTAATCTTTGATACCTTCAACATTTCTTTTGTTCATAAAATACGGAAGAACACTATTTATCCTGTACTAACTCTGTAGATTCAGATTAAGATCTCGCGAAGGCGAAAATCTGGTAAAAATGAGACAGATCACGATTCGCCACGCGTCGAAATCCGTCGCGAAGAGGATGAGGATCATCCAGGCGTTACAGGATTAAGTAAAACGTCTCGTAACATTCTCCCCCCGCGAAAGAGAAATGGATTTATCGATCTCTCCGTCGGGTCGGACGCCCTCTTTGTCAATCACGGACCAGAATTACGTCAGGAATCGCACTCGCGGTGCCGTTTTCGGCGCGATTTCGACATTCCTCCGCGTTCCCCGCCGATCCGCCGCGGATAACGGAATTCCCTGGCCATGGAGCGACGGAGGAGCGGGCACGCCGAAATCGGCGGGATTGTATACGTGTCACCGGACGCGTTCCACGAGAATAACGAAATTATGAGGAGCGAAGAGGAGTTCCGGAGCGTGTCCGACGCGAAAGTCCCCGTGAAACCGTGACTTTTTGCCGAGGCCCGATGCATATTATGTAACCTGTCCTTTCGATCCGGGAACCTTTATTTTCTCTCCACCTCCGACATCTGGCAAGCAGATCGTCCCGTAATTCCTCTTTCCAACGGCGGTTAATTGAAAGATCGCGTATCTCTCTACGTACGGTTAATGCGCCCCGGCCAGACCGTAATACGAGGGACATTTTCTCCGATTAATTCCGCGGCTACAACTCGCGTTCCTTGGAAACCGTAGATCTACCTCACGACTAGAAATCGTCCATTTCGAATTTCTTCAATCGCAATTGTTAAAAATACAAAGACACTTTAGTGAGAAGTTGTTAAACAAAGGTAAACCGTTCGAAAAATCAAATGATTCGTCTGTTTGTTCTAGCGTTAGGACGTGGTTCTGAGCTAATACGAAAACTGGACGCCATTTTGTGAACAATGAGTTCTCGCCTAATTCATCTATCTTTTGGTAATCTGTATTAAACGCAGAGGAATTTAATGATATAAATATTGTAGTGTACATTCGGCAGAGGTGCGGAAGAATGTTTTGCGGAAGCCACGCTTGTCGAGAATTGAGCTTAACGCAGTTAACAAAATGGCGGATCGCAAGGGAATATTGAACGTTAACGGCGCGTGCCCGGAAAAATCAAGCGAGCGTTGTGAAAGAAATCCGTGCAACGCCTAAATCGATGACGGAGCGGTTGAAAGAAACCGGAGGCTGTTTGAGATATAAATCACAGTTAAAACGCGCGCAAACGGGCCGGTGCCCGTAATTTTTCTGTCTCGTTGACCGGGTGACACGTCGGTGGCAAGGTTTATAGAGAAAGCAGCATTTACATAAGGACTCGCGGTATCGTGTCGGACTGGACAATTGAATTTTGAAATCGCGCCGCACCACACCCACGATTACCCCAGGGGGTGCTACCTTGAACCCGAGCCGGCCGTATGATTAACGATACGAAGGCGTTCTAATTGGCCTTCGCGAAACGGAGGCTGGAATGCGCGGAGCATTCCCGAACGGTACAGAGATTTTCAAGGTGGCCGCGAAACTTCGCTTCAACGCTGATAGACTAAAGGTCTGACAGAAACAATGGGATCGAGAGCTAGATCTAACTAAGAGCAACGATTGCCGCGAGATAAAGCGAGCAAAAATTCAGATGAAAGGATAAACAGGCTGAATAGCGAGTCCGTTTCAACTATTTCGCCTTCAGCGGAGTTAAGCAAGGTCGCTGGACCAATCGATGGCACCCACGCTGGTTGGATCCGTTTTTATTATCGAGATTGCCGAGTCTCGCAATCGATGGACAGATGTCCTGCTGGGAAAGAGATCGAAATGGAAGGACACTCGAGCTAGCCGCTAATAAATCTCATCTTTTTCATTCGATAACGCGCGTACACTGTCATTTTATGTGACAATTTAGTTATTTTATGGATCACGTTGCTGCAATCGTGGTTACTTTTCCCTGCTCACTCGGATCGAACCGAGGCGATGCAAAATTCTTTGCTACCATTAAAGGAACATATTTATAATTGACGAATGACCACCGTTCTCAGGACTTTTACTTCGGGTTTCGATCGCTGCTCGGTAGCACCGCAACAAAACGCTCTAGTTTCGATAAAAGGGCATTGAGCAACCGATAATGACCGCGGCCGAGTTGGCGGTGTACTAGCTGCCTAGGAACAATCGTATGCGTGCAATTTTCTGTTGTCTCGACGTCGGCCTAACACGCGGCCCTTCGAGAGAACGGGTTACTAACACTGGGAAAAATTGATTAATACGAATACTCGCTTTACCAGACAATATTTAGCTTTTTCTTCGGTTTTTTGTGATCTTTAAAACGCCGGATCGCTCTGTGTGTAATATTTGGCTCTGAAAATGAAACTGACCGAATAGAAATTACGATGTTTTTCTAGAAATTAATATAATCTGGGAATTGACAAAATGAAACAAACATTCGGCAATATTTTTTCAGCCAAAATATCGATACGACGCAGGATAATAAAAGTTCTGTTGTAGGTAAGTAAAAGATGATTTATTAAAAATTCTGTACAATATAATATTGGATATATTTAATAGAAAATCTTAACAAAAGAAAAAGGTTCACGTTGTTTAATAGGAACTAATAAGCCTGTCCAGTATTACTGCTTTTCCACTTTTTCCACTTTAGCGTCTTTGTTTTTAACATCGATAATGACCTGTGAATTTAACAATTATCGATTGCCTTTGTTGGATCATTTACACCATACAAATTCCTCACTCACTTTTCCTGGTGATTTGCTCTTAAGTATATGATCCACTGCATCATTTACATTACACAATCCAGCAGTTAATGCACAGGTTGGTTTAATAAGACCATCCTCAAAAAATTGTATAACATCCTCTCCTGCTTCTCTAATTAATTAAATGAAAAAAATTAAGATATTTCTAAACAACACAAATCTTAGTTACTAAGCTGACAGACTTTGTACCTATATTTATCTGGTTTTAGTTCCTTATACTCTTTTAAATTAAACCCTGCTACACTGAAACGATTTGAATCAGACTCTGTCATCACTGCTGTCGACCCAGCAATTACTGCCCGCCCTTAAAGTTGAAGATTAGGAATAGAAAAAGTTAGTCCACATTTTAAACTGATTTTAACATAATCATGTACCTTTGCTAGAAAGATGGTGCACTACCACAGCAAAACTGTCATCTCTCAACAAATCTTTCATTGTCGCACCACTTTTATAAATACTGGTGAAACTGAAAATATTACACATCTGCTGCTACTGTTCATTACTTGATCAAAGTCTCACATGAGAATCCTAATTATGAGGAAACTGATTCTCATCCATCAACTTACCAATCTAGGATGTTTTTCAAATGTTCACCCTCCTGATCTGCGAAAATAGCCTCTATACCTTTATCAGTAGCTAATTCCTGTAATTGCTTCAATAATTTACTATCTTTGTATTTGAAAGACGCAAGAACATTGCCCTTTCCTCTGGCTAAATCTGCTCCCTCTTCAGTAGCACACACTGCTATTACCTAAATTCACCATTGCTCTAGTATTTCTATACATTTTAATTTAACATACTCATTTCCTAAATGCTTTAAATCTAACCTCGGCTTTATATACATTTGTTGCTAGATCAACTGCTGCTAAGCCAATACTGCTCATCCCGACATTGATTATGATTATATCCCCTTCTTGCAGATTAATTTTACTTTCTATTGCGAGTAAGGCACAAATATAATCATCGAGTAAACCAATTGCATCAATCGATTTAAATTCAGATGGTATTTTCCAAATATCCTATAATATTTGCTTATAGTCAAATGTAGAAGACAAATAATATATTCAATAATGTTAGCTTACGTCAAACTTTGCTATGCACTGTTCGCTTAAACCTCCATATAATTCTTTATTAAGAGCAATTACTTTATCTCCAACATTGTAATTACAGTCTTGTGCATCTTTTCCAACTTGCACTAATTTGCCAACTAACTCTTGACCGAGTACCATGGGCAAGCATGGTTTAACTGTGTATAACTGTTTTGCTAATAATATATCACAGGTATTTAAAGCACAATACGCAACATCAATAACAACCTATACAAAATAATATTAAGTATATTGAAAAATGTATTTTGCTTTAACATGTAAGACTACATAGAAATTCTATTTTTATATTAATATAATAATTCATGATTTTATGTAACAATAATATTCTAATTCATGGAGAAGTATGTATGGAAAGAGTAGTGTAAAGGATTTTATTAACTGAATTTCTAATTTTGAAACTCACTTCATTATCTTGTGATATTTTAGGAATTTCAATCTGATCAATAACAAGTGGGCTATCAAAATCCTTTAATACTGCAGCAGAAATTCGTTCAGAAGTTGGAACATTCTTACAATTTAGGTTAGGTGATGTAGATTCTGCTGTAGAACTGAATTTAACAACCCTCGTTTGTGCCGGAAACTTCTTCAAATGACTTCTACAAAATTGCGGTAAAATTCTTCTTCCAGCTGAGACGGACATTTTCAAAATATACACTTATTTTTAAATACACAGAACACTATTACCGCAATCACAATAAACCGTGACTTAACTCTGACATGTACTGCCGGACATGCGCACCAATATGGCTGTCAAAATTCAAATATCGATGAGGATGAAATCGAACGTTTTCCATATCGATTATTTGAATCTTTAACGAGATATTTGAAACTGACCGTTAGTTAAGTAATGGACGCCTAAGAGAAAGTGCGCGTTGTGATATAACAGTTTTTATTACAAATAAACGTAAAACAATCAAGTATTCTATGTGATAATTTGGTAGAAATCGAAGAAAGTACCTTCAAGAAGCAAAATCATCAATCGGTATGTCTGATACATATATTTATATAGACTAAATGATTATTCTAACCGTCAATTGTTACATTCGAATATGGGCTCAGTAAAGGCGGTTCATTTCAACGAACCATTCGATATCTTTGATACATAACAATTCCTGAATTATATAAAATCGAATCGGGTACTTACCGATCACCAAATCTGTTGCATACCCAAGGCACAATGCATTTTCCATTAAAGAGGGTGGAAACTTTTTCGCTGAGAATGCCATAGAGTCCATAGACGAAAATTAACTATGAAATAAAAAAGAACATAAATGATTTAAAAGAAACAATATAAATTACAAATCAATCCGATGTAATTTATAAAAAAGAATGAAATCAATTACTGAAACAAATTTTTAATCACGCGGAAAACAATTTGTTTAATATATTTTTTTAATCTCTTGACTATCTAATGCATGTGCAATGAAAGGTTTCGCAATATGGTGCAACCGTCATGCGCTTTATTATTAAAATATTTGCAAAATTTTAACCAACAAGTAACAACAGTTCGGAAACATGTGACTTGCTTAAGCAACAATTTAATTATACTAATTATTTACTGTACCTTTTTGAACGAGGTGTACACGTAGTGAATCACTTTTCATTCGGTTAATTCATGGAAATCAAAAACACTCTCAATAATCAGAATGATAGAGGTTGAAAACTTTTCGATTAATTATAACCGGAAGCGGTTCGGACACGAAAGCGGTCACGGAAGTATGTTTCCCCGACACGGTTGATAAGAGAACTGATTCGCTCGATTTTTGTTTCTTCTGACAAAGTCAGGCCTCCCCACCAAGCTGTCGGTCCATTTTATTGCTATTTTTTTTCAAGCAACCCCCACTACCATTCCAGGTCATTTTTCATTGTAGGTTCATTAAATTTTCGCCAAATCTATTCTCCGCCATTTCAAAATGGTTTTAAAGTTTTCTACAATTTTAAAGTCATGCTATGATGGGATTTAAATGAATGATATTTATTAATTAATCAACTACACATACACTAATCAATTTTAATTAACATTTATGTACATACATGTAGGTCTTAGGGTGTGCTTGAATAAATAATAATTACATTATTAGTTGGAAGTTTATTTCAAATTAATTCTTCTTCCAAAAACTGTAACATGGTTCTGTTAACATTAGTTTATTATTGCATGTGTTATTTTACATAAACTGAAAGGAATACATTTGTAAAGTACAAAGCATCTGAATTATATATTTGTTATGTTAATATCATTTTGCAATTGATTCGCCCTTTTCTTCCTGCTATTTTAATGATCAGTATACGATTATATCTAATAACAGAGAATATGCAATAATTCAATATCTATAAAGAATCATGAAAAGTAAGTACAACGTTTAATACACTCATATAATACAAGAAATGAGAATGATTAAATAATTCGCCTTACATATTTGTTCTTTTCCACTTTTATGCGAAAAAATTAAAATACAATTACAAAAGGTCTGTATTAATCATACAATGAATCAACCATACTGAACTTGCGAACAGAGTAATGATCAGCGAGGTAACATTAGTACAAGTGATGACATTAGAAATTTTATTAAATTTATTCGTTGACAATATTATTCCATGCATTAAGCAGTATGGCCAGCCGTACCCATTATTTCTATCACAAAACAGTCGTACCATGAAAATGTTAGTTAGTTTCTCTTAAAAACAAACGCATAGTAGATACTAAATTTGATGACCAGATTAATGTTAAAAATATAAAACGGCGACGAGTATGACTAGTATGTTATTAGAATCTTTCATTATAAAAGTATTAAACTTATTTAATACCTCCGGTTAATTTCAATAAAACTAAATACTATCAGCATACACTTAGAATACTTCAATCACACTTGTATGATGGTATATGTGAAAAGAAGCACCGAAGAAGCATTTACATAGAAATAATACATTATTAAAGAGGCCCTATTCGTATGAAAAGAATGTGAGAAACGTTCAACAATATAAGAGGCTCCTGAAAATACATAGCATAATCATGAATTTACTTATAAGGAAACAAAGAAACGAATGATCGAAGAAGTAAATACAAAAATTAGCTAGCATGTACAGGACAAATAAAAACTATACTGATGCATTTCACTTGTACCACATGTACAATAACTGCTTCTGCAATTTCTCGAATATCACGATCTGAGCTCTGGTATGTAGTCGACACCTAAATTAAAAGTCTACCTACATTACATAGAATAAACAATATACGAACACGTTTGCTCCCATTCTCAGAAACATTATCGAGAGGAAATGCTAGGTCCTAAGCACTTTTTTCGTTGGTAGCATATCTGGATATTACAAGAACACATACGTCGACATAATTCGTGTATAAATTGTTTTTTTTTCTTCTCGTGTCGTTTAACATATCAAAACAGTATACTGTGCATTCACGTTCAATAATACTGTGAATGAGTCTCATGTCTTAATCCTACGCAGAATATTAGGATATTACTGCCACTGGTACTATGCACTCTGTTGTTAAAGTGTACAAGTTTAGTACAAAAGTTCGATTACAAACGTTAGTACAAAAGTTCGATTACAAACGTTAGTACAAAAGTTCGATTACAAAAAACTATTGTTACCTTTCCGTCGCTTAGAACTGAAATATTTTTAATTATTTTAAATCTAGATTCTGGAATGCTGCATTAATAATACTTCTAATTCAACATCGATGTATATGAAAAAGTCCTTTCGTTCGAATATACTTGTACAGTCGGCGAAAACTTCTTGGTTTGTTTTTTTTTTCTTTTCGTTATTGTGCACAATTCAGTTCGAAGGTGGGTTAAGTAAAAATCAGAGGAAGATGTAGCACAGACAGATTCGAAGTGAAGTGAATATTGAAGTAAATTTTGAAATCGTTCTTCGGATAAACAATCGTCTCTGTATTATGATCATTTTACAAATCAACCAACACCAATAAGATCACAGATCCTCGAAATAAAATGTGTTGCTTCTCAACGAAATTTTCGGTTTGATGGTGATGACTGTATTCATTCTTTCATCTTTTTCGGACTGTAAATAGTCATCTTCGAGAATTTTTGATGGAATACTTTCATTATCGATATACAAAAACTCACCCCGGTCGTAACCAAAACGAATTTCACGAAACGCCCAACGAAGACAAGAACGTCAAGAAAAAAAAAAAGAGAAAGAAACTATCAGATCGATCTAATTAAATATATACGGCTTCCACGAAAACAAGAGTAAATTTGAATTCGATAAAAACTTTCGAAATGGGTTCCTAAAAACTTCGTAACTGCTACTTAGTAGTTTATGAACATATTTGCAAGCCTTACACATATAAAATTGCACCATTTACTATAAAATCTGCGTTGAATCGACCAAATACAAGAGAACCACAAAAGAAAGTCAACTTCGTTCAATTCAATAAATTTCAACATCATTTAAATTAGGGTCTAGTTAAACTTAAATTCGGTCTAGTGACTCGATCGCTTCACCATTGGCAGCTATTTTACACTTTTTTTGTGGTTGATTGTACATGGTCTGCAGAGGTATATGAAGCAGTTCCACAATTTGTATAAAATTAGGCTCTGTAACAAAAAAAATATGCCAAATTTACGATATATTAGTATCATAACCATGTATTCAGTGCATGCTCGCGTGTAAGGTACTTACCGTTCTCCGCTGTGATGTATCCGTGTCTAATTAAAAAGTCAAGGGCAACTGGCACTGATGTCGTTTTGAAATGTGAAGACAATATCCTTTCTAAACATTCATTAACTGGAAGTAACTCGAAAGTCTCTACCTCGCCGTCATTGTTGCTTGGCACGAAATCGGGCGGTAGTTCAAGGTCATACACGAATTCCGTGTTTGGAAACAGACCCCTTTCACTTTCGAAAAAGAGTGATACACAACCAGCACTCTTCAACTTTGCAACAAGATTATTGGGAATGCTAGCTTCCTCTCCAGCTTCCTTTATAGCAGTTTCATTAATGCCATAACCAACACTTAACCCGCCGCTCACCATGTTATCCCAATATCCAGGCCAGGTCTGCTTATTTGGGCTCCGTTTTTGTAACCATATTGATAGACCTTTCACAGGATCCATAACATATCCATTAATGTCTACACCATATTTGCGAATTCCGAATAGACCTAGAAATCCAATGATCATGAGGATCACAGTTTTCAATATTTGCATTTGAGCATAGGGGATGATATACTTACATGTAGCAGACCGGTCCATTTTAAATAATGGTGGTGTATTGAACTGTGCACGTACTTCATAACACTCCTCCCTCCAACCCCGTAAAGTTACAAATTTTCCACCGGCCCGCCATTCCCTTAGGACCTCATCAACACGGGCACTTCTTTCTGCATAATCTCGAAATGCTGGATTTAATTGCACATATTCTGGGTGTACTTGAAATACCTTGAAAAAAAATGTAGATTATTGGAAAGGAGTGAACACTTCCGAGTGACCTTGAAGTACCAACTATAAAATTACCTGAGGGTAATTTAACAATTCCTTCATTACATCTGGGCGTACAAGACCAATTTGTTGTCCATCAACAACAAATGCCCTGCATTCACCTGCATGGAAACCTAAAACAAATAACAAATGCAGGAATCCAATTTCTGCAACACATATTCCAAGTAAGGAAAACAACTATAAATATACTTTTCCTTTTCTCACATACACTGCATATTCTGCATCCATTGCACTAACATTACAAAACATAAAATATAAATATACACAGAATACACAAAATAAAGCAGGTTTCAATGGGGAGAAATCAAGCAAGACCTAAGTATTTTTATTAACACATAAAATAATATATACAAAAGTAACATATATGCAGAAATATTCATAATCACTCCAAAAACATGATGTCCTTACATTTCACTTCAAATTACATAAAATCGCGATTATTATACAGATTATCGAATAAATGACACAACATAGATTTTCGACATCAACTTTTATAAATATATGTATACAATCAGCCCAACTCAAAATATTTATTGAGAAAAAAAGGGATGGACGGGGTGGATGGTGGGATAAAAGATGTACTCCGAACGAAGTTTCGCGAAACTCGTTCTATTTCTCGACAAAAAGCCGGCGGAATTCTTTTTATTTTGTTAATAACACCAGAAAGAATACACAACAGACTCCAAATCAATATCTCAGTAGACAGGTCGGAAAGCAACGCGTATCTATGCCTATTCACCTTAGAATTGAACAAGAGGGACCAACGAGGAGGCGGTGCGCACTTAAAACGAACGATTTGGCTTACCTGACAGGTAAAAGCAGTTGAATTTGTTGGCGAGCTTTAATAAGCGTGACATCGGTTTCTTATCACTATCCGTCATGATGTTTCGCTGTCGTTAGCCAGCTGTGACAAAAAATGCTGTCATAGAGCACAAGATATGTCAGACTCGAGCTTCAGGAGCTTTCTGCGTAACGATCTGCTGTAGATGAAACTGAAGTAGCTTAGTGATTGGTTAGTTACTTTCTGCTCATATTCGTTGAATTTCTTGCTGATAACGAGATAAGATATTCGAACTCGTTCTTCGCGTTGTTAGCGTAACGTACAATTTTTTATCTAGGCTCAAAAATATCGTTCTAACGATTTCGATTCACAGTAACACACAAGACACTAGGGGATGATTCTAAGGGTAATTACCGAAAAATCAATGGCGACAAGTACTGTAATTTGAGAGAAAAATGTACGTCCAAATAGAAGTAGATTACTTCGATTTAAGTAAATAAATATTGAGGACACCGTGGAATTTGCACTTTAGTTCCGTGTTTTGAATGCACTGAATAATAATGTGCATAAATTTGTTGTTTATCAGTTAAGTTAAACTGCGTATAATATGGTAGATTATTCCCAGTAGATGGGGTTCAGTGTGCAAGCCTATACTGTATATATTGTATTGGGTGATTCCCTAAAGTTATAGCGAAATGAAAGTGAAAAAAGCGATGAGGAAAGCTGCGAAAGCGACAGAATCATCCGATTCTGATTCAGAATACAACAGTTCAGACGAAGAAGTGAGTAATCTACTTAAATGAAAGTAGTCGTACGTAAAACTTAAGTTGCTCCTAACCTCACTTTTTTCACGTGTATAGTTACGGGAAGCTTTCGCGAAAGGTTTACTAAAACCCGGTCTCAATACAGTGGCAGAGGAGACAAATAAACAGTACAAAAATTGTGTAGTAAGTATGATAAGATAAGAATTAAGATTATAAGTGTCATGTTATTCCACAGAGGAAAGTAACATGGTGTTTAAAATCTTTGCAGACTCTTATGAAACAGAAACTAGATGAAATTAAATTAACTTTGCCATGGGTAGAAAGATTAGACATGATAAATGTACCAGCACCTTTAGCGCCTGAATTAGCTCTGCAAATGCAGGAGCAGGAAGTGAGGCGCTCAAAGCAGTTGAAGGGAAATAAAAAGTTACCTCAGTATGATCCAGCGGATGATCCTGTTCTAAATGACTTTCGTAGAGAGACGATGTTCCATAGACAAGCCCAAGGTGCTGTTATGGATGGTATTATGCGATTGAAAAAGCTGGGAATACCAACAACTAGACCAGATGACTATTTTGCTGAAATGGCCAAGACCGATGCGCATATGCACAAGGTCAGAGAGAACCTCATGAAGAAACAAGTGATCACTCAGAGGACTGAGAAAGTCAGGCAAATGAGGCTGCAGAGGAAAGTGGCAAAACAGATGCAGGTGGAAGCAACTTTGAAGAAGCATGCTGAAAAGAGGAAATTAATGGAGGAAGTGAAAAAGTACCGTAAAGGCATCAGGCAGGATCTCGATTTTCTCGAGGACAAAAAGAAGCCTCAGCCGAGAAAAGTGGATCCGAAAATAGCGGCCAAACGAAAAATGAAGGACTCCAGGTATGGTTTCGGTGGTAAGAAACGAGGTAACAAAAAAAATACGAGAACTAGCTCCATGGACGTTTCGGAATACAAGAGGCCGTCGAAACCGGGGAAAGATTTGAAAAAAAAAGGGGGAAACGTGAACAAAAGATTGGGCAAAAGCAGAAGGACTCAGATGAAAGCGAAAAAACGAAGACAACAAAAGTAATTTAGGAGACTCACGTTATTGTCTACAATTGACTCAAGCGCCCAAGCATTTGTACAGAAATTATTTGTCTAATAAATGAATATTTCCGTTATTACCTTTTTCACCGAAATATTTCGTCGATCCCGTTCGCGTGACGTTGAAAACGAACAATTGCAAAACCAACAAAACAATTTTATCGCGTGACTGCATTCAAGTTCATGAAAAAATAAAACGTACGAGTGTTCCTACGCCTATGGCAGAGAATTTATCATCAAAAGTGCAATCAGTTAACTTATAAAATAGGTACAAATATATTTCATATTATTAAGTATTAAACGTTTATTGCGTAAGAGACTTCGTAAAATTTCTTTCAATTCTTTTAATTTGAACATCTCTGGGTTCATCGTCCGTTCGCGATACGTTTTAAAATTTAAAACGTCGAAGGAATGCCCTAATTCCAACGCAGTCACTTCTCAACGAAATTCAAATTCCACTTCTAATTATTTTCGGCTGTAAGAGACTTCAAAAAGAACGGTAATAAAGGACGATACTGTGGAGGTCCTACGTTCTTTTGGACGTATGGTCATTACTGACGCACGAATTCTAAATTAAATTTGTGTATTTGTACAGATACGACTAGCAGACCCTTCGAATCTCAAGAAACGCATTGTTACACTTTTTATAAAAAATTGGAAATAAGTCACTCTGATTGCTCGGTAGTTTTAGTGTTAAGTTATTCAGTTATTCAGTTCTCAGCCGGAGAATACATACATACATGCATACATACAAGTGAACTCGGCAGCGATAGTTTTACAATTGCATGGAAAAATGGCGAATTCGACGCTAAGATATTCTTCGAATCAATATTTCAGTTATTTATAATTTCCGTAGACAATTTTACGAATAGACAACATGCTAATTACTCCAGTTCCTTCGTACCGCCGATATTGCTGGAAGGGTTACTTAACACGTGTCGTCCATTAGATAATCCTCCATGCCTATACGGCTGTTACATGCATAGAAACGCGATTACAACGCACATTACATGCATAATCACGCCTGCATCCCCGCAGAGGTACATACAGACGTAGCTCCTTTTCCTTTGGCGACAGGTGATAATTCCGCGGTGCTAACGATGACTCGGCCCTTTCTCCCTCGTTATAACAACCCTCGAGACAAATGTGCTTCTACCGACACGAGGGATGGAACAAAACCTAATAGTACCTAATTTCAAAAGAATTACATAGAAACTATAAAAATTCCTAAATTCATAGAAAAACGTCATAAAAAAGAGATATACAAGCGCATCCCGCTGAAAGGGATGATAAATCGAAAATACAAGTGCTAGGAAACCTAGAGCAGAAACTGAATCATAATGGTTTTAAAAGTAGTTTTCTCGGAAAGAACTTATCTCTGCTACGATCAGATAGATTCTGTAAGTAAAAAGAAGTTCGTAAAAGTAGTTCCGTGTAAAAATTTATTAGCTGGAGATAAAATAAGATCTATAAACGTGTGCACTCCTGTAGTTTCTCATCTTCAAAGTCGTTTCGACGATTGTGTGGAATGAAGGACAACTCGATGTTGGGTAATTCGATTTTCCTTATCGTCCGAACATCGAGAAATACTGGACAATTTTTTAGACACGCTATACACGGTGTATCTTTCGGGCGCGTAGTGGTGGCGATTGATCACCGTAGACATCTCGAATGGACGGTGATCAGAATATGGTTGGAGCACGCGTGATTGGGTTTCGAATGTATACCCGTTATTTGGCGAGTGGAAATACCACTGATCGAATTGCATGTATGATGCCTGCCGCCCATTCGTGTGCGGCCGCGCGCACGTGGGCGTGTATATTTTTTACAATAGCCCCGGGTTATTGTATTTAAATCCAGGAGTGCTCTCGCATTGTCCTCCGTTCTGTCTGACGCGGACACGAGAGCCCTGGGAATCTGCTCTCCAGGTAACAGCTGTTTTAGAGGGAACCGTGGACGCGTTTTCCACATTTTTATCCGGCACGGATCCGGCAATTACGTGACCGACAGGAATCGGCGCGTCTCCGGGTGCGTATGTTTCCGTCGGTTCATGTTTCTTACTCGTTTCCGGGGAATAATGATTATTATTTGTAGAATTAGCGTGTTATTATAAAATAAGTCGTCGAGTAAGAAGTATTATTAACACTGAAACTATTGGACCCTTTCAAATGACACATTTCTGATTTCTTCTTGCAATTATTAACCGTTTGCACTCGAAAGATTTTTACTAGAAATATTTAACAGTTCTTGATGAGATTCAGACATATTTTGAATATAACTTAACGGGATAGTGTACATAGATTAAGGAGAACAGTGTTTTTATTCAATATTCCACATATTGAAGTTTAACATTGAATATTAAATTTTATAATTTTGTGCTGAATTAGGTGGTCACTAGAACTGGCTATTGAAGTACGAAGGGTTAAAATGGTAACGGATGTTTCTCTGAGAAATCATTAGAGAAATAAGAAAATAAGAAAACATATTAATCCCTCGTTCGAACAATTAAATTATTCATTTACGTCTTTCAATTTTAAATATCAAAGTTCGGAGATCGATCAAGGTTAATATTCCATGAAATTAATGTATCGCATATTCCACGAGCAAAAATGATCAAACTAATCGAGTATTCTATCTTCTTATCTCTAATTTTAATTTTGATTTTCTCCAGTGAGCCGATTAAAGAAATTTTTAGCACGCTAGGTAAACTTCTAGCGAAGTTTCTTAAAAAAACTGTCTACTTATCATTAAAAAGAATTTACACCGTTCTCTGGTAGTTAGTTGGACCTTAATAGGTCCTTTCCCCAGTAAACGGTGGTTAAAAAGTTTCCGATCCCGGAAGGGTTGTCCGTTTCTCGTTATCCGAATATGGAAAGACAATCGCGCCGCGCGGGGCAACCCCGTTCACACAATTATTGATCAACCGGAATTAGTTGGTATCGCCGGTGAAGTTTGACAATGGCGACCTTTGCCGAGGCTGGCAAATTCGGCTGGCACTGTTTCGAACGTTAGCGCGACCTGGTAGCGCCATGTTTGCAGTCAGAATACGTACAGTCTGTTTAGCAAGAGATTGTGCGGTGTAGTTTTTACTTGGACGCAGTTCAAATTCTGAAGAAATTAAATTCCTCAACTCTTTTTTTACATATATTTGTATTAATATTACAAAATTTTCTAATCGGATACAGACGATAGTTTCCGAAGCTAACTTGACGAGAAATCGCACATAAATCGAGGAACAAAGCTATTTTATTTCAATATTTCACATAGTGACGTGTTACACAAAGTTTAATAGTAAATGTCATACTTCACAATGTTGCTGTATTGTTAATATTCTCCGATCTTGTTTTACAATTACTTCGTAGCTTCTGAACATACTGCTCACTAATCTGGCGAGATATATCATCAAAAGAATTATATTGTCTCAATTTTAATCAATATTTTCGAGTACCAAGGGGGTAGTTTTTCCACTGCAACCCTTCACAAAGTAAATCTATGCTCTTTCTTCAATTTACATCCATTTATCCTCATCTACTTTTCTATGTTGCACTATCTTCTCAAATAAACAATACTTAAAAACAATCACTCCTTTAAATATTAAATTAACTAAACTACAACACAATTAACAGAAACTTCTTTCAAAACCTATTAATTCATCATACACAAACTCATGGAGAAACAACGAACTAATCATTCAAATCACATCAAACAATCCTAATAATATTTCTTGAAAGATTAACAATCTCAATAATTTCAAACGAACCGATCCCAAAAATGGTACTTATTCGTCTACAACTTCTAATCTAGAAAAGACGATTCTTTCTTCACGAAAATCAGAGAATCACTGAAAAGAAATGATTACATGATTCGTAGGGGAATGCCACAAGATTTTCTCATGGTCCAAGTGGACATTTTTCCGCTCTTACTCGCCAGACTGTACGTACACGCGAGCTTGCATCCCGTCAAGCAAATTGGAGCTTTTTCTACGTGTTGCCGGGCTCCGCATAGTGAAACCAGCCCGGCAGTATCATGGACAGATATCGCGCGCAGATATCTGTATTGATGACAACCGCGGTGTGACATGTATCTTGCGCCGGTTGCTAATGGGTGAAATTTGTTTCGCTATTGCCTACAGGCGATCCCCGCCGATTTCCAGTTTCACAAAACTCCCTGCGCCTGCCCCCTGCACAGGTCGGACGACGCGCTCGTGGAAACCCGACACGACAACAATGCAGCATCCATCTCAATTATTTAGACCGGATAAAATGGATCGGAGAACTCTTACTGCTACGATGCAGCATAGGACTGGATGGGATGGACTTGGGTAAGTCATGATAATCTGATAATTTTTGAGTTCTTTTCGTAGGTAATGATATTTCCGGTGTGGACATTGGCAGTGATACGTATTGGATTAATATTGTAGTGGATATTGCAATTATGCAGCTTGCTGGTTGTGTGCGTTGATGGTAGGTTAAATTTGATTGGCATTAGAGTAAGTTGGTGGTTTTAGGATTTTAATGAATTTGTAATATTTGTTTTTGGTATAGTGTTCAGTGTTTAATGTAGTGTGTTTGTTTTATTAGAATTAATACAAGGAAATATAATTAAGTTTTTACCTTAGGATAAGTTAGTGATAAGTTTAGAATTGTACTACTGAATATAAATATTTGTCTGTAGAATAGAATATTATATTTAGTGTAATTATCCCATTAGGATTAATGAATAGTACAATCAAACTAGGTCTTAAGTTCAAAATTAATCCTGTTCGTTTTCTATTTATATAAATTAGGCTTAGCAATTTGTAGGTGGGAGAAAAAGGATTGTATTAATCAACTAAGATTAACGAATAGATGTTAATTCTGTAAGTAAGTACAACATGGTGGTTATACTATATTACTAGGAGGACATGTTATATTTAGCAACAGAAGAGTTAGTTTTCATTGTCTTCCAGCAGATAAGCGTAACATCGCACAATAGGTTGGTTACAATGCATAACAGTCGCAGACAAACTTCCTCCTTCTAGAATAGGGAAAGAAAGATGATAAACATCTCACGTCGTTTAATGTAGATCTAGGTTCAAGCAAAACGTCGATCAGTCATGCAACGATACTGAAATTCGTGGATTTTAGCATAATAATGGTCCGACTAGCAGTGGCGGTGATGTGTTTGCACGATGAAGGATTTCAGCCATTTTTCATGCGTACATCTCGCGTTCCGATAAACTTTATCTCGTTGCAGTAAGATCTATTCGGAAGAACGTCAAATGTTGATATCCAAGAGATATTTATTATTAAGCAGATTAGAACTCTGGTTCCTGTGAATCAATAATTCTTTGATCTTTTTAGGTAGACCCACCCCTTCGATCCCTTACTTTATAATTCACTTGTAGACTAGGTTTACAAGAATGAATAATAATGTAGAAATATCAATACTTTTGAATAGTGATAAGTTAGAAGTAATTATACTTTTAAATACTAATCATTTAGAATTATTAATACTTTTGAATACTAATAATCTAGAAGTATTAATACTTTCGAATACTAACAATCAATAATTATTAACAACTAATAACTCTCTAGCAGAAGGAAGAAATATCACTTATATCTACTTAGAAGGCATCGAGCATTTCCAATAAAACACTTCTAGAGTCCAAATATTTAACACTATCACGAAGCGATGTAATCTAATTCTCCGATTCCAACGTTGTATTCCAACATTACAGGCCAGTAAACCTATCCTACGGCGCACAAGTCCCTCGAAAAATCCGTGGAAAAGCATCCGTCCCGGTTCGAATGGAGCTAAAACGCTACTTTACCCCCGATCTTTTCCGCCAGGTCGCCGGAACCGTCGTTCGGCCGCGGGGAACGACTTTTCCGGGAAACATAAAATCGTTTCGCAGCAGTCGGCACGTGGCGCTAGGCCGCCGGTCGAATAATACAGTCGCCCATAGACGGGATAGTTAGCTGTTGGTTACTTCAGCGCGCCGTGTTCCATAAAGCTCGCGGGTAAATCGACTGTGAGCCGTGGAGCAACCGTCGGGACTCTCTCTCCCGTGTTGCACGTACGCGGAAAGTAGGGTCGGTAGTCGCTGCGGGGGTGAGGCCGGGGGTTGCGGAGGGGGGCTGAGCTGCAGAGTTAGGGGATGGGAAACCATTATTGAAATGCAGTAAATGGCCGTGAGTTTCAATTGCCCCTGGGTGCTTCCAGCGCGCCGTAGGAAAGAGAGGCGCCCCTTTCGACCTGCCCGGCACCCCGTCGAGGCCCACCCCTCCTGCGGACGGGGAGGGAATTACGAGAATTTGCAATGATTCGCTCCATACCACGAAAACACGCGGCGGCGATCAGCCTGCTCGCCTTTGGATATTGTCTGAGAACAGGGGATCCGCTCGTCGGTTGGGTTTCTCGGAATGCGGGGGTGGATTTTGGGCGTTTTTGAGGTACGGCTGGGGAATGTATCTTTGCGGGTTTTATTGGAGTCCGAGCGATGCTCGTTCGAATGAAATTTTATTCGGATGGCAGCGAGGGATGATTAACACATTGTTGACCGGCGATTTTACGCGAAGCTATCGCATGCCGCCGGTTATTACGTAATTAACAGTAATTACTGGACTGGTCAGAATTACTCATTCCTGATTTCTTCATTTTGAAATTATTAAATCTTTGCACTGGAAGCTCTTCAGTAGAAATCTTCGTAAACATTTTTGAAACTAACTTATTGAGGAATTGTGTATAAACTGAGAAACAAAGATATTTTATTTTAATATTTTATGTATTGATGTTTTTTACAGAACTTAATGTTAGATATCAAACTTTATGATTTTGCTATATTGAATTAAATGGTGAGTGAGAGTCACCTGTGGAGTGCAAAGGGTTAAAAAGATAACTGATTTTTCTCTGAGAAATTATTAAAGAAATTGATTCAGCAATACGCAAACTGAATCGTAAATCAATTATATCTTGATAAGTGTACTCTTGAAGTTGTTATGGAGGAATTATAGAAAGTCAATTTAACTGCTCGGTGGACTTAGTGTTACTGTCACTGCGATTTGAGATTGATAAAATTATCCACTGTGCGATTACGTTAGATTAGACTATAATGTGCACAACTATCAGTGATACAGAAAGAATTATGCTGCTATAGTGACGTATTGTTCAAAAAGAAGATACACACGAAAGCCATTATAATGACATACAATAGCTAAAAAGTTGAATACGAAAGTGAAATAACCTGAATGAACTTTGATATAGTTTATTTATATGAATTGAAACATCGGACGTATCTTCCATGTGACTTTGAATATTTTGCTTTTGCGATATTCTATGTCGTCCTGCGTTTCGAACGTTGAAACAGCTAATGGGAGTGCAAACACGAGTTAACTGGTGACCACTCAACCACGGTTGGGCATGAAAACACAAGTTAACTCGTGACCGGTCAACAATTAATTGTTATTCCAACTATTTCTTGTTCGTGTTGCTTGTGATGTTTTATTTGTAATTTGCGATTTATTGTATTGTATGAAATATTGAAAAGTTAAATATAATGAATAAAAAGTATCGGATATGTTGGATTTACATATTTGCGAATGAGGAAAATAATAATTCGTTATTTATAAATAACAATTTTATTGAATTTATTCGTCTTTGTTTGGAATAACTTGCTCGTAGCACTAACTTCAAGGGATGTTTAATACGTATGATATTTGTGTAAGAGTGAGAACAATTCGAACAGGGGTTAGAAAATTCGTTTTCGTGGAATTTTGTAGAAACTATAGAATGTAGGTGGCAAATTGGAAATGTAGTTCGTCGGTTTTTGAATGGAATACTGTTTTTCAACCCTTTATACTCCAAATTTCTTTTGAATTTTTCTTCAATAATTCTGTATTTTTACGGAATTTTATTTGAAATGCGTTTGAAAAAATAGATAGTTTGTAGGGAGCAGTGTAAACGATTCTTCTATACTAATAATATTGAAAACAACATAATAATATAAGCTATTTTAAAAATATCTCGACGAAGAAGCACACCTGTGAATAAAATTGATGTCGAGTCACGCTCGACATAGGAGCGTAAGAGGGTTAATTCTATAGTTTTTTGTTAATAGAGTTCCTTCTTGTTGTTTTATTAATCTTCGTGTTTTTTGGTGTGTTGCTACGTGCTCTGCTCAGCTGCGCACGCTTTGAATTTCCAACAATGCTCATCGATGAGCATGCAGGTCAGTAGGAATCTCTATAGGTTGCATTATTTTTAGCAGAGATATTGTGCCTTCATTAAACACAAACAGCGAAATTAGCAGCGTTTCCAGCAATAGTTTCACCGCTATATATTTCTCCCGGATACATTCTCGAAATCAGTGTACCTTCATTTTCAACAAACTTCTCAAAAAACACGGTTAATTACTATTTACTTCCATCAAATAAAAATACTTTCGAGACAAAGAATCTCTTAATTTCCCCAAACCATCAATAAACCTATTAACCGTGCAATTTAATTTCAGAAATCTCTAACAACACTCGCAATGAAATCAAATAACGAAGTCTATACTTGTCTAACGCACTCCAAATTCACCTATAATATATTCTAACAAAAATTTCATTTGAAAAACTAAATAATTCATCGTTGAAAGAATCAGCATCATTTTGATTTTAAGACAACGCGTACACTCGTCGAGCGCAGTTATCCGGTTAAAACCGTTGAAAAACCCTCCTCCAAAGATCACAATTGACAAAATACCGGTTGCCAAGTTCAAAGAAAAATCCACTCTCCCGAGTTTCCAGGCGCAAGATCCTATCGAAGTTCTGTATCGCAAACACCGGCGTCCCCGGAATCAACAGAAATCGCAGTTACAAACAGGACGCATCCTGTTATCGAGATTCAATACCGTGATTATCCGGCGCGCAGGAACATCGGTAATCTTGATGTTATTCGCGCGTGTATACATTCCGTTCGGCACCGGGCCGGATGATACGCATCGCATACCAATCGCGGAATTTTGAATGCGCAATTAGCAAGATTATTATCGGCCTGCAAGGAAGTGTTTTAATTCTCAGCGGGGAGTAGATGATTCGGCCGGGTAGTCGAGCGACACAGGGCCAGGATAATGATGAATTTCCCGTTGGAAAAAGCTTCGATGGAGAATGTCCGCGTGTGTAACAGGCCTGTTATCAATTATCCAGCCGACAAAGGCCCGCAGGAATGGGATTTCGGAGGTAGAGCGGGGCGCTAAAAACAGCGTTGGGTGTCATCGATACGCAGTCACGTTCACGCGGCCGGAACAAGGGCCCGGCAAAACGCGATCGTTTAGGTAACGCAGTCAGGGGAGACAAATGCGATATCGCGTCTCATAGCTATTCCAGAATTTCAATGGACCAGATGATATTCAGCGATTCGCAGACGTCGGTAACGAAATTGGCCCCGCGTGTCACTGGCATACCAATAGGCGATACGCGGCCAACCTGCGCGCCGGCACGCTTTATTTTCTCTGAATATGACGTGATCTATTTGCGAGCACGTATTTGTCAGCGAGCGGGAACAGGAGTTGCCAGACTGTTTCCTGGGGATGCGCGACATTTTTATGCGTGCGAGCAGCTTCGTGACGCCGGAGAGGTCCTTGGGGCACGGGGTAGCTAATCTATGTTGATGGCTAGACTGAGGGATTCAGCTGATCGAACAGTTTCCAGTTTTTCTAGGTTTTAGAAATCTATTTCTTAGTTCCTGATATCTTGGATTGATGATTTGGTATTTGGTGAAACATCACGCGTAGGCAATTGAAGCTACGAGGCTGTAAGATAGGAAGACAGCTCTTGCTGCTGTGACGTTACGTTAGATGTCAAATTAGATTTCTACCATAGTTGCTTGCGTGGGGTAAGTACTAGTATAGTTAGAAGTTAAGTTCTTTGGCATAGAGTTAGTTATTATTGTTCGACATTAGGTTTGATACGTCAGTTTTTACGGAGATCTTGATTGATCCTCGGTTACGAATGTGTATTTTAAGTGTCTAGCTTTAAACTGATTTCTGGGGTCTAAATGAAGGAACATCAATTTTTGTAGGAACTATAGAATAAACTAGATGATGAATCTCTGTGCAGTTAGTGTTAAGTGAGTAATAGAATGTTTTCCAGCTGGAATCTTTAAAGGTGTCTAGTATGGGGTAGCTAAATCAGTGTACCTTAGCGTCAGTCCTCCAAAACCAATTTTAAAGAGCTGTCTTCTAGACACCTAAATCTCTTCAATCTTCCCAACCATTTCTCCAAACCCGTTTCCATAAGATGCACCAATCTCTTAATGAAACTCCTAACGACCAACTGATCACCGAAATAAACTATACAAACACGCTCATCGGAAACTCTAAAAAATCCAAGCAAAAACAAAGCACGAAAACTTGCACACCGCCCCGATCGAAATAAGGAAGGATCACTAAAATTACACGCAGCTCTTCATTTTTAATGAAGACAGGAATACCTTTCGCTGCGTCGTGCACCAGACCAGCCCGAGGATCCCATCGATTCCGCTGGGTCCAGACAGCGCTGATAAAGTTCCACGTCCGCTCATTCCGCGCGGAATTATCAAACGTAATATCGCCCCTCGCGTTTCATTCTTGCGGCGTAATCAAGTCGCGAGCGGCCGTCAAAGGACCGCGCAATAAAAGAAGTCAAATATCAATACGGGGGATGTCTCGAAAGAAATGAACGGTGAGAATGGGGAAAGATGCGCCCCCGGGGGAGCGGGGATCGGCGGGATTGTACAGTCGCTAAACTACCGGCTCGTAGTCACGTCCGCGGAAACGAGGCTCTTTGTTAGAGGCAGTCCTTTCCATTAATAAACTCGATATTAATCGTTGCCGTTTTACCGTCGCCACCCCCTACTCGCCATTACCCGACCCACCCCTTTTTCTATTTTTTTTCGCTTCGACCCTTCTTATTAGCGCGGTCTGTAAATACTTGAAACGCATCCCCCTCTCGCCGGAAGGTGGCCCGGAGAAAAGGGAGACGTTTTCCTAGTTATTAACCGGTCGCTGCGCCCACCCACGCGCGCCGTTCTACGTGTTTGCTGCGAAATCTCATTACACGAATCCCCGGAAACATGATTTCACTTCGTAAATACTTCACGAGGCTGAAAAACGGTCGCGCTCGGACACGGAAATGAGCGGTACCCGGCCCTCCAGGAAAGGACACGCCGCATAGATCCTGGAAATCAGGACCTCTCCGCCTGCTGAATGATTAATGATTAGCGGAGGATGATAGATCCCGCTGCGGCGAGGATGGACTGTATGAAAGGGTCGATGATGGGGTTGCGATTTTTTGATTTATTAACGGTACCGAGCTTTCGATAATTCGATTGATGTGCGATCTTTATGAACACTTTAACCCTTAACATTCAAAGTGTCAGGTGGGTCGAAATGACTCGTTACTCGTTTCTTCTTTTTGCGGTGGCGGAAAAGATAACAAACGTTTCTCTGGGAAATTATTAAAGCAATTCACTCAGCACCACGCAAACTGAAATGTAAATTAATTAAAGTCTCAACAGATGCAGCCTGGGAGTTGCTATAGAGAAATTTCAAAAACTCAATTTAACCGCTGGTTGGTTTTAGGATATAGCTTAGGATTTAGCTTTGGGATGTAGCTTTGAGATATTAATAGTCGTGAAATAAAACAAAATTAGACAAATTTGATGAAATAGTAATTTTATCAGATTTAAATATCTCAGCATTAAAATTTGGGGAAATTAACCTCTGTGTTCCGTGAACGCTCGAGTATTATAAATATTATAACATGTTTATATATTTATACTCATAATAATATTAATTTACGAACGTTGATGGATGAAACGACAAAGAAGACTTTTCGTTTTAACAGATTTTTCTGAAATTCAGCGAGTTTTGAACGGGTTGTTTCGTGGAAAAAGTTGTCAAGACCGGATTGATATTTGATTGGCGTAATTTTTGGGGGAAACTGGGGCAAGTGAGGGAAAAAATCAGACCGGTGCTTCTGTCGCGTTTCCACCGTGATCCGTTTTTAAACAATAATAATGACAAAAAACCGTCGGCCGAATCGATAAATCTCGCGCAAACGAATTGCCGAGGCGCATTGTCGGGCTCTCGCTGAAAGTTTTAATGTCTCGTGAAACATTAAAAGTCGACTGGCATTTTCCGACGGAACTTTTCAATATTCGTAAAATATTGCTGTCTCGTCCGTCTGGGGATCCACTTTTAACGTTTTCCGTTTGAGCAGCATCAAAACAGCGTTAGTTGTTCTTCCTTTTTTCAACATTTTTTTTCTCGTTTCTTCGAATGTCGAGTGAAATGTTATCTAATGTTGCCTTACACCGACGCTCGACAATTTCGCCGTCATTTATTTGATGAAAAGGGAACATAGATTGCTGAATGAAAGAAATTTTACGCAATATTTGAAATGAACATATTCCATTACAGAGAAGTTACATTAATCAGTTCACATTCGAGTCTGTATCACGTTACTTTCATGAAAATATATTCTATCCCTCTCAATCAGGATTCTATCGAATAATTAAAGCAATTAAATCACTTCCAATGGAACAAAAGCGAAATTAAGCGTTAAACAGATACGTCAAATAGTAATAATATTGCAATAATATCATAGAAATGAATGTCAAATGAATCAACTAAAGATAAAAGAATATTATTTTTCATTTTATTTCAAGCAATAATGTATCTATACACATTTTGTCACAGTTTTCTTCTGACCCCTAACAATTGTGCAGCTCTAAGATTCAAATTATATCGACAGCAGTGGAAGATCCAGATTTGAAGATTCAAGTGAATTTTGAGACAGCCAAATTGGGAGTGGCACCAGTAATCGTGAGACGAATATATGATTGAAAATACCCTGTTTTTGGACTTCGTATAAATATTTGAAGCATATCGAACCGAAGAAGGTATTTTAATATTGGGTCTCCTTTGAAGGATTCACAAATTCAAAATTAATTTCTGTCTCTGCGTTTCTTCTATTTTCACGCTGTCATAACTTGACTCCAAAGGTGACAATTCAGTGTTCTATAAGCAGTGACAAAAAAAAACACAGATGATTTAATAGGGAAAATTACCATTTTTCACGTACGTCTACTTTGCTGTTGAAAAGTCTGGGATCTTTATTAAGAAAAAACCTTATATATATAATATTGTATTGTGGTTCAATAATTTAAATGTTTAACTGTTTATTAAAATGTCTACTAAAATTTCTCTTCAAATTTCTATTTGAAGTTCCATCAATATATACTGCTAGTTAATTGTTACATCCAATATATATATTAACACTAGAAGTACCGAACATTTAATACGATTGATATGTAGTCTCTATAAAAATTGTAACAATAGATTATTTTCAGTTTCTTTGGATATTCATCATAGTACTCAAGTAAAACTATTTATTTCCAAAATCATTTTAAATATTCAATGCTTTTAAGATATTAATGACTGCGAAGCAAACAAATCGAAACCAGTCATTTTGACTGGTACGGTAGTTCTAGTGTTAAAAATTCACTAGCAATATCTATTGAACCATGAAGCAAGAATTAGAGTCGAGTCACACAATCGCAGATATTTGGTAATCCTAGACAGGAAACACGAGATTGTCAGTAGTTAGCACATGCACGGCCATCTCGCGACGGTGCTTATGTATCATCGATATCATTGTCTCGACGACCGATCGCCGCTTCATCCCTTAATCATATCCACTGCTCCAATTCTTTGCCAATGTATTTTTAATCCCTAACAATCTGTCATTCTCGCCTGTAGTTCATCGAGAATTCATTCTGACCTTTTTCGCAATAATTCATTCAGCATCCTGTATTGTCTTAGACTGTCTACAAAATTCTGACGCAAATTTCCAATCCTCATTCGGCTTCATTTTCTCAAATCAGCGGTTAAAACAGTTGCTTCAAATGTCACTTGACGGCGGCAACCTTCGATTCTCCGATCGTTAATATAATTCATCCGACAGTTATTTTCTCTGGCTCGGCAGCTCCCGAGAAAAATGGCGAAAGTACACCGGTGAGTTAATGAAACGGACCTGGAAGAATAAGGAATGCAATAAATTTGCATTGTTGCTGCGAGCGATGCTAATGAACGTTGTTTTTGAGCTCGTAGGAGCCTGTAGGTGGCAATTTAAATATGTCTGGGAGTAAATGTGTGTAGGTTCTGGTGATGTTTTAAGAAATATGTGATAGTGATTTTAGATTCAATCTGTTATTAAGTTTAGTAAGAGAATTTGTAAAATAGAAACTTCGATTTCAATTGTTGATTTTCTGGAACTATTCCCAAAAGATATAGCAATTTTCGAATATAATATATTTTTTAGTAGTATAATTACCAGATTTTGAACTTTCATGCCAATACAAATTTACCTGTATTTAATGAAAACAAAAGTGAAATCATTGCTTCTCTTATTCAAACTTTCGAGAAGTGAAAAATTCGAGATTACAAATACTTCTAATTAAATTTTCTTGATAATTCGAAAAGTTGTACTTCAATCTTTATTCAAATTTCTATTCAAATTTCTATTCAAATTTCTATTCAAATTTCTATTCAAATTTCTATTCAAATTTCTATTCAAAGACCTATTAAAATTTTTATTTCTATTCAAATTTCTATTCAAATTTCTATTCAAATTTCTATTCAAAGACCTATTAAAATTTTTATTTTTATTCAAATATCCACTACGATATCTATTCAAATTTCTACTGAAACTTCTATATAAATATCTGCCAAAATTCCCATCAGAATTTCCGCCAAAACTTCCATTAAAATGTCCACTTCAAATATATAACCATAGTCAGCGGTGAGCTCGGGATCTCCAGGGTAGTCACTAGATTACCCCGTTAATCGCCACCACCTTCATCCCCATTTCTTTCCGCGACTGTCAGGTCTCCGCTTATTTCTTATTTGTCTCCAATTCCCGGCCGTTTCACTTTTCACCGCACGTACCGAAAAAATTCACCCTCGCACCTTCGGGGTATGGTCCTTCAGGGACTCGGGGGCGAAGGCATTAAGGGGTTCGAGGGGTTAAAAGTGGACCGCGAAGAGATAAGGGCTTGAAGTTCCCACGAATGGCCGCTGGATGGGGGCTGCCGGGACGGGGGTTGATTTACGAAATTGTCCTTTTAAGGTCGCGCATGGAAACGCTTCGGAATTCCTGTATGTTGTATAAACTTCGCACGGTCTCCTTCAAAACGAAGCGAATTCGCCCGAAGTACAGTTTTATTTTACACCTTTATCGAGGGACGGCCCTTCATGCAGAATTAAGATCAAACTTTTAGCCCGTTTTCTGTTTCGAGGCGCACCCCTAGCCGAGCAATTGCTCGCCAGGGTCATTTGCCAGTTAAGAATTCTTTCAAATATTTAGAAGAGCCTTGTGCCTTTGGAAAAATGCTTATGGATCGATAAATGTCTAGAAGTTTTGATCATTCTAATATGTATTAATATATATTAATAAGAGTGACAGTAACAATAGAGAATAAAGAAAATATGTTTCTATAATATAATAAGAAGGCTTTAGCTTCCAGAAAAGCTTATCACGATCGCAACATGCCCCCAACAAGATAATTGAGAATCTTCAAAATTGGAATGTTCTGAGCACATCGACTTCACCTAAAATATGAATATCTATTTTATATTCAATTATATTACAGAAGTAAATAATAGTTTTAATATTTAAAAAAGAGCTGAAAATATTGACGTGCAACTTGGATTGTCTTCTATAGTTACTTTCCAAATTTTTACATTGAAATTTCTACTGTTATGGTAATAAAACCTCGAAGAATATTTGTAGGAAACATTTTATCCCCTATTTGATTTGATTTAGTTTCGAAAACTATGTTTTTCTTTGTAATTATTATGTATCGGGGGAGAGGAAAATCGGAGAATAATTTTCTAGTATTACGTTACTCACAGTATGCAGATGAGCAAAAGATAGACTCGTCATTATGCAGCTAGTGTACACAAGCTTACGTGACGATACACTTCCCCACTTTTCCTTCGAACTTCGTGCAGGCTCGGGCCGAATGTGTTGTGATTGCGGCCGCTTATCAGATAATTCGTGCGCGGTGAAATTTTCTATCATTACTGGACGTGTCTTGCCGGCGAGATTGCCTCTGGAAACGTACCGATCGGACATCACTTTTTACCTGGAAAAAATTCTGGTCTTCCTGGATGCTACGCCATTTCTTGTTCTTCGAACCGATCGAATTTGCCTGTGAGCGCTATTTTATGTCGGTGAATCACGCTTTCTGGGGGAAACTCGTCTAAACTGTTTGTCTTTCCAATGTAGGATTATTAGTAAAGCTTTCCTGCAAGATCAATATTTTTCAGGGCAATTTGAGGAAAGAAGGATTGTGTAAAAACCGATTTATGACTTTAAGAATCTTAATAAGTTGAAAATAGAGGGTCAACGTTTTTAAATTATTAAGAATATTCTTCTACTTTGTATTCGCTATGTTCATGTTTATCGTAAATGTATAAAATTCTGTATTTATTACAAAGGATGTAGATATGTTTAACAATTTATTGCAAAAGAACTGTTGAACTCTCGAATTGCACCTTAACTTTTCGTTTCTTCTCCAAATTGCACCTTAACTTTCCCTTCATACAATCCCACCGCCAAGATTCCCACAAAACCACCCCAAATCCTCCACAACAAAGCTAACAAAAACGCTCCAAAATATCCAAAAAACGTACACCTCGAATATCTCACACCTTCCACCCGTCGCCCCAAAATTCCCATTAAAAAAAAAAGCTTTTTCAAAAAACCCGAACGATTAATATCGTATTTTAGCTTAACCTTGAGCGCAGAACAAACTCGGCCCAGACTATAGCGACCAACCCCAGCACCCCCCGCGAATATTGTCCGCGTTTGTCACGCGCGAATCAGATACGCGGGATTAACGTCCGCGTTTAAAAATGGCGGTGCGCCGGTACGCGAGCCCTTTTAGGATATGAATTTTGAATAGTGTGCGTACCGAATTCATGCATGCATAATAAAATCCGCGTACATCCATCGAGCGGAATCCGTGTACCATGCGGGCATCCGTGTATTCGGTTTTTCCTGGCCATCCACGTGTACCATCTCCATTCAACGAGTGTGTAATTAAAACTGAACACTTTGTTCGACGATAGTTCGTCCCACCCCTGCCTCCACCCACCGACGGTGGCCTCGGTCGATGTTACGTAGTTCGAGGAAGTTAATGAAAGCAACTTCGTGTGCTCCTGATTTTCAATCTGGCTGTTCCTTTCAATGGAAACATTTCCGCTGTAAATTAAGCAGCCGGATATTCGTTCTTCCACTACCGCTACCATCCTCTAACCGCCGCCACCCACGCGTTTAGTTGGTTTTATGAGCCACGTAAACTTTGCGTTCGCTGTTTCCCAGCGTTCCGACGACCGGCGAACGAATTATCCGCGAATCATCCTTGATATTCGAGCCGCTCATTCGACGAATCGATTAACCCTTTGCGGAGGAGCGTCGACGTTTCGTCGAGATCGAACTTTCATGCTTGGAATACTGAATTTGATGAAACTTATGGGAAACATGGTTGTCGAGTAAGCATTTGACATGTTTTTTGGGACGCTTGAAGTGGAAACAATCCTTAAAGTTGGGAGTTATATGTTTTTCTGTAATATCTGTGAAATTATGCGGAGTGCGAGAGAAATTGTTCAGATTTCGAGGCGAATGATTTTAAGAAATATTCTTTTTCTACAACGAATTCAAGGATTTGTGTTTCGATGTTTATTTTGATGAATTTTTTTATTAGAGATTTGGCAGTAGAAAGTTATTAGTTGGTTTATATGTTTTCGTTCTGTTGTACTGTATTTCGTATATTTTATAATAGACGAGTTTTCAGTTGATTAGATAGAATTAAATATTGAGGAGGATGTGAATTGAATTTTGTTTTGAAAACTGTCTGACGGTGAGAATAATAAGTGATAGTATGATTGTTTTCGCTGTCATTGCAATGAGGGATAGACTATTGATTATGCAAATAATGGGAAAGTTATTGAATATGATTTGATAAAACAGTATTGAACAATAATGTTCGTTGAATAGCATGTCGAATGAAAGAAGTTCTGTTTTAGTCTGTTAAGTGTAATATTATTTAGTAAAAATCATTTTTGTAGATGAAATTCTACGACAGTGTGCTTTGATAATATATTTCATTGTTTGTTAGTCCACCCAGTATAAAAATGTCTAATTAAGAGGCGTGAGTGGCAGAGTTGAAAGCAAAAAAAGTGTGAACACGTGTACGGTGCTGACATCTGGTCAAATATGAATGGTCACCATCTGTTCTCGTAGCCGAAAAAACTATCGTGTGCCGGGGATCCCTTTCCCTTCGAATGACTGATGGACCAGTATCAAATTACTCGCGACCGCATTCCAAGCAAAGATTCAGAGTTTCCCTTTCGAAACTGGTTCCTGTATCGTGTTTCAAGAGGCAAACATAAATAAAAAACTCCCTCCGAAGTGGCTTCTTGAAAGAAGCTGTCAGGAGAACCTTTAATCATTTTACTAATACACAAGGTGGACCACTTTAGGATCATTATTGAATTCTTCACTGTTAAAAAGTGTTTAAAATTAATTTTTTTAGTTTTTTAATATTAGATTTTCAAATTTTCGTATGTTCAAAGTTCTGAATTTTTAAGTTTTCAAATTGTCGAACTTTCAACGTTTTTAATATTTCAGTTATGGAACTATCAAATTTTTCATTATTTTGATTATCAAATCTTTAAAATGTTCAATACTTCAATTTCCGAACGATTAAATCTTTACATTTTCAAATTATTCAATATTTTAATTTTCAAGCGTCTAATTCTTCAAATTCTTCAACACTTTAATGACCAATCTTTCAAATTTCTCAATATTTCAATTATCAGACTTCCAAAATTTTCAAATCTTCAAATTTTCAGATTTTTAAATTTCTGACTTCCTACGTTTCTAGATTCCCAAGTTCCCAAGTTCCCAAGTTCTAAATCCCCAAACCCGCAATCCCAAAAATCCCAAATCCCCAAGCTCACAACACGCCCCCGCAACCGCGCCAAACGAAATCCACAACGAAAGACACCGTGCCCCCATCCGGCCGTTTCACGGCGTTCGCAAACTCTTAGTTAATTAAAATTCCTATTTGCTCAGAGCCTCGCCGCTTTATCCCGAATGTGCTCGCAACGAGCCGCGGCCCAGGTAGGGACGCTAATCGGAAGAAAACCGGGGCGACTCCTTCCGAGTCCACGGAAGGAAACGCTGCGCCGCTCGCTCTCCGCGCGGGTTATCGTTCCCGTATTCCCAAACGCAAATTCAGGTTGTATCAATAATTACACACGTCACCTCATCAATTAAACCCGATTCATTAAGCTAAAGACAGGAGCCGGAAATGAAGGGAATCCTCTTAGAGGGTAGCTATCGCGCAAATTTCTTGGATCACGCAATGGGGAGGTATCTAAATTTCCAGAGTCTGGAACTCCTCTTTCTCCATCCCTCGCCACCCCTCGCCATTCCCTTCCTTCCTCCTCGCCGGTCCTCTCAGCCCGCTGTCCGTGTAACTAACTTTCGTCTTTAAAGTCTGCGAGTGTGTACATTAAGGTCTTTGTACGTAAGACCTCCGCCCAGACCCCGGTCTCGATCTCGACTCTCGTGCATCTTGCATCAGTTCTCCCTCTGAGAGGAGAAGGTCGACCACGCCGGTTGATACCGGCAGTACTTCCTAATTAACTCTCTGGATTTCCTTCCACGCCTCCGTTGCAGTGTCATTATCCCTACCCGCCGCGAGTTGGGAGCCGAGTGGTGTTGCTTACACATGAGCACCGGCGCGCCGCGTCGCTGCCGACTTACGGGGTGCGAAATGCTTTTTCTTGACACTCTGACCGTTGCGTTTGTTGAATTGGGGTGATGAGTCTTTTGTTTTAGTTGTGAAATTTGTATAATATAGAGATTTTGGAGTATTTCTTTATCGTAGCTTGTATTTTAATGATGTATATGATTTTTGGAACGTTTTGGGAAAGATTCGGGTGCTTGGAATGTTGATGAAGTTTGTTGGACTTTTTGGATGCAGGGTGGATTTGTTGTTTGGTTTTCTTTGTGTTTCTGTTTGTTTTGAAGTTGTAAGAAGTACGACTGTGGGAGATGGAAGGTTTGAAGGTATAGAAAATAGAGCTGTGGAAGTTGTTAGATTTAAAGTTATAGAAAATAAAGCTATGAGAACTATAGAACTTAAAGCTATAAAAATTAGAACTATGAAAATTAGAGGATTTGGAACTATAAAAATTAAAGCTATGGAAATTATAGAACGTAGAGCTATAGAACTTAGAGTCACAGAATTACGATAAAATTATAGAATAGACTAACTATAAAATAACTACAGAACAACTATCGAATTATATTTATAGAAAATAAAATCAAATCACTGCTACCAAATCATTATATACGATTCAAAACCATCTTTACACTCCATAATACTTTCCATTTGAAAAAGAGTAATGCATCCTACACAATCTCGACTTCTCAGTGTCTATTCCACATCATATCCTATCGCGACGAATTTCCAAACTTAATTACATCTCACAGATGTGATCCTAAAACGAAGAAATTCCATTCCCAGTGGTTTATTTTTTCACGCAGAATCATCCCCCTCTATTCGCGGAATTATATGTAACATCGGAGAAGCCACACAGGTAATCGATTTGTGAGAGCTTGATTTTCTACACGATCAAAAACGTCTGGAACGATACACGGTATTTCTAACATGGCTCCGCGTATCAGGAAGCGGAAAGTGAAGTCACCTGGGATGACCCGTGGGGTCGGGTATAGCTCGGGATCCTCGGTCCCATGGGCGCCCCACCTATCCAGGTGGTTTTATATCAGCCGATTTTAAAGTCACCGTCAAATGTAAAGTTTACGCGCGTCCTTTGCCACTTTTTCCATTTCCTCGTTACGACCTTTCATCTTCGGATTACACCCCAGCAACGTATTCGAGACATTTATTGGAGTGTTCGCAGAATAATTGCGAGGGAAGGGAATCAAATGTTTCCATGCATTAATTAACTTGTACTAGCAATTTTCTGAATGAACCGTTTTCTTTATAACAACTTGTCATATTCGCGATTAAAAATGTCGAACTGGACTCGACGAATCTAAATGTTATTTACTTGTTTTTAGCAGAAATTGTATATATTACTTGTCTGTTCTAAATCTTTAATATTTGTTGTGAACGTGGACATTGAATAAGTATAAAATTCATTTCTTTTTGTACTAAATTATTAAGGGTAAGGTTGTTTTATCTAGTACAGTTGAGAAATAAATCATAGGGTAATCTTCTAGGTTAATTTTACCACAATTCTTTGATTGTTTCATTTGAATTCGTAACTTAAAATAAGTGTTGGTTTTTGTTAGACTTAATGAGGAGCTTGAAGCACTTAGGATAAATGTATTCGAAAGTATATTAGTTACCATAGTCTTAATCAAATGAAATTTCTTATTATAACAATAATAAAATTACTATATTACAATATTATTATTATTATTATTATTATAGCAGAATACCCATTAAATTTTAAATCTCCGATTCTCTAGAGTACCTATAGCTTCAGCGTATTCTTCACCTCATTTTAACAATACTACATAACACCCAACTAAAACCTCCAAACAATCATCATCATTCCTATACATATCCCCAAAAACCTCCAGCAAACTCAAAATTCTCGTTCGAAATTTCAAAACGCGATACCCGAACGCCACTCAAGTATCCCGTGAAGCTAACCGAATCTGCCTAGCATCGATTACCGTTGCCAACGTTGCATTCGTCGCAAACGAACTAACCGTATCGAGCAGGCTCGGGATTCCGAAAAATACTTTCGACATCGGCCGGGAAAACCGGTGGAAAAAAGTCCCTCGCCGGACGAAGGGCGGACATCGAGAGGGAGGGGGGTGGGCGAAGGGAAAGAGATGATCCGTTATACACACGGTCAACAGTTCCGAAGCTGAACAAAATCGTAGACCGTATAAAGCCTTCGCGTGCCGTCGGTTCGCGGCAATAATCCCCGAATATGGCTCCTCGCTCGTCCGAGCGTAGTACGTATGCATATATCCGTGCATGAATATTTACCCGCACGGGGGACGTTCGCCGGTCGCCGCGGCGCGAGCTGGAAATCGGCTATTTAACATTCGTTAAAATTATAACGTTGAACCCGGGCCCGCGGATCCGAGCGGTCGTGTAATCGGCGATGCCCTCTCTCCGTATAAATATATAATCGGCAGCGTTCCGGGCCACGCACGTACACGCAATTCATGCGTCAACCCGATATTTCCGTATCGGCGGCAATTTACTGACGTACGCGTGTCTGAAATTCAGTGATTGCACGTCGCGCCGAATTTTCATTCCCCGCGGAAGGTTTAAACCTCCGCTCGACTGGCCGGCCGGTTGGACCGTGTACCAGCGCGTGCATCGCGCAGTAATGAAGTGAGGGTGTAATTATGTAACGGGATACCTGGGATCCGGTCTAATTCGCGAGTGACCTGTGGCGAATAGTGAATACGGTGTTTCTTTTAGTTTTCCCTTTGGGTTTCAGGGGATTCGTGGTGGAGAACGTGTTGATCTTTTGTGTTGGGATGGTGGGGTTGATGTGGTGGTTTTTGTGGTTGGGTTCATTGTGGAGTATTGAAAATTTTTGTGGATGAGAAGTTATTGGGAATAAGGGAATTACTGCGAATCTTGATCTACTTGATACTGAATGTGCTAGGTTTGGAAGTACTTATGGGGACTTGATACTTTTTAATATTTACTAGGGGGATTTAGTAAACTAGAGTTGTTCCTAGGTCTGATGGTTTAGGAAAATATTAACTGCTTTTTGGTATATTGGATATCTTATTAAATGATGGAAATATGACTTATGGCAATCTTAGCTACCCTCTGATGATGCTTTAACTTGTAGCTACAGCTTTAGGGTATTCTCTAGCTCAGTTTGATAATAGTAGTATCTTAGCTATTCTTTGATTATACTTTATCCTGTACCTACAGCTTTAGAGTATTCTATAGCTCAGTTTGATAATAACAGTATCTAAGCTACTCTTTGGTGTTCCTCTAACTTGCAGTTACAGCTTTAGAGTATTCTTTAGCTCAGTGTAACAATAGTAGTATCTTAGCTACTCTTTGATGATCCTCTGACTTGCAGCTACAGCTTTAGGGTATACTTTAGCTCAGTTTGACAGCAGTAACAATTTTTAAAGAACCTGGACACATGTTGATCACCGACCCAACCAAAGCTGAACACCGAAACTCCAAGACACCTCGCAGGAACCTTAGCCACCCCCTAATAACTCACCAGTGTTCGCTAACTTCCGGAGACCTTGAACGCGGTCCGATCATTTGTCATCCCGTATCTACCAGCAGCGATCTGAAACACAGTCATATCTTATCAGAAGCGACCGCGGTAGTCAGACCGTCTACTAAATTGCAGCTATTTACTGTGGTCTGGGAGCTAGTCTGATCACTGACCCAACCATTCGTCGGTAAATGACGCGCAGACGTTGTCAATAAAAAATGTTCAGTTCCTCACGTGCAGCATTAAAGATCAACCCTTTGAGAACTAAGATTGCCAATATAGTAACGTCAGATTTTCCATGATTGGTATAACAAATTTTTAAACAACAGAAGTTCTTTTCGAAGTTCAATGTGTAATTTGCTCTTCTGTGGAAAAAGGTTTTGGTATTATATTAAAAACTGTCACCAAACAAACAACATAATATTTTCAAAATCTACTCCACATACGTGCGACTAAGAAATCCCTAAATGGCAAAGATAAGGAATTCATCTGATTGATCAGTTCCCATTTTTTCTCAGCAAATTTTCTATTGATCTTATTTCCTAATTTCTTAACATTTTCCATTACTAATCCATCGTTCTTCAATATGGTTACACGTAACCAATCAAAACTACAGAACTGTAGCCTATAAAGACACCTTGTTCCTCTGTCATTTCACTCCTCTAACCAAATCATCCCCTAACTACAAGCAAATTCCAACTTTACACTCCCAAATACAATGATCCACCACTTATCCATATTTTCCTTAACCAAGTCGATAAATATTCAAGCATTTCGGTTCTAAGTAACCAAAACTATAAAACTGTAACACACAAGCCCCATCTCTCTGTCATTTCACTAGCCAGCAAATCATCTAACTATAATCAGATCCCAACGCCAGACTCCCAAATACAATGATCCACCATTTACCCACGCTTTTCCTCGACGAAGTCGATAGATATTCAAGCGTCGATATATCTCAGCCGATCGATCACCGCTGCTCCGTTACCCATCCCGTATTCGCAAACTCACGAGCACGCCGAGCGGATAGGGTAGGAAGGAGCAAACATGCTGCCGCACACGTAGCGAACGAGTTCTCTCTCCCCGTGCACGCGTCGAAAGGCCGCCGAAAATTGCAGCCGCTCGCTTAATTTGAAAGCTCTTCGCCGAGTTCTTAACGCGTAATTACGCCCTTGTCCTGATTTTCAAATGCGCTGACATTAAGCGTATGCGGGACTCGAAAACCACCGCCCTGCCACGCCAGCCAGCGGCGCAGTCGTCGCCCCCGTTTTGTTTATCGCGGGTAGGCCGCGCTCGCGAGCTCGATTCCGCGGTTACTTATTTAAGCCGTGGGGCGAGGGGCCTCCAGGATGCACCGGTGCATCGCTGGTAACCACTTTATCAAAGAGTTCGAGGGAAGTTGGATCGCCCTGGAAAAAGACAAAAGCCCCGGGCAGCTGCCGCCGGGAGAATATGGCTTAAGGACGATCTATCTGACGGCGGATAAATGGGGTCCATTCATTTAATAAAAATGTAAATTGCCCGGAATAATTTTTATGAGACAGTGGACCAGACCGCGATCGATTACGACGATTCCTGGGAATTAGATGAGCGCGGACCGTCGCGTCGTCCTCGTGTCTTGGCTCGCCGCTGATGGATTCGCTGGGGATGTTACCTGGGATGAATTTTCTTGGAAATTTCGGGCCAGTTCGGGGCGGGCGTTCTCGAAGTTGAATTTTTACTGGGTGTGAAGTTGTATTTAGTTTTAGGGAAATGAAGGAAAGTGATTTAACCCTTTGCGGACGAATGTCATTTCGACGAGATGAAATTTTCATATTTGGAAGTCTAAGTCGTAAACAAATGATTTAATTAATGGAATCGCAAGAGATTAGCACGTAGTTTCCTATTTTTCTATTGTTCAAGTAATTGTTATATAATTTAGCTTCATCTGTTGAGGGTTTTGTATATTTCAAAAAATCTTCGTCCGCAAAGGGTTAAAGAGAATGGGTTTTATATTCATTTTATTTATTACTGTTGTTATTAGATTTAAGTTTTATTGTCCTTTGAAGCGTGGCAGTTTTTAAAACAATTTTCAATATTCTATAATAATCTCTAGTATAAGATACGAGTGCAATGGTTAATAAATTATGGGAATTATGAAATTTGAAATTTGATGTATGGTAGTTCTGTCCCTTAACCCCTTGCCCTATGATTTATTCCTGAGCTATGATCGATGCATCTACTTTGTCGTTAATCATTTATTAGGATAAGACATAATCTGTATGCTTGTTCCGTGTCCACGTTTACTTCAAAGGTTAATGATTAATAATAAGAAGGTAATATTTAATTCATATTCAATAATTATAAATAACACTAGGATTTCTCAAATTCAGTTTGACATTTTCGTTACGAATCTGACACGATGTTCTACCATATTCTTCGTGTCGCAAAAATGGCATCGATTCCATCGGATAAATACTAAATGTTCGCAATGAAAATAGAAGTTCCTCAAATCCTAAAAAGAATAAAATTGTATTAAATCGTTATTCTATAAAAAGAATTGATAACCAAACTTGATCACCGTTCAAATTCATCAAACTCAATGCTTTTAATAAATATTTTTAACATATTTAACCTTTTATTTCTAATGAAATATCGGATGTATTTTCTACAACATAAAGAAATACCTTTCATAAATTAAGTGACAGAACTGCTTTATTTCAATGTTCCATATATTGACGCATTACAACAAATTTAATATTGAATTTAAAATTTTATAATCTTGTTGGGTCATATCATTCTATCATTATATGATAATTTTCTTGGATTAATAAATAAACAATAGAAACATCTTCCCACTCGATAATCCGCTTATTGATCGAATAAACCAGTGCTCCCGCATTTATCTTCGCCCGGTTGTCCGAATGGAGCTCCGGTCGCAAACGGCGCCCTATAAAACGGGGTCAGAATGTTTAGCACCCGATCCCGGCGTGATCCGGCCACTCGACGGGCCGGCCGGTGACGAGCTATTTTCGCCGCGAAGATTTCACGGGGCTGAATTTTGACCGGTCTGAAGGTGGGATATATTCCTTGCATCGTTTATGACGGGTTTCTGATTCCGAGATGAGTGTACGTGGAACGCATAAGATAGGGTCTAGCCCCGGCAAATCTGCACGTGACCCTAATACGGGTTACCGCGTCGTCCGGATTCGCACGTTCCCATGTGCATCCTAAAGTCTAAACACTTCTGTATGAGCCCTGGCTTTGGTTCACCACAGTCACTCCCCTACACTACATGCACATACGTATAAACCGGAACACAAGGAGGATTCGCGTGTATTGGCGAGCACCTAGACCAACGAGGCACACGTGTTCGGCAGTCCATTCGGCAGTGTGTGTAACAGGCGTTTACAGAAACAACTTGATCCACTTTTCTGAACGGAACCACCAGCTGCTGACCGATCTCGGATTTAGACCACCCTTTTCGATGCGACCTTTTGATTTCGACCGGCCACTTTTAAACCCTTTCACGGCAACACGGCGCGCCACTTGTACCTGGCGCTGACTACGGTCGATCGTTTGCGGCGGGCTGATTTATTGCGATCAACCCGGTTGCGCTAGGATTTAGTTTTCGACTGCGAGCGATACTAGTGATCCGTTGTTGATTGCTCGTTGGGATGGAGAGAATATTTCTGATGCATTCCGCGTTTAGGATGAAATCATTGGCGATGGAGGAATGTTAGTTTATTTGAGTTCGCGAGGATTGAGTAATGTTTGTTTGTGCATTACGTATTTGGCAAGCTATTAGAGGGCGAGGGGTTAATTGACGAGTCGTTTGATTAGTTTTGGAATAAAGAGAAAATTCTAGGTGCGTTATCCTTGTTCTAGAGTGTAATAATTTGCAACAGAAGGATAATATTTTATTTGAATTTACAAGGATTGAGTAATATTTGTTTGTGCATTACGAATTTGGCAAGCTATTAGAGGGCGAGGGGTTAATTGACGAGTCGTTTGATTAGTTTTGGAATAAAGAGAAAATTCTAGGTGCGTTATCCTTGTTCTAGAGTGTAATAATCTGCAACAGAAGGATAATATTTTATTTGAATTTACAAGGATTGAGTAATATTTGTTTGTGCATTACGAATTTGGTACGTTATTATAAGACAAGGGGTTAATTGACGAGTTGTTTGATTAGTTTTGGAATAAAGAGAAAATTCTAGGTGCATTGTCCTTGTTCTAGAGTACAATAATTGGTAACAGAAGGATAGTATTTCATTTGAATTCACAAGGATTAATATTTATTTATGTATGCACCACGAGTTCGACACATTATAGTAAGGCAAAGGGTTAATCGATGCGTCGTTTGATGGTTCGAATGGATATTGAATTGATGTTTGATTTCATGGGATATAGGTGGTACTATATTATTGAGTAATTTTAATTGATGATTGATAATTTAGGAGACTTAATGTCGATATAATAGGTACATGAACATGGACTTGACTTAGGTATAGAGCGAAGTGTATAGAGCATAAATTCTGCAGTAACTTGTGGATTCTGATTGAAGATATAATTGTTGTACTTTTTGATTTAATCCAAACCCAACCTAGATTGAACATGGGCATATGCTATACTGATACGGATAAAGTCTAAAATTCTCTTTGCAAAGTTATAGGCTCTGATTATAGATAGCCGTGCCTTTTGATCTAACTGGAATTTAGCCCAGACAATATGAAATAAGTTGGATGTATGTCAGAGTCATTATTCTTTATTTTAACCTACTACGCAAAATAAGCCTCTGTCAAGTCGCAGAATCGCTCAGCTAGACACTTTGCATAATATACATTAATATAATAAGCAGTTCCAAGGGTTGAGAAAGGGAGCAAGGATGAAAATACAGATTACCTGGTGGTACAAACTAAGCAAACTATCCAAAACTAAGAAACATGTATATCCATGTTACTATAATAATTCAGAATCAAAGAGTGAAATTAGTTTCTATGAATAGTCACCTCATTCCAATGACTATTAAATAATAAAAGTATAACAGACATAAAGATTGATACAATAAAAATATATAAACTGTAAGATCAGTATTGCTGCCCTTAAATTAGCTCCCACCAAAATCTAGTACAATCAAAACAAGGGCTAAAACTCATCAGTCCTTCTCATACTGTCGATCAGGCAGAATTATTCCTACCATAAAATCAATTGTACCACAAAATCTCATTAACACACTAAATAACAAATACCATCAAAATCCAACCAAAATCCAGCATAATCCCTCTCAAAATTACGCATCAGTAACATTAAACATCCCCCACAATTCCACCATTAAACCCCCAGAATCAGAAAAACTCCCTCTAATCTCAAAAAAGACCAACTTCCGAACCACTTCTGAAAAAAAAGAACAGGTGTTACCGGAGCCCGGTCGACGGTCAAAGTGTTAAAGCTTATCAGGTCGCTGGGGCGGGCATCGAACGACATTAATATCTCATCAAACGCGGCGTCCGCAGACCTAGTGTGTATATCAGACTGGCGGAATCAATATTGAAAGGAATTGCCGGTACGACAAACTAATGCGCCCGCCGTTCGTGGAACGGTCGGCTAACAAACAGCCGCGGACGAACCGGAGTGTTTCAGACGGCGTTCCGCGGCGACGTAATTTCGAACGATAACGTCGCCCGTCGTCGGCCATTAGACGGCAACCGGTGACGCTTGCGTCGACGACGCCCGATGCTGGTAGTCGCGAACGATAGACGCCCGATCAATTAGATAGCCGAGTAATTTGCCTCCCCCTCTGGCTTGTTTGCCACGCGAAACGATCGAGTAAGGGTTCATTCGGCTGTGTACGTGCGTGTGCATGTGGCGAGGGGGTTGAAAGGGGGGGTTAGGTCCGTGACGCGGCCATCCGTCCAGACGTCCCCGGATATATTCCGCTTGTATTCATATAAGCAATGGGATATCGACGCATCCGTTCCGCGCCTGAAAGCGGACGACCGATATTGACTTTCGTTTCAATATTCAGTTTCTTGAATAAAACAACAGTCGCCGGCCAACAGACTCGGCCTCTGCTCTATATACGTGCGTCACCCTACGCCGCGCCACGTTGACGGCCACGTATGTGCTCTAATCATCTTGTTATAACGGCTTTTGTGACGGATTTCCAGTCGGGCAAAAGCGAACGTCGCGTCCTGATGAAGACGTGGCTGTGCTCGCTCGCGGGGCTGGGTTTAACCCTTTGCCCTATGATTTCTTCCTGACCTGTGATCGATCTAGATACTCTGTTATTAAGACTTTTCCGGGAATAAGAATATTCTAGGGTGAAGTTGTCGGTGTGCTCAGGTCGCTTCGATTTTGATGATCTTCAAATATGTTGTTGGGGACAGGATTTTGGACTTTTTCGTTTGTATGTTGGTGCGGCGATGTGCAGTTGTGTGATCATTGATGATAGAGGAATAGTGTGTAATTTTCTTTCGAAGGAGTTGAATAATATTTATGTTTGTTACATTCTATTTGAACCTCAGGGACGGTTGCGCTAATTTCGCGAGACTTTACTGTTAATGAGGCCATCTCAGAATAAACTCAAATAACGAATTTATTATTTATAACTTCGACGCGGATTTTTAAAGTTCTCGTTTCTGAAGAATCAATAGAATATTAACACTTTGCTGAGAGCATTTTTCATTCAACTAGTATGTTATATAATAAGTCAATATTCTTTGTAAAAGGAGAACATGATAAATTGGGAAACGTTGAACAATGTTAATAATTTCAGAGAAATAAAATAATATTAATATGAAATTTGTTGGTTAGTATAATATTTATATTATAATGGATATGTTAATTGTTCAATTTTGAATGCATTGTTATAGTTAGTAGTGCAGAATTACTTGAGTTTATGTAATATTCAGTCTGAAGACATTTTTCGAGATGCTGCGTTTGTTCCACCTAGAATTCACGACGTTTCCGACTAATTTCCCAGCCACCATAATTCCTGGACGCAGGTAACAGGATTATCAGTAGCTCCTTAATGGTGTTGTCGGCTGGTGCACCCCTTATTGTCTCCTAATGCAGACTGATGCCTGTTCTCGTTTTGCTAAGTTACTGCAACGAATTAACATCGCTCGTGGATCGATGTGTTTGTGCCATTCAATTTTCAATATCTTCGTGTTTCATCTTGTGGAAAGCATTTACGAGCTGGCTCTAGATATTCATACCAGTTTCCATTTCTAGCTGATCGTTAACAAACGATTCTATTTCGTGCTCCAGGAATTCCATTTCCCAAAGAATCTAAAATTAAAATATGTATTCGAACATCTGATAAAAATATGGAAACTTCTATGTTTCTTTATCAAAAATAAAAGCAAACGAAATATCTGTTACATTTAATAAAATATAACAAAAACGTGAGGTTCTCACATGTTTACGTATCTAAATTTAAAAAATAAAAATAATAAAATTTTTCTACAGTGAAACAAAACCAACGAGAAGACCGAGCCTTTGAACTGTTCAAGTGCCTAAATTAAAAAATAAAGGTATAAAATACTACACGTAAAAAAACTAACGAAAAAAGCTTCCTACAAGTTCAAGTGCTGAAAAACAGAAAAATAAAATTCTACGATTCCCCGAAAATACCGAAAGCCCCGAGCTCCTAAACAATTTAAGTGCTCAAATTTCAAAAATAAAGCGACGAAATACTACACCTAAAAAACTGCCGAAAAAAGCTTCCCACAAGTTCAAGTACCCAAATCCCGAAAACAGAAAAATAAAATTCCACAATTCCCAGAAAATACCGGAAAACCCCGAGCTTCTAAGAAACCTAAGTACCTAAATCCGAGAAACAGAGAGAATAAAATTCTAGCACAGTAAAACCGAAAAAAAAATGAAAAAAATTCAGCTTCCTTTTACATCCATCGCGTGGAGGCAAACCGACGAGCTTCGGCCGGGCGTTCGCCGTGTCCCGCGAACTCGCGGGAAGAGCCGAAAGAAACTATCCGAAGTAAAAATAACAGTTCCCCTTAAGTTGCCGCGTCGTCGCCCGGCGAGATCGCGGCGCGGGAGTTTGTCGAAAGTTGGCGTTGCCCGCGGCATCGTTATCGACGCCATCTCGTCGAATTAGAAGGACAACGGCGGCTCTGGGGACTCTCGCGCTTATTGCTGGCGGAACGAAGCAGGTGCGCCCATCCTAGTGGATACTTACGCGCCGCGTGACATCCCCAGTTTGAATCTTGGAAACTATGCGGCCAACTTTTTCCCTAGATCCGCACCAGTTGGCTGGCTGCGGCTTACTAGACGTTTTAACGCGGCCGGCGGCGCCCTCCGAGCTGCCCGGCCATTATCTTTTTGCGTTTATTGCCGCTGCATGTTGCGCACCTGCACACTTCATTCGCGTGTACAGGTTGCTTCTTTTTAGCGGACCTTCAACTGCCCGTTTCCAAGGTGTCCCGGGCGAAATCGTCGGCTTACTTTCATTGTCCGGCGGCGCTGTCTAATTCGAATGTAACTGCCGAAAGTGGCTGGCTGCAGCACGCATGGGTGGCCCCTAGTTGGTAACACTGACCCGATACATCCCCATTAGGATGTAGCTCAGATCCAGTCGGGCCTGGTTCATGCTCAATTAGAACATAGCTCGGATCTAGCTGGTTCCGCCGCATTCCAATTAGGATTTAATTCCGATGGTTAGGTCTAGCATACGCTCCATTAGGGTCTAACCTAGACCTAGATCGGGTGTGCAGGTTGCCGATCACTGCTGGACTGGGATCTGATCGAGGATTTCTTGCTGTTGATAGGGGCAAGTGTTTTGGACGTTGCTTTTTGGATTCTCGGGAATTATTGGGCTTGATTCTTGGGTGGCTTTGGATTTAGGGGATCGTTAGGACTTAGCTTTTATACCTTTCAACTAAAGATCACGAGACTGAAACACTTGCAGGGATTACTGGGATTGTTAACAGATCCTTTTCAGTTTGGATTGTTACGTCTGTTCATCGATTATATGAATCACACAAATAGGAAGAAATAGAAACTATTAGAACTGACTGAAAGGATCCATCAGGTAGCTAAATATCTACATTTCCCTCTTATCTCTGATCAATAGGACACAATCCACACTAGAAGCAATTTAACTATAGCAATCATACGTCGAATGTCTATTTTCCTCGTCACATTCGCAGGTCTACCTCAATCTCCACCGTCTTACTGAAACTTAGGCCTTCGTCCACATTTCTCAAAACACCCATCACACAAATTACCAATTACCTCTCCAACTCCACCGAGAAACTTCCCACTTGACGGTCTTCCTCCCTAAAAGCACGTAGAAAAAAAGGAGGAACTCTGGAATTCTTCTCGAACAATCATCAGCGCTAAGAGATTGGCCCCAGCGTTTGCGCGGTACTGTAGGATCGCGCGGCGCGTATCTCTGGCTCCGTGTGCGGGTACTGTTGCGAGACGTTCCGCGTCTGAGCACGGTAATGTAAGTTTGAGCACGAGCCTCGTCGAACCACCCTCTTCTCGCAGGACGTCGCGTCAACCCTCTTTGCGTCCCGCGCCCCTCTTCCACCGGAATAACCGTAGGAGTTCGCGGAAGGATCTGTTTTGCCGTGCGACGACGCCGGCGCAATAAGAACAATTATGATAATAATTGAATGGTTAACGGTGGCGCGCGGCGCAAGAAATTCCGGCGAAGTTCGCCGACTGTCGCTAATACTTTGGTTATTAGATTGCAGTCGGCTCCACGACCGAACACGACAATGATGTAACGCGTCGCGAGCGCCGGGGCTAATGGAAAATATCGGGATCGGGTCGTACCGATGCTCGTCGTTGGATTCCGGCGTGGAATCTTCGTTTCGCTGGAAGTTCTTGTTACCCTCTACTGAACACGGTTTTTAATCGAATTTGTAGCAGCACGGTAATTGTAGGTTTTGTTTAAATGCTTTTGGGAGACGATGCGAGGGGGATTGGAATTAATGCTTTTCTTGGCATTTGCTTCGATTCTTCTGTGAATTGAGTCGAAGGTGTGAATATGTTGATTTTTTCCTGTAATTCGAGGTATTGTGTTTGTGTTGAATTGAGCTTTGTTGATGTTTGTGGTAGTTGTTTTTTTGGGTTGAAGTTTCGCGAGTTTGATCACTTTGTGGTAGCTACTCCTTTGAGTTGAAATATTGCAATTTTTATTTATTTATGGTAGCTGCTTCTTTGAGTCGAATCTTTGCGAGTTTGATCACTTCATGATAGTTACTTCTGTGCGTTAAAATATTGCAATTTTTATTTATTTATAATTTCTTCTTTCAGTTGAAATGTTGCAATTTTTATTTATTTATGATAGCTGCTGAGTTGAATCATTTCAAGTTTGATTACTCTATAATAGCTACTTCTTTGTTTTAAAATATTCCATTTTTTCTTTACTTATGATAACTTCTCTTTTGAGTCGATTTATTGCAAGCTTCATAACTTTACATCCATTTCCTTAAGTCAAATCATCGCAAGTTTTTTAACTTCATGACAGCTACTACTTTCACTTGGAACATCCCAATTTTATCGTCACATAATAGCTACTATTTCGAGTTCAACCATTTCAATTTTAATCACCTTCTGATAGCCACTCCTTCAAGTGAAACCACTCTAACTATAATCACTTTACGACCCCTACTCGAATTAAAACATTGCAACTTTGCTCACAATTGCCACTAATTAAAATCAAACCATCGCGACTTTGATCAACCCGTAACAAGAACTTTAAAAAATAATTAAATTTCCACTCCAAATTCCTCAATCCTATTCTCTCTCTCATGCAACTGCTAGCAGTATTTGCACTCTAATTGCACAGCACCCAAGATTCGTCGACGCCACGTTATTCTGCTGGCAGATTCCGTTAGATCAGTAAAGGGGACTTGCGATTAGCAATGGGAAGTCACGCGATGAAAAGAGACAGGCTCCTTTGTGCCGGTATCCGAACGCGCGGATTACACGGCCGTATTGGTGCGACTGTGGCATCCGATTGAATGCCATCGCCGGCGCTGCTGCACAATTCGGTATGTGATCCGCACCTTATCGGCGCGGATAATCACACGAGCAGCGCGCAATTGACGGACGCGCCTACAATCGGCGTGCACACGATCGCCCCGTGGCCGTGATCTTCAAGGGTTTCGACTTTCAACGGGATTCGGGCAACTTGCAGCCTGCGAAACTTGGAACACCTCCACTTATGGGGCCACGCCGGTGCGCGAGATTAGTGGAAACACGGAGGAAAGACTTAGAGGTCTTAGACGGGATTATTATTTATAAGTGTTCGCGGAGCATATTTGCGAGGGACACTTGATAACTTGTTTCGGGAGTTAATTATGGAAAATTCGGAATATTTCATTGGAGGTAGGAATTATTTGAAAGGAAATTTAGTTTTAGGATGTTTGATGGTTTGTTTAAGAAATTGGATGGTTTGAAATTATTATATTGATAGGTAAAAGTTAGTTGATATAGTGTTAAAATAGTTAGTAATTTATAAATACAATTAGTATAAAACTGTTGTAATACTAATGCTTAAGGATTAGTTAACAGAATAATTCTTCTGATAAATATATATTAGTTTATATATCACCATTATTAATTCAGGTTTAACTTGGAAATCTTAGGTTATGAAATTCTCATCCAAAAATGATGTTCTGAAAGAGTAACATACTTTTATTAACACTAAAACTGTTGAGCAGTTAAATTTACACTGAAATTTCTCTATAGAAACTCCAAGAGACTTTAATTGATTTACAATTCAGTTTGCATGGTGGTGAATCAATTTCTTTAATAATTTCTCAGAGAAACATTTATGTTTTTAATTATTGAAAAAGGAAGACAGCAGGAATGTTGTCTGGTAGTTTTAGTGTTAATATAATATTCAATCGAAATCTATTAAAAAATTACTCGATAAAATATTAACATAATTATTAATAGATTTCCCTCGATTTCCTGCTCAGACGAAAGTTAAAAATATCAGGTTACAGGAAGCCAAGTCGTCTGCGAGTTCCAATCGAACGACAAGAAACGCGGAAAACACCGGATGCATAATGTAATTACTAAAAAATTCTTCAATAAATTAATGAAGCAAGCTGCGCCTTGGACAGACGTTAACTTATAGTGCACTATTCTTAATTCACATTTAACTTAATAATAATCCTGACCTAGTCTAGCCTTAATCCAGACCATCCGGGAGATCCTAATGAAATTACTCCGTTATCAATGCTTGAAACGGTTTTTCTTCCCTCCCACTGCCTTCCGGCGAGTGTAAATTAAGAATTTCATTGCTCGAAGGCAGCGGTTAGGGGACTGTTGTGTCGTATCGTTCCACGAGGTATGGGGATTGGATCACGACCGATTTAGTAACGAAGTAAATTGATGGTAGTAAACTCCGGAGAACCAGTTGTTTATTGTAATTATAAAAACTCAAAAGAATGGAATGCTTCGTTTACAGAAAATGTCTATAAAGTTTTTACTATTTATATAAATGTGCTAAAACGTTTACAAGGTATAGTAAACATTTTCATCTTTTGATGGCCGTGTTATTTGCATAAATGAAACAAATTTTAGACAAATTTTCAGCATCGCACACAGTGACGTTGGCACTCTAAATTATCAGATCAAAATTGTCGAATTTAATATTTAACCCTTTGCACTCGAGAGGTGACTCTCACTCACCACAAGATTTCATACAGTAAAACTATAAAATTTGATATTTAATATTATACTTTGTATAATGCATCAATTTGAGAGATACCAAGATAAAATAACTTCGTTTCTCAACGTACGTATGACTTCTCTTCGAGTTATTTAAAAAAATATCATCTTTATCTTATCAGAAAATATTAAAATATTTCTAATGGAAAAACTTCCAATGCAAAGGGTTAACGCGTTCAGTGCCATATGTACCACATATGGTACACGGCAATTTTTGTAAGAAAATGTTTTTAAGAATGGGTCAAATTAAAAATGGGTCGTGGTCAAGAATAGCAGTATATGTTACAAAGTATCGAAAATATGAAGAAACAATATCAAAATATACAAAAATGACCAAAAACTTCAATACAATTTAATATTTTATTTTTGACATCAATACAGTTCATAAGTAAAATATCGAAATTTCCGTGGCACGGGACGTGTTAACACTAAACCTACCGAGCAGTTAAATTCACTTTTTGAAATTCCTCTACAGCAACTTCAAGAGTGCATTCATCGAGACTTTGATTGATATTTCAGTATACGTGTTCCCAAATCAATTTCTTGAATAATCTCTTCGAGAAATATCTGTCATTCTTTTAATAATTGCAAAAAGAAGAAATCAGGAATGGGTCATTTTGGGATTTCATGGTACAAAATACTTGAAATGGAAAAAATATAATATTAAATCATTTGGTTGAATTGCATTGTTATTATTGCAGGTTCATCTAGCTGAATGTCACCACATTAGTTAGCATTATTTATAATATAGAAATGTTTTCAAATAATCATCGTTTAATCGAGTGAACTATAGTAATTCGATTTGTTTGGGGGTCACCGGTGACCCCCATAGCATTCAACGTGTTAATGGCTATTATGGTTCGCACAGGCACCCGTCCTTTCTCAGAGATTTAGCTGAGGTAGGAACAGGGACACAGTCCCGGTAAACGCGGGAAATGGACCGATTCACCGTGTACCGGCATCGAAATCTGCATCTGTTAACTTTTAACGAATCAACTTTCCGTCAATCGCCTTCGCCGCTGATATTTGCAATCTCCGCCTTTGACGAACGATCGCGGAGTCTCCTAAGAGCGCCGCCAATTTACATACACGTTTATCGCGAAGCAACTTTCTTCGACGGAGTGGTAACAACTTGGGGAAAGTCGTCGGCCGCGGTCGACGCGGCGAGTTTCATGGTGGTTCGCCGGAAAACGCGAAATAAAATTCTCTGAGAAACGACGGGGGAAATGCTTGCTCGCTCTTTTCTTCTGTCTTCCGCTCATTGGGTCGGTCTGTAACGTTCTGGCAACTTGGGAGACGTCGCTGAGTTTAAAGTAAGAGATTTATTTCGTTTCTATGGAATGCTGTTGGTGAATTCTGTTTTATGGGGCGGTTGGTGAAATGTTTAGGGATGAGGGATGGGAATAATCTTTGGGGATTATTGTTTTGCGCGATTCTGTAGTTTTCGGGGCTGTTGGCAAAGGAGTATGAACGAAATGTTTTCTTTGTTAATTGAATAAAAGTAATAAGAATACCTAAGTTATTCAAGTAATTGTGAATTATTATTCTGCAACTATGAATCTATATTTTTACTGAAAAACTTAATATCAAATAACATCAATGAAAATTCTATTATCTTTTTTAATAAAGTCAAAGAAATAAGAATAACCTATTGGAGAATTTTCGAAATCAAACGAAACGTCAAAATTCTTTCTCTTTTAACGAAATCAATAAACTAAGAATAACCTACTGAAGAATTAAAAAAATTAAAACATCAATGAAAATTTTATTTCGTTTGCTTTCAAAAAATTCAGAATATTACACGTCACATTTTTCATAACTTAAAAATTATTTGCACCACAATCATGTCGGACGCAAAATTAATTATCTTAGGTACCAACCATTGTCTCCAACATTGCCATCCTGCATTCTCCCTATTGAATCAGATCCATACAGCAACAGACCGAATATTATTCAATTCTCATTAAACAGAATTCCATTTGTATAGGTTCGAAACTCAAAGAAAGCTCTCTTTAGTTCTGATTCCGGGGCCGGTTAGGATAACAGCTTATAGGATCATTAACGTCCCGGGTAGTAAGGGATTTCTCGCATTTGCCGCGGCGCAAAACTGCGAAACTCTTTCTGCGTCTTACGAGCCGCCGCTGGAAATCGTTATACGGTGGCCGCATTATACCGGTAACGAAGATTTACGAGGCGCGCAGCATCCACGGCAATATTTGCAGCGAATTTGTCATTTCGCCGCGCGGTTATTACTTTCTCGTTGCTGGCGTTCGCGGTGAGCGGCCGCCATGCAGGACGCCTATGCTAAACAAAGAATAAAGGATCCCATACACGTTGGAACCTACGGTGACGCAGACATCGCTACAAGCAATGGGTTTCAGCCTTTTTCTCTGTTTGTTTTAATGCAACATGTATCGTGGATCTTTTGGAGACTCTAACCCATCGCTACAAGTGATTTTTCAATTTTTGTTTGAGTGCAACGTGTATTATGGTACTTTGGAAGACAAACTCATTGTTACAAGTGACGGGTTTGAGCCTTTTTCAATTTTTGTTTGAGTGCAACGTGTATCATGGAACTTTGGAAGACTGCAACCCATCGCTAAATGATGTATTTCCATTCTTTGTTCGAGTAAAAAATATACCACGAAACTTTGGAAGACTCAAACCCATCGTTCGTATGGAATATTTTAAATCAATCAACGTTTGAAACTTGTTAAATATTTAAATTGACACAGTGTCGAGATACTTTGATTAGTTGTTTAGCAGTTAGAGTGAGTTTTTAAATTTACCATCTTTCAGAATTAGTGATTCAAATTCGAAAATGGAAAATGAATATATTTACTTATTAAGTATTTAAATTGAGTCGCTGTTTCGATAGAAGTTCATCGTTTGAAAGTTATTATCGATTCAAATTTCGAAAGAGGGATGCATTTGAAACGTTTCAGAGTGTACAATCGATATTCTGGCAAACAATTGTTTATCGGTGTATTAAATGATACGATTAGAGATGTAGGTCGTCAATGTTGCATTGAATGGGAGACAGACCGTTGAAAATAATTCCGGCGAGCACAATGGCGGGAAACCGAATTTAAACTGCACTGCCATCTCATTAAGAAGATGATGGATTACTAATTGCCGCGGCTATTAATATCTCTGGCACAGTGAACGGGTTTCGGGTATGGTTTCTGTATGTCTTTGGAATAATTGTTAATTGTGGCTGCGCTTGCTGTACACTGCGAGGCGAACTGGACGCGTGCAGATGCAGCTTTGGCTTCATTGAGGATCAAGGATACAAGGATTCGTCCTTCGTGCCCGTCGTCCATTATACACGTTACACTGACAGTCTAATATCGTCCCGGGAGACTGCGGGATTAACTTGAAATTTAATGGGTTTTCGAATTGCCATGGGAGGAGAGTCATTTGCGAGGGTGGACGAGGGATGCTGGGATTTATGGAGCCTCCTTGATAAAAAGAACAACAATGGCAGCACTAAGAACAAACACGATAATGTACTCACTGAAAATTGAGTGGATTATCATTCTTCAAATTTCACATTCTTTTTTACCTGCTATCTTTACGTAGCGAAATGTTTAGTTGTTATCTTTACATAGTGAAAATTCCAATTTTATTTCATTGTTATTCTTACGTGGTAATATTTGAAATTTTGATCTTTATATAGTAAAATTTGAAATTGTTTTTCCTAGGTAGTCAAATTTCGAACTATTATCCTCACATAGAATTTCAAACTCCTCCCATAGAAAATGTTACCATTATTATAGTTAAGCTTTCAAATCATTGTACATCATGCAATTATAATATTAATACCTAATAATATTATCTTTCCAAACTAAAACTTCAAATTTTGCTCCTTAAATACTATATTTTAGTCTTTAAATAGCAAAATTTCAAACTATTGTCCTCACCTATTAAAATTTCAAAGTTCATTTCTCAAATACAAAAATTTTAAATTATTGTCCTCAGACATCAAAACCTCAAACTATTCTCCTCAAACACAAAAACTTCAAACGATTGTCCTCCCACAAGAAATACCGTCACCATTCCACACTGAACCTTCCGCACCAACGTACACCACACAACAATAACCTTAACACCAAAGAAATCAGATCCCAAAGTTCCTCCGATTCCACTTCAGCAACCAACTCCCGCTTCAAACTCTACAAATTTTTTCCAATAGCTCCCCACCATTCCAAACACACCGCTCGAAGCGTGCCCCAACGGATAATTTCCAGCAACAAAAACAATATTATTCACCGCTACAATCACCGCGCAACCGAGGAACGTCCAGGTTATCCGAAGTAACGAATTCCGCTCGAAAAAATAAGCAGAAACGTCCGGGCGAGCCTCGAAATTCGATCACCGCTACGAAATCTCGGCAAGAGTCTATTATGGATCGGGTTGAAAAAAGAATGAGGGCCGGTTTACTTTCAAAATTTAAAACTTTACTTTCGAATTTACTTCGGGGGGTTTATCTTCCCGTAATTTAAATATCCATCTCTGTTAGATCGGGGAACACGAAACCGTGGAAGTTCCGCGCCGGAGTGTTCAAGTTCCGAGGTACATTTTTCATTACCCGCAGGTACGATTTCTTTCCTGTCGTTTTTTTGTTGCCTGCCGGCCGGTGTTCCGCCATTGGATAATAAATTTACATTTCGAAAAAATCCGCATCGCGAACGGAATTGAATAACATTCATTAACAGCGCGGCTCGGTGGCCGTTGTGAATTTACAACACGCAGCTAATATTATTGTCGCCGAATGCGTCGGCGGAATTTTTTTACGGTCCCCACCTTCTCCCTCCTATTTCCTCGCGTTACGATTCCTCGTCGTTTCATGCGTGTCCGGTAAATATCCTTTGTAAATGCGCGCGGAAACAAGAAATCAAGGGAGCGACGGCAGCTTGTTAAGGGGAACTTCTTTGAAAGTTCCTGGGAACGTTCTCTGTAAATTAGCGGGGGCCCCGGTACCTTCGAGACGTGACTAATAAAAAGCGTAATAATAGCTGCTACCTCTCGTTTCTGTGTCTCGGGACTAGCAGCGAGGCGCTACCGTGATTTCGCTTGACGTACTCGTCTGAACAGAGAACCTGGTGCTTTCTGCTGGGTAGATTGTTGTTCAATTTTGTTTCGTTATTCAAGCGAATAGGTTTGAAGGTATGGAAAAATTAAATGAAACTTGAGAATACATGTTGCAATTTATAAATTTTGAATTATTAATCCTTTTCAATGTGAATAGTTTCAATGCCTATAGTTCATTTCTGTAGCGAAACGTTCAAGAATCTAAAATTTCGGTTTGGTAAAGGGAAATTACAGGTATACATGGATTCACGTGTTTTAATTTGTTTTGCCAATTTGCTATATTCGAATGGAAAGAAGAATTTTAAATTTGTAACTAATGTAATTAACCTGTGATGTAAATTATGTGTCTATGCCACAGCCAACGGGGTACAAAGGGTTAAAGGTTACTACAGGCATTTGAGAACAGTTTCAGCGGAAATTTAAGTCGAATAATATTGAACCAATTAATTAATTCGAAATAATATCTATTAATTCAAATTCTACGCATTTTCAGTGGGTTCATGTAACTTCACCAGCTAGCTCATTACTGCAATAATAGTACTAATTACAATAATTATTACAGTAATATTGTAATGGCATTATAATAATATTTGTGACAACACATTATTGCAGTGCTCGATCCGTTATTCAAATATTGACGAAATAAAAGTCGCAACAACAATATCGTTATCACAATGTTTAAAGAATATTCCAATATCCTTGTAACAATATTTGCAATAACGTCGCAATAATAACAATATTTATTATCTCGCCGAAGATAAAATAATCTAAATTAATGGAATAATTCTGAGTATATAGAATATTGCTGTCCAATTTTATTTCGTTATTAAGATCACCGAATATTTTGAAAAATTGAGTATTTAGAACATCTGGATTTCGAATTTTAGTGGATGATTCTAATCATTTGTGTTTATTTTTATTCAGACCTGTTAAGAAGCTATTAATCGCTCAGTTTTTAACTCTTAACTGTTACTAGATCTTTCTATTAAATCTCTAACATATCGATCAACATACCTTAAACAAAAATATTCCCATACACAAACCACCTTACAGTTTCCATTACAAAACGAAATTTCCATTTTCAATCACTGAGTGTTCAGAAAAATATTCAGGAAGATCTGATATCTATTCCAACAGACTCAAGAGCTACGAAATTCAGTGAAGATTCCAATATGGCTCCTAGAAAATTAGAAAAGCAATAAATTTTTCCAATTTCTTAAGCTCTGTTATGTCTCAGCGATGGTACACTGCGGTGTCATCGATGTTACTGTCGAAAAGACAGCGGAAACGAGCCGCAAGCAGCGTAATCCCGCGCGGGAAAATAAGAAAGAGGACGCAGCAGGGCGGCGGGGATTCGTTGAACGCCGGAACGCGGCGGAATTCAATTAAAATCCGGTAAACGGGCTGGAAGATCTCTTCCCTGTGCATACGTGTTCAAAGAAAACTGTACGCACGCGGAGAACAAATTGCTTTCCGCGACGTCGGCGCACACTTTCGCGTGCGCGCCCGTTCATAAAACATGTATAATAAATACGGGGGCCGCGAGTCGCCGCGCTTGCGTGTGTTCGGCCGAGCTTTCCGCGCGGTGGGAGCTTTCGGATCGATCCTTCGGGCTTTATCTGTGCTAGCCGGCCCGAGTGGAAGGTCCTTCATTTGTAGACCGGTCATCCTTTGTAAATGAATGCCGCAGACGGATGGCTTTTCTTACTTCGGCCGCGCTTTTGTCGACGCGTCCCTGGGAAACTCGATACGAATCTGCGACACTTCGGTAACATCATTTTCGCTTGAGGAATTTCGCTGTTGGTTATTTTATGATTGATAGGATAATAAATATTATTATTGCAACGTTGTTGGGAATATTCTTGTAATGATGTTGGACGATTGTTTAACTCTTTGCAGTCGGAAACTTTTCTCAGTAGATATACTTATTAAATTCTAATGAATTAATGGTTCTTTCCGTGATTAATATGAATGTATAATAAGAGAATTATTCTATTTCATCGTTTCATTTGTAATTGCGTCATACGAATGTTGCTATTGAATATTGAACTTTATAAATTCACTGCGTCGAATCACATGGTGACTAAGTCGCCGGTCGACCGCAAAGGGTTAAATATTGTGGTAATTGTAGTCTGTCAATATTGGAATATTGGGTTGAGCATTGTAACGATTGTTGTGCATATTATTCTAATATTGTTACAATGTTATTGTAGTAATTACTGTAATTAGTGTTAGTAGTAATGGGTTAGCTGGTGAATTTGTATGAGTACAGTGCAACGTCTGTGATTCGAGTTAATAGATTCGAGTTAATATTGCTTCAATGTTATTCAGGTGAAATTCCCGTTGAAAACGTTTTTGATAAAGTGTCGCTTTTTTCATAATTTAAGATTCAGAAATTGCGATGCGTATTCTTAATTTTGTGTTTCTAGAAGAGAGAATTACGTGGATTCAAGGGAGAATGTGTTAATAGAAGTTCCGTTGGATGGATATTTTTGGAAAACGAGGGACAGCTCTCGTTGCAGACGGATTAAAGCGTTCTCGTATTATTTGAATGCATTCCCGTGGTTTGGAACAACAACAAAGCGCAGCTATAAGATATTCTGCGGACGGAACGCGGATTTTCACCCGTCGCCGCCGCGAATTTCTCAATTCCACGGACGATTTGTCCAGAGCAAAGAGCATTTGTCGCATCGGGGTCAGTACGCGGCGACTTTTTAAATCTCGTTCGACGTTTCCCACGGAGAATCGATTTCCAACGGCGCAAATCCCTTGTTATTAATCCCGTTATGCTTTCGCGACACTTATTTCTGACGATTCGGATTTCCTTGAGATTTCAGCTGCGACAAAGCGTTCTTCGTACGTCGATCGACAGTCAGTCAATAATTCCTTCGCCTCGATGCGTCAATCTCCGAGCAAAATTGAATAAGAACTCTTCTGTAACAGACAGAGAAGTAAGTTAATATTACAAAATGAAAATATTCTTAGGAATAAACTAGATTTGTATTGGTATAGCAAAATTTTAGCCCTCAATTCACGGAGAAGCTTGAGTTTCTATATTTGTCTACTTAATTTGAATAATTCAGAACATTCGAAATGTCCAGAGCATTCAAATATCAGATTACACCAAATAATACTAATCATTTGAACATTATTCTTATAGAAAATTAATCAACCATCAAAATAATGATAATTTTATTCACTTAATTTTAGTGACATCTGATTTGAAATATACAGATAACAGAAAGTACTGTGGTGATAAAGAAACAATTTAAAAATGTTTCCTTCCTAATCCGAGAATTTCGACTCCGCCGAAGACGCGATAGAATCGCACGGACGTCCGCGCCGCTAACTTTCGCGCATAAATATTCCGGCCGTATCAAAGGTAAACCGAAGAATTCGATCATCGGCGATATCCCGATAAAACACGGCCCCCCGGTCCCTTTTCGTTTTATTGGCGGGGGAGCTCTCATGCATAGCAGCGCGGAAGTTCCGCCAGCCGGCGAAGAAAAGTCGCTAGTCATTCATCTGCCGATGCCGGTACTTTCGGTCAGCTTTAAAACTTCTTTGGTGATAGTTTGTCGAACACCGTGGGAACAAGGAGAAGGAAGGGTGCTCCGGGCTCCTCCTTCGAATCCCTGACGACTTCTGCTGCCTCGTGCTTCTTCTCTCGCCTCTTAGGAAACCGGGACGAATCAATTACATAATTACTTTCGCAAAATATTGTTCAACTCTCATCATAAAACCTCTGTTTAATATAAACTTACCTCTTCTCCTACGAAAAAATATCAAAATCAAAGTTTCAAGCACCGAAACCTACAATTTTCAGGAAAACCGTTTACTTCGCTGTTTCTAGAGCTGATGTCCTCTCAAGACGGAAGCTTCAGAAAGTTAATTAATGAGTTTAAAAGAATTCTAATGGTAGTGGCTTGGTCTAGACTATGAAATCCAAGTATCCAATGCTAAAAATTAGAAATTGCCATGCTTGAAAAGTCCTGAAATTAGAGACTCACTCGATTTAGCATTGAAGGGTCACTAGAATAACATTCTTCTTAAAACGTTGCCACAACGACATAAAAAGAATATATATGACATAGATTTAAGCAATGCAGAGTACTTGTTTATCAATCTCGTAACAAACTCCACAGTTTACATTAACTATACCCGACGTTCAACAACAGAAGTTCAAAGTTTCCCCCCCGAATCTCTGTTAGTAATAAATTAAACCACCTTCCCCATTAAATGCGTCGCCCTGGGTTTATTCTCGATTGGACGATCACTCTTAAGACCGGGTCCACTTTATCGGGGGCGGTTACTATGTAAATGAAAATAATAATTGCAAAATACGGGTAGCGGTGGTGGGGAAGCTGCAGTGCGCGGCATAGACGGATTTTATAATCGCTCATTGAAATGGATCGGAGCAAGTTCGCCGCTGTCAAGGCTCGCGGTTGCCCTTTTGCGCCCGTTGAATCTAATTACCGGTACGTCAGTTTTACGAACTTTTCCAGGTTCTGCATCTTTCGGAATTATTACGCGCCTCCGCGCCCCGTTGGAAACGGCCTACGAAGGTAACCCGCGGCTGAGGAGATAATTCGTTTAAGTTCTCGCGACGATAATGGACTCCCGGCCTTCTGCAGCGGCGGGCAGAGGATTCCGGCAAGGTCAGCCGCGTTAATTGCATTCGAAATATCAATGCGACGTCCCGAGCGACGAGGAAAATAAGAAAACAGAGCCTGGACCGTATTTATAATCGTCGCACTTAGCATTCAGCCGTGGATCCGATAAGCGAGAAATCGGGTCGCCGAAAAGAAAACGGAGGACGCTTTGTTTCCTCCTCGATTTATCGGGGTTAAGAAAAGTTCATTTCGATTCACCTCCGGGGAATCCTGACTTTCCGCGAAAGTCAGCTGTCTATTTATCATTTCTTTTCAATTATGTGGATTGCGTTGAAATATTCAAAGGCACCAAGCAGCCGTTCGTATTCCGTTCGCCGGGGGAGCCAATTTGTTCGTCAAACAAGCGAGCGCATTTTTTGAAGCCACTGTATGTGTTTCTGTGAATCTTCTTCTTATTTATGTGCGCTGGATTCGGCACTCAAGATTTGCTCGTATATTATGGAGCATACTGTGCAGAGACGGGTGCACAGTGACCTAAAGCTGCTCGTGTATTTTTCAGGCAACGGTCAAATCGAAGGTTTATGCTTTATTCGGACAAATGAATATCGTAGCTCGCGATAAACAATTGTACCCGTCAGTGTGCTCCTAAAAATATAATAGCGCAGACTCATCTCCACCCTGGAGACGCCTGCCAGGCAATAGCTGAGGACGATGGATGTATCACATCCGTAACACGTGGGCAGTCTGTTGATCCGTACCGACTGGACTCGCTGAATAAACTGTTGGTGTCCTCATTGTAGCCGAAAGTGGAAAATCCCTCGAGGGTCAACGGTGATTCAGCTGTCAGGGCTCAGTGTGCCTCGATATTAACCCTCGGAGGACGGGTTCATTTTGTACCAACGTCTTCCGGCTGCTAAGAATTCTTCTGTTGGTCATGGACCACCTAGGACTTTCGCCTACTCCTTCAAATATTGGGTACACATTCGCTGTGCAACTGAATATTCTGCTCAAAGCCGTGAAATGTAGAATTTTGAGGATAGAATATATATCTTGATAAAAAGAATTTTTCTTTTAGCTGCGGAGCACCTAGGGCTTTCACCCACTCGTTCAAATATTGGATACATCGTTCCTTACGACACTAGGAATCATATTTAAAACTAACAGTTCCTGTCGAAGCAAAATTTTACACAGACATCTTGATTTCTCTAGGAGATATAGTACCTCAACACCTCACAACGCTAAAAATGTCAATTAAATCTATCAGTACTCCTGAAATTGAAATAAAATAGCGACGTATTTATTTCTCTGCATAATCTAGTACCTACTTCCACCCACTTAAAATATTCACTCAAAAACACTTCAACTTTTCCGAGCACAATCTCCTTTAACCGACATCGCAGCCAATTCAAACCATTCAATACACATCCACGATTCTCAGTTCGCAAACCAGAATCATCCCCAAACTTAAACCGCATGTTCCGAGCATTAATCGTTCCTCCCACGTCCAAATTTCTGTTGCCTGAGCCAGCTTAGCGTCGTTTGATTCCGGGGAACCCCGGAAATATCATTATGCACCGAATCCCGCGCGGAACCTTTGATCCCGACAAGATAGCGCAGGAAAATGAAGGAAGCACCTTTGACTCAGGTGCCTCCCTTCCATCCCCTAACCAGCCGGCCCGCTCCGGCTACGTTGGTAAACCATAAAGCATTAAAAGTAATACATAATTATTCACGGTTCATTTCGTTTTCCCATTTCCTACTTGCTGGGGAGGTGGAAGGGGTGAGCTGCCATCGGTTTCGCCCGGCGCAACGGCAGCGTGATACGTGGGAAAAAGATGGCGGCGAACGTATGAGCGCGAAGGGCGGAGAAAACTGGCTGCGCCCGTGTCCTGGCGAGCTTGTTTCCGCGCTTTGAGCATGCATCTCGTTCCGCCGCGGAACATGGCCGAGTTAACCAGCCCGGCGACTATCGCGAAAATAACACGACGGAAATCCGCTTGAGTGGAGACCGCTCGTCATACCCATCGATCCAATCTGCTTTCGACCCCTTCGACCCTACGCCCAACCTCCTTTCTCGCTATCCCTTTCCGCGATTCGCTGCTCGATCGCGAAATATGTTTCCTGGTTTGGTGGACTTGGCGAGGACTTTCGGGATTGATGATGATGTCAGTGTTTTTTTGCTTGGGCGGTGTAAGCAGTTTAGTGGAATGGTGTGTTTGGTGTAGTGTGGTTAGTGGAGTGGTTTATTTGGCAAAAGGAGTTTAGTGGAATGGTGTATGTGGTATAAGTAGTTTAATGGAATAATATGTTTTGTATAGATAAGTAGTTTAGTAGAATAGGGTATATGGTATAAGTAGTTTAAGGGAATCGTTTGTTTGGTATAAATAGATTAGTAGAATAGTGTACATGGCATAAGTAGTTCAGTGGAATATTTTAATAGTTATTGAAATAATTAATTTTTAGTTTTTTGATTAATTAATGGCATTGTGAATATATTGTGTGTGATAGGTAAATGAATTAATGGAAAGTTGTAACGTGGTTATTTAATTAAAGCAACTAAGTACTTTTGTAATTTATAGAAGAGTTTGTAAAATAATTGTTTTTGATTTTTTTTTAAATATTAGTGTTGACGATTAATATTATGTTATTAACCATGGTTTCTTTCTTTATCCTACAATAATTTATTCAAAGTGATTTACGAAGGTCCTAATTTCACCAATTTCATTGTAATTTATTTCTTATAAATTCAGTCTTCGAGACGAAATAAATGTAAAAATGAATGAAACACTTTGTACACTCGATGTCCGACGATTTGACCAATATTTGAACCTCCCACCGTCACCTTATCTGTGCATTACTCCGACAGATAAGTGGCGATAACGAAACAAGCTCTGACATTATATTATCTGCAACGACAGTGGCTGTTTGTAATGAAATCCATCACACGTGGCATCAGTCGGAAGCACGCGCTCTCGATTGATTTTCAAATTTATTTTCCGTTGAAATGAAGTTTCATACGTCTGAAAAAGACAAAAAGATATTATTTCAACAACAATTTTTCGCTCGCGAAATCACCCCCATTTCAATCATACCACTTTTCAATTAACAATAAACTAAAAATAAAAATTCTATCTCGTACCATTAGGTTGTAATATAAATAAATTTGCCTGTAAACATAGATGTGTTTCAATTTCAACAATTCAGTTACAACTCACCCCGGGTCATATCACTGAGTTCATCACGAATCTATCTATAGTTAATCCAAAATCAGCGTCGTTACTATTCGCAATACCTTCTCGTTAATTCGTTTCCATTGTTTCCAATATAACAATATTAGTATCATTCCTATGTAATTATAATATTGCATTATGAATCGGTGTACTCGTTTCTACAGTCTAATCATCGAACGCAACAGACGAATGAATAAACTATTAACCAAAACTACGAAAATAATAATGAAACATCACTAATTCACACCAAACAAATTATTAAATCAACAATTACAACAATAATACACAAATTATCATTTAGAACCTTCCACGAATCAAACACCACCATCAATTATTACCGAAACCAACAAAACACAGTTGCAGTAACAATAAAGAAGTTACCAATTAAACCGACTAAATCCACCACAACAATAAGAATCAAATTACCACCTAGAACATTCCCCCGATCAAACAAAATCATCAACTACCAAAACCAATAAACCAACAAAACCCAACAACAACAAACAAATTACCAACCGAAAGAACTTACTTATATCACAGCACGTTCGTACTTTAAATGAAACCATTGTCGAAAGGTTAACAACCCTTAGCGAGCCATCGTACGTATCAGTATTTACCCAGAAAGACCGCACGCGCGCGCGCGCGCGCCGAACATCGGTAGCGGCAGGCAACGGTGAATGCATCGACGCATCGATGACCCAAATCGGAATTTATTAGAGTACGAGATATAAAGGTTATCAGAGAAAAATGGGCTAGCGTCGGAAGATCGTGTCTAGCCATAAGTAGCGATCCTAGATAGTGGGCGGACTGCGCCGCGGCTGCATAAGATATATCCCGTTTCCCACCCCCGCTTCCACCCCTTACCACCCACGCCCTCTCCGCCGTACACGTATACAGCGCCGTGTATTCCGGGAGCTTTTCCTTCCCCACGTGTTTGCACCGGGGCTATGATGGAGATAGTGAAATGTAGTGCGCCGAGTGGCGCCCAACCCCGCGCCCCACGTCCCTGGAATTATTCGTGTGCAGATAACTCGACTTAACGACATCTAGAAGCGATACTTCAACGCACCGGCCGCGGAAAATTGTGCTGATAATGCCTGCATACGTTCCTATTATTTCGCGACGCGATTTACCACCGGATATTCACCGTGAGACCTTCGATGGGGTGTGTTGCCGGATAGAGGATTAGGTTCAGCGCTTCTTCGGAGGTTTTGGGGTGTTTTTGGTAGGTTTTCCTTTGCTTTGGGGTGGTTGATGTGAGTTGGTTTTAAGGTTTGTTGGTGGTGTAGAACTGGGATAGGAATCTTATTGATATGCTATTGAATAAATTTTAGTTTGAGAGTTTTAGAAATAAGGGTTGATTAATCGAGCGTGATAGGTGGAGGATTAGGTTTGGTGTTCTTCGGAGTTTTTTCTTTTGCTTTGGGGTGTTTGATGTGAGTTGTTTCTATGGTTTGTTGGTGGTGTAAAACTGGGATAGGAATCTTATTGAGATGATATTGAATAAGTATTAGTTTGAGATTTTTAGAAATAAGGGTTGATTAATCGATGTTTTTGGTAGGTTTTTCTCTTGCCTTGAGATGGTTTATATGAGAATTGTTTTTATAACTTTTTTGTGGTTCTATAAATCTAGAATAAATTCTAATTTGAAATTTTTGGAAATAAGTGTTCATTAATAGGGTGTGATAGATAGAGGATTAGGTTTGGTGTTCTTGGGAGTTTCTGGGTTGCTTTTCGTATTGTTTCGCAGAAAATTGATCCAGCTTCATATAAAACTTATATCTTCATATACTAATTTATAATTTTTTTAAACTATTTATTCCACCTCAAAAAACTACAATTTTCATCTTATCGTCATTCTCAATCGATTAACTCAACGTCAACAGTGAAAAGTATCACATCACAGATATCCAAAATCCTTCGAGTAAATAATTCTTATAAATCTGACCCCAAATGCATGAAAAAGAAAACATTGCAAAGCCTGAAAATTCATCGAATCTTTTGTCAGAAGAATTCCCATTGTACAAGCGTGATACACTACACTTTCAGAATTCAATTGTACGATTTCCTGAGAGCACGCGAACTCATTAAGGAAGTTTATTAACGTTGCATTGGTGTGCACGTGAATTCCGATGATTCGGATAAAATATTTCGCGTTTTTCATAATCCGGCACGTGTTGGGGGTATTACTGTAACAGGTGAAATGTGAATGAGGCATTAATCATACCCCGGAATTTCCATATTAATTTGTGAATGCCGATGAGGCATGTTAAGCATCCCTAGTACAATAAATTCCTAATACAATCGTCGGCGTGTTACATGAACCAGTGAACCGGTTAAAGTTCGTTGTACACGCGCAATATTCGCGAATTAGAACGGTTAAATGAGTGCTTCGTCAGCGTTTGCTTGATTATTAACTCGTCCAGAACGAACGCTTGGGGCGGAGTACATATAATAACGCTCTAACGTCCATTTGCATAATTATGTTGACAGTAGCTGTAACAAAAAAGACGGTTAATCCCCCGCAGAACCTTGTACCTTGTTGTTATTGTTGCTTACAGCAGGAAGATAAAGCCCTGTTGATTTGTAAATCCCGGGGATAGCTCGGTGAAAATATTTTCCTTCGTGTAATCAGGTAATTGAGATTATCTTAAGATTTAAAAAGAAGGTTTTACGCATCTGGATTTTGTTTTCTAACCAATGACAACTTTTAATCAAATTCCTGATAAATTTTAATCTACTCTATAACGAAACTTTCAAAAATCTAGAATTTCGTCGCGAAAAAGAAAAATGACAAATATTCATGGATTCACGTCTTTTAATCCCCTTTGTCAGTTTCCTTTATCCGAATTTTACAATTTGCAATTAATCTATGATATCTTTGATGCAAATTGCGTCTCTATGGTAGAGTCAACAGAGTGCAAACGGTTAACTTTATCGGAAAATCAAATAATTATCACTACGCACTTCAAAGACCAATTAAAATACTACAAATTCTGGTAACGAAACAAAATTGAAACATTCAAGTATCAATTAAACTCAAAATTGAGTTAATTCCAAATCATTTTCAACTTTGTCAAAAGCTGACCAAATCTACCTTCACACTGCAACTCAGAACACTAAATTCAATCTATAATTTCACTAGACGTCTCCTGATGGGACGTACATTTTTAAAATATTTGGTCTCTGATAATTGAAAGAGGATCTCTGCTAGATAGAAGGATCTAGATAGATGACGTGGCACCAGAAGAAGGACGTATTTCAAGAAACTCTATTTCAGGACATGCAACGAGGTGCTACTAATAAAACCGAATGGCTGCACTCGAGGAACTTGCCAATATTTATGGCTTGTTTTTCGGGAGACGAGACCTTTGGTACACCGTTGGTCATAATAGTTATTGACCCCATTCTAATCACTCCGAGATCGTACCATTTGGGATCCCGGGTCGGGGCAAGACAGCAATGTCTTAACCGCAGCAGACCTAACCTAAACTTGCGGTATCCGTAGAGTCCCTTCTTCGAAAACCAGACTATAATAACCGAGATCTTTACTACCTTCTGTTATAAAAATCTTTATGATGCTCCGCATAATACTGTAATAAACGACTAGAACCTACATCCCTCTTTTTTATGGACTGCAGTCATCATACGTTTTACCACATTCTTTGGAATCTTGTATGGTGAGCATAATTAATGTTCAACCTTCCGCGTAGTCGCTTCTGTATGTAACAGTCGATGATTTTTTGATTAGAACAATATTGCGATGAAATGTGAGACAAGTAAATAACAGAAGAATTGAAATATAATAAACATTAAATAAGCTTCTATAGATAATGATCAATGGTTTTTTGATTGGAACGATATTGTGATGAAATGTGAGACAAGTAAATAAAATATGAATAAAAAATTTCTTGGAAACTCTTTATTAACACTAGAACTACCAGATTTATAATAACTTATTTACCATTCCTCATCTCACGATTATTAGAACTAATTATGTTATCACAAATGTATAACATCCATTATCCTTTCAATAAATGCAAAGAAAAGAAATTCGAAACCTCGTCCGATAGTTTTAGTGTTAAAGTCTTTCACGAAAACGGCTGTATAATTCAAATAATTGCAAAATAAAAATTCCGGACCGAGTCAGTTCGTTGTGTCCGGTAGTTTTAGCGTTAAATCTGAATAAAAATTCGAGAAAATGATCGGCGCATCGATGAACTATCCAGTATTAAAATCCCCGGACGTCGCATTGTTGAACATCGTCGAACGTCCGCTCGTAGCTGCTCGTCCGCGCGCCGGCCTCGTAAAGGATGTTATAAAATTCCAGAAGGAAGTTATGCGTGTGTCTAAAAAAGCGTTATTAGGTCGACTTTATGACGACGAGCGGCGGAGGAAGAGGAAGTTACCGTGGCGTTTCTTTAAACTTACTTTCGGTCGGCGCGCTGAACGTGTTCGCAAACTCGATCGGGAATTCTCAATGCACAGTAGACACATTTAAAGGGGAAATTGCAGCGGCGCTCGAGCCTCTTAGTGCGTCTACGTGCCCACGATGAATCGAGGCTTTTCAGAAATTTATTATCGGCTGGATGTGCCGTCATTCCGCGCGATGATTATCCTCGAATCAAATATCTCGAACCTCTCCTCGCTGGGATCTGTAAACTATAAAAGTGTAAATTTACTGTGGGAAAAGTACGTTTGATAACGTAGTCTTTTATCGAGAGTCAACATTCGTGGTTAAGTTATTCTTAATTGGGTTTGTTAATTTAATGCTACTGCTCAGCTATTAATTGGATTTATGAAATTTTAGTAGCTTATGATTCGAGGTAGGATAATTCTTGAATGAGATATCTCGAACCTCTTCTCGTTGAGATCTGTAAACTATAAAAGTATAAATTTATTGTGGGGATACTACTTCTGGTGGCTTGTGATTTGTGGTAGAATATTAGTTGTATTAGTTTTGTCAATTAGTCGAATTAACTTAATCCTCAGCTGTTAATTCGATTTAAATTCTAGTAGTTAATGATTAGAGACTAGATATCGTGTTACTTAAATTCTAACGAAAGTAGAATTAAATAAATTACCGAAACCTCGGAAATTCCAATATTTATAAATTTGATAAAAAGAAACGAGGGAGAATTTCATTTCCCTAGCTAACAAGTTTCTCATAAAAACCACATAAAACAATCCACAACCCTTTAATTCGAACACTCCACGCTAAATCGATAAATACCATCGCAATAAACACCAGACAACAAAAATACATGAAATTCATTTTCACTTTCCAAAATTCCGGAATTATTTACTATGAACGCATTAAATTATCAACCCCGAAAGTTCATAAATCCGGGGGTAGATTCCACAAATTCTCCCGCGGAGAATGAAAAATCCGCAATGAACAAGCCCCCGTTACCCGTCAATTATAATAATTATTTGTCACCGAACAAAATTCCCCGCCCCTTGGTGGGATAAAAGAGCGCGGAGCCGCGGATATTATCATTCCCCGCGACAATATCGCGATACCGTCCGCACCCTTTACCGTCGACGTTGATGAAGGCACTAAAAAAGAGAATTACCGCGGACATGTTGTTTTAACATTTATATTGCTTGCCCGGGCAATTGTCTTTTTAAGTTTCGCACGGTGGCCGGGCTCGACGAGCGCGGAGACCCGGTGCGAAAGGACGCGGCGCAATTTCGCAAGCGGCTCGGCGAGGGTGCGCGGAACGCGTTTAAACATTTTCCCCCGATGGCTGGCTGCCTCTCGAGTAGCGGGAACCACTTTAGGCTGGCCGTGGTAACGCGCGTCAATGACATATGTCATTGCTTGTACCCCGCGACGCCGGCGTGTGTACGTGTCGAACGTGAGAACGTAACCGGGATCGAAAGAAGTATATTGTTCCTCCGCTTAGCGCCACGCCAGCGAACGAGTGAAAGGGGAAAAAATGCTTGAACCGTCAACCTGCTTCGACCGGGGTCAGGTGCATTCTCCGGCGCGGCAATTGCTTCGAATGAACGTTACGCGGGAGATAATTGAGAGATGAAATTCTTGTTCGTGAAGGTTTCGTTAATTGTGCGTACTGGGGAATTATTTTCATGGGATTTGGGAGGGGTTATTGAGAGTGTGGTGCTTTGATTTGGAATGTTTGGATTTTTTTTGGTGTTTTGGATTAATGTGGAAGGGATTTTTAGAAGTTTGTGATGTTTTTGAGTGTCACTTTTTTTCAGCAGTTATAGGAGTAGGTATTTTAATATGTTTTTGATTAGGATTTAGGTATTTTTGAACTTTGTGGAGTGAAATGTTTGAATAATTTATCTTTATTTGATTGAATAAGGTACTCAAATATCCTATTTATTTTTATTTAGTAGAATACTTCGGGTATTAAGTGAATATATTAACTAATATTCGTTCTTTATTTATTTTCTTGAATAAAAAAGGAATTGCTCAGTACTATCACTAAGTTTCAAAAATCAGAAATACAAAAGGTTTCAAATTAAGTTTAAAAGAACAAGAATCACCAATGAAAACCAAAATGTACACTGAAATCTCCTAACAAACTCTTCTTTCTATTTCAGATAAATATTCTACCCACCAGCCAAAGAAAATTCATCAATCAAATAAAAATTCATCCTACACAACACCATACACATGGTAAGTCACTCTTTTCTTCTCATTATTTAACCCATTTGCCTCTGGACTCTAAATATAAAGCTTACTTTATAAATCTCACATACTGAAAGTCTCTCAAGCTTTTGTATAAAATTAATCAACTTCGATCGATATAATCGAGTAACACACACAACTGAAAATAATTATTTTCCTTAGAACTTCGAATAGAACTAGTGATGAAGACTTCAAATCAAGTTTAATAACCACAAACGCCATTCAGTTCTTTCTTTAAAAATTAAATATCATTTACCTATCACCAATCGTTATGCTCTAAAGTAAACCTAAACATAGAATAACAGTAAGATCTCCATATTTCTCTACTAAATTATCAGCGACAAAATAGTCCTAACTAGTCCAGCTACAGAAGAAATCCCATAACAAGGGGTTAACGCAAACAAGTAAATCCCCAAAACCCATTTCCCAAATCCAACCTGAAAACCCACTCAACCACCGAAATCAAACCAGCTCCCACTGAAACTCGAAAAACGTCGAAAAAACCTGCAACCCGAGGATCCCATAGGAAAATCAACTCGATTCCCAGTGCAGCAACCCCGCGCCGCACCCTGTCCCGGAACACGCGTGGCACATTACCGGGGACCGGTATTTCAGCTCGCCGCGTGCGGCACAAAGGGAAGCATCGTAACTTATTATTAACATTAAATCTCCCTCCCGTCGCATCCACTCCCTCAGCCATCCGCCTCCTCCCACCCCCAGTCACGTGGATACATGGAGCGCGTTCCTTTTCGAAAAACTGCGCCCCGCGCCGGAAAAAGGCACACCGTCCGCCTTTGTCGCGGATAGACGCCACCTTCCCCAGGAAGCATTGTGATGCCGGCGTGATTCAGGGTGGGGGGTGTTCGCGGCGTCTGGGGGGTTGTACGCGTGCGCCCCGCAGGAGGGGTTGGCCGCGGGTCGCCGCGACTCGGTCCGCCCGGCTTCGTCGGCAGTTATCGGCGAACCGCGAATCTGTCCTCGTCGTGTGTCACTGGAACAGCCCGCGCCGCGTGTACCGAGCACCGGCGAGATGTAACATCGCCAGCGGTAGTTGGACAAGTAGACGGCTGGAGATAGATTAGATAGGACAAAGGTGACCACCCCGGGAGAACCTTTCGGAACTGCTGATCCACAAGCCCTCGGAGACGCGTCCACCTGGTGCATCCTTGGATACTGGCCTCGAGGCAGTGTGTGTGTGCTTTTTCTTGCCGGGTTTCCTTGGTTTTTTCTTGGTTACTTTAGCACGAGTTTTTTGGTGAGCAGCAGGTCCCCGAGGAACTACGGTCGCTATGCAACGCGCTGCTAGTGGAGGTGGCTGCAAGGTAGGATCTATTTGAAATTCGAATGTAGTGTTGTGGACCTGGTGACTGGTTACTGTGACTAGATACTATAAGTACTGTAGCATAATGTATCGATGTACGTTAGCTAATCGCTTGGTCCATAACAGATGTCTTTGAAGTTGTTGGGTATAAGCTGTTGCTGAGCTCGCTGTGTCGAGAGCATCGCTTGTAAGTTGGGGGCAATTAGAGTCGGGTCTAGCATTAAAGAGGATGAACGATTGGACCCAAGTGGGAGCTCGATTTCGTTTTCTATTTCGTTGTTACCAGGCCGAGCATCGTTGAATAGATTTCAAGTATTCTTAATCGCGATGCTTAATCCCAGCGGTGAATGACTTTAACCTTCGAGCCGACCCTCGCTCTTAGGGCCAGTGGCTCTTGATTGTTTACGCGGCTGGTCCGGGTGTATTGAATCGATCGGGATCGAGGAACGTTTCTGTTTCGATCGTGAAGGTTACCTTCGCTTTTCGCGGTTGGCTCGGTGTAATCTCACGGAAACGCTGCTCCTGTTGTGCGTTCATTATCGCGAGAGCTGCTTTCATGAGATTGCGTGCGGCCTTTTTTGCACGCGGACCGCTGGCACGATGAATCTTCGTCTTGTTTCCGGATGTTTCATGAATCTATACTTCTCGTTGATTATATTCTTCGTTACCTTTTCTTCTTTTCTTTTTTTGGCACATCGTTGGAAATCGCGGGAGGTATGAAGTTTGAGGACTTTGGGTGCAGAGATTAGGATGATTAGGGGATAGCATTCGATGCTTGCAGAAAGAAGTTTGTCTTCGTAAATATTTGGTGTCGAATGATTAGATTGGAGTGATGACGCGTGAAGTTTATTATCGAGAAAGACTTGGGTCGTTAATTGAGTCAGACTTGTTAAATATTGATTGAGTTAGGTGCAATTGTTGTAGGATTGAAAAGATTTTGATTCTGGCAATGTTTGATGTCGCGCGGAGATTAGATTAGTTTTGTTGTAATTTCTGATGACGTGATGGAGATTATTTGTGAAAAAGGACAATCTGGGTCATCTGTGACGTTAATTATATTAATGAACTATTGGTTTATGTCGATGTACGATATCGAATCATAACGAGGCTGTCTTTGTTTGGAGTAATTGATGACCCGACTGTGGATTTTTATGTATTTTTAGTAGACGCTGCGGAACAGATAGCTGTGGAATTAAAAGTTGGAAAGTTGTTGACTTTTTTCGTTAATTAATCCTCGGGAACGAGAATTTATATAGATACTCGCGAGCGGCTGACGACACGGTGTAATTTGACAAGGGAAAAGAGCAATCTGGGTCACATCTGTAATGTCAGGGTATCTTCTGAACATTGATTACCTCAGATCTGGGTTAGAACTTCATTAAACCTTTAATGAAGACTTTATTTCCAGAGGACGTCAATTTATTTTTCAAAAGATACTTTTACAGATTGGAATTCCTCAAGGTTTTGTCTTCGACAATTGGTCTGGCGTTTAAAATAGCTCTAATCGTTTAATATTCTTAGAACAATAAATATAGAGGATTATTTTAACAATAAATTTTTTTTAGAAACACACAGGGATAGTTTTATTTTCCAATCAGTTAAACCATATAATTTAATTAACTACGAATCGAAAGAAACACGCATTAAATTGAAACCGTACACGTTCACATGTGGGATCGTTCAGTCCCATCATCAACCCAGAATTACCGCAGCACCATAAAAGTCCCATAAAACCGAAGTAATTTATTCAATAAACCAGACGCAACAGGGTTAAGAATTATCACAGTAATTGCCTCTTCAATCATTCTACTTATTATTATTTAACAATCTTTATTACTCTTACATTTTTATCAACATTCCATCAGCTTCTATCATTAACCCTACTATCCAAATTCGAAATATTATTCAAAAAGTAGGTACACACAATTCAAGACTAATCCCCTTACAATATTTTTAAACTTAACAGAAAAGTCACAGAAACAATCTGTACTAAAAAGCTGAAAACACGTCAGAAAATCAGAATATCAGAGAGAAGATCTGAAAAACAGAGTTGAGCTCCTCATTAACTCCAAAAACCAGCAAGCTTAAGTTTCTCACAAAATTTCAAAAAACACATCATGGTTAAGCAGCCCAAAACTACAAAAAACACAGGAAAGTTACGTTTCTCTCCGAGAACGCGAAAACATGAATTCTCTGTCATCCACAGGCCACGTTCATTCACAGCGTCTATCGCGTCTCTATCTTGCTCGGTATCGTCAATGCCATTCATAGAGCAAAGTCTGCGCCCAGTCGACATTGTCTGCGCACGCCGGCGAATCAATTACGCTCGTTTCGGGGACAGCAGCGTACCGAAAACGCGCACACGTATCCCGTGTCGCGTCGTCGAACGGGGTCGCCTCGAAGAACCGGTTTGTAAACGCGGAATACCATTGTTCTACGGGCCGGTAGAGCGCTAATTATGAAGGTTAATATTTGCGAGCGTTTCTGCCGGACTGCTACCCGGTAAACGCTAATGTTTTGACCATGTTTCTGGTTTGCACGGGCGCCGCGTGTGCAGTCGAACGAAGCATAGTTCGCGAAATATAGCCGAGTTTGCGGCATCGGTATGGCTGATATTACAGTCGGTAATGTACTGGCCATATCCCACCCCCACCCCGACTCTCCTTCTTCCGCCCCTCCCTCCTCTTCGCTAGCAACCCGCACGACCCGACGGTATTTCTCAAAACTTTGAAGCGGTTCGCGGTTACAGTTGAATTGCTTCATTAGATCTTACTTGGACGGAACTAACGCGATTCCTTGTTGCACGATTATGATCGATTTGCTTTCGAGGGAGTTTCCGGGGTGAGTTTAGAATTTTTGGTGTTTGAGGATTCTGTTGGGTTTTGTTGGATTTTGTTGGATTTTGTTGGATTTTTTTTGGGTTTCGTTGAATAAGGATATAAGAGAAAGGAAATGGAGCTAGATTGTTCGATGGCTGGGACTAACGTGATTTAAAATTTTTGCAATTGTGTTTTGCTGGGTGTTAATTGATAGATGTTGAATAAGGAGAAGGAAGGAGAGGAAGCTAGATTTTCTTATGATTAGGGACTATGATGATTTTAGATTTTAATTGGCTACTTTTTGGAGGATGCTGATTGATGGATGAGAAAGGAAATCGAGAGGATGATTTCAGTTCTTTTGATACAAAGGATCTAGAATGATATTAGATTTTGATTAGTTGTCTTTTGTAGATTGTTAACTAATACATATTGAAGAAAGAAATAAAGAAAGATATCGTTTGAGATCTTCCTACCTTCAAAGATTGAGCTGATTTGGAATTAAGATTAATGTTTCGCAGATTACAAATTACTACAATTAGTAATAAATGTATTAACAAAATCTTATATAAGCATATTCAATATATCAAAGTCCAGCATCCAAAGTCCGCATCTACACCACACGTTCTACTTTTCCCCAGTTCACAACCTTTCTCAAGCAATCCCACATTTTCCACTTTTTCAACCCCTTATCTTCAATCCAATTAAATTCACTTCTCCCCGATCGTAATTCCAATTCTCCGAAACTCTAAATAAACCCACTCCTCCCTGATTAAATTCGCGGAAACCTATTTACCTTCCACCAAAAATCTCGGATCTCCCTTTGAACGGAGCAAACCGAAAAAATAATGTGCGTTCAAACATTCATCCTTTAATATTACAGAAATATTTCCAGAACACTGAATTATTCCTCGTCAATTGCGGCAGGCTCGGCTCTTACTTTCCTCGAAGCGTGCGCTCCATGTGTTGTTCGCCGGTTCACGAGATTTTTTTCCGTCCCAGGTCCGCCTCTCGCGTCTAAAACCGTGGCGTGGGTGACACGGTGGTGTGACGTTAATTAGAAACGAAATAGAGGGGAACGGGTACGCACGCAGCCCGGAGTTTCCGGTCGCCGGAATGAACTTTCGTTACGAATTCAAGTTTTCGAGTAATTTTCACGAGAACGCCCGTGAAAGAGCTCTCTCCCCCCGTCCCTTCCCGGCCCGCCATCGTTTCCCTTCCACTTTCACGTCGTTCAATGTAGCGAGAACGTAGATCGCCGGCGAAATTAGTCGTTGAAAAAACATTAGCATTTATTAATATTCATCGCGGATCGCTCATTAAGCGTCCTCCTTGAACGGCGAAAAAAGAAACAACGAAATGCGGGCGTTGTTGCTCGGAGCTCTATATAATTTCGAGTTACTTGTTGCGTGTCGAACGCGTTTCATGGAATAAGAATCGATGCCACGGGCGGACTCGATGATTAAATTGAATTTCCAGTGGCTCGTGCAAGTGTTCTGCGCGTTGAATTATTATAACCTCGCGGGAAAGAACCGCGCGACAATGGTTTTCCTATTGTTTCGTAGCTTGGAGCTTCTGGTTTTAGGGTGTTGAAGTTCGTTCTATTTATTTTTATTGGACGGTCGAGATTTGAATGTTGGGGCTGAACGACGAGAGTTTGAGGGGTTCTGAGGTTTAGACGGTTTTGAGATGAGTAGATTTGTGAGAGGGGATTGTGCGATGATCTGTTTGGTCTCATTTTAAAGGCTGAAGGTTGTAGTTTTATGGTATTGGAAGTTATTGTAGGATTTCTGTTGTTTGAGTTGTTAGAATTTAAATATTGATGTCGAAACATGAGGATTTGAGGAACTTTGAGATGTAGCGGCTTGAAAGTTCTATAACTTTGGGAAAACACATCGTATGACAATGGTTTTTGTATTATTTTGTAGTTTGAAGCTTCTATTTTACAATTCCGCGATTAATTCTGGGATTTCTGTTGTTTGAATTATTAAAATTTGAACATTTGTGTTGAAAAACCGGGACTTAAGGTATTTTGAGGTATAGAAGGATCTAAGCTCTATAGCTTTGTGAAAAAGAATCGTACGACAACAGTTTTTGTATTGTTTTACAGCTTGAAGCTTCTATTTTACAATCCTGAAGTTTATTCTACGATTTCTGTTTTTTCAATTACTAAAGTTTGAATATAAACGTTGAAAAACGAGATTTTATAGAATCTTCAGATATAGAAGCTACAAAGTTCAATAACTTCATGAAAAAAAATCCTACACCAAATCTTAAGGTACCTTTGCAAAGAGTACACTTCATTCTCCAAAACCATCGTTGATACAACTATTAAAAAAATTGTTCACCGCTCTCAGAACCGCTTAAAGTCCCACAATTCAGAAAAAACGTACCCCAACTTTTCCATTTGCCACACAACAAGAAAACAATGTTCAAAAACCAAAATTCACTGCTATCCAATTACAAACTTCCTTCTAAAATGACCCCAGTCGCACCATCACACGAGTCATTCCTCCCAAACTAAATAACACTTCAAAATACTGACAATTCTCCGCGCATCGTTGGGACAGTGCAAATCACCGCACGTTTCGAAAGTCGAAAGGAAACGGATAAATAATTATTAAAACGGCGTCATATTATTTCGTAAATATGGCATTCTGCCGTGTAATTATTCCGACGGACGTTCCCGCGTTTAATTAATATCGCGCTCTCGGCGCGACGAGGGCTGAGGGGTCGGGACTTAGCAAAGACAGAGATCGAAACGTAAATTTTTGTATTAATTTGCCCGTAAAAAGTGATAAATGTTTCATTTCCCTCGTTTAACGACTTTTATGCGACGTTAATGGCGGCCCGTCGTCGATACGCGCGCATTAATCGAGGAGTGTTCCGTTCCTCGTTTTCGGCATTGTGAGGACGAGCGGAGAGCCCCTATCGCGTGGGCCCGATATTTTAATTGAAACCGAAAAAGTCACCTATGTATTTCCGTTACATTAATTGGCCGGCTTTTCCTTCGTCCACTTTGATCGGGACCGCGCGCCGCGTTTCCCGAGCGCATTGGGGATGGGAAAATTTATTTAAATCGAATGAATTCCGCGTTAATACAAAACGCTACGGTCGTATAATGGAATTATTTTTCTTTGTGTCGGGGACGTATAATTCGCTGAATGTTGCTCTCTGTATTAAGGTAGAACGCGTTTTGGTATTTGAAATATGCCGGAGTGTGTTTGGTATTAATATTTAACTTTTGTTGGCCGAGGAACGGTGTTTGAATTGAAGCTCCTGTTTGATGGAGAACGGGTTCCTTTTTTGTGAAATGAGGAATTGTTATTGAATATTGGACTGGAATGTTTATTCTGGTTTATTCTTTTTTGTGGTGTTAACTCGTTGAATTGTGTTTTGGTTTTTTAATTATGAATAATATAACTTTTTTATTGTTAGTAATTTGTCGGGACAAAGAATTTTTATGATTTTTCTGTGGTTATATTTATTCCAGGTTAAGGATTGGTAATAGAAGAGCAATATTTAATTTGTATTTGACGAAAATAAATGATAATTAGGTTCTCGAATTCAATCGAAAATTTTCATCGCGAGTCTGACACGATATTGTATGTCAAGGGGTTAAGTTTAATTTGGTTTTATTTTGAATTTTTATTGTTCTTGTAGTTTTTGAATTTTTGGTTTAATATATTTTGTTGTATTTCTTGTGAAGATATTACTATTGTTGTAATTATTGTTCTTTGAGGTTTCGTCAGTTCAAGGAGATGTAGTTCGAATTAGAAAGAAAGTAAATGGTATCACGTAACCCCTTGTCTTACAGTTTCTTTTGGAATTGCGCTCATCAAAGCTGCTTTATCGTTAATGATTTACTCGGAGGAGAAGAGAATTTTATTTTCAAGTGTACGGCTTCTTTTAAGGGTTCGCTAGAATTGGAAAGGGCACGAGTGAAGTGCTCATTTATTAGTTTCTGTTGAACAGACTTCGACAATTAGAAACAACCCAGAATCAACCGATTTGAAGAATCGGTGCAATTTAATAGAGTTTCACTGGATATAATATTCAATCAGTTAAGGCTAATGAAAATCTAGTTAAAGGAAAGTTTAGTAATCAGGAAATCATGATTTAGAAGTTTGAAAAATTGAAAATTTGCAGATCGGAAGTTCGAAAGTTTTAAACTTTGAAATTATGAAAGTTTTGAAGGTGGAAGTTTGAAGTCGAGAAAATATTAAACTTGAAGATTTGGAAATTTGGAATTATAACATTTTTCACTTGAAAATTTGGAAATTGGAATATTTGGAAATTTGAAGATTCGAAACTTCAAACAGTCAAACATTCAAAATTTCCAAATTTCCAAATTTCAAAACATCCAAACTTCACACCACCAAAAATTTGAATCCAGAGAACATTCAACACCAAAACTTCCCCTCAAACACAGACACACCCACGTTCCCAAAACACAGTGCAAACACCACCCCATAATAAAACGTACCAACCTGTCAACGCTGTCAACGCGCAAACGTCCAAATACCTATGACAAACAGCAAAACACATTTCATTTGCATTGTTCGAAAATTCGCCAAACAACCCCCGGACTGACCCGATAGAAAAGAGTCGGATGAAGAACAAGCCAGGGGGTGGCGAGCTGGTAGAGTGGTCTAGTGCAGCAGCAGAAAAGAGGCTCGCAGGGGCAAAGAAAAGAGTAGTCGAAGAGGTCGAGGGAAATTTCACGAGGAAGAGGAAAGGGTTGGATGCCTCTGAACTCTCTTCCTCCCCTTCCTCTGTCCCTCTGTCCCTCTCGCCGTGGCACCTTTCACTTCGACAACCTTCCTCCAAAACACCACCCTCCCCCCGCGGTCTCTCGGGGGTCAATGTCTGCCGGCGCGGCGGCAACCTTGCCTTGGGTCGCTTGATGGCGGTGGGTGCGCGCCCTGGAAATCGCAATCCTGCGCGTGCTACGATAGCCGGCGAGGGTGGAGGAGCGGCGGCTTTATTCGACGACGCGCGCCCTTAAATTTGTGGACTTTGAACGGGATATACTACCGGGTGAACTATTTGCGGACGCGTTCGAGGCTTGATTGCTGTTGTCGTCAGAGGGTGGGAACTTGCATTCGCTGTCGTTTAGCCCTGTGTTCTCCGGGTCTTTCTTGGCCCAGACGTGATTTTTATTATTTTAGCATATTGTTCGTTTGCTGTGCTTATTTGGTAGAGTTGTAACTTTGTATAGGGTCGATTTGGATTTGAGGGTTGATGGTATGTTAAATCAGTGGAATACGTGTTCTTTTTTTGGTGATTTTTGAAGAATAATGGGAGTTCTCAGGCCTAATTATATGTATTTTAATTTTTCTTTAATATAACTCAATCGTACTTATCTGACTTATTAAAATTATAGAATATTCTCGTAATTCTGAAAAGTTAATATAATTTCTTTCAAGAACTTTTCAATCACCTGATATCAAAGTTCTATTATAAAAAGATAGTAATTAGTTGCTGTAAAATCTAATGCATCAACGCAAACTTTGGACCCTTGCTCTAACTCACATTTTTAATCCTCGTTCTAATTGTAAGTCGCAGTATTAATCCTTTTCCTAATTCATACTTTTAACTCTTCTTCTAGTTGATGCTTCTAATCCTTGTTCTGAATTATAATTTTAACCCTTTCTTATAACTCATACTTCTAACACTTTTCCTAACTTACACTTTTAACCCTCCTTCCGACTACCACTTTTCACCTTCTTCCACCTCGCAGCTTCAACCCCCGTTCCGAGCAAAGCTAAAAAGCCATTCAAACCACACTTCATTCCCATAAAACTTCCCCACAGCCATTTCAGCACACCATAGTAATCGACTACATTATTTCGGTATATCCGCATCTCGAGCCCCTTTCAATCCCTGTTCTCATCTCTCGTCACAGATTTCTTTCGCCGGCAATTTTCTGCATAATATCCTCCCGCGTCAGTCGTGGGGTCAATGTCTGGTCCACGCGCGCGCGTGTGTATGTGTCTTCGTATGTCGTCGCGCTCGGTTTTCCCGCGCCAGAATACAAGAGACACACAGGAGTTAGGATCCCGCTCGAGGTGTCGTGTTTCTCGCAGCGTTCGCCGAAGACACCGCGATACCCGGCTCCACGAAAACCAGAAAAACGACCAGGTTCACCCAGGGGGATAGCGTGACGATGGAATAAAGCCATCGTCGCGGAAACGAGTTCTCGGCCCGTGTATTCCGGATACAATGAATCGCGTTCTTCAACCGAAATTTAATAACCATACCCGCGGAGCTAGATTCCTAGGTCCTGGCACAGTGGTTCTTAACCTCTTCTCCGGCACGGACCCCTTTCAAGACATTTTTCTTTGTCCATGATTTCCAAGATTTGTGTTAGATGATGAGTATTATATGGATGTATGTCTAGTGTTGTAAGATGATTGAGTACTAAAGCTTCAAAGGTCAAACTTAAAGGCTGAGACATCTGAGATTAAAGACTCAGCTTTAAAGACAAAGTCTTCGAAGCTTTAAGACTCAGACTTACAGACAATGTCTTTGAAGCTTTAAGACTCAATCTTGAAGGCAAAGTCTTTGAAGCTTTAAGACTAAGTCTTAAAAGCAAGGTCTTTGAAACTTCAAGACTTAGTATTAAATGCAAAGTCTTTGAAACTTCAAGACTTAGTATTAAATGCAAAGTCTTTGAAACTTTAAGACTTAGTCTTAAATACTAAGTCTTCGAAGCTTCAAGACTCAATCTGTAATGCAAAGTCTTTAAAGCCTAAAGACTCAATCTGTAATGCAAAGTCTTTAAAGCCTAAAGACTCAATCCTGATACACTTTCAGTTAGATCTGAGGCTCGATGAGAACCCTCAACGCTTGAGTCTTTATCCTCTAAGATAATCGAAGACTCGAGACCTCTGTTGCTATAACTCTTCTTCTCTAGTCCTTAAAAGTTCAATGTACAATTTAACTCTCACTGCTGAAGGTTTTGAAGACTTTGAAAAACCCTTGTCCTCAAAGTGTTCACCCTTTCCGGACATTTCGGCGAGATGAAACGTTCATATTTGGAAGATTAAGTCGCAGGCAAATGATCTTTTTACTTGAACAGCAAGAGATTAGCGTCTAATTTCTGTTTTTGCTATTATTTAAGCAATTAATGTATAATGTAGCTTCATCTGTCGACGGTTAAATACATTTCAAAGAATCTTCGTTCTCAAAGTGTTAATACTAAAAACAAATACTGGATATATCCATCACATCTATATTACAAGCCAATACCTACATACATACAGGGTGTTAAAAAATGATGTAGCATAATTTAAATGGTAACTGCATACTAGGCATCGAACTTTTATCACTCATCTATTCTTATGGTTCCTAATCTTCAGGTAGAATTTCGCGACTACAAGTTAAGAACCACTGTTCCAGCTGGTTTTCTTGTGCTACGGGGAAAGTGGAGTTGTCTGGGTCGCAATGAATCGTTGTTCGAGGAAAATTTAATAAGCAGAATATCGGGCTTGCTTCTTTACGTTCGCTAGCTACGACGCCCACGCGCGTCCCGCCAAATCGAATTTTACGTAGCCGCTCTCCAGCGGATCAAGAGCGATGCACTCCGGATTCGAGGAGATCGGAGCATTATACGCGATTTTAATACCGATCGCTGGGTATAAATCGTGATTACGATTATTGATGTTGTTTTGGAGACAAGCATCACGCTGCGATGCATAGATTGAGAGAGTTTTGGTTTATGGGAGAGGAAGGAAGAGTTAGCGTGATGTCGACGGGAGATGGGATCGTGGTGATAGGTTTTTGGATAAGGATTTAAGTCAGACGTGATGGGAGAAGATGGAAAAATTGTATAGAGTAGATATTACTCAGGTAGAAAATTATGAATTTAGTTTTTTCAGATAGAACGTAATTAGACTTAATTAAATAGAAGCAGATTTAATCGAAATCTTAGCAGCTTTGATCAAATTTGACTAGAGGATCTGAAGAATGTGATTAACATTTTTTATTTAAACGTTTAACATTTGGAACACTGAAATTTGGAGGATTGTAGTTTGAAAATTTGAAACTCGAAACAGTGAAATTTGGCAAATTGGAATTTGTACGTTTGAAACGCGAAACATTGACATTTGATAGATGGAAATTGGATACATTGAAATCTGGAATTTGGAATGTAGAATTCGGAAAATTAAAATTTAAAAGATTGAAATTTGACTGATTGACATTCGAGAACTCGGAACATTGAAATTTGAGGATTTTGAATTCGGCAAACTGAAATTAAAATTCAGATTTTAAAACCTGAAGCTAGATACATTCAGATTTCAAAATCCAAGCATCGGAACACTCAAACATCAAAACCTGAACCTTCCAAAATTCGTAAGCATAAAACTAAAAATTGGAGACCCTCAAGTTCCTCAAATTTCCTTCATTCAAACCGCACAAAACAGCGGACACAATAAAATTTCCATCGGCAGCACAACGCAAAGCCACAAAACAATTCGCAGATTACCAAAGGGAGCTCGTTCTTCACTCGCAGCAGCCCTTAAATTCCCCGATATCCCATTCTCCGAAGAACAGCTCTCGGCCGACCCGCAGTAATACACTATTGTTAACGTTAGAATCTTTCATAACTCCCGGTGAGCCGTGACAGAAAAATTTCCCGGCGAGATCCTCCTCTCGCGAGCTACAAAGTGAGGCGCCCGGCGCGCGGCGCGCGGCGCTGGCGCAAGGAAAGCTAAAAGTAGCTGCGATGAGAGGGCTCCGGAGCCGCGAGACTCTTCTGTCGATCAGTCAACCGGAATTCGAGAGCAGGAACATTTTTCGCGTCGCTTTGTGCGCAGTATTTTCAGCGAGGGACGCGATTCGCGCGTTGCTGCGAACGCATTCCTCGCTGAAATCCTCAACTGTTGCTCCCCTCGAGGGCCGATCGCCGGAAAATGCAGACTCACTGCGAAAACCCAATTACCAGGCGAGATCCGTTCTTTGAACCAGCATCGATGAACCATTGATTAGTTCTTCCTTTTTGACGGTCAATCGATTAACCGGCTGAGCAATGGAAAGTGAATTTTTGTTGCAGCCGATGCTGTTTTCGAGGATCGACCGCGGTTTGTTGTACCGGCCGGTTTGAGTTTGATTAAAGAGTCACTTTGTGAATCGACGCGGCTGTATCTTGCTGTGGACCGATTGCTTTTTACTTTGCGAACCGTTTCAGTTAACTTTGCCGCCCTTTTTTCGAGATTTCAACACTGGCTTTTGTTCGTATCGGTGTTTTTTTTTGTCGGGAACTGGTTTAACCGCTCGCGGCGGAGAAGTTTGGAACTTCTGAAAAGTGTAGAAGTAGAATTGGACTTTTCTGATGAATATTGTGGAAAGAAGCTTCGTGGGAATTGAGATTTTGGAAATGTAATTGGATAAGTAATGCATGTATTTAATTGACACAAAAATAAGCTCGAAAAATTGGATTTGAAACTAGACTTAGCATCTAAAAACTTAGATATAACCTAAACCAAATGTAAAATTCATCCAGATAAAAATCACTACAGAATTTCAAAACAATAAACCGAAGATCTGAAATAAACTTGATTAAATCCCAATTTTTATTTTGCACTAACCCAATCAGACGTGGTCCAAAGCAGTACTTGCAGGAGACTGAACCGAAATCCCCAGTAAAATAGAAAAAATGTTGAAAAAACAGAAGACACGATTCTCACCGAAAATATCCCGTGCCATCCGGGGCTTCCAATATTCTCGGATCAACAGGGATTATGTTTCAAAAATTCACGGAGTTTCCAATTAAATCTCGGACACTATCGGACCGATCAATTTGCAATCTCTTATCGCGAGATGCAATCTCCGATGGAAATTGTATAAATATAGAAGGCGGCACGGTCCCAAAAATCGCTTTTCACCGTCGCAGCTGTTCTTAAAGCGGCTCGAATGGAACGATCGAATAATGAAGCGCGAGCCAGCTCGCCCGGCTCCATCGTCGTCCAATTAGATCACTCGGAATCCGTAACGATCATTTTTTTCCCACCGTGAAATCCACGGGGCGTTTTATAAGCGGTCTGATCCTAGATTAGAGTTAATTTTGAAACGGTCCGATCGACCGGTCGTAAGTGGATTCTTCTTTGATTACGTATTGGCCGGACTTAATCGTGTAACGAGATTAATACGGTTACCTCCATCATCGATCTATCGACTGTCAAGCTCCGAAGCTGAGTGTCTGCATTTCAATCTGTCGAATCTGGTATTCATGCATCGATATCATCCTCGGCTTCGCCCGAAGAAATTAACTGTTTTCGATAGCTTTATTTCGGAAGAAATTTCACGTTTCTTTTTTATTAACTCGATTTACTTGATTTTATTCCGAATAATTTCGAAATGGAGGATATTGAAGTTGTATTATCTTGTCTATCGTTTTTCTGTTAGCTTATAAGTTAGATGGAAATTAAATTGACTTTTGAAGTTCCTCTATAGAAACTTCAAAAGTATACCTGTTGAGACTTTCATTAATTTATAATTCAGTTTGCGTATTGTTAAATCAATTTCTTAGTACTATCTCAGAGAAACACGTTATCTTTTTAATCATTGCAAAATGGAGAAATGGGAATGGGTAATTCTGATCCGTCTGGTATCATTAGTGTTGACATAAAGAATTTCAAGAATTTCGAAGGTTTGTCTCCCAGAAAGTTGTCTAAAATACATCCCAATTCACACAAACTCAAATACCAATTCTACCAAAATAAGAGGCTCCTTAACATCCAAAATCCCAAAAATTTCAGAAGTTTATCAAGAAAGTTATACAAAATATATTCCGACTAACACAAACACGAACACCAATTCTACCAAGATGCGGGACTCCAAAGCACCGACACCCTAAAAAATCGCAGAAATTAATTCTCACCGCCCGCAGACGCAGCGGATTCGCCGAAATTTTCGGCAGCGCATCGCAATCACGCCGATAATACGATGCAACTCGCGCGGCGCTTCCGCTCTGCATATTTCATGGCTCCCGAGCAAAACCGGCGCAACGAGAATCAGCCTGATTACGCGTATCCTCGCGGACGAAATAGGCGTATCCGTCAAACGCCATAAATTCGGGCCCCGATCCAGCCGGCCTAATCTGTAAATTCAAAATGAGTTATTCCCCGTCCGTTCGTGTGTTCTCCGGCTAGTGCAACAATGAAAGAGAGAATTGCTCGTCTGTGCGCGCGCGTGAGGGGGAGAGAGAGAGGAGACAGAAATTCGAATGAATCACTGGTGTGAGAGCGTGGTTTGTTCACCCGTGAACCTTGCCACTGTCGGTTGACCTTTTGACCTACAATTGGTCATCGAAATGCCGCTGTAATCGGTCATTGTTAGCAAACAATCGGGCCCGGCGCACTCTGAGCCGAGCCCTCTCGCCCCTTTCGATGGTTCGAGCCGGACGGTGTAGGAGGACATCTCGAAAATTGAATTGGAAGTCGCGATTATCGATTCCACTGCGCAGCCTCGAGGCCCGCACGTGTCCCTTTGAGGCTCCTTTCCGGAAACGTTTGATTAATTTTCTACACGCCGCGCCGGCCGGCTGGATTGTGTAATTAATTTTCATCGGGCACCGTACTACACGCTTGATTAACCGGTTTCCGCTTTTACGGACGTTATTGGGGAATCTGGCACGTGATTGAGTCGACGGGGACTCGACGACGGTGTGGTCGATTGTGAATTTGATATTGGCTAGCTGGATTCGTTGTGGTTTTCCTACGGAGTTCGATTTTGTTGCAGGGACTTGCGATTGAGATTTTTTGCGTTGGTTGTTGCTGGGAAATTTGGGGTGGTATTGAGTTAGAAGAGTAGTTTAACAGGTGTGTTTGATGATTTTGTAGGGTTTCTGGTAGTTTTCGGTAAAGAGCTCATTTTGATTGAGCAGTTAATTTTAATTCACGTTGGGTCGGACATGGATTGCGTTGAGGGAGATTAAGGGTAGATTTAGTTGAGGTCTAGGCTCGAATTATGTTAAGTTGACTTTGAGTTACATGTGTGATAGTGGTGGTGATTGTAGAAAAATCTTTTGGAAATTTTTCATCATCAACGTAGGAGTAAAGCTTCATCGGAGGAAATTGAAATAGGTTAATCTTGCTTGGATCAACCTGCTAATAACAGCTTAATTTTAATTAATTTCTATTTTAATTTCTCTTCCAATTTCTCTCTTATTTTTTATTTTAATTCCTATTTTACTAGTTTCTATTTTCCCAATTTCTATTCTCCCCATTTCTACAGTCCCAATTTCAATTTTCCTAATCTCCATTTTACTAATTTCTACTTGAACTTTTATTTTCCGAATTTCAATTTTCCTAATTTCCATTTTAATTCCAAATCCCCAATTTCAGTTCCCCCATTCCCCCATGCCCATTCTCCTATTCCTATTTCAATTCCCATTTCAACCCCAACAAAACTACATCGCCCACTCGCCAACACACCCCTAATTGCCCCACCAAAAGTAGTGCTCATTCGATCTAATTTTAATCGTAGCTCGGTCCATAAATAATCCCACAGGTGATCGTCCCGTTCCCCTATATTCTATTTTAATCCCGGACTACCGCCCCAACCGAAATTCCAGATGTCCCCGAATATCTGGCCCTATCTGAATCCGTGCAAAGTGTCCCCGCTGTCATAACCGGGATCCAAGAAAACCCGCTGGACTAATATCGCCGGCAATTAAATCGAATATCGGTGTACAGGTTGTGAGTCGCGCGTCTCGGCGGTCGGGGGAAGACTAACTAATGCAAAGCAATAACGTCGCTTTAAGCTGGACCTAATGACCAGAACTATGGGCCGGGATTAGTCGTTAACTCAGCCGTAAACGTTTCCTTCGGGACACGCGGGAAAACGGACCCGCGGAATATCGTTCGGCCGTGGATGTCGGCCGGTCTCGTTGACTAAACTGTAAAATACGACCGCGGATGGGGATTCCTGGACCCTGGTCTACGTCCCGGCTCCTCGTTCCCCGGGATTCCCTGAATATGATAGGATTTATGTGCACGCGAGCCTCCCGTGGATTCGATATAAATATATCAAGATGCCGGCGAGTTTTGGGGTTCAGTTGGCCGAATGGAATTTCGGGGACTTTGGGGCGGTCTGTTCGCCGGGATGCTGTTTTACCCTGTGCTATCATTTCTGCGGTGGGTAGAATTAGTTGATACAGTTTGTTGGAAATGGGGGAGTTTATGGAAACGAAGGTTCTATTCGGGGAAATGATGTGCTATGGTTGTAAGGTGTGGAGTAGTTAATGTCATTTTTTGATGTTTTTGTGAGTATTTTAGAAAATAATAGTATTGCTAAATGGTAATGATGATATTGTTATCGGATAATAGTATTATTATTGCTAAATTATAATAATATTCTTACCAAGTAATAATAGTAGCATTGCTAAATGATAATAGTAATATTATTACGAAATAATAATAGGAGTCTTATTGCCAAACGATAACAATATTATTGCCATTATTAACTCCACACTTTCTGTACATGTAAACTGTTTTCAGGTTATGTTGTTTAGATTTACAATCGATAGCTTCAAGTGAAAGATATTTGCATTTGTTAATTTGCGTTTGGAATCTTCGTCACGAGTCTGACACGTTATTATAAGATAAGGGATTAATGGTGTGTTGAAAATGGTGAATGTTTTCGATCATTTTACAGGTGAAAATGGTTAAGGTAGTTCGAATATTTATTTACATATTTTTCTTGCTCCCATTTCAATCTTGCTTCCGTGAGACCCGCTGACATTCTTATTAATGACTGATGACCGGGGACAGAAGTTAGCCAGGGGAGGGTGAAAAGTTAAATGAAGTCTTTGAAAATCTGGGTCAAAGTAGATGTCACTGCGACGCTGTTCAAGGGTTGCCGAAGATTCATGAGTCTACAAGGAATTTGAATTTGCTTATGAAATCTTTGAGAGTGAGTAATTTTACCTAGCAAACATCGCGTACAGAGAGTTCTTAATACACTCAATCCTAAACTTCACTCAATCAAGTGAATTCCTTATTTCCATCGTTTCGCAATTGGAAAAGTAGCATCAATTATTCATTATTTAGTATTACAATCTTCACATTACACTATTATCAACTCACATTATTAACACCAGGTTTACGGAACGCGTCAAATTGACGCATATTGGATTTTAGAAATATTATTTTGTAAATGTTTACGCCGATTTTGATTGATGCGATCACACTGACATGTATCCCAATTATCTACTATCAAATCTCCAGTTCCCACAATCTAAATAAACGAGCATCAATTCTTTTAGGAATAATAGAATGAAGTGTACAATAAATGCCCGTAAACGTAGTGTTAAACATTTCGATTCAACGATTATCTTGTATGTTACGATTGTTTCCAAGTAGTTCAGAAGCGTCAGTGATCGACTGACATGGCATTTAACGTGTTAAGTGCAAATAACTGATTCGTTACTCTTGAGAACGATTTTGTTCGAACGCTGAAGTTACCGTTCCACAGTCGAATCTCAGGATCGATCGCAGCGACACGGCCCGGTTAATCGCGCGCGTACAAGCGAGCAACTGCTCTCTCCCGGTTGAGTTGCCTCGGCTTAAAATTGCAAGCGTTCCGGCCGCGGCACCGTAAAGAGTCGCGGAAACACGGAATCGCGGGGAACAACTGAACCGCCGCCACCCTCACCCCTTGCCGGAAGTCTGGCGGAATAATATCACCGGCGAAAATTATTATCCCTCGCCGGGGGATGAGCGTGCGCGCCGGTTTCCAGCGAGTCGTGCATTATCCGTCTCGTCTCGGCCACCGTTGGCGAGTTTGTTAAATTTTTTAATTCCATCGACGGGGCTCGACTGAAAACCGTGCGCGGGACGTCCCGCCGCCATTAATCATTCACGTGTCCGCCGTTGCGCGGAGATCATACCTCGCGATTGGCGTATACGGGGTGGCACGGAATTCTCTGTAAGGAGGGTGGTACCTTGTGAAAGACGCTAAAAGAGAAATTGAAATGATTTCCGTTGGAGCGGGAATGTTTTGTGACGTTTTTTGGCGTGGTTGCGTTGACACGCTACGTGCTGGTTATTTCGCTCATTTCGAGTAATACTGATTAGAAGCGAGTCGTTTATTTATTGTTCAATATGTTTTTGGGATTTTTAACTCCTTGCCATACAATGACGAGTGATTATGTTGATTTTTTTTAGAAAATGGAGCCTTATTCTGTTTAAAAGAATTTTAATTATTTTAGAATCTTTAATATAACTGTCTTAATTTGTAAATTGAAATACAGAACATAGAACTTTGGTGCAGAAGGAGATAGAAATAAGATAACGCTGATATTGATTTTCTTAGAAAATGGAACCTTACTCTATTCAAGAGGATTTCAACTATTCTACAATGCTTAATTTACTTTCCCCAATTCCCAAATCGAAATCTAAATTTTAAATATCTTAGAACTATCGAAATTCAAGGTAACTAACACCTCATTGTACCCAAACTAAGTTATCTGTTCATTCCACGAAAGAATATCCGATTTTTCGCGCGGATAAAATTCAGGTCCCGACTAACGGGGATGAATTATCGAAGAAAATAAAACCGAAAAAAGAGGAATTTGTTGGGACCACGGTTTCGAAAAAAATGCGTGTCCCGTCTCGAATGATTGGCTACATATTTTCTGGGGAAATAAAGTGTCGTGGTATTGAATATTGTCACGGGTGGGGTGGAGTGGGGGGGGATGCATTTGTACCTTTGGAAAAATCGGGGGTAGAATTCTACGCGACGTCTGCCAATATTTCGTCGCGGCTCACAAGTGTCAGCGGTATTGCGGAGCACATTTTGCAGTGTGTCTAGAGTTATGTCTGTATCTGCCGGTGGCGTGAGCGCGATATCTCATAAATTCCGCGGATCTGTAACCGTTGTTTGATACACTTCCAGCCGGATGGAGTTCCGCGAGTCCGGGGAAAAAAAATGAGTTGCGACGCGTTAAATTCAACGATCTGTAGGGCCGGGGGTGGCAAAGGGGGGACGGGTTGGTCCAGTTTCCAGAGGAGCCTCGGAAAAGTCGTTCCTGGATTCCACAACCTCATGGAAATTCAAATTTTTAAGGATAAAAATCAAATTGGATGGCGACCGGATTTTTCTAACGAATATTATGAAAAGCGAAGCTTCATGGGAATTGAAATTTTGGAAAATGTAATTGGAAAAGAGGAGTTACGATAAGGGAATGTTTCTTGGGGACTGTTGTGAAAATTGGATTGTATGGGAATTGATACTTTTATGGATTTAATTGTGGAAAATGGAATAACGATATGGTTTTTTGTTACAAACACTATAAAACGTAGTGGAATTTCGTTGTTCTATATGTATTTGTTGTGTTCTGTGCGTAGTGTGGTATGTTCTGATTCCACGTTTATTATACATACATAAAACTCCGCAGTCCAGTAATTTCACTTGAAATGTAAAATATTCTAGTGTAAGCCGTTCGAAAATTTTTTCGAATTTCCAGTCCCCCGGGCCCGTACCGGTAATTTTACCGCGGACTTGTATTTTTAATTAACGGAGTATCGTATAAACGGAGCCATAACGGAAAGCTACAAAAGACACGGGGAATAAAAACAAAACAATCTCTCTCTCCACCTCGTATCGGATTCCGATATGTTCATAATATGAATATCCACGGAGGAGCCATTTTTGCAATATGCATTTCGTTCCGGTAGTGTCATGTGCTGTTTTAGAAAAAATTAGGTTTCCGGAGTTTCGTGGCTGGTCGTTATTCATGTTCGAGGCATTCGTAATTCCACAAAGTAGTCTTCGTAGCGTATATAAAATATTCAGAAGAAACAACACTTCCAAACTGTCTGTGGGCATTTATTCATTGACCCATATATTTCCCGCAAGATAATTAAAGATAACCATATTTTGCAGGTTCTCTTTCTAAAAAAGACACAAAGAAATCATAAAATCATAAAATCTGTTTCAAGACATTTGTACAGCTATTAATTTTCAGTGTGTAATAGTTTCCTAACCTCAAAAATCTCCCTGGAACCTCAAAAAATCAAACGAAACCCCTGTCAAAGTGTAATGATAACTCCAAAATTATAGAACCATGAAATTTACTTCGAGACTCTTATGCATCCATTAATTTCCAGTATTTAGTAATGAGGACTGGTTTCCTAACCTCAAAAAATCAAAAGAAACCCCTGCCAAAGAGTAATAATAACTCCAAAATTATAAAACCATGAAATCTACTTCGAGAAGCTTATACACCCACTAATTTCCAACGTTTAATATTGAGGACTCACTGAATCCTAATACTCAATTTCTAACCTCAAAAAATCAAACGGAACCCCTGTCAAAGTGTAATAATAAATCCAGAATAGTCTTTCTTCAAGGGAAACAGTTTCCCGGTCCCCCAGGATCCTCTGATCTTTCATCCACAGGGGAAAGTGTATCCCGCATCTCATTTAACACGAACGCAACCGCAGAGTATCGATTTCCGGCGTGGACGAGCCTAGGACGCCCCGCCTCGAGAAACGGAATACAAAAATGCGCGCTTAAGCCTTCAATCGGTCGGTCCGCGGCGCGATTTACATGAGAAGACAAAAACTTGCTTTCGAGGCGTCGTCCCTAACCTCACTTTTCCCCGAGTGCGAACGCGGCGGGAGGAAAAGCTGGCTCAGCGGGACTCGGCCGCCCTCCCGCGCTGCTTTGCATTTTACAATGGCAAAGATATTATGTAAAGCGTCTGCGCGCGAGTACATTCGACGGAGCAGAGCATTGCTCGGTCACAAAATTTCATTGCCTTTCCCCGCACGCGCCAAAGAATCGTTTGAAACAATAGCCTGATTGTCTTCTTGTCTGCTAGGCTTTGCGCGCGGATCTCCCCTTTCACGTTTCCGCTCGGCTGACGATTTTCTATCCCGCTTTTTAGATGATTCCGTGTGATATCTGGGGAACGAAGCGAAATTAGCTGTACATAATTCTGAGTTACGTGTGTAGTTGATTGCTTGCCTCGAATTTAGCAGTGGAGACTCGGTTGCTGCTCTCGTAGCACGAACAGCAAAGTTTGATGAAATCGTAGTACCATTTGATACTTTCCCAGTCAAATTTGAAATATTCAAGAGGCAGAGTTGGTCGTATTACTCTATAAAAAGTTCAAACATGAATTCTTGGAAGAGTTCAATATAGAATTCAATATTCTATACAAAACCTGAATACTTTAAAAACCCTCATCCCCAAAACCTACATAGCCGGAATATTCTTTTGCTCTGAACATAACCTCAAACCGGTATCTATTAAAAACTATCAACCGAGCAAATTATAATACTAAAAATCCTGCAAAAAGTTCAGCGAACCTAAGCAAAAAAATTCCCTCGAAAGAAACCAAATAATCTTGTCCTGTTCCCATGGTAATCCAGGAAACCAGCTGTCTGGATGCAAAGGGAGGCCAAAAACGTCCCCCATAAAACCGGAGCAAAAACGTTGTAGGCGTTCAAGTGGTACCGGCGCGGAACGTATGGAGATAAGGTTAAAAATCGTAATAGTTGCCAATTACGCGGGGCATAGTTGTTTCTAACACATTCCCAGGCGGCTGCAGTTGCAGCGTGCACCGGTGCGGACGCGGTTCCGGCGTCGGTGTGCTCCGGTGAGCATTTAGAATGGTCTCTTTCGCCGTTTTTCCCTGGTATCACTTATCTGGTGTAACGCTTTTAGCGCGCGTGTCTGTGTACAAAGTGTCTGCGGGCCTTGTATCCCCTAACTCGGCGTGTACATTGTTGCATATGGAAATGTACACACGGGATGGGCGCGCTTCTTACGTGCCACACGAGTGCACGCGTCCACACGGACACTCTCGACCGTTTAAATTTACTTTTTCCTGGTTGTTTCGTTCGCCGAGTGTCTCGCGCAATGTACCACCCCCATCCTACCCCGCCGGCTGCCCGCAGGTCTCCAGCTGAAGGGGATGTAACGAATGGCTGCTTTCTTTATTTTCCTACGATTTTTCTGCTGTTTTCGAAATTGGAAAATTATTGCCTCTCGTTTGCCCATTTGCTTCTTCCCCTGCCGCGGAAAAAGCCGTGGAAAATGCTTAGCGATCGGTCTGCTTGCATAATTGTATTCCGATAGTGACATTAGGAGCTATTAAATTTTGATCTGGAGCCTTGGTTTCTTTAATGTGTAACAGTGGTGGTTTTGGAACTTGAGTTCTTTGATTGATATATTGAAAAACGTTATCGGATACATTCCTTTAGTGCTAAATTCATAATGTCCTAAATGCTTAAATTTTTAAGTATTTAGATTAGGAAATTCTGAAGCTTTTAAGTTTTTAGATTTTTGAATTCCTGAAGTTTTGGCTTCTTGGGTTCTTGGATTCCTAAATTTCGGAACTCCCGAATTCTAACAGTCTAAAATTCTCATATTTTTATATTTTTATATTCTTATATTCTTATATTCTTATACTCTTATACTCTTATATTCTTATATTCTTATATTCCTATATTCCTATATTCTTACATTCTTACATTCTTATATTCTTATATTCTTATATTCTTATATTCTTATATTCCTATATTCCTATATTCTTATATTCTTATATTCTTATATTCTTATATTCTTATATTCTTATATTCTTATATTCTTATATTCTTATATTCTTATATTCTTATATTCTTATATTCTTATATTCTTATATTCTTATATTCTTATATTCTTATATTCTTATATTCTTATATTCTTATATTCTTATATTCTTATATTCTTATATTCTTATATTCTTATATTCTTATATTCTTATATTCTTATATTCTTATATTCTTATATTCTTATATTCTTATATTCTTATATTCTTATATTCTTATATTCTTATATTCTTATATTCTTATATTCTTATATTCTTATATTCTTATATTCTTATATTCTTATATTCTTATATTCTTATATTCTTATATTCTTATATTCTTATATTCTTATATTCTTATATTCTTATATTCTTATATTCTTATATTCTTATATTCTTATATTCTTATATTCTTATATTCTTATATTCTTATATTCTTATATTCTTATATTCTTATATTCTTATATTCTTATATTCTTATATTCTTATATTCTTATATTCTTATATTCTTATATTCTTATATTCTTATATTCTTATATTCTTATATTCTTATATTCTTATATTCTTATATTCTTATATTCTTATATTCTTATATTCTTATATTCTTATATTCTTATATTCTTATATTCTTATATTCTTATATTCTTATATTCTTATATTCTTATATTCTTATATTCTTATATTCTTATATTCTTATATTCTTATATTCTTATATTCTTATATTCGTAGATTCTTATATTCTTATATTCTTATATTCTTATATTCTTATATTCTTATATTCTTATATTCTTATATTCTTAGATTCTTAGATTTTAAGATTCTTAGATTCTTATATTCTTAGATTCTTAGATTCTTAGATTCTTATATTCTTATATTCTTATATTCTTATATTCTTAGATTCTTAGATTCTTAGATTCTTAGATTCTTATATTCTTATATTCTTATATTCTTATATTCTTATATTCTTATATTCTTATATTCTTATATTCTTATATCCTTAGATTCTTAGATTCTTAGATTCTTATATCCTTAGATTCTTAGATTCTTATATTCTTATATTCTTAGATTCTTAGATTCTTAGATTCTTAGATTCTTAGATTCTTAGATTCTTAGATTCTTAAATACTTAAATTCCTAGATCCTTATATACTTAGATTCGTAAATTCTCAAATCCCTGGATTCCCAAGCTACATTCTTCACTCCCGCATCCACACGCGCAGGAAAGGATCGCAGCGGTTTCCCTCAAAGAAAAGCAACGCGTCAAGAGTTTCCAGTGCGTAGTCGCAGCCTTAATTGCTCGTGCCTCGCCGCGAGCATCAGCCTCTGAAGGGCTAATGACAGAATGCGGTCGGACCAATTACTTAACCTGTTATTTACCCGGGTCTAAACCAGTTTTATCAGCAGTCTCGCTCTCCAGCCGCGATTCGCAATCGCAAACAAGCCTCCGCGATACACGGTCCGCGTTTATGCGGGGGTGGAGGCGCATCCCGTGTCTCGGGCATGCACTCTTCCCGGCGCATATCGATTCTCCACGTCGTTACGCTGCCGTGTACGTGGTACGCGTGTACACGTTATGTTCAACCAGGCCACCGGGTTATCTATACGGGCCGTTTTAACGCGGAACATTGTCTTTGGTGAATTGCATTCCGTAGATACTGTCAGTTGTCGCTGTCGTTGCTTGTGTTCAGACTATCGCCGGTTATATCGAGCACATTATGCCGTACACGCCGCACTTGAAACGCTACCGGTATCGCGGCAGGACATGACCTGCCCCGTGATGAATCTCGTTGAAGAATCTAATCTGACTGGCCAACTGGGTTCCCTCGTATTTCAGTGTCTTTCTTTTAAGATCAGCAGCCTTTATGCTGCTGGGACATAGACTCTTTAGAGGATCTTAATTGCTTATTGAAGTTTAAGTTGAGGACATCTAGATGAAGGAGCTAACCTCGAGAGATTATACTCAACGAGGACTTGATTGTGGTAGTCTTTTGAAATAATTTCAATTCAAGTCCGTTTCAAAGAGCCTCTAACCTAAGATAATAAAGTTAACTCTATAACAGTGTAGGCCTATCTTAACTGAATCTATCATAGAGAAAACCTAACCAAAGCAAATCTACGTCACAGTACACCTAACTTTAGCTAATCCATCTCAAAGAAGATCTAACCCAACCAAATCTATCTGCCAAGCCGTACATTCAACTTGAAACTCTCAAAAGCTATTATTCAAGGAAGTCTGTTTCAAAGAACCTCCAACCTAAGATACTCTGTAGCGAAGCAAGCCTAGTTCAATTGAATCTATCACAGAGAAGACCTAAGTGAACTAAAATTATCTGCCAACCCCCAGCATACAACTTGAAAGCCTCCAAATCTCTAACTCAAGGTACTACTTCAAAGAACCTCTAACCTAAGATACTCTATACCAAAGCAGACCTACCTCAACAGAATCTATCACAAACAACACCCAACCGAAGCAAATTAACATCACACTACACCTAACTCCACCAAATCCATCTCAAACAAGATTTAATTCAAATAAACCCACTCTCAATCCCTACATTCAACTTGAAACCCTCAAAAGCCATAACTTAAGGAACTACTTCAAAAAACCTCTAACCTAAAATACTCTATACCAATGCAAACCTATCTTAACTAAATCTACCACAAACCCAACCAAAGCAAATTAACATCACACTACACCTAACTCCACGAAATCCATCTCAAACAAGACCTAACCGAACTAAACCCACCGCCAATCCCCACCATCCGCCTTGAAACCCTCAAAAGCCGCCCCACCCGGCGGTCGTTCTCAAAACCCTGTTTCCCTAAACCAGAACGACTCGTCGCGCAAGGAAACGGCTCGTCTAGCCGCTCAAACATGCATAGAATTTTTCCCGTGGTCAGAGGGGCGGCCGGGGATGATTCAATGCATCCGTGAATACGTCCCTCCGCGGAAGATATGTGTGTCACTCGGTTGTGTCGCGCGGGAAGCAACAAGAGGGGCGCGGAACAGTGCTCCTCGCAGATTTGTCATCGTAAATCGTCGCTGGAGATAATCCCGGGGAGGGGGGGAAGGCGGCCTTTTTCTGCCGCGTCTCCGGCTGCCGGGACACATTTCACAATTAGCTGGTATTACGTCGACAGGATTAAAGGCGGACAGCGAAAAGTTCGAGCCGCCAGGATTAACCTTGCGTGTGTAGATGTATATATATATATACATATCTGATTCTTGACGCCGCAGCGGCTGGAGGCGTCCAGGTTATTTATGTGGGCGGTCCTAATTAAGCTGCCGCCTGTAATCGGTGTAATCCACTTTGGCCGAAAGGCCAGGCCGGGGGAACCGTTCCGATTCTTAAGTGTGGCCGGGCTTGACCCACTGCCGCTGTTGCGGCGATAACAATACGCGATTCAACCGGACGTGTTGCAGAGGTCGGGCGATCCTCCGCGTGTGCTGGCCAGAGATATCGGGCCGGGCTTTGTATTCATTGCAATATTCAGCGGCGCGGAGTTTGTAATGATATTAGGAACTTGGATAATCCGTTAGTTCGTTATCGCCCGGCTCTCTTTATTCTCTATCTGTCCCGGCTCCGTGGTATTTTGGATTTCTACCGGCGCGGCGGAGCTGCCTCGATCCTGATTTCACGGCAGCCGCGTTAGCTGGGTTTGTTCCTCGGTAGTTTGGCGAATTTTGGGACTTGGACGCGGTGTTTTTGCGGTCTCTGTGATTTTCGGACGTGGAGGGATTGTTGATGGGTTTCTTTTGGGTGGATGTGGGGTTCGGGGTTGGGGACGAGGGAGGTTTTAGATGATGGAAATTGGGTTGTTGGGAATTGTTAATGTTTTGGTTGTGTGGTGTTAGGAAATGTGTATTTGTTGTTTGGGGAGATGGTTTCTGTAGTGATTGTGATGTTTAGGGACAGATTTTGTGGTGTTTGTAATGTTTATAATATTTATAGATTTCTATTACAGTGTTTATAATATTTGGAGATGTCTGTTATTCTGTCTATAATATCTAGAAATATCTGTTATTCTATTTGTAATATCTAGAGATATTTATAACATCTATAATGTCTAGAGATATCTATTGTAATATCTACAATGTCTAGAGAAATCTATTATAATATCTATAATGTCTAGGGGTATCTATTATAATATCTAGAGACATCTATCATTCTATTTATAATAACCAGAGATACCTATTATTCTATTTATAAAATGTAGAAATATCTATTATAATATCTATAATACCTATAGACACCTATTATAATACCTATAATACCTACAAACATCTATTATAATATCAATAATATCTCTAGACACCCAGTACAATTCCCATAACACCTAAAGACATCTACTATATCTATGACATCTATAGATATCTATTATAATACCTACACTATCTACATGCCCAAAGATATATACCATTACATCCCCAATATCCCCAGCCATCTATCACCATATCCACAACATTCAAAAAACCACATTACACATTTGAAAAACCCATATTCCTCAGCAAAATATCCAATCACGTTAATCTACATCGCCACATCCCTTCTCAAAGGGGTAACACAATTCCAAAGCCCCTCATCAAACTTCCAATAAATCATCAGCTCCAAAGAACGATTCCAATAAAAGAAAAGGAAACAATAATATTCTCCAATAACCTAAAGATACATACCATCCCATCTCCAATATCCACAGCTATCTATCTCAATATTCAAAACATTAAAAAAACCACATACAATTTGAAAAACACATATTCCTCAACAAAATATCCAATCACGTTAATCTACATCACCAGCACCCTTCTCAAAGGGGTAACATCCCCCAAGAACACAAAATTCCAAAAGCCCTCATCAAACTTCCAACAAATCGTCAGCTCCAAAGAACGATTCCAATAAAAGAAAAGGAAACAATAATATTCTCCAATAACCAATCCAGCAGTCCACTGAAATTTTCAAAACCCCCGTTCCCCGAGCCACGGAATAATTCAATATTGGCCCAGAAGTATTTCATCGGTGTTTGTCGATCGTGGTTCACCTTTTATCCGCGCCGACACGTCCAAACATTGATTTCCGTGTTTCTGGAAGTAGCAGCGCAGCCGTGTCGGATTCTTCCATTTCGCCGGGAGTATTTCGTAGTTGGTTCGCTCGTCGCCCCGCGATTCCGGGGGCCGGTTTTGCATAAACGCTACCTCGCGCGAAACGTTTCAATATCGCGGCAAGTTGTAGAACTAATATTCTCCGGTGTGTGAACAGAGTTGGACCGGAGGGCGGCTGGGGAAACGGGCGGCTCACATATTTACTGTGACACAATTTTGGTAAATAGAAACGATAGAATATGTAATCGGGAGGGGATCACGAATTTCCTCGTGGCCTCGCCGATCGATTTGGATTCTCCGCCTCAAATTGCGCGGAAGTATTTCGTCCGCTACCCGGATTACGTACGTTCTCATCCCTTTTTGCGGATGGAAACGGACACTTGAAGAATTAATGCAAATCCGCTTGGAATTCATTCAATTCGATCATCGATTCTTGCTGGATTCGAGTGTTTTCCTTTCCAGACAGATCTCGCTCGAGTGATACTTACTGCGCTGCAAAGGTGAAAGGGGTAGCTCCATTTTACGAGGGAAATTATGTTTTCCTATGTTACGATTGATTCCCATTGGAATTATGTATTTTAGAAGTAATAGTATCTCCGGGATTTTGTAATGAATTTCTGAAACGAAACAATGGGGATTTATACCTGGTTTAAGGGTATCTGTCGATTCGAGGGGGAAATTGATTTCGGAGTTTCATTTGTGGATATGAGTAGTAACTTACTGGTACAATATTGCACGAGAGTTTGAGAGTCCTTTCGTATATTCTGTGTTGGACAGTTTTCAGTTTTCTTCTTGTAAAGTTTGTCTTCAACCTTTGTACTGTAACATATATATAATTTCCACAATTTTATTTCCAACAGTAGAAAACACTCTTCGAGAAAATATCAGATTCTCGAAACAAGTTCAAATGAAAATATTATTACTGAACAATTTAAGTTAAATATGATTGACGTTTTTAAACAAAATCATTAAAAAATCAATTATTTATCTAAGAAATCACAACCCTAACAACACAATTGTTTTCTAAATATTCCAGAAAAATTTTGAAACAAGTCCATGTAAATATATTATCCAAAAATTAGTTTGTCAGTTATTTAGGCAATCGCAGCCTTTAGCTATTTAAATTCTGCGTCTTTTATTCATTGAATTGTCTATCAACTTCTATAGTGTCCGATTAATTAGTGTTTCAATTTTCATCCTTCCTGTTTCTGTTTCCACTAAGAACGATTTATCGTCTAATTTGTTTATCTCTATTTTGTAGCCTCTTGTTTATAGTTTCATATATAATACTCTGCTTCATATAATGCGATATGTGAAATATTAAAATAAAATAGCCTTGTTTCTTAACGTACGTACGTTTTCTCGTTTATTAGTTTCAAGGAACGTTGTTCATATCTCATCGAGAAATATCGCACGTTTCTAGCGAAGAACCTCCGAGTGCAAAGGGTTAACTGAAAACAGGTTCAGCGGCATTATGCAAAAATTAGGTTCGAGCGTCAGATGATTTTTCCCCATTTCGTTCGAACCCGCCATATTTGCTTGTAACGACATTCTTCGCGCGCATTCCTGATATCCCCTTTATGCTCGCGTTTCGGAATGCGGGTTTTCCTCGAAAAGGAAGGGTTCACCATTCCCGCCAAAGAATGTGGCTTATAACTAGGAGTGGCACGCGCTTAGCTGGGATTGAAGACGCGTTTGCATGAAAGCTGCCATTTACTCTGCTGCATCTCGTGAAGCGTGCGTCGAACTGTTAGGGTTAGCGAAATATCGGCTATTTAAGGCCAGCTCGGTTAATGGGGTCAAACCGTCACGTTTCTGTTTCTCATATTTTTCCCCCGTTTATGTTACCGGCGAGGAAGAAAAAAGATCGAGATCATTTCGACCGAGAAAAATGGAATAGAAAATATTTCACCGCTTTTTCTCGGTGGAAGTCGTTTCTTTCTTTTTTTTTTACATTTATCGATTCCTCTTTTTTCGTTGTGTCATCTTGTTTGTGCTTTATCTCAGCAGGCAGGAATGTTTTATTATTTTCTTCGTGTTCCATTTACTACATTTTCTTTGTTACGGGTACACAATAGCTTCAAAGAGTGGTTTCCACTTGTAACAAGGAAAATGAGATGAAAAATAACGTGCTCCACTAGCTTTCGCCTTTGGTGAGGGTGCTGGAGATTTATTCTGTATTTTCATAATTTTTTTAAGTACAAGTTTGAGCTTTATTGCTGGAAATTTCGATTTTAATGATCTGTGATTGTAGTGTCTAGTTGTGGTAGGGTTTTAGTTAATTGTTCTTTGTGAAGAATATCAAAAAATTCAAAATCAACCATCCAAACCAACTAACTCTCAAAAATAGGGGATGATTCGCAATACCCAAACGAAAGATAAAAACTCGAAAGAATCGCTTGCAAATCGCAACGCTCGAAATCCGAAATTCCCCGATAACATTTCTGAAACGATTCATCCGCGCAAATCAATCTTCTCCCGAGCAGAATTCGATCAGCCGCGCAGCGAAGCCGCGTGTTAGATTCCGATTACGTCCGCGTTGTGTCTATCGATCGCGTCCGCGAAGTCGGCGTTCGAAAGGGGGCGAATTTTCATTCCGAGCCACGTCAGGAGTCGACGCTCGGAATTTACGTGGCACGCTTTCCGCGCAGGTGACCGGCACACGTCGGCCGACCTCACCCGTTGTGTGTATCTACAGCATAAACTAGTTAAAGTACTATTTCCGTGGACCGATGACATTAAAACTCGGAAACGCGACGGCCGGGAAGGGGTTGGGGGCCGGCCTGGGACTTTTCTCTTGATCCTTCGTGCGTCACGCGAGCACACACGCCGTGTAACAACGAGTTTTTACACCATATGCAAATAACCGCGCGCGGAGCCTCAACTTTTAATTGTGCGCGGACTGTTTTCCCGTTCGAGTGCCGCTTAACGGGACACGGTGCGCCGGTTTAATGAAATGCAAATTGTCGTTGAATACTAACTTGCCGGGGATAAGATTAAACAAATAGTATCGGGACGGTTGCGGAATGATATCGCGGTCGTGCGCGTTTGTTTGATGAGCAAAGAGAGGGGTCGGCCGGTGTTTTTCTGCAATTTGCCCGATGAATATTGCAGTTTGTCCTTTTCCTCGGGACACTGTTTGCGGAACATTTGTTCCCGTAGTTTCTCTGATCGAAGTTACGATTAGATTGGTTATAATATTCTTTTCAGCGTTGCTTGGAGACGTTGAGGCATCGGGTTGAGCACTCGCGTGGCTCGTTTGAGAGTTGGGTTTAAGATTTTTGGGAAAGTGTGATGGATTTTGGGAATTTTTCGGGAGTATGATCGATTAGTGTTATTTTTCGGAAATATGGTTGCGTAGCTGTTTGTGTTATTAGGTAGAGTGAATTTATGTTATGTAGAGTTTGTTTGTATTATTTTTATTACTGTTCTTGTAGTTGTAGTCGCCCAAATTTATGTTAGGAGTATTCGGTTTTTGTATTAAATCTTGTTCGAGTCTTTAAATATTCTAAACAATCATTTTACAATTCTGTATCAAATTCTCAATTTAAGAAGTCTATGAAAGTCTGTCAACATCCCCTAATTTTAACAAAGAAGCGACGACAATCTATCAATATCCCAATTTTCACAAGAAATCGACTAAAATCTCTAACATCCCCAGATTTCACCAGAAAACCCTAAACATCGCCAAATTTCAACGAAAAATCCCCAAAAGTCCACCCCCAATTTAAACGAAGAAACCTGCAACAAATCAATCGACTGCCAAACAATGTTTAATCATGGCACATATAAAAAAGATCCTGTCCCAATCATAGTGGATTCTCCTCTCAAGAAACAATGGCAGAAAATCCTCAAATTCCCTTTCCCCGCGTCAGCCGAGCGACGCACCCTATTAATCCCCGAACATTAAACGCTCGCCTCGTCACGCAGGGGACCTTCGTCGAAAAATGAGCGCCGGAAGGTGGCGATTTATTAAAAACGTCCTCATTGTCGCCGTGGATGCTGACTGCGCCCGCAAGATCCGGCATTTCTCTGTTTACCGCGCTCGTACGTGTGTACAGTCGCCATTTAGGGGCGCGCGATATAGATTTACAGCCGGCCCGGTCGAATACGTGCACGCCGTGCAGCACGGGTCGCGACGCTTGAATCCTGATGGGGATAGAATCGCAGTTTGCGCAGGTTATTCGCGCGTCTAGGTGTACTTGCGTAAGCACGGACGTGTGGACATAAAGGACCGTGTCTGCGAGCAGACTAATCGCATCTAATGAGCCACACCCCGTCAACGGAGATTAAATCCGACCCGTTACACGTTGCACGGACTTGGAAGATTCTGTGGACGTATACGAAATCCTTGGAACATCTATTTTTAGTCATTAATGCGGAGAGTTGGATTGAATATTGAAGATTGTTCTTAGGATTTATTTGGATTTGGAATATCGGAATTGTTAGATGTCACGGTTTGGTAGTGAGGATTTTTGATTTTCCGAAATCATGGTAGAAAATTGGATGGATTCAGTATTGGAGATTGTTTTTGGGTGGTGGAATACTTTTTTCATTTGGCTCTGATATTTTTTTTGTTTATGGAAGAGTATAAAGTTGTCAGATGGTGAGATTTGGTATTAAAGTTTCTTTATTTTTGGGAATTTGATTCGAAAGTTGGATGCAATAAATACTGAAGACTGTCTTTGAGATTTGAAATATTCTCTTTATTTGCTTTTGGAATTTTTGTTTTATTGTGGAAGAATATAAAACTTTCAGATAGTGAGATCTGATACTGGAGATTCTTCATTTTTGGAAATTAGAATGGGGAGTTAGATGGATTCAGTATTTTAGATTGTTTTTGGATTCGAAATATTTTTATTTATTTGCCTTTGGAATTTTTTTCGGACTGCGAAACAGTATAAATCCTCAAATGGTGAGATTTGATATTGGAGATTTTCTGTTTTTGGAAACTGAAGTGGAGTTAGATAGGTTCAGTGTCGGAGATCCTATTTCGGATTTGGACTATTTTTTTTTCATTCGTTTCTGAAATATTTTTTTACAGCTTACAGTATTTGAAATATTTTACTTCCCGCGGTTTTGAGGTATTAAAAAAGAATAAATATTTTATTTATTCGAGTCGGGAATATTTTTTTTAAGCTACAGGATATTTGGAATATTTCGTTCAGTTGAGATGCGAATATTTTTTTCATACTTCAGGTGTATTGGTCGTCAAAAATTATATTTAGGATTCCTAGTACTTTGTTTACTTACATTTAAAACATATTTTTAAACCTTTCAGTATTACAAACAATTTTATTTGCTCGATTTAGAAACATATATCTCCTCTACCATAAAAATCAAAATATTTTTCTCAACTGAAACATCAACGTTCCTAAACTCCAAGAAACCTAAAACACCTCGCTTCACTAACCTTTCAAATATCCCTATGCAATACAATAAACATTCCATCCACCAATTTCCAAACATTCATTAAAATCCTAAACTCCGAAATTCCCAAAGCAACCGAAATCCCGCAAACCTCAGAATCGCAACGATTCAAACGAAAACCATCCAACGACCCCGGCAAATGTTTCCTCGCCACCCGTTACATACCGCGCCGAGTTCACCGCGCCACTTACAGGCTTATTGCGCTAGTTATATTTCCTATTTTTCATCAGGCAGCGTGACAGTAGTTGTCAACACGACGTGACTCGCAGTGTCCCCGGTTCCCTGAGTCTCGCCGGAAGTTTTATGAATTTCCTGGGGGCGGTCGGGGGTTGGGCGCAGAGTCTGCGGTTTCCGTAGAGCCCGCAGTGATTCCTCGGCCCCGCAACACCGAGGATAAATTCTCTCATTTCGTCGGTGCTCTTGTTATCCCTTCACTCTCTTTTCGTTGCATATCTCTGCCAACCCACCCACCCTCCCCCCCGGCCCGCCCCTTTTCACTGTCCTCCCTTCTTTCCTTTCCAGGTTTCCCGTGGCGTCGACTCGTCACCAGAAAGGTTCATTATCTCGGAACAGATGACGAGTAAACGTTCGCTTAATGAAATCTTCGTAGTGATTTTACGAGGGAAGTTTCGCGGGACTCCGGGAAACGTTGATGCCTACGAATACCAAGCCACCGGCCCACCCCTGCGTCTTGAAGGGGCGTCCCCCCCTGTATATATACGACATTCCTGGCGGACGGTTTTCGAGATTCCGGAAGCGGGCGATCGGGGGCGAGCCGGGCTGCCGAGAGTGCTTGGAAATTAAGCGGAAATGCGCGGAAATACTCGCACAGAAAGTATGCGCATCGATTACCCACGAGTCGGCGCCCGGACGTGACCTTCGGACCATTTTGGCAGTTGATTGTGACCTTTCGCTGGGAATTTTTTCGTCTGAAATTGAAAGTCAGCGGTAGTTACCTCTTTTTTTATGGGAGAAACTTTTATTGAGATTCTTTGATCTGCCGTTGGGATTTTTCATTTGAAATTGGGAGTCAGTGGTAGTTGGCTACTTTTTCATTTCGAATATTTTTTAATCGACCTTCGACCTGTTGCAGATTCTTCATTTGAAATTGAAAGTCGGTGACAGTTTTTTCTATTTTTATGAGAGAAATTTTTATTGAGATTCTTTGATCTGTCGTTAGGATTTTTCATTTGAAATTGAGAGTCAGTGGTAGTTGGCTACTTTTTCATTTCGGATATTTTTTAATCGACCTTCGACCTGTTCCAGATTCTTCATTTGAAATTGAAAGTCAGTTGTTTCTATTTTTATAGGAGACATTTTTATTGAGATTCTCTTTAACCGACCTTTGACCTGTCGTTGGAATTTTTGATTTGAAATTGAAAGTCAGTGGTAGTTGTCTCTTTTTCATTGTTTTTTTTAATCGACTTTCCACCTTTCGTTGGGAAGATTTGATTTGAAATTTTGGTTGGGATCTTTTTAATAGGGGTTGAAGAATGTTTTGTTCCTCTGGTGAGTTTGGTTTCTGATATTTGATATTTGCAGCGATGGAAAATATTTTAATATTGCAACCAAAGGAATTACGAAGTTTATAGTTTTTCAATCTTGAAATTTTCTTCAGAGAAAGAATGATATATTTCTTAATCAAATAAATTTGATCGTTTTCTGAGTTTTTAATTGTTTCAATGTTTGCAGTACGAAAATGTTTAATTTCCAATAATATATTTCAGTGTACTAATTGTCAATTTAATACGAATTTGAAATCAATCAAATTTTAAAAATCGAAGCATTCACGTGTTAAAACCGATTATAAGAACTCGGTTAGGGTATCTGGGGACCCTTTCTCACCCTCTTCCACCTAATCAGACCGAGTTCCGACTACCTTAAGCCTTGTTTCCGGCCGGGTAATGACAAACGTCTGCCCGATTTCCGTAAGGTTCGCCTCCGAGCCTGTTAATCGGTGGATACGTGATTTAATCCGTGTGACTGGCGAAGACGGAGGGCGATACCGAAATCGCTTAAAACGCGATTCAAAGTTCTCGGCCGACCTGGATAAATTCTTGAATAATTCGGAAGTTGTTTCAATAGCTGCCGATTCGTCGGGGGGTGGGTGGTGAACTTCCACTCGCTGGCTAATGGCTGATCTTAATTTTCCATCTGCTTTAAGGGCTGTTAAACTGTTCGAAACTTGCTGCACACCCGCTATCACCTGCAAGGCGTTAATTAGGGCAATTTACGAGCTGCATTGTCGAAAAAATACATAAAATGACATCAAACTTTCAAGTAATTAACCCCTTGCTCTGTGATTCCTTTCTTATCTCTGATCGATACAACCACTTTGTCAATAATTTATTAGAAAAAAAGAAAAATTGTAGATATATTCCATGTTTGCTCTAAAGTATAATAAATAATAGAAGAATAACATTTAATTCGGATTCACAAGAACTGAGTAATATTTATGTTCCTTAACATCAAGACTACCGAGCAGTTAAAGTGACTTTTCAAAATTCCTGTATAGAAATTCTAAAAGTGCATACATCGAAACATTAATTCCTTTACAATTCAGTTTGCATATTGCTAAATCAATTTCTTCAATAATTTCTCAGAAACATCTCTCATCATGTTCATAATTGCAAAAGAAGGAAATCAGGAATGTGTCATTTCGATTCGTCTGTTTGCTTTAAATTCTATTTCAAATCTTAACCACGAGTCTGACGCAACATTGTAGTTCAAGGAGTTAATACAATCTTCTGATCCATCATCAATCCATCACAATTTAACTATTTCCAATCACCCAACAAATAACACAAAAGAACAAACGAGAAATATTCACTAATCCTCAGCTTTCGAGCACACCAAAATCCCAACTAAAAAATCCCCATTCAACTCACCCCCAGCCTCTCGACCGCCCCGATTCAGACGGCAAACAAAAAACGAATAGCCAAACAAGCGTCCCCCAATCCCAGAGACCCTGGACAATCGCGAAGGGTCCAAGACCCAGCAGGATTAGCTGCCGCCTCGGTTTCACGAGCGACCGCGAAGAAAGGGCTTCGAAAGAAAGACTTAATCGGCACTTCATTGACTCGCGTAAACGCGCGTCAACCCCCGGGGCTGAGTAGAAGTCTCTCGCGGGCGGCGCGTTTGTATCAAGGGCACTCGTGAAAGTAATTACTCGGTATTAATGAGCGGCGTTACCGGGGCGCAATCGATAGCGCGTCAAACAAGTCGAAGTTCGGGCCGGAAGTTAAGTCGACTGGCGAACTGCCGGCGCTGCGTTGGGTTATCCAGGAGCGTAGTTCGGGGCCAAATGAACCGAGTCCTAGCCCGTTGTCCTTTCATCCTCCCTGATTCCAGTTGGCATTGAACCGCTCGAGGAAATCTGATCCCCGACTTGGGGGAGTGAGATTTAGATTGTCGCGACGGCCCCGACCTCCTCGTATATTCAACACGGGAGCACAGGTATTAGACAAGTTGTTTGATGATCCGGCAAATTCGGACGGCGATATCCCTCTTGTAATTTGACCTCTCGCTGCTGGACAGCCGCTTCCTTCCTCGATTGGATTCTGGAGACACTGGTTCCGGTGTCTGATGATTTTAACCTTGGATCGGGGGGATGTTAGAGATGAGTGTGGTGTATGCTGTGGGATTGATAAACGTTGCGGATGGTTTGAAGGTGAGCTAAGTTTGTTGGTTGACACTGAAGCCGCGGTTTTCAATGTGGGGGCGCGGAATATTACCAGGGAGGCGCCAAAACTTTTAATAAAGAATTAATGTTCATGTGATAATACCTATACCATAATGAATGAACTTATTACTAAAAATAGTTATTATTTTTTAAAACGTGTCTATATTATTGTATCTATTAAAGGTAGGGAGGTGCGGAAAAAAATTTGTTTAGGGAGGCGTAGTAGCATAAAGGTTGGGAACTGCTGCATTAAGCTACCAAACGGATCAAAATCAGCAGATTCTTCTCTGAGAAGTGATTAAAGAAATTGATTTGGCAAAACGCGAACTGAATCAATCAGTTGAAGTTCCAATAGATGTACTCTTACAGTCTATAGAGAAATTTCAAAAAGTCAATGTCAGTGCTTGGTAGTTCTAGTGTTAACCCTTTGCGGTCTGAAGTGCTCTTGGTTTCTTAGGTTCATTCAATTACACCTTAATATGACGCTCTATTTATTTATTCAAGAATACTTGGGAGTCATTGAAATGTTACCTGTAAGTGGTACAATTGTAATACAAATAAATATAGAAAAAATTGTTAAAACAGGTAGAGGTCGCAATAAAATAGAATGTCGAGTCTGACTCGACATAGGACTGCTAAGAGTCAAGTTGAACTTAGCTCTAGGTTAGCCTTGGTACGGAATATTCTCGAATTTCCAGCCACGTATTACTTCCCAGTGATTCAGTTTTATCAGGGTGAATGTATGAAGGGTAGAAATGGGTGCCGCGGTCCGAGAGGCTAATCTTTCTTTTATTATAAGAGAGGAATTGCAGCAACACAACGGAAAAACGAAAGGAGCCCGGTGGCTCAGGTGTCCTCGACTGGCTGTGGCCGAGGGGTGGGTGGGGGTGGGCAGAGGGGGTAACGCGATATGAACTTTGAAAGCATCAGAGTGTACGAAATGAATTATGCCGGAGACTTTCCTTCCGGTTTATTAAAGGACTTAACTCCCTTTGCGGATGTAATCTGAACTTCATTATTTAAAATTCAGCCGGTGCAGCGATTGCATTCTCGGCTGGAACGACCGCATGAAAGATTCAGGCCAGGGTCGTAGCGAGAGAAATTGACCGACATAAATTATTTCAATATTCTCTTGGTACGGTTTTCGGGTTCCACGTAACCGGTACAATTTTTAGTGGCCGAGCCTTCGCCCGGTGGAATTTAGTCCTTTGACAATAAAAATTGTATGAGTGTCACTGGTTCTTTATATTCTGAGTGATCATACGGTGAATGGGCAGCAGAACCCACTTAAACCTGACGTAAAAATTCTCTGAAGGAAATTTAAAATGTGAGACTTTGAATGGGGTAATCTTGAATTTGGAATGTGGAATTAGAGATAATATTATATATTAACAGGTGGATAATGATAATGTTAATTTCTGTCTACATTATTTAGATTATTATATTATAGAGTTTTATCATTGTCCTCTTTAGATGATCTAATTTAGAAGTAGGAACAAATTGTCTGTAGTTGATATTTAATCCTTGAAGGAAATCTCTTTTTTTTTAGAAAATGGTTGAGAGTAAATTGGCTGTAATTTATGTAATTGTTAAGGGAATATTTAGTTAAGGAGTGACAACTCACAGCTAGTCAAAGGTTTTCATGTAAAAAGGTGTAAGTGTAGGCCAAATAATATTTTTAATTGGATTGAACGAGATCAGGGAGCGAAGGGGTTGAAAGAAAAGGGATGAATGAAGAGGGCAACTGAATTATGATCCTCTTAGCGCGACTCCTTTGAGAGATCAGAGGAAACAAGGGAATAATCTGGGCCGCGATCAGAAAAGAAGTTTCCCAAGAAGATTTCCTATCGACGAAAGTAGCCTAAAAACCCTTAGCAGCCTCGGCCAGATCCTCCTTGCAAAGACAAAGTGGATAATTCTCCTCCACATCCGGCAACCGGATCTATTCAATCTGTATTCAGCCCAATATACTTAGCGTCACGTCTGTCGAAACCTTGTGAACCCTTGATTCATTCGAAAAAAGGATTTTTCTTTCTTTATTGTAGATCTTATCCTCTTTACTATTGGTTCACATAAAATTGGCAATGGAGGACCAAAGAATATTTTATTGCTAAATTGTCGCATTCGAAATTCTATTCTATTTTATTTACTAAATACTTTCCAAGCTCTGAAGTTTTTAAAGAAGTTGTAACTTTCTGTTCTTCTAAATTTCCAAGTTGTTAAGTTGGTAAGTTCCTATGTTCCTAAGTTCCTAAGTTCCTAAGTTTCTAAGTTTCTAAGTTTCTGAGTTTCCGAGTTTCTAGGTTCTTATATTTTTATGTTATTAAGTTTTCATGTTTCCAAGTTCTGAAGTTTTCAAGTTCTCAAGTTCTCAAGTTCTCAAGTTCTTAAGTTCCTAAGTTCCTAAGTTATTAAGTTATTAAGTTCTCATGTCCTCAATCCCTCTAGTTCTCAAGTTCCTATGTTCTGAAGTTTTTAAGTTTTCAAGTCCTCAAGTTCACAAGTTCTTAAGCCCTTAAGTCCTTAAGTTCCCAAATTCTCAAATTCCCAAGTTCCCAAGTTTTCAAGAAATGTTCAATACGTTCTTTATTAATCAATTTTATTACCTTATATTTATTTCCATATCACATTTCATTAGATAATGATAAATATTTATCTTAAGAAATCTTTCGATTGCGAAGGATAAAATTCATGTCACTCGGGAACCTGATATAAGATGGTCAATGGTCTAGGGGCCATATTGCTTTCCAAAATTGTGTCTTCTTTTCTAAAGGCGAAGGGGGATGAGATTAATTTCTAGCGACGATGCGCAAAGGACGATCGGTGCTCGGACGAATTTATGCGACGAACGAAATACGGGAATGGCCGGTGATACGTTATCGACCGTTTTAATTCCGGCTCTTTAACCCGGTGAAATATCGTGCTTTAAATCCCAGTTTAGACACGAACTTTTCAGATGATATATAAAAGCGCGTGTGTACGTACCGGCTGCGCGACTAGCACCCTTATTCAGTATTACAGTCTCTTTTACAGCCGAACGTAATTTTTTTGAGATTTCGCAGGAATGATCGGTGTTGGATCCGGTTGGACTCTGCAGTGCATCCGTGCAATGTGTCGCTTGAATGGATGTTGAATGAGGTGTTCATCACTTTAATCCTATCCTCCCTTTTTAAGCTCCACTATTCTAGAAAACATTTATTATATATTATTATTAACTTATCACTACTTATTACTCATTTCTAACAGACACAAAGAGAAACATTCAGTTTCCTAATTTTCTTTCACACCACAAACTGTTATAATCCAAAATAAAAACTTATCTAACAAATATAACAACTTCAAAACCAACTAAACACACACTTAAGAACTCACCTCTTATAATACTATTCCAAACTCACAAAAATTATATCAAACAGATATATACTCTTGAATCCAACTTAAATATTCTTCCCTTATCAATCATTACATTCTAGCCCAAATGTAGACATATAAAGTACTTAAAATACCCATTTTCCAATAAATCATCAATAACAGAATAGTTTTATCGATCACAGTCAAGAAATAAATCTAAAGGCAAATGGTTGACACTGAAACTACCAGACGAGTCAAACTGAATATTTATGTTGCAAGAGTTTAAATTATAAAGCCTGTGGCTAAAAATTTCCAATAAAATTTGTATTTGACCAGATACAAGACACCATTTGAATCTCAAGAAACGCATTGTTCTAATATTCATAATGAATTCGATCAAATTGAATTAATTTAGCAATCATGTAAATTATGAAGCCTTTTTCTAAAGATTTCCAATGAAATTCATGTTAGCACAGACACAAGCCACCATTCGAAACTCAAGAAACGTATCGTTCTAATTTTTATAATGAATTCGATCAAATCGAATGTTTATTTTGCAAGTATGTAAATTATGAAGGGTTTTTCTAAAGATTTCCAATGAAATCCGTGTCAGCAATGCAAACCATGGAAATCTCAAGAAACGCATTGTCCTAATTTTAATAATCAGTTTTTACTATAATTGCTCGGTAGTTTTAGCGTTAATAAAGCAAAGAGCACGGTATCCGCACGGGGCTTTCAATTTCCTCCATTTAGCCGTTAATGAAGGGCCTAGCCGGCGATCTCCCGACGCGGTGACGCGAAGAAAGCGTCCCGGGCAAGGGGTAGCCGGTTTCGGAGCCCCTCGGCTGGTTTCTAGGCTGTCGTCGGAGCAGGCAGTTTCCACCGCACTACTTCACGCGACAGAACTTATCTAATATACCCGGTCCCCCCCCCCCGCCGGCCGCCTCGCGTCACCGTCAAACCAACCCCTAGCAAGATTCCTGCTCCCTTTATGCCACGCAGCCGCACTCCGGCGAACTTCGTTCCACGTTAAGAAGACGGCGGGGCCCACAAAGAGAAGAGTCGCCGCGAATATAAAATAACTCGCCCCCTCCGCCACCCCGTTCGGTGAATATTATATGGGAATTCCGCGAGGAATCCGCGGCGGATCGATGTTACCCCGTTTTTCTAGGGGATTTAACCCCTTAATCCTTTGACTCGGTTTCATTGGAGTTTCTGGTGTTTCTGTTTTTGATTGTAATTTATGTAGAGTTGTTGTAGCGTGTAAATAGAATTTTTAGCATTCACGGCGGATCGTTGTTACCCCTGTTTTCTGGGGGATTTAACCCCTTAACCCTTTGACTCGGTTTCAGTGGAGTTCATGGTATTTCTATTTCTGGTTGTAATATGTAGGTTGGATTTTTGTTACGTTACTGTTATATCCGTGTGTAGTTGTAGCGTGTGAATAGAATTTTGGAGCTTTCACGGCGGTTTAAAGTAGATTGTTGAACTAACTTACTGAGTTACGGTTGAATTGAGTAATGCTGGGAGTTCTGGGAACTCTTGACTTGTTTCATTTCATGATTTTGTTTGGAATGTTTGAGATGCCTATTTTAATATTGTATCACCGGTTACTCCCAACTAAATCGAATTACTATAATTCACTCAATTAAATGATTATTTAAAAACTGTTCTATGTTAAAAATAATGCAATCTATGACGTTTAGCAAAGTAATCGTGTAACAATGATAACGCAATTCAATCGAATACTTTGATATATAGTTTTTGTGTTAACATATCAATATTACTAACCGACAATTAGCCAATATATAATTCAATTTTCGAGTTTGATAATTATTCAATTAATCTTAATTACATATTTTCGAAATCCATGAAGTTTCTTTTAATTGTCAAAGCTTCTAAATGGAGGAAAAAATTAAGATATTATTATATGAGTTTATGTTAACCCTTTGCACTCCAGAGGCGTTCCCAGGCGCCAGATGATTTGATACAGTAAAACTATAAACGTTTGTATTTACCATTTAACTATGTATACTGCATCAATGCGTGAAATATTGAAAGAAAATAGCTTTGTTCCCTAATTTATGTGATTTCTTGATAAATTAATTTTAAAGAATCTTGTCTACATCTAATTGAAAAGTGTTGAATATTACAAGTGAAAAACTTTCGAGTGCAAAGAGTTAACTTAGATAAAGTAGACGCGAGCCTAAACGGGTGAATCGTGACGTGTACGTTCGAAGTTCCCAGGATTAATTTTCGCTAGACGTGCTGGTTGAAAAAAATGAATTTTTCCCGATCGAATCCGCGCGTTGGAAATTGCCTTTCCCTTCGGGGTTGACAGAGTGGCGGCGAGGGGGAGAAGAAAGGTATGCCTGTGTCGAGGACTTTCCTTTATGCTATCCCAACGGCGTAGGTCATCTCTTCATTAGGACCTATATGGAGAAAATTGAAAGCGGCGATATTGAAGGCTGCGCCTCTCCACATCGTAAGCAGCGCGAACCGTCAGTTGCCTGTTCCACCGGTTTGAAAGTCCCCTCTCGACGCCTGTGTCGGGAGCACAACGGGCTTGAATCACTGGTTTGAAATCCAGGATGATGGCGTCTCGAGGCGTCATCCTCGAGGATCCACGACGTTCACTGCGACGCCTATTTATCGAGCGGTTTAATCACGCGTTGCGTTCAGTTTAATTGGTTCCAATCGAATTCATCGTGTGATTAGTATTTATATGGTTTGATGGAAGTGAACGGGGGAGGGTACCGTGGAAGGAAATAAGTGGGAGAATTGGAATGTCGGGAGGTTGAAGGGTTGAAAATTGAAAAGTGTGAGGTTGAAAGATTGAACGGTTGGGAAGTTGAGGTGTTGATTAATTCGAGAATTGAAAGGTTGGGAAGTTGATAGTTTGAAAATTGATAAATTCAGCAACTGAAAAGTTGAAGAATTGGAGCATTATAAAGTCTAGGAATTGGAATTTGGGAAATTTGAGAAGTTAGAGCATTAGAAAATTAAAGGATTGGAATTTGGAAAATTTGAAGAGCTGAAAAATTGAAGAATTCATCAACTGAAGAGTTGGAAACTTGGAAAGCTGAAAAATTGATAAATTCATCAATTGAAAGGTTGGAAAGTTGGTAATTTCCTTAATCGAAAGATTGAAAAGGTGAAAGGTTAAAAACCTGACAAATTCCTCAAGTGAAAAGTATAAAAACTAAAAAACGAGAAAGCTAAATAATTGAAAACTCATGAGGTTGAAAAGTTGTATAGTTACCCTTCCAAAATCTTAAAATTGATCATTTCTAATCTAAACACCAAGTCCAATCTCCTCAGATATCAACATTAAGACTTCTAGAATCTTCGAAACGAATCAGCGATTCCACTTCAACCATTCACCTCGCAGATGCACACTTTACCTCACAGACTCGACAAAATTCGGTTCTTTCAATACACCGTCAAGAGAACAAGCTTCTAAGCCTTCTGACACGCAATCTTCGAAATCCGATGAAATTTCTAAACCAGTCCCTTGATAGCAGTCACGCTCACCGCTCCAGCAAGATAATAAAAAAGCAGACGTCGCTCGGGGAACTTCTTACGAGTGGTTCGGCTCGACGAGCACGTTAACCAGCGTGCTCGAAAGTAGTGCTCAGCGAGCTCGGCCCGTCGCAACGACAGCCTATGGAGAATTAACAAGGCGCGCTCGAGAGTGCAAGTGGTTACACTTTGCGCCTTCCGAGGCTCCGCGAGCCGCCTTTCAGCCTCGGCCCCAAGCTTTTACCGTCACGGCCGTGTCACGGTCGAACGCAAGCGACGCTCAGGCATCCCTTAACGCTCGTCGCCCCCGCGCAATTAACTAATTACATCGATGGACCCGCCGGACTCGAACGATATTCCCTTTCACGACTATTGCCGGTCGCTTTTCGCGCAATTCCGAGACGTAGCTCGCTTCAAAAGATCATCAGACGGTTAAAATCGTGTGCCGCGCTGTCCTGTCTATAGAAACTTTCTTTCCTGACGGACACAGGTGGTCAGGTTCAGTTCCTTTGAGCTCTGGAAATGGTTCGAGGCGAAACTTCGGAAATGAACTTTGTGGTACGGATGATTTTCTGTTCCGTTTCGCTGACGAACATTTATCGAACAGACTTCTGGATCTTTATTCCTTACACACTTTTAAGTTGAATCATCTTAACACGAATAATTATCACGAAAATAATATTCGAAATCGAAGCAAGGAAAGTCGCAGGGAATATAAAAGAAAAGTGGAATTCTTAAGAAAGGCAGAAATATCCATCATTTCTACGGAAAATCGAAATTAAAATTACCTGCGTATACCGGTATATTCAAAGAATTTACCCAGGAAACCGGAACGTCCCCGCAGAGCGGAGGCCAGCGGCAAAATCGTCAGATGGAAGGAAAATAGCATTTCGCCGCATAGCTTCGAAAATGAATTTTTCTCTGTACAGAGCCGATTCGACCTATTTCCACATTTGGCTAACAACAATTTCACGGAAAAACCTCCGAATTTCTATTTCTTACACCTCTAACTCGAATTACCTCAACACGAAAATAATATTCAAATCCCAAGCACCGAAAGTCGCAAATAACACCAAAGAAAAGTACCATTCTCAAGAAAAGCGGGAACACCCATCAATCCTCCCCGGAAGACCGAAATTAACCCCTTGTCTTACAATAACGTGTCAGACTCGTGATGAATATGTTAAACCAAGTCTAACAAACATAGATATTACCAAATTCTTGTGAATTCAACTTAAATATTGTACTTTTGCTATCAATTACTGTACTTTATATCATACATTGCCACAGAATATATCTAGATTTCTTTCGATTTTCAACGAATTGTTAATAACAAAGTAATTGTATCGATCATAGTCGAGAAATAAATCGTAAGGCAAGGGGTTAGAATTACCCCTGTACGCCGGCATGCCCAAAGAACCTAACCGCCGTGGAAATCGGCCGGGACGTTCCCGCGCAGCGGAGGCCGGCGGCAAAAACCGTCAGACGGAAGGAAAATAGCATTTCGCCAAGCTAAACGTTTTCATCCGCGAAACGAGCACTCGAACGCCGCCGCCGAACAAAGAGAGATTTTCCAGCGGCGGAATTCCTCGGCGAAGAATCCCGAAAAGTTTGTCGCGGCGCGGCGCGGCGCGGCGTTGAGCGGCGTCTCGAATATTTCAAGGTTCGCCAATGAGAAACGGGAAAGGAGGAATTAAATGCGGCGTGGGCGTCGGTTGCCGCGGCCACCCTCGTTTTTCAACCGCCCCGTGTCCCTTGCAGCCCCTGGCCCTTGCGTGGCTCGTATTTAGAAAATTGCTGGCTCGGCTGCTCGAGTAATCGAGTGTTATTTTAAGAGTGAGAGCAATTAACGCTCTCGCTAGTTACCTCGCCGCGCGCGCTCCTCCTCCCTGCTCGTTCTCCGCGGGTATTTTTTAAGCTGGCCCGGCTCTGGCGCGGGATACGAATTCCTGGAGAATCTTGTTGCGGACGGATCATTCCTTTTTCGCCGGCGGTACGAACAATTTCCGGCCGGCTCTGTTCCTCCCTGCGGAATTTACGGCGTGTTTCGGATGGACCGGTCCGCCCGGAAGCTTGAAATTTATGTCACCTACAGCGGCTATTGCTTCTGGACATTTTCGGGCCCGTTTTTTTCCCCTTTTGCTCCTTGCGGCCGTGCAGTCTTCCGCGTTTCGGCTCTGCGGGCTTTATCTCGCGAGGGACGAAACTCGTGAATATTTACGCGCGACGCGGCGTGGGCTGGATCGGAGCGGGTGACGTTCCGCTGGAAGGTCGGGTTTCTGGGATCGATGTCTGTTCGGTGGACTGTGGTTCTTGGATGTTTGCGCATCTCCGGAATGAAGGAGTTGATGTGATTCGGAAGGTGTTACAGTTGTGACGAATGTTAAAGGTTAGAGATTGAACATAAGTTGAGTTTAAAAATAGATAGCTATACTTGAACTCTATAACAGTCGCCGTTTGGTTTGGTACAGCAAAGTTATGAAGTTTGATGTACTATATTAAAGTTCATTTAACGTAATTACCCATGAAACGTTAAAATAGAATAGTTCTTTATTATTTATTTCTATATTATTTATATTAATGTTAGATTGATATTTCATTAGAAAATGAAGATTATATCTTGCGAAACAATTTTCGAGTGTAAAGGTTTGAGTGTCATTCTTTTATAGGAACAATTGCTGCGTTTTTATATGACGTTATGGCGATTGTCCAATGTTTTTTCTCGTAGGTCTTAAAATATCATAATGTAATTTAGGTAATATTGTAGTTGTAATGAACATCAAGTGTTAGACGTTTTAGGAGTGCCATTTTTTACAGAAACAATTGCTTCAGTTCACCAATGTTCTAGCTTCGTTTTGATCTTAAAATGTTATTAACGTATTTTAGAAAGTATTAAACGTTGGTTATGATAAGACTTGAAAACAATTTCTGGTGAGTGGAAAGTGTTATGTCGGATTAGAAAGCCACTTATATTAATCAAATTTGATTAGTTGATGGGATAATAAGTAATAAGCAGTGACCATAATAAATATGAGTAGATAAATAATAAACAGTAAATAAATAAATATAAGAAACAAATAGCAACCAGTTAATGTAATACATCTAATGAATACTAAATATAATAAACAAATAAGTAACAAGTATCACAAATAATTTCCCTACACCGGAATTCACAGGAAAAGCCAGTTACAAAACCTCCAAACCCAGTTACTAGAATACCGAGCAAGATTTTAATTGTCACAGTCTGACTCTTAGTATTATTAGATTTGACAGAAAATAACAGCTCACGCAATCCAAGTTCCGATCACCTCTGAACGAGGTCAGCATAAAACAGCCACGTCCGTTTCCAGTCCACGGAATAACACAAACTTAGATCGAGTTAGATGAAATTAATTCAGCTCCTCCAGGGACGTTGCTCAAGTACGAGTATCGTTTTTCAGAGATCCGTATATCGCTCAACTATCCCGGCGATATCATAGATTACGCGTTCCCAGGCGAACTTTCTATGTGAAAGCATCGGGCCTATTAAAAGTTCGCAGCGCGAGTTGCCGCGGCTGCGTCCGCATTGAGTTCTTCCCTTACGTATAATTCGTTCACGCTAATTGGCCCGCGAAATAGCGCTCGCGCGCGTCAGAAATAATATTCGGGCTAATCTAAATTCTAATTTCCAAGTAATTAGCGTGTAGCTTCGCGGGAGCAGCTAGCGACGTCTTACCGAGTTGTGTACTTATATTATTGCGTTAAATAGCGACGCGTCTTGCGAGCGTCGACTGATGGATCGATACCTCGAGTATCGAGTTTGGCCATGGAGTGAACAGTTCTTTCGTAATTGGCTAAACGAATTTTCTCTGTGATAACTGACAGTATAATCATGTAGATCTAATTATATAGGATTAATCCTATGGACTCCATTTATCTTCAATGTTGTTGGGTGTGAATATTTTTAGAGGAATGGATTAAAGGAATTTATTGCAGTAGAATTCAACGTTTTGTTTAGTTTATTATTATCGTATTGAGATTTAATTTTTCTATTTTGTATAATCCATGAATATGTTAAATATAAGAACAATAACTCCGTTTCTCAACTTATGCTTTATTGTTTTATCATTCAGGTTGTCTCAAATATGTCGCCTGTAACTCATTGGAAAATGTTGAATGTTTCTAGTTAAAGGCTCCCGAGTGCAAAGGGTTAATAATGTTATGTTTGAAAATTGTTCTCCTGGAACCACGATATTCAATGCGACAACGCGTGAACAAGCCTCGCGTTCGATGCATCGATAAGTGGGCACAGTCTCGTGCACGCCTATAAAGGAGCCGGATCATTTTCGAGAATTAATTAAAATCTGGCCGTCTTCTTCGCTTCGATCGACGAACGTCCGACTAGCTTTCGATAAATTCCTCTCACGCGTGCGTTGCTCGTAATGTTAACGACGCGGGCTTCTGTGTATTCTCTTTCCACCCTTCGCCTCTCTTCCTCACCGATCTGCACCCCCTTTTTCCCTTCATTTTTCACTTTTTCTCATCTCCCTCGCTCCCCTCTTTTTCTTTTTGTTTCTTCTATTTTCTCCGTCTGTTCCTTTATATTCTCCTGTATTTTCTTATCATTCCTTTTCTGCACTTCATTTTCTTCCTTTTCCTTTGGTCCTTATATTTCCTTCATGCCCTTTCTATTTTCATTATATTTTTCCCCTTTCTCCTCGTCTCATTTTTCCTCTAACTTTTCTGCGTTCTTATTCTTTCTGTTTTCCTCTCTTCTCCTTTGATCTTGTTCTTTCTGCTTCTGTCTTCTGCTTTTGTTCCTTCTCAATTGTTTTCTGTGCCTCTTTTTATCTTCCACTGCCCCTTGCTCTTTATAATTCAAAGGAAACGTTGTTTCTGTTCCTTCAGAATCGATTGAACAATAGGACGAGTATTAATTTTAATGGCGTGGCATTCGAAATAATTTTATCGTTAATTTCAGAGACGGTTTTTATCGTGGAACGCACCGGAAAAGAGAGGTAAAAGAATGATAATTTTCCCGTGGACGCGTACAGGTCCGTTCGGAAAACGCGTAGCCGCGGGGATGAGGGAGCAGTGGGTGGTACACGCGACATTAGACAGGAATGCATGCGTTCGCTGTTCCTGTTTGCGAACCGTTTGCTTAATTAAAGCGGGCGAAGGTTTGCTCCGCCGGCTGGAAACGTCAGATAGACATTATCGTGGACACTCGTTCTTTGGAATAGTGAAACTGAGAATCTCTGTATAACCCGGTCCAACTAAAAATATCAGTTTTTCAATTTATTATTGCGATAATCCTATTCTTAACAATAGGGTAGCTAAAAGTTAGCACTGAAGATCCTCAACTGAGACTCTTAATTATCAAGACAGGTCCCATCAATAAACTCTTAGCAGCCAAAAGTTAGCACTGAACACCTTCAACAGATCCCAATGATCAACCTAAGCCCCATCATCGTCCATACGGTAGCTAAAAGTTAGCACTGAAAGACCCAAAAAGCACGGCACATCAAATATCTTCCACACCCCAGGACAAAGAAGTTTCGTAAAGGCTGTTGCAAAATAAAATATCAGAATTGTGATCTGCATTTGAATCAGCTCTTCACTGTCCACGGTATCACTGCTAAAAAAAGAGGACTCGAATACCTTTTCATTAAAAGGCGTTTCGCGCCCGGGATTCTCCGCGATGCGCCGTGCGTGGAACGCAATTGCGCGGACTGGCGAAACGGATAGACGTGGTTATGCGACAGTAAATTTTAATTGTACGCCTCCAACTCCGGCGCGATGGCGTGTTCAGTTGCTGGGCTATGATCTCGGTATCCCAATTCTCTGCCGCTGGCAGACCCATATTGTCGCGTCGTATATCCCCACGCATCCGCACACAGACGCGCGGCCGACCCGGACGCTGCGTGCCGTTTAGTTGTCGCCTGGACACCAGGACAGATTAGTTTACAAACAATTTCATTTCTGTCCCCGTTGGCCAGGCGGTCGCAAGAACGTAATGGCGGACCGGCCGGGGACCACGGTTAATTCAAGAAAAAGGGTGGACGCGACTGAAACTGCCGGCCATTATCTAACGGTCTATGAATCTCGCACTTGCTCTTCTCGAATTTGAACACGTTTTGGCAATGTGGACTTCGCTTGGTATTTATGAGCCTTGCACTTCTTCGCAGAGATTTTAGACTATATGCTTTCGAAAGGGTGTAATGGATTTTAGACAGTTTTCTTCGTATAAGCAGATAATTCGACATTCCTCGAGTATCGCAGAATTAAAATTTATTATTTCATATTATAACTATTTATGACTACGCCAGCAGTTCAACCGGAAGTAAGTACAAAGAGAATAAGAACGAAAGAGAAGCGTCGCAATGAAGATATCAAATGGAATCTCAGAAACACAATTATTCAACTTCTTTGAATGCAAATTACATTCTACTCCTGTTATCAATGATTATACCTTAAAGCACACGTTGACATAGAGCAAGACTAGAATTTTCTTTTGTTTTCAATGAATCACTAACAAAGTAGCTAGATCGTTCACAGTTCAGAAATCATAGGGCAAGGGGTTGAGGATATCTTCTTGAACTTTCCGTTAATCTCTACTAATTGAAACACTGTATACAGGTAGAACTAATCAGAAGGAAAAGGGAACGGAAAATTCCGCAACAATGTTCGAAGTAACAGCGCGGAAAAAAGGGTTCTTTAAGGCACAGTTCGCGGCGGAGTTCATTCTCTTAGGAGCAAATGCAACCCCCGGCCCCGTCGGCCCATTCAATCCGCCGCGCATCACGGCCGAATAACGCCGCGCCATTTCCGGATCCGTTTCCATTCTCGATTCATTCACTCCGCTCGAACTTTCCCGGCGAACTTTTTTATTAGCTTCCTCGTAGGGATGTCCGACACGGCGATGCGTAAAAAAGAGGTGGTAAGAGCCGGGTCATAATCGCCGGGCTTCGTCGGCCACTTTCGCGCACTAGAGGCGTGGGTGGCGCGGGAGTGGCTGAGGAGACGCGAAAATCCGTGGGACTGGACTTGATTTATGATGACGGCGCGTGTTGCGTCGGAAGACTGTGCTCTCCGTCCCCCGAAGACGAGCCTGGGCCGAGGAACTTTTTCAACTTGTCTCTGAGCAAATAAAAGGACGTGTGTTGTTGGCAAATTTTTCACGACGTGCCGAATCAGAACGCTGAAAGTTATGTTTTGGAGAGGGGCTGGGAATCGCTTTGGAATAATGGGAATGGAAATGTTGAGGGTTTAATGTTAGAAACTGGTAAATAGTGTCTTTTGAGTTTGTTGTTAAGTGGATTGTTATTTGGAAGACGGGGATGGTTTACTGGGGAATTATTGTGTATGAATGGATGATGGTGATAGTGGTAGTGCCAGTAGTTGTAATAGTATTATTGTGTAGTGGTAGTGGCAATACTAATAGTTTTGTAATAGCGATAGTGAGAAGAAGAATAATGGTAATAGTATTGTAATAGTAACAATGGCAACGACAACATCGACAATGACAATAGTATTGTAATAGTAGTAACAATAATAATAATATAGTAAGAGTAGTAACAATAGCAACAGAAACAACATTAATAACAATAGTATTGCAACAGTAGTAACAGTAAGAATAATACTAGAACAATAGTAATAGTAATTATTTAACAAATATGATTTACGAATATCAAAGTTACAATACAGTTTACCGAAAATCTCATTAAACCCGAATCCCGTAATTTCCATGGTAAAAACATTCGAAAAAAGCGAACTCGATCCCATTGTGGTTGCAATGTTAAGACGAGCACCGTGCCACAATTTATTATCGGGGACAAAGGGGATATCGGTGTTTGTTTGGCCGATCGAAGAGCAACGATTCGCGGAGATTTACCGACGGTAATATGTTTGTTTGAATTTTCGGCGCATCCCCCGACTGTTAGGGGTCGCGTTCCCAGCGAGCGTGCCGCCGGAAAAATTATGGCCGTTCCTTCTGCCGTATTTATGCACTTTATCAAAGTAATAACGGATCGTTAGAGGCCGCGGAATCGCGGCCCCGCTGGATCTGCACGCGATTTTTATGTCCAACGATCAGCGATAGGCCACCGGGAAACAGATTTTAATGGGACCGCTCGGTCCGTACCGATGTTGGTCGCGGGGAATGCTTTTGATAATGTTTCCGCGAGAAATGAGGGGTTGCCGGCAGTCTTTGTTGGGAGAGATGTGTTCCGAACACTTGTTAAAGAGTTATCCTCGTTCATCGTTAATAGCACTATCCGTTCGTGCAGATAATTGCACTAGGAAGACAGTAATATTCGAAATTAGACCTCATATTGATTCACCTGTAACTGAACGTTACTTAGGTCAAGGTTCAAATAATCATTTATTTAAATATAATACACTAATACAGTCGAAATGAAGGTTCACCTTTAATCTAGGTTTCAGTACATCTTTCATTACATCGATACATTAACTCACTCAATTTCGAATTTATAACATTAACACGTTGAACGTTGCAGGATAGAACAATATACACAAAATGGAAAAATATATCAAATCATTTGATTGAATTGAATCATTATTACTGCACGTGCATCTAGTTGAATGTCACCGAATTATGTAGTATTATTTATAATAAATGTTTTCAAATGATCATCGTTTAATCGAGCGAGCTACAGTAATTCGATTTAGTTATTAGTTATCGGTGACCATCAATTTTTGATTCAACGTGTTAATATGTCAATTAAACGGTAATAAAACACTAATCGGAGCTCAGTATTAAATCCAACCTATCTACAATCTCAACTCTACCAAACTCGTATCAGAGCTCTTCACCCCAAAATAAAACCCCTAATAAAAGAATCTCATCTCTTAGCAGAGCCATCAAAAACTTCCAACTACCCACTAAATTTCTATTCACCCTCCAATTACCCTGAACTATTCCTCGAAAATCCGACGGAAAACTTCTCGCAAATTCTTCGTAGCTTTTCACCCCATCGGACGTCTCGCTGCCTATTCTCTTCGCTAACCCGTGTGTCCAGAGTCAAATCGCGAATCTCACGTTCCAGTGTCACCTAGACGCGAGCTTTTCAATGTTCCCGATTAAACTTAACTCGCGCTCTCCCAGCGCAACAGTTGTATCGGTATACTAGACGTCGCGTCCGTCCGGCCACGTCGAAGTTTCGCCGGAAGTTCGGACGGACTTTCGGCGCCGCGCCGTGCCGGGTTGGATGGAAGTTAGGGGAAAAGCTTCCTCACGTTCGACCGATCGTGAAAACGTTGCCGACGTTCCGCTTACCCAGGTGCGCCGGCCAGGTAACTCTCACAGGACCGGACTTTGTTCACGGCTGTCACGTGCCGCGAACGGATCAATGCATTATTTTCCGAGTGTCTCGGGAACGTGGTTACCTGCAAGACGATCGGAACTCCGCTGCCGGGAACTTTATTATTTATTCGATTTTTCCACGGGAAATTGAACGTCTCGGGTTACCAGCGACGAGAAACGCGAGCAACGACGGAGACGTATTCGTGTCAGTTGCGGTAACTCTTGTTTAGGGGATGAAAGGCTCTTTGATGCTGCTAGGGTGGTTGTAGATGTCAGGGACTCTTCGACTCCTGGGGAAATATTCTATTTTTGGGTCCAAGTGTTTTTAGGATTGAGGGTTGGAATTGTGGGGGGTGGTTTTATATAATTGTGGTTATTGGGGTGGAAAAATATTTGTAAGATGGAACGGAGGGAATTCGTTTGATGTGATAGATCGAGATGATCGAGATTTTGGATGGTTAAGACTTTGAACGATGCAAGTAACGAGTTCCCTTGTTAATGATGTTAGTGGTTTTATATAATTGTGGTTATTGGGGTGGAAAAATATTTGTGAGATGGAACGGAGGGAATTCGTTTGATGTGATAGATCGAGATGATTGAGATTTTGGATGGTTAAGGCTTTGAACGGTGCAAGTAACGAGTTCCCTTGTTAATGATAGATCTATATTGATAACTTAACGATAAAGACATTTAAAATTGAAATTTCCTATAAAGTTTCTGATTTTTCGAATCATTGGGGGCATTATTCTTTTTGGGTTCAAGTGTTTCTGAATTAGGATTGAGGGTAGGAATTGTAGGGGGTGGTTTCATCCCTTTAATTGTGGTTATTTAGGAAACTAGAAAGTTTCTTCTGCGATGGACTTATTGTTTTATAGTTATTTTAATTGTTTTACTTATTGTAATTGGTAAAATACTTGTGAGATAGGACAAAGAAAATTCATTCGCAGAGATAGATGAAGATAATTGAAATTTTGGATAATTAAGACTTTGAACAATCCAAATAATGAACAGTCATTCCCTTGCTCATAACATTAAATCTATATCAATACCTCACTAACAGACTAATTACTCTAAAGTCCAATTTCTCAAATTTCCAATAAATTTCTTTTTTAAAAACCTTCCCACAAATGTTCGCGAAAGGTTTCTCCCATCTCCTATCAATATTTCTCATTAACACAATGTCGAATCAACACATTATCAATCGCATCCTCAAACTTCCCTCAATCAGCAGAGCAATACACACACATACACACAGCCCACGCAGCGCACGCAAACATTCGCGGTAATGCAAATCGGCTGCAAGGTTCTCCTCTCCCTCGAGAGAGGACGCGAACCCTTTATGTCCCGGCGGAAAATCGGAGAAAGGAGTTTTACTTAAAGGCAGACAGGCAGACAGGCAGACAGACGCAAACATACACACAGAGGGAGCAGAATATTTCTCCGTGGCTCACGTACCAGCCTGTTATCTCGTCCCTCCGCGGAATATTACTGGTATCGTCCTGGCGACTCGCCTTTTTCCTTCTGCCCTCCGCCCTCCGCCGCGCTGCTCCAATTACCTTCACTCGGCTGACCGTGTCTCTCTTCCAGCCCCTGCAAACGTCTCTCCTTCTTCTTCTGCTCGAGCAAATCCGACGCTGTCCGGACGAAATTCATCAAGTCCCGAGCTGCGGCCGGAGAGTTCTCGTCCTGGCCCCGAGGGTTTGCATTCCTCAGCTTTTACAGGGAGCACGCACACGTACGGCGCATAAAGGCAGCCGGTTCGGCGAGAGAAACGCGCGAGATGGAGTGTAGCTCGGGATTTTGACTGGGGTCAGTTGGTGTTGCTTGTGACACAGCTACTTTTCTGATTCCTTGATAGAGTTAGGGTATCCCGGTTTACTTAGGGCGTACTAGGAACTGGTCAAAGCTTCGTTTGTATTTCGTTGAGTGTACTAAAGGTTCAGAGAGTAAAGGGACAGAGTTGGAGCTAGGTTAAGTTTAGGGTATATCAGAAGCAGGCTAGAGTTAGAGCTACGTCAAGCTTAGGGTATATCAGAAACAGGCTACAGAGTAGGTCTCTGCTACATCGGGATTAGGCTTCCTCTAGTTCCCAAAATGGAACTTGAGCTAGATCAGGAATCCAAGAATTCGATGTTATTAAGATCTCCGGACTATACCAAGGATGAGCTAGGTCTGGGCTAGGTCTAAGTTAGGTCTAGAAGTTGGGAGATGATGTAAATTGAATCTGATCTAGTCCTGGGGTATCTGAAACTAGGGTCTAAGTTATTCAGGACACTTAGACCTGAAGTTGATCTAACTTAGCTTTAGTCATAGGTACCTTAGTCATCGCTTACTTAGATGAAAACTTCCTAATTAACTTTTCAAACCCATTGTCCCAATTTAGCCGAGTAACACATCCGGCAAAGTGTAGTTCCACAGATTCCCAGTTCGTCACTGACGTTTCCAGAGGATGTTGTAAAACGCTCAGTACACTCGGCGGTTCTAAAGAAGCTAGAATCACGCCACAAAGGGTAAATACACGTTCCGAGTTTTGCAGGGACGTGGCTGGCCTAGTTCACGTCGGCAAACAGGAGTGTACGGGCTCGTCGGTGGTTCACGGGGTCCTAACCCTGTTACACAGGAGAATTTCTACCCTATTACCTAGTAATTCATTACTTCGGGAACCGATCGGTGTATCGAGCCGTGCTTTATCGATAGTGCAGGATTCTATGCCCCGTACGTGTTGCACGTGCACGCAACCCGGGGCTCATGCATCACGCAGCAACCTCGCGTTTTCACTCTCGCGGCTTTTGAAAGGCTGGCCTGCCAGGGGATGGAAAAAGAGCGGAAGGGACCATTTAAGCTGAACGCTGCCTCGGCGACTGACTATGTAACACAAAGGCGACGTTTCATCTCCATGGCTCCCTTCGCTGTGGTTTCAGTCTTAATGGCGTAAATAGTCTGTTGCATTCGAACTGAAGCATCCTGTTCTTGGGCACTGTACTCTTTTGGATGACAAAGTTCGATTGCCATTATGCTTCTCTAGGTATAGCGAAGTGTCTAAATAGTTAGCTTTTTAGACTCGAGCTAGGATATTCGTTAAATAAGTGTTCTCAGGCATTCAAAATATAATCAGTTTATTAACGAATAGAGTCTTTCAGATGATAATTATCTGAGAATCCTCATCAATCTAGAATTGAACTGTCAGAAATTAAATTTAACACTAAAACTAGACGGTCATGACATTCTTAACTCTTTCGCACTAATTAAAAGGATAATAGATGTTTCTGTAAGAAATTATTAAAACTTATTTAACTATACAGAAACTGAATTGTAAATCAATTAAACTCTCAACAGATGCACTCTCGGAGTTTCTATATTTGGATTTCAAAAAGTCAATCTAACTACTCAGTAGCCTCACCGTGTACACCTTACTACCAAAACCTAATTATCGATCAATCTAATCTTCCAGAACCTAACTATTACCCTTTCCCCCGGATATTTTTACTAAGGAACGTTCCTCAGCCTGAGAACCAAACAAAATGACACGACACACTAGCCTAACTCTGTCAACACAGCAAAACATCACATGGCAAAACGCAAAAATTCATCAAGGAATCCAAAGTGCAAGCATCACAATGATCAAACAACCCAACCTCATTAGCAGCATCCCGCCAAAGGGAGCGCCGTAATTGGTCAACTCCTCGGCAATAGTGGCGCTAACTATCTCCCACGGAGGACAGTCCCAGCTCTCCATTCTCTCCTCCGCTGTTCAGCTTTCTTTTTAAGCCGGACGCTGGGCTGCTCTCTTGCGCGAGCTGCGAAAGTGCTTACTTTTCCACCGGCACCCCCTCGCACCCCGCGCTACCCCGTTTTTCTTCATCCCCGCGCCATTCCCGCATTTTTCTTCCCTTCTTCTTCGACGCACCGCCGCATTTTTGCTACCCGCTTTTCATAGTTGCAGCCTGAATTTTTTACTCCGTCCGCCCCCGCCCGTTTCCCACCCTTCGCCCCCTTTTTCCGTCGCTCCGCCCGTTCCATCGTAGTATTTTCGATGCGTTGTTTTTTCGCACGCCAGGTGTTTAGCTTTCCGCTCCATCGTGTCCACGTTTTTCGTTCTTCTCGCTGTCTCGAGACGAGGCCCGGTTTCGTCAATAATTTTCGATGCTCCTTTCGCCGCGCTTCACCCATTCCGCTTCGCTTCTTCAATTCCCTCGCTGCCGCTCGGGGACTCTCGAATCCTCTTCCACGCCCTTTTACATCCGCCAGGACTCGCACCTTGGCGACCGAGCGAGCGAGCGTCACAAAGAAATTTTATAGAACGAGCCGCCGCCCACTGCTCATTAAAGCAATTAGTACCTGCACCCTTTCTCGCGCCCCCTCCCCTTCGACCAGCGCTGCACTCGCCTTTCTTCTTTCGCTGTTTTAACTCGCGTTACATCCGGGAACGAGCTGCAGCTAGGACGTAAGGAATTAAGGGAAACTTTCCGCCCCAAAGGGAGCGCGACTCTTTCCGGATTATCGTGTCGCGACGCGCCATCTGGCAATAACGGAATAATTTGCATGATCCCGTTTGTTGCGAGCCCTAGCGCCGGGTTTAATGTCTTGTACCAGGTTCTCCGAGGATTTCGCCGTGTCCGCGGAGCTGGCGAAGTGTTTTGTTGTTCATTTCGCGAGAGAGATGGACGAACGGTTCGTTTAATTTTTGCTGGGGGTGAAGAGTGGGATGGTTAATGGGTGGAAAGGGTCGTTGAAGTGAAATGGAGCGGGTCGGAGTGTTTGACCGTCGGTAGAATGATTTTGGGATGAACTTTGTTCGTCTGTATTCATGGACAGTGAAGGTATAGGAACATTTCGGATTACCGGGTTTCTATTTATTTTCCTTGTTAAATCTTTCGCAGAAATTCTAAAATAAATCTGGGAGATTCTATCTAGCCACATTTATATTACAGAATTTTTCTAGATCTTTTGGTTCAACGTTTAAATCAATAAAAATTCGAAACTTCTATAGAAATCTAACAAATTCATGGAAACTGAGATTTTCAATTACAAGTTTAACACTGAAACTAACAAGCAGTGACATTGACTATTTAAACTTCTTCTACAGAAACTCTAAGAGTGCATCTACCGATACTGTAATTAATTTACAGTTCAGTTTGCGTATTGCTAAATCAGTTTCTTCAATCATTTCTCAGAGACATCTGTTATTCTTTTAATAATTGCAAAAAGAAGACTTCAAAAATGAATCATTTTCACCCATCTGGTAGTTTTAATGTTAACACTATTTCTACCGAACGTGCCAAAAGACACCTTTTGAAATCTTAACTCAAAATTATTTTCTCAGTTCAATTATTCTTTCTGAACTGAAGTTCGGACATTGCCTATAGTTAATTTTATAATCGTTTCTGCAAAAGTCGAATAGTCAATTCAGAATATACGACAAAACCCGGAAAATAATTTTAATTAAAAAATTCCAAAGGTGTCGTTTGACACCTTCTGTAAATATAATGTTAAGACGCGTGTAGTGACAGCGACGCACAAATTAATTACAGAAAATGTAAATTCAATACAGGAAATATGAGTAAACTGAGAAAAGAATTTCAAGTAAAATTTCAAAACATATCTTTTGACTCCTCTTGTAGATATAGTGTTAAAACGCGTTTATATATACTCTAGTGACAGCGACGCACAAATTAATTACAGAAAATGTAAATTCAATACAGCAGAACTGAATAAACTGAGTAAAGAATTTCAAGTGAAAATCTCAATAGCCATCTTTCGACACTTTCAGTAGAAATAGTGTTAACAACGTCTAAATCAAATTCCAACGGACGCCTGCGACGCGGAATTAAAGGCGAATTCTAAATGAAACATTTCCAGGATTCTTAAGTTACATTGTACTCCGTTTCGCATAAATTTTGCATACATTTCCAGCGGATGTGTTATTCAGCTCCACCCGTGACATTAGACACGACCCACTGTCCAGATTACCGCGCGCAGCGGCTCGCAAAAAGCAGCCCTGGTGATAACGTCGTTTCCACTGCCGCGGGAACCGCTCTCTAGCAAAAATGAACTTGTTCATTTGCAGGTGAACCCGCGGCCTTTTAAACGCCCGCCGTTCTATGCCCATGTTTACTCTAATTGCGGGAGTTGAAATACTTTCGTGACCCAGTGCCGCAGTTAAAACTCGGATAATTAATTTCTTCATCCGCGGGAAGTTCGCGGGCCGCGTCAAGTGTGTATACGGGGAAATATAAAGAAGTTGGCTGCTGCCTCGATTATCGATCCTGGCTCCGGGTTAATCGGATTGTTTCTATAACGCGAGTTTCGAGGAAGTCCGCCATAGAGTTTCGCTGAAACTTACCCCCTCCTCCCTCCACCCTCTTTTCAAGCAGGCATCTTTTTTCGCGTTTATTTCGCGCGATTCGGTGAAGTTTAATCGCGTAATCGGCCTGAAATTCTGGTTAACGGGCTCTGAGAGAATTCGTCTCGTGCGTCCAGCGAAAGAGTTGTAGAGAAATGGAATTTCAAGTTTTTAAGAGGTTTGTTTGTGTGCGTTTTATCAAGTTGGAGGTAGTTTTTGTTTTGCTTGCGGTAATTGCTTTGGGAAGTTTGAGGAGGGTATTGGTTGCGGGTGATTGATTGGGTTACTTGACTGGGGTTAGGGTGATTAGTTCAGTGACTAGGAACTGTAATAATTTCAGTTGTAATTAAGTATAGTAATTGTAAAGGACAGTTTACGTTATTTGATGTAACTTGGTAGAATTGGGCCACTAAAGGTACTGTTTTAATTGTTTCAGATATGCTATGGGTCCCTGTGCACTCGAACTTTGCATCAGGACTGTTAAGCAGGAGCAACCAGGTATGTTACTATATTCAGTAGTTAGAAAATGTCAAATTCTCTAAAGCTACAGAGTTTCAGGAGATTTAAGTAACACTGTTACAGAATTTTCTTACGATTATTTAATTCTCCGGAGTAAAGACACTTAGATTTAGATATTCCTCAATGTTACATATTTTTCTAATATTCACAAGACGTCAAATAATTGACAACGATCTTCAAACACTTACAAAACCTGACGAACCTTCTCCAAAACAATTTAACAAGACAAACCCCTTCAAACCTCCAAAAACCCATACACCAGTCCTGTATGTCCACAGAAACTATGCAAAATCGCCAAATCTACTCAATTCAAAACAAACATCACCAACAAACCCTTCCAAACATTCAAAAACCCATACACCAGTGCTATATATCCACAGCAACTATGCAAACTCGCCAAATCTACTCAATTCAAAACAAACATCAGCAACAAACCCTTCCAAACATTCGAAAACCCATACACCAGTGCTATATATCCACAGCAACTATGCAAACTCGCCAAATCTACTCAATTCAAAACAAACATCAGCAGCAAACCCTTCCAAACCTTCAAAAACCCACACACCAGTCCTATATGTCTACTTAATTCAAAACAAACCAACAGCAATCTCCATCAAACCCTTCCAAACTCCCCCAATCCCCATCCAGCTCGAAATATCGGTCACCCGCAGTCAAACAAAAACCAATCAAAGAACTCAAGCGGAAGCCAAGCCGCAGACAATGTTTGAAATTCGTGAACGCCAGTTATTACCGGCGAGCGACGTGGCGCGGCGAAAGAACATCGCTTTGTGCCGGCTGTCTCCTCTTGTCAGTTTCAACGCTGTCTCGGCCAGGGGCATATACATACACATAAAAGGATCCGCCTTTGTGTCTGGTCATTTTTGCCGTGTCTCGGCGACGCAGCAGTCTCGAGGGCCGGTGTCGGGCCGCTTTATCGGCCGGTATCTGACGGTTGCGCGTTTCGTCTCGCGACATGACGGCAAAAAGGCCGATTGATTTGCCAATCGCGCCCTGCTCGCTCCTTATAGCGGTACATTCGTGTCCCGAGCTATTGTCAGCCAATTGTAAGAGAATCGTTCTGGGGCCAGCGCTTGCCAGCAAGAAGGATCTTGCTTTCTTTTGCATTCGTTGAATGTAGGGGTTGAAAAGGGTGGGAAGGGAGGTGAGGCGAGCTTCCCCGAGATTTCTTTTGCAGCCCGGTTCCTGTCTTTCTTCGTTCCATCACGGAATGTTGTTGTCTGTCTCTGTGTTTTTTCTCTTTTCTTCCCTTTTCGTCCCCCTCTTCGTTTCTGCCTCGTCTCCTTTGTCAAGCATAGGCTTCTTTTTCTTCGGGCTGTTCGTCAACGGGTCGACGATCCCTCGATATCGGGACTTGATACGATCCGCCGCGGTAATGGCAAATTATCAGGCGCCTCGTGATGTTCTCGTTTGTCGCGGTGATGGATATTTTTAACGCACACTTGATCGCCTCGTTACGACGCCCTTTGTGCGACGCCCTTCTTCCGTGGATGCGTGGGAGATGGGTTCTTTTGCCAGCCTTTGCTGCGATATTGTTCCGCAGTTTCGTTGCTAACTGGCTGCTACGGTGGATGTTTGGATTTTGGAATTCTGTGAAATGTGGTGGACATTTTTGGTGATTATGTGTTAATCCTCTGCTCCTATGTCGAGACTCGACATCAGTTTCATTCACAGGCGTGCTTCTTTGTCAAGATATTTTTGAAATGAATTATATTACGTTATTTTCTATATTATTAGAACGAAGAATTGTTTACACTGCTCTCGACAAACTATCTACTTTTTCCAATGCATTTCAAATAAAATATCGTAATAATACAGAGTTATGGGGGAAACAATGCAAAAGCAATTCAGTTCGCAGAGGATTAACACTGGAGCTACTAAGTAGTTGAATTCCGTTTTTTTAATCTCTCCATGAAAACGCTAAAAGTTCATCTGCTTGGTTTCCACTGACTCATTTAAAATTTCAAGCTCCTCATTTCGTCATTATTAAGCTAACAAAGGTGCTTTTGTTAAAAAATTCAAAATAAACCCCTGCACATAGGAAACTCTTCAAACCTCAATAAATCTCCTAATTATCATAACAAATTACGAATAGCTCTCATTTCTGGGTATGACATTTCCAATGTCAAACAGACACTTTCCAAATGAAATCTACTAAACATCAAACTTACAAGCACGCCGTCATCGATCAACGTAAAATCCATGGAGCCACGAAATCAACATTAAACTCTCATACCATTATCTCCCTACTGCAAACACTTTCGCAGCAATTCGGTCTCGAGTCACTTTCCCGGGTACCGATATCGTCCGCGCCTTTCCGCGAGCATAGCGCCCATTGTCTTCTATCGAGCGGCGATTATTGCGTGAAAACGCGATCGACGCCTGCTCGTGATCGGTACAACGTCGCGGCCACGAACAATCCCACTTAAACCGGCCGATAGTTTCCATGACATCCTTAATGACGTCCATCATGAACGCTTCGGAACAATAACCGGCCGTAATAATACCGACGTCCGGATATCAGTCGCCGGGGTCGTTCGTTATCAGGCTCGTTTGTTCTTCCATTGGATGCCGGCTGGCTGGAACGCCGGAAAATGAAGCCGAGGTGGCCACGGTATCGAATAGTCGCGACTATAACCGCCGCGGCCCGCCCCTGTTCTAATTAAGCCCCGGCTAACCCGCGAGTTAGGATTATTACTTGGCCCCCGAGCAGGGGGTGGAACCGCGCGCAACGCTACCACCGACTAGCTGGCACCGTGTTCAACCGTGTTCATTTGTATGCGTTCGACGATGGAAGGGAGACGGTTGGGGCGCAGCGCGGCGGGTGATGGGGGAGGGGACTGAGCGAGAAAGAAGCGCGCGGGGGTGTCGTCTGGCATCCCGCCAACTATCCGCTTCCGCTCCCGTTCCTGCGGGAGCCGCCGACAGGAATTCAACACGTTTAGAGGGAGGGGCAAGGTCTTTGGGAATTCTTCCGAGTAGGTAGCTGGTGTGTGCTGGATGTTTGATACTTTTAATGGGTGATGGCTGTGGGGGTTGTATTTTTTGATGTTTGGTATTGTGCGTTGGGGTTTGTTGGTTTTAGTTTGTCTGTGACTGTAGGAATTACATTGTTTGGTGATGTATGATTTTGAGTGTTGGAGTTTGTTGGTTTCAGTTTGTGCAGCTGAGAGGGTTGTATTTTTTCATGTTTGATTTTGAGTGTTGGGGTTTGTTGGTTTTAGTTTGTCTGCGACTGTAGGAATTACATTGTTTGGTGATGTATGATTTTGAGTGTTGGATTTTGTTGGTTTTGGTTTGTGTGGCTGAGAAGGTTGTATTTTTTGATGTTTGATTTTAAGGGTTGGGTTTGTTGGTTTTGGTTTGTGCGGCTGAGAGGGTTGTATTTTTTGTGGGTTTTTTTAAAAGGTTGGGGTTTGTTAGTTCTAGTTTGTCTGTGACTGTAGGGATTGCATTTTTTAATGATGTACGATTTTGAGTGTTGGAGTTTAATGGTTTTGGTTTGTGTGGCTGTGAGGGTTGTATCTTTTGATGTTTGATTTTGAGTGTTGGGGTTTGTTGGTTGATTTTAGTCTGAGTGTGAGATTGGCCTTTTTTAGAGAAATGGCGATAGAAATTGTTTCTTTAATGTTTTAAATACTTAAAAATATCTGTTCTTATCTTTAAACATCATTTGAATGTCATTCCTTGAACGGTTGCGATATTGTTTTAGCTGTTTAGTGGCTTATGTGGTGGAACATTGATCCTATAGTTCAGTAGCGCAGTTTAGCTTCTCTTGAAGGTTCCTCGAACTTCAGGAAATCCAGTTGAAGTTTTGTGTGAAGGTTATCTTCAGTGAGTTATTCACAGGTTTCTGAAACTCCGAATAATCCATTTCCAAGTACTCCGAGAAAGAAGATTATCAACTAAATTCCAACTTCAGAATTCCACCATTCTCTAACAAATCGATATCTCCATAAACACAACAAACATCATTCTTCCAAGCTTCAAAAAACTACCCTAGTTTCCCCCAAACACCATATTTCCTAAACTTTTCAATTCTATAAATCCAAAACTCTGAAACCCCAGTTGCTATGTATTCTCATGGCAATGTATACAATCACGCAACTGAATCTAAAAACCTATATAATTACAATTCCCAAATCAGATCCGAATCATGAGAAAAAGAGCCCAAAGAAATTCCATTCACTCGAGCCATTACTCCAGCAGCGATCGCGTTTCACGTTCTTCCCTCTTCCTCCTGCTCAAAGCACAATACAGGCTTTCGCGAGGGTAGCCGGCATTGTCATCGAGGAAAAGAACGCGAAAGAGACAAGGGGCGGCACGCTAATTCGCGTCCGTTTTAAAGCAAGGAAGATAAGCCCCCGGCTGGGCGGCGGGGGAGGAATAGATGAGGGAGGGGGGTGGGGTGGAAGGATCGGAAATCTAAAGCGAGCCACGATAATACGTCTTTCCTGTCACGTAGCGGCCGATGGCATTATGATAATGCTGCGAATAAGAAGGATTCGGGGAGGAAATGTGAACGATGAGTGAGAAGCGGGACGCACCTATCCTACCAGTCACCTCCCGAGGGGTTGCGGGGAACGGTTTAATCGAGATTCGATTTTTCATTTTGTTTTACGTGCCCGTTCCTCGATGGGATACCCTAACTCTCTAGAAATTGCAATACACTTTAGAGTGTTCTCAAAAGTAACATCCTTAACCGGAAGTTTGTTTAGTATAATGAAAAATTCTAGGTATATTCCATGACGATGGTCTAAAGTATAGTTATTGATAATAGAAGAATAATATTTCATTTGAATTCGAACGAGTTGATATTCGTTTATATCTGTTAATATAATGATATTATTAATTAATATAATTTATATATGTTAATATTTATTTATCCTTGTTAAATTCTGTCTAAAATATTCACCACAAGCCTAACATTATCCTAAGGCAAGGTTAATAAACGATTCCATGTTAAAGTCGGCTACAACCTCAGACAATCTCCCCGAAATGTTTCATAAAAATTGATCGTTATGTCGAACATTCATAAAATTGGAATATCGGTATTGTCAAAAAAGTGACCGTAAGATGTCCATTCTCTTCGGATTCACGGGCGCGTGTAAAACTGCACTCTCGCTTTCGTCCGGCGCGTAAAATAAATCGAATCGCGCGCTGCGATGAAGTTACCCTCGCGGCGCGGATATTGGGGAATTATTCACGACGTATGATACCGCGGCTCGTCCCATTCATATTTTATTCAGCGGCCATAAATTCCAAGTATTCCATTAAACCTCTTCCGCGAATTAAGTTTCGCCCGTGAAACCGCGCCGATCCGGCAGTTTTCATAAAATCGCGGTACCCCGGTGTTGCGCTGACCCGATCGGACTCCGCGTCGCCGGATAATCAACTCAGCTCGATGATCATTGGTCCCCCGGCTGTTCAGAAGTTGCGGATCCTGTTTCGAAGAGGAACACACTAGGGTGACACGCTAATTTCCCCACTTTCCTCGGATCGTTCCGGTTTCCTCGCCACCGAAACGGGTAATTGGATAGAAATCTAATTAGACGGCTCCTGGCGAGGCAATCTGGGCTGAAAGTGAAGAACGAGATTTACGGCGAAGAAAAGGCCAACGTAAAAGAGCGAATCTCGAGGAACGGAAGCCTAGGAGATCTATTGCTCTCGAGCGCAGCGCCCGCTGCAGTTCGGGGACTGCGAAACTTATTGCCGGATCTGCGAAGCTAACGTCTAACCAAACGCTAGAAGGTTTGCTTTGAGAATTGATTGTTGGGTCTCTATATTGTGATCTATGACAGCGATGAGAAGTTCGGGAGAAGTTCCTAAGGATTACGTTGGATGCCAGTGAATAATGTCTTCGGTATAGTTAGCATTTTAGGGGATCGCGGAAATGAGGATTCCAGTCTTTACGCATTGAGTACTGGTTGCAGAGATTTCGATGATACAGATCTAGCTCGGAGAAGTCTCGGTTTAATGTTGATTTAAGTTTGAATCGAGTTGCTAGCTTAGACTTGGAGTCTGGGTTATTTAGATCAGGTCTTCGCGACACCCTAACTCTGATGAGTCTGACTTAAGGTTAGGCAAAAAGCTGACTGAAACTTAGGAGGTTTCGATGCTGACTTAAATTTGACTTAAGTGGTACCTAATTTCGTTGATAGAGATCTAGCCTGGGCTCGGATCAGAGGTAATAATGACCACTTAAGGTTTTTAGGCTGAATCCCGAGAGAACCCCGGGGAAACCATGGATTTTTCAGCCCTTAATCTCAATTTGGAAGTTGAGAATCTCTTAAGGAGCCGGCGGAACGCGGAAGTAGTTTGTAATCCGTATATAGTGGAGCGTAGAGCGCGAAGTTGGCGAAAGTAACGCGAAGAAATTGCATCCACTTAACCTTAAGGAATCTCATTAATCGATGAGGGGAGGGGTATAAAGGTTGAAGTGATCGCTGAACTTCCTCCAGGCGCTCCTCCCGCGGCGGTAGTTCCAGCTAAGACGCAACGATTCACTTTCCCTCGTGTTCCCCTTGAAGTATTAAATATTTTGCCCGTCCCACCTCACGACAGACCTCGTTAAACGAGTGATCTCGCGTAGAGCGGAGCGGTCCGGGTCGGACGCACGCGTGCAGACGCAAGCGAAACTCGTTCCCCGGGCTTATTGAATAAAAAGAAGCGCGTCAAGTTGAATTACCAGTGCCGGACGGGTTTCCCTTGTCATTTTTGTGAAGCGTTTTTCTTCGCGACGCCTCTGCTCGGCGTGGCCACCGTGAAATATTAATCTGCCAGCGAGCAACAGAGAACCGGGATTCATGCAATATTTAATTATGTCAGGAGGTTCCGTCATGGTGCACCTGGAAAAACTCTGCTGGCGGTCTCGAGATTTTTCGGGAACCTTTTTCTCCCCGGGATCTCTGAGCTCTTGCCCATTTGTCTTCATTTTTTCGGTATGTGGGCTTAGGGTCTTTGCTTCTTTCGATCGCTTTTTGATTGCTTCCCCGCGAGACAAGGATGGAAGTGTTCTTTCGTCAACTGAGCTTGGATCTAGGTTGCATCTTTGCTTCTTTCATTGGTGCCTGGCTCTTCAACAATTTGCTGGTTGCTTTTTGATCAGTCTAGGTGAAGGTTATATTTTGATCTGCTAAGTGTAGAGCATTGTAGAGAGAGCTGAATATTCTTCTTGTCTCTAGGCCAAGGTTAGACCTTGATAAGCTAAGTTTAGAGCATTGTACAGAGAGCTGAATATTTATCTAGTCTCCAGGCCAAAGTTAAGCCTTGATCTAAGTTTAGTCGACTGTAAAAAGATCTGCACATTTTCCTAAATCAAGGTTAAGCTCCTACATCATCTATCTTATCTGACTTGCCAATTTTCTTGCTCTCGCATCAGTCCTGTAACTATGTCCCACTTAATTAATTTTAGACCCCTTAGTAAAAGCAGGAATACTTTCCAATCGACTAAGTCTGAATCACCATCTAACCAATAACGATACCACCCAAGATCAGCCTAACCCGAAGTTTAATGAAAATGGGTCCTTCATTAAGTCAGCAGTAAGTTCGTCGCAAGTGAGGCTCAGTCCATCAAATCCAGATCCCCAGTTTGGATTGCTCATAACTCACCGTCCCGTGGTTCTCTTTTTCTCGATCGGGGCACGGAGAGTACAGCATATTCATGAAGATTAACAGAAAGCTTTACCCGCGGTTTCAGTGAAATCGGAAGCAGATTGGGCTTTCGGCAAACGTTTGACTATCCTGGGTCACGCGCTCGGCTTCCTCCCGCCCCTACCCCCTTCCTCCTCCACCTAGCATTGCTCGTTCGTACCTTCTCTCATAGTAATTGCAGATAGGTACGGGTTAAGTACCATACCCATGGACCGGTGCGCTTGAAACCGGGGACCTCCATTAGCCGCGATAGAGAGCCCGTGTTAAGAGTGTTAATGTGACTCCCGGGGCTCGTCGGTTCGCTGCTTCTAGTTAGGGTCGATTTCGGACGCAAACTGTTCTTCCGATTAGCGAGCGTGAACTTCCATCTCACCTTAACGACGTGTCTTCTTCACGGATTCCCTGATCGAGCGTCGCCGCTTGTTGACTGCTGCCACTAACCCTTTGCTCGGCTGATAGATTCCTTGTGAACAGGCCTTGGACATGTTCTTTCTTTTGGCATTAGTGATTTGGGGAGTTTTTGGATGAAAGGAGCTCTTCTTTGGTTGGAGGATTGTTGAATGACAGGTGGGAACAGGTGAGGAGACGTTATGGGGTAGTTGTTTTGAGCGTGGGAAAGTTGGAATTGGTTGTTGGTTAATTCTTGGTTGATGTAATAGTAATATTTGATGATAGTGCTTGTAATTTGTGGAGAATTGTAATTCCTAGTTAGCATTTGTCATTTATGGAAATTGTTGGGCCTAATTAGTTCTGGTAATTTATGGAAAATTATGGTATCTAATTAGTACTTGTAATTTATGGAAAGTTGTGGTATATGATTAGTACTTACAATTTATGGAAAATTGTGGTGTCTAATTAGTACTATATTTTATGGAAAATTGTGGTATCTAATTAGTACTATATTTTATGGAAAATTGTGGAACTTAATTAGTACTATAATTCATGGAAAATTGTGGCACCTGATTAGTACTATAATTTATAGAAAATTATATAAAATAATCAGTTAGACTACTTAACAATTCCAGTGTCTAAAATCAGTACTAATGATTCTCCCGCAAACCCAGCTTTTTGCACGATCTAAGAAAGTACTGACAGTAGAAATTTACTGTCTGACCATTGCTGGACTCATCCCTTAACAGTCCTCGAGACTCAGCGTTACTACCATGCGAATCCTAAGAGATGTCACGTCCGTCCAGCCAAATAGACGTTTCACTGTTATTACAGGGAGGAAATCAGGGAAAAATATAAAGTACCCGCAGACAAAAGGAAAAGCTCCACTAGAAGGGATCCTGTTCGATCCTGTCCCTCCTTAAGGTCGTCCCGCGGACAAAAAGCGAACCTCGGTGACATTAAGTTCCCCGGACCGGAAAGATTAAACACTCCACGTCAAACGCACGCAATTCCATCGATCGCCGAGGACATTCCTCTTCGAGGAACGATGGAATCGGCCTCACTGGATCGATTAGTTAGAATACACTTAATCCTAGAAGCTACCATCATTACATTTATAATTGATATATCTTACAGTAAAATGATTTCCAATGATTGACTGCTTCAGAAGTTAGTGTTAACAGTTATTATATCTTCTAATAACGTTATCAATATTAGAACAAAAATCGAATGTTTCTAAATTCGAGAATAGTACAAGAAAATTCAAGCCGGACTATATATTTCTGCTTTTCTAATGACATATAAAACATACAGAAATGCTGAGGACCACACCAGAGTTAACTGGTACATTCTTCTTCTGCAATTATTGAAAAAGATCGAAATTGATTTAAAAATACGCAAACTAAGTTATAAATCGATTGAAATCTCAATAGACACAATGTAGGAGTTTCTATAGAAAAAATAGGGAATCTAATAGAATTACTCGGTGGTTCTAGTGTTAAATAGATCAAAAGCTCTAGCTGTAGGCTTCAGCAACCTATCAGTGTCCAAGTCGCAATCTCGTTCAAAAGCGTTAGTCCTCCCAGGCCTCAGTAGCCTAGTGGCATCTGACAAACGTATTTCCAAATGAATTCATCTACGGCAGAGTGAAAAGCGTTCCTTTCATTGCTAAACCGCTTTGCCTAGAGACTACTTAAGCCTCCTCAGTTGTATCAATGATGGCAGCCCGAAGAATCAGGAAACAAAGCTGATTGCCCGAATTCCCGTGTCATGTCTCAGAGATCAAAGAATCCCCGATGGAAATACAGACAAGCGGTTAATCGATATTCCGGTGATCGGTCGAGGCGTGCGGGACTCAGCGAGACCGATTATTTGGATTAGCCGAGCGTGTTCTGTGAGCGGTTTCATCTTGAACTTCGTTTACCAGCGGCGAAAAGTTGCCGCCGGTAACCGTTTGCCCGTGCGCCGGTGGCCGCGAGCACGGTCCGAGAGTATCAAAAGAGAAAGTTAGTCTATACTTACGGAATATTGCTTTTAACGCTGCCGCTCCGCTGCTACCATCCCCCTGCCCGTAAATGTCGGGGCGGAGTTAGCAACTTGCACGACGGAATCCAGTTCATACCGGTAAATTATTCAGCCTTTTCAACGGACTTCCTTCTCCTTCCCGTTGCCAGGCATTGTTTCAGCCCTTCCAGTTCTTTTTTTTTTCAAACTCCGGGAGCCTGGCTACGGGGTTGCTAAGTGTCTTCCAGCTGATGGCGCAACTTCGTCTTTGAATTTTTATTGATCCAGATAGGACACTCTACAATGATTTCTTGGACGACTGATGGACGGTGGTGTTGAAAATCTTTGGTTCTTTTGATGGGAGTAGCTAATCTGGGAGTCTTTAAGTTGGATGGTTTGATAGGTGATGGTAGGAGCTACAGCTTTAAGACAGTGCTAGATTCTAATGAACTAAGGGAGTTAAAATTGTAGATCTGATCTAGATAGAATTTAGGCCTAATCCTGGTCAAGCCTAAAACTCTCATAGATCTGATCTAAGTTCAATGTAGTCGTATCAGCCCTAATCTATCAGAATCTTAGTCCAGGTCTAATCGAAGACAACTAAAAAATCCAGAATCATCACAAACATCAGGAACCCTAGGATTAACTGCTTGCGACGTTTAAAGACCAGTATCCTACCAGTGTCCTACCAGTATCAACCGACCAGTCACCCGTAGCAACGGCTCTATTTGCCCCGCAGTCAGAAATTAATTAGGGATGTCCGCAGGAAGTAGAAGACGTTTCATCGGGAACAATTCATCCCCTACTACCTGGAGCAGCCGTCGGCTGCGGGCAGGTCTCCGCAGCCCTGCCACTCCTCTATTTCTAGCTTTCGGTCAGCGTCAGGTCCCGCGAGAGCCTCGGTGTCGCCTGCCGTCCGCTTTGCCTTCTTTGCCCCGGCTATCTTCATTTCCATCGTGGTATTTCCTAGTATCTCCCTGGTCTATCAACTCACCCCCCTATCCCCAACCCCATCCGTCCGCCTTTCTCTTGGCGGTTGAATCAAACGCCTTCCTTTTTCTGACGAGATTTGCATTCGACGCTAACGATGTTTCCCTCCCCGGGAGCCGAAGTAATTCCGCTCGCGGAATTATCCCGGGCCCGCAGCGAGCGCGCGTGACCCGAGCGAATCAAAAGTTAGATCCTCGCCTATGAATATTAAGTCCTTCAGCGAACTAAACGTCACTTTTTCCAGCGTGTCCGCCGATTTCCAACGTGCCCCGCCCAAACGCGAGCTTTGATTACCCCGGACTGTTTGTTTCCGGCTCGATGGTCCGGGAAATGGGTTCAAGACGCGAAAAGAGAAGCCAGCCGGAATACCCTACAGGAGTCCTTATCAAGATTAAAATCGCCGGAACGTCTTTCTTTCAGCTCCTCATCTCCTGGACCAAGCTTCCCAGCGTCCAGGTGCATCCCCAGGGTATAGCCGGTTGCCGGTCTCTATTTTTCACCTAGCCCGTTCATTTCGATACTCGGCGGCCTCCGATAAATCCCGCGGGAGAGAGAAAGAGAAAGAAGAGCTCACCCGAAAATATCGGGCACCGTTTTCGGGATAGGGTACGATCGCCCGCTCATTCCCATTCCGTTTCCCGCCTCGGCCACTTTGGCCAGTATCGGGCCGGCTAGTCTTTTCTCCTCCATTTCTAGCTTTCGGTCAGCGTCAGATCCCGCGGGAGAGCCCGGCCACTCGTGCCGCGGAGGATGCTTTTCCCTGCTACCTTTTTCCTTGGGTCCCGACGCGTCCTCCGACTTCGGTTCCCTCGATTCCGCTGGCTCGTTCTTCCCCGTCGCAGTCGTTCCGCCATACTTCAGAGGATAACGCGGCACGACGATGGCATTCTCGGGTCCGAGACCCGTTCGTTCGAGTTCGTCGAAATCCTTAAGGACGTCGTTGACCTCGTTTCCCGACGCTGCCGCTGCAGCTCTGCCCGTTTCCAGGCTGCCGCCGGTCTTCCACTCTTCTTGCCTCGCTGGCTGCCTTCTCTGTCTGCGTTTCTTCGCTACCCTTCGACACTTAGCCCCGGGCTCGCCTCCTCTTAACTGGACTGTGCAGATTCAATCTCGGGCACGGGGGATCCTGTCGCCCTAGCTGCCTCGGGTATCTGCAGCGATGAAGCTTCGGGACGCCCTGTCGGGATCTATCAACATACACCCCCGTTATCGTGGGATTCGGCGCGGAACGAGTGCTCGGCGAGCGCGATTCTGATGATACCAGGTGCACCGGGCTGCCGCAATCTTTGCGCTGTTGTTTTCTGCCGACCTGGGCTCTGGGTGTAGCTGATGAGAATGAGGATCGAGGAGTTGGTGATGAGTGAGGATGTGATTTGTACGGGTTTTAACGTATTTAGGGTATTTAGGGTATTTAGGGCTTTGGCGTTTTTTAGAGTTGACCAAATTATTCTATCGATCCTGCTTTTATTGTCAGTTTAACCCCTTGTACTACTTCTTTCACAGCTTCAATGCATATATCTAAGAAAGTGTTTTAAAACTGTGAAAACATTGAATTGAACTAAATTAAACGAATCGAAAATAGTCACATTTATATAATATATTAATGTAATTGTTGAATTAAAATTCATTTACGTCAGATTTAAGCGAGCTTTGTTGCAATTATTGTCAATAATATTTTCCGGGCGCCTTTAGACGCCAGCAGTAGCCAAGGGGTTAATAGAAGTACTTCATCCTGAATAATTTAGTAGAAAACGATAAGAATTTGATGCTGATTCGGTCTACTTTTACTCTAGAGGTTAAACATTGGTAATAAACGAACGTTTTATTCACATGAAAAATAAATAGTTCAAATTTATCGAATTCACTTGAAAATTTCCATCACTAGTCTGACTCGATATTATAGGAGAAATGGTTAATTCTAGCGGATTTACCTGGGTCTAGGTTAGTTGGGTATATCTATGGCAAATTAGATATTGTGATGTCTAATAAAGAGAATGGTCTATAATCAATTGAACTATACAGTAGATCTAAGTTAGAGTTTGCATCAATCTTGGTAGTATACTTCTTGAACTATTCACAGAAAATTCATTTCATGGATGCAGCGTCTATAATAGCTGCTATGAACTTGGAGTGAGACTTACTAGATCTTTTGTGTAAAATATGAAGAATTCCATGGATCTTAGCTATATAATCGTTTAGATCGCAATGAATAAAGTTATCAGTGTATTAAATTAAAAACCTCTTTCTGAGTTTATCAATCTTCTATTGATATTGGACTTTTATTTCTGAACGGTGCGTAATTTCATGATAGCAGAATGACGATAGCGATCGTTGCACGTGTAGATCTTTGCAATTATCTTATCGAATTCGAGGATTGCGGTGTGCATTTATCTTCTGCGGCCACTCCGTCATCGAGAGCGTTATCGGCGACGGGTAATTTAACTAAACAAACCGGTTCCGCAGTAAACGTCGTAAACAGGGATTCAATTCGACATGAATGAAACCAGCGTGATGAATAAGTTTCATAAGTCATCTCGCCGCGATCACCACTAGAATCATTTGTTACCTTGATTATGTTTAGACACTGGCTCGTGCACCTCGAACAAACAAACATTACTGATGACTGTTTATATTCCTACAGCCTTTCCCAATTTCGGGCTGACGGCTTGATCAAAATTCACATTTTCCGTTGGTTTTCAAGCAAACACCAATATTTGCAGTGATTTAGAAATTTATTTTTCTGCTTTCATGAAACATCTGTTTCCCATTATGATTGAATGATGTTGAAATTACAGAATATTAGTCAGACTGGTAATAGTAAAAATAAGTGCGGAGGTTTCATATAATAATTTTTTTATGTTTAATTATGAGCTGAAGAATATATAAATTCTTTTATAATAAAATTTATAATAAGGTAAATTTAATTAGAGTCTACAAGAATTAGATATATTAGAAATATTTAAATTATAGAATATTATTTACTCTAATCATACTGGAGTTAATCAAAGAAATACTGTATAACAATTTTTTAATATTTCATTATGACTTGAAGAACACAAGTTCTTATAGAATAAAATTTATGATCAGGTAAATTTAGAGTTTATGAGAATTAGTAATATTAGAAATATTTAAATTATAGAATATTATTTACACCAATACTGAGCATAATCGAACAAATACCGTATAATTTCTTAATATTTAATTATAATTCTAAGATTTCACGAATCCTGCAATAAAATTTTCCACGAACTAAATTTAATCAGTCCATAAGAAATGAAAATATTAAATGGAGATCCTAAAGAAATCTATTTCATACAATTTTCTGTCACAGAACATCTCATTTAAATTCTACAAGTTTCGAATAGTTCGGATTGAATCTGAACAATTTGGATCCTTAATATTCCAAACGCTTGTTCGATGTACGAAACTGCATCAAAGTTTCGAACACAATCCGGTGAATGAACCGTTGTGATTTTTTTGTCAGCGACCGAAAGCCGTTCGGATTCAAAACACGTTGCTCCATCGAATTTTGATTAAAACTAAACCGGTCTCTGGTTTACGCGTTTCCGGCGGCCAATTTCGTAAATCCTTATCTGCGCCACGAATCCTTTGACTCGGATACTCGCCGATCCTCCCACGCTGCACCGATGAAACGCGAGATACAAAATGTCTGTCGAAGAATGCAGCTTCCACGAAATAATGACACGTAGACGACGATGTCTGGAATTTGCAATTAGCTGCTCTAGCCCTGACCTAGATTGCATCTTTGATGTGCGACGCTGTTGGCGTGCTAACCTTTTAGCAATCGCAAATCAATCTGTGATTCAGATTCTTCCTATAATGGATTTCTAGGTGAATGTGTATCTTGAAGGTGGCTTGAATAAATTAAAACCATTAAGTTAATGATTATATTAAGTATAATATACATTATCCTTTTATTTTTTAATTTTTCAAGTGTAATTTCGTATCAGAGAAAGTTTGTTGAAATGTTTTATCAGGGTGGAAGCTTTTTAGTAATTCTTTTGATCAATGAATTCATAGTTGAAGGAATATTTATTAAGTTTTACCGAGTCTTTTTTGTTTAATCGATTATAAAGTCTTTGATAGAATTCAACATTCAATTTTGGAAGCATACAGAGGTAAAAAATATTTTCAAGTGCTTCAGATGATCATATACATAAAAAATTTCAATATTGAGACCTTCCAAAAATATAGATTCGAAAATGAATTTGAAAGGGTTTGACTCATTAGTATTCGAATTACCAGAATATATTTTCACTATTGTATTCGAAGCTACATTTATACGAATTGAAATTTCTAAAAATTAGAGAACTAAAATTACGATGAAAAACAGTTGTCCAACAAAATACTATAAATCTTTTCCCCACACCTCGAGCACAGTGTCCAATCTTTTCCTCGCGGATTCCCCGTGAACCCATAAAAATCCTGTCTGTTTCACGGTTTCCACCAGTGGAACGGGATTACTCTTTCGCGGTGATACAGAGCAACGTTTGTCATTAATTAGTTAATTTCCTGATATTGATTCCGGCATTCCCGACAATCGGAATTCCTTTGTTCCCGTGCATAGAGCCACGGAAACGTGGTCGGGTGATACGTTCGTGAATGGATTCTATAGAGGCGCGGCCGTGTGTTTTCCTGCCATTTAGCGTGGAAATAGTTAGGATAGCGGGCCCGATAAAGAGACCGCCATGTTGGAAAGCATTAATTAACATATCCGAACAAGACGTCAAGTCAGGTGTACGCGAAACTACGGATTCCGACTGGCTTTAAGCGCGTTTCGGGCATAAAGGTCATTAATCCTGATTTGCGTACCAAACGGAGAAACGTCTGAACGCGGAGCACACACGCAAACAAGCGCACACAGTGCAACGATCGCGGATCTTCATCGGAAACTCGGGGGAGCCGAAAGATCTTTGAAAAAAATCGGAATCTCAGCTTGGAGTTCATGACATTAACGAAAAAGAGGAGAACAATGGCGTAGAAGCGAAACTGCGCACGGGAAAAGCTTCGAAAAGAGAATGCTCTACTTCAGCCGTACAAACTCGATGAAATTTTTCTCCCTTTGACGTTCTCCAATTGTATTATTTCTACTTTTATTCCCGGCGACTGCGCTCGCGGAATAAAATAAACAGAATTCTTCCCGAAATGTTCGCTTTGCTTTGGAAATTCAAAGAACGGTACGATCCTCAACCCTTCCGACGTCTACACATTCAGATTTCGTGATTCCGCGAGGAGGAAAACATCCTCGGGGTGTACGCGAAACACAAGTTTCACCGCGAAAAGCATTTATAACAACGATTCAACGGAAATTTTAATTGAATCTCATTTTTCCTCGGTTCTACTATTCACAAGATCGCAAATGGACTGCAAACCTTTCTACAAATCCAAACACTTAACGAAAACAATTCAAATTCAAGTAAAACAGAATCAATTAAATTGCTTTTTCTAAAAACTACTATAGAAGGCACGTTTACATTCTCGATTTTCTATAGTACTCTCGTTATTTCTATTTCTATCTTACATTTCATACATTCCGTACTTCTCTCGCACGCCAAGTGCATTCTTCATTTACATCTAAATTCCCCGTAAACTTACGAAGATCCCCACTCCGATATCTCAAAAATCCCCAAAATAGTAAACCGTCGTTCCCCCAACATTCCTCAAACCCCCTAATTTTCCTCCAGCCCCAGATCGGTTCTCGTTTCCGGTTGATCGAGGCCTACCGTGACACCTAGTCGCAGGAACACGGTTCGTTACGTCATCCCCTGCCACCTTACCAGAAGCATTGTCGCCAATTGTCGCCGGTGGTGTCGCAGAAATTGAGAGAGCCTGGGAGGAGGCCTAGCCGCGAGAGACGCTGACAAATTGGAGTGACATTGTTGACGAGTGGAGGGTCCCGCGGTCGGTTCGAACGAACGGAACCGAGACGGGATCGCGGCTTCTTTCTTGCATGGGTCGAACGTTAGATGGCAAGAGTAAGACGGATAGACAGTGGGGACACGGCGTCACGCTTATTCGTCTTCGTTTCTTCCGACGGGGCTCTAACGGCGACGCTGCATTTGCATCGTTACTCACGGCAAAAAGTTATTGGGATTCCGTTGGTGTTTCGCCGTGTTCCCGGGGATTTCTACGCGTGCGAGGGAATCGTCGCGGTACGTGACTTATGAAGAGTGTCTACTCTGACCATCGCCACTGTTCCGTGGGGCTGTGGGGTGATAGGGTTCGCTGCTGGGGCGGAAGGTTCTGCTTTGTCAACTGAATGGGGAGGTTTGAATGGGTCGTTGGCCTGTGGATTCTTCGCTGTTTTGTAGGTTTGCGAAACGTTTGGGCGTGGAGACTTGGGTGGTATGGTGGTATGATTATATGATGGTATGATGGTATAATGGTATGATGGTGTAGTATAGTAGTATGATAGTGAGAGTGTGAAAGATGATAGTAGTAGTAGAATAGTAAGGTATGTAATAGTGAAATAGTAAGATTGTAAAAGATGGTAATAGTATGATACAATAATGGTAGGATAGTATTTCAATAATGAAATAGTATAATAGTAAATAATAAAGAATTATTAAAGGATGATAGTATAATGAAATAATAAAGTAATATAATATGATGATAGTATAGTAAAGTAAAATAGTGCAATGTGATACTAGTATATTAAAACAATGTAGCAATATGATAATAGAATAGAAATATGATAATGCGATAGTGCCGATACTACAGTGACGATTCAATACAATAATAAGATGCAGAAGGGTTAATAACATTCTTAATTAATCTTCGCTCACCGAGAGCCATCGCTTTATTTCAAACAATACAGTAAACTCGATTTTTTCACGAATGTCCTTAATAGTCCGCTCATCAATCAACCCCGTAATACTCGCAGCTCGCTCGAAATAAATGAATCGAATTCTGAATACACCGGTAATTGAAGTCCGTCCATAAATCGTTCGGATTGGACCGTTCACCGTGTTCCATTCATCGTTATTGTTCCGAGATGGCTGGAAAACCCTGGCGAGATCCCACGACAGAGATAACGTTAATTAACTTGCCGGGAAAAGTGTCTTAATTACGACGTCGTTGCCCCGCGCGGGCTGTTGCCAATAGATTCGAGGCATACGCGTAAACGTATGCGACGCACTGCCACTCTATACGCCCCGGTACGCCTTGTAGCTCGCGCGAGTAACATAAATATCACGCTAATTCTCCGCCGCGAAATAAATCCTGCCTGCAACGTGCATTCGCCGGCTGGCCCATATTTGCCCGAGCGCATCCGCCAGCCGCGCCTCCCAGAGTTCACGCGGACATTTGTCGCGCTGGCTCAGCTCGTGTCTACGTCCACACGCTAATGCGGCCGAGCTCGAGTTATCCTTGCCTGGAATTTTTCGGGGGTGACGAGGCCAACGCTGAAAGGGTTGCTAAATTTTCGTCAAGAATTTCTTGGCGATATTGCGTCGTCTTTTGGAGTTAGCAGTGATGAGCCAACTGCTATTGCATGTGCAAGGTAGATGCTGAACGAGACGACTGCAACTTTTATGTTTATTTATTCTTTGGGTATTTTTAGTAGAATGTTGATGTACGAATGATTGGAAGTTTGGATATGGTAACTTGTTTCTAGATCAATCTATGAAGTCGTCTTTCAGAGTTAGCAATGGCGATCCGATTCCAACTACACGTAAAAGATACATACAAACTAACAAATCTGCAACATCTATATTTATTTATTCTTCAAGCCTTTCCAGTAAAATAGACGGACAAACTATTAAAAATTTGAACATATCAACTACTTCATACCTAAATCTACCAATCCACCCTCTAAAGTTAGCACTGATGATCCAACAGCAACTAATCACATAAAAACACAATAACCATCCAAATTTTATATTTCCTTATCCTCCAGCTCTTCCAACACATACATATTACAAAAACGTTAAATCTTTAACTGTCCCTCTCGAATTATAAAGACATCCCCCAAATAAGCAGGAAGCATCCTCGTTGACCCAGATCGCCCCCAAAACGCCGGGATATTCGTGCGCGCGGCGCGGTCCGTCGAATTAGAGGAAAAGAAGAACGGGGGAAAGGGAGATCGATAAACACGGTATCAATTATTCTACCTTGCAGCGTGGAAAGGTTCCTCCGTTAATCTACATGCGTGCCAGCGTGTAGCGCGGCCCGTCCACGAGGAAATCCGACGCTATCGATAACCAACACGAGCGCGGGGATGGAATCGGTGTGGCAGAGAGTCGCATTAACAAAACCGAGGGACAAGCGGCGAGAAATTTTATCCCACGCACGAATTACGGGGCCAGCGTTGCACTCGTTTACAAGCATTCATTCCGAAATGTCATTTCGCAAGAATTGTGCCGCGACACGTGTGTTGCGTCGCTAAATTTCTTTAGGAGGGTTATTGAGACACCTTCTGCGAGGCACATTGGAGCCCTGAATATTTTTTACCATAGCAGAAATAAAAGCCCAAGGAACCATTACTTCAATAATTTAGTCGTATTTGCTTCGGCACGTTTTGCCAGTTTTGTAGATTTACCATAACTTTAACTTACATCTGTTTGCCAGAAGTCGAGGCGATCCTTGGTTTTATTACTTGCTATGGTCAGTGTCAAGAACGTTCAAGACCCTTGCGTGGGTCACCCGGGGGCTGCAATCGGCAACCCCCTCCAGGATCACCGGTTGAGTCCCACTCGGACAAGGTTTGTACTCCCCTACCAAAAAAGGTTTATAAAGGCCCACGCAAGGTACAGAAAAGAGACACACAAGAAACATTTGGAACAAGACACAAGACGGAACATAGACGTCGTTGTATACTCTCGCCGCTGACGATTATTATTGAACTAAGCAAAAATAAACACTAAAGTATTCTTCACTGAAGTAATTAGATACAGTCCACTTTCCAAACAGTTCGCACAAAGTTAAGTCGGCGTGCGACGTACGGGTTTCCCTATAAGATTTTCGAATAGAAAACGCGTACACAACATTTGGTCCTTCGAGCCGGATTTATTGCAAAGAGTTCGGAGAACTTCAGTGAGAAAAAATAAGTGTATAGTGCAGTAAACAACAAGTTACGTGCAAGTTCAATAATACCACGGAAACTCCAACGGGTTTCATACATTGGATCTTAGCCTCTGTACAAGGAGGGCAGATCAACAGCAACACCGTAGGACCACGCGTCGCCGGAGAAGCTGAGACATTCATAAGCAGCCGCATCGGACACCTCGAGCAAGGAAGCAGCCATATTTGGACACCTTAAGCGAGGAAGCAGCCATCGGACCGTGAATAATCAAGGATCACAGATCGACGAATCATCAGCACATCAGACCGTCAGGGCAGAGCAGCAGTATCATCGCAGTGGACATCTCAGTCAAGGAAACAGCCGTTCGAACGAGAAAGGATTCACGAGCTGTATTAGACACTCAAACGCCGGTAGGGTGAGTCCACGAATCACCACATTCCAACCCACCTTCCCGTATTAGATAGCATCGATCTCGTTTATTTTCGTTGAATTATCGTTATCATTGCGACATGGCTAATCCACAAGAATCGACACAATTGAAGGGTCTTAAGAGACAGAGGAGATCGATTAAGGGACAATTGACGCGTATCGAGAATTATGTAAATGAGGGAGTACATTCCGATATTCATGAATTTCAAGTTCGTAAGGAAAGGGTAAACGAATTATTCAAAATATTTGACGGAATACAATCAAATATAGAATTAGAAGACGAAGTCTCAGATCATGAGCTTGAACGGGAACAATTCGAACGTAGTTATTTTAAGATCATTAGCGCAATTAACGGTCACATTGAAGGATTACAATCTTCCGGTACGTCGACAAATCCTCTTAGAGCCACCGATTCGCCAAGCACAATAACAGTACGACAGGAAGGCGCCCTTTTACCAAAAATAGAAATCAAACCTTATAACGGGGACCCCATTGAATGGCATAGCTTTCATGATACGTTTAAAACATTGGTCCACGATAATCCCGACCTACCCGCGGTTCAAAAGTTTCATTTGTTAAAGAATGCGCTGCGTGGGGAAATAGTATCGGTAATTTCAGCCTTAAATGCCTCCGAACCCAACTACCTGGTAGCTTGGGATTTACTTCAAAAACGGTGCAATAAACCGCGGCAAATAGTGCACGCTCATTTAAAGGCACTGTTCGAACTAGCGGAGGTAACGCGCGAAACACCGGCGAATCTAAGATTTTTAGCGGAACAAGCTCAAATGCATGCCAAGGCGCTTGAAACGATAGGTTTGCCCGTAATGCAATGGGACGCGATACTAGTTTACCTCATAGGTAAGAAATTAGATAAAAATACGCGGCGCGGATGGGAACGAACTTTAGAGGACGATGAGATGCCAACTTTTGAGCAGTTATTGAAGTTCATAAACAAACAGGCACGGGGGGAGGAATTAGACAGGGATTTTTCGACCACTTCTAGAAGAAATATACATCAGGAACGTAGTCAAGGGGCGAGAATCAACTCTCGGGGTCAGACATTCCTGGCAACGACCAAGGCAAGGGATTGCGTCATGTGTAAGGATAGTCACGAGATCTATCAGTGCAAACATTTTCTACAAGCGACTATTCGCGATCGGTTAGAGCTAATAAAGCGAAACAAATTATGTTTAAACTGCTTTAGAGCGAATCATATGGCAATTAATTGTCAAGCTAGTGGTTGCAAAAGGTGCAACCAAAAACATAACACTCTATTACATTTCGATAAGGAACAAAGACCCAATGTTCCACAGGCAGGTATACAAATAGGACAAACGACAACGCCGGGAACGAGTGCAACCGCGTTAACGGTTACATATAATTCAGAGGTTTTATTGGGAACAGCAAAAATTAAAATTCTGGATAGGTTTAATCGGGAACATGACTGTCGCGTATTATTAGATGGAGGTTCACAAACGCACTTTATTACGGAGGAGCTCGCGGAAAAATTACAATTGCGCAAGCAGGCAATGAACGTGACGCTGTCAGGTTTAGGTGAGCAAGCCACTAGGGCTCAATACATTGTAAGAACCACGGTCAAGGCGCGTGGGAATCCCTTTTCGACGCAGGTATCGTTTGTAACTTTGCCGTCTATAACCGGACTATTACCGTCGCGACAGGTCAATCGGTCGAATTTACAGTTACCGCAAAATATACAACTAGCCGATCCGGACTTTCACAAACCCGGAAAAATAGACGCATTATTGGGGAATGTATTATTTTTTAAATTATTAAGCAGCGGACAAATTAAACTAAATAACGACAGAATTATTCTGCAGAAGACTAGATTAGGTTGGATAGTCACCGGCGAATCGAGCATACAAGCACCTTATATAGCACCGACGTCAGTGAAGGCATTTTATGCAAGTTTAGATAAAACGTTGAACAAATTCTGGGAGGTAGAGCAATTCACCGAAAGGAAATATTTTTCAGCGGAAGAAAGGGTCGCGGAAGGGATTTTTAAAGACACAACAGAACGAGATGTAGACGGTCGGTATTGCGTTAGGCTTCCATTCAATGAAAGGCGACAGATATTAGGTAGTTCGCGAGAAATAGCATTACGGAGATTTTACGCATTAGAAAGGAAAATACATTTAGATAAGGGTCTGTTAAAAGGTTACACAGAATTCTTAAGGGAATATGAGCAGTTAGGGCACATGACCCAAGTCAACGCAAACGAGGCAGCCGACGGTTTTTACCTGCCGCACCACGCGGTAATAAAGGAAGCGAGTGAGACGACAAGGGTTCGCGTAGTATTCGACGCCTCCGCGAAAACCTCCACCGGTATTTCGTTAAATGATACACTATTTAATGGGCCTCAGTTACAACAGAGTTTATACAAAATATTTCTCCGATTCCGGTCTCACACGTATGTATTAACAGCAGATATTGAGAAGATGTTTCGCCAGATTAGATTACACCCTGAGGACAGAATCTACCAACGCATCTTATGGCGTGAATCACCAGACAAACCAATTAGGACGTTTCAATTAAACACAGTAACATACGGAACAACATCAGCTCCATTCTTAGCAGTACGTTGTTTGCAACAGTTAGCAGACGACGAACGCGACAAATTCCCCATAGCAGTCAGAATTTTTAAGGGAGACTTTTACATGGACGACTTGATAACCGGGGTTGAGACTCGCGAATTAGCTTTAAAATTAAGAAATCAAGCAATCGGGTTAGCAAAGCTAGGAGGGTTTAATTTAAGACAGTGGACCTCGAATGATGAAAATTTAATTAAGGGTTTAGAATTAGGAAACCACGAGCGCACTATTTCATTAGACATAAACGAAACAAGAAAGGCATTAGGTATTAGTTGGAAAACCCATACAGACGAAATTATGTATACCATAAAGACCACGGGAGATGTTCGGCCGACCAAGCGTTCAATCTTATCACAGATTGCGCAATTGTTCGATCCGTTAGGGTTATTAGGGCCAGTAATAGTTCGCGCAAAAATAATTATGCAGGAACTATGGAAGGCACATCTAAGCTGGGATGAGTCTGTCCCTCAATCGCTGGAAACAATGTGGATAGACTTTAAGAGGGAATTACCACAATTAAATGAGTTTGTAATACCCAGGGCAACGGTGCTCAAACACCCAGTGGCAATCCAACTGCACGGATTCGCCGACGCTAGTGAGGCTGCATACGGTGCATGTCTCTATTTACGCTCCGTCAATAAAGAAGGCGGATGTAACGCTAGCTTAGTATGCGCAAAATCTAGAATCGCCCCTGTAAAAACCATTTCGTTACCGCGATTAGAATTATGTGCTGCTAAATTATTAGCCGACCTGACCAAGGAGACTATCGAGGCCTTAAGCCATCTTAAAATAGAAAGGGTTTTATTATGGTCCGATTCGACGGTTGCACTACACTGGATTAAGACACCACCGCACACTCTAAAAACATTTATCGCGAACCGGGTTAGTGAAATTCAAAGGCAGACCGAAATTCATAATTGGTATCATATTGCTAGTCTTGAAAATCCAGCTGACTATATATCCCGCGGTCAAACACCAACGCAGCTCCTTAACAACCAACAATGGTTAAAGGGTCCGCATTGGCTTTCCCAGGCCGAAGAAACATGGCCTTTCGTCAAGCTACCAGTTATCGAGATTCCAGAACGACGAGAATTTAAAACGTTAATGGCAACTATCGATACATCCGAATTTGTAAATAGATTTTCCTCGATAAAGGGGCTTAATAGGGTATTGGCATACGTGTTGCGGTTTTATAATAATTGCAAGAACAAATCTAGGGTTGCGGGCGAATTAACCGTTAGCGAGATTGCGAATGCCCACCAACAAATAATAAAATTGATTCAAACACAGGCATTTGCGCAAGAATTAAGGGACTTGAAGGAGGGTAATTCCGTTAGAAAGGGCAGTAAATTATTGAATTTAGCACCCTTTATTGACGAAGCAGGTATAATCAGAGTAGGCGGCCGATTAAAACATGCACCCATAAGCTATTCGCGTAAACATCCGATTTTGTTACCACGACACCATCACGTCACTGAACTGATAATTAGAAATGAACATCTTATCCATTGGCATGCGGGGATACAAGCAACACTAAACGCCGTGAGACAGACGTATTGGCCGGTAGACGGAAAAAACCTAACGCGCAAATTGATTCACAAATGTGTGAATTGCTTTAGGGCTAATCCCAAGCTACCTGAGTACGTTATGGGTAACCTACCGAAGGACCGTGTGACCCAGGCACGTCCATTTGAAAACGCAGGTATAGACTATTGTGGGCCATTTTCTCTTAAGGAAAAAAAACACAGAAATTTAAAAACAATGAAGGGTTACGTGGTTATATTTGTATGTTTTGCTACAAGGGCGACGCATTTAGAACTAGTGACAGATTTAACTACGGAAGCGTGTATAGCCGCAATAAAACGTTTCTTCGCAAGGAGGGGAAAATCGCGAAGGTTGTATTCCGATAACGGCAGTAATTTTATCGGCGCGAAGAATGAAATCCGTCAAATTGAAGCCTTCATGAACTCAAGCGACTATAAGAGAGGGTTAGAACAATATTTAACAGGTGAACAAGTGGAGTGGTCCTTCTCACCCCCTCGATCGCCCCATTTCGGTGGGCTGTGGGAGGCTGCGGTTAAGACCTTCAAAAACCATCTAACTAAAACTATAGGAGAGGCCATGTTCACCTACGAACAATTCAACAGCATTATAATCGAAATCGAAGCTATATTAAATTCCCGCCCGCTGACACCCTTATCCTCCGATCCCAACGACTTTACCGCCTTAACCCCTGCGCATTTCTTAATTGGTGGTTCACTACAATCACTACCGGAGTACGAGTGGACCGATACACAAAACAACAGACTGTCACTATGGCAGCACGCCCAGAAGGTTAAACAACATTTCTGGGCCCGATGGCACAGAGAATATCTTCACGAACTACACACCAGGCGCAAATGGCATCTTGGAGACACCACACATATCACCAAGGATAGGCTAGTCCTCATAAAGGAGGACAATCTACCCCCTCTGCAATGGAGGTTAGGCAGAGTGATAGAGCTACATCCGGGGGAAGACAATGTGACCCGTGTAGTGACTGTAAAAACACAATTAGGGACATATAAGCGAAGTGTTAAAAAACTCGCACCACTACCATTCGATTAAGAGTGACAAGGGGAAACAATCCTCCACCCTATCAAAGACACTGTCGCGATTCCATTCTAAGTTATAAGTTTGAACTATTATTAAGTGTATGTAACTAGCAGCAAACTGTCAATTGTATTTATCGCATTACTATTAGCATTGTCCATATTGTAATTTTGTTGAACGTAACCGTTCAAGGGGGCCGGTGTGTTGCGTCGCTAAATTTCTTTAGGAGGGTTATTGAGACACCTTCTGCGAGGCACATTGGAGCCCTGAATATTTTTTACCATAGCAGAAATAAAAGCCCAAGGAACCATTACTTCAATAATTTAGTCGTATTTGCTTCGGCACGTTTTGCCAGTTTTGTAGATTTACCATAACTTTAACTTACATCTGTTTGCCAGAAGTCGAGGCGATCCTTGGTTTTATTACTTGCTATGGTCAGTGTCAAGAACGTTCAAGACCCTTGCGTGGGTCACCCGGGGGCTGCAATCGGCAACCCCCTCCAGGATCACCGGTTGAGTCCCACTCGGACAAAGTTTGTACTCCCCTACCAAAAAAGGTTTATAAAGGCCCACGCAAGGTACAGAAAAGAGACACACAAGAAACATTTGGAACAAGACACAAGACGGAACATAGACGTCGTTGTATACTCTCGCCGCTGACGATTATTATTGAACTAAGCAAAAATAAACACTAAAGTATTCTTCACTGAAGTAATTAGATACAGTCCACTTTCCAAACAGTTCGCACAAAGTTAAGTCGGCGTGCGACGTACGGGTTTCCCTATAAGATTTTCGAATAGAAAACGCGTACACAACAACGTGCGCCGTTCGAATTTTCGGCCCGAAGAATGGATTTCCGCGCGGTAAAATTTGCGACCGGGCCTGCCTACCCTCGTTACAAATCACGGACGTTTGCTTTTCGCCCCCAGGAAACTGTGAACACAGACGGAACACGGGTTCGAGGGATCCGATGCTGACTTGACTTCGCTTTCGGCGTCTGTTTGTTGATTAAACCCTTGCCCTGGGATTTCTTTCTCAGATGTTAGAACGATTTTGTCGTTAATAATTCAGTAGAGACGAACGAAGATCCTATGATCACGCTGTGTTTATTTTGAAAATTGAACTTTTGCACTCGGCAGGCGATTCGGTTTAATTAACTTGGGAAATTGATAGACGATCAAACATTTACTTAACTATAGATTTATCGAACTGTCCAATTGGCTTTCTGGAGTTTTTTCGTGGAAACTGCAGTGTTTCCATTGAGATTTCCACTGACGGTTTGCCTATTGCAAAATTGGAAATTTGAAATTTGACAGTATATTTTATTTAATATCAATATTTGGATTCAAATATATTAGTGTTTTGTAAGGTATAAATTGTTTCTGCGAGTTGCAGAAAATGTCGTTAATAATATTGGTAATATTTATAACGAAATATTGTCGAGGAAGGGTTAGTAATTTGGGATAGAAAAGTGTTATTTAATTTCAATTTAAGAGGATAGAATACTATTTGCTAATTTCTCTTTGAAATTTTTATCGTGGATTTGATACAATGTTTTAAGAGTTAAGTGAGTTATCGTTAGATTCGGATTGAGCTAAATCCAAGTTACCTTTAACCTATGGCGAGTGAAGTTAGGTAAATCTAGATTTGAACCAACTGGAACCTATTTTTATAGTAGATCGTCAGCTTGTAGCCATTTGCTGGCGGAAACACAGGAAAACATCGATCGATTTCGTAGTTCCATATTACGAAACACGTATCGCAACGAGAGAAAAGTGTTCGGGGTAATGAAAATGAAGTTTACGATGCTGCAGTGTATCCTTGGACACGGAACGATCTCGGGGAAACGTGAATATCGAGCCGCGACCGGTGACACAGCGCTGACTATCGGAGAAAATGAAATTGTTGGCAGTTATCGGAGCGAGCTAGCAGCCATAATAATCGATCTCTGTGCAGCCAGCGCCCGTAGAATCGAATTCGAGCAGCTAGCTCGGACGTTCCGATTCAGAGAGGCAAAAACAATGACGCGCGAGGCATTGTGCCAGTGCCGTCTGTCCATATGTTCGTAACAACTTCTATGGGAAAAAATTCCCTTGCTACACGCAATCGATTGCCGCGACAAAGACGGGACTATTTTATTATCTTCCAACGCAGTCTAAATGTACAGGCTTCAGCTGCTCCTAGTGGTTCAAATTTCTCGAATGCTGCTCCGGGTTGGTCGGGGATGCTTCCTGTGACCAGCTTGTGTTGTTGCTGGCTGAATGTTTGGAAATATAAAAGTCGAAAGCTTGGGAATTTGGAAGGTTGAAAAGTTGAGAATTTGAAAATTTGAAAATTTGAAAATTTGAAAATTTGAAAATTTGAAAATTCGAAGATTCGAAGATTTGAGAATTTGAAGATTTGAGAATTTGAAGAACTGGAAATTTGAAGATTTGAGAATTTGAAGAATTGGAAATTTGAAGATTTGAGAATTTGAAGAATTGGAAATTTGAGGATTTGAGAATTTGAAGAATTGGAAGTTTGAAGATTTGAGAATTTGAAGAATTGGAAATTTGAAGATTTAAGAACTTGAGAATTTGAAGAGTTGGAAATTTGAAGATTTGAAGATTTGAGAATCTGAAGATTCGAAGATTCAAAGATTTGAGAATTTGAAGACTCGAAGATTCAAGAATTCGAAGAGTTGGAAATTTGAGAGTTTGAGATTTTGCTGCAACGCTCCGCTTCGATTTGCTTCAAAGCAGCAAAACTTCCAACGTTCCCAAATTCCCTTCCAATCCTCCCCATCGCACCCCCACCACCCCCCAAACGTTCCAAGAGCCACTCCCATTTTTAAATTCCCAGCAAAGACCAAAACCCGCAAAGCCCCGAAAACTAACATACATCCACGGTCCAGCGATCGATAGGGGGTCACAAAAGAAAGAGGACCAAAAGGGGGAAGGACAGAGTCGAAAGTAGGAGCGTGGGGTCTCGCTGTCCAGGTCGTCGACAAAACCGAAGGCTTTCGAGTGGATCCGCGCCGCCGGGCGAAACTAAGATCAACCTCTCACCTGAGGAACGACAAAGAAGCCGCGAGTGGAGTGGTCTCTCACGTGGCCGTAGTAAAACGGTAGCTAACGCTAGACGATCGTCCCGAGAAAGGGACAGCCCTCGGAAGAACGATGGGGGAACGGCGTTCGAAAAAAAGGTGGTTGACCCAGATGCACAATGGCGGAGAAGAAGTTACGTGTCGGACGATACATGGATCGCTACCGGCGTCTCGCGATCATCGAGAGGGATGGAGAGGTCGCAGCCAAGATCTAGGGCTCTCAAGACTCTCCGCTGGTATCGTTCTAGGTAAAAGGGGCTCGTGATAGGCTTACAAAAAGCCATTGTTATGTCTACCTTAAGTTTTCACGCGGATGACACGCGAGAGGGAGCGAGAGTTTGCTCGTGGTACGCTCTTTTTTCCAGCGACGTGACGTGAATGCAGCCCTTTGTGCGGAAGTTTGACGGATCAATCCATGGCCGACGTTTAGCCGCGGTTCTGTCGCCTTGGTCTGGCCTGGCGAGCGATAAGGAGAACAAATTGCCGTCGACTCGGTGGCTTTGGCGATGGGGACTTCGTGAAGTTTGGGGGTTTTAGGATTGCTAGCCTTTTTGCTGGCTAGATGATTGCTACAGCTTTTGGCTCTCCTTTGTTCATCTGTCTGGTGACTTCTTTTAGTTGGGAATAGTAGATGGAATAGTATAACTTTTAGGAGGCTTTAGAATAGATTAACTTTGGCTAAGTCTGTTCTAGGTCTAGGATCATTTTTAGATGAGTTAGGTCTACAGTCTATGGCAAAGTTTTAGATACTTGATTGGTCCAGGCATAAGTTTTAAATATGGAAGAAACCTAAATGCATGAAGTGCAAGCAAAGTCTGCAGTATACGTATATAGCTAGATCAGTCAGCTGCAATTTGGAAACTTCCAAGTAACTTTAAGCTAGCACCCTAACACCTGAATAGTAGAGGTAGCTATTTCGCTTACATCTTACTACAGCTTGTGGAGTTTCTTTTGTTCACCTGTTTGGTGACTTCTTTTAGATAGGAGTAGTAGATCGAATAGTATAACTTTTAGGAGGCTTTAGCCTAGGTTAACATTGCTAAGTCTATTCTAGGCCTAGGATCAGTTAGAGACAAGTTAGATGAACAGTCAAATATGGGGAAAGGTTTTAGACACTTAATTGGTCCAGGCATAGGCTTAAAATATGGAAGACACCTAAATGCATGAAGTGCAAGCAAAGTCTGCAGCAGTATAGATATATACCTAGTCCAGTCACCTGCAATTTAGAAACTTCTAAGTAACTCTTCACACCAGAGTTAGCACCCTAACACCTGAACAGTGGAGGTAGCTATTTCGTTTCCTTCTTGGTCCACCAGAAGATGAAAGTAACTCTTCAGGATAAAGTTAGTACCCTAACACCTGAACAGTAATAGTAACTATTTCGTTACCATCTTGGTCCATCAGAAAATGAAAGTAACTCTTTAGGACAAAGTTAGAACTCTAAGACCTCAACAGTAGAGGTAGCTATTTCGTTACCATCTTGGTCCACCAAAAGATGAAAGTAACTCTTCAGGATAAAGTTAGCACCCTAACACCTGAACAGTAATAGTAACTATTTCCTTACTATCTTGGTAAACCAAAAAATGAAAGTAACTCTTTAGGGCAAAGTTAGTACCCTACCACCTGAACAGGAATAGTAACTATTTCGTTACCAACTTGGTTCACCAGAAAATGAAAGTAACTCTTCAGGATAAAGTTAGCATCCTAAGACCTAAATAGTAGAAGTAGCTATTTTGTTACCATCTTGGTCCACCAGAAAATGATGGTAACTCTTTAGGGCAAAGTTAGCACCTTAACACTTCAATAGTAGAAGTAGCTATTTCGTTACCATCATGGTCCATCAGAAAATTATAGATTACATTGCAGACTTACAAATAGACACGTATCTGCTAATTACTTTTCAATCCAATAGTCATCGAAACACGTGTCCATGCATCAAGCATCTCGTTCCCAGAGGTGGTTACCAATTCACCATGTACCTTTGACCGCGTATGGCGTAGAGATTGATCGAGGGTCCGAGGCGAAGATTGAAACGGAAATATCCAAATTTCTTGCCGCTCTCCAGTAGAAAGGAGCCAAGGGACACAGGCGAGTCGACGCATATTTCAAGCAGCTAGAGCCGAGGAAAAAAGCCATTACATTTGCGCCCTTTTATTTCGCGTCTGTCGTCTGCGAATGGATGCCAGGAATAGACGCGTCGACGGCTCGTTGATCTTCGTCGCTGGTCCCAGCGAAAGATAGAAAATTAACATGGGAACGGTGACTTTTATGATATGTTACTTGGTGTAACCATGTAAGATATTAACACCTAGCTTTACTAGGTCAGTTAGATTATTCTGTCTTATAGACATTTCGATTTTAAATCATTTTCAAACCCCTAATTTCTAAGATTTAAATGAAGGAATATTAATTTTTCTGCGAACAATTAAATAAAATGTAAATCTAGTATTAACCCTTTGTACTCGTAAGTTTCCTCTATGTAGACACTTTAATCCTTAACATTCCAATCCAAGTTTTGTAATTTATCAGCAACTGCAACTAATTTTTATGGTATCTCCAGTGAAAATGAAAAATGCTATAACATTCCTTCGATTTTTTATTTTCCTTCCCAGTACAAAATTTGGATGTATGGAAAATCTAATAATTTTAGGGTAGTTTCTTTGATTCGTTAAAATATTTGATATTATAACTAGTGCAATAGTGGAGCCTACAGAGTTCAAAGGGTTAAAAGCAGCATTAAATTCTTCGAATACAAATCGCTGAAATTTCAAATGTTTCCAAGAATATTTTATTTCCTAAAAAGCTCTAACAATATTTACATTTTCCTATAAGATAACATTTGCAATGCAATGACCTGTGTTGCACACGAATTTGTTAAATATTTTACAATACTTCCCTCTCAACAACATACCACAATGTTGCCTTTCCATTGTAAAAATCAAGCAGCCAGGTCCTTCCGAATTGAACCAGTTAACAATGCCAATGTGTTCAATGATGTATTATTTATTCCTTCACAGAAACACATAATTCTTTTGTCTAAAATATACCCTAACTCATCCCGTTTGACAAGTGCACGCTTCGTTCAATGATTTCATTCCGCGCAAAACCACAGGTTTTTCAAAGCAAATTCCACAGTTAGCGGATTAACTGAAAAATTCGGCCGGCCAATCTACAACGGCTAATTAATTAGTCAGCGGTATTCGATGGTAATCGGGAGAACCGATGGAACGGCCGTGAATTTGTTATATTATCCCGGTTCTTCAATAATTCCCGGTATCGCAGCAGATCGTGGATCCGCTGGTCCAATTAAAAATTAATCAGTCGCTCCTACGGCATTCTTCTTCCGTTATTATCCTGGAGAGAGCATCGTTAATGTGCCCGCCTGTTTACGGCTTATCGTTGAATTAAAAATGCACTCGCTGGGAAGGATTAACGGGACGTTTCGCTGGACCATGGCCGAACGACTGATCGAAATTGTGTTTAACGAGGGAACGGGAAGGGAATTAAAAGTCAGGAGTGGACAGGAAGCGAGAAAAACTGCTGCCTGACGGATTACATTAAATCCATTAATGGCTGAGCTGGTGTTTTCTTTTTAGGTTGGACGCGTCGTTGTACTCTTGACGCGAGAGAGCTCCATCGACCTCTTTGTAACCGCTATATTGCCGAGAGTGTCTCGGGCATCAATCATTCATACCATGGGATTAGCGATAAGTTGGAAAGGACATGATGAAGAATCAGTTTTCACACATTCGCGACCTAATTCTTGATGAGGTGCGGATAAACCGTAGGGATTGATTGGTCTAGAGGTAGCTTAGCATAATTTAGGATTGATATTATTTGATTGGGTATATTTAATGTTTCGTTTGTCTCGTGTTTATTGATGTTTGATTTCGGTTAGGTTGATCGTTATTGTTTTGCGATGGGGAGATGTAATAGTGGGGTAATGTCATTTACTGGTGGCTTAAGTTTGGTGTTGGGAGAGTGAAGTGTGTAGTAGTAATAGTAAAAGAGTAATAGTGAAGTGGAAATAGGAAATAGTAATAGTAATTGAACAGTAATTGAACAGTAATTGAACAGTAATTGAACAGTAATTGAACAGTAATAGGAAAATAGGAATAGTGAAATGGTAATTGGAAGTAGTAATAGTAGTTGAACAGTAATAGGAAAATAGTAATAGTAAAATGGTAATAAGAAATAGTAATAGTAATTGAACAGGAATAGTAAAATGGTAATAGCAATCTAACAGTAATAGTACAATGGTAATATTAATGTCATGAAAATAGAGAATAATAATAGTAATCTAACAGTAATACTGCAGTAGTAATAGTAATCTTACAGTAATACTACAATAGCAATAGTAATCTAACAGTAATAGTAAAATAATAATAGCAATCTAACAGTAACTGCACAATAGTAATATTAATGTCATGGTAATAGAGAATAGTAATAGCAATCTAACAATATCAGTAAAATAGTAAATCAATGTCACGCTAATAGAAAATAGTAACAATAATCCAATACTGATAACAAACTCCTACTACCAACCTTAACACCAAACTAATAAGAACTCAACACCAACATCAAAAACACCTCCACTCGCACCATTCACGAATGCCCAAACAAATCATAAATCCCTATAAAATATCAACTTCCACCCTCAACTTACACTCCGTTCCAAATAAAAACACGAAATCCCCGGAATTACCATCGAGGAATCATAAATTCGTATAAACATCCTCTAACCAGGATCCAGCGGAATCACGTCCTAAAGAGGTCTCCGAGGTGAAGAGTAAATACCGTAATAATTTTTGGGCTAACACGTGTATCAGCAGTCACGTTCCAGGCCCCTATCGGGAGATTCACCCCAGCCGATAGTGACAACGCTCGTTGCCCTCTCATCTCTCTCGTGCGGAACCGCCTACGATCGATTATATCGCGCGCGTTATATCGGTGTATATAAAACCGCAAGCAAGGAGGGCTCACAGGCGCAGCGCAGCCGGCCGAGAGACTTCGTGACGAGGAGCTATTCCTCGAGTATTTTAGGGTTACAAGTTCCGCCGTAGATTGTCGAGATAGGCCCCCGCGGGCTTATTTATGGATCGAATTCGCGAGATTTCCGGGAAAGCTCGTTTTCCTCCCCACAGCTGTGTGTACAGCCCCCCGAACCCCCGCTCCCCTCTTCGGCCGGGCTGGCTTTGATATCGCCGCTTTGATGAAATATCATCGGTAATCTGCCGGATGTGTTTCCACGCTGGATCCCGTCTATCCGACAATCTGTCTTAGAAATTCCGTGGACCAGGCCTGACGAGCGGAATTTATAGAAAACTGGAAACGTGGCAGAGTGTTTTTTGTTATTGCTGCGTCGGGAATGGGGATGTTTGTGAATATGGTGTTTGGGCGTGAACAGGTAAGGCTTTGGTAGAACGTTTATTTGGAAATTGTTTATTGCGAGGTGTGGATTTGTTAATCTAGGATATTTGGAGTTGATGTTGTTAGGAGGAGTTTTGTTAGTCTTTTTTATTTGCTGGAGGTTTGTGTAATTTGTCTTGGTAGGAATTTGGGAGATCTAATTTGATAGTCGGGAGGTGATTTGTGTTGTTAATAGTAGAAGATTGACTGGTTTATGTGTTTTAATGTTTGGCAGATAGGTAGTGCGTTTGATCAAGATTGGAAAGTTAACTAGTCTGTCTAATTTAATATTTGAAATGTAGGTATTCGTTTGATTAATGTTGGAAACTTAAGTAATCTGTCTAATTTAATATTTGGAAGATAGGTAATCTATTTGATTAATATTAGAATATTGTCTAATTTATCTAATTTAACAGTTCGAATATAGGTAATCTAGTTACTTTAATATTAGAAATATAGGTAAACTATTTAATCAACATTAGAAATCTGTATAATCTATCTAATTTAATAGTTGAAACATAGATAATCTGTCTAATTTAATATTAGAAACTTAGATAATCTATCTAATTTAATATTTGGAAGTTAGGTAATCTATTTGATTAATATTAGAATATTGTCTAATTTATCTAATTTAATAGTTGAAATATAGATAATCTGTTTACTTTAATATCAGAAATATAGGTAATCTATTTAATTAACATTAGGAATCTATATAATCTATGTAATTTAATAGTTGAAATATAGGTAATCTTTCTAATTTAATATTAAAAATATAGGTAATCTGTCTAATTTAATATTATACCTTTATCCAATCTATTAAAATAATATTAAAAATATATCTAATTTATCTAATTTAATACAACATCCTGATTCATCATCTCATCAACTCTGGACTTCATTCAATACAGAAATCTAATCATTTCCATACCATAACATCCTTTCCACTGGCAGTTCGTTTAAATTTCAAATTCAACTATGAAATCAATATCTTCGTTCCTCAAGTTCGTTTATACAAAAGGGAAAGGTAGATTTCACGAACGTGTGCAAGTAGGAACGATGTTCACTCTGCCTTTCTGGTTTAGGGGTTAACTACAACGCACGTCCGGCCACGGCAACCCTCGTAACATCGACCTTTTACCCATTCGCGGTCACGATGCGTCGTTTCTGCCTACTGTATCGTATCAACCGACAAACCAATCAGGTCCCCACAATGGGGACGACGGTATAGCAAACCCGTGGGTACCTTTCCTTCTGATTTCACCGACATCGAGCTTTCTGGCCGAGTTTTATGCGGGCACGATCGTTCCAGTCACCGTCATAGGAAATTCAATATCTCCGGGCACCGATACAGGCATGCACATTGGCCGCCTACATAATTCGCGGCGCGTTTCAATTTTAACGGGACAAATTTTCGAAACGTGATCCAACCGGGAATAGAATCGCTGTTACCGTTCGCATAGCATTTTCATTTTGCGGGGAACACGAATTTCAAATTGGAGCCACTCTGGGATTATTTGATGAAATAACTATGATCCAATCTAGACCTGGCCTGAATGACGGACATAACTTACTGTTGATCAAACTTGATCGAATCTGTTTCGTACTCTGTCGTACGTATTGAATGTTTGAGTGAACTATTAGAATTTGGAGAGGATCTTCGAGTTGTAATGCGATGGGGATTGTTATTCAAACTTGGTCAAACATGCAAGCTTAATTCAAACTAGTTAAAATCCGATGTTTTGGAATTGTGAATACTTCCTTTGGTTGTGAACACGGATAACGTGGTGCAGTAGCTAAATTTAATTTAGGTATGATGTTAAACCTGTTCTCAAACTTCATCTCAAACTCGACTACACCCAAACTCACAAAATTCCCATCTCAATAACTAGTTTAACCTAGTTGACATCAAAGTCGGATATCCCTTTCCAAATCAAACTCCAACATTCTATACCATGCTTCCTTCAAACACAACTCAACCAAACATTCTCAAACAGTCTTCTTTATTTGAAAACCCCGTTTCAATTACACACAAGTTTCGAATGCTTCCTTGACGAATATTTCTCTTCGCCCAACAAACTATTAACACTAAACTCACCAAGCAATTGACTTTTCAAAATTCCTCTATAGCAACGTCAATATCGCATCCAGACCTTAATTGTTTCACAATTCAATCTACATATAACTAAATCAATTTCCCCAGCAATTTCTCACAGAAACATCCCTTATCTTCTCAATGATTCCAAAACGAACATTCCGGCCTGTGTAGCAGCTCCAATCTCAATAACAACTTACACCAATCATGCTCGAGAAATCAGTCGATACATCAAATCCAGCATCAGAAACGCCAAAATGATCCCCATAGATAGCGTCAGACCCCGATGCACCTTACCCTGACATCCTCCCGTACACCGAAAGCTCGAACGCAGCATGTGTCCCAGTAAATGACGTTGGCCATCGATTTGCCATTTGTCCTGGTCTCGTCGTGCAACATTATTTTGTGCCTCCCCTCTATCTTACGTCGACGCCATTCGCCCGGAATTTAGCGCACGCCGGGGCGCGTGCTGGTATGCAACTGCCGGACGTTTCCGCGGGCACAAAGGTGACCGTCCCCTGCCTGCGCCCCGCTGCACCTGGCTGTATAAGTAAGGCCAGAGGAAACGTCCGCATTCCTGACACCTGACGGCGCGTTCAATGGAAGTCGCGCGCCCGTAGCTCCCCTTTCTTGCGATACGTTACACCTGGCCTGGTACGGCGAGCCTCCCCTCGTATCAGCTTGAATGGACACGCTCTGATTCTTGGCTGAGCGACCCTCGTGTGGCTACCTTCGATTTCTGATTGTCCCCTTTTCTCTCCTCGCCTATGCTCTCTCTCTCTCTCTCTCTTTTTTCCCCCCTACGATGCTTAAAGGCATGGTAGCATCCGGGGATTCGGGGATTGGGGGGGGGGGGGGGGCACGTATTCATGGGTATCGGTGTTTGTTCACCGTGAATGCGGGGTCCGGATCGCTCGGTTTACGGGAACGGCGCTATTTAAACAGCCAGCCAAGGTCCTGCGATCGTTGTTGGAAACTTTCGTTACGGTTGACCACGCGAGCTTCCTGATCGATCAATGTCCCCCTACCTGGACTGGACCTAGTTGCGAGCGAGTGTGGGGTTCCGTGTTCCGGTTGCTCTTTTGTTTTCTGTGTCAACAGATTTTCGGGAGTGCGCGGTTCTGGGACATCCCGCGGAAGTTATTGTGTCTTGCGTATTCGCGGCCGGGATTCTTTTCGGAATCGTGGTCGATGGGTTTTTGGAGATGTCTTTTGGCCTCGTGTTAGATTTTTTGAATTTTTAAAATTTCTTTCATTTAGTTATTATTGTTGGTCTTGTTATTATTATAGGAATTTTTCTATTAATTTAGTTAGTATCATTAGTGTCACAGTTATTATTTTCTTAATTTACTTAACACCTCTTATTATTATGATTATTATTATATTAATTTAATTATCACCTGTTATTAGTATTATAGTTAGTATTCTGTTAATTTAATTAACCCCTATCATCAGTATTGCAATTACTATTCCTTCAGTTCAATTATTAACCATTATTCCTCGAACACAAATTAATAGTATTCCCTCCGATGAGATATTTATCCCGCTCTATACTAGGCCACAAAGATCTGGTGCAATCAAGCTTGCTCCCATAATTCCATCAAAAATTCAGAAGGCTCGTCAGGATCGGATGACGCGGCAGATTAAGGTCGGCCGGTTAATTCAATTAATGACTAGCGTGGACTGATCAGTCGTACTGTCGGACCGAGCGTTCAGTGAAGAAGCCTATCAATATGCAAAAGGGTCTGACGAAGTTCCCTGAATAAAGGAGGAAGAGGCAGAGCGAGGGGATGGCTGAGATCGTTGATGCGATGTCGCGGAGCAAACGTGGCCTTTTATATGGGAAAAACTTGAGCAAAGGCCTTGTTATCATGGTCGTTACCGCGATAATATCGCTGTTCCGCGTACGGTAACACAGCAGTACGATATTTGCCAAGTAAGCTGCATGCAACATAGTCGCTGGTTACGTGGTTACACAATGGTGACCTGGCTGTAAACCCACTAACGAGAATGCACCCCGTCACCTGGCTGAAGTTTACTTTACCGCTGCGCGCCCTTGGTCTGTGTAAGCAGCGAATAATGAAGGATAACTGTTATTTGATTCAGTTTCAGATTCCGCCCCGAAATTTCGCCGAGGCTCGATCCCCGGCGAAACTCGAAATTCACGGCTAGACACGGAAATTTTGTCGTGGGACACGAATCTGTTTGACAAAACCGTTTCGCAATCCGTTTTAGTTGGTTTCACTCACTCGCCGGCAGTGTATACCTTTGTTTCTCATTGTTTAACGGTTGTTAACTTCCGTATTTGACATGTTACTTAATCTTCTTTACGATCATGGTATTCTACGCGAAGAACTGAATTAAAAATGTGAAAAGAATTTTTTTGATAGGACGCTTCGTTTCGGAGATAATTGAGTTTGAAGGTTTTTAGGACAGCGCCGTGTCTGATCATGGTTGGGCGTCTCTACTTGCAGAAGTGCAATTTTTCAAAGCCGATTATCTCCGAAACGAAGCGTCCTATGAAAAAAATTCTTTCTCTATGTTTTACTCAGTTTTTCGCGTAGATTCCGTTGGTTTTGAATTGAACCTCAAAATATGCAGCACCACGCGCGCAGCGTTGAATAAATGAATAGTGGTCAATCTATTGTTGCATAAACAAAGTTGCCTCTTGTTTTCTTGTTTGCTGGGGATTATTGATTTCAGATGTCCGTGTTCGTGAATGATAATCGCGGTTTCGTTGAGCCGACGCGTGACCCGGGCCCGATGACGTGGTTCCATGGGATGCGTGGTTCGATAGAGATCGTGTATTAATCTGAGAAGTTCGTGGCTGGTCACACTTTCCGGTTTCGCAAACAGAAGGAGAATTCCAGTTTGCAGCTTAACGCGGATCTGTTGAGCGAGATAAATATAAACAGCCTGCAACAATATCGTGGGAGGGTTGAATAAATTCATCGATGGCCTCGTAGTTGTATCTGAAAACGATTAGGCTTTATTATTCGACTTAGAAGTAAGTGCATTAATTATTAGCTGCTACTGTATTTAATTGTTTCAAAGAATTCAGGTCATTCTATGTAGAGCACAATGAAGACAATGCTGTATGTCTACAATGATTCATGTGGTCGCACCCCCAAGCGTCAGATTCTGAATGCCAACGTGGCACATAGCTGCCACATTCTGATTCCGAATGCCTATAATCGCAGCCTAGCAGTGGTTGACCTGTTGGATCAATGTCCACTGTTCAATGCCTTCAATTTTAAAATCCAACTCAGTGGTTGATCAGTCGGATCAATGTCCAATGTTCAGTGACTTCAATAGGAAGCTCCGACAAATCTCCACGTTACCAACGTCACAATCATTCACTTGTTTCTTTGATAGTTTTACAATGGAAGACTGTTTCCTCATTTCTTTCAATTTATCTTGATACTTTTGCATCGGAAATTATTTATTGGAGTCTAGGAAGGTTTTAATAATTTAATTCTATATTAAACAAACACTCTGTACTCTATTTAGTAATAGGTTCTAAAGGGTTAACACACGAGTCCACACGAGAACCTGAAAGTTGTGGCCAACGTTGAGCAAACGTAAAAGGATCACATTCAATCAATATCCCTCACTGTTTGTCCTCAGTATTTGTGTCCCTTGAAAACGGGGAATGCAAACATAGGAAGACGTCCCTAAGGGACCTGCCAGTCGAGGAAAGTAGTTCTATTACTTAGATAGCCATCACCTGTACGGTGTAGCATGTGAACCAAGCAAGCTTATACTTTCAGTTTAACTTCATTTACTCAGGACACGATTCTATATATTTTTACTTCAAATAATGATCTAATTAATATCGAGAAATTATCTAACTCTGATAGAAAAAGTGGTCGCTTGTGTATGAAATGGTTTGACACTGTTTGAACACTCGGTATATAAGTGTTTGCGAATATGAGCAAGACATAATTTCTTAACCAGACTTCCTCGTTGATTGTCTGAAACTTTTTATTGTTGAACCTTCTCGAACCTAGTTGAACCTAGTTGCACCTGGTTGAACTCCATCAACTCTCAAAGAACTTCGCAAAAGCTTTCTCGCCAAAACTCCACATCATCAACTCCACAACAAATATTCGTGAAACGCCAAACACTCGAAAACAAACAACCGTCAACCAGCATCATCGAGAAACCACGACTTACAGGTGTCCCTTCATAATTACTCTCACGCAACGGCTTAATTTATGCATTTTCAAACTCAACCGCTCGCTTAAACCCCAGTCATCTCGTCAAAGAAAAAAATCGGCTCACCAGAATCCGAGCGGAATCCGCGACGAGTATAACAGGCTGAAACAAAAAGGAGACAAAAGAAAAAAGGGAAGAAAGATAAAGGCCAGCGGATAAACCGCCGCGCGAGCCGCATTCACGCCGCATTTTGAGGGTTCCCGGTACAATTGCGGTTAATTACCGGCATATTCATGCGCCGGTATACACACGGCTCTCCTTAGCGGCGCGCGCGCGAGCGCGCGTGCCCGCGCGGCGTGCTTACTAATCCGACACGCGGATGCAACCGTAATTCGTTAGTTGCGCGCGGGACACGTCCATTGAATTAGCGCCGGGCTTAATTAAATCGTCTAGATAAACAACTTCCCTTCAACGCCGGACACCGCGCCGCTGTCTTCGTCCGAGCAACGGGAACGACCGACTTTTTCTATCGGCCTCGAGGAGTGAATGCGGAGCGCCGCCGGTTCTTTCAGCGTTTCCGGCATTCGCCGGGCACAAAGGTGAAGAGTGAAAGGCGCCGGGATAGTTTCTCTGTGACAGTGCTGCGTGGCGCCGGTTTTGATTTCGTTTCAGCCTGTTGAATAAATATTCGAGCCCCTCTATTGGCGGCGATGTGGGTCTGTCAGTGGTAACTGGGACTCGGAGTTCTGTTGGGACCCAGCTTGTTTGAAGCTTTTCAATTTTTCGTTGATTGGTTTTTGGAATTTTATATTGCGAGGGATTCGGATTTTTGATTGTATTTATTTGGTTCTCGTGGTAGAGTGCTGTTGGGTCTTTGAGATTTTTTAAGGCTTGTTAGATTGCAATTTTTGAGTTTCTCTTTGCATGGTTTTCGGAATTCTAAATTGGGAGGAATTGGGATTTTGAATTATATTTATTTGGTTCTCGTGGTAGAGTGCTGTCGGGTCTTTCAGATCTTTTTGGACTTAACTCGTCAGATTGAAAAGTTTGAGTTTCTGATTGGTTAGTTTCTTTGAATTTTGAATTCAATGAAATTTTGGATTTAAGATTCATATTTTGAATTAGATTTGCTTATTTATCGTTGTAGGGTGAAGTTAGTAACTTCTTGGAACTTAGCTGATGAGGCTGAACCTTTTGGTTTCTTGATTAATGTATTTAGAAGGACTTTGAAAGGAAAATTAATTGATTTATTACAATCAAGTGCTACTAACTTCTTCAAATCTTTTCAGGGCGTACCCTACCTGATTAAACCCTTCAGTTCCTTGATCACATCCCTTAGAAGATCATTATTATTTAGCTCCCCATAAATAAAATTAATTTACTTATCACGACAGGACACAATAAGGGCCGCTGACTGTTCAGGACAAGGGTCTAGCTCCCTTCATCAACCTGTCACCTAGCCTTCACCCTTTCGCTGGCAGGTTCAAAGTTCAATTTTCTCTACAATCGAGTTGTCGTGAAGCATACTCTTCGTTAGGGTATGGGCATGCTAAAATAGATTGTTCCAGCTACCATGAGGCTATAACAAAAAAATTGATTATTTTCATTTTAGGTTTATATATTTTATATTTATAGCGTGCAAAATCCTACTTTTTTTGTACAAACATTACACAGATATATTTTTCTTTGGCATTTAACTCGAACTTAATTCAACTGGACTCAACGAAAAAATCTAGAATATAATATAATAATATAATAATATTATATTATAGTTCTTTTCGTTGAGCTCAGTTGAAGTAAGTTTGAATGTAATATAACAGTATTATATAATATATTATAATATGATAACATCATATCTATGGTATATCTATAATAATATATCTATAATACAATAATATTTTATCATATTGTATTATAGATTTTCTTGTAGAGTTCAGTTGTAGTAAGTTTGAGTATAATATAACAGAATTCTACAATATAATATAATAATATCATATGTACAATACATTTATAATATATCTTATATCTATAATCATATATCTACAACACAATAATATCATATTATATTATACATTTCCTTGTCGAGTTCAGTCAGAGTAAGTTCGAGTCACATACCAAAGAAAAATCTACATATCTGATGTTCCTACACTAATTTTTTTATTATATCATAATAAATAAATTACTGGCAAGACACTGCCAGTTTCTTCGTCGTCCGTTCCAAATGACTGGAAGTCGATACCGGCTCTCCACAGTGTGCAACAGTAATGACGCTTGACCGTGAAATATAATACAGAGGCAGTACGAAACTGGAGGATCCCTTTCACCGGCCATAAATCTCGATCCTGGGTAGCGACGCGGTCGCGAGTGCCCTCCAAGTGAATTCTCCTTGTGACAGGAGCGTCATCCCCGATGCCGTAACGCGATACACCGCTGCCAGATTCGACGGCCGCCGTGACAATAAAGAACAATGCGGGGTGTTAATTAGCGGCGTAATCGGATATCTCGTTACAGTCGCGTGTGACGGATTCTAGTTGGAGAGCTGCACTGGTTGACTTTAGTCCCGGGTGTCGGGATACCCATTTGAAATGGTTTAGGGTATACTGTTCAGTTATCTTGCTCAGATCTAGCTCACAAGTTGCCGAGACCTGGACTTACAGTGCGGAGCTTAACCGGTTAACTGTGTTTGACGAGTATACACGTCATCGTAAAGCTTGACACGATACCAATCCTTTCAACGATGAATTCTTTATTTTTTTCACATAAACATGTAATTCTTCTTTGTTTCGCTTTGATCTTTCATTAAAATATACTCTACGTGCATTCGTCCTGCTTTCGACGAGTACACGCTCCATTTTTCGATTGTATTGCGCGCAGAACGAGAGGTTTTTCCAACTAAATTCCACAGTTAACTGGTTAACGATCATCAACTTGGACTACTAATTGAGCTTAACATGGCTCACGTCGATGTTTTAAATATTACTTGAATAATACTAGTAATTTTTTATTTTTGAACATTTGATCGTGAAGATGTGGGTTGATCTATTTTTCTAGGGACAATAGGATAGAGTATTAACCCTTTGCACTCGGAAGTATTTCGTTAGAAGTACTTAACGTTTTCTAACTAGACAAAGATGAGACTTTTTGAAATTAATTCAGAGAGAAATCACAGGTAAATGGAGAAGGTTTTTATTAATATTTCACGCACCTATGTGTTATACACGGTTACTGCCCTTTCACATGTCTCGAGTGCAAAGGGTTGAGATCATATGATAGCTGAGTTGTATTAAATTACTTTCTGGGAATTTTGAATATCTAACACGGATTTTACATTAAAAATTGAAGGAGAAATAATAATCTCTTCAAATTATCTAGAATTTTTCTGCGACTAGAATCTTCCAATACTTGGACCTCCAATTTTAAACAAAATTGCAGAGATGAAAAAGAAACTCGATAATCCAAACACTCCTCTAACAACGCTGATCAAGTTATACGATTCAAACTCGAAGCATCATTTCCTCCATTCAAACTATCATTCCCATCAATCTTCATACCCCACTTTCATCGAACTTCCCAAAAATGTTGCTTCGAAGCGCCATCGCTAAGTCCCAAAACAAAGTGTCGGAAGCTTAGTTCCTCCAATCCGAAACATCGTTGCGCCAGATGAAATCGGCCGTCGCGTGGAAATATTTGCCAATGTATCGGCCGGATGGTTGCCCGCATCGGATTTTTTTTTATATGCTAAATAACGCGTCGTCCATCCTGCAGCTCTGGGCAGGTTACATGGTGCGCCTGTTCAATTGGCCCTGCTCGTGTTGCGAGCTTTAAAAAACGATCGACGTTTTACCGACACCTGTCAGACGGAAAATAACTATTGTCATCGCACGGATCGACGGGGCCACCGCGAGTTAACCGGGAAATTGTTGCGCCGCGCCCCGTGCGCGACTTCAAAGCTGTAACGTTCGCGTAATTATTTTGACAACGGCCCAGGGGGATGAACGTTTCTTTGATCTCGCGTTTCTACGCGGCCCCTCCCGCGACGCGGTTCTATTATTCCTATATATTCTTTTTCCTATTCTCCGTGTATATAAGAAATTAATTAAAGCGGCTGTCGCGCGATTTTAATTGTCTAGCCGGTTGGGAAACCGCGATACGGGAAGGAAGATAGGGGCGAAAGTAGTTTGCGTCTGCGGATTTTCCCCTTGTAAATCAACGTCGTAAAGCCGTCCACGCGGAAATTCTGTATCTGGTCGTTATTCAATTATCTGCTCTCCCTTTTAGACACCTATGGCTCGACTCGTTCGCGGCTTAACGGCTTACGATACCGATTCCATCCCCTTCGGCCGTTGCTTGCTCGTCGCGGCTCGCGGGACCGTAAACCCAGTCATATCGGGCGTCGTAAAAGCCATGGGCGAGTATCGAGCCTTGCCTCTGAAGGGGGCAATTACTGTTTCTGTGAAAATGAAAGTGGAGGGAGCTAACGAAAGCTGTTTCTGCAGTGTTCTTTGAGGGCTTTTGGCTTTTGGTGTTTCGACACTTTGGGGTTTTTGGGTGGTGTATTGTTGTGTTTGGAATTTTTCATTGGGAAGAAGGTGTGTTGTTATGGGCAAGAGTGTTTGATGTGAATAGGTGAGTTTGGAAAGCGTATTGAAGATGAATAGTTAGGTTTTGTTTAAGTTGGTGAAAGTCTTATTGGATGAGTACACTGGATGAGTGTAATTGAGTGAGTCTGAATACTTATGTACAGTTGAGTGGGTATGGTTGCATGAGTTCAGTTAGTTGAGTCGAGATAGGTGAATCCAATTGGATGATTGCAATTAGTTGAGTCTGGATGAGTGAATCCAATTGGATGAATGCAATTAGTTGAGTCTAAATGAATGAATCCATTTGAATTACTCAAATTAGTTGAGTCTCGACAGATGAATCCAATTAGTTGAGTTCAATTAGGTGAATCCAGTTGGATGATTCCAATTAGTTGAGTTCAATTAGACGAGTCTAGTTGGTTGAATCTAATAACTTGAATCCATTTAAATTAGTCCAATTATACGAATAAAGTTAAATCAATCTCCTCAAGACAATTCAGATACGTAAATCCTCCAACTGGATCATTCTGCTCAGGACAATTGAATTATAAGAACCCAGTTTAGTAACAGAAATAAAATCACAATCTAGTTAATTCGACAGATGTCACCGTTCCATCTTCATTTTAAATAATAATCCGATCCCGTGACGAAATCCAAGTTCCTCTTCTCTCAGACATTTCCGCCATCCCCTATTTTCACTCTCATAGTTATTATCTTTAGAATAAATTATTCAAGAGGCAGCCGAAGATGCGCCCTTGTTTTCTATCGATCTCCCTTGCATTAATATCGGCCCCGCTACGAAAATATGGTGGATGTTCCCTTGTACTCGATGATCCGTTCGTCCATATAATGCATACATGTTCACGGGCACGTACACACACACGGACAACTTAACACGCCCATAGACATGCCACTCGAGGGATGTGAAGGGCGTCCAGTTCCCGTTCAAGGCTCCGGGTTGAATGAATCCGCCCTTCTGTTATGCTTATATCGCGATTTTCTGACATACGCCGGCATATAAGCGTCATCGGGCCGACCCCTCTGCTGGGGGATGCACGTCGGATGAATTTTTAGGTACATGCCCGGATCCCCGGTTCCTATCCGACATGGATTTTCATGGTTGCTGGGGTGCGCTTCTGTCGGGATTCAAGGGGGATAGTATGTTTCGTAGCTTGTTGGCGATCTACGACAAGATTTATTGCTTCTAATTAACCGATTCCTATGTTTAATAAAGGAGCATAACTTCTTTAATCTATTTCTCAAATATATCATTTTCTAAATATATTTGAAAAATATATAATCTTTTAAATATACTTTTCAAGTATATCATTTTTTGAATGTATTTCTCAAATATATAATCTTTTAAATATACTTTTCAAATATATAATTTAAGTATATTTTTTAAATATATAATTTTTTACATATACTTCTCAAATATATAATTCTTTAAATATATTTTTTAAGATCAAATCTGAAATATATTAAAGAGTTTCTGAATCTTCACTTTTCAATGAAGAATAATAAAAAGAAATAGGTTTTCCCCTTTAAAAATGGGAAATTCCCCTTTAATGTGAAGCCACTGTATTGTTTTTACAAATTTTGAGAATTCTAGGCGACAGGAAGTTTGATATATTTACTGAACCGGTTTGAATTTTCTATCTTACTGTACATTCGTCACCAGTATTTCCATAGATACATCAATAACTTTTGCAAACAACATTTGTCAAAGCTTAAACTATATTCAGATATCTCATAGCATAACACCAATATAGAAAAACCATGAACTATCCCTATCAAACTACAACATTTCAAAAAAATCCCCAATATTCACCTACTTCCTAATTCTTATATTAATTCTACTTCCAAACCTAAAAGTTGTTACATTCCTATTACCCAAAACTCACCCCACTAACTCCTCAAACGACTTACATCCACCATCAATCCCCACATCTTCAAAAACCTCAACCTACCAAACGAACCATCAAACCAACCAGCTCAACGATCAACCAATAAACAAACCTCTCGAACCCCAAGAAAACCACCACAAACCCCGTAAACCCCTCGAAACCCTCAATTCCCAAAGCCATCTCGACCCATTCGAATGCGAAACTCCTCCGGAAGACCAGCGCATACGCGTGCATCCACCTTTCTTAATCACCGTCTCTAATCGGGCGTAGCTCGCTTCATCAATCTCTTCTCGCCGCGTCAAAGAGACTGGAAGTTGTATAGTTAATGAGGTCGAAGCGTAACGCTCGCGGGCCTACGAGCCGAGAGCGAGCGAGAGCGAGCTCGAGCAACGCCTAGGCAGAGAGGCGGAGCTTTCAAAGCACTGTCTTGTTAATTATTCGACGTTTGCTTTAGTTTAGACCGCGTAATCCGCGCATTATTCAGCAGCCGCACGAACGCCGGCTCGGTTATCAATAACATATGACGCGGATTCCACGGCCGATTTGAAATTACGCGTTTAACGAGGCTTAAATATTGCGCACACACGCGCGCACACGCTCATACACGCTGATACACATACGTACGGTACGTCACACTCGGTAATCTGCCGCGCGGATTTACGTCGGCCAGTCTGGCTCGTTCCGTTGATGATCGATAGTATTATATCGTATACACCCCGGGGTTCCTCGGTGTGCTTTGCTGATTACATTACGTCGAACGAAGACCGGACTCCGGCTTTCTCTCTGTTCATGGCCAGCGGCGCGACGCGGGGGCACCATTGTTATTCCGTGTGTAATCGCTGTCATCGACAGCGCACCGATATCGCTCGAGTGGAGCATATTGGGAAAAATTCCGCGGGTTACGCGTGTGGCTGGCTGGCCTAGGCTTAGAGAGGATCTGCTTGTGGGTCGTCAACGGTTAATTGAGGAGGAGTTAGCGGACGAATGATTTCGGCCAGCTGTTTTTGGGCTCGCGCGGCTAGCTTTGGTTAGCTTAGGGGATTTGGCTTAGGTGGCTGCTTGATTGCTGCAGACGCATTTTTCTGGGAATTCCGTTAGACAGTTGCGGAAGGAGCTAGGGAGAGTGTAGTTGAAAAATATTGAATTGGAAGTGGTTTAGTTAGAGTTGAGGGTGGAAGATTTAGGATGACGCTGCTGGAGCCAAGAAGTTAGACGCTAGAGTTAGGGTATAGATGTTTCAGTTGTATAGTGAAAAATTGGCTTGGGGATTATATTTGAGTTTAGGGGGGATTTGGGCGGGGTTTGATTGTATAGATCGAGGATGAATGTAAGTTTGAGTGAGATAGTTATATTGTTTCGCTTGGAAAGTCTAGTTAAGGGATGATAGATAAGGTCTGATAGACCTAGTTAGGTGACAGATTTAAAGACTACCAATTGTAACCTAGATCGTGGCACTGTTTCTAGTGAACATCAAAAATACATTTGATAGATTATATGTGAGGGATTTGTAGACACTTTAGGGTACTTAGTTTGTAGCTGATGGTAGTTAATTTGTCATAGTATGTCAATGTTTCACATTAGTATCGTTTCGTGTAAAAAGGTATGATTGCAGTTATTAATTTTGCTACCATGTACTCAACCATTGGATGTATAAGCACAAACAGTTCAATTAATTTGAATAATTGATCAGTGTAATGTCTGCGACCCAGCTCCATATATATGTCTACCACCATCGAATTTTCATGCGCCCCATGAACACGAATTCCACGGGCCATTCGCTTTGTGGGTCGTTGAAATACCGCTCGAGACAGTGGTAGAATAGTGCAACTAATTTCTATGACGAGACGTTGCCTTCGGCATTCGATTAACGAACCGCCGTAAAGCACAAAGGTATTGATAATTAAAAGATCAGTCTTCCAGGAACACCCAATAAACGTTACACGTGCCACAATTAAAGCTAATGGAAATCAGTATTAGTATTCACGATTCACTGCCTGGTAAGAATACTTAGTGACACAACTGAACAAATAATACTGTCACATATGGACTCTGATATCAAATAATTAATAATTATTTTCAGTACGACTTACTTCCACGATAAACTAAGTAACAAAGCATTTACTTAAGACTTCTGTCACATTCAACGCTTCACAACCATTGAGAATTTACATTTCAGTCATAAATAATACAACTATCTAAATATTCTAACATAAATATTTTATTCTGTCTATTTCTACCATACCCTAAGTAACTTATAAATTTATTCAACACTCCCAAGACACTCGACGCCTAAAAACCATTAAAAGTGAACATTGCCATCATAAATTATTAAATAACACAACTATCCAAATAATACTCCAACAAAAATATTCTAATTCTAGATAATTAACAATCATCTTCAATACCATCTATTTTTACCGTACCTTAATTAACACATGAACCATCAACTCAAGCCTCCCAAGACACTCGACGCCTCAAAACCCATAAACACCCCAATGAAAGAAACGAACTGCATAATCCCCCATCAGCTCGACAAACGCACTCATCAATCTCCCCATTACACTTCGCGGAGCCTTACATCGCGACGCGTTGCGCTCCTTTACGACGCTACGTGATACCTTGACGCTTAGGTTTAAAGCGCAACGCGACGCCCGCGTTTCCCGTTACAGCCGTTTTAAGGTGCAAATTTACGAGGTGACAGTCGGGTCAACCCGGCGATCCGGCCCCGGTATAACTCCGCTCAATTATTCCTCATCGAAGCACCGCTCTTATGACCGCTGAAAAACGTACGGGACTTTTCCAACACGACCCCCGGCGAGCTCCGATTTGTCGCCGCCGAATCCTCCAGGATTTTACGAGGGAATTTTGAAGCACGGTGTCGTTTTCGTCTCCAGTTCCCTAAACGTCGCTTTCAGGAACCGTTCGCGAGCGGAAGAAACAATTTTGCCGGGACAAAGCGGCACCAGACCCTTCCTAGATCCTTTTCCTACTGCTCGGCCACCATTACCGGGGCCGATTCATACGTTTCGACGCGTGTAAACCACCCCTAAGGCAACCCTGGATTCCGCAGGCTCGTAAATTCGCGATGACTCACGCATCCCGACGCCATTCCGCGGGATATTGTCATGGGAAGCTGAACAGAAGGCTGCTCTGCCTCTTGACCGACAGTTTTGAAGAAGGAATTTTAGGGGTTGCGAGTGAAATGAGTTTTGTGGAATGAGTTTGATGATTGCAGACGGTTTGGTAGACAGTGTAGATACTGGGAGATTCTTTTGAACTGTAGGGAATATTTTATTTTTATTTTTGCAGGTGCTATTTGGTGAAGGGGACATTTGGTTTGATACTTGACCGACAGTTTTGAAGAGGAATTTTAGGGGTTGCCGGTGGAATGAGTTTTGTGGAATTAGTTTGGTGATTGCTGGTGATATGGTAGATACTGTGGATACTGGGAGAGTCTTCGAAACTGTAGGAAATATTTTATTTTGAGTTTTGAAGATGCTATTTGGTGAAGAGGACATTTGGTTTGATACTTGACCGATAGTTTTGAGGAGGAATTTTAGGGGTTGCGGGTGGAATGAATTTTGTGAAATGAGTTTGATGATTGCTGGTGATTTAGTAGATACTTTGGATACTGGGACATTCTTTGAAACTGTAGGAAATATTTTATTTGTGTTTTGAAGATGCTATTTGGTGAATGGGACATTTAGTTTGATACTTGACCGATAGTTTCGAGGAGGAATTTTAGGGGTTGCGGGTGAAATGAGTTTTGTAGAATAAGTTTGTTAACTATTGGTAGTCTAGTAGATAACTTAGAAGTCTAAAAAGTCTT